>NC_090442.1:715614382-716848132 GCF_031143425.1 Pleurodeles waltl
GGATTATCAATTTGGAATGCCTCTGCATGTGTAATACAAAATAGCTAGCAATAGCAGAAAAGTATCTGTCAACAAAGTCATGGTAAAAGTAATACGTCTCCCCACTCAAAAATCAGCTTGAAATATACTCTGGAAATTCAGCCATTTTTCTACAAAGATCAGCTTAGAATATGCATATTATTATTTCAGATACAAATTTTCAATTGTGCAATACACATATTATTCAAACCAAACTAAAGCTTCAAAGTTAGTAGGCTGGGATTCACAAGCTACTCATTAGAGAATCCTGTTCTTGATGTACAGCATATGCTGGTCATGATTTATTAGATAATAAGACCAATCGCAAGAATTCAGTGATATTTAGAGTCATTAAGGGTATCAGGTTGAGATGACATCTAAATGTGAAATATGATTTTGTTTTGGATGTGAATTTGATGTTAGGTTTCTCTGAGGATGGGCCAGGGAATAGCTGTTTGAGTTTGAAACAATTAGGTTTGATAATAGTGAACCTGCTTTGTTTGATGTCCTTTGGAAGAGTGTCAAATATGAATGCATTGGCGGTGAATAACAATTCTTCCGCGCAATATGGTGTTTGTTTTCAAATTTTCAAAAGAACAAAAAGATTGTCTTCTTAATTTTATCCAATTTTTGACACCCATTGAAAAACTATGGCCCTCATTACAACCCTTGCGGTAAGTTCCGCTTACTGCCATGCTGACGGCCGTCAACATACCATGACTGCGGCGGAAATCCGCTACCAGTATTATGACCCACACAGAGAAATCCGCCACTATACAGACACCCACACAAGTCCGCCAGACCAAAGGTCATTGATAAACTGACAATACCAAAACCCACACCGTCACGTCAACAGGAATATGCCCACAGTATCACGACCCACGAATCAACGCGGGTGTCTTTCAACCACGGTAAACCATTGGCGGTACACAGCGCTGCGCTCAAAATACACACACACTTACAAAACACCACCACATTGGACAATTCAAAATACACACACCTGACACACATATACACACCACACCCACACACCCACACCACTATAAAACACACACCCACATTACCCACAAGCCCTTACAGCGAACAATTTTGAAGAAGCAGAGTGAGAGAAAAGCAAAGACCACACCATCATCCAGAGGCACAGAACACCATCACACATACACCATCCACGCACCTCACAGCACACACCCTAACACATCACCCCACACATCACCTCACACATCACCCACACCACATCAGGGCACCTCAAAGACACCCCAGGTTTTCTGAGGAGGAGCTCAGGTCATGGTGGAGGAAATCATCTGGGTAGAGCCACAGCTATTCGGATCACAGGTGCAGCAAACCTCCACTGCTAGGAAGATGGCGCTATGGTGGAGAATAGTAGACAGAGCCAACGCAGTGGGACAGCATCCAAAAACAAGGGATGACATCAGGAAGAGGTGGAACGACCTACGGGGGAAGGTATGTTCTGTGGTATCAAGACACCAGGTAGCCGTACAGAGGACTGGCTGTGGACCCCCACCTCCTCCCCCACAACTAAGAACATGGGAGGAGCAAGTCTTGGTGATCATGCATCCTGATGGCCTCGCAGGAGTAGCAGGAGGACTGGACTCTTGTAAGTCAAATTTTTACTACTATATCCGCCACCCTACCTGCATGCCATCACTAACTCCTACCCCTACCCTCACCCCCATCACTCCACCAACTCACACATACCCCACTATCACAACCCACCCATCCCAATACCAAGCCCTGCATGCAACAACAATATATGGACACCCATCACAGACCTGCATGGACACCCATCACCACAGCATGCCCAATAGAGAGACTCACCCAGCCCACATAATCACCACTCACACAAGGACCAAGGTGATAGTGCAAGCACATTAATACAGGGAAACACACCCATTGCACAAGATGGCACACACAGATACAATAACAATGCATTTACATCCCAACAGGACCCCTACCCAACGTCACCGGACAGGAGGTGCCAGCCATAACCAGTCCCCCCCCAGAAGAGGCCCACAGTGATGACAGCAGCTCTGCACACCTGGATCATGATGACCAGCCTGGCCCATCTGGGACCTCTGGACAGTCGGTTCTGTTCTGCTTTCCTGTCCTTATCTCATAACCGAGCTTACAGAACCTCTCTGGAATGCACTTCTGAGTTTAAAGACGATATTTATTGTTATTAATTCTCCACCACAAGGTTCCTGAGAGACGAAATTAGTAGATTGGAAGCACACGTTCAAAAGTAGTCGCAGCAATGAAAGCAAAATATATCAAATTACTTCTCAGTTGCAATATACACAGCAAATATAGGTGATTATATCATAGCAAAGACAAAGAAAAGCATAAAAGTCCAAATTCATCACTGTATGGACAAGGCTGTAGGGCCTATATTCAGCTTCATCTTTCTTGGGTCTGCAAGTTGATGACTCCGGTCAACTGCGAGAAAGAGATTTTCTACCCAAACGGGAGACAGGCAACTGATGTCTAGCTCCTGTCTGAAGTCAAGCAGATTCAATCTGCTGTAGCCCAGAGTCATCCTTAAAAGCAAACTCAGTGTGAGAACCGAAGAACCCTGGAGAGTGGCCAATTCTCCCGAGCTCCTCGTTCTCAGACTGGATTGCGAGGTAAACACAAAATCTATATGCTCTTATCAGCTAAGGTCTGGTGTGAAGAAAACAGCTTGGTCCATCTTGTGGAAAAACACAGCTTGGAAAAAGTACAGCTCATCTGCAATGTCTCAACTGCAATGTCTAACCCCACGTTAAAGCCAATAGGCAGCTAACCTAAATATCAAATGTAATGTCTAATGTCAGGTCAAAGCCAATAGGCAGCTAAACTGAATACAGAATGTAATGGCTAATGCCATGTCAAAAGCCAATAGGCAGCTAAACTGAATGTCTAATGCCATGCCAAAGCCAATAGGCAACTAAACTGAATACAGAATGTAATGGCTAATGCCATGTCAAAGCCAATAGGCAGCTAAACTGAACACAACATGTAATGTGCTACTGGTGAACATTGAGCAACTAATATGCGCAGTGGTGAAACACAAAGTCATTGGTCAAACACAATTAATAGCATCACAGGTTCCCCTGCCACAGTCCCAAACCACCAGAGAACCTCCCCCTTCAGGAAACACCACCACAGCACCCACCCAGTGGGCTCATGCCACTGTTGCCAGGACATGTCAATCAGCAGTGTGTCCACCACTACAACCCAGGCAAACCCACTATCCCAGGACGATCAGTGGCAGTGGGCACTGGCAGAATCACCAGATCCTTGGGGTCTGTGCACGTTCCCAACACTTCCACCACAAGACAGCTCCAATAATCTGATTAGATTTGTCATAGAGTCTAAGAGAGTCCAAGTGGGGAAAAGGGGATTAGGAAGGGAACAGCTGGGAAGGAGACGTGTAGGAAGCAAAAGGTTAAAACACACAACATCAGTACTAGGCTATGACTCTAAGCATCATCATTCTGAAAACATGAGCGACCTAAGAATAGACTTAAAATGACTAGGCTTCAAGATGTCTGGATACCTCTGAGGGAATCAAGAGAGGTTAAATGAAACTTTAAAATTCAAGTACTTTCTTTTGCATGAGAATCAGGAAAACAATCTGAATAAGTTCTGAACCATCATATGAATCCTTTTTGAGAATACATATTAGGAACACACAACATTACATCTAAAACTCTGGCCTTTTTTGTTCTCTCAAAATGTTGGAACATGAATTGCACACATTGCAGATTTTCACATAGGTAGTAAACACCATAGAAGGATTGTGCACCATGAATAACACAACATAGATTCAGGAATAAATCACGCGACTTGTCAACTCGAGTATTACCAAGTAAATGCCTTAGAATGGTAGCGCACAATGAACAACATGAATTAAGCATGAGGAGAGAATCGCGCGTCTTGCTGATTCGAATGCCACCATGTAACTGCGAAGGAATGGTAGCGCACAGTGAATAACATGAATTAAGCATGATGAAAGAATTGCGCGCCTTGACGATTCAAATGCCATGATGTAACTGCCAAGGAATGGTAGCGCACAATGAATAACATGAATTAAGCATGAGGAAAGAATTGCGTGTCTTGCCGATTCGAATGCCACCATGTAACTGCCAAGGAATGGTAGCGCACAATGAATAACATGAATTAAGCACGAGGAAAGAATCGCGCGTCTTGCCGATTCGAATGCCACCATGTAACTGCCAAGGAATGGTAGCGCACAATGAATAACATGAATTAAGCACGAGGAAAGAATTGCGCGTCTTGCCGATTTGAATGCCACCATGTAAATGCCAAGAAATGGTAGCGTGCAATGAATACCAAGGGTTAAATCACTAGAAAACGAACCACGCGTCTTGCCGGTTCGAAGGCCACCATGTAACTGCCAAGAAATGGTAGAGCACAATGAATATCAAGGGTTAAGCACAAGAAAACGAATTGCGCGTCCTGCCGATTCGAAGGCCACCATGTAACTGTCAAGAAATGGTAGCGCACAATGAATAACATGAATTAAACATGGAGAAAGAATTGCGCGTCTTGCCGATTCTAGTAACAGCATGCAAATGCCACAAAACGCCCAAGCGCACATTCACACGCGTAAGAGTAATTTGTTTATCATGCAAGAATTAGGCCCAAGAATTTGAGCGTCCTCGATAACGGGGTCGGGGGCCCAGCCCAACCTCCGTCTTACCGCCCTGATTAAGGATCACCAATGTAGTATGAAGGGCAGAGGCCTGGAAGATCAAAGTAGGCCACCAGAACAGGAGCTCAGTAAGTTGCTGCTGCTCTCCACCGGGACCTCTGAATAGTGAGCACGTAAAGTTGGGCTGGCTCCCTTTTATAGAGTCTTGGCCCAGCCCACAACCACACCCAGGCATGCTGCAGGGAAAACTTCTAGAAGGCCCTGGAAAGGGACCACACCCTGACACACTCTGAAAGCCTGCAGCAGTACATTGCAAATGAACAGTATTTATAAGCACCTTAAAAATAAGTCTTCAGGATTGAACTCTGCAATGCAAAAGGTTAAACAACAGCATATTAGCACAATGCATAAATTACGTTATCTTGAGAGTGCTGAGTTTTTGCATTCTAGTCGCCCGAGGAGTGCGCACTGCCCTGGTGTTGACAGGCACACGGTTCAGGGGACAGAGGCACAGGACAACAGGGAAGCTGGGAGGGCTGCTTTGCGACAGGGGGAGGACAGGCCCAGGGAAGCAACCCTCCACGAGGAACTGACCAACATCATGGGAGCATACCACCATTCCCAGGAGACCATGGGCACGGTACTGGCCAAGTTTCAGGAGACCCAGCAGCTGCAGGAGGGACACTACATTGAGATCAGGGAGGACCTCACCAACATATACACAATCCTGGTCACCATAGCAGGAGTACCGGCTGACATAGGCAAGACCATGAGGGAGGCAGTGGCACAACAAAGGGCCCCTGACACTAAGCAAACTGAGGAACAGCCTTCCACCTCTGCCGGAGCTAGTGGACAGGAGGCACTGCCACATGAACAACAGGCCACCAGCACCTAACCTCCTGCAGAAGGAGAACCACCCCACAAACGGTCCCTGCGATCCAGGCAGAAGACAATGAACATTGCCAAGACCCCCGCCAGAAAGTAAGACTCTCCTGATTGTCACCCTTCTGTCCCACTATGTCATCCTGTCCAAATTTAACTGCCATTACTCCCCTTCCTATACCCCATTGGACAATGCACATGTGATACTAAGAGACTGGACTCTACTATGGACCTTCCTCCCCATCACCCCAGCCCCTTGCACATACCCCTATACTCATTAGCCCCTAAATAAACACCCTTTAAGCACAAACCAATCTGGAGTCAGTCTGACCTTTCACAAATATATATTAACAACATTAGTAACAAATAGCAATGTAAATGTTCATTTACTCATACCAATGTATGACAGTTGTTGAGCAGCAGTACATATAGCAGAAGGCAGAATGGGATACCCAGATCTGAAAAATGGAAATCCAAAGTGAACAGTCAGTGTCTATAGATAGAGGTTAAGAGGCTGACTTGTACAATGTCCAACAGTATTCTGAAATGTGAGGAGGAGTTACAATCTCTTACCTGTGTGGCACTGGATGTACTGCATGATGATGTTCGTTCTGTTGTCAATATCTTCTTCCTCTGCCTCCTCTTCCTCACTGTCTAAAGGCTCCACCGCTGCCACAAGACCATCACCAGGCTCGTCCTCCTGCAGAAAAGGCACCTGGCGTCTCAATGCCAGGTTGTGCAACATGCAGCATGCCATGATTATCTGGCACACCTTCTTCGGTGAGTAGTATAGGGAGCCACCTGTTAGATGGAGGCACCGGAATCTGGCCTTCAGGAGGCCGAACATCCTCTCAATAATATGCCTAGTTTGGCCATGTGCCTCATTGTAGCGGTCCTCTGCCCTTGTCCTGGCATTCCTTACTGGGGTCAGTAGCCATGAGAGGTTGGGGTAACCAGAGTCACCTGAAAATATTCGAGGGATACCTGTTAGACAAACACTAACCCTTTAGAACTACCCCATACCCAGACACCTACTCATACTGTGTGGGGACCTTGGGCTCACCTATTAGCCACACCCAGTGCCTCTGGAGTTGGCCCATCACATAAGGGATACTGCTATTCATCAAAATGTAGGCGTCATGCACAGAGCCAGGATACTTGGCATTGACATGGGAGATGTACTGGTCCGCCAAACACACCATTTGCCCATTCATCAAATGGTAGCTTTTTCTATTTCTGTACACTTGCTCAGTTCTGCGTGGGGGGACAAATGCCACATGTGTACCATCAATGGCACCAATAATGCTGGGGATATGTCCCAGTGCATAAAAGTCAGCCTTCACTGTGGGCAAATCCTCCACCTGGGGGAACACAATGTAGCTGCGCATGTGTTTCAGCAGGGCAGACAACACTCTGGTCAACACGTTAGAAAACATTGGCTGAGACATCCCTGATGCCATGGCCACTGTTGTTTGAAAGGAGCCACTTTCCAGGAAATGGAGCACTGACAGGACCTGCACTAGAGGGGGGATTCCTGTGGGCTGGTGGAATGATGACATCAGGTCTCGCTCCAATTGGGCACACAGGTCTTGGATTGTGGCACGATCAAGTGTGTATGTGATTATGATGTGTCTATCTTCCATTGTCAACAGGTCCACCAGGGGTCTGTACACCGGAGGATGCCGCCATCTCATCATCTGCCCCAGCGGTTGTAGCCTATGGAGGAAAACGGTGAGCAGAGGGTCATTTACCACATAGGTTGCACAAGTGTGTCTGCAGTAATGTTAGTAAATCCGTGTGTGATGTAGTTAGTCCGTATATGTGGCTAAATGTGCTGTGACGCAGTTAGGTGCCATGCCATGTGCCCCCCTGAAATGGCGGCTGCCTGACTTGTGAGGAGGAACAAGGGCAAATGAGGTAACTGAGCTGGCATTGTGCTGCGTCGCGGTAGGCGGTCGACGACCGGCACGCAACTCAGTATTGGTTTTCATTGGGCCCTATAGCAGGAGCCAATGGCCATGTATGCCGGCGATGACGGTACGCACCGCCGCGAATGTGACTGCCATTTTCTATCTGTTCACTCACTTGATACCTGACCTTCAACAGGAGAGGATCTATACTGCAAGTGCTGCTGTGACCTCAGTCTGGAAGCGACAAAGGCTCAAGTGTCTGGGGAAAGGGCCCCTGTCTTCACCGCAGAGGAGTTCGACAAACTGGTGGATGGGGTCCTCCCCCAGTACACGCTACTCTGCGGTCCTCCAGACAAACAGGTGAGTACACTGTGAGCATGATGCGTGGACAATGCCTGGTTGGATTGGTGTGGATGGAAGGCACATTTTGGGGGGGAGGCTGAGGGCTGCATGTGAGGATGGTCAGTGTATGTGCGTCAGGGCATGGTTGGGAACTGGTGGGCAATGAGTCTGGTGGTCCAGACGGGTAAGTCATTTTCTTTCCTCCTGTACATTTCCTCTAGGTCAGCGCCCACCAGAAGAAGGGTATTTGGCGTGCCATCGGCAAGGAAGTGCTGACCCTGGGGGTCTATCATAGATGGAGCACCCACTGCCGCAAGAGATGGGAGGACCTGTGCCGCTGGAGCAAGAAGACGGCGGATGCCCAGCTGGGGCTGGCCTCCCAACTTAGAAGGGGTGCCCGTTGCACCATGACCCCCCCTGATGTTCCGCATCCTGGCGGGGGCCTATCCGGAGTTGGATGGGCGCTTGAGGGCATCACAGGAGCCACAAGGGGGTGAGTACAGTGTCATAAAGCTAACTCTCCCCAGTTTAGGAAGTATCTGGGTGGGGGATGTGGGCTGTGGGTGTCCCCAGGCCAGGGTGAACATGGGAGTGTAGCCCTTGTTGGGCAGGCTCTGAAGCACTCCAACCCCAATTGTGTTAGTGGGCATCTACTACTGGGCAGGGTCGTGTGGGTTTCAGGTGTGCAGCTCATGGCATTAGGCATTGTATCCCATGGGCTGGTGACATTCTTAGTAACTGGTAGTGCATGGCCTAGTGCATAGGGCTGCTCCCTGTATGTTGTGTCCGCCAACGGTAGTGTTGTTGCTGGCATTGTCCATGTGTGTCCTCTGTCTTTCCCCCCCTTCTTGTTTTGTCACCCTGTCCTTGTGTGCATTAGCATCATCTGGCGGAGGAGAAGAGGCACTGGTGACAGAGGGAGCTGCATCCCACATGGCCCAGGAGGGTGAATCCATGGAGGGTGAAGGCACCAGTGGGACGGAGGGCGAGGGGAGCTCCATGACGGGGACAGGAGGGGATACCAGCGACAGCAACTCCTCCTCTGATGGAAGCTCCCTGGCAGACACCTCTGTGCCCACCCCAACAACAGGTACAGCCACTAACCCCCCTACCAGCAACCCCCTCCCAGCAACCCCTCAGCGAGTTTCCTGTGTCTGCTCACCTAGAAGGGTGGGCATCTCCTTCGCCCCAGGCACCTCAGGCCCTGCCCCAATCAGCCCTGCTGCCCTCAGTGAGGAGGCTATTGACCTCAACCATTCTGAATGCCATCCAGGGTGTCTAAAGGCATTTGCAGCAAACAAATGCATACCTGGAGGGCATTCATTCTGGTGTGGTGGCCCAACAGAGAGAATTTCAGGCTCTGGCCTCAGCACTGATGGCAGCCATTGTCCCTGTGTCCAGACTCCCCCCTCCAACTTCCACTGCCCAGACCCAATCCCCTCTATCTCAGCCTATCCCAAGCACACCATCAGACCAGCATGCACACACATCAACACACAAAAGTGGCTCAGGAAAACATAAGCACCACACATCCCACAGGCAAGCACCATACCCATGCACACATACCAACATCCACTTCCTCCACTGTGACCCCATCCTCCACGTCCTCCACCTCCCTCCCAGTCTCATCTCCACTCACACCTGCATGCACTACATCATCAGCCACTGCCTCCATCACCAGCATGCCCATCACAACACACCGCTCACGTGCAATCACCACCCCCATAACCATTCACACGTCCCCTCTGTCCTCTCCCAGTGTGTCTGTGAGCCCTCCTCCCGAAGTACACAAACGTAGGCACACACCCACTCAACAGACATCCACCTCACAACAGCCTCCAGCCCATGCACCTTCACAAAAACTCAGAAGACGTACACCTCCTACAACCACTACCTCTTCCTCCACTCCCACAGCCTCTTCATCTTCCCATCCCAGTGTGTCTAAAAATCTTTTCCTAGCTAACATTAACCTCTTCCCTACACATCCACCCAGCCTTCCCCTAGGGCCAGGATGTCTAGATCCCAGCCCAGCACCTCAGCCACCAAATCTGCATCCGCTGTGGTCCCGGGAGGCTCGAAGGGGGCACCTGTCAGAGCTGCCAGTGTGCCACTTACAGATATGAAGGACCACCCTATTCCGCCACCTGCAAAGGTCAAAAAGGGCCCAGCTTCCAGCAGGGGAAAGTCACACCACCCACCCAGCAAGGCCTCGCCCAAACACAGAGAGGACAGTACCAAAGACCCTGCAGTGACTGCCAAGGCGGGGAAGGGCCACAAGACAAAGGGCAAGTCACCTCAGGGCACGATGCCTCCTGGTGAGGGGCTGGTGACCACCATTTCATCAGGGATGGCAGCGGCCTGTACCACAGTCACCACCGCCGCTCCGACCGCCACCTGCACCGCCGCTGCCACAACATCAGGCTGCAGCATCCTCCCCAAGGATCAGCCATCCGAGGCTGCCGGAGACGGGATGGTGTCTCCATCCACCACAACAGACACTTGCACCACGGCCAGCACCGGCAGCATCTCCGCTGCAGCCACCGCCACCTGCACCACCATCTGCACCACCACGTGCCCAGCTGATACCACTCTGTCGGATGTCAGCAGCATCCCCAGTAGGCAGCCGTCCGAGTCTGCAGGTGACGTCCTGAACCCTGGACACGCCACTTGAGGCACCACCTCCAGCACTGGCACGACCAGCAATTGGCAGCCTAAGTCGCCGCAGGATGGAGTGTGGTTCTGCCTCCATGGAGTATCATGCTACCTGTTCCAGGTATATTGCGTGGCTCAGACACCCAGGTGAGAGGATGTGAACTGCCACACCCCAGGTGCAGCATCACTGGGCACAAAGCCCCCTCCAGAACCAGTGGAGAAATGCATCCACTCACCCCGTGCTTGGCAGAATGAAGCACACTGGGCACAAAGCCCCCTCCAGAACCAGTGGAGAAATGCATCCACTCACCCAGTCCTTGGCAGGATGAAGCACACTGGGCACAAAGCCCCCTCCAGAACCAGTGGAGAAATGCATCCACTCACCCAGTCCTTGGCAGGATGATGTAGACTGGGCACAAGGCCCCCTCCAGAACGAGTGGAAGAAGGCATCCACTTTAGAGACTGTGGCTTTGCACTCCCCAGGACCAATCAGTGGGCAAACCACCCACTTGAGAGACTTGAGAGACTGTGGCTTTGCACTCCCCAGGACCAAGCAGTGGGCAAAGCATCCACTTGAGAGACTTGTGAGACTGTGGCTTTGCACTCCCCAGGACCAAGCAGTGGGCAAACAACCCACTTGAGAGACTTGTGAGACTGTGGCTTTGCACTCCCCAGGACCAAGCAGTGGGCAAACCACCCACTTGAAAGACTTGTGAGACTGTGGCTTTGCACTCCCCAGGACCAGGCAGTGGGCAAACCACCCACTTGAGAGACTTGAGAGACTGTGGCTTTGCACTCCCCAGGACCAGGCAGTGGGCATGGAGCCCCCTCAAGGAGCAGTGGCATTGTGCCATCTTCCGGCTGAGGTGCCCCCCTCCCCTTCCCTCTCAGGTGCCTGTTTTTTTTCAAAGTGATGCCCCTGCAGTGTTCTCTCAATTTTGAGGCAGGTGCCATGTGTGGGCTTCACCCATACTTTTTAGGACCACTGGTCCACGGACATTTACAAGGGACAGTGTACGGACTTGTGTCCTTGATGTAAATATTTGTGTATGCTGATTATTTGCTTTTGGCTGTTTCTGCCATGGTCGTGATCCCATTTTTTTTTACCACCGGCCTGTTGGCGTTATTACCAACGCTTTAACACCAACCGCCAGGGTTGTAATGAGGGCCTATGTGTACTGTACTGTTTAGGAGAATGTGAGAGTCAAATGAGTGAGTTACGTAAGGTTGGTGAGTACTAATTGCTTATACCTTTTGTTAAACCCTTTAAGACGGTGTCAACTGCTTTAGTTACTTGGTGGTTTTGTAGTTATGTGTGTGACTGAGGTATGAATATGACTTAGGGTCTCATTCCGAGTTTGGGGGTCATGAGACTGCCAAACTCACGGTGGCGTGTGGAACGCCACAACCATGGAAGTCTGACTGACTGAAGACCACCATTCCTGCCAGGATCATAGATCCTGACAGGGTGACAGCAGTCGGGCTTGTAACCAGCCAAGGCTGCGCTGAACTCAGCACCGCCTGCCTGATTGCAACTCCACTTTCCGCCAGCTTTTTCATGGTGGGGACTCTGCCATGAAAAGGCTGGGGGAAAGCTAGTGCCAGCGCCTACGGGGGCCATTGCACTGCCCATGGCTGTAGGGTCCGCCCCATGAGTTTGTCAGTCCCATGGTTGGACCACCAAACTCATAATGAGGACCTTATTGTTCAGCTCGATTCTATTAGAGGGGCTTTGATGATACATTATCGTACCCCCGGTTTTGAAATAAAATGTAGATTCTCCAAGAGTTATGATGAATTAATATGGATTTTATTAAAGACATGGAATCTAACATTATTTCTCCCTTCCACCTGTTGAGGTCTTTTAAAAAGATATATATAAAAAGTGTTAATGGAATAATTTTGGTATATTTTGACAGTCATTGAAATGTTTTAGTTTAATGTTTAGAGACTATTTATTTTTTTAATAGTTCTTACGTGCTTCGTTTTTTTTCTTTTTATGACATACTGTAATAAAGTTTTCATAAGAAGTAGGGTTCATGGTTATAGAGTTCATCATCAGTATTAATTAATGGCTTGTTCAAATTCCATATTTTGAGTTTTTTGTCATTGAGCAGATTCAAAGGGCAAGGACTGTATTGGTCCAGAGCTTAGATGCCATGGGATGTTCTGTTTTAGAATTTTGCTTCTGGTTATTGTTTACTTTTAAAAGGTTACTTTGGAGTGGCAAAAAAGAGACTCATGTATAAAGTTAACCTCTGTGGCTTCAAAAAAATCCAGCTTCTTTTATTAAAATACTTGTAGAATCTGCATTCCCTGTGACTGTCTCAATTTTATAAATAAATCTGTAGATAAAAATGATCACTTACCATAGCTAATTGGATTTATTAGTATGATTTCTGACAAGGCCTTATCCTATTCAGTTTTTCTTAGAATAATATTATAGACAAACATTAATTTGGTACTTACTGTTAAAAAGCCTGGATTAAAAAACATAAATCTGACTAAATCGTGTCAGGTTTGTGAAAGTTTTCTATATATACTCCATAGAATAGTGGAACAACATACTAGCGGATGCTCTTATAATGCATATCAGAAGAAAGCAGGGTGGTTTATTATTGAAGTAGCAGATACTCTAGGTAACAGATCAGATGCATCCGAAGGGTCTTTCTAGTGGCGGGAATATGATAATTGGCCAAATTAAAAAAATATATGAAAGTTAGAATTAAGTGTAGGATAAAAGCTACGTCTTGAAAATTGTGAAATACTGTTCAATATCTCTATGCCCTATAGTTCTAAAAGTATGCATGATAGTATTCCCAGTCATGGAAGCTAGAAGCTCAGCGAATTACAATAATATGAGAATAACTGATTCAGGCATGTTCAGAGTTTGGTGTTAAATACAAATAAATCTAATGTGAAGCAAGATTAGACAACCAAGCTGAATGATCAGGTCACAATTAAGATCATGCATAATATAGACCTGAACTTTGTAAGTCAAAGAAAATAACCTAGTCCACGGGGACATGAAGAAGGTCTAAAGAACTGACTGCAATATTTTTCGCCATTGTTAAAGGCCATCAAATACCTAATGAATGAATGGGACATTATTCCTTAAATTTCTATGAAGGATGAATCCAGTAATCAGTGTCATTATAGACTTAATTCTCACAGCAGCCAAAAAATGCTCAAAGATTTTATTTGGTGAGCTAGCAGTGTGGATGAATTAATGAAAGAAACATCTTGCTTATAATCCAAATAGAAGTTTGCCATGTTATGAGGACACCGAACAGGCAGCAGCACTTCCGCTTAGGGCTAGTCAGTCTTGCATTGCTGGAATTTCTCCAGTGTATTGTGCATCTTTCAACTTTTCTAAGGCATTTGACCATCTGGGCCACTGTTGTCTTAAAAAACTATATTACATGGTTATACCCATTTGTTTGATTCTCTTTAGTACCCCATGGATCCAGAGCTTGAAAACTACTAAACCTGGTAATAAAGTGCTACCTAGTATTGTTACCAGACTGTCTAAAAGTCTTATTACTACAGGCGCCATTTGCTATTTGCTACACACACCCTACAGAATAGACTGACTTGCTAGAATATCTTAGAATGTTTCCTAAATGATGATTAACAATATGGCCCTCATTACAACCCTGGCGGTCGGTGATATAGGGGCGGTAATACCGCCAACAAGCCGGCGGTACAAAAAATGGAATTATGACCCCAACAGAAACCGCCAACACAGACTGCAACTTTAACACACCGACTGCCATGGCTGTAGCAACAAGCACAGCGGCGGTAACCACCAACAGCCAGGCGGAAGGCAATGTTCCGCCCACTGGATTACAAGAGGACTATCTGCCACTTTTTCCGGGGCAGTACCAACGACAACAAAAGCACGGCGGAAACAGATCTCAGAAGTCAAAGGACTTACCTCTGAAGACTCAGGGAAGAACCACGCCGCCATGGAGCCCGAACTGCAGGTGTTCCCGATGCTGGTCTACTTCCTCCTACACCAGGAATACCAACGCCGGCGACAGCGACCACGGTGAGTACTGCTGCCCAGCACACAGGGTAGGAGAGAGGAAAAAGAGAGTGACACACACAACATGCAACACCCCCACCCCCTACAACATACACACAAGCAGATGCAACAACATTACACATCCACCCCGTACCTCTCAGGAATAATGCAAGGACAAAAGAAAGTGATTGAAGTGAGTGTAATACCATAAAATTCTAGAAATACGTCCTCAAAATTCAAAACAGTATTTACAGATATACAAATTGAGGGACACTGCCCAGTCCATAATGTCCGTGGGCCACAGGGCGACATCACATAGGCCAAGGCCCCACCTTAATCCTGCATCAACAAGGAGAGAACACTGCTGGGGCATCAGGTCAAAAATACACAGGCACCTAACGGGGACAGGGAATGGGGGAGCATCTCAGCCGGAAGATGGTACAACACCACTTGTCCTGGAGGGGGCAACATGCCCTGTGTGATGTCCTGGGAGTGCAAAGCCACAGTCTCTCAAGTGGGTGGTTTACCCACTGCTTGGTCCTGGGGAGTGCAAAGCCACAGTCTCTCAAGTGGGTGGTTTGCCCACTGCTTGGTCCTGGGGAGTCCAAAGTCACAGTCTCTCAAGTGGGTGGTTTGCCCACTGTTTGGTCCTGGGGAGTGCAAAGCCACAGTCTCTCAAGTGGGTGGTTTGCCCACTGCTTGGTCCTGGGGAGTGCAAAGCCACAGTCTCTCAAGTGGGTGGTTTGCCCACTGCTTGGTCCTGGGGAGTTCAGGGGACAGAGGCACAGGACAACAGGGAAGCTGGGAGGGCTGCTTTGCGACAGGGGGAGGACAGGCCCAGGGAAGCAACCCTCCACGAGGCACTGACCAACATCATGGGAGCATACCACCATTCCCAGGAGACCATGGGCACGGTACTGGCCAAGTTTCAGGAGACCCAGCAGCTGCAGGAGGGACACTACATGGGGATCAGGGAGGACCTCACCAACATATACACAATCCTGGTCACCATAGCAGGAGTACCGGCTGACATAGGCAAGACCATGAGGGAGGCAGTGGCACTACAAAGGGCCCCTGACACTAAGCAAACTGAGGAACAGCCTTCCACCTCTGCCGGAGCTAGTGGACAGGAGGCACTGCCACATGAACAACAGGCCACCAGCACCTAACCTCCTGCAGAAGGAGAACCACCCCACAAACGGTCCCTGCGATCCAGGCAGAAGACAATGAACATTGCCAAGACCCCCGCCAGAAAGTAAGACTCTCCTGATTGTCACCCTTCTGTCCCACTATGTCATCCTGTCCAAATTTAACTGCCATTACTCCCCTTCCTATGCCCCATTGGACAATGCACATGTGATACTAAGAGACTGGACTCTACTATGGACCTTCCTCCCCATCACCCCAGCCCCTTGCACATACCCCTATACTCATTAGCCCCTAAATAAACACCCTTTACGCACAAACCAATCTGGAGTCAGTCTGACCTTTCACAAATATATATTAACAACATTAGTAACAAATAGCAATGTAAATGTTCATTTACTCATACCAATGTATGACAGTTGTTGAGCAGCAGTACATATAGCAGAAGGCAGAATGGGATACCCAGATCTGAAAAATGGAAATCCAAAGTGAACAGTCAGTGTCTATAGATAGAGGTTAAGAGGCTGACTTGTACAATGTCCTACAGTATTCTGAAATGTGAGGAGGAGTTACAATCTCTTACCTGTGTGGCACTGGATGTACTGCATGATGATGTTCGTTCTGTTGTCAATATCTTCTTCCTCTGCCTCCTCTTCCTCACTGTCTACAGGCTCCACCGCTGCCACAAGACCATCACCAGACTCGTCCTCCTGCAGAAAAGGCAGCTGGCGTCTCAATGTCAGGTTGTGCAACATGCAGCATGCCATGATTATCTGGCACACCTTCTTCGGTGAGTAGTATAGGGAGCCACCTGTTAGATGGAGGCACCGGAATCTGGCCTTCAGGAGGCCGAACATCCTCTCAATAATATGCCTAGTTTGGCCATGTGCCTCATTGTAGCGGTCCTCTGCCCTTGTCCTGGCATTCCTTACTGGGGTCAGTAGCCATGAGAGGTTGGGGTAACCAGAGTCACCTGAAAATATTCGAGGGATACCTGTTAGACAAACACTAACCCTTTAGAACTACCCCATACCCAGACACCTACTCATACTGTGTGGGGACCTTGGGCTCACCTATTAGCCACACCCAGTGCCTCTGGAGTTGGCCCATCACATAAGGGATACTGCTATTCATCAAAATGTAGGCGTCATGCACAGAGCCAGGATACTTGGCATTGACATGGGAGATGTACTGGTCCGCCAAACACACCATTTGCACATTCATCAAATGGTAGCTTTTTCTATTTCTGTACACTTGCTCAGTTCTGCGTGGGGGGACAAATGCCACATGTGTACCATCAATGGCACCAATAATGCTGGGGATATGTCCCAGTGCATAAAAGTCAGCCTTCACTGTGGGCAAATCCTCCACCTGGGGGAACACAATGTAGCTGCGCATGTGTTTCAGCAGGGCAGACAACACTCTGGTCAACACGTTAGAAAACATTGGCTGAGACATCCCTGATGCCATGGCCACTGTTGTTTGAAAGGAGCCACTTTCCAGGAAATGGAGCACTGACAGGACCTGCACTAGAGGGGGGATTCCTGTGGGCTGGTGGAATGATGACATCAGGTCTCGCTCCAATTGGGCACACAGGTCTTGGATTGTGGCACGATCAAGTGTGTATGTGATTATGATGTGTCTATCTTCCATTGTCAACAGGTCCACCAGGGGTCTGTACACCGGAGGATGCCGCCATCTCATCATCTGCCCCAGCGGTTGTAGCCTATGGAGGAAAACGGTGAGCAGAGGGTCATTTACCACAATGGTTGCACAAGTGTGTCTGCAGTAATGTTAGTAAATCTGTGTGTGATGTAGTTAGTCCGTATATGTGGCTAAATGTGCTGTGACGCAGTTAGGTGCCATGCCATGTGCCCCCCTGAAATGGCGGCTGCCTGACTTGTGAGGAGGAACAAGGGGAAATGAGGTAACTGAGCTGGCATTGTGCTGCGTCGCGGTAGGCGGTCGACGACCGGCACGCAACTCAGTATTGGTTTTCATTGGGCCCTATAGCAGGAGCCAATGGCCATGTATGCCGGCGATGACGGTACGCACCGCCGCGAATGTGACTGCCATTTTCTATCTGTTCACTCACTTGATACCTGACCTTCAACAGGAGAGGATCTATACTGCAAGTGCTGCTGTGACCTCAGTCTGGAAGCGACAAAGGCTCAAGTGTCTGGGGAAAGGGCCCCTGTCTTCACCGCGGAGGAGTTCGACAAACTGGTGGATGGGGTCCTCCCCCAGTACACGCTACTCTGCGGTCCTCCAGACAAACAGGTGAGTACACTGTGAGCATGATGCGTGGGCAATGCCTGGTTGGATTGGTGTGGATGGAAGGCACATTTTGGGGGGGAGGCTGAGGGCTGCATGTGAGGATGGTCAGTGTATGTGCGTCAGGGCATGGTTGGGAACTGGTGGGCAATGAGTCTGGTGGTCCAGACGGGTAAGTCATTTTCTTTCCTCCTGTACATTTCCTCTAGGTCAGCGCCCACCAGAAGAAGGGTATTTGGCGTGCCATCGGCAAGGAAGTGCTGACCTTGGGGGTCTATCATAGATGGAGCACCCACTGCCGCAAGAGATGGGAGGACCTGTGCCGCTGGAGCAAGAAGACGGCGGATGCCCAGCTGGGGCTGGCCTCCCAACTTGGAAGGGGTGCCCGTTGCACCATGACCCCCCCTGATGTTCCGCATCCTGGCGGGGGCCTACCCGGAGTTGGATGGGCGCTTGAGGGCATCACAGGAGCCACAAGGGGGTGAGTACAGTGTCATAAAGCTAACTCTGCCCAGTTTAGGAAGTATCTGGGTGGGGGATGTGGGCTGTGGGTGTCCCCAGGCCAGGGTGAACATGGGAGTGTAGCCCTTGTTGGGCAGGCTCTGAAGCACTCCAACCCCAATTGTGTTAGTGGGCATCTACTACTGGGCAGGGTCGTGTGGGTTTCAGGTGTGCAGCTCATGGCATTAGGCATTGTATCCCATGGGCTGGTGACATTCTTAGTAACTGGTAGTGCATGGCCTAGTGCATAGGGCTGCTCCCTGTATGTTGTGTCCGCCAACGGTAGTGTTGTTGCTGGCATTGTCCATGTGTGTCCTCTGTCTTTCCCCCCCTTCTTGTTTTGTCACCCTGTCCTTGTGTGCATTAGCATCATCTGGCGGAGGAGAAGAGGCACTGGTGACAGAGGGAGCTGCATCCCACATGGCCCAGGAGGGTGAATCCATGGAGGGTGAAGGCACCAGTGGGACGGAGGGCGAGGGGAGCTCCATGACGGGGACAGGAGGGGATACCAGCGACAGCAACTCCTCCTCTGATGGAAGCTCCCTGGCAGACACCTCTGTGCCCACCCCAACAACAGGTACAGCCACCAACCCCCCTACCAGCAACCCCCTCCCAGCAACCCCTCAGCGAGTTTCCTGTGTCTGCTCACCTAGAAGGGTGGGCATCTCCTTCGCCCCAGGCACCTCAGGCCCTGCCCCAATCAGCCCTGCTGCCCTCAGTGAGGAGGCTATTGACCTCAACCATTCTGAATGCCATCCAGGGTGTCTAAAGGCATTTGCAGCAAACAAATGCATACCTGGAGGGCATTCATTCTGGCGTGGTGGCCCAACAGAGAGAATTTCAGGCTCTGGCCTCAGCACTGATGGCAGCCATTGTCCCTGTGTCCAGACTCCCCCCTCCAACTTCCACTACCCAGACCCAATCCCCTCTATCTCAGCCTATCCCAAGCACACCATCAGACCAGCATGCACACACATCAACACACAAAAGTGGCTCAGGAAAACATAAGCACCACACATCCCACAGGCAAGCACCATACCCATGCACACATACCAACATCCACTTCCTCCACTGTGACCCCATCCTCCACGTCCTCCACCTCCCTCCCAGTCTCATCTCCACTCACACCTGCATGCACTACATCATCAGCCACTGCCTCCATCACCAGCATGCCCATCACAACACACCGCTCATGTGCAATCACCACCCCCATAACCATTCACACGTCCCCTGTGTCCTCTCCCAGTGTGTCTGTGAGCCCTCCTCCCGAAGTACACAAACGTAGGCACACACCCACTCACACACCCACTCAACAGCCATCCACCTCACAACAGCCTCCAGCCCATGCACCTTCACAAAAACTCAGAAGACGTACACCTCCTACAACCACTACCTCTTCCTCCACTCCCACAGCCTCTTCATCTTCCCATCCCAGTGTGTCTAAAAATCTTTTCCTAGCTAACATTAACCTCTTCCCTACACATCCACCCAGCCTTCCCCTAGGGCCAGGATGTCTAGATCCCAGCCCAGCACCTCAGCCACCAAATCTGCATCCGCTGTGGTCCCGGGAGGCTCGAAGGGGGCACCTGTCAGAGCTGCCAGTGTGCCACTTACAGATATGAAGGACCACCCTATTCCGCCACCTGCAAAGGTCAAAAAGGGCCCAGCTTCCAGCAGGGGAAAGTCACACCACCCACCCAGCAAGGCCTCGCCCAAACACAGAGAGGACAGTACCAAAGACCCTGCAGTGACTGCCAAGGCGGGGAAGGGCCACAAGACAAAGGGCAAGTCACCTCAGGGCACGATGCCTCCTGGTGAGGGGCTGGTGACCACCATTTCATCAGGGATGGCAGCGGCCTGTACCACAGTCACCACCGCCGGCCCTTCCGACCGCCACCTGCACCGCCGCTGCCACAACATCAGGCTGCAGCATCCTCCCCAAGGATCAGCCATCCGAGGCTGCCGGAGACGGGATGGTGTCTCCATCCACCACAACAGACACTTGCACCACGGCCAGCACCGGCAGCATCTCCGCTGCAGCCACCGCCACCTGCACCACCATCTGCACCACCACGTGCCCAGCTGATACCACTCTGTCGGATGTCAGCAGCATCCCCAGTAGGCAGCCGTCCGAGTCTGCAGGTGACGTCCTGAACCCTGGACACGCCACTTGAGGCACCACCTCCAGCACTGGCACGACCAGCAATTGGCAGCCTAAGTCGCCGCAGGATGGAGTGTGGTTCTGCCTCCATGGAGTATCATGCTACCTGTTCCAGGTATATTGCGTGGCTCAGACACCCAGGTGAGAGGATGTGAACTGCCACACCCCAGGTGCAGCATCACTGGGCACAAAGCCCCCTCCAGAACCAGTGGAGAAATGCATCCACTCACCCCGTGCTTGGCAGAATGAAGCACACTGGGCACAAAGCCCCCTCCAGAACCAGTGGAGAAATGCATCCACTCACCCAGTCCTTGGCAGGATGAAGCACACTGGGCACAAAGCCCCCTCCAGAACCAGTGGAGAAATGCATCCACTCACCCAGTCCTTGGCAGGATGATGTAGACTGGGCACAAGGCCCCCTCCAGAACGAGTGGAAGAAGGCATCCACTAGAGAGACTGTGGCTTTGCACTCCCCAGGACCAATCAGTGGGCAAACCACCCACTTGAGAGACTTGAGAGACTGTGGCTTTGCACTCCCCAGGACCAAGCAGTGGGCAAAGCATCCACTTGAGAGACTTGTGAGACTGTGGCTTTGCACTCCCCAGGACCAAGCAGTGGGCAAACAACCCACTTGAGAGACTTGTGAGACTGTGGCTTTGCACTCCCCAGGACCAAGCAGTGGGCAAACCACCCACTTGAAAGACTTGTGAGACTGTGGCTTTGCACTCCCCAGGACCAGGCAGTGGGCAAACCACCCACTTGAGAGACTTGAGAGACTGTGGCTTTGCACTCCCCAGGACCAGGCAGTGGGCATGGAGACCCCTCAAGGAGCAGTGGCATTGTGCCATCTTCCGGCTGAGGTGCCCCCCTCCCCTTCCCTCTGAGGTGCCTGTTTTTTTTCAAAGTGATGCCCCTGCAGTGTTCTCTCAATTTTGAGGCAGGTGCCATGTGTGGGCTTCACCCATACATTTTAGGACCACTGGTCCACGGACATTTACAAGGGACAGTGTACGGACTTGTGTCCTTGATGTAAATATTTGTGTATGCTGATTATTTGCTTTTGGCTGTTTCTGCCATGGTCGTGATCCCATTTTTTTTACCACCGGCCTGTTGGCGTTATTACCAACGCTTTAACACCAACCGCCAGGGTTGTAATGAGGGCCTATGTGTACTGTACTGTTTAGGAGAATGTGAGAGTCAAATGAGTGAGTTACGTAAGGTTGGTGAGTACTAATTGCTTATACCTTTTGTTAAACCCTTTAAGACGGTGTCAACTGCTTTAGTTACTTGGTGGTTTTGTAGTTATGTGTGTGACTGAGGTATGAATATGACTTAGGGTCTCATTCCGAGTTTGGGGGTCATGAGACTGCCAAACTCACGGTGGCGTGTGGAACGCCACAACCATGGAAGTCTGACTGACTGAAGACCACCATTCCTGCCAGGATCATAGATCCTGACAGGGTGACAGCAGTCGGGCTTGTAACCAGCCAAGGCTGCGCTGAACTCAGCACCGCCTGCCTGATTGCAACTCCACTTTCCGCCAGCTTTTTCATGGTGGGGACTCTGCCATGAAAAGGCTGGGGGAAAGCTAGTGCCAGCGCCTACGGGGGCCATTGCACTGCCCATGGCTGTAGGGTCCGCCCCATGAGTTTGTCAGTCCCATGGTTGGACCACCAAACTCATAATGAGGACCTTATTGTTCAGCTCGATTCTATTAGAGGGGCTTTGATGATACATTATCGTACCCCCGGTTTTGAAATAAAATGTAGATTCTCCAAGAGTTATGATGAATTAATATGGATTTTATTAAAGACATGGAATCTAACATTATTTCTCCCTTCCACCTGTTGAGGTCTTTTAAAAAGATATATATAAAAAGTGTTAATGGAATAATTTTGGTATATTTTGACAGTCATTGAAATGTTTTAGTTTAATGTTTAGAGACTATTTATTTTTTTAATAGTTCTTACGTGCTTCGTTTTTTTTCTTTTTATGACATACTGTAATAAAGTTTTCATAAGAAGTAGGGTTCATGGTTATAGAGTTCATCATCAGTATTAATTAATGGCTTGTTCAAATTCCATATTTTGAGTTTTTTGTCACTGAGCAGATTCAAAGGGCAAGGACTGTATTGGTCCAGAGCTTAGATGCCATGGGATGTTCTGTTTTAGAATTTTGCTTCTGGTTATTGTTTACTTTTAAAAGGTTACTTTGGAGTGGCAAAAAAGAGACTCATGTATAAAGTTAACCTCTGTGCCTTCAAAAAAATCCAGCTTCCTTTATTAAAATACTTGTAGAATCTGCATTCCCTGTGACTGTCTCAATTTTATAAATAAATCTGTAGATAAAAATGATCACTTACCATAGCTAATTGGATTTATTAGTATGATTTCTGACAAGGCCTTATCCTATTCAGTTTTTCTTAGAATAATATTATAGACAAACATTAATTTGGTACTTACTGTTAAAAAGCCTGGATTAAAAAACATAAATCTGACTAAATCGTGTCAGGTTTGTGAAAGTTTACTATATATACTCCATAGAATAGTGGAACAACATACTAGCGGATGCTCTTATATTGCATATCAGAAGAAAGCAGGGTGGTTTATTATTGAAGTAGCAGATACTCTAGGTAACAGATCAGATGCATCCGAAAGGTCTTTCTAGTGGCGGGAATATGATAATTGGCCAAATTAAAAAAATATATGAAAGTTAGAATTAAGTGTAGGATAAAAGCTACGTCTTGAAAATTGTGAAATACTGTTCAATATCTCTATGCCCTATAGTTCTAAAAGTATGCATGATAGTATTCCCAGTCATGGAAGCTAGAAGCTCAGCGAATTACAATAATATGAGAATAACTGATTCAGGCATGTTCAGAGTTTGGTGTTAAATACAAATAAATCTAATGTGAAGCAAGATTAGACAACCAAGCTGAATGATCAGGTCACAATTAAGATCATGCATAATATAGACCTGAACTTTGTAAGTCAAAGAAAATAACCTAGTCCACGGGGACATGAAGAAGGTCTAAAGAACTGACTGCAATATTTTTCGCCATTGTTAAAGGCCATCAAATACCTAATGAATGAATGGGACATTATTCCTTAAATTTCTATGAAGGATGAATCCAGTAATCAGTGTCATTATAGACTTAATTCTCACAGCAGCCAAAAAATGCTCAAAGATTTTATTTGGTGAGCTAGCAGTGTGGATGAATTAATGAAAGAAACATCTTGCTTATAATCCAAATAGAAGTTTGCCATGTTATGAGGACACCGAACAGGCAGCAGCACTTCCGCTTAGGGCTAGTCAGTCTTGCATTGCTGGAATTTCTCCAGTGTATTGTGCATCTTTCAACTTTTCTAAGGCATTTGACCATCTGGGCCACTGTTGTCTTAAAAAACTATATTACATGGTTATACCCATTTGTTTGATTCTCTTTAGTACCCCATGGATCCAGAGCTTGAAAACTACTAAACCTGGTAATAAAGTGCTACCTAGTATTGTTACCAGACTGTCTAAAAGTCTTATTACTACAGGCGCCATTTGCTATTTGCTACACACACCCTACAGAATAGACTGACTTGCTAGAATATCTTAGAATGTTTCCTAAATGATGATTAACAATATGGCCCTCATTACAACCCTGGCGGTCGGTGATATAGGGGCGGTAATACCGCCAACAAGCCGGCGGTACAAAAAATGGAATTATGACCCCAACAGAAACCGCCAACACAGACTGCAACTTTAACACACCGACTGCCATGGCTGTAGCAACAAGCACAGCGGCGGTAACCACCAACAGCCAGGCGGAAGGCAATGTTCCGCCCACTGTATTACAAGAGGACTATCTGCCACTTTTTCCGGGGCAGTACCAACGACAACAAAAGCACGTCGGAAACAGATCTCAGAAGTCAAAGGACTTACCTCTGAAGACTCAGGGAAGAACCACGCCGCCATGGAGCCCGAACTGCAGGTGTTCCCGATGCTGGTCTACTTCCTCCTACACCAGGAATACCAACGCCGGCGACAGCGACCACGGTGAGTACTGCTGCCCAGCACACAGGGTAGGAGAGAGGAAAAAGAGAGTGACACACACAACATGCAACACCCCGACCCCCTACAACATACACACAAGCAGATGCAACAACATTACACATCCACCCCGTACCTCTCAGGAATAATGCAAGGACAAAAGAAAGTGATTGAAGTGAGTGTAATACCATAAAATTCTAGAAATACGTCCTCAAAATTCAAAACAGTATTTACAGATATACAAATTGAGGGACACTGCCCAGTCCATAATGTCCGTGGGCCACAGGGCGACATCACATAGGCCAAGGCCCCACCTTAATCCTGCATCAACAAGGAGAGAACACTGCTGGGGCATCAGGTCAAAAATACACAGGCACCTAACGGGGACAGGGAATGGGGGAGCATCTCAGCCGGAAGATGGTACAACACCACTTGTCCTGGAGGGGGCAACATGCCCTGTGTGATGTCCTGGGAGTGCAAAGCCACAGTCTCTCAAGTGGGTGGTTTACCCACTGCTTGGTCCTGGGGAGTGCAAAGCCACAGTCTCTCAAGTGGGTGGTTTGCCCACTGCTTGGTCCTGGGGAGTCCAAAGTCACAGTCTCTCAAGTGGGTGGTTTGCCCACTGTTTGGTCCTGGGGAGTGCAAAGCCACAGTCTCTCAAGTGGGTGGTTTGCCCACTGCTTGGTCCTGGGGAGTGCAAAGCCACAGTCTCTCAAGTGGGTGGTTTGCCCACTGCTTGGTCCTGGGGAGTGTAAAGCCACAGTCTCTCTAGTGGGTGGTTTGCCCACTGCTTGGTCCTTGGGAGTGCAAAGCCATAGGCTTTCAAGTGGGTGGTTTGCCCACTGCTTGGTCCGGGAGAGTGCAAAGCCACAGTCTCTGAAGTGGAAGGCTTCTCCACTGGTTCTGGAGTGGGCATTGTGCCCAGTGTGCTTCATCCTGCCAAGAAGAGAGTGAGCGGATGCCTTCTTCCGCTAGTTCTGGAGGGGGCTTTGTGCCCAGTGTGCTTCATCCTGGCAAGGAGGGGGTGAGTGGATGCCTTCTTCCACTGGTTCTGGAGGGGGCTTTGTGCCCAGTGATGCAGATCTTTGGGAGTGCAAGGTCACAGTCTCTCACCTGGGTATCATACCGACAGGATTTGCAGTGGGCGGGATGCATTACACTCCATGGAGGCAGGACTACACACTGCCTGCCGGCGGTGATGGCTGCTCAGTTGTGGCAGTGCCGGTGCTGGTGTAGGTGCTGCCAGTGGTGGGGTGAGGCTCCAGCCCTTCCCCTGCATCCTTGGACGGCTGCCCACTGGGGCTGCTGCTGCTAGCAGTGGTGCTGATGGCGGTGCTGGTGACGGTGCAGGTGGCAGTGCTGATGGTGGTGCAGGTGGAGGTGCTGGTAGTGTTGGGTGGAGGCTCCAGTCTTTCCCTTGCAGCCTCAAACGGCTGCCCCCTGGGGCTGCTGCTGTTGGCAGTGGTGCTAGTGGCGGTGCAGGTGGCGGTGCTGATGGCGAAGCAGGTGGTGGTGCTGGCAGTGGTGGGTGGAGGCTCCAGCCCTTCCCCTGCAGCCTCAGACGGCTTCCCACTGAGGCTGCTGCTGCTGGCAGTGGTGCTGCTGATGGCGGTACAGGTGGCGGTGCAGGTGGCAGTGCTGGCAGTGGTGGGTGGAGGCTCCAGCCCCTCCCCTGCAGCCTCGGATGGCAGAAGCGCCATGGTTGATGTTGGTGGCTCAGATTCTGTCACAGCACCAGGCCTCCTGTCCCTCCTGCCTGAGGCAGGCCCTTTGCCCTTGCCGTCTGGTGGTGCCTCCTTGCCATCTGGTGGTGCCTCCTTGCCCTTGCCATTGCCATCTGATGTTGCCTCCTTGCCCTTGCCGTCTGGTGGTGCCTCCTTGCCCTTGCCCTTGCCGTCTGGTGGTGCCTACTTGCCCTTACCCTTGTAAGCTGGTGGTGCCACCTTTCCCTTCGCCTTGTAAGCTGGTAGTGCTTCCTTGCCCTTGGCAGCTGGTGGTACATCCTTGCCCTTCCCCTTGGCAGCTAGTGGAGGCACACTGCCAGTGCTGATGGGTGTCTCCTTTGAGCCTCTCACACCTGCAGTACCTGCCGAAACTACAGTGGCCGTGGACTGGATGGCATGAGGTGCTAGCCTGGGTTCTGCCCACCCTGGCCCGACGTGAAGGATGGGGGCTAGGGGTAGGGAAGAGGTCAACGGCAGAGAGGAAAAGCTTCTTAGGGACACTAGGGTGGGAAGATGGTGAAGGTTTGGAAGTGGAGGAAGAGGGAGTGGTTGTAGGAGGGGTCTGTCTGCTGTGTTTGGGTGCAGGTGCATGGGCTGGATGCTGTTGTGAGGTGGATGGCTATTGGATGTCTGAGTGCTTGCGTTTGTGTACTTTGGGAGGAGAGGGCACAGACACAGTGGAACAGGACACAGGGGACGTGTGCATGGATGTGGGGGTGGTGACTGCCAGTGAGGGGCGTGTAGTGATAGGCGTGTTGGTGATGGAGGCAGTGGGTGTGGATATAGTGTATGCAGGTGTGAGTGGAGATGCTACTGGGACAGAGGTGGACGATGAGAAGGAGGGGGACACAGTGGAGGCATTGGATGTTATTATGTCAGCATCGGGATAGTGTTTGTGTGAGTGCCTGTGGGATGATGTGTGGTGCTTGTGTTTGCCTGAGCCACTCCTGTGTGTTGTCTTGGGTGCATGCTGGTCTGAATGTGTGCTTGGGATAGGTTGGGGTTCAGGGGAATGGGACTGGGCAGAGGAAGTTGGAGGGGGGAGGCTAGAGACAGGAACAATGGCTGCCAGCAGGGAGGAGGCCAGAGCCTGGAATGATCTCTGTTGGGCCGCCACGCCAGAGTGAATGCCCTCCAGGAATGCATTTGTATGTTGCAAATGCCCTGCCAGGCCCTGGATGGCATTCACTATGGTTTACTGACCAACAGAGATGAATCACAGGAGGTCAAGACCCTCTTCACTCAGGGAAGCAGGGCTAACTGGGACAGGGCCTGAGGTGCCTGGGGCAAAGGAGATGCCCACCCTCCTGGGTGAGCGGGCATGGGAAACTTGCTGAGGAGCTGCTGGGAGGGCGGTGCTGGTACGGGGTGGCGGCTGTACCTGTAGTTGGGGTGGCCACAGAGCTGTCCGCTACCACTAGGGAGCTTCCATCAGAGGAAGTATCACTTTCAGAACTGTCCCCTCCAGTTTCCGCCATGGTGCTCCCCTCGCCCTCTGTCCCACTGGTGCTCTCACCGTCGGTGGATTCGGCCTCCTGTACCCTGTGGGTTGCAGCTCCCTCCGTCGCCGGTGCCTCTGCTCCTCCACCAGATGATGCTAATGCACAGAAGGACGGGATGACAAAACAAAAAGGGGGGAAGAGATGGAGGATACACTTGGTCAATGGCAACAACAAAACCACCAGTGGCATACACAACATACAGGGAACAGCCCTACGCTCTAGGCAATGCACTACCAGTCATAATGCTAGTCACCAGTCCATGGACAGTAATACCTAACTCTAGTTGCAGAATACATGAGACCCACAGAGCCCTGCCCAGTAGTGGATGCCCACTACCTTGTTTGGAGGTGGCGTTCATCAGCCCCTGCCCAACATGGAACCTACCCTGCAATATCCAGCCTGGCCTAGGGGCACCAACAGGCGCACATCCCCCACCGAGAGACCACCCTCCACGAGCAAGTAGTATATTGAGAACTGTACTCACCCCCTTGTGGCTGCTGTGATGCCTTCAAGCGCCCGTAGAGCTCCGGATAGGCCACCGCCAGTATGCAGAACATCAGGGGGGTCAGACTTCAATGGGCACCCCTTCCTCGTTGGGAGGCCATCCCCAGCTGGGCCTCCGCCGTCTTCCGTGCCCAGCATCTCAGGTCCTCCCACCGTTTGTGACAGTGGGTGCTCCGCCTGCCGTAGCCCCCAGGGTCTGAACGTTCTTGGCGATGGCACACCATATACCCTTTTTTTGATGGGCGCTGACCTGCAGAGGAAATACACATAGAGAAAGGATATCAGTCATACCATCCGGTTTGTTACACTATTGGCCCACTGTAGGAAAGTACCATCTTGCTTGGCATGTTACCCCCATATTTCACTGTATATATGTTGTTTTAGTTGTATGTGTCACTGGGACCCTGCCAGCCAGGGCCCCAGTGCTCATAAGTGTGCCCTGTATGTGTTCCCTGTGTGATGACTAACTGTCTCACTGAGGCTCTGCTAACCAGAACCTCAGTGGTTATGCTCTCTCATTTCTTTCCAAATTGTCACTAACAGGCTAGTGACCAATTTCACCAATTTACATTGGCATACTGGAACACCCCTATAATTCCCTAGTATATGGTACTGAGGTACCCACGGTATTGGGGTTCCAGGAGATCACTATGGGCTGCAGCATTTCTTTTGCCACCCATAGGGAGCTCTGACAATTCTTACACAGGCCTGCCACTGCAGCCTGAGTGAAATAACGTCCACGTTATTTCACAGCCATTTACCACTGCAATTAAGTAAGTTATAAGTCACTTATATGTCTAACCTTTACCTGGTAAAGGTTGGGTGCTAAGTTACTTAGTGTGTGGGCACCCTGGCACTAGCCAAGGTGCCCCCACATTGTTCAGGACAAATTCCCCGGACTTTGTGAGTGCGGGGACACCATTACACGGATACATTATACACATGTCACAACATATGTATAGCATCACAGTGGTAACTCCGAACATGGCCATGTAACATGTCTAAGATCATGGAATTGTCACCCCAATGCCATTCTGGCATTGGGGAGACAATTCCATGATCCCCCGAGTCTCTAGCACAGACCCGGGTACTGCCAAACTATCTTTCCCGGGGTTTCACTGCAGCTGGTGCTGCTGCCAACCCCTCAGACAGGTTTCTGCCCTCCTGGGGTCCAGCCAGGCTTGGCCCAGGAAGGCAGAACAAAGGACTTCCTCAGAGAGAGGGTGTTACACCCTCTCCATTTGGAAAAAGGTGTCAGGGCTGGGGAGGAGTAGCCTCCCCCAGCCTCTGGAAATGCTTTGATGGGCACAGATGGTGCCCATCTCTGCATAAGACAGTCCTCACCGGTTCAAGGATCCCCCAGCCCTGCTCTGGCGCGAAACTGGACAAAGGAAAGAGGAGTGACCACTCCCCTGACCTGCACCTCCCCTGGGAGTTGCCCAGAGCTCCTCCAGTGTGCTCCAGACCTCTGCCATCTTGGAAACAGAGGTGTTGCTGGCACACTGGACTGCTCTGAGTGGCCAGGGCCAGCAGGTGACGTCAGAGATTCCTTCTGATAGGCTCTTACCTGTGTTACTAGCCTATCCTCCTTCCTAAGTAGCCAAACCTCCTCTTCCGGCTATTTAGGGTCTCTGCTTTGGGAAATTCTTTAGATAACGAATGCAAGAGCTCATCAGAGTTCCTCTGCATCTCTCTCTTCACCTTCTGCCAAGGAATCGACCGCTGACTGCTCTGGAAGCCTGCAAAACTGCAACAAAGTAGCAAAGACGACTACTGTGACCTTGTAACGCTGATCCGGCCGCCTTCTCGACTGTTTTCCTGGTGGTGCATGCTGTGGGGGTAGTCTGCCTCCTCTCTGCACTAGAAGCTCTGAAGAAATCTCCCGTGGGTTGACGGAATCTTCCCCCTGCAACCGCAGGCACCAAAAGACTGCATCACCGGTCCTCTGGGTCCCCTCTCAGCATGACGAGCGTGGTCCCTGGAACTCAGCAACTCTGTCCAAGTGACTCCCACAGTCCAGTGACTCTTCAGTCCAAGTTTGGTGGAGGTAAGTCCTTGCCTCCCCACGCTAGACTGCATTGCTGGGTACCGCGTGATTTGCAGCTGCTCCTGCTCCTGTGCACTCTTCCAGGATTTCCTTTGTGCACAGCCAAGCCTGGGTCCCGACACTCTAACCTGCAGTGCACGACCTCCTGAGTTGTCCTCCGGCGTCGTGGGAACTTCCTTTGTGACTTCGGGTGAGCTCCGGTTCACTCTTCTTTGTAGTGCCTGTTCCAGCACTTCTGCGGGTGCTGCTTGCTTCTGAGTGGGCTCCTTGTCTTGCTGGGCGCCCCCTCTGGCTCCTCACGCAATTGGCAACATCCTGGTCCCTCCTGGGCCACAGCAGCATCCAAAAACCCTAACCGCAACCTTTGCAGCTAGCAAGGCTTGTTTGTGGTCTTTCTGCACGGAAACACCTCTGAAAGCTTCTTCACGACGTGGAACATCCATCCTCCAAAGGGGAAGTTCCTAGTCCTCTTCGTTCTTGCAGAATCCACAGCTTCTACCATCTGGTGGCAGCTTCTTTGCACCCACAGCTGGCATTTCCTGGGCATCTGCCCACTCCCGACTTGATCGTGACTTTTGGACTTGGTCCCCTTGTTCCACAGGTACTCTCGCCTGGAAATCCATCATTGTTGCATTGCTGGTGTTGGTCTTCCTTGCAGAATTCCCCTATCACGACTTATGTGCTCTCTGGGGAACTTAGGTGCACTTTGCACCCACTTTTCAGGGTCTTGGGGTGGGCTATTTTTCTAACCCTCACTGTTTTCTTACAGTCCCAGCGACCCTCTACAAGGTCACATAGGTTTGGGGTCCATTCGTGGTTCGCATTCCACTTCTAGAGTATATGGTTTGTGTTGCCCCTGTACCTATGTGCTCTCATTGCAATCTATTGTGACTGTACATTGCTTGCATTGCTTTCTATTGCTATTACTGCATATTTTTGGTATTGTGTACATATATCTTGTGTATATTTGCTATCCTCATACGGAGGGTACTCACTGAGATACTTTTGGCATATTGTCATAAAAATAAAGTACCTTTATTTTTAGTATATCTGTGTATTTTGTTTTCTTATGATATTGTGCATATGACACCAGTGGTATAGTAGGAGCTTTACACGTCTCCTAGTTCAGCCTAAGCTGCTCTGCTAAGCTACCCTTTTCTATCAGCCTAAGCTGCTAGACACCTCTTCTACACTAATAAGGGATAACTGGACCTGGTGCAGAGTGTAAGTACCCCTTGGTACCACTACAAACCAGGCCAGCCTCCTACACCCACCATATCCCTCCCATCCCCTTATGCACATACATTGCCCCCCATACATGCAGCACACAGCCCAGCACCCCTCAACCACCCCCCCCCCTTACACGAGGCCCTCACATATAGCAGTCCATGCATTCATGCCCCATGCATCAGGCTCACAGTGTACTCACCCGTTGGTCTGGAGGCCCATACAGCATTCGGTACTGGGGTAGGACCCCATCCACCAGTCTTTCCAACTCCATAGGGGTGAAGGCAGGGGCCTTTTCCACAGTGACACGAGCCATGGTCGGTTCCAGACACAGGTCACAGCAGCACTTGCAGTGTAGGTCCTCTCCTGTGGAAGGTCAGGTAGCAAGTGAGTGAACAGATAGAAAATGGCGGTCACGTCCGCGGCGGTGAGTACAGTCACTGCCGGCGTACATCACCATTGGCTACTGTAACCCATAAGGCCCAATGTTAACCAATGAGAAGTTGCTGCAACGGCGCACAACGTCAGCGGCATTACCTAATTTCCACCAGTTTATCCACACAGGACAGGCAGCCGCTATTTCAGGGGGGCAGGCCATGGCACCTAGCTGTGTCACAGCACACATATGCACAATTTGGGCCTAAACATCAACATACTGTTTCTGTCACAACATGCAATGATGAGAACTAACCAGATGCTCATCGTTTTGCCTCTTAGATTACAACCGCTGAGGATGAATAGGAGATGGAGACATCCCCCATGTACAGGCCCCTGGTGGACTTGGAAACAAGGGAGGACAGGCACATTATCTTCACCTGCAGACTTGACAGGGCCACAATCCAAGAGCTGTGTGCCCAATTGGAGCCAGACCTTATCTCTGCTATCCATCACCCCACTGGGATCCACCCTCTTGTGAAAGTCCTATCTGTGCTCCATTTCTTGGCAACTGGCTCCTTCCAAGTGACAGTGGGCTTGGCAGCAGGAATGTCACAGCCAATGTTATCAAACGTGCTGACCAGAGTGTTGTCTGCCCTAATGAAACACATGCACAGCTACATCGTTTTCCCCCAGGTGGAGGATTTAGCCACAGTGAAAGCTGACTTCTGTGCAATGGGACATATCCCCAACATTGATGGGGCAATAGATGCTACACATATTGCCTCTGTCCCCCCACGAGAAATGAAGAGGTGTTCAGAAATCGAAAGATCTTTCACTCTATGAATGTACAAATAGTGTGCCTGGCGGACCAGTACATCTCCCATGTGAATGCAAAGTATCCTGGATCTGTGCATGATGCCTTTATCATGAGAAATAGCAGCATCCCATATGTGATGGCTCAACTCCAGAGGCACAGGGTGTGGCTAATAGGTGAGCCCATGGTCCCCACCCAGTGGATGTTGGTGTATGGGTATGGGGTTGGTCCTAATGGTTAGTGTCTGGCTAACAGGTCTCCCTCGGTATTTGCAGGTGACTCTGGTTACCCCAACCTCTCATGGCTACTGACCCCAGTGAGGAATGCCAGGACAAGGGCACAGGGACGTTAGAATGAGGCACATGGGCGAACAAGAAGAATTATAGAGCGAACCTTTGGCCTCCTGAAGGCCAGGTTTCATTGCCTCCATCTAACAGGTGGGTTCCCTGTGCTACTCACCCCAGAAGGTGTGCCAGATCATCGTGCCATGTTGCATGTTGCACAACCTCGCCTTACGTCGCCAGTTGCCTTTTCTGCAGGAGGATGAGGTTGGAGATGTGTGTGTGGCAGCGGTGGACCCTGTGGACAGAGCCGAAGATGAGGCAGAGGATGAGGATGTGAACAACAGAACAGCAATCATTCAACAGTACTTCCAGTGACACACAGGTAAGACACTGTAACTTCAACTTCCATTTCAGTTTTGTATTGTAAATTTTAACTGGCAAGCTGATATTCCCACTACTCTGGCCACTTACTGTACCCTTTGACATGTCTATTTACAGATATCTGTGCCCCACTCTGGCTCCTGGTGTATCGACTGCAGCAACCTACAGGTCATACCTAAGTATACATTACTGTACAGTTGAATTGCAATGTCTACAGATTGTGAAACGAATACATAGTTCAATCACTTGACAGACTCAATACTTGTATCTTTTACAAGGATGTTTATTCATGTGCTAATAAGTGGATGGGGTATTGCTACAGGCAGGGGTGGTGGTGGAGGAGAGTCCAGGATAGAGTCCAGTCTATTTATATCACAGGTGCATTGTCCAAGGGGGCATAGGAAGTGGAGCAATGGCAGTTCAAGGGGGACAGGGTGACAGAGTGGGACACAAGGGTGACAATCAGGAGAGTCTTATTTCCTGGCGGAGGTCTTGGCAATGTTCTCTGGATTCTGCCTGGATTGCAGGGACCGGTTGCTGGGTGGTGCTCCTTCTGCAGGGGGTGGGGTGCTGGTGGCCTGTTGTTCCTGTGGCGGGGCCTCCTGTCCACTAGCGTCAGCGGAGGGGGAGGGCTGTTCTTCGGTTTGGCTAGTGTCAGGGGCCTGTTGATGTGCCACTGCCTCCTTCATGGTGTTGGCCATGTCTGCCAGCACCCTTGCAATGGTGACCAGGGTGGTGGAGATGACCCTCAGGTCCTCCTTGATCCCCAGGTATTGTCCCGCCTGCAGGCGCTGGGTATCCTTCAACTTGGCCAGTATCTAGCCCATTGTCTCCTGGGAATGGTGGTATGCTCCCAGGATGTGTTTGAGTGCCTCGTGGATTGTTGGTTCCCTGGGCCTGTCCTCCCCCTGTCTCATAGCAGTCCTCCCAGTTTCCTGTTTCCTGAACAGTGTGCCCACTGCCTCTGACCCCAGGTCCCTCATTGTCCTGTGTTTGTGGGGTGGCTTGGGGTCCCTTTAGTGGTGGACACCCTGCTGATTGACGTGTTCTGGGGACAGAGGTATGGGCCCGCTGGGTGGGTGCTCTGGTGGTGTTTCCTGAGGGGGAAGGCTCTGTGGTGGTATGGGACTGTGCCTGGGTAACCGACTATACGGACGTCCCTGATGGGCCAGGTTGGTCATCCTGATCCAGGTGAGCAGAGCTGCTGTCATCACTGTGGACCTCTTCTGTGGGGGGACTGGATGTTGCTGGCACCTCCTGTCCGGTGATGTTTGATGGGAGACCTGTGGGGATGTAAATACAGTGTTATTGTTTCTACGTGTGACATCTTGTGCATGGGTGGGTTGGCCTCTATGGTAGTGAGTGCCCTGTCAGCTTTGCCTTGTTTGAGTAGTTATTTTTTGGGCTAGGTGATTCTCTCTAATGTGCATGGTGTGGTGATGGGTGTCCATGCAGGGCTGTGAGTGGTGTCCATGCATTGGTGATGCATGCAGTGCTGGGTTGTGATGGTGGGGTGTATGTGAGGTGGTGGGGTGATGGGGGTGAGGGTAGGGGTGGGGGTGTGTAATGGCATGCAGGTAGGGGGTGAAAGTAGTAAAGATTTGACTTACCAGGGTCCAGTCCTCCTGCTACTCCTGCCAGGCCCTCAGGATGCAGCATTGCCAAGACTTGCTCCTCCCATGTTGTTAGTTGTGGGGGAAGACGTGGGGGTCCACCGCCAGTCCACTGTACTGCTATCTGGTGTCTTGCTACCACAGAACGCACCTTCCCCCGTAGGTCGTTCCACCTCTTCCTGATGCCATCCCTTTTTCTTGGGTGCTGTCTCACGTCGTTGACCCTGTCCACGATTCTCCACCATAGCTCCATCTTCCTAGCGATAGATGTCTGCTGCACCTGTGATCCGAATAGCTGTGCCTCTACCCTGATGATTTCCTCCACCATGACCCTTAGCTCCTCCTCTGAGATCCTGGGGTGTCTTTATGGTGCCATGGGTGTAGTGTGAGTGGTGTGGGTGTGTAGGATGATGTGTTGGGGTGTGTGCTGTGAGGTGCGTGGATGGTGTATGGGTGATGGTGTTCTGTGGCTCTGGTTCTGTGGGTGCTCTTGCTGTATCTCTCTCTAGTGGCAATTTTTGTTAGTCGTAAAGGGATGTGGGTGTGTGTTTTATAGTGGTGTGTGGGTGTGGTGTTTGTATGTGTGTCAGGTGTGTGTAGTTTGAATTGTCCAATGTGGTGTTGTTTTGTATATGTGTGTGTATTTTGAGCGTGGCGGTATGTACTGCCAATGGTTTACCGCGGTTGAATGTCCACTGTGGTGATTCGGGAGTCATAATGTTGTGGGCGTAGTTCTGTTGGCGTAACGGTGCGGGTTTTGGTACTGCCAGTTTATCACTGACCTTTGGCCTGGCGGACCTGTGTGTGTGTCTGTATAGTGACGGGTTGCAATGTGTAGGTCATAATATGGGTAGCGGTATACCACCGCGGTAGCGGTATGTTGGTGGCAGTCAGCATGGCGGTAAGCGGGACTTACCGCCAATGTCATAATGAGTGCCTATATGATTTATTTATACAAGCACTATTATTTAGGAACAACTAAGAGGACACATATTCAGAAATATGTATTGTCATCAAGATCTGGTTGACTGGTACATGACTTTTAAAAGAACTGTGTCTACATGCCAGGGGTGCCCTAGGAAGTTTAAAACAATTGGGAGGCCCCTGGAACAGTTATTATAACTGAACTAATGGTATAATGTGCTAATTGGGTCCAAACTGACTCTCACCATTACTAGGGTGAACTACCTAGCTTTCTCTCATTCTTACAGAGAGCTTGTGATCAGTGCGTGATCAGCACCGGTTGCACTAATGTCTGTTTCCTTATTTTGCTATGGTATGCCGCCTGTTGCCTGTATTAAATCTCATGGAGTCCATTATAACATTTTAACAATGTAATCATTTATGTAGGCAGGGATTTTCAGGGGCATGCTGATTGCCTAGGGCTCCCAATCATAATTGTGGCATTTGGTAAATGCTTCTTATGAATACCTCAGTCTTACCACGTTTCCCCTGGGGTGGATATCGATTTATTTTTCATCAACACTAACCCAGAGTGTGCATATATTTCTCAAGAGAACGTAAAGTTCTAATCGCTACAGAAACAACCAGGATGTGACTATTCCATCAATAGTTAATCCGAGTACAATAATAATTTTATTATGTAATTCCTACTTTGCTTTTAAAAATATATTTTAGATGACCTCTATGCAAATTATTAATCTATTTTCCAAATTCTGGACTGCCTATTGATAGAAATAATGAAGTGTGCATTATTTATGCTAATGCATTCTCTTTTTGAATATGGCTTATTATCAGCTTTAAAAGCCATATTCAGTAACCAGTGAAGGAGGCTAGAATATTGGGAACAAAGGGTTGCATATACATCAAAAGGGTGCTGGCTTGCTGTGTTACACCCAGAGGATTGTCTCTCTAATGAAACCAAATAATGAAAGGGTGACAAGACGCGAGTGAAACTATTATTTCTTTGGCATCTGCCATCCCGATGGCTCTGTAACATAATCCATTAGATTCTTTTGATAGTGATTTTTGTTTAGCTGAATGATATAGCCTCTTCAGTAGAACACACCAACTGAAGGGGTGAATATCGGAAATATTTATCCTAGTGAGCTGCAGAAAATTCATACAATAATCATAAACTAAATGTGTAAGAAATTGGAGTATTAGTTGAAGGAGGTGAGAACCTACTTCAAAAAATAATCACAGTCCTTGTCAGGGTGAACCACTGAAGTCACTAAAAACGTACCTGTGCTTGACTTTCTGGTCACTTGGCACAAAGCAGTCAGGCTTATTTTAAGGGCAATGTATAAAGTATTTACATAGTACTCAAACAGTAATAAAGTGAAAACACAACACAATAAAAATCCCAAGCCAATCTAGAAAAATGGGGAATATTTTAATAACTTTAAATGAAACCAAACATCCAATAAGTAGAAACAGAAAATATGAATGTTTAAAGTTTGAATTTAAAATGGTGCCACATAGCACCAACCACGGTCATCTGGTCACACTAGACCGGATCAAAGTCAAAAATTAAGGCCGACTGCATGGAGCACAGGTCAGATTCAGGAATGAGGTTCATCCCAGTGCAAAGATTACTTTCTGACTTTTATGGAGAAAAAGTTGTCTTCAACGTCAATGGAATGCTGCTGTGTTGGTCACGATGAAGCCCTCTACGCTCTGACTTAGAAACTTTTCTAGGAAGTCAGACATTAGATCTCATTCATGGGGTCAAATCAGCAAGATGAGGCTGACTGGTGATTCGATATTGATGGCTGCGCCTATTATGATGATCCTGGTCTCCTTCGGTTCTCTAAGCAGAAAGTTGTCAAAACGTTTCTAAGTCCCACTACTTGCAGTTTGGGGACAGGTGAGTAGGCGTAAACAACAATCAAGGTTCCAGGCTGAGAGGCACAACTCAGAGGTTGGGGCTAACTCCAGCAGAGGTCAGCAGCAGGCAGCAGGCACCAGGACAGGACCAGTTGGTACTGGTCAGCGAGGCAGTTGCAGGAAAAGGTCCTCTGAAAGCTTTGTGTGTCCCTGTAGCTATTTTTGTTTATTTAGTGTGCATTCACAAACAAAAGCATCTTACCACTAGCAACAAGATAAAAGAAAAGGCCAATAGTTCTAACAGAAATGGTGATTTTTTATAATTTTCCTACACTTCTGATGACAGGAGATGAATATGATTTGAAGAGGAAGATTGTTCCAGAGTCATAGCCCTAGAGAAGCTGACCTTCAGTTCTCAAGTGTTTATACCTTGGAATAGTGAACAGCATTTGGGTGTTTGTTAAATCTGTCTTTCAGTAGCAAAGGAAGTAAACAAATGTATGTGTCATGTCTTAAATTGAATAAGCTGTTTCACTGGAAGCCAGTGTAGAGTCCTTCTAGCGCTGCTCACCGAGTCAAGTTTTGTTATTTTACAAACCATGTGTGTGGCAAGTTTTTTAAATACTTTGCAACGTATTAATCACATTGGCCCTCATTACGACCCTGGCGGTGGGTGATAAAGTGTCGGTAATACTGCCAACAGGTTGGCGGTAATTACCGCCAAATTATGACCATGGCGGTGATATCTCCCATAGACAGCGAATGTACCACTCCATCGGCCAGGGCGGAAACAACAGCCGCGGTAGCCGCCAACAGCCAGGCGGAAGACAAAGGGGGTCATTCAAGCGGGAACCGCCAGAAGACCGTACCGCGGTCAAAAGACCGCGGCGGTCATTCTGAGTTTCCCACTGGGCTGGCGGGCGACCGCCAGAAGGCCGCCTGCCCGCCCAGCGGGAAACCCCCTTCCACGGGGATGCCGACTCCGAATGGAGCCGGCGTAGTGGAAAGGGTGCGACGGGTGCAGTTGCACCCGTTGCGATTTTCAGTGTCTGCTATGCAGACACTGAAAATCTTTGTGGGGCCCTGTTAGGGGGCCCCTGCAGTTCCCATGCCATTGACACCCGTTCCCGCCAGCCAGGTTCTGGTGGTCACAACCGCCAGAACCAGGCTGGCGGGAAGGGGGTCGGAATCCCCATGGATTCTTCAGGCCAGGGGAAAACCGGCGGGAAACCGCCGGTTTCCCTTTTCTGACCGCGGCTTTACCGCCGCGGTCAGAATTGGCCTGGATGCACCGCCAGCCTGTTGGCGGTGCATCCACGGTCCCCGGCCCTGGCGGTCTATGACCGCCAGGGTCGGAATGACCCCCAAAGTACCGCCCACCATATTTTGACCCAGGAAACCGCCACCTTTTCCGGGGCGGTACCAACGCCAACAAATGCCTGGCGGAAACAGAGCTCAGAAGTGAAAGGACTCACCATTGGAGACACAGGGAAGAGCCACGCCGCCATGGAACCCGAACTGCAAATCTTCGCGATGATCTTCTACATTATGCTCCACCTGGAACACCAACGCTAACGAAGACGACGATGGTGAGTACAGCCACCTAGCACACAAGGGAGGGTTGGAGGCAAACAAAAGTGACACACACATGGACGCGCACAACACACACCCGACACCCACACACCATACAAACAACCAGTTGCACAAGAAAATCAATTTGTCCCAGAAAAACGGCAGAAAAATGCAAGGACAACAGGAATTGACTAAAGGGATTGTAATCAGATCAGCATCAAAATTAATAATTCGATTTGGCAATGAAACAGATATGTACACATGTACAAAAAAGGGACACTGCCCAGTCCAAAGTTCAAAAGGCCCACATGGCCACAGGGAACAGTCTAAGGCCCAACTTGAATCCTGAGCACATCCGGATAGAACACTGCAAGGGCATCAGTTTGCAAATAGGCAGGCACCTCGGGGGGCACCTCAGCCAGATGCGGGAACAAGCTCACTGGTTCTGTAGGGGGCAACATGCCCATTGCTTTGTCCTGGGGAGTGCAAGGCAAAACTCTTTGGAGTTGGTGACTTGCCCACTGGTTCTGGAGGGGGCAACATGCCCAATGCTTTGTCCTGGGGAGTGCAAGGCCACGGTCTCTCAAGTGGGTGTCTTGCCCACTGGTTCTGGAGGGGGCAACATGCCGATTGCTTTGTATTGCAGAGTGCAAGGCCACTGTCTCTCGAGTGGGTGACTTGCACACTGGTTCTGGAGGGGGCAGCCTGCACGGTAGTCCCTGTAGGGTGGAATACATGATGTCCGCCGGCGGTGATGGCTGCATTGTGGTTGTGTTTGGGGAAGGCTCCTGGGCAGCCCCTGCACTCAGTGATGGCTGCATTGTGGTGGTGGTTGTGGGAGGCTCCTGGGCAGCCCCTGCACTCAGTGATGCTGCATTGTGGTGGTGGTTGAGGAAGGCTCCTGGGCAGCCCCTGCACTCACTGATGGCTGCACATCCACAGCTGGGGGTGGGGGCCCCATGACAGCTGGTGGTGGTGGTGGGAGTGTGAGCCTGACAGCTTCCACTGGCGTAGAGTGCCTCTTCTCCTCCTGTTCATGGGTCAGGGAACCCTTACCCTTCCTGGCAGGGGTGGATAGACTCCTCCCCTCTCTGCCTGGTGGTGCAGGCTCCTTCCCCTTCTTCACAGCTGGTACTGGCTCCTTCCCCTTCCTCACAGCTGGTGCAGAGCCTTTCCCCTTCCTCACAGCTGGTGCAGGACTCTACACTTTCATCTCTGGTGGTGCTGGTTCCTTCCCTTTCAGTGTTGTAGGTCTTGTAACCTCACCACCACGAGTAGGTGGTGCTACCACTGTCCCCGTGGACTGTTTGGCTGAGGTGCTGGGTGTGTCCTTGGTACCCTGCCCATACGTGCAGGACGGAGGGGGGAGGAGGTAGGCAAGAGGTCAAGTTGGGTAAGGAAAAGCCTTTTAGGGACATTGGGGCGGGAGGAGGGAGGAGTAATGGGAGTGGAGGATGAGGGAGTGGTTGTCGAAGGTGTATGTCTGCTGGATTTGAATGCAGGTGTACGGGCTGTATGCTGATGTGAGGTGGATGGCTGTTGGGTGTCTGAGTGCTTGTGTTTGTGTCCTTTAGGAGGGGGGCAGACACGGTGGGAGAGGACACAGGGGACGCATGCATGGATGTTGTGGAGGTGTCTGCCAGTGAGGTGTGTGTTCTGCTTGGTGTGGTGATGCTGGTAGTGGATGTTGATGTAGTGCATGCAGGTGTGAGTGTGGACATAACTAGGAGGGGGATGGAGGAGGAGCAGGAGGGGAAGACAGTGGAGGCTGTGGATGTTGTTGTGTCTGCAATGGTATGGTGTTTGTGTGAGTGTCTTTGGGATGAAGTGTGGTGCTTGTTTTTGCCTGTGCCACTCTTGGATGTTGCCTTGTGTGCATGCTCATCTGTTTTTGTGCCTGGGATGGGTTGGGGTTGAGGAGAATGGGACTGGGAAGCGGTAGTTGGAGGGGGGACGATAGAAACAGGGACAATGGCTGCCATCAGAGAGAAGGCCAGAGCCTCGATCGATCTCTGTTGGGCCGCCAATCCAGTGTGAATACCCTCCAGGAATGCATTAGATTGTTGCATCTGAGCTGCCAGCCCCTGGATGGCATTCACAATGGTTGACTGTCCTACAGAGATGGATCTCAGGAGGTCAATAGCATTCTCACTCAGGGTAGCAGAGCTCACCAGGGCAGGGCCTGTGGTGCCTGGGGTGAAGGAAATGCCCACCCTCCTGGGTGAGCGGGCACGGGCAACTGGCTGAGGGGCTACTGGGAGGGTGGTGCTGGTACCGATGGTTGCGGCTGTACCTGCAGCTGGGGTGGTTGCAGAGGTGTCCGCCACCACCAAGGAGCTCCCATCGGAGGAGGTACCTGAGTCTGTGTTGTCCCCTCCAGTCTCCGCCGTTGTGCTCCCCTTGCCCTCCGACCCACTGGTTCCCTCTCCGTCGGTGGACTTTGCCCCCAGGGTCCTGTGTGATGCAGCTCCCTCCATCGCAGGTGCCTCTGCACCTCTGCCAGATGATGCTAAGGCACATAAGGACCGGATGACAAAACAAGAAATGGGGGAGTGAGACAAAGGATACACTGGGTCAATGTCAGCACCAACACCACCGTTGGCATACACAGCACACTCACACACAGGAAACAGGACTACGCACTATGCATTGCACTACCAGTGATATGGGTAGTCACCAAGGCATGAGGAGGAGCACACACTGCCAACTGCAGCACACCCAGGACCCATGCAGCCCTGCCTAGAAGTGAAGACTAACAAGCTAGGTTACCTGTATTTGACATGCAACCCTTCAGAGGACCTATGCTGCTATGTCTGGCCTGGCCTTAAGGGCACCCACTAATACACAACCACTACCCAGATATCACCACACCAGCCATAAGTTCTAACAATACCCACTGTACTCACCCCCTTGTGGCTGCTGTGATGCCCTCAAGCGCCCATCCACCTTAGACTAGGCCAACTTCAGTATGCAGGCCATCAGGGGGTCAGGGTCCAAGAGGCACCACTGGGCCTCCGCGGTCTTCCGTGCCCAGTGTCTCAGGTCCTCCCACCGCTTGTGACAGTGGGTGCTCCGCCAGCCATAGACCCCCAAGGTCCGCACCTTGGTGATGGTACGCCGTAATCTTTTCATTTGATGGGCGCTGACCTGCAGAGGTAATACATACAGGAGAACTCCATTAAACAAACAGTCCAGCCTGTCACACACATTGCCCACCATACCCGATCCCATCAACATTGCAAAACACATAGGCAAGCTCACAACATGTACACCTCCAAGAGAAAAAATCCCCACTCCCTTACACGATGCCTTCACACACAACTCCATGCATTCATGCCACATGCACTGTGCCCACAGTGTACTCACCTGTTCGCCGGGAGGCCCATACAGCAGTCTGTACTGGGGTAGGACCACATCCACCAGTCGCTCCAACTCCTCAGAAGTTTATGGCTGGAGCCCTTTCCCCAGTTACACGGGTGTAGTGCTTTCCTCTTATCTAGTTTCTAAGCACTAACATAACACAACAGAAATGCACTTCTGAGGTCAAAGAAGACTTTTATTGTTGTTAATTCTTCCCCAACCACAATATTTATGAATGACGAATTAGTAGCTTTCAAGTCCGCGTTAATCAAACAAAATATATCAGTTTGCAATATACACAGCAGGTTATATTTATAAGATATTGAATGCAAAGCAAAACAAATACTTCACCGTGTGGGAACTATCTACAGCTTCATCTTTCTAAGGTCTGCAAGCTGATGACCCCTGTCAGCCGCGAGAAAGAGAGATTCATCTACCCACACGGGATTGCTGGCAGCCTGCGCCAAGCTCCAGCACGAGGTCCGGCAGATTCGAATCTGACCCTCTGCAGCCTGTTACATTCGTTACAAAGGTGTGCCCCCTCCTCTCAGACCTGGGAAACTGAGCAAGCCTTTTGGAGACTGGCCAGGTCTCCAAGACTACTCCTGTTCCCAAGCTCAAGCGAAGAAAAAACAACACCCATGTACTCTCTCTTATCATGTCTAGTCTACTGTGAGAAAAACATCTTGGTTCTCTGGTGCAAAAACACAGCTTGGAAAAATACAGCTTGGATTCTCAACTGCAATGTCTAACTCCACGTTAAAGGCAATGGGCAGCTAACCTAAATATCAAATGCAATGTCTAGTGTCATGTCAAAGCCAATAAGCATCTAAGCTGAATACAAAATGCAATGTATAATATCATGTCAAAGCCCATAGGCAGCTGAGCTGAATATAAAATGCAATGTATAATATCATGTCAAAGCCAATAGGCAGAATATCTAATAGCATATCAAAGTCAATAGGCAGCTAAACTGAATACATCATGTCAAAGCCAATAGGAATGCAATGTCAAAGCCAATAGGAATGCAATGTCAAAGCCAATAGGCGGCTCAACTGAATACAGAAAGTAATGGCTAATGCCATGTCAAAGCCAATAGGCAGAATACAGAATGTAATGACTAATGCAATGTCAAAGCCCATAGGCGGCTAAACTGAACAAAACATACCATGTGCTACTGGTGAACATTGAGCAACTAATATGCGCAGTGGTGAAACACAAAGTCATTGGTCAAAACAAAATGTATCAAATGGCAGTACATTCCGCCCTTTGACCAATGAATTTTTGTTTCACATATCTCCTGTTTCAAACAAAAACAAAAAAACATCAGCACAAACAAAAAAAAACATTATGATCAAAGCAATCCCTGTAAAGCAATAGAAGTGAATTAACACATTGATTTCATAACCTTTCACATCAGATACATCTATACAGAAAAGACTGAGCAATTTGTACTCTGAATGAGTCTCTAATTCAACAGTGTTAGCAATTTGATGTGGCATGAGTTCTACTCATGTAAAGGTGCACGGTCCACCTGAAAGGTTTGCTGGAAGATAAGCAAAAGACAGAGTTCCATATGAGAGGGAGAAAAAAAAAAAAACACAGCTTAGTTCCAGTGGAAGAATGCAATCAAACAAGTTGAACTTGAACTGAAGGCGCAGTTTGCGCAAAATGGATCCATGGTGCTGGCACTTTACTCAGCCAGGTTCAGGTTGGGGATTCGGTCCCTTCCCCGACCCCACACGCACACACCGGAAGGGGGACCACACAGCACACTCAGGGACAGTGGCGAAACGTGGTAGGATCTGCAAAAGAAACAAGTATGACTTTTCTTGCAAATAACATTTTTCATTTAAACTGCACCCTTCCTCTTTCTTTCCCTGTTTTATAATCAGCAGGACGTTTTTGGGGCCCTTTGTTATATTCACTGCAGGTTCTGGAGGATCACTTGGGGCTTCAGCCCACACACCAGCACTGAGGTTTTTATCTGCTGCACCACAGCTTCCCTTTTCTTGCACTGTCAGAAGGGCTGGGGCAGACTCATTCTTTACCAAACCTCCATTCACTGCACCACTTTTGTCAATTTGGGCCATTCTGTCTCCAATTTGTATGAATGAATCAGATTCTTTTCTAGGTATCAGCATAATTTCGATTTTTCCTTGGTAATTTGCAACAATCACTTTCCCTAAAACCTGATCAATTTGCCATTTCTGTCCTGGTAACTTTCCTCTCCTCAACTGCTCTGTGACTGCTTGCATGACAGATTGCTTTTGTGCGTGCTGCACAGTTTTTATCAAAACTAGGGGAATGTGCATCTCTCTCATCTCTGCCCACCTGTAAGTGGCTTTTTCTCTCAGCTGTTCACATTTCTGGGGCACCCACTTAGCCATCCCCACTAAGGCAGAATTCTGGGTGTACACTTCTCTCTCTGCATTTTTCTCATTAACATCTGCAAGGTAATTGAACCAGTTAGGTACAAGCCATGTGGCTAAAACATTATCATAAAAATGACACATCTCACGTAGCTCTTGCTTTAAAATCTGACACACATTATACAACGCTGTTCCTTCTCCTGTGCCAGAAAACAACATTTCAGTCAATGAATCATTAGTAAAACAAACATGCTTTTTATCTTCAGTGGACACAAATTCAAATGGTGCACACAATTTCATTGATAACTTTTTTACCTGTGGTACTCTAGCCCTGTCTTGCAAGTACCAGATCCATTGTATGATTCTAGCTAGGGGCACTATTTTCTTCCCTTGTTCTTGAGTTACATGTACATAAGTATTTCCTTCTTGCACTGCGCAGAAACCTAAAGTCTGCATTATTTCATTTGCCAAATCACAAGCGCGCAACTGCATATAATTTTTCACAGTGACCATATACAAAAGTGTTAGGATTTCACTCAAATGAGGGCTATTCTTTTTCCAAAAATCAAACAAGCTAATGAAACTCGGGGTGTCTTGCTCTAAAATCCTTCGTTTTACTTGTGCATTTTGCAACGGTAACTCGTAAATCACATTCTGGTCTCTCTCCTCCGTGTTATCAGTTAAGGAATGCATTTTGGCTGCCAAAAACCCTGGCTCACACGAATACTCAGTGCAGCTCGGAGCTGTCTTAACCCCCTCATTACTGGAATGGGACAAGAAAGATTCTTCAAAAACAGCCCTTTTATAACTTTCAGTCGGGCTAATTTGCTCACGTAAATTCCTATTTTCATGTTCCAACTGCCTACATTTCTCCTGCATTTCTCTGTAAGCAGATAAAGGTATCCAGACCTTTCTGTCATCATTACTTCCAAAAGACACGTTTTCTACATATGTACAACAGAAATTATTTCTCAAAGCATTATCAGGCATTTTAGCTACACATGCATCTTCAGACATGGTCTGCAGTGCTTCTGTAATTCCCCAAACAGAAAACAATTCACAGTTTTTCTTAGCACCATCAGGCAGTTTATCAACACATGAATTCTCAGACATGGTCTGCCGTGCTACTGTGATTCTCCAAAAAAACAATTTCTGTAATTCTCCAAACAACAAAAACAATTACACTTTTAAAGTGTGCACTTAGAAATCTACCAACTCGTCAACACCCTCTTAATCACCTCTTAATGACCGACCCCACTTCTGGTACCAATTGTAGTGCTTTCCTCTTATCTAGTTTCTAAGCACTAACATAACACAACAGAAATGCACTTCTGAGGTCAAAGAAGACTTTTATTGTTGTTAATTCTTCCCCAACCACAATATTTATGAATGACGAATTAGTAGCTTTCAAGTCCGCGTTAATCAAACAAAATATATCAGTTTGCAATATACACAGCAGGTTATATTTATAAGATATTGAATGCAAAGCAAAACAAATACTTCACCGTGTGGGAACTATCTACAGCTTCATCTTTCTAAGGTCTGCAAGCTGATGACCCCTGTCAGCCACGAGAAAGAGAGATTCATCTACCCACACGGGATTGCTGGCAGCCTGCGCCAAGCTCCAGCACGAGGTCCGGCAGATTCGAATCTGACCCTCTGCAGCCTGTTACATTCGTTACAAAGGTGTGCCCCCTCCTCTCAGACCTGGGAAACTGAGCAAGCCTTTTGGAGACTGGCCAGGTCTCCAAGACTACTCCTGTTCCCAAGCTCAAGCGAAGAAAAAACAACACCCATGTACTCTCTCTTATCATGTCTAGTCTACTGTGAGAAAAACATCTTGGTTCTCTGGTGCAAAAACACAGCTTGGAAAAATACAGCTTGGATTCTCAACTGCAATGTCTAACTCCACGTTAAAGGCAATGGGCAGCTAACCTAAATATCAAATGCAATGTCTAGTGTCATGTCAAAGCCAATAAGCATCTAAGCTGAATACAAAATGCAATGTATAATATCATGTCAAAGCCCATAGGCAGCTGAGCTGAATATAAAATGCAATGTATAATATCATGTCAAAGCCAATAGGCAGAATATCTAATAGCATATCAAAGTCAATAGGCAGCTAAACTGAATACATCATGTCAAAGCCAATAGGAATGCAATGTCAAAGCCAATAGGAATGCAATGTCAAAGCCAATAGGCGGCTCAACTGAATACAGAAAGTAATGGCTAATGCCATGTCAAAGCCAATAGGCAGAATACAGAATGTAATGACTAATGCAATGTCAAAGCCCATAGGCGGCTAAACTGAACAAAACATACCATGTGCTACTGGTGAACATTGAGCAACTAATATGCGCAGTGGTGAAACACAAAGTCATTGGTCAAAACAAAATTTATCAAATGGCAGTACAACGGGCCATGGTAGATTCCAGACACAGGCCACAGCAGCACATGCAGTGTAGGACTTCTCCTGTGGAAGATCAGGAATCAAGTGATGATTGAGAAATAAAATGCCAGTCACGTCCGCTGTGATGTATACCGTCACCGCCAGTGTACCTCCCCATTGGCCACTGTACCCCATAGGGCCCAATACTATCCAATGAAGAATTGCACGGCAGTTCATGACCGCCTACCGCCACGGCGTACAACGTCGACAAAATTACCTCACTTCCATCTATCCCTCCACACTGGACAGGTGGTCACCATTTCGGGGGGGGGGGGTACAGGCCTATCGATCTATTTCTGCGTCACAGGATAAAAAGCACATACTTTGAAATTTCACTCTCCCAAAACATGATTGCACGATGTGGACTGCTGTTGTTGTATAGTTGTTCAAATTGTGACAGCCTATTCACTCTTGTGTCCCTTAGATACCTACCGCTGCAGATGAATAGGAGATGGAGACATACCCCCGTGTACAGACCCCTGGTGGACTTAGCCACACTACAGGATAGGCACATAATACTCACCTATAGACTGGACAGGGCCACAATCACAGATCTGTGGGCCCAGTTGGAGCCTGACCTGATCTCAGCTATCCGTCATCCCACTGGGATTCCCCCTCTTGTGCAAGTTCTATCAGTGCTCCATTTCCTGGTAACTGGTTCTTTCCAAGTGACAGTGGGCTTGGCAGCAGGAATGTCACAGCCAATGTTCTCAATAGTGCTGGCAAGAGTCTTGTCCGCCCTAATAAAACACATGTGCAGCTACATTGCTTTCCCCCAGATGGAAGATTTGGCCACTGTGAAGGCCGGGTTTTATGCAATGAGACATATCCCAAATATAATTGGGGCGATTGACGGTACACATATTGCATTTGTCCCCCCTGGCAAAATATACAGGTGTACAGGAATCGCAAGAGTTTCCACTCCATGAATTTGCAGGTGGTGTGCCTGACAGACCAGTACATCTCCCATGTCAATGCTAAGTACCCTGGGTCGGTGCATGATGCCTTTGTCCTGAGGAATACCAGCATCCCAAATGTGATGGCCCAACTACAGAGGCACAGGGTTTGGCTTATAGGTGAGCCTTGGCCTCCACCCGGTGTATGCCTATGCTGTTGACTAAATAGGATAGTGTGTGGCTAAATGTTGTCCCTCAATATTTGCAGGTGACTCTGGTTACCCAAAGCTATTGTGGCTGCTGACCCCTGTGAGGAATGCCAGGACAAGGGCAGAAGAATGTTATAATGAGGCACATGGGTGAACCAGAAGGATAATTGAGAGAACCTTCGGCCTCCTGACGGCCAGGTTCAGGTGCCTCCATCTGACAGGTGGGTCCCTTTGCTACTCACCCGAGAAGGTCTGCCAAATAATAGTGGCATGCTGCATGTTGCACAACCTGGCCCTCAGACACCATGCACCTTTTCTGCAGGAGGAGGAGACTGGAAATGCCCCTGTGGCAGCAGTGGACCCTGAGGACAGTGAGGATGAGGATGCAGAGGATGAGGATGTGGACAACAGGACATTAGTGATCCGTCAGTACTTCCATTGACACACAGGTGAGACAGTGCAACTTCACATTTCTATGAATCTTGTATTCTGTGTGGCATTGGCATGCTGTCATTACCCTCTTGTTTCCCCTACTTACTGTTACCTATGGATTGTCATTTTACAGATGTTGGTGATATGACAACAATGTCCTGATGTGATCACAACAGCCAGCAACAGGTCATTCATTATATGCTCTCACTATGTACAGTTAATTTGCAATGGATGTAGATGTTTCAATCAATACAAACTTGCAATACATGAAATACTAGTAGTCGACGTTTGTCCAAGGGTGTTTATTGTAGTACTAAGATATTGAGGGGAAAGTGCAATGGTATGGGGTGATGATCAAGGAAAGTCCAGGAAGTTCCAGTCTGTTTGTAGCACAGGTGCAGTATCCAGGGGGACATAGGAAGGGGAGCAATGGGAGTTCAAGGTGGACAAGGTAACAGAGCGGGACACAAGAGGGACAATCAGGAGAGTTTCATTTCCTGGCAGTGGTCTTGGCAAGTGTCTCTGGCTTCTGTCTGGTTTGGCGGAAACGTTTGCCGGGTGGTTCTCCTTCTGCAGGCTGGTGGCCTGTGGGTCCTGTGGCGGGCCTGCTGCCCACTAGTGGCAGCCGATGTGGAGGGCTGGTCGATGGACTGGGTAGTGGTAGGGGCCCGCTGGTGTGCTGTTGCCTCCCTCATGATGTTGGCCATGTCTACCAGCACCCCTGCTATGGATATCAGGAAGTTGTTGATGGCCTGCAAGTCCTCCCTGCTCCCCTGATACTGTCCCTCCTGCAGCCGCCTGTTCTCCTGCACGTTGTCAAGGATCTGGCCCATTGTGTCCTGGGAATGTTGGTAGGCTCCCAGGATCTCGGACAGTGCCTCCTGGAGAGTCGGTTTCCTGGTCCTGTCCTCCCCCTGGTGCACATCAGTCCTCCCAGTGTCCCTGGTGGCCTGTGCCTCTATCTACTGAACAGTGTGCCCACTGCCACTGACCCCAGGTCTCTGATTATCTTGGGGGCAATGTGTGGCCTGGGGTCCCCGTACAGGTGTGCACACTGCTGATTGACGTGTCCTGGGGACAGAGGTGTGGGTACACTGGGTGGGTGCTGTGGTGTTGGTTCCTGATGGGGGAGGCTCTGTGGTGGTCTGTGAGTGTGCTTGGGTGACTGACTGTCCAGTGGTCCCTGATGGGCCAGGTAGGTCCTCCAAATCCAGAAGTCCAGAGTTACTGTCATCTCTGGGGGGCTCTTCTGTTGGGGGAGTAAATAGTGGTGGCACCTCCTCTCCACTGACATTGGCTAGGGTACCTGTGGGGATGTAAATGATGTATTATGCTTTAAGTGTAAGAAATTTGTACTTCCGTAGCTTCCTCTCTATGGTTGGTGTTACCCTGCCAGCTTTTGCTTGTGTATGGTGATGTATTGTGGTTATGTTAGTTTCCCTTTGCTGTGCATGCTTTAGTGATGGGTGTCCATGCAGGGCTGGGAGGGGTTTCCATGCTTGACATTGGAATTAGTGAGATGTGTGGGTGCAGTGTGTGGGATGGAGTGGAGTGATGGGAGTGAGGCTGTGGGTGAGAGATGGCATGCAGGTATGGGGGTGATAGTAAATATTGACTTACCAGTGTCCAGTCCTCCGGCAACTTCAGTGAGTCCCTCAAGATGCAGTATTGCCAGTACCTGCGCCTCCCCTGCTGTGAGATGTGGGGGAGGAGGTGGGGGTCCACCGCCAGTTCTCTGTATGGCGATCTGGTGTCTTGCTGCTATGGAACGTACCTTCCCCCAAAAGTCGTTCCACCATTTCCTGATGTTGTCCCTTGTTCTTGGGTGCTGTCCCACAGTGTTGACCCTGTCCACGATTCTCTGCCATAGCTCCATCTTCCGGGCAATGGAAATCTGCTGTACCTGTGCTCCAAACAGCTGTGGCTGTACCCTGACAATTTCCTCCACCATGACCCTTAACTCCTCTTCAGTGAAACGGGGGTGCTTTTGTGGTGCCATGGGTGTTGTGTGTTGGTGAGGTTGTGTTGGGTAATGTAGTGGGGTGTGTGATGTGGAGTGCATGAGGGGTGTATGGGTGTAAGTGGTGTGTGTGTCTAGTTGTCTCTGTGCTCTTTTTCTCAGTCTCCTGGTGGCAATTGTTGTTTGTAAGGGGTTGTGGGTAATGTGTGTGTGTGTGTGTGTTATAGTGGTGTGTGGGTGTGGTATGTGTATGAGTGTCAGGTGTGTGTTTTTGGTATTGGCCAATGTAATGTTATTTTGTATGTGGGTGTCCATTGTGAGCGCGGTGGTATGTACCACCAATGGTTTACCGCCGTTGAATGTCCGCTGTGGTGATTCGTGGGTCATAATGAGGTGGGCGTTGTTTTGTTGGCGTAACGGTATGGGTTTTAGGACCGTCACTTTTGCACTGACCTTTGGTCTGGCAGATTTGTGTATGTGGCTGTATTCTGTCGGATTAGTATGTATGTGTCATAATATGGTGAACGGATATCCGCCACCGCGGCAATAAGTTGGCGGCCGTCAGCGTTGCGGTAAGTGGGATTTTCCGCCAATGTCATCATGAGGGCCATAGTCTGGCAACCCCATATAAAGGATATTGCAATAGTCAAGTGTTGACATAATACGGACAGTGGACACTTAAGCAAGAAACTTCTGTAGTAGGAGCAGAAAACAGTTTTGCTTTACAAGATGGCAGACAACAAAAGAGGAGCTTCCCCTTGAGCCTCTAAGGCTCGAGGCCAAGTATCATATCTGTAGGATCCTTGTCGGCCTTCCAGTCATTCAAGAAGATGAGCCCCCCCCCCCCCATTTGCTGCAGGAACAGACAAGGAGGCAGCAGGAGCACTGGGGCCTCTGTAGACCTTCGACTGGAAAACTCTCCATCTTCACCATGCGACGCAGAGAAACTTCTGGGCTGCGGAGTCTGGGACCCACTCTGCGCACAAAGCGGACTGACAGTATGGGGCCGGACAGATGGAGACCTGTATGAGTGGGACCGGTGAATAAACAAAGCCTTAAGACCACCCAGAGAGACCTGACACATGCTGAGAGAGGAGCGAGAGAGAAACTCTCTCCCACCATACCCAGAGACGTAGAAGCTGGGATCGGAAGCGTGAAAGGAGTCAGTGATCAAAGACACAGCAGAGCAGGTAGGAATCAAACATGTCGGAATTATACCTCAATACTGTTACCGGTATTGGTTGCATGATTCCATGCACTCTGGGGGATCCTTAGAGGACCCCCAGCATTGCTCCTACCAGTCTTCTGGGGTTTTCCGGGCAGCCTGTGCTGCTGCCACCCCTCAGACAGGTTTCTGCCCTCCTGCTGCTTGACCAGCTGAGGCAGAGGAAGGCAGAACAAAGGATTTCCTGTGGGAGAGGGAGGTAACACCCTTTACCTTGGAAATAGGTGTTACATTGCGTGGGAGGGGTAGCCTTCCCAGGCACTGGCTTTGCTTTGATGGTCACATTAGGTGCTCTCTGTGCATAAACCAGTCTGCACCAGTTCAGGGACCCCAGTCCCTGCTCTGGCACAAAACTGGACTGTTTCCCTGTGTATCACCACCTAAGGGGTGGTGCCCAGAGCTCTTTCAGGTGGCCACTCGATTCTGGCATCTTGAATCCAAGATGGGTAGAGGTCTCTGGGAGCATCAGAGTGGGCAGGTCAGCAGGTGACGTCACAGCCCCCTCCTGATAGGTGGTCACCTTGCAGGTGACCAAACCCCCTTTTAGGGCTAGTTAGGGTCTCCTTCTTGGGTGGGTCCTCAGATTCGACATGCAAGATTCCAGCAGGAGTCATCTGCATCGTTTAGTTCATCTTCTGGCCACTGGGACTGCAACTGGACCCTCCAGGAACCGACAATCTTCACCTTCAGCAACGACTCCGCTCTGCAACATTGTTTCTTTGGCTTCTTCCAGCAACTGCAACATTTCCCCAGTTGTGCATCCTCTGAGGGTGTTGAGTCTTCAGCCTGCACAAGAAGTAAGAAGGAATCTCCATTGGAGTGAACAAGTCACTCACCACCATCTACAGGCCCCCAACTGCAAAAATGATCAGCTGGGTGGATCTGCACTCTTTCAGAACTGCGTGGATCCTGCATCATAGATAGTGGTCTGGTATGGCCCCCTTGGTCCTCTCTACAAGCTGTCCAACTTGGGAGATGGTAAGCCCTTGCCTCTCCTTGCATGTCATTACCCCTGTGCAGCGCGTCTCTTGCAGCTACCAAGGCTTGTTTGCTCCTTCTCTGAGAGATCTTCAGGCTCCTTCTAGCCCTGGCCTCTAGCACTCCTTCCTGCAAAGTACAGTCTCCTGCCTGCTGCTCCCGCATTGTGGGACTGCTCTTCAGTTGTGCTGAGTGGGACTCACCGCGACTCCTGTGACTGCTAACAGTGGATTGCCTGTGCAGACTGCTTCCTCTTCTTGTGACTCTCCTAGCTGCTGAGGGTTACCCCAGACTCTCCTTCTTGGGTTGAGTCCTCTGGACCTTGCTGGTCCACTTCAGCTTTGAAAACCTTCTTCTCCGTCTCTTGCATTTGCCAAGGCTTGTCTTCGTCCACCGTTGACCTGGTCCTGCATCCACAGTAGGGTGCATAGTTCTCCTGCCACAACCAGACACTCCATTAAAAACTGGACTTGGTCTTTTTCTTTTGGAGGTCCTCTTCTGTCAGGATCCACCTTTGTGTTCTTCCAGTCTTGGTTGGGTCTTACATAAGTCCTCCTGTTGGTTTTAGGGTAAAACCAGATACTTACCTCTGCTCTACTGGTCGCTGGGGGTCACTCTGGTACTCACCTCTTGGGGTTCCTAGTTCCTCCAGCTCCCTTCTACTAATTCCACTTCCTTGGGTGGGGGATTTCCTTTCACATTCCACATTTTTAGTATATGGTTTGGCCCTCCCCTAAAGCACCCAATATTTGCATTTGTGTTTACCAATGCTTATTGCTTTCAATGCTCTTAGTGATTGCTAATGTGTAGCCTAGTTCGTATTTTAGTATTTGTGTTACTATAATAAAGTACCTTTATTTTTGTAACTGTTTGGGGTTATTTCATGTGTAAGAGTGCTGTGTGACTATAGTGGTATTGCATAAGCTTTGCATGTCTCCTAGATAAGTCTTGGCTGCTCATCCACAGCTACCTCTAGAGAGCCCTGCCTTCCTAGATACTGCCTACACTTCAATAATCTGGGATACCTGGACCTGGTTTATGGTGATAACACCATAGGTGTCTACCACACACCAGGCCAGCTTCCTACACCAGGCGACACCCAAGTATATCCTTAAGCAGCCAAAGACTCAAAACCAATCACTACCAGGAATCACCCAGGAATAAACACAATGTTACCTAAGGCTTGTGTCCTAATTACGAGGGTGGCAGTCCAAGTATCGCCAGCCTTGTGGTGATGGTCAGACCGCCGCAACTGTGGTGGTCCAACTGCCACTTTACAACGCTGGGGTGCGGACCCGCCTAAGGACCACCATCCCTGCCAAGAAGATGGTTCCGGACGTGGTGATGGCGGTCTGAATTGTACTCAGCCTGGGTGATTACAACTCAGCTTTCCCTAGGCTTTCCATGACGGGGAAAATGTAAATAAATAGCAAAAGGTTTCAAATTCGGGCAATAGGAAAATGGGAATAAAAAAGAAACTGGTGATGATACAAGCATGAGCGGGCACAAAACCTCTTACATGCTCTCCATGCAAAATAGCTGCCTCCTCATTGGATACAGCAGGTGGAGTCAGAGTTTGAGAAAAAAAAATAAACCAGTGCAACTGTCAGGACAGATCTGATGTGTTGGGATGTCATATCATAAAGGCTGAGGATCTTACTCTTCATCTATGTATGTTCTCTTGGAAAAAGCAGTATAAAAAGAGGGATGCTGAGGGCACCTTTGTCACATAGATGTTTTTGTTGGAGTTTTAGGTGTCATACTGACATTTTTGCTCAGATTTCCACTCTTCAACTCTGTACTGTCCTCTTCGAAAAACAGGTATGGAAAAAGAAAATACTAGGGATATAGTTATCAACCTGTGAAAAGACCCCACAGAATATTGTATTCAATCCAATGTTGTGAGTATTCAATTTGAAAACCCATCTTTCTCTAGGAGTCTTTTTTCACAATGCTTCTTGTATGTGTTTTAGATTCACCCACTGGTAATCTGATCCAGTTTGTTTGTTGTCCGGAAAGTGGGTTGACATTTTGGTTGTGGCCCTGCTGCATCTCAGGTTGCTTCGGTGTTTCCCTATTCTGTCCTTTACCTTGCGGGTAGTCATGCCCACTTAATGCAGTCCACGTGGGCAGGTAATCATATACACCACTCTTGCCTTTTTGCAATTAGTAAAGTTTCTCAGTTCCCATTGGGTGTTGTTGCTGAAGGTGATAGTTTTCGTATCCTTGGTCAAGTAACTTACATTACACCCCCCACAAGGCTAGTGACCTACCACATGCTGGAGTGTGTCAATAGCCTGCCTGATGCTAGGTTGGGATTTCTGTGGTCAAGCAGGTTAAAAAAAAAAAGTGGAAAAAAGGGCTGCAGGAGAAAGCATGTGTTTTTTCCCCTGCAAATAGCACCAACAAAAGGTTTGCTGTGCTAAAATCACCATCTTCCCAGCTTTCAGGAACAGGCAGACTTGAATCAGAAAACCAATTTTTTTAACACAATTTTGGCATTTTACTGGGACATACACAATTTTTACTATTTTTTTGTGCTTTCTGCCTCCCTCCAGTTAGTGGTAGAAATGGGTGTGTAACCAAAGATGGATCACAGACAGCTAAACATTTCTGAAAAGTAGACAACATTCTGAATTCATCAAGGGGTAATTTTGTAGATCCTTCAAGGTTTTCCCACAGAAAGTAACAGCTAAAATAAAACAACATTGAAATTGAGGTAAAAACAAGCTATTTCTGTCCATGTTTTCTTCTATTACTTTTCCCGGCTATAGCAGATTTTTTAAAGCAATATACTATTACGTCTGCTGGACTCTTCTGGTTGTGGGGATATAGAGGGCTTGTAGGTTCTTCAAGAACCCTAGGTACCCAGAGCCAATAAGTGAACTGCACCTTGCAATGGGTTTTCATTGTATACCTGGTATACAGCAATTCATTTGGTGAAATATAAAGAGTGAAAATAGGTATCAAGGAAACCTTTGTATTTCCAAAATGGGCACAAGATAAGGTGTTGAGAAGCAGTGGTTATTTGCACATCTCTGCATTCCGGAATCCCCATACTAGCATGTGAATTACACAGCATTTCTCAAATAGACTTCTTTTTTATACTCTGTCTTACATTTGGAAGGAAAAAATGTAGAGAAAAACAAGGGGCAATAACACTTGTTCTTCTATTCTGTGTTCCCCCAAGTCTCCTGGTAAAAATGGCACCTCACTTGTGTGGGCAGGCCTAGTGCCCATGACAGGAAATGTAACATGGACACATCACATATTTACATTGAATTCTGACGTGTTTTTTGGAATGTGCCTACCTGTGGATTTTGGCCTCTAGCTCAGCCAGCACCTAGGGAAAATCTACCAAAACTCTGCATTTTTTAAAACTAGACACCTAGGGGAATCCAGGATGGGGTGACTTGTGAGGCTCTCGCCTGGTTCTGTAACCCAGAATCCTTTTAAAACGTGAAAATTTGGCAAAAAAAACACTTTGTCCTCACAATTCAGTGATAGAAAGTTCTGGAATCTGAGAGGAGCCACAAATTTCCTTCCGCCCAGCATGCCCCCAAGTCCCCGATAAAAATTATACCTCACTTGTGTGGGTAGGCCTAGTGCCCGCAACAGGAAATGCCCCAAACACAACATGACCACATCACATTTTCCCAAAGAAAACTGTTTTTTGCAGTGTCTAGCTGTGGATTTTGGCCTCTAGCTCAGGAGGCACCTAGGGAAACCTAGCAAACCTATACATTTTTTAAAACTAGACACATAGGGGAATTCAGAATGGGGTGCCTTGTTGGGCTCTCATCAGGTTCTGATACCCAGAAGCCTTTGCAAACCTTAAAATGTTGCCAAAAAAACGCTTTTCCTCACATTTCGGTAACAGTAAGTTCTGGAATCTGAGAGGAGCTACAAATTTCCTTCCACCTAGCATTCCTCCAAGTCTCCTGATAAAAATGGTACCTCACTTGTGTGGGTAGGCCTAGTGCCCGTGACAGGAAATGCTCCAAAAAACAACAAGGACCCCTCACATTTTCCCAAAGAAAACTGACCTGTATTTTGTGAAGTGCCTAGCTGTGGATTTTGGCCTCTAGCTCATTCACACCTAGGAAAACCTAACAAACCTGGACATTTCTGAAAACTAGACACCTAGGGGAATCCAGGATGGGGTAACTTGTGGCACTTTCACCAGGTTCTGTTACCCAGAATCCTTAGAAAACCTCAAAATTTGTCAAAAAAACCCACACTTTTTCCTTACATTTTGGTGCTGCAAAGTTCTGGAATCTGAGGGGAGCCACGAACTTCCTTTTACCCAGCATTCCCCCACATCTCCCAATAAAAATGGTTCCTCACTTGTGTGGGTCGGCCTAGTGCCCTCAACAGGAAATGCTCCCAAAACACTACAAGGACATATCTAAATTGTCAATCACAAAATTACCTGTTTTTGCAGGGGGCACCTGGGTTTTTGGTCCTGGGCTCAGCAATAATCTAGAGAAACCTACCAAACCCAGACATTTCTGAAAACTAGACACCCGCGGGAGTCCAGGGAGGTGTGACTCGCGTGGATCTCCCAGTGTTTTCTTACCCAGAATCCTCAGCAAACCACAAATTTGGCTAAAAAATCATATTTTCTCCACATTTCTGTGTGGGATCACTGCACCGCCACACATTTCCTACCACTCAATGTTCCCCTCAGTCTCCTGATAAAAATGATACTTCACTTGTGTAGGTGGGTCAAGTGCCTGTGACAGGGAAGAGCCAAAAACATGTCGAAATTGAGAGGGGATGAAAGCGGGTCCAAAAGGGCAGTTTGAAAAAAATAAATTTTTAGGCTGACAAGTGGGGCAAAACTTTTATCAGTATAGATGCGACAATGCTGAGAGGCAGGAATTTTGTGGGTGCCTGCAGATTCCGGAAGGTTCCATCACAAAAATGTGGGAAAAATGTGTGATTTCAAGCAAAGTTGGAGGTTTGCAGGGCATTGTGGGTAAGAAAATGGTGTGGGATGCTTGTGAAGCACACCACCCTGGACTCACTCAGAAGTTAAATTTTCAGATGTGTCTAGGTCTTGTAAATTTTTCTACATGGCAGCATCCCAAAGCCCAAATAGTGCAGCCCTCACTATTCCAAGTGGGACAATTTTGAGAGTTAGACAAGCTCTCATAGCCCAAATGTAAAACCAAAACCCAAAATAATCAAATGTCCTCTTGCTTGCCATTGGGATAAGTTATTTTAGTGTGCAGGGGAGAGCTGAAAGACTGTTACCTCCTTCAGTTGGGGAGGGAGCATAACCATGCCCATACTGGTTGGTAGCCACCACCCCACTATTTTTTTTTTTATTCCCTGGCATCTAGTAGGCTTTCTGCCCCCCCCCCCGGGGAGTGGATTAGGGGTAATTGCACCAGTGGGCAGAACAAATTTGTCCCCATTTATCTGGGGTGTGGGTAAAGCCATACCCCACCCCTTTAAAAAAAAAAAAAATCTTGCCTGGTGTCCGGTGGGCTTTCTGCCCCCCTTGGGGGCAGATGGGCCTTACAAAAATAGGTTGATCTGCCCCCAAGGAGGGCATAAATGGGCTAAAATAAATTTCCCCCCGGGGGAGCGAACCTTGGCTAAGGATTCGCTCCCCTTTTGTGAAATTGTAATAAAAAAAAAATCCCTGGTGTCTAGTGGTTTCTGCCCCCCTTGGGGACATATTGGCCTACTAAAAATAGGCCGATCTGCCACCAAGGGGAACAGAAATGTCCTAAAATAAATTTGCCCTACAGGGGAGCGACCCTTGCCTAAGGGGTTGCTCCCCACCTGTAAAAACAAAAAAGTAAACAATCCCCGGCATCTAGAGGTTTCTGCCCCCCTTGGGGGAGATGGGCCTAGTTAATATAGGCCGATCTGCCCCAAGGGGCACAAAAGGACTTAAAGAAAATGCCCGAGAAGGGAGCGACCCTTGCCCAAAGGGTCGCTCCCCTTCATTGTTTATATAAAAAAATTAACTCCCTGGTCCCTAGTGGGCATTTCTGCAGCACGATCGCTTTACGATCGTGCTGCAGAAATACTCAGAGTGACATGAAAGGAGAGGAAAAGCCTTTCCTTTCTTTTTCTGTCTCTCCGATCTCCCCCACCCCCGATCGGGAGAGAAATGCAAGCATTTCTCAGATGTCACTGTGGGGGTCAGAGGGGGTTAGGGTGGAAGTGGAAGTGTAAGCGCTCCCTCCGTGGGCCGGGTGCAGGACTAGCTGGTTACATCCTCGGCACATGAGCGCCGTAGCTAAGGACTTAACCATCTTGTCCATCGCACCCAAGGGGTAAAGAAAGGATTCTCTAAGGGTTGCTGATCATCTGGACTAGTAGGGGAAATTCCTGTACACTTTCATTCACAGAATTATCTAGTGTTTCCAATGTACCATCAACGTGAAGAATATTTCCAGTCCTGGACTTTTTAATTGAACAACTAATTTATTCAGGGGGCTTTGATTGTAGTGCCTTTAAACTAAACTAATTGATCTAGCACAGTTAAAAACATGGATCTGAAGAAAGAGCAACCTGAGCAAGAGACATGGTATACTCTGCCTTGATTGTTCTCGTGGCCCTATGTATACATTGAAGCAAAGGAATTGGGCCCGGGGAGGCAGCAAGATTCTTGAAACAATCAGTACAGTAGTCCTGAAGCTTGCCAGAGTGCAAAGAGTTGTATGATGGGTGGAATGCCACATTACTAGATAGGAGAGTTAGTTGGAAGATGCAGTACTTGCTGTCTTTGTTGATGAACTTAGTGCTTTGTTGGTTATTTGTGTATTAATGTGTGACCAAAATAGGTGATGTTTTTTGGTATCTTCTTCCTACCTTTGCATTAGTAACAAGAAAAACTATAATTTTAGGAAGATGCTTCAGAGCTACAACACGGTAACAGCTTGCTGTTGAGCTACCAGTCTAAGAGAACAGAAAGAAGGTTAGTAAGTAAAGTGCATTATCATTTTTAATTCACCTGCCGGATCTTGATTCATAAAACATTGAAACTGAAAATTTTGGACATTTTGTTCCAAATGGTGAAGACAGGGTGATGCCTTATGTCCCAAAAACCTTCACATTCAAAGCACTCATTGTATCTCCCCTTACTAGATTTTTACGTGTCTTTCTTTCTTGGGTCTTGTGAAACCAAATAGTTTTTTTTTGTACATGGTTGTATGTCATGATCCAGAGTAGGGCTATGAACGTGGTGTATGATCTGAAGTGCAAGCTTAAGAAGGGACGCAAGAGTTTCAACACATATTCCTTGGAGTAAAGGAAAGAGATAGGATTGTGAGAGATGTAGTCAAGGCTCAAAGGATACAAGGCAAGCATTTTGCAGAAGACATTTCCTAGAAAGGAGGGTGTCAGACCTGGTATCCTTGGTGTGGCCTCCCCTGCCTTTTTGCCTTCTGACCTCCTGTTTTTCTGATCTCATTTTGCTGGCTTTACGATTCTGGTCACTTTACCTCCTCTGACCAGTGCTAAAGTGCAGGTGCTCGTACTTTAAACTTGGTAAGACTGACTTATTTAATTTACTTGTAAGTCCCTAGTAAAGTGCACTATACGTTCCCAGGGCCTGTAAATTAAATGTTACTAATGGGCCTGCAGCACTGATTGTGCCACCCACTACAATAACCCTGTAAACATGTCTCAGGCCTGCCACCGCAGAGCCTGTGTGCTCAGTTTTAAACTGCCATTTTGATCTGGCACGTGCACAAATTGCCAGGCCCAAACCTTACTTTTTATTACATATAAGAGATCACTAAGGTAGGCCCTGGTTAGCCCTACGGGCAGGATGCAGTGTATTTAAAAGGTTGGACATGTATTTTTAAGTTTAACATGTTCAGGCAGTAAATAAACTATTACATTTCTTTTTCACTACTGCAAGGTCTATCTCTCCTATAGGTTAACATTGGGGTTACCTTAAAGCAACCTTTATGTGTAACTCCCAATTGGCAAAATAATAAAATTTGGAGTTTGGTGTCTCTGGACTCACAATTTAATATCATGACTTATGGTGAAGTCGGATTTTAAATTGTAAGTCTGAAACTGCCCCTTTTAGAAAAGTTGGCCTTTTCTTACTTCAACCATTCTGTGCCTCTGCCTGGCTTTGAATACACGTCTGGGGTGGATGACAGCTGGGCTTTGTGCATTCCCTCTAGACAGTCACACACAAAGAAAGCTGGGGTCTAACATTTGTATTCTGATGGCCCAGCACTAGACTGATGCGTCTTTCTGGGCTAGACGGGAGAGAGGAACTGACACTTTCACCTGAATAGGGCTGTGCCTCTAGTCACACAAAGGGCTGCATACCCTCCTGTAGAGTGTCTTGAGCCTGGAAAGGAAGGGCAAGGACCTTGTGATCTTCAAAGGCCTTTTTGAAGTCTCCCCCAAATCAAAGGCACAATTGAGTATAAGTAAGGCTCCTAGGTTTCAGTTTTTACTAATTTTTACAGATAGAAAACAACGTGTTTCCTGTCTGTATTTATTTTTTAAAAGTGGAACAATACTGACAATTGTGCTTCTAATGAATAACTTTCCATGCTGTCAGGCAGATAGACAGCATGGGGAGGTATAGACAGGTTAAGATATCTCAAAATACATGCATATATTCAAATATATTTGTAGCAAATTGCTAACATTTACCTGGGGGTGTAGTGTTTTGCTATATTTGGCTGCTAAATTTGCTAAAACATGATAGGCATCAAGGTATGAGTGCATGTTTATCAGGTAAATAAATGTGGAAATGTACCATTTTTTACACTACTTACTCACAAAATAAATATGGATAAATTCTAATAAGATGGCCAAAAAGAAATATGAATAAATACAGACAGAAATGTTAAAAAATAAATACCATAAAACCGGAAGCCCTAGGTCTAAGTACTGGACCCCAAACTCCACCAAATCCGAACTCAATTGGAACCAAGGAAGGCCAGGAAGAAGGACTGCTCTGCTAACTGCATTGTTGGACTACTGCTTGCAGTGTGCTGTGATGTGCTGTGCTGTGCTGTTCTGTAGGAGGGACTTGCACCTTGCTACTTACTTTGCTCTGTTGCCCTGCTACCTGCTGCTCCTTGTTGCCTGGACTGAGAAGGATTAGACCTGTTCTTTACATCCTTGAACCCAAGATTCTCCAAGGGCTTGTTGGCTTGCCTCCTATTCTCCTGCAGTCTCAGGACATCAAAGACTGCCTGCAACTCTCCTGGTGCTGTAGGATTCTGCCATCAGTGAGGCCTACCCTTGCCTGAAGTGCCTTCTCCAGTTCTGGGCCTCAGAAGTGGGTTCTGCAAATGTTTTCTGCAAAAAAAAAATCGATCCGTCGTCACCACTGCGTGGGTTGGTCTGCCCCTTCGACACCAACGCAGAGACTGCTCGACAACAGCAGACTCACAGGCTGTGGGGCTTGATATCGACGCTCTGTGTGGCTCGACGGTAACACATTGTATTCATCCTGACAGAGTTTGACACTGGACCCAACTGCGAGGCTGAGCGACGAAGCAGTGACCAGACTGCGTGAAAAATACCACTTCATCTCCTTTGTATTTAATCCTCGATGCCCTTGTTTGCTTCACAAAAGGTACTTGTTCAGCAGACCCTGTGTGGGATCTGTAGTCCGCCTACCCTCATCATGGTCAGCCTGACTTTGGATTTCCACCGGTCTCTCGCGACCTCAAGTAACCTTTTTACTGCTAGAGACTTCTAAGCAATATTTGTGGTTTAATCTTTTAAAAAAATCATACTTTGGCCTCTACTGATTGTATTTTTGTTGATTTGGTCTTGTTTTACTCAGATAAATATTCTCTATTTTGTTAAAGTGATGAGAAGTATTTTTGCAGTATCTTTCACTGTGTTACTGTAACTAAGCATTGCACAAATACTTTACACTTTGCCTCTTAAGTTAAACCTGACTGCTAAGTGCCAGTCTACCAGAGGGTGAGCACAGGTTAATTTAGGTTGTGTATCTGACTTACCGTGACTAGGAATAAGGTCCCTACTTCGACACGGTGCATACCTCTGCCAACTAGAGACCCAATTTCTAACAGAGGAGTAATAGCTGATGATGGCAATCATACCCAGGAGTCTCATTTATTGGGTAAAAGCTACACATATTCACATGTTAATAGTGCAGTCTGTGCCATTGCCCTGCCCATTTGTTACATCTGTTTGATTCTGAAATGCAAGGTTTTTGTAGAATAGCTTAATTATTACACTAATGAAACAATCATATACTTTCATTTATTTCTCTTATTGTCTCTCTTCAATGTTTATTGTTCTCGTCCCAGTCCTCACGGTTGAGATGGACATCTCCTCCCAAGAAATGGTTCTACCAAGCTAGAATCAACAAAAAATACTGTAAATATGGCGACTTCCTCTTCCTGTCACCACTCTAAACAGGAAGTAAACCCTACCACATCCTGTTTTGTTAATTTGTTTTCTACAGATGGATAAGTAGACATATGTTTTTTTTTCATATTGTTAAGTGTTTTTGGAACTTTGTGAAGCAGGCTGTTCACAAGTTTGACATAGAGATCAGCTGTAGCGATCTCATTTGGGTTTGCTTTTTTCGACCTGCTCTAGCGGACTTGTGACGCTATAACAGGATAAGCAGCGCCGATGCAAAGGATCTCCCCCTTTTGGCCTGCACCAGCAGTGGATGTGACATCTGTTAATTAACTCGATCTGTGCCGCGGACGTAATAGTTACGTCCCGCGGCACAGTGCTCCTGTGCCGAGGACATAACCATTATGTCCCAGCACCGGAGCTCGGAGGGAGCACTGGTGCTCCCTCCGTGGGCTTCCCTCCCACCCCCCCCCCCAGGCAGGAATGGAAGGGGAAGCCCTTCCCCTTTCACCCCCAACCCTAACCAACCCCCCCTAATGATGTCAGCACGCGATCGTGCACTGACATCATTAGAGGGTGCCGGTCATGCTGGAAGCCATTTGCTTCCAGCGTGGCGTTAGGAGAACAGATGAGTTTCTCCTCCCGCAGGAGGGGGATTGCACACAAAGAGGCATTGGGGGAAAGGAAAGGGTTTTCTTTCCCTCAATGTCTCTTTGAGCATTCCTGCTACCCGATTGCATCGCGATCGGGCAGCAGGAATACCCACTAGACAACAGGGATTTTATTTACAAATTGTATTTTTGCTTTATATGTGTCGGGGAGGGGCCCGTAAGCAAAGGGTCACTCCCCTATGGGGGGCATATATTTTTTGGCCATTTCGGCCTCTTATTTAAAGCTGATCTGTCCCCAAGGGGGCAGAAACCACTGGAACGCCAAGGATTTTTTTTATTTGTTTATTTCTGTGGCGGGGGAGCACCCCCTTGGGTAAGCATCACCCTCCCCAAGGGGGGCATATAACTGTTGCCCATTTCTGGCCCCCTTAGGGGCAGATCAGCCTATTATTATTAAGCCCATCTGCCCCGAGGCAGAAGCCACTCAGGCACCAGGGATATGTGTGTGTGTTTATTGTATGGGTGGCGGCCCTCTGGGCAAGGGTCGCTACCCTTAGGGGGGCATATTATTTATGGCCATTTCTGCCCCCCTTGGGGGCAAATCGGCCTATTATTTTTAGGCTGATCTGCCCCCAAGGGGGGCAGAAACCACTGGAAGACCAGGGATTTTTTTTTCTTTGTTTCTTTCAGTGGGGGATTGTGCCCCCTTGGGCAAGGGTCACCCCCCCCCAAGGGGGGACATAGAACTGTTGGCCATTAGATTGACCTATTCTTTTTAGGTCCATCTGCCCCTAAGGGGGGGGCAGAAGCCAGTTCGGCACCAGGGATAGTGTGTGTGTGTTTATTGTATGGGGTCAGCCCTTTGGGCAAGGGTCACTCCCCTTAGGGGGGGCATATTATTTATGGCCATTTCTGCCCCCCTTGGGGGGTAGATCGGCCTAATATTTTTAGGCTGATCTGCCCCAAGGGGGGCAGAAACCACTGGAACGCCAGGGATTTTTTTTCTTTGTTTAGTTCTGTGGGTGGGGGAGCCCCCTTGGGGAAGGGTTGCCCTCCCCAAGGGGGGCATAGAACTGTTGGCCATTTCTTCCCCCTTTGGGGGCAGATCGGCCTATTTTTCTTTAGACCCATTGCCCCAAAGGGGGACAGAAGCCACTTAGGCACCAGGGATAGTGTGTCTGTGTGTTTTTGTATGGGGGTGGCCCCTTGGGCTAGGGTTGTTCCCCATGGGGGCACACTACTAAAGGTATTTTCTGCCCCCCTTGGGGCAGATAGCCCTATTTTTTAGTAGGCCCATCTGCCCCCAAGGGGTGCAAATTCCACTTAGGCACCAATTTCTAAATGCTTGATGGTGGCGTGTTTGTCAACTGGCAAAGTATTTACTTTTCTTACTCTTTTTTGTTCTAGTTCAAAGCTTTTGCTTCCTTTGCTTTGGCTCCTTGCGGTTTTGGCAGTGGTTGACCTGCTGTTTGCGTAGTTGCATGGTTTAGGTAAGTAAGAACAATTTACTCCAAAGGAGTATTGTTGCCATGCATGAATGACATGTTTGTAGGTGGTGTACTAAATGCAGGATTGTGTGTGAAATTGTCCTTAGATTTGTGCACAATGATTTTTGTGTTGTCTTATTTCTAATTTGCTTTTCTTTTTTTCTTTTTAGTTAGATATCATTGGTGATTGCTGTGTCTGTGCAGAGTAGTTGCTGGTGAGTAGGTTTTTCCAAAAAAGTGAGCAGTAGAGTTTTTCAGTACATAACTCTTTGTGATAAAGCCACTCTATGTTTATTACTTATCTTACACAGAGGTGGTTGTTGGTGGTGCATTTGTCCAGTTACTTTTCGTAGGAAGGATTATGGCTAGCTGCAGGATGACCGCTCAGCAGGTTGTTGGTATGCTTATTGAGTCATTGTCTGATGATGATTATGACACTGACTCTGCATCTGAGACAGAGGAAGAAGTGAGAGATTCTGGCAGTGAAGTTTCTGTCAGAGAGGAATCTTCTAATGAGGAAGCCACTCTCAGTGCTAATGAAGGGCCTGTTTTAGTGGAGGACATTGATGTGCCAATAGTGCAGCAACCTGGGGCTGAAAGGTTTCCCGTTGGAAGACCTGAACTCTGGGTTGCCCCAAACATGGAGCAGCCAGAGTTGCCTGCCTTTACTGGTCTCCCGGGGTGTAGAGTCAATATGGAGAACTTTTTGTCTGTCAATTTCTTTGAGTTGTTTATGGACGATATGTTTTTGGCGAGATTGTTGAGCAAACAAATTTGTATGTGGAGCAGTATTTGAGGGACAACGCTGCCAGACTTAGGCCACACTCTCTAGCTACCCAGTGGATTCCCACCAATTTGGAAGAGATGAAAAGGTTTTTGGGTTTGACTTTTTTGATGGGGTTGATAATGAAACCGTCACTGGCTTCTTATTGGTCTACTAGTCCCTTGATGGCAATGGCTATATTTCCTGCAACCATGAGTCGTAATCCGTATTTGCTTCTTCTTAGGATGCTGCATTTTGTTGACAATGCTTTAGCCTTGCCATGAGATCACCCTGATCCTGACCATCTTTTTAAGATTAGGCCCGTCCTTGATCATTTTGTAGATCGGTTTTCAGAGATCTATGTTCCAGGCAAAGAAATAGCTGTGGACGAGTCTTTGGTCCTCTTCAAGGGTCGTTTGGTTTTTAGGCAGTACATTCCTAGCAAGAGGGAACAGTATGAAATTAAATTGTATATGCTGTCTGAAAGTAGTGCAGGAAATGTGTATAATTTCCGGGTCCACACTGGTAGGGATTCCAGTATTGACCCCCCCTGGTTGTCCGCTCACTTTTGAAGTTACTGAGAAAATTGTGTGGGAACTTGGTAGACGACTGTTTAACAAAGGTCACCATTTGTATGTAGATAACTTCTACATTGGAGTGCAGTTGTTCAAGGAATTGTTTAGAGGTCTTTGTAACCGGAAAGGCTATCCAAGGGAGCTTGTCTGTAAAAAATGTGAGAGGGGACAGTGCAGTGCCTTGCAAAATGATGATCTGCTAGCTCTGAAATCTACAGACAGGAGGGATGTCTACATGTTAAGTACCATCCAGGATGAGAGTACTTCCCCTGTGACTGTCTGGGGCCAGTGTGCCAGAGTGCGCAAACCTGTGTGCATTTTAGATTATAGTAAGCACATGGGAGGTGTAGATAGAGTTGATCAGAGGTTGGAACCTTATACTGCTGTTCGTAAGTCTTATAATTGGTATAAGAAGTTAGCAATTCACCTGTTCCACTTGGCAACTTTTAATGCTTTTATTGTGTTCAAGGATAGGTCTCCAGAATCAAAGATGACATTTGTGAAATATCAGGAATCAGTGATAGAGAGCCTTATTGTGGTGGAACAGGCAAGAGTTCCTAGAGAACCAGTGGTGGAGGATGTGGCTAGATTGAAACTTTGCTGAACACATTCCTCCCATGCCCAAAAAAGACTTTCCAGCTAAGAAATTTAGAGTCTGTGCTTGAAGAGGTATCCGGAGGGAGACTCGAATGCACTGCCCAGATTGTCCTTCAAAGCCTGAGCTGTGTGTGGGTGGCTGTTTCAGCAATTACCACACCCAGAAGAATTACTGGGAACTACCCTGAGCGTAAACTTCCTGTTTTCATGTGTTCAGTTTCATGGTTGGCATTTCTGTCATGTATTTAGTTAGAGCTTTTGTGTTTGTAGTTTTGTACTTATTTCGAATAGTTAGTGATTTCTTTGTTTTAAAAAAATGATGCCATTGTGTGTGGTGTGGCGCTTGGTGTGATTGCTGTATCAGGCATTTGGGCATATGTAAGTGTTGGGCCCTTGTGTGGCGCTGTCTGTCAATGCAAGTGTTGTAATGTGCTGGGCCCATAGCTGGCAGCGTGAATGGTCTTGTGCATGTCATGTATGAAAGGTGTGTGAATGGACTGTAAAGCGGTTGGTGCCTTGTCGTGGCTTTACAGCTCATAAGCTGTGAGTCTTTGGTTCAGTTTTTTGGCCTATCAGTTATTAACAGTGCATTTCATTTTTGTAAAATCTCTTGTTAATAAAATTTCTACTGAACCATCAATCACCCTCGTGCCAAATCCAATCGGTATGTGTGGTAAAAATGACAAACCCTGCTCCGCTGTAATCAGGTGTTGCAGCACACCTGTGACACGCTAGGTGTCTCGGGTGGGACCCTGATGATGAAGCATGCCACCCACTTGGTTGGAGGGTGAGGGGTCTTTTAAACATAACCTAAGTGCGTTTCTTTTCACAATTTTAGTGTCTGGAACATCACATAAGTACATGGACACATCAAAATGATCTATTGCAAAACTACCTGTGCTTGGGGGGGACCTATGTTTTTGGTCCCAAGTGCGGCCTTCATCTAGGGAAACCTACCAAACCCAGATATGTTTTAAAACTAGACACCCCAAGGAGTCCAGTGAGGTGTGGCTTGCCCGGATCCCCCAAACTTTTCTTACCCAGACTCCTCCTTTTGTGGTTTGCAAAGGATTCTGGGTAACAGAACCAGGTGAGAGCCCCAAAAGTCACCCCATCTTGGATTCCCCTAGGTGTCTAGTTTTAAAAAATGCATAGGTTTGGTAGGTTTCCTTAGGTGCCGGCTGAGCCAGAGGCCAAAATCCTCAGCTAGGCACTTTGCAAAAAACAGCTCTGTTTTCTTTGGGAAAATGTGATGTGTCCACGTTGTGTTTTGGGGCATTTCCTGTTGCGGGCACTAGGCCTACCCACACAAGTGAGGTTCCATTTTTATCAGGAGACTTGGGGGAACGCTGGGTGATAGGAAATTTGTGGCTTCTCTCAGATTCCAGAACTTTCTGTCAACGAAATGTGAGGAAAAAGTGTTTTTTAAGCCACATATTGAGGTTTGCAAAGGATTCTGGGTAACAGTACCTGGTGAGATCCCCACAAGTCACCCCATCTTGGATTCCACTAGGTGTCTAGTTTTCAAAAATGTACAGGTTTGGTAGGTTTCCCTAGGTGCCGTCTGAGCTAGAGGCCAAAATCCACAGCAAGGCACTTTGCAAAAAACAGCTCTGTATTCTTTGGGAAAATGTGATGTGTCCACGTTGTGTTTTGGGGCATTTACTGTCGCAGGCACTAGGCCTACCCACACAAGTGAGGTACCATTTTTATCAGGAGACTTGGGTGAACGCTGAGTGGAAGGAAATTTGTGGCTCCTCTCAGATTCCAGAATTTTCTGCCAGAGAACTATGAGGAAAAAGTGTTTTTTTAGCCAAATTTTGAGGTTTGCAAAGGATTCTGGGTAACAGAACCTGGTGAGAGTCCCACAAGTCACCCCATCTTGGATTCCCCTAGGTGTCTAGTCTTAAAAAATGCACAGGTTTGGTAGGATTCCCTAGGTGCCGGCTGAGCTAGAGGCCAAAATCCACAGCAAGGTACTTTGCAAAAAACATCTCTGTATTCTTTGGGAAAATGTGATGTGTCCACGTTGTGTTTTGGGGCATTTACTGTCGCAGGCACTAGGCCTACCCACACAAGTGAGGTACCATTTTTATCTGGTGACTTGGGTGACACTGAGTGGAAGGAAATTTGTGGCTCCTCTCAGATTCCAGAATTTTCTGCCACCAAACTATGAGGAAAAAGTGTTTTTTTAGCCAAATTTTGAGGTTTGCAAAGGATTCTGGGTAACAGAGCTTGGTGAGAGCCCCACAGGTCACTCCATCTTGAATTCCCCTTGGTGTCTAGTTTCAAAAAATGCCCAGGTTTGGTAGGTTTCCCTAGGTGCCAGCTGAACCAGAGGCCAAAATCCTCAGCTAGGCACTTTGCAAAAAACAGCTCTGTTTTCTTTGGGAAAATGTGATGTGTCCACGTTGTGTTTTGGGGCATTTCCTGTCGCGGGCACTTGGCCTACCCACACAAGTGAGGTACCATTTGTTGCGGGAGACTTGGCGGAATGCTGGGTGGAAGGAAATTTGTGGCTCCTCTCAGATTCCAGAACTTTCTGTCACCGAAATGTGAGGAAAATGTGGGTTTTTTCAGCCAAATTTTGAGGTTTGCAAAGGATTCTGGGTAACAGAACCTGGTCAGATCCCCACAAGTCACCCATCTTGGATTCCCCTAGGTGTCTAGTTTTCAAAAATGTACAGGTTTGGTAGGTTTCCCTAGGTGCCGGCTGAGCTGGAGGCCAAAATCCACAGCTAGGCACTTTGCAGAAAACAGCTCTGTTTTCTTTGAGAAAATGTGATGTGTCTACGTTGTGTTTTTGGGCATTTTCTGTCGCGGGCACTTTTAAAAAATGCACAGGTTTGGTAGGTTTCCCTAGGTGCCGGATGAGCTAGAGGCCAAAAGCCACAGTTAGGCACTTTAAAAAAAACAGCTCTGTTTTCTTTGGGAAAATGTTATGTGTCCACGTTGTGTTTTGGGGCATTTTTCTGTTGTGGACACTAGGCCTACCCACACAAGTGAGGTACCGTTTTTATCAGGAGAGTTGGCGGAATGCTGGGTGGAAGGAAATGTGTGGCTCCTCTCAGATGCCAGAAGTTTCTGTCACCAAAATGTGAGGAAAAAATGTTTTTTTAGCCAAATGTTGAGGTTTGCAAAGGATTCTGGGTAACAGAACCTGGTGAGAGCCCCACAAGTCACCCCATCCTGGATTCCCCTGGTGTCTAGTTTTAAAAAATGCACAGGTTTGGTAGGTTTTCCTAAGTGCCAGCTGAGCTAGAGATCAAAATCAACAGCTAGGCACTTTCCAAAATATACGTCAGTTTTCAATGTTAAAATGTGATGTGTACATGTTGCGTTTCTTGTTGCAGGCATTAGGCCTACCCACGCATGTGAGGTGCCAATTGTATTGGGAAACTTGGGGGAACACAAAATAGCAGAACAAGTGTTATTTCCCCTTGTCTTTCTCTACATTTGTTCCTTCAAAATGTGAGACAGTGTGTAAAAAAGACGACTATTTGAGAAATGCCCTGTAATTCACATGCTAGTATGTGCACCCCCGAATTCAGAGATGTTCAAGTAACCACTGCTTCTCAACACCTTATCTTGTACTCAATTTGGAAATACAAAGGTTTATTTGATACCTATTTTTCTCTCTTTATATTTCAACAAATTAATTGCTGGATATCCAGTACAGAATGAAAACCCATTGCAAGGTGCAGCTCTTTAATTGGCTCTGGGTACCTAGGGTTCTTGATGAACCTACAAACCCTATACATCCCTGCAACCAGAAGAGTCCAGCAGACGTAACAAAATATTGCATTCAAAACTCTGACATCACAGGAAAAAGTTACAGAGTAAAACATGGAGAAAAATGGCTGTTTTCTTACCTCAATTTCAATATTGTTTTATTTCAGCTGTTATTTTCTGTAGGAAAACCTTGTAGGATCTACACAAAAGACCCCTTGCTGAATTCAGAATTTTGTCTTTGTGTCAGAAATGTTTAGTTTTCCGGGATCCAGCATTGGTTTCACACCCATTTCTGTCACTAACTGGAAGGAGGCTGGAAGCAGAAAAAATAGTAAAAATGTGGTATGTCCCAGTAAAATGCCAAAATTGTGTTGAAAAATGTGGTTTTCGAATTCAAGTCCACCCATTCCTGAAAGCTGGGAAGATGGTGATTTTAGCACCATAAAACCTTTGTTGGTGCAAAAGGAAAAAAACACAAGACTTCTTCTGCAGCCCTTATTCCCATTTAAAAAAAACAAAAACAAATCGCTGTATATTTGCTAATTTCTTGGTCTCCTCCAGGGGAACCCACAAACTCTGGGTACTTCTAGAATCCCTAGGATGTTGGAAAAAAGGATGCAAATATGGCATGGATAGCTTATGTGGACAAAAAGTTATGAGGGCCTAAGCGTGAACTGCCCAAGATAGCCAAAAAAAGGCTCGGCACCGGAGGGCAAAAGGCCTTCCTGGCAGCGAAGGGGTTAAGGATTGTTTCTTCCCTCAGGGCGTCGCAAAAACCTGCTTTAGCAGTTAGGGGTGCGTTTTTATTACAATAAAGATTAAAATAAAAATTAAATATCAGTTAGGAAAAAGAGGAGGAAAGGAACACATGGCATTTTTCTCTTTTTTATTCCCGAGATTGGAGTTATGCAGCAACCCTTAATACAGGAAGTACACATGGCCTGCTTTACTTAAAGGCTTTAGTCCATTTTTTCTTTTGCCCATCTGGAACTTGGCTAACAGTATAGAGTCTGGAAAGGCAAGGGAAAACGGAAGCACTTGATGCTGAACCAGAGGAGGTTCAGTCTCCAGCATCAGAACCTAGTACGCTTTTATGTATTTTGACTATGATTTAAGCAGCAGTAGAAGCATTTTTTGCAGCCAGAGAAGGTCTTCCTCGCTCAGTGAAGTTGCTCAAGCCTGTCCCTTCTGATGCTTTAGATGCCGGGTAGCCAGAGGAGGATGTCCATGAGTATTTTGTTCAGGGATCTGGATTGTCTGCGGTCCTGTCGCATATCAGGGAGAACCAGTCTCTTCCTGCGACTGCAGTGGTTCTTCAAGAGAATTATCTTTTCAGCCAGTGTCAGTGAAGAGAGCCTGACTCTCTTCCCCTACCTGGGTCAGTAAAGAAAGTGTTATTTAACGAATGGTAGAATGGGGAGAAGCAAGCCTTTCCTAGAATCCTGGCTAGACGTGATCCAATTGAAGTCTTTGCTGAGGAGTTTCCGCCAGCTGTGACGATGAATGCTATTCTGGTTGGACAATCTTTGCAGGGCATGCTGGTGTCCGAGAATACATCCCTGGCAGACCCTGTGGATAAGAAAGCAGAAGGGGCCATAAAAGGTCCTATGTGGCAACAAACTTTGGTATCAAGACAAGCACCTACATAAGCTATGCGGTTCAGTCTCTTTCGAAGGATTTTCAGATGTTTGTGAAATTATTTTTCTGAGGCTTTATTGATTAATGAGCAACAGGTCTGTTATCTGTCAGATGTGTCTTTTGATGCTTTGGGGGCCATGACTGTGGCTTCTGATGCAGTGATTGCAGGACATCAGTATCTCTGGATGCAACCTTCGGGGGTGGATACCATGCAGAAGAGCCTTGGTATGCATCTCTTGTTTTAGGGATCTAAGTTCTTTGGGCAAAAGTTGGCAGACATTATCAAGACTTATGGAGGATAGGAAGTTTGTGACTCCCATAAGACTTCCTGGCAGAGTAAGGGGTTTTGGTTATAGGAGAGCGTTTGGTCCATCTTCCACCCCTAAACCTTCGCAGCCCTTTTGAGGCAGGGGTCGTGGCAGGGGCGCCCCAGCATCAGACAAAACCCAGTTTATAACAGCCTTGTTCTCTTCCATGCCTACTCCTTAGCCTTCGAAAGCATAACTATGCCAGGAATCCCCCACAGCAGGTTGGGAGTCGAGTGAAGTATTTTTTTCACGCATGCCAATCACAGATTGGGGACAGATGAGCAGTCAATGTTGCTCAGAATTGTCTGAAGATCCAGTTTTCTGCTCAAACTTTTTTGTCAAACTCCGCTGCCAGAGAATCCTCTAATTCAGTCAGCTCTTTTGGAGGGAGTGGAGGATTTGCATTCCAAGGCGGCCACAGTTGCAGTACCTCAGACAGAACTAAGGAGAGGCTGCTACTCCATTTGTTTTCAGGTCCAAAGGTGTGTGTTCTTTTTGACCTGTTTTGGATCAAAAGAGTAAATTCTGACATTCCTTATCAGAAAATCATGATGTTGACTGGAGACTTAGTTCTTTCTCTTTTGAAAAAGGACAACTTTTTGACATTGATATATCTGAAGGACTCATGTTTGCACATCCGTATGCACAGGGACTCTCAGAGGTTTCTCACATTCTGTGTAGGGGGAAAGGCACTTCCAACTCCAAATTCTCCCGTTCCGACTGGCTTCGACTCCAAGAAATTTCACCAATTTCCTAGCTCCTGAGGGGGGTATTGTGCATTCTGGGGGAATTAGGGTGTTTCCCTACTTGGATGGTTGACTGATTGCTTCTCATACTTTTCTTAGAGCACAGGAAGACTTCCAGAGTACCCCTCAGATTCTATCCCGATTTGATTTGTGGTGAATATGGAGAAGTCCTAGCCTTGCCCATCAAAGTTACTCCAGTTCACTGGCATTCAGTTCTGTATAGAGGAAGGGATGATCTTTCTTCCCTGTCAGAGGAAGGCGAAGTTGGTATCTCATCTTTGTTGTATGCTATCAAAACCTCAATCTTCAGCCAGGGTATGGCTTGTAGTTCAGAGGAGGTAGTCTCAGTGGTCTCAATTCTTCCTTGGTCCAGTCTCCATCTGCATCCCTCGGTTTATCACCTGCTGAGGTTTTGGTCTCCAGTGACTCAGGATTAATCAGTCCAGGTTCCAGTGGTAGCTCGGGTATATCAGGATGTCCATTGGCGGCTTCAGGAGGGGACATTGAGCAGGGGCCTGTAATTTCTTCTGCCATCCCTCTTAGTCATCACAACAAATGCCCTTCTTTCACATTAAATTCAAGGGAGATGGATGTCTTCTCAGATGCAGATGCCCTTGAACTGGAAGGAATCAAAGGAGGTGCATTTGGCTCTGGTAACCTTTGCTCCTTTAATAGAGGGCCAAGCTGGTTTGATCGGTTCAGACAACCAGGTAGTCAATAGTTTTCTGTAGCACAAGGGAGGTATGAGTCCATCATCTCTGACTCAGTTGACTCAGTTGACTCAGGTGATTTGTCTGTGGGTGGAGTAGCATCTTCAGTCTCTCCAGTCAGCATATCTTCCGGGGAAGGAGAATTTGCTTGCAAAACATTTGAGTCATGTCTTCCCTTCATCAATCAGGAAGGTCCTTCACCCAAAAATCTTTCAGCAGATAGCACATAGGTTTGACTCCCCTTGGGTAGACATTTTTGCCACCAGGGAGAATGCTCAGATACAGCAGTTTTGCAATCTAACATCAGGCCTCCGGGTATGGGCAGAGGATGCATTTTTAGTTCCTTGGCTGGAGGGTCTCCTCTATGCTTTTCCTTGTTTCCCTTTGAACCCCAAGGTATACAGAAGATTCTGACAAACTAAGTCCAGGTAATCTCTGCAGTTCCCTTTTGGCACAGGAGGAACTGTTTTTCTCTCCTTAAAAGCAGCTGTTAGTGTCCCTTCATTGAGTATTCAACTGGCTGTACCTCCTCTGTTGTCCTCAAACCTCGACAAAACCGCTTTTCTGAGGCTGCGCTTGATGGTCTGGAACTTAAGACCTTATGGCTGGAGAAGTTAGGTTGTTCGGGGGAGGTAGCTCAGGCAATTCAACGTAGACGTCCTGACACTTTAAAAGTTTACTCTAGGCATTGGAGGTCTGTTTTTTAAGTGGTGTTCTGGTAAACATCTCTCCTCTTCAACTTGTAATCCCATGAAAATTCTCAGTTTCATACAGGACGGGTTTTCCTTGTGTTTTGCAGTTTCTACTCTGCATAGTCAGTGGGCAGCAGTCAAAGTCTCTAGGAAACCAGAGTGTGAGAAATTAGAGCTGGTGGTCTCTAGATTAATAAAAAGTTTCTTCTTGAAGCGCCCAGTGATTCATAGCCTGATTCCTTCATGGGATCTTCAACTAGTTTTGAGTGCTTTACAAGTAGCTCCATTTGAGCCATTAGAATTAGTTCGTCTCAGGTAACTGTCGTATAAGGTGTAATTTCTGGTGGCTATCTGTTCAGGCCTTAGATTGTGGGAACTTGGGGCCCTTATCTGTTTTGATCCTTTTCTTTGTTATTTTTTCCAGACAAAGTGATTTTAAGACTGGGGCCTTCGTTTGTCCGAAGATTCCATGAGACTTTCATATGTCTCAGGATTTGGTTCTTCATGTTTATTTTCCCAGTCCTTTATCTCCCGAATAGGAAGACTTGCCTACTGTAGACTTACACACAGCTCTGTCTATCTGGCAAGGGCAACGTCGTTCGAGAAAGTTCAATCTTTGTTTGTAACTTTTGGTTTTGTTTAAGGGATTACAGCCTTCTTTGGCTACTCTGAGCAGATGGCTGAAACAAACCATTTTTTTGACAGAGAGAGATCTGCCTTTTTTACCAGGTCCTGTGCAAGGGAGATCTTCCAAAGGTATGGCTGTGTCTGGGCCATGTTAAAAGGCACTTCCATAAAGGACATAGGTACGGTGGCTACGTGGGCCTCCCCTCACAACTGCTTTTGGTGAGAGTTTGTTGAAAGCAGTTCACCATAATGCTTGTATTTTTTGTTCAATAATCTTTTGTTTAATCTTTTTGTTTAATAAACATTATTTTGCAGCATGGAGCCATTTATGTAGTCTGTTTCGGTTTGGCTCTGTAGTGCTTAGGTACTATCTCACCCAGTAAGGACTGGGATGAGGAAGATGGACCAGGAGGTAATGTCTCGGTTACTTACCGGCATTCTTCATTATTCAAAGTTCAGGTTTTCCTCTTCGTAGTCCTGATTTTGACCCCCATCCCTTAAGGGGAGGCACCCTGAAATTCATTGTTGTATTTCATAGTTTTGTATTTCCGGGGTGTTCTGCTTTGTATTATTACATGATGTGTTAGGGTTCACTTCCTCTATTTATAGTGGTGACAGGAAGAGGAAGTCTGCCATATTTATGGTAATTGTTGTTGATTCTAGCTTGATAAAACCATTTCCTGGGAGGAGATGTCCATCTCACCCAGTAAGGACTGTGACGAAGATTACAGGTAAGTAACCAAGGCATTATTACACTAGGCAAACCATCATATATTTTCATTTACTTCTCTTATTTTTTCTCTTCAATGTCGTCATAAATTCAGCAAGTGAGTCTGTTGATAAGTGCTTGGGGTGAGGGAAAAGTGGAGTGTGGGTATTTAATTACTTATTATATTACTGTACCTACTTACCATCCTTCTTAGACATACGTGTTCCGTTTCAATTAGTGGAGCCCAGCCATGATAATAAAAGAAACACTGATAGTCAGATTGGCGAAACCTACTAATTTGTAGCATAGCACACAGATTCCATTTGGGCAGAGTGTTGGCTCTACGCCACATGCTTCGTTTTGACCATAATCTAGGCGTTCCATGCTCAAGGAGAGAGGCAATTCCCAATCACCTCTGCTTGGTTTGGATAGAACAATTTAAATTTATTAGTGTTTGACAAAGAGATTATATCCAGACATTTGGTATGAGTGAGAAACTGCAAATCTCACCACCCAGTTGCTCAGGTTAGAACGAAAAGAAGTATTATTAAAAAAAAAGGTTCTCTTATTGCCAAGTCCAATGAGGTCCTAGAATTAAATTGCATACCTGTCTGCCAACTTTAAGGTACTCAGGTTTCCTTACAGACGAAAGTGCTGAACTATACATCTGGCTCTCATTCATTAGACTCTAACAAAGCAGCTATGTTTGCAATTAGGACAGACAAAGCAATGACAGTGCCCCAGCAGGGTTTGTTAGTGCACAGTTCTAGCAACTAAAAAATTCTGATGTCTGAGCCGTGAATCTTATTCTGTACAAATGACATATAATCCATTCTTTAGCATCCTTACCACCTCACTGAAGGAGAGTGGACATAAGTTCAAGAGTATACATTATTTTATGCTTGCAACACAGATAACCTTAAGAGACACACAGAGTCTGTGAAGCTGTGAGTCACTGAAGGTAATACATACCCGCTTACATATCAGATGATGATATTCACTATAATGTGGTTATAACTGAAGGTGAATTTGTTTAAAGAGAAGCAAAGCTTGCCAACCATACATTTCTGTAAACGTATATTCCAACTTGTATTTATAGACTGGGCAATGAATACCACAGTGTTTTATTTTATGTGCTTAAACTGAAAGTACCTTCTATCCTACATAATTTGTCACTCCTTAACTCTGCACCCACTCATGCGGTGGGGCATCTCCTGGACCTGATCTTTTCCAACATAAAAGATCTGGTAATAGACCCACCTCTCCCACTCTGTTGGTCTGATCACCTTGGTGTGCCTTTTAACCTTAAGGTTTACTCTCATCACCCAACAGCATGGTCTAACTCCAATTTGAAATCTAGGAACTGGTCCAAACATAACATCTCAGCACTCAATGAGCAGCTCCTTAGCAATCAACCTACATTACAACATCAGGCCGATCGGGACCAGGCTATGATCAATCACTGGCTCACCGAGGCTATTGATGCCACCTTGTCAATCACTGGCAAACGCATTGGCAGAATTCACTCTTCTGCTCCCTAGTTTACTGATGTGATCAAATTAGAAAAGAAATGCTGCGAAGCGTTAGAAAGACTCTGGAGCAAGTCATACACGGATAAGGCTAAGATTAAAAATAGGGAGTCTTTGAAAGCTTACCACGCTCTTTGTAAGTCTACCCATGCCACATTCTATACAGAAAAAAATGACCAACGCTCAGAACGGCCACATACACTTTTCAAGGTGGTAAAAGAGGTGGAAAACGCTAATACCATTTCCCCTTTTCCCTCTTTCTCAAAGCCAGTGTAATGAGCAATCTTCTATCTTTTCTCAAAAAGTGGAAACGATTCACTCACAGTTGGTGAGAACCTCTTTGAAAGCAGATTCTAACTTAGTTATGAATGCGTTGAATCTGCCTAAATGTTCTAAATTAAATGAATGGCCTCTTCTTGATTTGATATCTTTCTTAGTTGTTCTGCAATCCATTAAATCCAGATACCCGCTGGATCCTCTACTCCCCAATAAGCCTAGGTTATTATATATGACCTGTCTAACAATGTTACTGGAGCTTCCTAATTCTTCCTTGCGGGAGGGGTTTGTACCTTTGAGGTGGAAACATGCTATGGACCTTCCTATACTGAAAAAAACTAATCTAGATTCTTCTAACCTGTTGAATTTTCAGCCCATCTCTGTATTACCTGTTTTCTCTACATTTTTGGAAAAGCATGTTAACGCACACCTCACTACTTTTGTTGAGGCTCAAAACTTTTTCCATCCTTCGCAGTTTGGTTTTAGGGTGGGACATAGTATTGAGTCTGCCCTGCTGGGCGTTACTGAACATCTAAGACAACACCTGTATAAGGGCAGAACTGCTGCACTCATTCTACTGGATTTGAGTGTTGCTTTTGACATGGTATCCCATTTAATCATGGTGCAAAGATTGGAGGCTCTGGGCTGTGAAGGCCCAGCTTTAGGATGGCGTGTCTCCTCATTAACAGACCATGTGCTTCAGGTTTTTTTGGCTGATGGAGAATAGGCTGATGGAGAATCTAAGCCTCAAGCCCTTACCTCAGGAGTTTCTCAATGCTCAGTTCTGAGTCCACTGCTATTCAACATCTGCCTCCACCCTTTAGCAGACTTAACAGAAAGTTGCAGGCTCTTCCTTTTTTCATATGCCAATGACACACAGATCATTTTAACTCTGTAATTGGCTCAGAAGCAGGACCCATCTACCATGAACCTGGGCTTGAGAAAATCTCTGGATGTATGAATAAAAACGTCCTCAAACTCAATGGTGATAAAACAGAGGTCATGGTTCTGGGTAAGAACGCTTCTCACTGTGGACCCAGACATTGGCTGGTATTCCAAGGCACCCTGTCCACCCCGTCCACAAAGATGAAAAACTTGGGCCTTCTTATTGACGACAAACAGTCCATGGAACCGCAGGTGACATAATGTTTCTGCCACCTGCTTTGCAGTTCTTCGATGGCTAAAATGATCATCTGGCTAATTCCCCCTGCAGCCTGGAGGACCGTAATCCAAGCTCTGATTATATTTCGAATAGGTAAAAGAAACGTGCTCTATATGGGTGCTGATAAGACAACAATTCATCGTTTACAGATAGTTCAAAACGCTGCCGCCAGGATGCTCTTTGACTCACCCAAATTAGCCTCAGTCTCTCATCTGCTACAGGAACTACATTGGCTTAGGATCACTAAATGTATTGAGTTCAAGGTACTTTGCTACATGTTCAAGGCTAAACAGTGCATAGGACCATGTTACATTCAGGAGAGACCTTATCAGCCCATACACTTTTTAGGATCTTCAAACCAATCTCTGTTTACAGTACCGAGATTGTATCTGACTCTTATGAAAGGATGTTCTTTTTCGTACTTAGGCCCCAAACTTTGAAATACTCTTCCGGAAGCTCTAAGGAACTGTAATTCATTATTAGCCTTTTGCAAAGGCATGAAGACCTGGCTATTCTAAATTAATTGACTTGAACACTTTACCTACACTCAACTTTCACTGGGAAACCCTTCTGGATTGCAGTGCACATTACAAAACTCATAACTAATAAAAATAATAGTGAATAGTAGCGTCTGTACAAAATTGCTGTTAATCACAGTGCCAGATTACATATTTTGAACAGAGGGCCTTATTTAGGAGGATTAAGGTTCTCTCCGTTACAACGGTGACGGATATCCCGTCCGCCTAAATCAATATCCCAAATCTAAATCAGGTCGATAGTTTACTTTACAATAATTATACAGTTTAAATCACTGGATTTGTGTCCGAAAGTGTATCACATATTTAATTAAGAGGTTTAATTCCCATTGCTGGCACACAGGTGGATCAAAATTCAAAAACATTTCTCTTAATGTTGTGTAGATTATTAGTATACAATTTGGCAGCCACCTAACACCATAGTTGTGTAGTGTGGTCAGTTTTACATATTCATTGCGCTTTAGCTTCAGGCTTTAGGCCTTTGTGCACTTTGCCCTGAATATATTTTATTCATTTGCTGACAGCTTAGAGCCTCTGTGCACTTTGCTCTACATGCTTTTTATTGGGCTTCGTACTGTTATTTTTCAAATAGCCAGTTCTACGGTGTTGTTTTTTTATTCATATCACACTGTTTTGCCTACTTCAGCACTGGAGTTCTCCATAACATATTTACTCTGTGCTTCAGTCAAGGATACAGTCTGGTACATTGCCGATAGACGTGGTAGGAGTTTAGACTTGGCATTCCTGCGTAGGGACATTTTGTGATCACGATGACATGTTAGTTATAAAATCACTTCCTTGTCCCAATACACGCAAGAGGGAGATTCCGACCAGGGAACCACAACTAGACGCTGACTGCCTCGTTGCAGATGCTGAACCAAGATCACAGGTCTTTGCTCAGGTATGAGGGCTGATGTCTCCACAGTGATTCTGACAGGCAAGCTGTAAGCTTAACATGCTGTGCTCTAAATAGAACAAGCAGAGGGAGAGTAGAAACTGTTAGACAATATGATAGCTTTGTTCTTATGTTTTACTCTCCTGGTGACTATTTCAATCCTACTGTGTTGTATCGTTCTGGTTATTGCAGCTCACGCCTTAATATCTAAAATACAGTCGTTTTATTAAAATATTATATAAAACTTATACTGTCTTTGTCATTTGTATATGAGATCATATTGGAAATAAGAGAGTTGGTTTGGATCTGAGTGACCACGACTTCCCTGAGAAGTTCCAAAGATGTCATGCGCTCGGCTGCCAAATCATTCCTTCCTCAGGGGAAAAATGAGGCACTGCTAGTTAGCCGGAGCAAAAAACGGATTTAGGGTGACAGAGTTCTTTACACGTGGGTCAGACTCAGTCCCCCACACCGTTATCGATCCTGCTGCCTAGAAATCCAGTAGTCTCATTTAGAATAATGAGAGCCCACGCGACAGTTGCTTCAGTAAAGTACCTGCTTCTCGGGTTTCAATTCTTCCATCTTAATTCAGAACCTGTGATCAATTGCAGGACTCAATCTACTGAATTGGCAGCGCTGAGCAGCAATTTGCTTGAAAAGAGGGACCAGTCTTTGTTCATAGTGGGGCAGTAGTTCTGTTTATTCAGACAGAAATACGACCAAATATCATAAAACAAGACAACAATTGTTGAAGGCTTGAAATTCTCCTAGGTATTTCCAGAGCTGGTTGGAGTATGTCATAGCTTGTGGAACTTAGAATAGTAAGAGGAGAATCCAAGGAAAGAATGGAACATGAAGTAAGGGGAGGAGCTGTGAGAAGCTGGCAGTTGGATGCGTTGTATGGGGCCTCTGTAATGGAATGAACTTCTTTCATCAACCTAGTACGACCTCTTTCTTTTTTTAATGGACATCATGCTTCACTGGCGACGAGGATGGGATGATTGTTTTCCTTCCTGCTTTCTATTCACTGAACACAGAGGCCTCAACAGGATTACGATCACACAAGAGAAACGGAGAGGTGAGCGACTTGCGTGAGCAACATACCCACGTGAACAACCTATTTTATTCGGTACTGTTGTCTCAAAAGGAACAATTATTATCTCTGAGATGGTGTTTTTCCTCGACAAGCGTTTCCATGGAAACTGACTAGAGCCACGTTACAGCTGCTCCGTCTGCGTTTTCTTGACAACACGTACCGCTAACCTGCTCAGCTGTGTTTATTTTAAACACACGCTTGACTCACATGCTCGCACGCGTGTGAGTTGCCATAGCAACCCTGACAGCGTCCTCCTGAAGACACGAAGGATTAAAGCAGTGGAAGACGCGAAGTGTGTACAGCGTTCACTCACTTCTAAATTCCTCTCTCATGTGCAACATCTTTCCATAACTTAAACTTTTAAGAAATAAACATGAAGATGAGTGGAAAATAAATGGAGTTAAATTACATCAACCTATAAGGAAGAGACACTTATAATAACTTTCCTTTCTTTGTTTTTGTTTTTTTGTGCGTGGACTCTTATTATAATTACAATGCAGAATGTCACTGCACCCCCCTTTTTTCTAGCTTTACCAGGAGACCCACCTATCAAATGGCAAAAGTGGAAAAAGGTCTTTGAAAGATATTCCAAGGTCTGTGGTACATCACTTAGGTGGTCATTACAACCTCAGCGGTCTTTTAACAAGACCGCTGAGGGACCGCCGTGCGGAAGACCGCCAGTAGTGGCGGTTTGCCAATCGGCGTATTATGACCGTTGGTTGCCCTCCGTCGTTTTTCCAACAGAGAGCCGCCAACAGCCATACTTGCGGGCGGCGGGGAAGTGGAGGTTGCTCCACCTCCACCGCCACGCCAACAGAACACCGCCCAGCGAATCACGTCCTGTGATTCTGCGCGGCGGTGTTCTGTTGGCGGTGTGGTGTTGGCGGAGCTGCCCCCATGGCTCCCGTCCCCTCCCGGCGGATCGACGGAACAGGTAAGTCGATCGTCCGTTAGGGGAGGGGGGTGGGAGGGTGTTGTGTGGGTGCATGGGGGTGTGCGTCTGTGTATGTAGAGGGGGGGGTGAGTGCGTGGATGCTTGCGGGTGTGTTGCGTGTGTTGGGAATGAGTGTGTGTATGTCTGTATGTATGTCTGTATGGATGTGTGCGTGTATGTCTGTATATGGGTGTGCGTGTCTGACTGAGTGTGTGGATGTAGACATGTATGTGGGTGTGTGTGCGTGTATGTGTGTTGGTGGTGCCTGCGTGCGTGTCGTGTGTGTGTGAGTTATGTGATGTTGGGGGTCGGGGTGCGGAGGGGGGCCCTGCCACCTTTGGGGGTGGTGGGGGGCGTTGGGGAGGGAGTCGGGGTGGGGGTGGAGGGTGGGGGAGACCCCTATCAGTGCCAGGGAAGGAATTCCCTGGCACTGATAGGGCTTACCGCCATGGATTTCATGGCGGTTCCTACCGCTGGAAATCCACGGCGGTAAGCCGGGTTGAAATACCGGCGGCGGTATTGTGACAGCTGCTGGGCTGGAAACCCAGGTCTCCAGCCCAGCAGTCATCTCCGCCCTGGCGGGCGGAACGGTGAAGCGGCGGATGACCATGGGGGTAACCGCCATGGTCATGATACTGAAAAAAAGACCGCCAGCCTGTTGGCGGTCTTACCGCCGCTTTAACACCATCCGCCAGGGTTGTAATGACCCCCTTAGTGTGGAAAGAAAAACTGCTTTACTCTTACATTGCCTAGGTTCTGAAGGGCCAATAATCTAAGGGATTCAATAATCTTCCAGACATAACTAATGAAGATCTAAATGAATATGAAACTTGTGTAGAGAAATTGGACAGACATTATATTCCCAAAGTTAGCACAATACTTGAGAGATATCACTTTGGAAGGCGAAACCAAGAGGAAAATGAATCTGTGGAGGGTTATGTTACAGCGCTAAGGAAATTAGCCTCATCTTGTAAATTTGGAACTTTGACAGAGGAAAGAATCAGAGATCAATTTATGTTAGGCTGTAACATAGAAAGAATAAGAGATGAAATTTGGCAAAAAGATGATCCATCACTAGAGGAAGTATTGATTTTGGCAAAGAAAATTGAACATTCTCTCATATGTGTAGAAACCATCAAAAAGGAAGAATGCAAAAATGATACCGTACATATAATCCAGAATCTCAAGCAGAAAAAAGAAAGACCAGGAGGGGAGACTTATAAAGAGGAAAGAAAAAGTGCTTTTCAAGGGAAGTGTTTTCGTTGTAGCAGACAAGGTCCCATGGCTAACGACAAAAACTGTCCAGCTATTAAGGTGACATGCAGTTTGTGTAAGAAAAAAGGCCATTACTCCAGTGTGTGCAGAACGAGAAGTGGGAAAGGCAATGTTTTTGAAGTTAGAAACGATTTGGATATCGAGGAAAGCAATGACTTTGAGTGTGGTCAAATTATCCTACAGGTTGAAGGAGAGGGAATAAAAGGAAGGAAAGGTCCCATCAATGAAGTCATGGTAGATGGGGAAGGAACAAGAGTGTTATTTGATTCCGGAGCAAAGATCACAATTGTTTCGAAGGAGTTCTATATGGGAAAACTAAGGAACAGAGTTAAGTTGTTCCAACCGGATATCACACCTTATGCCTATGGTGGTGAACCCATCAAGCTCCACAGATACTTTTGGGGTTTGCTTGAGTTCAAACATAAATTTACTAATGCAAAGATTTACGTCTCTAAGAAAGGAGACGGTGTGCTCAGTTGGTTCCATCAGAAAAACTTGGGCTTGATCCCAATGGTGATCCAGCTGTGAAGATAAAGGATCAAGTTGTTATCAATACAATTGTGGATCAAGGAATGTCTATTAATCAAAACCTCATGGACAAAGATGACTTTGTTATGAGACTAAAAGCAAGAGCTCCATTGGTGTTTCGAGAGAAATTGGGATGTCTCCAACACTAAGTTCATCATATTCGTCTGAAGGAAGTTGCGAAGCCTATATGCAGCAAAGTTCGTGGTGTACCTGTAGCCTTATGTGGAGAAATGAAATTGGAACTGGAGAGGCAGCAGAAGGAAGGGGTCATAGAAGAAGTTGAAGGAACCGAATGGTTGGCTCCTGTAGCTGTAGCCAGGAAGCCGAATGGGAGTTTACGTTTATGTGTGGACCTAAGAGAACTGAATAAGAATGTGATTGTGGATAGGTATCCCACGCTCAATATTTCAGATATGTTGTTACTTCTGCAAGGTGCAAAGGTGTTTTCTACTGTAGATTTAACATCTGCATATCATCAGATTAGGTTGACTGAAGAATCTAAGAATCTCACTGCGTTCATCACACCTTTTAGCACTTTTAGGTATACCAGACTACCATTTGGTTTAGTGTCTGTGGCCTCTGTATTTCAACAGGTTATGGAAAAAGTATTGAAAGACCTTGTTGGTGTGAGGGTGTTTCAAGATGATGTTTTGGTATTTGGGAAGGATGGGGTACAGCATGAAGAGAGGGTTGTTAGTGTGTTAAAAAGGTTGGGAGAACATGGGTTGACTGTCAAGATGGAGAAGTTTAGGTTTCGTAGCAAATCTATAGAATATTTGGGTCATGCGATAACTGGTGAAGGCATATCCCCGAAGAAAGGAGCTAGTAGATGCGATTGACAAGTTACAATCACCATCAAATAAGGAAGAACATGTGACATTTTTAGGTATGGCTGAGTATTACGGTAAATTTGTGAAGGGTTTTGCAGAAAGGTGTTTGAGTATGAGAAAGTTGTCACGGAAAGGAGTGGAATTTGTGTGGAGTGAAGAGTGTGAAAATGAATTTGGAGAGATAAAAGAGAAATTGGTTAAAGCTCCCAAGTTGAGAAATTTTAACCCCAATCTGCCGTCGGTCTTAATTACGCATGCAAGTGCAAAAGGCTTAGGGGCTGTGTTATGGCAGGGTGGTCATAAGGACGAACAAGTAGTCCTATTTTTGTCACGAGCCTTAAGGGATGCAGAATTGAACTATAGTGTTATTGAGAGAGAGGCGCTTGCTGTTCATTGGGCAGTGAGGAAGCTTAAGAATTTGTTGTGGGGAATCAAATTTGAGGTAAGGACTGATCATAAGCCCCTTTGTGAGATTTATAAAAAGAAAGGGGTGGATGCGGTGTCTAGCTGAATCACAAAATGGGTGGTGTCTCTACAAGATTTTGATTTCGATATTAAGTATATTCCAGGTGCACAAAATAGGATAGCGGACACACTATCAAGATTAGTGCTGGCAGGTGAATTGGAAGGAGAGAGTGAAGTGGATTGGGATGCCGAAATGGTGTGTGAGATTGAGGAGAATGGATTTGATGAAAGTGTTGTGACAAAGGAAAGATGGTGGAGAGAATGTGAGTGCAATAGCACGATGGTGGAAGTGTTGTCTTTAAAAAAGGAAGGTTGGAAAAACAGGAATTAAGGGAGTTGTGAAACACAAAAATGTTGGCATGTGAGAGGTGAGTTGTCTAGTAATGATGGGTTTCTATTCAGAGGTCCAAAATTGGTTCCCCCCACCACATTGAGGCAGGAACTTATTTCTCTTGCTCACTCGGGTCATCAAGGAATGTCATAGACCAAAGGAAGATTGCGTTTGACTTATTGGTGGCCAGTCATGGACTCTCAGGTGAAAAGGCTAATCAAAGAACGTATGCAATGTATTATGAGCGAGAAGACTGTGAAACCCAGTGTTCAACCTATGAAGATAAGGGAACGCCCCACTAAGCCATGGGAGGAGGTTGCCTTGGGCATTCTGGGGCCTGTCCGTGGGGAAGGTTGTGAAATGTATCTGTTGGTACTAGTTTATCTGTTTTCCAGGTGGCCGGAGATTAGGTTTACCAGGAACATTGAGACTAAACAGGTAATTGGTTATCTTAAGGAAGTGTTTGGGAGAGAAGGGATGCCTAAGAGCATTCTCACTGATAATGGGGTACAGTTGGTATCGAGGGAAATGGAGCAGTATTTGGCAGAATGTTCTATAATTCATAAGAAATGTGCGCTGGACCACCCCGAAACCAACAGCATGGTGGAACGATTTAATAGGGTATTGAAGGAGACCACAGCTTTGGCTAAAGTTATTGGATTGAACTAGAAGAAAGAAGTAATTAAGAGGGTTCAAGTGTACAGAGTCTCACCTCATGCCATTACTGGTAAAACACCTTTTGAATTACTCAGAGCTAGACATCCCAATACATTTGGGTCGCCTAGGTGGGTAAATGATATGGAAGCAAGGACTGGTGTGGTGGTGTCAGATTAGTGTTGGAGACAAGATGAACAGGAAAAAATAAAAGCTCGTAAGGAATATTTTGATTGCAGAAAGTCATCTCGCGTATCCAAAGTTAAAGTTGGAGATTGGGTTTTGATTCGCAAGCCTGTGGGTAAAGGGAGAAATATGGATAAAGCTAAACCTATAAGGGTAGTGAAACTGATCAACAACGCAGTAAGAGCGGAGGATTCCAAGATGTGGAATCTAAATCGTGTGGTGGTACTCAAATGTAAAAATGTGTGGGATTAACTTTTATATGTATACTGTGTTTTTTGTTTTTGTTTTTTCTTTTCCCTCTTTTCCTTGTTTTTTTTTCTTTCTCTTGGTTTGTAAAGGGGGGAGGTGTGTAGTATGTCATAGCTTGTGGAACTTAGGATACCAAGAGGAGAATCCAAGGAAAGAATGGAACGTGAAGTAAGGGGAGGAGCTGTGAGAAGCTGGCAGTTGGATGCATTGGATGGGGCCTCTGTAATGGAATAAACTTATTTTTTCAAGCTAGTACGACCTCTTTCTTTTTTTAATGGACACCATGCTTCACTGGTGTCTTAGAATGTTGTTTCTGTTTGTTTTTTTAAATTGTATTTTTAATTTTATTCCACAGTAACAGCAAAAACCTTTACATTTATGGACACACAAAGCAAAATGCCAATTACAAAGATATAATGACCATGGATATCGGATAGAATGTGAATAGAATGTGAGACAATATAAAGGGTACTTATGTGGATTCATGGGGGATTGATAACTGTAGAACAAGTGGGGCAGGTGAGGGGCATTGTGGTGGGGCTGACATAGCCCACAGTATGCTCAGGGAACTGATTTGTGGTGGGCATTGAATCCAGAAATACAGTGATTTAAGCAGTGTTCGTGTGTGAGACATCTTTTTCAAGTGTTAACAGGTAAGTGCGCAGTGGTTGCCAGATATCTTTTGGCTTTGAAGATGAGGGTTGCAAAGTACCATTAACATGACTGGTAGTGTCACAATAGATCATATCTTTTAGCCAGTCTGCAATGCTGGGGGTCTTATTGTTACCCCAATTTGCAATTGCCGTAAAGCGCCTAATGCCAAATGGAAGGAGTTTGACGTAGCCCAGGGAGGTCAGAAAGGGGTCAGAGTCGATGGTGAGTTCTGTTATTGTTGTGAGTGTAGTGAGAATTTGGGTCCAGTAAGTTTGGATAACCGAGTAGTTCCAGGCAACATATAAAAACTGCTTGATCTGAGCCACATTTCCGGCAGCTGGATGAATGTGTGGGGTCAATTTTTGCTAGGTTTAGTGGCATTGTGTGTGCTTGGTGTAGGAACTTGTAGTATTATGGCTTGCGTCTGTGGTTAGGTGAGTCAAGTTGTGTTGGCATACAACAGCAGTGCCATATCTTGTCTGGGAGTGGTTGCTCCAAGTCACATTCCCAGGCCTGTCGGGCCATCTCAGCAACCAGAGATTTCAGAGCTAGACAAGTCTGGTAGAGTCAGGAAACCAGTCCTGTTCCATCTGCCCTGATTATCACTATTGATAATGGGGAGAATTCATCTGACGCCATGGGGTAGAATGGTATTCTGTCCTATAGTGTGCATTGCAACCTTCTAAGTATAAAATGGTCCATGGGTATGGCTGCTCCAGAGGCCTCCAAAGCTTTGTGGGTTATGACATGACTGTCTGTAAAGAGATCTCCCATGTTATGGATGTAATGAGTACTGCAAGTGTGTTGTACTAGTTGCTCTTGGGTCAAAGGCAACCAAAGGATGTGTGTTAAAGGCAATGCGGGAGAGAAGAGTAGCCCGCCTCCCAAATACCTGTGTAGTTTTATTCAGGCTCAACTAGTCATGTAAAGTGTTTGGATGTCTGTAGGGTCTTGTCTGAGGGCCCGCAGTAGGATGGCAGAAAGTGGAGTGTGCTCAACCTGGTCTTGTTCTGGTCCAAGTATTGCAGTCTGGCATCTGGGTGGTACCAATAATATGCAAAGTGGCATTGCATCAGTAGGTAGTATAAGTGAAAATCTGGTACCCCAAAGCCACCTCTATCATACGTTAGTGTAAGCGTCTCCCACCTGATCTTGGGCTGGTCCATACCAGACGCAGCAACAGTTCTCTGAGTGTGGCTGAGAAGCTGTTAGTCAGTGGAATTGGGATCTTTGACTAAGTACAAAACCTGTGGGAGTACCACAATTTTAAAATGGCTATTCTGCCAGCCATTGAGAGTGGGAATTTGATCCAACGTTCGATCCATGTGGTGAGTTTGTCAATCACTGGCCCGAATTATTATGTCTTTCTGTCAGTGTAGGAAAATAGTGAGGTATTTGGGGGAGTCGTCACACACTGTCAGTGGGTATTCCACCGCACGGGGCATTGTGATGTCAGTTTCCTATTTATGCCAGTTGATGTGTAGCCCAGAGAGGCATCTAAGTTGTATAAATTCACAGATGAATGGGGGAGTGGGATGACAAGGTCCCTAATAAAAAGCTAAATGTAATCTGCGTACATGGATATCTGGAGCAGGCCGTGCGAGAACCGTAAGCTGCGGTGCATATAATGTTCTTGTAATTGCCAGATTAGAGGATCCAATACACTAACGAAGAGCAGCGGTGAAAGAGGGCAACCCTGTTGGGTTCCCCTGGTGATTGGAAAGTGGTCTGTGATGGAGCCTTCACTTTAAGTCTTTTGGTTGGTTTTGTGTAGAGGAGCTTAATGAGATTTTGGAAGCCAAGGGGAATGCCAAGCTCAGGGTTGCCTGCAAGAAGGGCCATTCCAAGGAATCAAACACCTTTTCAGCCTCCAGAAGGGCAACTGCAGCCTGTACAGTTGGGGAGATCTGGTTAGGACGGCAGAAATGGTGCAGTGATTTAGTGTAGTGGAGCGGTGTGGTACAAGCCCAGTCTACATAGTAGCTAATTTTTTGTTCCATTAGAAGGGACATACGTGTGGCAAAGAGTTTTGCTAGTATTTTGTTGTTCTGGTTTAAGAGAGATAGGGGTCTGTATGATGTACATTGATGTGCCAGTTTGCCAGGTTTGCGCAGCAGTGTGATAACTAGTGTGGGGAGAAGAGTACTAGTCTTGAGTGATTCAGCACAATACTTCCAAGAGGTCAGGTGCCAGGGTCTGTTTGTAAGCCTTGTAGAAGTGTCCAGTGAAGCTATCCAGTCCGGGAGCTTTTAAGCCGTCTAGTGCATCAATTTGCTGGATTATGTCTTCACATGTTAGGAGGGGGGCTAGGAATTGTTCTGGCCATCCGTTAGCCCCACCATCGCTACCTCTGCCAGGTATGTGCTATTGTGACTACGCTCTGTGGTGCAAGTCGTATACAGTTGGCGGTAGTAGTGGAGGAATGTTCTGCTATAGTGGTATTGTCCATCACTGTCTTTACTTCACCTATGTGAAGCTCCATCACGTAGGTGCTGGAAACATTTGAGTGCATTAGTCTAGGCAGTGTGCAGCCTGGCCTTTTGCCCTCACCATACCTGCATGCTTGTGCATATTTCCCCGATGTAAGCTACTTCCTGGTCTTGAGAGGTCTCAAAATTAGGTCATAAGGTTAGAACGCCGGTGGAGGTGTGTGTCAGGTCTCTGTCTAATTGAGTCAGTTTTCAGTAGCTCCTTCTCTCTTCGAGCGAAGTCATTGTGAAGGCTCTTAAGCACCCCTGTGTGTTTGGCGATATACACATCGTGTACATAGACCTTCAATGCCTCCCATTGGGTGGCTTGCTTGGCAAGAGTGCCCATATGAAGCGTGAAGTACCCGAAAATGGCATCTTGGAGTGCAGAGTGAAAGAAGCTATTGTGTTGGGCATTAGCAGGGAATTGCTACTGACCAGTCCTATCCTGGGCAGAGGGGATTTTCAGTCGTAGCTTCACTGGATAGTGATCAGGCAATATGCAGGGTAAATGGTCAATGATCTCTAAGAATAAGAGTGTGTTTTGAGACACAAACCAATAGTCTAACCTGGCCCAGACATTGCAGGGAGGAGATTAGAATGTATGGACGTGATCTATTGTGAGGTGAGTTCCCCAAGTATCCACTAGGTAGTAGGTATTGAGTATTTCCTGTAGTACTCGCAAGGCTCTGGACTTACTACAACTGGGTGGGCAGTAGTGCCCAATGAACGGTTGTGTGTCATATTGAGGTTGCCCCCAAACTGAATGAACTCTGTTTCTGTATGCCCAGTGGCTATGGAGAGGTCAGAGTGTCGCATAGGCTCTCATTATTATAATGAGACTACTGGATTTTGAGCGGCAGAATCACCTGCAGTGTGGGAGACTGAGTCTTAACCCACTACAGGTGACAACTGTCGCCCCAATCCGGGTTCTGCTCCGGCTAACTAGCAGTGCCTCAACTTCACACAAGAGCAGTGATGACTGGGCAGCCAAGCACATGACACAATTGACTCCTCAGGGAAATCATGGTCACTTCAGATCTCATCCGTTTCTCTCAGTTACATTAGTCTCACATATACAATGACAAGCAGAGGCAGTATATGTTTCAATAAGGTTTTAATGAAGTGACTACATCTTAGACAATAAAGCATGCACTGCAATAAACCAGGACGATAAAGCTTGACAGGATTAAAATGGTGACAAGGAGAGTAAAGCATAGAAATAATGCTACCATGTTGTTACTAGAGTCAAACAGACTAATTCCTACCTAGGCTATGATAGAGCACAGCATGTTAAGCTCTAGCTCTGCCCTTCAGGTTCCCCTGGTAAGACATCATCCCCAATACCTGAGCAAAGGCCTGAAGTCTGCATAAGCAGCTGTAGTGAAGCATTCATCAATCAGCATACAGTTGTGGTCTTCTGGCTGGAATCTCCCTCTAACGTATGGGACAAGGAAGTGTTATTATAATAAAACAGCTGATGTTCTGAGAAAATGTCCCTACGTAAGGGTGTGTATTTCTGTGAATGCCAGAGACAAGGCGTTACCACGTTACCACGTTTTACCAGCAACCTATCCCACTGTAGCCTTGAAGGAAGCACAGAGTGAACAAGAATGTCTGTTTGAGAACATAGTGTTGCCTAAGCAAAGAACAAAAGTGGCTATTGTTAAAATAAAAAACAAAGCTGAATAAAATATATCTAGGTTAAAGTGCACAACGGCAGGCCTAGTGTGCTAAAATAACGTGCATGGAGCTATAACTAACATGGCTACACAACACCCTCCCCTTGCCGGTTGAAGGTGGTTCAAAGCCTAGTTATGTATAAAACTACTAAAATCTCAACCTTAGATATATATAAAAATGTCAATAATGACAAGTTAAAGGGACACTTGAGCATATATAAAAGGACAATTTAAAATGTTACCATGTGGCATAACAAAGAACCAAATTTCAAGAGTCAGAGTCATTTTGGAAGTTGCCAATTGAATCTGGGGCAATTGAAGACAGGAAATCTTCCACTTCGGCAGGTATTAAAGTCAGAAATGTATTGTCAAGAAGGACCAAGGAGCATTTGTGTTCCATAGCCTGAGCTTCAGCCGAGACAGCAGCAATCCGTGATGTGCCCAGTAATGCGTTCAGAGCCGCATCCTCCAGGAAGGACAACTCATAAGTAGCTTCCTGTAGCAAACGCACCCTCAATGTGCATGTCCAATAATGAACCATCGGTGAGAACACCAACGGATCAGCGTCCAATGAGAGCAAATGCTATGTAGAAAGACAAACTTTCAGTACATATTCGAACGAGCACCAGAGGCACTGAAACACGGGCTGCACACAATGCAAAACTGGTCTGAATGACAGAGACCAGTCACACTCCTATTGCACCAGGAGTGTTGCTCTGAAGTACTGCATCATGCATTCACGACACAGCTGCACTGGTGGGAGTGCTTTCATTCCTCCTTGTTGCAGTGGGACAGCCATTTGCGCAGAAAAAGTAGCAATAGCAAAATGCCACCTATTATAGCCAAAGTTATTGGAAATCCCCCGAAAATACTGGAGAATATTGAGTGGATGGCTGATGGTATTCAACCGAATATGGAGAAGGTGTGAACGAAACCAGAACCAACAGCCTTAAAGAAATTTGCGATTCCAGTAGTACTGAATGCATTAAATATTCGTCCCACGAGTTCACCAAAGGGTCTCGGAAAGTTGGTACTTAAAAGGGACTGTATCTCTGCTAATGACCTTGCCACCTGAAGTGCGCAGGTCTCGCGTGCAGATGTGAGAGCCACATGTTTCTGGAACAATAAAGCCTTGAGTCTGCTCAACTTGTCAAAATTCACATTTGAAGTAGCAATATGTGGCCAAATGTTAGCTACCTCTTTTTGTCTAGTGGGAGGAAAAAGTACATTCCCGCAGCATGTAACAATCTTAGAGACCGAAACAACATGAACTATTCCGGCTAGCATCCCACAACCGTCTTCACTATTGAGGAGAACATAGCTGCCATTTGAAAGTACCTGGAATGCAGGTCTAATCAAGGGGACTGGAACTCCCTTCAGAGAACAAGCCAAGTTCGCTGCCGAAGCGTTACACGCCCCGTGCAAGGACAGCTGTTTACAAACCATTGAATGACTGACAGAAGTCTCGCATTCACTACCGCTAAGAAAGACCTTTCATGCCACTGAGACATTTGTACGAGAAGGGCAGCCCCCACTCCTCATGGATGTAACTATCTCCCAGCCTTTCATATCTCCCTACCGGAATGTGTTTTAAACAGGATGTGAGTTGTAGTGTTGAAATAGGCAGATTAATGACACCGTGTATTAACCATTCAGCAGACAGTATTTCAGCCACAGTAAAAGGCAGCGTTTCTCACTTTTCAATGTTTAGCGTGACATAAGTCGCTTCTTTCTTAGCCATTAGTTGTTGATGTCACATTAAGTTAAACGTAGAAAATATGTCCCTTGAGCTAACATGTTGCCAGGGAAAGCGAACCTGACTTCAGTGTTTGAAATGTCCAACCTAAGTGCATAATGGACCTTATTTGACTCTGTCCATGGTGTAACGAAGACATCTCAGTTTGTATTATGTCTATAGCGGAAGAGACGACATTATTCAGGGTGAATATCTGGTCGGACAGGGTATTAATCCCACTGTCTACAACAACTAATGCCTTTTGTAAGTTTTCCTGGTCTATTTGCCTTAACCGGGGAGCAGCTTCTTGTTGGGAAAGCTTCCAAATTTCAATATATACTTCGCATAAGAGGCACTTTCTACATTGTTTTCTAGGGCCTAACAGGAAGTCCTGCAAGTCAGTGTTATTAGGCATGGGAACTGAGGTGTTCACTAACAGTATCTCGTGAGGAACTCTTCATCCATTGCTGGCATATTTTCCCTACACTGTATGTTGTTACTATACTAGCATGTTCGGATGATATGTAGCGAGGGTCCGGCCTACTAGTTCTAAAACCCCCAGTGGAGTTTATAAAACATTTTTGACATCCATTGGTATCTATTGGCTACACAAACCACCCGCCAGGACGTGACAGTGAAGCATTAAATGTGCCATTCTTGACCTATTCATCGAGCTGATCTTAAGTTGCATTTATATATTTTTGCCATTTGTGAAATTTTGCAGTGGCAGGAATACTGGGCGCATTCAATTCCTTAATCTTTGCTGTACAGTTTCATCTAAAAATATAATTTGGACAGGTATCAGGCATGCTCTAAATAAAGCTTCCGTCCCCCTTATTTGCCAATTTCTAGTTCCCCATACACTTTTTAAGTCAATCTACGTCAGCCAATATTCATAGCCTTCTATTGTCAATCGGGAAACAAAGGAATCCGAATAAATACAATTTGTATTCATCAATATAATGTGTATATTTTCCATTTATGGCAATTTAAATTATTATGACTGAGCATTTCTAACATTGTGCCCAGAAAAATATGTGAACTTTTCAGAATATGTTTTAGAACTCCCCTGTGGTGGAGTCAGACAATGTTCCCATTGTGTATAATTAAAAAGAGTCTTTGGGGTACTTGCTCTGTGAATGAAATGGTGTCCATAATAATTATAGCAAAACAAATCACCATAATTCTCTTTAGATTGATAAACACCTTCATTTTCAAGTACAGTATAATACTGCAATTCAGTCATCACAGAATCAACTGTTTTCACATCCCAGTCATCAGAAACAACTCTGGGAATTATTACATTGTTCACCGAAAGTTTAAACACATATGGTATTTGAATTACCTTTGTAGAGCCATATATATGAAATGTTACTTTATCCCAAACAATCCCATCAGGAATTAGTAAAGCGGAAATATTCACAAAAGACAAGTCTCTGCGGACTTTATGAGAAGAAAAATGTGGTTTTAGGACCTCATCCACCAGTTCAACTGTTGATTTTTCAGGAAGAAAATGACCATGTATTAATAAAAGGAATGTTATAACAAACCTAATCCAAAGTAGGAAAGCCAGTACAGTCAAGGAAGGCCACAGATAATTCCATGGAAGAATAAAGTAAGTTGCTTTAAGCCAGTTTATCAGCTTACATGTTTTTGACAGTTCAGATGTAGAAGAGGCGAAGGAGTCCAAAACAGTGTTGTTGATGTCAGCAAAGTATCCAGAAGCAGTTTGTGCAAAAGCTGGAGCCGTGTTCATAGGTGGAGAACTGGTGGGTGTTTCCCGTGGTGGTTCAGAATAGATGATGCCATCCGTCTGTGTTGAAGTTGTTTCAAATCGATCAATTATTTCTGTGTTATTTGTTGAAACGGATGTCAGTGGAACTAATGCAAGATCATTTTCCACCCTCCCAAAGTCCGCAGAGGTGTCAGTGATGCTGCTTACAACTTGTAGAGGAAATTCTTGACCAGTAGTGAGAGGGATTCGGGAACTACTGGCCGTTCCTCTTGGTCTGCTGTGCAGTATCGGCCACATGGTGTAACTTGACATTGTCAATAGATACAAAGCAGTTTTCTTTAGCACCAGCCAACAATGGTAAAATGACAGTTCTGGTACTGTGTATTCCCAAAACTGGGACCGGTGCACGATAGAAAGGACCAAACTCCTTTTTCACAACAACCTTTTCACATACTAGATCACCAACTTTAGGAATCCAGCCGGTAGGTGTTACTGGTGCATCCTTAATTCCTGTGGAGGCAGCACTGGCAGAAGTGTTGTCGTCACTGAACTATTGTAATTCCTGTAAGACAGTGACACGATCATTTATGTCATAGGGTGTTTCTGCCACCTCCACGCCAGGACCATCAAGATCTGGAACATACATTTGGTTTCCAAACAGGCACTCATATGAATTACGACCCCCCAGGGACCTTCTAGGCAGATTGTTAAGTGCTCTCTGGACTTCATACAGGTGGTTAAGCCATCTACGAACTGTACCTAAAACTCTGGCTGTTAATGACTGCTTTAAATCACGGTTTAGTCGCTCCACAACACTATTTCCCTCAGGATGAAATGGAGACAAGTAATGGAGTTGGACCCCAAACGAAGCCATGGTGTTTCTGAATGCCCTTGAGGCGAAAGCAGGGCCCTGGTCCGAGTGGAAAGTGGCAACTGCATATGTACCGATAAAGACTTCCAAATCTTTTAAAACAGTCAGAGCATCAGCTGAGTGTTGTGGCCACACCTATAGAAATCTGGAGCAGGAATCAACAGTGACTAAAATATATTTGTATGTACTCTCCGGTGTTAGGGGACCACAATGGCCCAAGTACACACATTGTAATGGTTTCTTTTAAATTAGGAGGGGTGTCTGCGGTGGGCGTTTAGAAGAGGAAACCTTAATTTGTTGGCAGATATCACAACAAAGGACATACTGCTTGGCCTGTTTGCATAGACGTGGCCACCAATAATGTGCTTGCAATAATGATATTGTAGCCGCCACACCAACATGGGCAGATGCAGCCTCCTCATGCGCTGCTTTAATCAACTTTGATCTTATATCTTTGTTGGGAATGGATCGAACCCCTACGCCTGGTATCTTTACCTCAGCGTTCAGGCAGCCTCCCATTCGGTAGGAGTATTTAGCAGGAAATGCTTTTGGATAGGGCGTACCTTCAGGGGTAGTTTTCACAGCAGCCCATATGTCATTGTCCGGTTTCGCACATAAGCGGGTTACTGCAGCAACAGTGGCCATTGCTATTTCTGACTTTGCAGCTTCATCAGTCAGTGGCTTTCCAGCAACGTGTATTCCAACGTGCTGGTGTCCAAGTGTATGTACAACATGGACATTTGGTAGAGTTTCCTTAAGGTCCGCTACTTTCCCCCACAGAAGCCTGTGTTTAATGGTGTTGACTTTGGAATCTATGAACCCATTCTGACGCCAGGTATTCATTGAAGGACTGGACACAGTAGTATGAATCACAAACAATCAGTGTTGACTGTGCAGGATCCGTGTGTTCCAGTGCCATTACCAGAGCTTTTAGCAATGCTAGTTGTGCTGTGCAATCCCGTAAGGTTTGCATGAACGTATGTTGGGGGCACAATTTATTATCCTCCCTATAGCCACTTATGACTGCACAAGCAGCGGAGTATTGATGTTTTGTGTCAATTGCAAGTTGCGCTGAGCCATAGGTGTACATGACTCTTTGATACCGATCAACAGGCAGTGTGTTTGCTGGACTGGGTATTCTAGTTCATACTGCAAAAACTCTTGAGTTTATAATTTTGGGTCAAAAATGTAGTCTACATCAGTGGCTGCCAAAGACGTTGCCCATTGAATCCAACGTGGATGTAATGTTTAGCGTTGGGAACGCTGGTTTTGATAACAGCCTCAAGGGCCGGAATTGGGTAAACGACAATAATGTGTTTTCCTTAGACTAGAGGTCTTTCTTTAATGACAGCCATCTGAACAGCAGTTAGAATTTTATCTGTGGGAGCAAAGCGTTGTTCTGTTGCTCAGTACAACTGTGATTTGTATGCTATTGGGACTGTCTAGCCCCCATTGAAAGTTACATAGGTGAAACCAATGGCACCAGCAATTACTCTGATGACCAAATGTGTTTTGGTGTCCCTTGTGTGTAAGTGTTGTGCTGCAAGCATGTCTGTTTGCAAAACTCTGAGAATGCGTGTGTGTTCGACAGTCCAAAAGTTCCCTGAAAAATCAGGACCTATTAAGTCATATAAAGGTTTTATGCGTGATGCATAATCAGAAATGTAAGTTCTGCCAAAATTTAGGAAACCCAATAGTGATTGGAGTTTTTTAATGGTATTTGGAGGTTGTAACTGTGTGCATTTTTCCAAGTCTTGTGGTGCTAAGCTCTTTCCTTCACTTGATAGCTCATATCCCAGAAACAGGACGCTAAGGAAGGCTATTTTTGTTTTTTTTAATTAAATTTGTAGTCGAACTCGGCAAATCCTACAACAGTTCAGGCTACCCATCTTAAATGCTCCAATAGTTCATCATCCGTGAGATAGATATCATCTACGTAGGACAATGCTTCACGGTCAAAGTTGTGCAATTTTGAAGTCACACGACTTGGGAACAGTCCTGGACTGTTCTTGTACCCCTGGGGTAAACAACAGAATTTTTTTCTGGGAGCCCAGTGCCCTGAAACTTGTTGAGTATCTACTCTCAGGTGCTATATTTTGGCAGAAGAAACCATTGGAAACGTCTAGTGTTGCTTTGTATTTTTTGCGCACTATGTTGTTCATGAGTGCTGTGCTATTTTAGTTTTATGACTATTTAAATGTCTGTAGTCTAAGACTATTCTGACGAATGGTCCGGTTTAGCTACTGGGAATAATAGATTATTCATAGGTGAGAAACTGGATTTAATTACGTCCTGGTACTCCAGTTGTGTGAGGATTTCCCTCACGGGTGCTTTTGCATCGTGTTCTATTGGATATTGGGGTTGAGGTTGGGGTTGATTTTTAATTGGGATTACGTGGCAGGGGGAATCTTTATCCCATCCTACATGGTTGCGATATAACACGAGTGCCTGCGCCAATACCCAATTGATGGCGTAGGATTCTGCAAGCTCCTCAGGAACAAGGGGCGAGAAAGAAGGTTTAATAACATCTTCCCCATATGGGCAAGTATGGACAAATTCAGGTGGCCAATCCTGTTCGGCCAACAAAATATCGTATATGTTTACGACGCGGTTCCAGAAGATTGCGTCTATTGTGCGCTCTATGTCTCCTTCTAATTGTAGCGTTACTTAGTACACCCTATCAGGCGTGGAGACACGCATGTACGCAGTTTCTACTTGTAGTAAGTTATCAGCTGCTTTCACCTCCAGATGCTCTAGACGATTCCGGCGAACTGTTGTGACCTCTGCCGCGCTGTCTAATAGCCCTCTTCTTGAGTGACATGTCAAATTGTGGTTTTTGTTGGGGAAGTTGCTTTCCTTTTTAACAGAAACTTCTGTTGAGCATTGTGAATCCTGCCTCGGTTTCACGTACTCAGTTCTTCGCTCTGACCGCCCACCTCTCTCACTGCGTTTTTCCTATGAGTCCTGAAAGGAACGAGATTGGCGTGTATCAGTATATTGATATCTGTCAGGCGTTTTTATATTATCTCTATTTCTGAGATTATATCTATTCTCCCCTTTTTTTTTTAGGAGTTTGTTGTTTTTTATCCCAGCGTTTCTTATTACTCTCAGGAGCTTGCTTGGCTGAATCTTTATTAGATTTACCTTGAAATTGTGAATTTGTTGGTCTGGCCACCAGACTATCTCGACCAATTCTAGAGTAGGTCTCAGCTATAATCTTGAGCAGCTCACATTCTTGATCCTGTGGGGAACGTCCCTGAGCCGCATGCGCTCCGCTAATGCGACTGCTTCCCCTTTAGGGTTACCTAATATAATTGAGGATACCGTGGCAAAGTTGCCCATTAATTGCATCCCCAAGTCTGGGGCAGCCCCATATTCATCTTGAATTTGTTTGCGTTTGATGTGTGCCTTACCCATGATGCTTTAATGTAAAGTCGCAGGGTTAATGCCTGGAGTTACTGGATGTGGTTGCGCCGGAGCAGCACGTGTTGGGTTCGTGTTTAATGTTTGCATTATAAACTGTACTAACCGTCTGTACATTGCCGTCAACTCAGCATATAAGCGATGGACTTTAGCTGCTGTTAAGTTTACTGCAGCAGGGTGAGGTGTACATGCAGCCAACAAAGGCCAGGTAAGACCATCATTACTTAGAGGATCTAACATAACAAGTAAAATTGTGTGGGGTAGAGCACCATCAAGCCAATTATTATGTTCTTGATAAGATAGATGTATTTCTAGATATGCATATGCTCTCTATTGTGCAGGTACGTTTGCAGGTGTATAGTGATGAAATGTATTTGCGTTCCCATCAACTGCTGGAAATGTGACCCAAGAATAGAAAAGTTCTGTTCTATAAGCTGTGTGCATGTCAACAACGAATGTGACTGGACACCCCTGGGCCGTTAGGCCATGTGCCAATAAATGTGCAGTAAAGGGTGGTCTCATAATGACTGCAATTGCCACCTGTTGTGGATTCGCCATAATAAATGTAAATTGGTTCAGCATTAAGCACACCAAATGGGGACTATCCTTTTAGAGTTCAAGCTTGAACAACCTCAAGCGTCTGATAGGTGTTCCCTACTTTAGCTGAGGAGGAAATCCTCAATACCACAGAGGTCTTCGTATATAGTACTGAGGTGTCTTTGTATATAGTGAGACAGAGATACTCAGGAGGACCCGAAAATTAGAGCCTGACCAAATGTTGGCGGCGCCATGTCACGTAGGCTCTCATTATTCGAATGAGACTACTGGATTTTGAGCGGCAGAATCGCCTGCAGTGTAGGAGACTGAGGCGGTCATTCCAACCGCGGCGGGCGGTTGGCGGGCGGCCTTTTGGCGGTAGCCGCCCGCCTGGCGGGAACCGCCGAATGACCGCACCGCGGTCAAAAGACCGCGGCGGTCATTCTGGCTTTCCCGCTGGGCCGGCGGGCGACCGCCAAAAGGCCGCCCGCCGGCCCAGCGGGAAAGACCCAGCAACGATGAAGCCGGCTCCGAATGGAGCCGGCGGAGTTGCTGGGGTGCGACGGGTGCAGTGGCACCCGTCGCGATTTTCAGTGTCTGCAAAGCAGACACTAAATATCATTATGGGGCCCTGTTAGGGGGCCTCTGCACTGCCCAGGGGTCCCATGACACCCATTCCCGCCATCCTGTTACCGCCAGGAACGGGATGGCGGGAAGGGGGTCGGAATCCCCATGGTGGCGCTGCAAGCAGCGCCGCCATGGAGGATTCCCTGGGCCAGGGGAAAACCGGCGGGAAACCGCTGGTTCCCCTTTTCTGACCGCGGCTTTACCGCCGCGGTCAGAATGGCCCAGGAAGCACCGCCAGCCTGTTGGCGGTGCTTCCGCGGTCCCCGGCCCTGGCGGTCATGGACCGCCAGGGTCGGAATGACCCCCTGAGTCTTAACCCACTACAGGTGACACCTGTCACCCCAATCTGGGTTCTGCTCTGGCTAAGTAGCAGTGCCTCATCTCCACACAAGAGCAGGGATGGTTGGGCAGCCGAGCACATATCATAATTGACTCCTCAGGGAAATCGTGGTCACTTCACATCTCATCCGTTTCTCTCAGTTAAATTAGTCTCCCATATACAATGACAAGCGGAGGTAGTATATGTTTCAATAAGGTTTTAATGAAGCAACTGCATCTTAGACAATAAAGCATGTACTACAATAAACAGGATGATAGAGCTTGACAGGATTAAAATGGTGACAAGGTGAGTAAAGCATAGAAATAACGCTACCATATTGTCACTAGAGTCAAACAGACTAATTCCTACCTAGACTATGATAGAGCACAGCATGTTAAGCTCTAGCTCTGCCCTTCAGGTTCCACTGGGAAGATATCATCCCCCGTACCTGAGCAAAGGCCTGAAGTCTGCATAAGCAGCTGTAGCGAAGCGTTCAGCAATCAGCATACATTCATATGCTTCTGGCTGGAATCTCCCTCTAACATGTATGGCACAAGGAAGTGTTTTTATAATAAAACAGCTGATGTTCTGAGAAAATGTCCCTACGTAAGGATGTGTATATTTCTGTGAATGCCAAAGACAAAGCGTTACCACGTTTTACAGGCAACCTATCTCACTGAGCCTTGAAGGAAGCACAGAGTGAACAAAAATGTCTTGTTTGAGAACATAGTGCTGCCTAAGCAAAGAACGGCTAGATAGAAAGAACTAAAACAAGACCGCAAAAGTGGCCATTGTTTAAATAATAAACGAAGCTGAATAAAATATATCTTGGTTAAAGTGCACAGCGGCAGGCCTAGTGTGCTAAAATAACATGCATGGCGCTATAACTAAAATGGCTACACAACAAGAGAAGAAGGCAGGGGAGTCTATTTTGGCTGCGAACAGATTTACCAGTGGGACGGTCTTTTCTGCCAGTGTTCCTGATATAATGATATATCTCCCCTCTTGGTCTGCAAAGCTATTGTGGCAAGCGAATGAGAAACTTTTTTGTATGGGGGTACATACTCCTCTAGAATTGCAGCTGTAGTAGGAAAATAATCGGTTGTCCCCCCATGTGGAAGCAAATGTGCAGATGGTCTGGGGTGCAAGGTGTGTCTCCTGAAGGAAGACCAGTTTTATACCTTGACAAACCAGGTAAGAGAGCACCTGCTTGCCCTTACGGGGGTTTTTGATACCACAGATATTCCAAGTAATTCAGGGTAGGTCAAGCCCCATTCATCCACCATGGTTAGGTGCTAAGGATAGGTGGTGTGGAATATTGGGTGCAATGCGTGTGAGTTAAATAATAAGGCGTAACATAGAAATGTGCAATCAAATAAAAATCAACACAATCACAGTAACCCAACCCAACCCACACACACACACACCAGGTCATAGAATACCTAGTGAATCCAAATCCCAAAAGAACACAACTCAAGAATAAACAGTGCGGTATACACCACGGGCGTGGTAGCACTGTGAAGCCGATGCCCTTTGATCATGGTGTCTAGATAGGAGGATAGATTCAGGTGCTCTTAATAGAAAGATAATAAGGGGCCCCATTCATAGTTCAGGTAGGTGGTGCACTATAAAGGTGAAGACACATTTAGTAGGGCTCCATTATGTCGGCATAGTGGTGCATATGCCATTGTCATTTAGTCCGTGGATCATTGTTTGCTGTTGCAGCTGTCTCAGGAGTGCAATCCGGGGTAGTTTGCTAAGAGGGGTGTCGGTCTTGCAGAACGCTACAACACTACAACATCTGCAGGTGTGGAGAAGATGCGGTGCTGGCCTTCAATCTCCATCCACATAAGGGCTGGGTAAAGCAGTCAATACTTGAGTCCTTGGCGCTGTAGTGTATTTTTGACATATGAATATTTCAGGTGCGCTTCTTGCACAGCAAGAGTGAAATCTGGGAACAGCACGAGCATGGAGCCCTATTACTGAAGTGGTCCCCGCTCCTCTGCCAGTCTGAGTGCCGTGTCTCTGGTCCCTATATTTCAGCTGGCAGGCAACCATAGGGCAAGGCGCTGCCCTGGGAGTGGGGGTGAAGTCTAAGAGATCAGTGGGCTTGTTCTACAAAGAATGTGTCTGAGAAGTCCGCTCGGCTGAAAAATTCAGTGAGCAGACGCTCGATGAACACCTCAGGTCACCGTAGGAGAAATGATCAGGTCGTCCCATGTTTGTGGATTTGGTTGTCCTCGTATCTAAAGGTTGTTGTGGCAAGATCTAAATCTAAATCTTAACTTTTAGCTACTGCTGCCTTGAGTAGCCACTCCACCGCCTCCAGACGTTTGTTAGCCGTCACTGTGTCATCTTCGATTTCAGAGATCTTTCACTCTGCCCCATCCAGCCGGGTTGCATGTCGGTCTAGTCGTTTGCCCTGTCGGTTGATTCTGCTTGTGAGGGTGTCAATGGATTTAAAACTAGCATGGGCTTCAGGCATTATCGCCACTGGACCCTCCAAGGGGGGCAAAGGAGCAGTGTCCAATGAGGACACCTTGGTGTCTAAGGGAAAATGCTCTTCCTCTTGGGTGGGTCAAAGGAGAGCTTATTCTGTTTGGGGTATCCCTGGCCCATGTCGCTGGCTGGGTAAATAAGTGAGTAAAGCCATCTGCCTTGTGCACTGAGCGTGGGCTGATTAGGCACCCAAGGTTGTCCAGTGAAGCGAGGAGGGGCACAAACCGCTTTGTGGGTTCAGTGCTCAAGTTTAGAGGCAGAGACAGGGGCGCAAAGTATCTAGGGCACAGAAGGTCGCTCAGGGATCAGTTGTGGTGACTGGAGGGAAGGGTGTTGAATTGTTTCAGGCAGCGAAGTCCATGAAATCATTGTGGCTCCTTTAAGAGAAGGAGCTTGTAGCCTTTCTAGGCTGCACACTGTCCATAGACACTGCTTGTCGTAACGCTGACTCCCTGCTGCTTCGTGTTTGTTCTTTCCTGATGTTGTGTGTTCAGTCGCCATCTTCAAAGCAGTGCAGGGGTCGCGTCCTGGCTGATTAGCCTTTCCAGTTTTTGCATGGATTTTCCTCACATACTTGGCAACCTGAAAGATACAAGAAAAGCAAATTATGAACATTGTTGGTGGTAATGCGCTGCGAGCACCTGCATACAAAAAGCTATGATAGTTATCTGATTTAGTGGTATTTGGTGAATTCCATATTAGTAGAACTCTTGAATCCTGAAATTCGCCTGCAATATAAAATGAACAAAGTAAAGTATTAGTTTTGAGGACTTGGAGATATTACAGAGCTCTGCTAATTTTTATTTTTATTGCACTCAATATGGAGAGCTAGTTCTATTACTAGTGATTGTTTTCGGTAACTAGGTTTATGGTTGCATTGTAAATGCGCTTTCTTATTCCTAATTTATTTCCAAATATATTCAAGCGTGCCACATTTTCATTCTGGAATGTAGGTAAAGAAGTAAAAAACTATTGCAAAGATATTCATTGATGTCCTTAACTGTGAAGTCTTCATATGATTTTGTAAGTAAAAATGTAAATTGCTTAGGCGAGGGAGGCCCATGCAGCTAGTGATAGACTGGTCTTTAGCCACAAGATTCAGGTTGGTCCTTCCTAAGGGAGCTTCTTTAAGGTTGCCTAGCAGATGATTGGAGAGAGGGAGTCCACCTCCATGAAGATGTGAATTGGAACCGGTTGTGTCTGGTTGGGGTTGAGGTTGAGGTTGGATCACAATGATAGTTGTTTGTGGGGCTGAGTAATTCATCATTAGCTGGTTGCACAAGCTAACCCAATTTAAAATCATCAGGGCACAGCTGAACATTTTAATCATCAAAGTGTAATCAGCTAGCAGTGATAACCAGGAGATGTGGTCTGGTGTCGTAGCTGTTGAGGTCAGAACAGAACATAGGGGGCTTGGTTTATATCTCAAATGCATAAGACTTAATATAGGCAAATCACTTAATATCCTTTTACTTAAAAGTAAATAATTGAAGTATACTTTTACAATTCCAATATGGAAATTCTCACATTAGTCATATACGTGTCCTCAGCTAGCAGTGGTACTCAAGAGAGGTGGTCTAGTGGCTTAGCTGCTGACTTTAGAGCATAGCGCCCATTGTTTAAATCACAGTGTCATATGCCCTATTATGGGCAAATCATTTAACTTCCTTTTCCCTAAAAAGCAAATAAGTCAAGTGTAATTTTAACAATTCTAATATGGAAATTCTCTCTTAAAGAGCAGGTTGTATTAATGATAATCCCACAGTCAAGAGAACTCCAAGCATCAACACAGAGCCAACCTCTGAAATTGAGTTTGGTCCTATAAAAAATGAAACATGAAGTAGAATCAGTCCACTCAGTGATTCAAGATTGAATACGGACACCAATAATTCAAAGCGCCAGGATCAGGTAGGGAAATCCAATCAGGACAATGTAATTTATAAAAAGTAGGCTGATAGCAGGATTAGTAAAATGATCCGGTACCTTATAAAGCTTTGGAAAGGTAACTCAACTATGCTTCTGGCTACCTAAGAAAGCCTAGGAGGTTCTACCTTAAAAGGACTTAACATTCTGGAGTCTTATCTTTTGCGGGTGATAGGCCTCCCACACTCATAGGGTGCCGGCTTTATTGAGAGAAGTGTGGATATTCAGAAGACTAGGACATTTGTTATTAGCTATTGAATTTCTCTCCATATTTGTGCTTCCAATTGTAAGTTACTTTGTAAGAAAGAACACATCTAAACCCCTTCTGAATCACATGGTACCCAATGGTTAGTTGCCACACAATGAAAAATCATTAGAGTTTCAAGATCAGTTGATGGCTCTGGGTATCACGTGTTTATGAACTGTTTCTTACTTTTGTAGATCGCCCATCCGAGCAAAACATTACAGATGAAAACATTACCTTTTTCTTTTTTTCTCCTCGCTTTCATTCATTTTTTTAATTTCATCTATTAGTTTATTTTGGAAAACCAGAAGCAAGCTACACAATTGACCACTTGCTGACTTCAGAAGTATGTCTACTTTCAAAAATGTTTTAGCTTTCCAGATACACTCATGGGTTTCACACCTTATTTTCCCAATAACTGCAAGTAAATAGAAACTGCCATAAATGGAAATAATGACTAAAACTTAGCTGCAAAACGATAGTGCTTTTTTATGGATCTGCATATTCATTTTCTTTTTCAAACTGATTATATACAAAAGTGTCAATCCGCACCCAACATGCCAGAATATTGCATCACATATCAAGACCGGTACATACCTTCCAACATGGGACGCCCATAACAAAGATAACATCACTCCATACGATATGGCTCTGCATGTTCATGAACTCTGGGAAGAAGGTGATCCTAACACAGCAAAACTTTTTAATGTCATTTTTAGAAAAAATGCACTTTCTTACACAGCACTTTTTCATATTTTGCAAAACCCTGCAAGGTGTTTATTTTTTTCTGTTCCCTCCTGAGAAATCCACAAGCCCTGCGTGCTTTTTGAATACCCAAAATGGGGGAAAATGCTAATTTAGGGCCTGGTTTATATTTTGGCAGGTAGTCCATCGTTCAGCCATGGGGATGAAGTAAATTACTCCAACCCAATGGCAGAAGTGCCGCCTGCCAAATTCATGAATGATCATCAAGCAGACACAGCACTTTCTGTCAATGAATTTTACTGTTTTGTGCAAGGCTGCGTCATGCTGCCTCACAGAGTTTTCTTGTCTTATTTTCAAAAAGAAAATCCCAAAATGGGATTTTCTTTGTTTATAAAAATGAAAAAGTAATGCTTCCCTTGCCTTGGGAGTCATCTCCCATGGCGGGGGGACCATTATTAGCATTTTACTGTCCCTCACCGCCAGGGTTTGCTTGGTGGTAATGGACAGTAAAAAATGGCTTTATGTTCACCCATCCAGATTGGGTGGGCAGACATATAATAATTTCTCTGATGGCCCTTACTCAATCAGGCCATTGGAGAGGTTTGGCCATGGCGGAGACAAAGCAGTCTCTGCTGTGGCCAAACTTAGGTTGGCCAAACCTAAGTTTCTCCTACAATTAAATTTAGCGGGCGGACTACTGTATTTGCAGGGAGGGAATTCCATCGATGTTGTGACAGAGCATCCTCCCAACCAGTATATAAATCAGGCCCTTATTCTGGATATCTTTTGTTTAAAATGAGTTACATGAATGCATAAGCGCAGACTACCCCAAATATCAAAAGAAATACTCAGCACTGGAAGGGAAAAGCTTCAACAGGTAAAGCATTAATTAAACTGACTACTGATCTTTTAAAAACAAATATGCACTTTGCTCCTGCTATGTAATGTAACTAGATGGTTGTTTGTCCCTGTTACTAATCACTGTTAATAAACATGTTCCAGTTTCAAATTTTCAGAAACCATTGTATTTGAAACAGAGGAAGTCCCATCGATATTGGAAAGGGATGTCGCTGAACCGCATATAATGTCACATCTGTTACCAGTATATTTTGGATTAAAAGAAGCCAGTGGTCAGGTATGAGCGGCTCATCCATTCCTATTTTTATATGCTTTTGGTTACATTGTGTGCTGGAATAATAATAATAAGAAAAACAACTTTGCAATTGCTGGAAGGAATAAGAAAAACAGTACTAAATAAATGTTTCACACCTCATCTGAGACAACTTGATGATCTCTGCGTTAAAGTTATACACCAGGGCCTACCTGGGCCCCAAAAGCCCATAATGGTGGGTAGCAGATGGAAAGGGCTCTGGCTGGATGCCCACTTAGTTAAGCATTCTGAGTGTGGAAGAGTGGAAGGTATGCCAAAGATGATGGGCATGTGGCAAAAACAGGGGACACCTGATCTAAGGCTGTGTTGGAGTTGGTGGAGGACAGTTCGCTATGAATTCAAGTTTCTGCTTCCTTAGTCATCCATGTATGGGGTCTGGGGTGCAAGGGGCAACATTTGTCAAATCATCTGCAGCTTTGCTATTTCTTTAAAAGTCAAAGGCATGATCCCGACTTAGCGGAGGCTTCTCTCGATTTAGTTAGTTGGGTGCTAAATCATTCATTGGTCCGGGTGAGAAAACCAAGTTCAGCATCTAAAACAAGCACTGGCAAAGAAATAGATCTGGTCTTTTTTTATTACTGATAGCAAACATAAGTCTCACACACATACACACATCGCTTTTTTTTCCTACAGACAAGCACTGTCAGACATACAGTGCTCTTAAATACGCAGTGGTGGTGGTGCAGATAATAGTAGCAGTAATGGTGAAGATTGCTCACTAGTAGAGGTGCTGATGGTAGTGGTAATGGTGGTGAACATAGTGATGGTGGTGTGGGTAATGGTGATCGTGTTGTAGGTAGCAGTGACAGTATTGGAGGTAGTGGTGACAGTGGTGTAGCACTGGTGATGATGGTGGAGTTGGTAGTAGGAATGTTGGTGTTTGTGATTCGGGTGATGGTGTTGATAATAATAATATTATTACAATTCGCTAAGCGTTCAGCTGGCCAGAGGCATCCCGGTGCTGGTAATGGTGAAAATCATGATGGTACCAGTTCTGACAGTATTGGTGATGGTAGTCATATTGATAGTAGTGACGATAATGTAGTGGGTTGTGAAAATATTAGTGGTGATAGTGATGGTAATGACAACACGAGCGGTGGTAATGGTGGTGGTCGCAACAGTATTGTTAGCAGTTATGGTGGTAGCAATGGTGGTTGTAATGGTGGTAGTGGTTGTGGTGGTTCAATAGTGGCAGTATTGGTGATGGTGGCAATTGTGGTGGTAATATTAATAGTAGTAATTGCAGCAATGATCATGGAGGTGATGGTAATTTTGGTGGTGGTAATAGTAATGGTGGTGATAATATTGTGATGGGTTTGGTGATAACTGTGATTTTGGTTGGAGAAATTATAATGGCAGTGATATGCTAATTGTGATGACGCTAATGCTAGTAGTAAATATGCAGTAGTGCTAATGGTAATGGTGAAAATGGCGGTAGTTGTGGCAATGAGGCATTACATTCTCAAGCTCATAAAAAAGCAGAAATCAAGACTGCATGGCAAGAAGAAGGCCTAGGTAGAGCAGGAGCACAGATCACTGTGAGCAGCAGTGAAGAGCTCTTAAGAGCAGAAGTTCACAGATTGATACCGACTTTTTCACCTGGCAGCGGCTATCCCTTCTGGATGTGGAAATAGACAGTACGCTTGAAAATGATGCCACTCACTGCCCATTTAGCCAAATACTCAGTGGCTGAACGGCTGCCCCGAAGGCTGATATGTAACTGGCATTGTAACTGCCTTCAAGTCAATGACTGAAAGGAGCTGATCCAGTGTCCCACTTTGTGTATTCTGTGAAGTGTGACTGACACTCCAACACAGCAATGGCGAGAGAAGACTGACCGAAACACCCTTTCCCTGTGTACTGTTTACTAAGAATGTGATGTATTTATTTTTAAGATTGCAATAGGCTGGTTAACAGCCTCAGTTGCCTCTAAGTCAGACCTTAAAGGGATGATGAGACAAGGTACATAGCTTTCCCAAAAGCCTCTTTAAGGGCTAGTGGCCTTTTTACACACAACCCAACTTCAGACCCTCAGTGAATGTGCAAAGGCACATTGCCAGAGGATTTAGGCCAGAAAACCTCATTGAGAGTGCCTAAGCTATTAGTGAATACATTACAAAATGTCAACGAAATCAGTGTTGACATGATCTGTCCGGTACTCTGTCACGCTGGCATTTCCAGATGATCAAGTTTAAAATGGCCAGTGTGTGGGCTATTAAATTGTCATTGTCACAGTCCACGTGACCAAAAAACACGACCTAAACATGACCCTTTCAAGCCGGCTCATCTCGCAGTGACAGAGAGCCCGACAGACCTGTCCACCCTGAACACAGGCAGCTTTTTCACTCGGAAGGTATCACCACAAACACACCAGGAGCGCTGCAGAAAATGGCAGAATGAGGGGGCTCACGCTGTCATGGCAGATACGGCTGTCGTATCAGATGTCTTACTAAATACATGCATCCTTCCGGCGCTTCTTTCTCACGTCGTCGTTAGTCTCTCTCTGTTGCACAATGTCCATCTTGCTGGCTCTTTTCTCAGTCCCTCTCCCGCTTTTTCCCCTGTCTCTTTCAATGTCCATCTCTTTCTTTTTCTCTCTGTGTCTCTTTTTCAGCTAGGAGAGAGAGGGGACATTGATGTACAGTTGAGATGTTACCAGCTCCTCGGAGCACAATTATCTCCCAAGATTATCAAGTACACATATATAATGTTATTGAGGTCAGCTTGTGTTGCAAAAATACTGGAAGTGTAAAAATAAAACCGTAGCAAAAGTTAGTATCATATTGTCGTTGTAGCTGACGAACGTGCTACATTAAGTAATTGTATATCTCTAAATAAATGGGCTACAAACGCAACACTGATATCTAACAAAAACAGTCATTATTTTAACCGTCCCCATCATTGAAAAGGTGAAATGTAGGAGCACGGCGGACATTAATTTCAAATACAGACCACAAAGGCATACTCTTCCCACGCGTGCTTTGTGGTCAGAGTGTGCGGCAGGGCGAACTGCTGCCGACCTTGCTGCCTACGTTCAGGTGAATAAATCGTAAGCCCCCAGCTCCCAGAGCTCACGCCACCCACATATTATCCTGGAACCTGATTTGTGAAGGCTATAAAAAAAGACATCTCTTCCTTCCCGAGAGCTGATGAACACACATGACATTATAGGACTGACATCACCTGTAGCAGTCATGCAGTGAATGCTAGCTCACATCGAATGAGCTCATTAGCCAAGGAACGCTAGAGATTACGAGCAAGCTACCACTAATGGCCAAAGGGCACATAAATCAAATCAATTAAAACCACACCAGCCCTAACTGTTGCAAAATACAAAAAATGCACTTCCTATGCACCCATTCAGGCATTGTATCGAGCCAGCATTTTGAACATTGCATTGAGGAAAGCATATTTGATCTGAATAGTTAAAATAATAGGTTGCATCAGTGGCGTAACAAAGCCCCACCCCTCCGCAACCCGTGCGGTGGGGGAGACGAGCGAAGTTCCAGGGGCCCACCGCAGCACGGTACCCTGGCCTTTTCTGCAATTAGTATCCACAAAGAGCTTGCTGCCAATTACAGGTGTGGAAGCTTTTCACGGCGGTGACCACCCGTCCGTAAATTTCACGGACTGCCCATAATTTCACCCTGCCGTCCATTGTCCCTGATTGTCCGTAATTTTAGCCTTTCACCTAAAAGACAATGGAGGCAGGGCGAATTTACAGGCAGATGAGTTTCCACAGCTGGATTGAAAGACAAGGAGTCTCCTGTGCTCTGAGGAAGGGAGGGGCAGACAGATAAGAAAGAGGCCTTCTTGCCAGGGGGTCTCCTTCCCTAAAGAAATGCAAATGTGTGCAACTGGTGAATCTGCAATGCAAAGGGGCATGAAAACCTGCATTGACTTTAATCAAAGGAGTCACTTGAAGCTTTCTGATGACAAAGATATTTTCTTTTAGAGAGGTACTGTAACGCTTCTCCAAGGTGAGCTATGGAGTGTGTGGTTTTAATGGACTGTTATAAAAAAAATGTTAGTACTAGATATAAACTGTATATTATTCAAATCTGTATTTTAGAAGGACTTCTTTATTTAACCAAAATGTATTTGCGCATTTTGTAGCAGCCTATATTATGATGGTATTGTATTTATATAGTGCTTACTACCCCTAACGAGGCGTCAAATTCATGTTTATAATAAGGACTTACACATTCAGTTCTTTCAGGGACTTCGGTACCTCATAGTACTAACAAGCATTGGCAAAGCCAATAGGCCTCGTCTAACCAAGAGTTATTGGCTTTGCTAATGCATTTTAGCCATGTTATACACCAGAGTGGCTGCTGTTCAGCATGGCTAAAGTTAGTGGCATAGTGGTGTGGAGTGGAGTAGAGTGGCATAGGAGCAGTGGCGTAGAGCCCAGTGGTGCAGAGTACTATGCAGTGGGTACAGTGCAGTGCATTGGCGTAGAGTGCAGTGGTTTAGAGTGCAGTGGCATGGAGTGGCGCTGGGCAGAGTAGAGTGGCATAGAGTGGCAGAGAGTGCAGTCGTGTAGAGTGGTGCAGTAGCACTGAGTGCAGAGTAGGCTCGCATGGCAAAGAGTGCAGTGGCATAGTGGAATGAATGTCGCTACAACACATGCTGGAACCACGCATGCCTAAACAACGCGGTCAGAACAACGACCGCGTTGTTACCACTAATGCGTTTACCACGAATGCCTTAACAACGATTTTTCCTGGTAAAGGCATTAGTGAACAGCATGCATGGTTCCTGCATGCGACTCCCCTGGCCCCCACCCCTAAACATTACCCGACCCCCTCACCCCGCCCCTGAAACCTAAAACCACCCGCCCTTAAACCTAAAACCACCTGCCCCTTAAACCTAAGCCCACCCCAACCTCCCACCCTGCCCCTAAACCTAAAACCACCCCAACCCCCACCCCGCCCCTAAAACCTAAAACCACCCCAACCCCCCACCCCGCCCCTAAAACCTAAACTACCCCAACCCCCACCCAAAAAGTAAAAATACCCCGAATCCCCCCACCCTGCCCCTAAAACTAAAAATATCCCCACCCTCCCATCCCGCTCCTAAAACTAAAAATATTCGACCCCCTCCTCCCCCGCCCCTAAACCACCCGACCCCCTACCCCTAAAACTAAAAATACCCTGACCCCTCCACCCCAACCCTAAAAAAAAATACCCGAACCCCCGCCCTGCCCCTAAAACAACCCCAGTCCCACCCACTTACCTGATCACATCATCCTCCTCAGCCGACTCCCTTCTTCTGTGCCTTAACCACGCATGTGCGTGGTTAACCACATGCGTGGTTAAGGCACTGAACAAGGAAGTCGTGGTTAATGAAAGCGTTGTTCCGCTTTCGTTGTCTACGACTTTGTTGTTCAAGAGTCATGGTTAAGGCTGCTTCCCGGCATAGAGTGGTGCAGAGTGGAGAAGTGTAGAGTGGTGCAGTGCAGAGCAGACTATAGTGGCGTAGAGTGCATTGGCATAGAGTGCAGTGGCATGGAGTGGCGTTGGGCAGAGTAGAGTGGCATGGAGTGCAGTGGAGTAAAGTGGCATACAGTAGAGTGCAATAGTGTAGAATGGTGAAGTGGCATAGAGTGCAGAGTAGACTCGTGTGGCAGAGAGTGCAGTGGTGTAGAGTGGAGTAGTGTAGAGTGGTGCAGAGTAGAGTATAGTGCTGAAGAGTGCAGTTGCAGAGAGTAGAGTGATGCACAGTGCAGTGGCATAGAATGCAGTGGCGTAAAGTAGATTGTTTCACAGTAGAGTGAAGTGGCTTAGAGTGGTGAGGTGCAGGGTAGAGTGGAGTTGCGCAGAATGGCATGGAGTGATGGCATAGAGTAAAGTGGTGTAGAGTGCCATGGCATAGAGTGTAGAGATGCAGAGTAGATTAGAGTGATGTACATATGTTAAAGGAACACCAAGTACATTTTAACATTTTTTACATTTTGTTTGTGCAATTTACACCCCCAAAATTCTGAAGATTCTATATGTACTTGACACTTAGGGATAACCCAAATCACTAGTTTGGCTTTTGCTCAATTTCAAAACCATTTAAAGACATGGACAAAGCGGGCAATTGCCTTGCACAACCTTGCAAGGGGTCTGGCCCCTGCTCACTCTTCACAAGCATGAACAGCAGACCATTGCACCAGATGAGTTTGCCAAGGTGGATGGGTGTTGCTTATTCAACCACTTGACAGTGCCTCTTCTGTTTCTCTCCTGTATGCAGATACAACTCCCCAGGTACCCAGTACCTTCCGATAGTGTTGGTGGACCCATCTTGTCTGATTTTAGGAATTGTCTCACATTGTTCTTCTCTTCCTTATTTATCCGGTTCTTAGCAACAACCCTTTCAATCACTTGCCGATGTCATCTTCCTCTTTTATTATCTTTGATTGGTAGTTTGGGCTCCCATTTCTGAGATAAATGTAGAGTCCCAGACATACACTCTAGCGCTGTGAGACTGCAGGCAAGTTGTGGGTACCTCACATCCTGAAATTAGGTGTGAGACGGTCGCTCACACCATCTGCCCTGCCTCATTATTTTTTTTTTAGGTTGTAAGTCCACGGGCGGTTGGGGCAGTCAGATGATTTTGTTCAATTTGTTTAAACTAGCATAAGGTTAGTTACCTTAATGTTTCCCAAACTGTTTGCCACGGGTTTTAAAGTGTAATTAAAAGTTTGCCGTTACTTTCTCTTCAAGAAAGATTGGGTAGATTTGGGTAGGGGCGATGGCCTCTACCCAGTGCTGAAGGACATTAATTTACTACTAAACAAGGACGTACTGTGAGACCTGAATGTAGCAAACCAAGAGGCAATCACAAAAAGACCGCAGTGAATAAATAGTGCTATTTTTAAAAAAAAGAGTAAATAAATGCACTGACAACATACTGGGGCATGGTCTCTCTTGGGTGTGTCTGTAAAACTGACGTTTGAGCTTGAATTTTTGTCCTGAACTTTGACCCTTTGTCCTGAATTTTGACCCTTTGTCCTGAATTTTCTACAGTTGTGTCCAGAATTTGCCTCAATGCTAGGTGGTCTCCCTATAGGGCTGCAGAGGGGAAGTTGAGAGTTCGAATTTTGCCTTACCAAGTGGCATATTTTTCACATATGAAACCATATTTTTTTTTCCATTGACTTTGCTCCGAGATGGTTAAGACTCTAATTCTCCCTGGTGAAACTCACTGGATGACTCATAAAATAAGAATGTCAGTAAACTATAGGACAAACCAGGAGATGACACAGCCAAACTGGTCTTCTCTGATGAGTTCCACTTCAGAACATGTTGCAGTTTGAGAAATGCTCAGATTAGAGAGATAGTAAAATGTACTATGTTACAGAAAATGCCCACGTCCCCTGGAAAGTTTTTCATCTAGGTAAACTTCCATTTCAGGTTACTTTGGGCACGAAGAACCCCTTCAGTCTTACACATCAGAAAGACACCATTACAATATGCCCAAGGGAGGGTGAATCAGAGACGCTGTTAAACCTCAATTTCACAAGAGGGTGTGTCGCAAGATAAGGTGTAAAACAGTATATCAAAAATACAGTCAATTAAAGACAGACTCAATAAGTGAGTTCTAGGCCGGAACTAGAAATTTAGAATGATTAATTACAAAATTCAAAAGGCCACAATACAGAAATTTTGAAGTGCAGATGCATAAAGTCATTGCCATGAAGAGTGAGTAATAAGGCAACTCAGATTAATAAGCAAAATCAAAAATATTCTAAATTACAAATGATCAGCAAAATCAATAAGAAATCGGACAGCATCCCTAGTAGCATTGGAAATTCATTTAACGCACCCCAAAGTTTTAGGGCTTTTGTAGGCAATCGTCTCGTAGAACATAATGAAACTTGGGAATTCATCATGGTGCAATCAAAAGAATACAATTTCGGCAAATCAGAGCACAAAAACAATAAGCATCATACTGTGTCACATAGCCTTACCATGTAAGCACTATCCCCTACATAAATATTGATTCAGCCCCCTCTATGATAACGTCATCCAGACATAGCAGACCAAACTATCCAGAGAGAGCTGAACAAACTAGTTACAAAACAACACTTTACTATTGTGAGTTAATGAAATACAGCAAGCAAGCTGAAGAAGCCTTAAGGTTGCAACATTACTGAGCCCATGCTAGAAAGACTTCTTTGAGAACAACGTCTTTCAGAAATAAACAAATATGACTTTTGCTTGACTGTGTGCACCTGAAATAATAAACAGTGATTGTGCAGGGTGAAGAAACTGGTAAAAAGACACTGGAGCATCTTGGACTTTGGGAATTTTAATTTAGAACCACCAGTGTACTCATTTAGAAGAAGCCAGAATCTAATGGACACTCTAGTCCATGTGCGCCCAGGAAGCCAACCTTTACAATCACAACAAACATGGTGGAAAACCCCGACCCGAAAGGCCATCAACCGTGTGGTGGCTGCAGTGTTTGCCAAGTCACAAAAAAATGCAAATTTGTCGATCTTCATATGTCAACCCCATAGGAGGTGAAACATCTTACAAACTGTAATTCAAGTAATGTGATTTATGTTCTGAAATGCCCATGTAATCTAATGGCATGACCACAGGAAAGGCACATGTCTGCATAACGGAACACAGGAGTACAATATGTTGTAAAAGGGACAACACCAAACTCACGAAGCACTTCAAAATCAAATCAGTGTTTATAAAATGCAACTACTGACCCATAAGGGTCTCAAGGCGCTAAGGGGGGGTTTGTCCTCTGAGCTTCAGTTGAAGAGCCAGGTTTTAAGGCCCTTCCTGAATTGGGGTAGCGATGGTGACTGCCTGAGGTGCAGGGTCTTCCAGCTCTTTGCTGTGAGGCAGGCAGAGGGTCTCCCTCTAATCACGGTTTTCCGTATGTGGGGTACTGTGGCTAGTGCTTGTTGAGCGGAGTGGAGAGGTCTGGTGGGGGAGTAGAAGGCGATGCATTGTTGAGGCAGGTGGGTCCAAGGTCATGGAGGGCCTTGTTTTAGGATGAGGGGCTTGAAGTTAATTCTCTTCTCGATAGGGAGCCAGTGGAGATCTCTTAGGTGAATGGAGATATGTTTGCGGCGGGGAATGTCCAGGATGAGTCTGGTGGAGGAGTTTTGGATGTGCTGCAATTTCTTGAGGTTCTTCTGGGTGGTACCGGCGTGGAGGGCGTTGCCATAGTCGAGTTTGCTGGTAACTAGGGCACGGATTATGGTTTTGCAGCGGTCATTTCTGATCCATTTGTAGATCTTCTGGAGAAGTCAGAGTGTGTGAAAGCAGGAGGATGCCACTGAGTTGACTTGGCAGGTCATGGTGAGCAATGAGTACAGGATGACGCCAAGGTTGCATGCGTGGTTTGTTAGACTGGGGGTGGGGGGTTCTGAGGGTCGATGGCCACCAGGGGTCGTTCCAGGCAGATGTGGATGGTCCAAGGATGAGGATCTTGTCCGAGTTGAGCTTGAGGCAGCTGTCCTTCATCCAGGCGGTGACGGCTTCTACCCCATTGTAGAAATTCTTCTTTGCAGTAGTGGGGTTTTCGGTCAGTGTGATGATCAGCTAGGTATTGTCAGCGTAGAAGATGATGTTCAGTCCGTGGTCCCTGACGATGGATGCGAGAGGGGCCATTTAGACGTTGAAGAGTGTGTAGCTCAGTGTAGAGCCCTGTGAAACTCTGCAGCTGATCTCCATAGGTTCTGACAAGTAGGGCAGGAGTCTGACTCTCTGTGTTTGGCCGACAGGAAGGAGTGTATCCATTGTAGGGTCTTTCTGCGGATGCCGGCTGCTTGGAACCTAGAGCAGAAGGTGAGGTGTGAGACCGTGTCAAAAGTGGCCGATAGGACCAGTAGGATGAGTGCTACTGTATGACTGCAGTCGAGGAGCGAGCGGATGTCATCAGTGGCGGCGAGGATGGCAGTCTCCGTGCTGTGATTGCTCCTGGAGCAAGACTGGGAAGTGTCCAATCATAAAGCTGACAGTATCAAATGGTATGTGATAGAGAAATTAGAATTCAGGCATACAACATGAATAAAGCCCTCTTGAAATATGAGAAGCTGTAGATGTTCCTCTCACAGACAGATACACAGGGACTGAATGATGACATCCCCTTTGGGTCCCTTGCAATTTAGAAGTGGATAGGTATCAAAATTCCACACATAGGGATAGCGCCTTTATTGACTCCAGAGGGTCCACTTGATATAGATCCAATGTTGGTACTGGATGGATAGTTGTATTAGTGATATGACCAATCTAAGATAGAAGAAAATGCCAGGGGAGCCTCGTTTGTGGATGTGTACATTCAGTTGAATAAGGAATGGACATTGCCCACCTAATCAGGTATACGGGGATTGGCTTAGAAGTACGCACCCTAGTCTACCATGTGGGATGGGGCATGTTTCCTTAAATGATATATGGCCATATCTCCCAAAAGGCAGAAACAAATAAATGAAGCCCGGTAGTGATGACAAAGGAAAATAAAGGGGGGCTGCATCCCGTCCCTCAAATTTTTGCATGGAGTGGTTACCCGCAAATTAATCCTCGCATGAGAGAGGAGTGAAAGCTACTTTTCCTAAGTTCAAGGTCCTTACAAAAGGTGGACCTTCCCTCATTTCTCAGACACTAATAGACTTGAACTGCGATCTATGCTAACATGATAGAGGACCGGGAACTATATTTCTCAGTTCCCCTTGAGTATGAAGGGTGACACCTCTGTTTCTTTTCGAGCAGACATCGGCGCTTCAACAAACGGGGAAAAAAATGGTAAAAAATGGAAGGGAATTCTTGAGTGCTCTGAATGGTTGGGGTGAGTTGAGACATTTTCCCAGAGATACTATAGTATTTGTGGGCCAATATTGTATGGGAGAGGACTGGAAACTACATATCCCAGGTTACTTTGTACTCAGGGAGACACACAGTTTTCGTCTCTGGCTTAGTGCACAGCAACATGCTGACAATGTGATAGAAAAGATAAGCATTGAGGGATACCCCTACGATCTCAACTAATTGGGGTCAAGAGGAGAGTAATCAATATGGCTCCCATGTGGAGGACATTTACTCATTTGCGAGTAAAGAGCCAATCCTCGATCAGAGGCGAGGGGCAGACACCTGCATAAACTGCCTGTTCCAGCAACATACCTTCGTATGAGACAGCTGTTCTTGAGGATTAACGGCAGGAGTACTATGGGTGCTTCTCCTTGGCAAAGTAAGTGATTGGAGGCATACTACCCAGGTGCAGGTCCTGGGATCTGTAGTTTAGGAGGGAGTTTTTCCTTCTTCTAACAAAATGAGAAGATATGCAAAAGTTGTATATGTAATAATAATGGAGTATATATTCCTGCTTCTCTTATCCTTCAGAGTGTGACTACATGATACGCCCGCCCAGAACAGACCATGGGGCAATGCCCTTTTAGTAGTTAGGTAATACACAAACCTACATGGGAAATTCTTATGTGTTTCTCTTCACATGTGTTTTTGTCACCTTTGTATGCATCTTATGACAGATTGATGTGTCACGTGTGCCATGTTTGTGTTTTATATTTCTCTATATTTATGTACAGATCAATGACGTGATAATTATGAGGTGTATGTGATGCTACTTATATACCATGCAATGTTTTACAGTGCTGCTCACTTTTTAACTTCATGTTTTACTTGTATAATAGGTAAAAGTACCCTTTGTTTGCTACAAGCGAGATAGGTATGCTCTTGTTTTCTCTCACAAGAGTGAACCTCATTTAGACAAGGGTTCCATACATTAGCCCTGACGAATGCCCGAGACCTATTTAGGCTGACAAAGGCCAGAAACATGTTAGCACTAAAGAGGGACGCAAGGGCCATAGTACCCACTAATGTCCTATGATTTTATTTCCTCGTATATTTTTAATTATCCCTGGAGTACTATCTAATAAAGGATACTTTGTGGTTTACCCCAAGAGATTTTTAACATTCTTAACTGGATCCTGCATAATTATCCAGAAAAATTAATTTCTAAGAATTCCCTTAGGATAGTCAACTTGAGGTTGAGTCCACCCAGGGTTCAAATCTTGGAATTGCCAGAATTTTTAATAGAAAGTGGCAGCAGAGAGACAGAGTCTCTGGGAAGTTGTTACAAAAGCATGTTGTATTGCTCTCAAGGAGGTCACCACAACTTTTTGTGTTTGGATGCATTACTAGAGGCTGACGTGGGGTCATTTTTAGCCTCTTTTCCTACATTTGTGTTAGAGAATGTGCAGGGTGAGGCATCCATTTTTAACAAGATGGCGTTGAGGCCTAGCTGAGGAATAGTTAGCATAAGCCACAAAAAGGAACTTTAACAGGCCATAGCAAAATTGTTTTGAAAGCAGCAACATTAAATAGGTGTAGGCATTTGAATTCGAGTGTAGAGCTATATTCTGCACATTGTTATTAACGCACACATTTTATAAATGGACAACAATACCTTCCACATAACCTTGTGGGCAGGCGTAATTTGTTGAGCAAGAAAGCTGCAGATATTTTCTGCATTGTGCATAAGAATATATTCTTTGTCTTTGCTGTATTTAATTGCAATCTGGTGAGCTTAATTAAGCATGTCTGCTGTGAGCGGAGATGAAAGCTGCCACTCGGAGGGTGCTATAGGGTGCTATAGTGATTAGCCAAGAAAGAAGAGAACGAAGCCAGAACCAGTTCTCTTAGTTTTGCTACCTTTTTCGGTCTGTTAGCCAAAGCAAGAGCATCATATAGGGCTCCCCACTTTAGCAGTTTGAGCTAGGATGGATGCCACTAGGCTGTTTATGCGACATAAAACTTTTACATTGCTGTTTATGGCTGTCTTGACATTGATCTGACACACTGGATTCAAAACAGAAACTGGTAAACATCCCTGAATGAGAACAGTACCAGGAGTTTGGGAGAAGGGGTTAAAGGAGCAAAACACAATGGCTGAAAAAAAAGAAATGATCAAAATTGAAGAAAGACGAAGTAGTAGAAGCAACTGGAACAAAAGATCACAAGTGAGCAAAAGGAAAGTGAAAGAAAAGGACAGAGAATGAAGGTAAAACAACAACAGGAAGAAATAACAAGAAAGATGGCATCAAAAATAAATACAATTAAAAAAAATAGGTAGGAATTACACAAAGAGAAAAAGATTAAGTAAAAATGGAACAAACAAAAGCTAGCTGAAAAGACATAAAAGAAATGTGGGTGGAAAGATAAAAGAAAGAATTAATCTCTTGGTAGTATGTGCCTTATTTTGAACACCATACATTTTTAAACAAAATCATGAGCACTCATATGAAGCCAATAGCATATTTAGTCTGTCTCAATTTTACTAAAAAGAGTGACCCCTTTTAACATCTATGTTGAAAGACAGCCACAATAGATAAACCTAGGTCAGTTTGATAATATCACAAGTCCCCATACAAAACTGTCTATAATACCTCTCCTTTTTTGCCCAAATCTGTGAGAATTGGGATGTAAAATGCTTCATTTGGTCACATTATTTTCAGAATTTCGGCAGGGGGGAGCAAAAACCCCAAAGGAGTGCTGGGTTTGCTTGCCTCCCGTGCTCACATGATGCCTTTTGGGATATGGTTCAAAGTGTTCAGTATTTTATTTTTCTGGCATATGCCCTGGGTCAAACGTTTGTGATGCCCTGTATTGATTGCACCCAGTGAGATAAAGAATGATCAGCTAGGGCATCCATTCTTCACACTGCACTACAGGAGTGTCTCACAGCAAGTGGGAGGGGTGGGGCGGCACGCGGAGGAGGAGGCGAGGGGATGGGGAATTCAAATAAAATGTAAAATAATTTTTAAAAAACCACTCACCTTAACCCTGCGCTCCGCTCTGCTCCTCCGTCTTCGAAGCTGCAGGCACAGGCTCCCAGCCTGCCCTGTGGCCAATCCTGATGCTGCTCAGAGCAGCGTTAGGATTGGCTGGGAGCGCCCAGCCAGGGCGCTCCCAGACAGACTGTGTTGCCAGGCTGGAGAGAGCCTACTGTGCATGTGTGTTTGGCCAGCCTGAGACAGCGGGCCAAACACACATGCGCTCTGACGGGGAGTGCTGAGCACTGCTCCTCACCCCTGTGGACCCACCTCTTTAAAAGAAAACTATAATAAACTAAGTTTATTATTGTTTTTTTTTAAAGGTTTTGCAACTGCCACTGCTGGCGGGGACGACGCTCCTCCGCCCTAATGGAGGAGCAGCACCTGCTGCACTAGAGCAATATCAACTTTGAAGTGAAACATTTGAAGTAGTTTCTGTATGGTGGTAAGACTAAATCCTAATTGGCATTTTAAGCAGTATCTGAACACTAGGGCCACTTGACATAAAATCCCAAAACAAAAATTTACATTATAAACACAATTAAAGAGGCACAATTGCAGCTTTGCCATCTGAAAATTCATATTACTCCACATGGAACTTCGGGATGGTGATGGCAACTCTATTATTTCTGAAATTACATTACAGACCTCATTTTCACCAGTGAATGCTGAGCAACATGCAGTTGTTCACCTGATCTCAAATGCATTCAGTAGTGATTGTCTCACCACAATCTTGGTGTCCTTGCAACCGTATTAACATATGAGGACATCATTCAAAACTCCGAGATAGCTGGACAAATTCATTGCTAACTTTGGCGGCACGTGCACATTTAGCAGAAGAGTATTCTGCACATTAAAATCCTGAAATTTAGAAAGAAGTATACTGTTGGTCATCTAGTCTAATTTAGACATCAGACATCAGACGACATCAGAACCCTGATGGACAACGGTGAAACAGTCGCCCTCATTCTCCTCGACCTTTCGGCTGCCTTCGACACCGTCTGTCACCGCACCCTAATCACCCGCCTCCGCTCCACCGGGATCCAAGGCCAGGCCCTGGACTGGATCGCCTCCTTCCTCTCAAACCGTTCCCAAAGAGTTTACCTCGATCCGTTTCGCTCAGTACCCACCGAGATCATCTGCGGCGTACCCCAAGGCTCATCACTCAGCCCGACACTCTTCAATGTCTACATGAGCCCCCTCGCCAACATCGTACGCAAGCACGACATCATCATCACCTCCTACGCCGACGACACCCAACTTATACTCTCCCTCACTAAGGACCCCGCCAGCGCCAAGACCAACCTACAAGAGGGTATGAAGGACGTTGCAGATTGGATGAGGCTCAGCCGCCTAAAGCTGAACTCTGAAAAAACGGAAGTCCTCATCCTCGGCAACACCCCGTCCGCCTGGGACGACTCCTGGTGGCCCACGGCCCTCGGCACCGCACCGGCCCCCGCAGACCACGCCCGCAACCTCGGCTTCATCTTGGACCCTCTTCTCACCATGACCAAGCAAGTCAACGCCGTGTCCTCCGCCTGCTTCCTCACCCTCCGAATGCTCCGCAAGATCTTCCGCTGGATCCCCGCCGACACTAGAAAAACCGTGACCCACACTCTCGTCACGAGCCGCCTGGACTACGGCAACACCCTCTACGCTGGAACCACAGCCAAACTCCAAAATCGCCTGCAACGCATTCAAAACGCCTCGGCCCGCCTCATCCTCGACGTACCCCGCAACAGCCACATCTCCGCACACCTGAGACACCTGCATTGGCTCCCAGTCAGCAAAAGGATCACCTTTCGACTTCTCACCCACGCACACAAAGCCCTCCACGACAAGGGACCGGAATACCTCAACCGACGCCTCAGCTTCTACGTCCCCACCCGCCTCCTCCGTTCCTCTGGCCTCGCACTCGCTTCCGTCCCTCGCATCCGCCGCTCCACGGCGGGTGGGAGATCTTTCTCCTTTCTGGCGGGCAGGACCTGGAACTCCCTCCCCACCAGCCTCAGGACCACCCAGGACCACTCCGCTTTCCGGAGACTCCTAAAGACCTGGCTTTTCGAGCAGCAGTAACCCCCTCTTTCCCCTAGCGCCTTGAGACCCGCACGGGTGAGTAGCGCACTTTATAAATGTTAATGATTTGATTTGATTTGAGAGTTTGGAGGAAAGTGAAAATCTTTGAACTTCTGGAGGAAACTCTAAGTACATCCTACAAACCACAAGCTGAATTTTCTCCCCTACTGGAATATTATTGTGAGGAAACGCCAGCTAGTGGATCCTATTCTGTATTCAGCACTTTCTGCAGAAATAGGAAGATTTTCAGTTCCTTCCAAAAGTAGATTAAACTGAAAGCAGAGCCTTGTTCATTTCAGTAATACGTACACAAAATACCCCTTTTCAGGCAGCCCATAACCAAATATTAAAGACCATTCTAATAAACAAAATCCTTAATTGCGTAAAGCCTCTTGCCTGCATACTAAGTACAATGTTCCGTCTGAAATGGCCTGATCTTGCCCAATGAAGTGATACAATAGAGCAATAATTGTGTTTCGTGAGAAAAGATCAACAAAGAATGACATAGCTTGGAAGCAAGGAGTCATAACTGCGGAAAAAACACAAGAATGAACGTGCCATTACTCTTCCACATAGGCGCAATTTGTTTACTTTGTGTCCTCTGTATTTCATGAACTCTTAAAGGATGCAACTAATAGCTCCATATTGTGTATATTATTTCAAGTGCAAGGTAATGTATAGTATATAAATGCAAACTGCAAACCTGCAAGTAAGGGGTAAAAACTCCTTTTCTGCATTAGAATTTAAGCACATCAAAGTCGGTGAATTGTGTATACTAAGGATCCTGCAACATAGTCAATAGAAGAAGGCTTGAGAGGCAATATGAGGTGGTGATGCCGAGAGAGCATTGGTGTTTGTGATTCACTCCCATAAGGAGGAGGATTACGCAGATATGTCATTATGAGGGACTACCCAGTGGTGGGTCTAGTGGGCCAGCTTTACCCAGCAGCAATTCAGGGCCATATATTCCCTGAAAGTAATTAGAAATGTACTTCCCTAGGTTTCATCTTACGTCCGGAGCAGATTTGAGACTAATATAGAAAAAGAAAGTATCCCACTACTCCTCCTGTTCTGGAATCTGTATCAGTTGCCGTTTTCTTTTTTTTTTTTATCTATGAAAAAATAGTCTCCCCATAGAGAAATCCCTACGCAACTAGCCATTTTAAGGGTGCTCCCTTGCAATTCTTATCCTGTGAACAGATTTACTCCAGCCACTGACAGGAGAAAATCTGTATCCATATCTAGGGTGGGATGTGCCTTGCAAACGTTTGTGAGCACTCATAAAGTCACAGGTTTGTTGGTGTTCACCAGCTTCTTAACACATGCACCAAGTAACACCCCTTGAACCAGTGAGCAACTTTGCTAACAGTCAGTATTACACCATGTTGCTGTGGGCGTACATTTATGGTTTGAGAATATAAGACTTGTAACTAAAGATATGTGTGAGCCCAAGCCCAAAGTAGGTGTGCACAGTTCATTGTCTATTGATGAAATCTATGTGTAACTTACAGGTTGAATTTTCGGTAGGGCTGACCATAAGTCCCACCACTCCTACATCGCGACTATTTCCCAAGAGAATGAGCAATAGTCCCCTTTCAACTCCATCACTAACTCAAGATGTGTTAAACAGCCCATTACCCCTCCTACCCCCATTCCGCACATGAACCATAATAAAATATTTAGATAGGATGCAAACCTCCCTAGAATAGACCACGGTTACATAGCCAGACAAACTGCAATGGAAATACAAACGCTTAAACCTACAGATTTTAGCAAGAGAGTACAATTAACAATATCATTTTTCAAATTGTGTTGCATACACGCCAACATTTTAGAACTGGTAAGTGGGAAATTAAAAAAAAGCGGAGGAATATATTCCGCCCACTGACTTCTATTGAAGCAGAGGCAATTTCAGACAAAAAAACAATTGTGACATTAAAAATCAGGAGTTTCCCACCTGAAACAGGCCTGTTGGCATGAATAGGTTTGCTTTCAGCCATGACTAATCCGCTAGAACCATGACATTGATCCCAGATTCACTGCTTAACTCTCCATTGACATAGTCAATAAGCCTCTAAGTTACAGAATAAAGAAAATAGCATATTAAGATATTTACAGTAAGGTAACATTACAAAGGCCTATCCAGTTCTATAATATTTGGCTAGACCATAGTTGCTATCACTTTTATGACCATAGGATATCATTAAGAAAATATATGTAGAGATCGGGGAGGCAAGATGGCGGCCGCAAGTTGCTAGCGTCCGGAGGCTCTCTCCCCCTCGCGGCTCCGATGTTTCTCTGCTCGCGCTTGCAGAGGAACGAGAGCGGACGATGCGGCAGGATGACTCCGTGGCTCTGGGAGGTCCTGCTCTAATCAGCTTCTGAGTTTTCTTCTGTAACCTGGCAAGCCAGGCTGCCTGTTTAATCCAACCCAACCGCTGCGGCAGCAACAATTTGGAGGCCCTTTGTGTTTTTTGTGCTCTGGTGCTTCCCCGCTCCTTTCTGGTTCAAGCAGGCCTACAAGCAGCGATGGACCCTAAGGCTATGCGTGGGAGCCGAGTGAAGCTCGGAATGCAGGATCGGCATCTCTCTCATTTTCTGTCTCGAGGAGGCGCTTCCAGGAGTGGTAGCAATGGCAGTACTGGGTGACAAGCTACAACAAGAGCTGAGGGGGCTCAGGAGGCCACAGAAAGTAATCACACAGTGATGGACCAAAACTGTAAGTCGAGAAATGATGCCAGATTGGCCGGCGCGCATGGGGGGTAATAATCCCCTTGATGTTTAAAGCCCCGCAAACCGTGGAAGCCTTAGTAGACAATAGAGATGAGAAATCTTCTAACTCCAATCATCTACAGGCAAAGGTTGCAGCTGTGACTGAGGCGACTGTAGGTGATAGTATCTACCCAGTGTCTATGGTATCCTCAGTGCCCACAGCTCTTGAAGACAAGGTTCTGCCCCAGATGGACGATATTAGTGCGAGGAATGGACTTCTGGGCCAAAGTAATTCTGTGAGGGGCCTTTCTTTGGATTCCTTATGCCTCTCTATGTCGAATACCCGTGGCAATAAGCAGCAAGTATTGTCTGACGGACAAATCCATCAAAAGTTACAAGGCATTTCCCTTGTAGATACCTTGAAGCAACCTCAGAACTCGCAGGTTGTGCATCAGGGCCTGTTGTTGACAGGGGCTGCAGGAATCGTAATGACTGAGGAGAATCTGACTGCTTTAGCATGTATCCCCCAGCTCCCCGCAATCCCTGCAATTTTCAGCAGGGAAAGGAGGATTATCACATGGCTGGTGAGGGTGGCGAGAATTTTTATTCACTCTCAGACCTGTCCAGAGACTCAGATGACCCTGGTAGTAGTTCTTCAACGGATTCAGAAATAGGGAATAACCCTTTTGCTCCCCCGCCATGCTAAGACTGACTGCGATTAAGTGCCCTGGAAGGCGAGGTGATGGAGATGTGGAGAAAATGGAAAAAAACGTAATAAAGAGAGAGGGGCGGGGGGCGAGAGCAATGTCTTGGGACTATTTGGGAACACAACAAATTCCGCACATGATGGATGAGCTTTTAGAAACCCCTGGTGGCCATGAGAAAGATGATACGAAGTTAGAGATGACTCCCCCCTTGCTGGCTCTTATTTATGAGACTATCATGGTGCAACATAAACAGACACAGGAGGACAGCAAAAAAGTCAGAGTGGCCACAAAGCAACTGCAAGTAGCAGTCAGTAAGATAGCAAAGTCCTGCTCAGAAATTGGTGAACGGATTGCCATGATTGAGGCTCACGCTGATGCCCTGGAAACAGATCTGGGAGCAGTGACACAACAAGCCGCTATGCACGATACTCAGCTCATCAACAGTCAATGGAAGATTGAGGACTTTGAAAACCGGCAATGCCACAACAATCTACGTATCCTGGGGATACAAGAAGGAATAGACGGGCAAGATACAAGGGCCTATATAATCAGGCTGTTTAAGGCAGCATTTCCAGAACAGTCTGGCTGGGATTGGGAGAAGGAGATCCAAAGAGCCCATCGGTTCCTACTTTATGTGAAGAAACAAATGACGACAGGAGGAGCTGGGTCGAGCTTGCAGCAACCTAGAGCCTTATTGTCTATTTTGGCAACTACTTGCTGTGGCAGATAGTTTATGAAAAGGCCCGCTCTAACTCCAAGATAAGCTGCTAGGGTGTTACCTTTTTTTCTCGCCCCGACTTTTGCCATGCAACAGTAGAGAGATGCTGGCGTTTGAGACAACTGATTAGCTCCTTCCAGGGGAAGGGAGCTGAAGCTTTTTTGCTGGCCCCAGCTCGACTTAAGACAGTATTTAAAGGAACTGTACGGATGTTTACGTCAGAGAACAAAGCTAAAGGATACCTGCAGTCTTTGACTTAGCAAGGGAGAGGGAAAGGATGGAATGGGGTGGAGGTGGTATAAATATATAAAGAACCACATGGATAAGTAAGCTGTAGAAGAGGCAGGATGATGAAAGGAGGGGTAAAGTTTGGGAATAGAATCAGGGAAAACGAGCGGCGACATGGGCTGCACTAGCTTGGTGCTTGAAAGAAATTATTTTTTTTTTGTGTGGTGTTTTTCTCTTAACTGCGGCATGATGTAGCAGACATTACATTTTTTTCTGTTTTAATCTGGGGAAAGTTCTAGGAGCCTAGAGGGGGGGCGCCCTGTCCATCTTACAGACTTAGTCTGACCGCCTCACTTGGTAGGGCATTGGGGGGAGGGGGGCTGAATGTGGGTTCTTTTTGGGGGGCTTTGGTGGGGTTGGGGGGGTTGAGGGGGCTGGGGGTTGGATTCAGGGGAGTATGTTGATTTTGAAGATGCATAAAACAAAGTACAAGAAGATATTGAAGTTTTCTCCATGCATGATTAGGTTTGGTTTAATCATGGGAGTATGTGTCAGTTTTTCAAATGGGGCACTGTAACATTTTTAGGATTGGCACGATTAATATTTGTGGCCTGAATGATACGGCAAAAAGGCGTTTGGTTAATCAGGGGTTAAAGATGTTAAAAGCAGATGTAATATGCTTGTAGGAGACGCATGTTGTACCATCAAAAAAGCATTTTTGGGATTTTCAGGGTCTACAAGTGCTAGCCTATACAACCCAAACTATGACAACAAGAGGGGATGTGGTTCTCGCTCGCCGAGATTTGCTTAGGGTGGCAAAAAAAAGGGTTGATAGTCTGGGTCGCTGGCTTATATTGGAATGTATATTGGGGGAGTTTCGCTTGACCCTGTGTTCCATTTATGGGTCTAACTTAGACGATCCCAATATTATAGATAGTCTGAATGTGGAGTTGGCTGCTTGGCCTATTCTGATGGTTATATGCGGCGTTTTGAACATACACATAGAGGCGGGTACCCTGTTACAGAATCAGGACTCATATGTGGGCCGAAAGCCGAAGGTCTATCATGCTGCGCAGGCTTTAGTCCAGAGTCATGGACTTGTGGATGCTTGGCAGCATGACGCGGCCACTGATTCGTGGTACACCTTCTTCTCCTACCCGCATCGGAAGTCTGTTCGATTGGACTACTTTTTTTGTCATCATCTTTGTATGAGGGACTGTCTATAGAGAAGTTTCCTAGGCTTATGTCTGATCATAACCCTTTGGTGGTGCAATTTTCAGTTTTATGCAATATGCGGCGTCAAAGACCCTGGTCTTTTGACCAGGGCTTACTTTTAGACCCTGCTTATGTATCTCTAATGAAAAGATGTATTCCGGAGTTTTTATGTTTTAATCGAGGCACAGCTTCACCTGGGATGCTCTGGGACACCTTAAAGGCCGCTGTTCGAGGGGAAACTTTAAGTTATGCTCTAAAGCAGGAAAAACAACGCTGCTCAGTTTTGTCAGCGGCGTTGGAGGAATTAGCTTCTCTGGAGCGACAGATTGGGGTGTTGAGTGCGAATAGTCAGTCCATACAGAGTATCCTGAATAAGATAGCAGCCACGAAAGCTAGGGTTATGCAGCTGTTACAAATCAAGATGTTATCAAGGCTCAGACGCGCAGGCAGGAGTCCTATGGACTTAGTGAGAAGGTAGGCAAATTGCTTGCCTATAACATTAGGCAGAGAGCGACCCGGGGCATTATTGCTGCTATTAAGGATACACAGGGGCAGATTGTGCAGGGGGACTTGGTGATATTGGAAGTCTTTAAACATTACTATTCGGTGCTGTATCAGCAGAAGAACTTACCTGGTAGGGATCAAGCGGAAATGATTAGTCAGTATTTGATGGAAAATCCTGGCCTTAGACTATCATTAGATGAGAGCCGCTAACTGGCTACTCCTATATTGATTGATGAGTTTATAGCAGCAGTAGCCTCTTTGCCCAATGGGAAAGCCACTGGTCCGGATATGATACCACTGGAATTTTATACAACTTTTTTTGATCAATTAAAAATGACATCCTGGCACTATTTGTGACAGTCCAGGATGGTGGGCAAGAGCTAGGTTCATGGCTGGAAGCCAACATTGCGGTCTTTTTAGAGAAGGAAAGAGACCCACTATTGCCAGGCTCCTATCGCCCTATCTCTCTGATAAATGCGGATGCAAAACTGTATGCAAAAACCTTCGCAACTAGATTGAATAGAATAATTGGTGGTCTTGTCTCTCCGTGGCAGCATGGGTTTATTCCTGGACATGCGACGGCCGACCATGTTAGGCGGATTATTGCTGTGCTGGACGCATCTCAAGCTGCGGCATGCCCAATATCATTAATTTTGTTAGATGCTGAAAAAGCGTTTGACAGAGTGAGATGGGAATATCTTTGGGCAGTGTTGGCGAAAGCTAATATTGGACCTGGTTTTATTAAGGCTATTCAAGCCCTATATCAGAAACCTACGGCTCGGATTTATATATCGGGGGTAGCATCCGATATTATATGTATCACAAGGATCCCTGTTCACCTTTGCTCTTTGCCCTCTATATTCGATCCTCTAGTTAGGAGGCTTTTTCATAGCAACTTGATACCGCCTATGAATACTGTTGAGGGCACGCTGAAAATCCTGGCATATGCGGATGATATAGCCATTACTACGCCTGATCTTGGGCCGGCTATTGCAGAAATAGAAATGTTAACGGCAGATTTTGGTGTGGTATCAGGCTATCTATTAAACAGGGCTAAGAGTCAAATAATGGGGAACGAGTGGATTTCTATAGCTGATAATAGAAGGGTTGAACAAGTCACTTATTTGGGACTTAAGTTAACGACTAAATTGGAGCAGATTGTGGAAAAAAACTTCACCCCGTAATTGCTAAGTCCAGGAAAGAGCTGCGCCGCATGAATAATTTACATTTAACGATTGTAGGGCACTGTAATATTATTAAAATGTTATTTTTACCGAGGGTCTTATATCTCTTCCGTACTATACCATTAGAAATCAGGAAAGATTGGTTTAAATACACGGAAAACTTAGAAAATAGTTTCATATGGTCCTTTTCTAAACCTCGGTGGGCATGCAAGTATTTGGTGCTTCCAAGAGAGAAAGGTGGCTGGGGTGCCCCTAATTTTCTATTGTATTAGTGCGCGATAGCTTTACAATATATTCAACCCCTAATTATACATGAGTTGGATAGGGATGGTGGCGGGGCGACAGGTATGTGTCTGTGTCCATCTATTTATAATATGATCTGGGGCAATTATGCTAGCACAGCCTTGATGAAGAATATTGAGCCCAGCTATTTAAAAAAAGTCAAATTCAAGACTGTTTGGGCGGCTTATAGGGTGTGGACTAGGATTAAAACCTGTATGGGAATAGAACGCATAAATTCTTACACTCCGATTATGAACTCATCTATACTCCCTGATATTTTAGGGATAAACAGAGCGTCAAATGGATACAACAGGGTGTTCGGTACATTGGTGATTTCTATGTAGGGGCCCATATTAAAACATTTGAAGAGATGAGGAAGGAATTTAAACTCGACAGCAGAGACTTTTTAAAATATTTACAAATAAGGGACTTTTTGTTGAAAACGCCAGCCCACGCCAGTGGCTCAATGGGGGATAGAATTCCTATTTTTGAGGTATTATATAGCCTTACAAAGTGGTAGGCTCGCTCTATATATCCACTTTTTCTTGATACATCAGCGGGTGATCTAGGCAATCATGCTGAGAGGTGGGCCCGAAGTATAGGAGCGTCTGAATCTACTTTCCTGACCTCTTTAGACATGGGTCAGCGCCTTTTGCTTGGGGCCGGTCCTCAAGCACAGCATTATAAAACTCTATTTCAATTATATTACATACCGGCCAAGTTAGCGAAATGGGGCAGCTCAAGGGGGGTGGTATTCCCCTACTGTAAGAGCAAGATGGCTGACCTGGAACACATGTTTTTTAGTTGTGGCAGACTGCAAGCATTTTTTAAAGATATGGCTAATTTTGTCTCTAGCCTTTGCCGGCAGGAGGTGGTGGTCACCTCCCAGCTTGTACTGCTCGGCGTCGATGATGCTGAGTATTCGCTTCAGCTGCGGAGGTTTTTGTTTTTAGCCATGTCAGTGGCTCGCTGCTGTATTACATCGGATTGGTGAGAGCCGATGCTGCCATAGTTTAATCGATGGCTAGCCCGCTTAAGCTCGATGTATTACTTTGAGAAGAGCTGTTATGCGATTAAGGGAGCTACTCGAAGGCGGATCGGCAACTCTATTTGGGCTCCATTTGCACGAGGGCTTGAGCTAGCATGGTATGAATTTTAGCCGATCTATATTAGGCTACATTTTGCACTTTATCGACTTTAAGTAATTTAAATATTAACTGCTATTTATTGTACATGGAGGAATTACTGTACTGTATTTGCATCTATCTGTATTTATATGTCTTCAAATAAAAAAAAGAAGAAAGAAAATATATGTAACAAGTAATGGCAATACATTTCACCTATGCAAGATCACTTGGATTTGTCAGTGTTTTTAGACTTGTTGCACAGCAGCACAGGCTGCTGTGCAACACTGCTTAAAGTAAAGGAAAAAAGTGCTATGACACAGCCAGTATTAACCACAACATAGCCTTTTTGTTTGTTTATTTAGGCCATGTTGCACAGCAGCCAGGAGGGAGGGAGCACCAACAGAGAAAAGTGGGAGTAGGTGGGGGAGAACAGGCAATCCAAAGGAGGTGCAGGGGAGGAGGGAGTGTGCAGCAACACAACAAACAACGGGAGGAGGGTGGGGAAGGGCACACAACACAAGGTAGGGAGGGGCAAACAACACAAGTAGAGAGAAGAATTGCAGACACATGCACTCTTCTAGAGTGCATGTCGGAAAGTGAAAAAAATACCTCCAGAAGCCTGCGACCAGTGGAAGGACACAGGCCACAGACAGGAAGTAGTGCTAGGTCCATGGCAGAGACAACACAGAAACCCCATGAGGAAGTAGGAAGGTGCAAGAGGTGCTGACTAATCAGAAGCAAGGAAATAAAAGTGGCCTGAAAGCTAACTTATGGTAAGTAATGGTAAGTGATGTCCTCGTCTAAGCCCTTTATAAACTTTCTTTTGTGTTAGCAATAGATTTTGCTGACAGCACAAACTCGGGTGAAACAAAAAAAAAACACCAGGAATAAAAGGGATCCTACATTTGAGTCACATGACCATAAAGGAACTTAAATTGAGGTATTGTCACAGTCCATTTTTACACTGCATAGGGTACCGTTTGCCATGGTTCACTAATGTGTGTCTGCTACATTTTGTTTCCTACATTATAAACATTGTATTCCACCTTTATTTTTACTTTATTTTCCAAATAGTCCCTGTAGCCTTGAGGAAGTCCCTAATACAATGCCCAAGGGTGAAACATCTGTTGGCTACACACTAAGGAGCATATTAACAATCCCCTTGCACCGCCGGTGCATCACGTTTTATATGAGAAAAAGAGACGCACTGCGATTATATGCCCCTAAGTATCTCAAGTTTATAAAATGAATGAAGAGAATTAGCAAATTTCTAAAGAAACAACCAAGAAAATCTGATTGTTTTTTGTGCAGACAAGAGATTCAAGAATCAGTGGGGAATCAGGCATCCTCTATATTTATGCCAATCTAGAAAGACACCTCAACAACTGGTCCTGTAGTTGAAAGCAGAAAAGGCAACAGAAACTGCATAATAAATTGGAACTTACTAAAACTTTAGGCCTGGAAACAATGCAATGACCCTCTTGAAATCTGCAAGCTACAAATTATATTTTTCCAAGCCTCATGACCACTGAGTTAGAGAAAAATAACACCTCTAATGTACAGTGATACAAAACAACAAGTAGGTGGAAGCAAAAACTGTACAAAAATAGATGGATAGTGTAAAGACAGTCAGGGTGTACGAGGTTTTTACATCCACCATCCTGCCTTTACTCTGCACTCCAAATTCAGAGTTCACCACCGGCAGCCATGCTCCTGCTCTCTCCATACCTACCTGCCCTGTGAGTTAACACTGAACTAAGGTGATGTGTGAGACACTAACTGTTGCCAGAGTGGCAGTATGGAGATGCCAAGTGAAACGCTAACGTTTAGTGAACGTGCTCGAACTGGGAAGCTCTTTAATGTGCATGATAGAAGAAAGAACACTATTGAATGCGCATGATTTGTCGTGTAGGTTCTCATTATCCTAATGAGGCTACTGGATTTGGGTGGCAGAATCGCATAACCTGTGGGGAACTAAGTACAATTCCACACCATGTGATGCCTGTCGGCCTAATCTGGGTTTTCCGGCCAACTAGCAGCACCTCATCTCTACTCAAGAGCAGGGATGATTGTGGCAACCGGGCGCATGACAAGAAAGACTCCTCAGGGGAATCGTGGTCGATCAGATCTTATCCATTTCTCTCAGTTATGTTAGTTTCACACTGGCAAAGCCAAACAGAATATAGTTCAATAAGGATTTTTTGAAGTAACTGCATCTTAGATTAAGTGGCATGTATTGTAATAACTAGGATGATAAAACACAATACAAGCAAAATTGCGACAAGGAGACTGAAACTCAAAAACAGTTCCACCATACTTTCACTAGGAGTGATATATAGTTCTCCTACCTAAGCTATGTTAGAGCACAGCATAATAAGCCTAATCCACCCTTCAGGTTTGCCCCCCCTGGGAAAACATCATCCTTCATGCCTGAGTAAGGAAGCCTGCAGTCTAGAGAGACACCGTCCCTATGTAGGCCAAGGGTTAGACAGTCTAAGCAAGCAGCTGTAGCGTGGCAATCAGCAATCAGCATGTAGTCGTGGAAATCTGGCTGGAATCTCCCACTGACGTGCATGGGATAAAAGAGTGTTTTTATAATAAAACAGTTGACATTCTAAGAAAGGGTCCCCATGTAGGAATATAAGCGTTTCTATGAATGTTGGAGGCACAGCGTACCACTTTTGCCAGCAACCCTATCTGACTGCAGCCTTGAATAAAGCACAAAGTGAAATGAATGTTCTAGTGAGAATGTAATACTTTCCTAGGCGAAAGAACAATTAGATAGAGAGAAATAAAACAACACAGCAAATGTGGTTATTGCTAAAAAAATGAAGTATTGCTGAACAAAATGCAACTGCGCTAAAGTGCACAACAGCAGGCCTAGCTTGCTAAAATAATGTGTCTAAAATATAGCTAAAATAGCTATTCAACAGATTGAGCTAAAAATGATATTGTGTGTAAAGCATTATTGTGTGCACTGCACACTATTGTTTGAGACCTTTACTATTTGTGCTTTAGGTTTCATGCTGTTAACAGAAGAGTAAAGCCCACCTCACATATCGGTAGCATGTATGTGCAGAAAGCATTATTTTATGTTTACTGATGTTTGTTTGATTTTGATGTTACCGAGACTTGTCAATACGAGATCTCGCGAGAGCATGGCATTGTGACATCTTGTGAGACCATTTGGATCATGGCCACCATCTTAGAAATGACACCCGCTATAAATAGCAGCCACACCCTTGATCAGGCGCTTGCAATGAAGCGATCCGAGGCAACACCAGTCATAGCGTGCAGCAAAGCAATTTTCGGTCTTCTGAATCAGAGTAAGGGATTATCAGTTCTCTGTTCATGCAAAGCTGTGCTGCAGCCTTCCATTAATTTTTCAGTGACAGTTTGTTGTTTGGGGCTATATTGGAGAGCAGACCTCATAGCATGGAGCTGCGTAGTGAAAAAGTGGCCATTCCTGATATGTCCAATTGAAAAACTGACTTCATACTATTGAACCTAATAGTCATAACTTTTACAATTTTTGTTATCGCCATTTGTGTAAGGAGGCTACATGTCATTAAGCAGCATTGCAAAAATCATGATTATTATCTGTATGAAAATGGACCTGCTAGTTTTGAGCCAAATTTAAGAACGTTAAGAAACTGTTGTAAATAGAATCACCTCTTGAAAAAACTGATACAGCATTTTGAGTCAATGCGCTCTATAAATGGGAATGGAATCCCTGGTGCATTATATGTTACAGAGTGATACAAAACTCTCAGCCTTGAAAGACTGCCATGTGAATCTTACCAACAAACAAGGCTTCCATGTAAATGCACAAAGCTATTTCCGTTTCAGGTAAACTTTTACTTAAGTATCCAGTCATCATTGTGAAAGAGTATCACATACTTATCCAGTATTGGATCTTTCATTGATTCACATATTTGAATCTTCGACATGGAAGTCCCCCGGTAGCATAACATAGCAGTATGTATTATTACCAAAGGCATTAATGGCAGTGAACAGTCTCTTTAAGAACATATCCATGTCCTTTTGTAAAAAGAACCAAACATGAACTATGACCAAACAACCACTAGAACATTCCCCAGAGAGGTAGTTTCCTTCAGATTTTCAAGCACAAGTGAAGTATTTGTATATGAGCTATAAGGGGAGCCTCTTAGGGGAGGAGAGTGGGTCACATGTGAATCTATGAAAGATACCAATACTGGATAACTGCAGTTACAGGTAAGTAACTCATTTTATTATCCAGTATTGGTTCTTTCATAGATTCACATGATTGAATCAGAATAGCAAGCACTTTCCAGCATTGTGTTATGAAACTATACAAATAATATTAGCGGATGGTGGATAATAAAACAATGCAATATATTTACCTTTTGTAATCTTAATATATTATAATAGCATGCAATAACCAAACATAATTTTGTCAAGAAATGTTCCTCTAAATAGAGGCTCACCTTACTGGAATAAATGCCATAAAACCACTTGTCCTACAGCTGCATTTTCGCTGAGTTCTGACTGCAGGCATTAGTGCTGCGAAAATGTGTGGGCATTCTTCAATTTTGCCCCACGGCAAATCTTCTCCAGTGGCACACCCGCAAAACGAGCAGCTGAGGTGGATACTGCCTTTGTTAAGTGTGCTTTGGCCTTGGCTGTAAGCGGCTTACCCACCTTTGAATGACAAATCTGGATTGTAGTGGAAAGCCATCTTGCAATCGTGGCTTTGTTTACTGCATACCGTTGATGTGCCTGACTATATACCATGAAAAGTTGATCAGATTTGTGTATGTTTTTTGTACGATGCAAATAGAATTTTTAAGGTATCTCTTGACATCCAGAGTATAAAGTGATTGCTCAGCTGGGGTCACTGGATTGGGGGAGGAAGTGTGTAGAATGATTTGTTCATTCATATGAAAGATACCAATACTGGATAACTGCAGTTACAGGTAACGCATTTTCATATATGTGCATAGTTCAAAGGTGTTAACCTTTCTAAGCATAGGTTCCATCTTGGTCCAGGACTGCCACCATGAAAAACATGTGAGGACTAATTGCTGAAGGGGACTGACTCTAACCCCCTACACTCTCTGTACTTCTTACTCTGCCCTTTTGAAAAAATGATGACATGTTAATCCAGCTTGTTAAATCTGTCTGTAATCAGACATGAAAAGCAATGGTACAGAGAAATGAGAGTAATTATAACGTTAGACCAAAAAAATGGGACAGGTAACTAAGAAGAGGGACTAACTGGATACGGCCTGGAAAGATAATAACCTGGAATTAAAGCAGTGCTTAATTTGTGCTTGTTGTTTCCGGTGCTGAGCACCAGCACTTATTTTTGAGGGCCGGCGCTTATTCTTCTGCCTCAAACATTTGCTGCGAGCAAACAACACATATGGGAAAGACGGAGGAAGGGAAAAACGAAAAAGCGTCACAAAGGGAGTAATTAGAAAGCTGCAAAAGTGAGCTGAAGGGGCAGTGAGTGGCTTTATTTGGATTGAAGAGGTCTGAGATGGTGTCAGCATTACGCCGCCTTAATATTCCGTGTTCCCGCATTTAATTGCTGCAGCCGCATGTTTAAGGGGAGGGCTTTGGGCACTGGCACGTTTTTATTTACAAATTAAACACTGAATTAAACCAAGGGATAACCAGAAGAGAACAAACTGAAAATAAGCATGAATTGCTTGGGGCTAATCAAGGTATTGAACTGTGTTGTTTCAGAAGTAGGAATACAGGTGTGGATTACTGCACAACAAACTAAAAGTCGTTCAAAACACTCTTGGAAGTCAGCCCCTTGAAGCTACAGAAGTAATGCTGTAATCTTGCAACTCCACTGACGTGTGGAATAAAGTGAAAACAACGGCCTGCTAGAACAGGGACAGGAAACATAATTGCAGGGAATTAGCACTTATTTCCTGTTGGAACAAAACTGTTCTGCATGGGTTGGTAAAGCTGAGCTGCCCTGCCCTCAAACGTTGTTAGGTAGACCTGTGATGTTTATTGTTGGCTAGACCTGTGATATTCATCCCCCAACGAGCTCTACAATCATGCAAGTCCATAGGGGATTCCCCTGTTTTCGATGGTGTGAGCCTGAGAGACGGGCTCTGGTGACAAGGGGACTCCAAAAGTATGTCGGTTTTATAAAGATCACTGCGCCAACACGAATGCTTCTTTTTCTTCTTTATTCTTCAGCTCAGAAATATGCATCCAACCCTGGCAGGTCTTATGAACAACTGCCTGCCTTACAATCTACTCACAACATTCCAGTTCCCTCTAATTTGCTAGGCAGCCAACAGAGCTTATCCTTCAATAGAATACAACAGGTTTGGTTGTGGATAACTGCTGTCCCCTCCACCCTGACTGTGACAGACTGACATTCGTGAGAGTAATATTTTGGGGGTCCAAAATCTGTGATGGGAAAGGATACTGCCCCCTTATTGTTGGATTTGTTCAGTCTCAACAGGGAATCCGTGCCTCCATCATACCTGCAACGTGAATGGAGACTGGTTACTCAGGTGTGTGGGCATAGGTGTGTGTAGGTAGTGTTCCTTGTGCCTCGCTGAGTACATTTTGAAGCCCACTGAACTCCATGTGTGAACATTGACAGAATTGTGGTTGGCCCAATCTCCTGTTTCCCTAACAAACCTTTTACCTCTTTAGATGGGAAAGGAACCCAGTCAGCTAATTTGAATTAGCCACAGAACCCCCTGCTAGAGAGACACTATTCCTCCCCTTTCTTCAACCAAGATCTGTATTCCTCAGGAATCTTGACTCCTGTCCGAGGGCATTACGTATTTCACCTTTACCGCTTAACCCAGCCCAGGAGGGGCTGCTGTTTCATGATCCAGACATGAGGTGATCAGTCATAATACTCTAGGACTGGAGAAGCGCCCAATAATTTAAAAGTTGCAGTGATCTTGAGTAGCCAGACCAGACCACGTAGGAAGGTTGCATACTGTATACTCTACCCAGTACTTTCTTTAGGGTTTTTTCATTGAACAATGATGTTCTGTACAATACTGTAGACAAGAAGATCATAAGTACAGGAGTGGAACCCATGTTAGTTGCCATTTTAGAGCTCTGGACTGGGCCAAACTCTTGGAATGCTTGCTGAGGTTGCTAAGCTGTGAGGAGAAAATGGCCTGTGTCCTTGTGTTGACCAATGGACTGCTTCTACAAGAAGTGACCAACCTCTAGTGACGAGCAAATCCCAGCTGCAACCAATGACCTGTGTGGGGCAGCCTGACCAACTGCATTTGATCCAGATGCCCATGGTCTCTCCCAGCCAGTTGACAAGGAAACCACAGCAGTAAGTCATCCGTTCCCAGAAGGAGGACCACCCACCCATTATTTACACAGTCTGCTTGTAAAGTATCCCTAATGGCTTTTATTAATGTTTCAACAGGCTGCATTTATCCATAATTGTAGCCTTTCTGGCAGCTAGGCCTGCTTCTCTATGAGTCTGTGAGTCTTGCCTGGAGATTGTCCTGAGCTTCTGTGAAGGAGATTCAGCTCTGCCACAGTGCCCTGCAGAGCAGTGGGTTGATCTGATATGGACAGATGTCCGGTAACTAAAGAGAGTCAAGCGCAGATGTGTGCGCCTGCAGCTAATGATTTTGACTTCTGGCTTCAGGTGAGTGGCCAAGCAGGAACATTTTTTTGCTTTTTCTTAATGCCATTTTACAGCAGAAAACTAGTGAGTGTAATTGCCTTTAATGCAGTGTTGAATCACCATGTGAAGTTAAGAAAGGTAGTGGTATCTTGCCTTCCCTTCCCTTTGTTATGCACTTTTTTATATTGTGTCAGATTAATTTAACATCTAATCTGTGTATTCTCTTAAAGCATGGTTTTGTTCATCTCCTACCAGAATTGAAAAGAAGCACTGTCATCTGGAGTTAATTAGGAGTGAGAAAAAAAAACCTATCTATTCACTAGGTTCATATACCGTCTTCCCTACTTGACCAAATTATGTGATCTAAACGAAACCACTTTACTCACTATGTGCAATTATTACACGATACTCATATCTGAGGGCACTTCAAGTAATTCAGTTCAAAGTGGGCCTTGTGCAAAAGGCTTTAATAGCCTGTGATGTTACGTAATCTCTAGCAGTATAGGCACTGATGTAAGGAATACCTGCCAATGGCTCATTTGGTTCACTCATGACATTGTTGTCAAGAGGGAGAGTTGATAAATATTTCTAAATTCCTGTTTAGGAACTTTCACTTCAAATAATGTCTGTGATGTGATCTAATGTGCTAAAGTGAAACTCTCCAGTATGCTAAAATAACACTTTTTAAACAATTTCAAAGTCTTTATTTGTTTAATTTTTCTTAATTGGCATTTAAGCAATACATCAACATGATGCACATTGGGCAGCAATAGTTTCAACAGCGTGTCAGGTAATTGTAACAGCCCAGTAATCACATTTACATCAGCATTGATGGCCACAATATAAATAATACAATGTGGGGCCACATGGAGCATTAATTAATCAACTCAACAGTACAATTCAGGCCATTGTGTCCTGCCCATAAGAAGAGTATCCAACATTATATGACAACTGAAATAATAATAAACCTTTAACATTTCTGATCGGAGTCGCCACTGGGCAGTGTGTGCAGGGGCAGATTAGTGCAGGACAAATGCAATGTTTAACTGTGCCATGTGAGTGATGGGATGTGTAGGGGGTGGTGTCCGGGCCATTCAACAGCATGATATGCCACACTGTGCATGGGCATGTGTGTACTCTTTTGCCTCAGTGACCAGAGCCGACAACAGTCGCATTCTGCCAAACCTTCAGTGCAATGGGGTGGTGGGTTCAGTTTGTCAAACAATTGGAGTACATAGGTGTCCCAGAGCATGGCGGCTCCCTCGCCTCCCTGTATCTACTGGTCGTGTGCCACAGCATCTGCCAGTGCCCACTTATGGGTTACCTGAAGCTAGCAAGTAACTGTGGGTGTCGGTGTAGCTTTCCAGGCCATGGCAATCGATCAGTTGATCATGCTAGGGTGAGGTCTACCAGTTTCATGTAGTATTTAGAGTGTTTGGTGCATTTTGTAATCCCTAGCACTCACAAGAGTGGGTCATGGTGCAGCTGCATTTCAACCACTGTGGGTAAGTGTTACTTTACCTGTACCCAAACGTGCGCCAATGGTGGGCACTCCAATACCATCTGAGGAAAAGTGGCATCAGAATGACATCCTTGTGGGCAAGTCAGCAACATCCTCGGGAACATCGTGTGCAGCCGGTGCAGTGTGAGATACGTTTGATACAGATAATTAAACTGTGTAAACTTTAGGCTGGGGGCATTGCATCACATGCACTTTACCTGTTCCAATTCCATAACCCGCTGTTTCGCGGTGAGCACTATATCTAGGCTGTTGTCCCATCAAGGCTTACAGCAAGGCAGACGATCTGCACCCCCTGCCTGCAGTGAAGTATAGAGTACAGAGACTGCCCTGCGACCCACCCCATCTGTGAGGAAGCACTGCAACCCATGGTGGACTCCAGGCTCATCTCGTCCCGCCAACCTCGTGTTTCTGAGCGCTAACATAAGTGCGTTGTATGTAAGGAAGAGGCCGGCTCCCAGCCTATAGAGGTCCTGTAGATCCTGAAAAGAGTACAAGATGCCATCACTGTACAAATCACCCATGTGGACTAGCCCTGCTGTCTGCCATGGGGTCGGATCATGTACCTCTAGCAGGACTCTTGTTGTGTGAAGGCCCCACAGCAAGAGCTGCGGCGCATAGAGGACCTGATCGTGCCGGGGTTGGATATATCTATTCCAAGATAGCTTGGCTATGCACATGAGTCCACCCAGTTCTCTAGCCGGACCCCTGGGTGTGAGCAGTCAATCCAACACACCCACGCCACCCAGTTCTGCCTGCAAGATCCTTTTTCCACAATCCTGTCTGCAGCTAGCCACCTCATGGGTCATTGTAGTTGTGCCTTTGCAAAGTATAACTCGAGGTCCGGCACCTTAAACAATTTTTCACCATCGGACGCTGAAGCATGTGAATCGAAACCTGTTCTACTGGTGGCACCACATACCAAATACGATTCCTGCCCTGTCAGGTCTCAAAAAAATGATCTAGCTGGCATTAATGGCAGTGCAGCAAAAAGATACAAGAGCCTAGGAGAGCAAACATCTTGGCAATTGATGCATGTTGCATAGGCAATAGGGGCAGGTGCATCCAAAAATTCATGGATTACCTTATGGAAGTCAGGGACATTCCACGATTACTGTCCAGGAGATCCCTGTCCTTGTGATATACTTTCACTTCCAGGTATAGGAAGGTGTCAAAACTCCAAGGGAGTTGACCGAGCCCCCAGAGCCTCTCAGTTACCTTACTGCACACAATGCAGGGGAAAATACCTTACTTTCCCTAATTCACTCTAAGGACCACTATGTCACCAAAGAGATCTAGTAAGGCATGGAGGGCAGCCAGTGTAGTACATGGTTACTTAGATACACCACCACATAATCTGCGTACAGGGAGACAGTGTGCCATTCAGCAACCAACCATATGCCCTAGTCAGGCCCCCTGGTACACAGCACAGCTCAATGGCCAATGCAAAAGTATGAGTGAGCAGACCTGACGGGTCCCCCATCCCTATGGTGAATTGGTGGGAATTTTGAAATCCAGTCCATACCATCGCCCTCGGTTCCATGTATAACAACCTAAACCATCTGAGTAACTCTAGACCCATCCCACGGCCTCCAACCCTCGGAGTAGATATAACCAACTAAAGTATTGAGCACCTTTTCAAAATCTAAGGGGACCACCACTGGGAGGTCAGCCGCCCCTCCACAGCCTCCATGATGTGACCCAACCGATGTGTGCTGTAGTAGGTCACTCACTGGGGAATAAACCTGCAGTGGTCAGGGTGCACTAACGAGACAAACATAGGAAGCAGCTTATTGGCAAGCAACTTCCTAATATCCTATTGTCAATGTTTAACATTGAAAATGGGTGGTAAGAACCTACCTCAAGGGCGTCTTTGCCAGGTTTTGATAGCACCACTACGAGGGCCTCTTGAAGAGATTCAGGTAGTGTACCCTGCTGATGTGCCCCTCGGTAGACCTCCAGAAACCTAGGGGCAAGAATATCTCTAAACGCTGTGTAGTATTCCATAGGAAACCCATCGGTGCCAGGGGTCTTGACTCCTGCCATTTGGCGGATCGCCATTTGGATCTCCTCCAACTATAAGGGATGCTCTAATTCTAACAGTTGCAATGGGGACAAACAGGCTGAACAGCCAGGCTGGGTAGAGCGACCCCACAAAAGAAATCCCTCATGCGTTCTGGGGAGGGCTCTGGTGGGAGAGTGTACAGCTCCTCATAATACTGGACCAAAACTTCATTAATGTCCATCTGGGTGTTGACTTTGTGACCTATGGCATTGCAAATCGCACCATTCCGGGGATTTCTGACTGCAGCAGCCACGCCAGTGTACACCCTGGCTTGTCACTATCAACATGCTGGCAGGCCAGGTAAGATTTGTAGTCAAGGTTGCTCAACCTTTTCGCCTCTTTGCGGTATTGAATTTGAAGTGGTTTTGGGTTGACCTATGTAATCAGAAGCAGTGTGACTCAGACCCAAGTGTAGTGATTTGTACCCCTTGTTTCCAATACGCTCTGTCTTGAACTGTTGTTACCTTTTTAGCCCTCTGTGTGATAGGCGATATCTCTTGATTTCCTTCCAATGCTTCCACGCAGTAGGTTTGTCCTCCTGCACATTCAATGAGAGCTACAGAGAACTGGGAAGTTATTTAATGTGCAGCAGAGTCAGAGTGTGGGCTGCGTTCTGCAGCATGCCTACTCATCCTTCACTGCAGTATCTGCAGCGTCATGTCCTGTGTAGATGAAGTTGCTGATTCGACTGCAGCAGTCTTCTTTGATGTGGCTGCACCCGAGTGGGTTCAGCCTACTGGTCCAGTGGTCAACAGTTTTACAGGGTTGCGGTCCCAAGCAGAATGAAGGTAGGTGAAGCCCCAAGATAGCCAATGACAAACACACAGGAGAAGTCACCCTTTAGGTCTACATTAATCAGGCAGATGCACCCCCAACTTGGCCCACAGCACTCAGAAACATGCAACTCCCATCTGGGCCTGTGGCAGTCAGGTAAATGTACCCCTGATGTAGCATTCAGCAATCACACAGCTGCAACCTGACCAGGCCTTCGCAATCCAGTGTTGTTGTTGATTTCCCACTAGCACCCAGATCCCCCATACAACACTCTCATGTAGTCTGCTTTCTTCTGGGTGTCCAACAGTCACCAGGGATGTGCTGGACCACACTCTCCCTAGACCGACTCCCCCCTTCAAAGTCAGGTAGGCTCCTTCCAAGTCTCAGCAGGAAGGCAGTCAGGCTTCAGTGCAGGAAATGAGCTTCTTCAGCAGAAAAAACAGACTTCAGATGATGTCCCATCATGTCTGGGAGATCGCCTGTTCGACATACACCAGCACTGGCTGTACAACAGTCCTTTGTGTATTCTTCCTTGGTCATAAAGGACTTGGAACCTGAATCAAGAGAGGTGGTTTGGATCCCAATTTTATATGTAACTTATAGACAGGTAACTTGGATCTATTGTCTCAAACTGCAGAACTGATTTGGAGTAGTTCTCCTTTCAAGTATCCTCCTAAGGCTGGTGTCAAGATAGAGGGATGCTTCTGAAGACGTGTGGCACTTGGGTTGCCTTCATACTGGAGCACCTCCAACAGAAGCATAAAGAGGTACGAGCTGTCTGCACCTGGTTCTCAATAGTCCAACTGAAGGAGTAATTGGAGAAAAGCAAAAAGACAACTTCACCTTTTATCTACATGCCACCCTTATCATCTTCCACATTAGGCTGCTTGGGAAAACTAATCAGTTGCTCCTTTCTAAACAAAAGGCCTCATACATTTTCTAAAACCATCCTTCCCTCCCCTTTCCTCACCTCATTATTTGGGTCTTCTCCCTACAAATGTGTGCAATACATTTCTAGTGCCAGGGACCACAATCCTCAACCTCTATCATGTGCTAGCACTTCCAAAATGGATCTCACCGACCTACATTACTCTAGCTCACTGACATACCATGCATGTGCACATGCACCTGCCTCACACACAATCAAGCTGAACGTGCACTTTGGATATCAGCGCAAGGGTTTAGGCGTACACTGAGAAGCAAAACTTTACACAGTAGGTCTCAACCGTGGTGACTCAGATAAAAAGGTCTGGTCACAGCATTGATTTCTGTTAACCACTGTATGCTGCCACCATCACTGTCAGCAATGAGAGCATACTTGGTGTGCCCTGGTGGGTCACAGAAGCGGTCCAGGACTGCTCCTGGTTTACGACAGACCTGTGTGTCTGTGAACATGCTTAGATAGGATGCCAGACCAAAATGAAAAAGGCAAGATAGCTGATATACATGCAGTTCAACACTCAGGACAGATGGACACGCCCAAGTACCAGAAAAGGAACATACTTCTCCCGATAGGTTGTTTTTGTGTCACCAAAATATCAGAGTGGAAAATAACTAATTGCCATCCTATTCACTTTTTATCTGGCACATGTACCACTGGCTGCCTAAAGTCATTATTACATAAGTCATCTCTACTGACTTTATCAGCCTTCAAAGAATAAAAGCCTGAGTCAACTCTGCTTGGCTGTGCTCCTTCGACTTGCAAGTTTTAAATAGACTTGTGCAACTTTGGCCAAATCTCCTTAGCTATCTTGCTGACAAATAGCCCAAAGCACTGTGTGCATTATTCATGGGGCATTATTTTCCTTTAGCATCTAGCCACCCCGCACTGTAATCCCCTATGAAATTCCCTGTTTCATATAGTTCCATCACACTTGCAGGAAATCACTGTCCACTGTGGGTCCTCATGGGCAGAAATAGAATTTTGCAGCCTGTTGATAGCTATCACAAAGCCTTAACAAGGACCATTTCTACTCTGCCTGTCACACAACGCTGACTACCCTTATGATTGAAGGATTTTATTGTATTACATTTATTTGCTCCTGTCCACTTTTCTATATATGGTGCATGTTTACACTTGACAACAGAATCTAGCTTACTCTCCCTTTCTCTGGAGGGGGCATCTCAGGCCATCCTGTTTTGCATCCTTATAATCTTTTAAGTACTGCCCTTTTCCTTCAGGATCCTGCTCCACATCCTAGCTTGGTGTGTGTGGCACGTGAGTGAGGCTGGATGCTGGTTGAAGTCTCTCTGCTGTAACACTAATGTATGCCTGGTCTAGCCTTCATGATCTACACCACAGCACTGCACAGTGCATATTGCTGCAGATGATCGCAGTGCACTGTTAGGAGGGTGGTGCTGAACTAAAGGTATGTGGTGGTGCACTATTCTGTTGGCAAGGGTACAATACACAGTGGGTAATGGTGTACTGTAGAGTACATGGTGGTACATTGTTTGGTACATCCTTGGCATGAGGATCATGGAGTACACATGAGATTTTTAAAATTAATGTATGAGCTCTTTTATTATGCTTTATTATTGTTTTAGATTTGACCACTAATGGAGGGTGTGGTGACTGTTGTGATATCTTTGTTCAAATTGTCTTAATTAGCAGAACGTGAAAAACATGCTTGCCTTAATATTTCCGAAACATTTTTAGCAATGAGTTTTAAAATGTTTAGAAACATAATCAAAATGTAACTGTTACTTTCTCTCTAGCATCATCATAAAACTTTATTTTGATCAACAACATCATAAAACCACAACATAAATAAGACAACACACAAAAATATACACAACTTAAAAAAGGGGAGAATCTCATAAAAGTTGCATATCCTTCCAAGGACAACAGGGCAATTCAATAAATAAAACCCAGAAATTAAGACAGGCTTATTTCATTCTCTCTCAAAATACAAATAAAAGCTTGAATATAATTATCCCAATATAAAATGTGTTGTCCTATTACAACAACTGTAAAACTACATTCTTCAGATAAAGAAATAAATAGCCAATTCAATTTTACAATTGACTTCAACCCTACAAAAAGAGAGGCAGCCCGCTATCTAAAATTATACCTAGTCCAGAAGATATAACAACATTTATTCAGGAGATTGCATAGGAAGATAAGTAGTGTGCTAGAGGCAGCTTAAAAGAGCACAAATTAGCACCAAAACACCTCCTCTATCTCGTAACACCTAAGGAGGGCATTCCCACAATCAAAATACATAATAAGGATACAGCAACTAAAGAAGTGCATGTTGCCTAGTTTTCCACATCGCCAACAAGAAACCGTAGAGAGCGAAAGCCAGGCAAGGCTTAGCATCAGTTTTTAGAATCCTTAGAGCAGTCTGATGATCTCTTACCCCTAGTAAACGGCACACAGGAATAATCCACTTCTTCCTGCTTTTTACATACGCTGGACAGAAAAATAAGTGATGCTCTTCCATTTCCTTGGCCACCCGCACAAAACACAAGAAAAGGGAAGAGAATCCTTCTTGCGCATCCAGTTACCCGTAAAAGCTGCAATTGGCAACATACTGTACCTAACCTGCTGGTACAATTTCCATGCAAGAGGCACCTGGAGCTCATTCAGAGATGGTTCCAGACAAAACACATCCGTAAACTGTAAAAAGGAATGGGTCAACCCACCACCTTAGGAGTGTGCAAGGACCTGCCCCGTAACATGCTCCCAGTATCTCTTCTTTAAGAGAGCTTTCCCAATAGAAGGAGGGGACTTAGGGGTCAGCCACAAGTCCCTACAATCTATTTTTGAGAGGTTGTCATTAATATATCTAAGCCAGGGCAAATATATTGACCCAGGAAGGCCTAGCACCTCTTTTAGACCTTCACAATAGGAATACAACACAGAAGTGGACTAAAGTCTTTGCCAATAAAGAAGGGCTCTAACCCCCTCTACCTCTTTGATGGACCGTAGGCCTAGATCAAGTATAAGCGGGAGCAGGGGAGTATTAGTAGGAAGGCCCACTATCTTGCATAAAAAGCAGTTCTCAGCAACCAATAATTCACTCATATCCTGATGCCCCCAAAGTTCGGCCCCATAAAGGGCGCTTCCAAAAGCCTGTGATCTGTAAATTCGTAAAGGAGGGGCTACAGGACAAAAAGAAGAAGCTCGATGCACTCCCAAAATCGCCCCACGCACTGCACCAATTTCAGCCTGTGTTTTTCTATACTGGGATTCCAGTCTAAATTCCCGATCCAGGGAAACCCCAGCAAACTTAGAGTTTGGTCTGGAATCACGATCTGGGTTAAATATCATACATTTTTCTTATTGGGAACAATTATACTGGTTGCCTATAGTTATGCGGATCATTAGGATAGCCCTTTTTATGGATGGGGATGATCTCTGTTTCTGCCCAGTATGGAGTGATCGGTGCACCAACTAGAATATTATTAAATATAACCAAAGTTTATGGGGCCCAAACATCTGTATCGCTTGAATAGAGTTATAGAGTTCCCCAGGGACTTTATCCAGTTTGGGTGCTTTATTAGGTCTTAATATAGTGATGAGTGCTCTTACTTCATCTTCAGTGATAGGAGAGTTACCCAGGCTATTACAGGTGCCAGACCTCCTACCATCAAGCTGTCATCCCAGAGGATGAGGTTTGGAGAAGGGGATGTTCCCCTACTAACTGTGTATAGTGAAGAAAAGTGGGAAACCCAGTCTGCTACCAGGACATTAGCACCTTCTCTACACCCTGTTGAAACCAAGTTCCAAAATCCACGTGCACCTCCATCCCTAAAGGCAACAAGCATCTTCTCCCACTGTGCCACTTCCCATTCTTTTTTAGCAGCTGAAATAGATTTTTTATACAATACCCTCTGGACTTTGATTTCACCCCTGTACTGCGCTTTGATTGCGGAAATTAAAGCAGACCTTACATCCCTACAGGCGCTATTGTACCATGATTAGGGAACCCTCCTACCTAAGGATTTTTGACCACCACATAAAAAACATCCTTTAGGCCACTAAACAAATTACTGTGAACTGAGCAAACCCACTCTACCCAACCCTGCTGGTTAAATCCCTCCTCTCCTCTTAAGAGCACTATCATCTAAAGGTTCATCCTGACAACTCCCTGGAGCATTTGACGTATGAGAATTTAAGCCTTCCATAGTAGAAGAATATTTGTTACCTTCACCAAGCCTTAGATACACGTTATAAAGATGTATCACATGGGATGCGGTACTCAAACAAACACACAGGATATCCTGGTAGGGTATGAATAATTTCCTTGCCTTAAAAGGAAGGGTTGTGTAAAAATTGTTAAACTCCTCCCGTTGGGCGACCCCTCCCACAGGTTACAGCCACTTTGCTAAAATTTGCAAACCCTAAATGGTGCATAGGTTGAACTGCCCAGGTTTCTAGAAATAAGCATATAGCATGCAGGTCAACAAACCTGGTCCATTCGGAAATACTATGTTTTGCTGCTAATCCTGCAATATTCCATGACAGCAGTTTCCCTTCTGTTTTTTAACCACTGGGCTGGGACTGCTCCTGGAGAGATAATCTCCAAATAACTCCATTACTATCCAAAGGAGCAGGCAAAACACAAACACCGCTCTGGGAGCCTGTGTCCAAGAACCTTTGCCTGCAGTTAACACCAGCGGGTTGACATACCTCAATACAAAAAGTGTGGAAACCACAGAAGGCTAGCTCTTCATGTGGATATCCTGCCTGCAAAAGAGGAAGAATGGGTCTTGCAAACCCTACATACCCATTAGGTGCCTCAGTGCCCTGCAACACCATTCACATACAGCCCAAAATCCTAGCCCCCTTGGAAGGATTGATCATACTATAATCCTCATTGGATTTAACTCTACCTCTGCCGCCACCCACCCTCCCCTGCGCCCCACCTTCACCATTCCCCACTTCTGGCCACCACAGGGTGACACCTGTTGAACCAGTTAGATAGCGGGAAAAGAAAATCATCACTACTAGGTGGTTGTTTGGCGTGGGGCTTTGAGGATGGATTTTTAGTACGATAAACTCAGCTTGCTGGCCTTTGTCCAAAGGGCCTCTTTCCCCTACTCCAGCCAGGCTTATAAAAATACCCCAGCTGCAGTAGTACCAACTTGTATTCCCTCAAGGAACACCCTGCAGGGGGAAATATGAGCCTATGCACCACTTGGAGGGATCGAAAGTTGATGATAGTACAATTGCCAATAATGTCTTTGGGACCAGAGCCCACTCAACCCACCTGACGTGTAAGTAAAATGTAATTGGCCATAGTAAGAGGAAAATCCTTATGGAGGGCTAACCAGTTGACACACTTATTGTACAAATCACTTGGGTCCTCCTTCTGGTCAATTTGCAACTGTGGGACCCCAGCTAGAGTTGTCACATTAGGTAATGACGCTGGTGGCAGATCAATCACAGGTTGCATCTTCCAAGGGGCCTGATGGATAACGTCACCTGAAGCCCTCCCTGGCCCAGCCACCTGAGAAGAAGCCTTGGACCACTCAGACACCAAAGTTTGGTCTCCACCCGCAGCATGTGTGTTAGAGGACTTCCTAACCATGGCTAACCCAAGGTCCAGGTGACCTAAAGGTGGGGCACTGTCCAATTAACCAAGTTAGCAGAAAAGTCATTTGCAGGAATCTTAGCACCCACTCATAAATTGAACACATCAGGAGGAGGAATGGATGGCTTCTTATGATGAGACAGTACAACATCTAAGCCTTTTTCTATGACTTCCAGCCGGTTAAATACAGGTATCAGTTCCTTATGCAAGAAGTCTTCAATTTTTTTTTAAAGAGTTTCCAAAAAATTCTCTACCTCATGGGGAAGTTGATCAAGCCATCCCGAAGCAGCAACGTCTGGACTCAAAACACCCCCTCTAGTACAACCACTAGGGCCTGAAGCCACAGTTGGGCTTTGTCTGGCAAAGTGTGAATTTGAATTATTTGTAGATTGCAAAAACTGGGAACTGATTTTAGGGTGCGCACCTGTTGATACCGGCACCTGCACCTCACCAGCATTACTTGATTGATCATTTTCTATTGCTGAGCAGTCCAGCCTATTACTTAAAGCTGGATAGTTAGTGTTGCATTCAGGGGATCCCCTATCGACAGTTCGTTAGGGCCACCCAGTGATAACCTCCTCTCTGTTGACTAAATCTCAGTAGAGTTGATTCCCTGATCCCCATAGCCCTCTGCAGCATGTTGTCTATACTGGTAGTTTTTTTTGGTGTGGGCAAATTTTTAGAGGTACCACCCGCAGTTTTCCTGTTCACCATTTCCTTGCGAAAAATAGATTCAAAGCAGGGAAACTTGGCACCATGCAGCAAACATGATAGGAAACACAAGAGGGATAAATCTAACAAAGTCAGTGACCCCACATAGGGACAAGTTGCTATAAAAGACTCACCCTTGGGGACTCGGTGACAGAGTGGGCCCAGCCCAGCCTCCTCCGGGCTCTGACAGGTGCAGGCGGGCTCAGTCTTGGCCCGGGCACATGCCCGGGTACGTCCCTCGCCATGGGGGCCTTGAAGCTCTTTATAGCGCAAAGTTAGTCCTGGCCCGCCTCCTCCCGCAGCAAAGTTCCATGGGGGATGAAGTCCCACCCCAAGGGAGCAACAAAACAGCAACAACTCACCCGCTCCGCGGGGGCCTTGTAGTGCTTTATAGCGTGAAATTAGTCCTGGACCGTCTCCTCCAGCAGCAAAGCTCCATGGCGGATGAAGTCCCACCCCAAGGGAGCAACAAAACAGCAACAATTCTCTTTACGATAGATTGGATAGATTCTGGTAGGGCAGATCACCTTGATACTGTGCTCAAGAGCATCAATTTACTAGATGGCTGCTAATGGCTAGATGCAATCACATATAGAGCACACTTAAAAATAGTGCAGTATATAAATATAGTAGATAAATACACTGATAATGTAGTGAATAAAGAAGTGGCCTTCTCCTCTGATATGTCTGTAAAAACGGCATTTTGTTCTGAATTTTTGCTCTGAATTTTAAACTGTTATCCTGCATTTTCACAGTCTTGCACAGAATTTGCCATCATGCAAGGTGTTCACCCTAGACCCAGGTGAAGCTCAGCGACTTCAAATCAACAAGGAGGGCAAATCTCCCTGTACACTAGTGAGTCTGTATTGCTTCTTTAAGGAGCAATCTGCGGTGTTGTGGTTTTCTTGATGTTACCTGCTGAATTAATAACAATTAAAAGTTAGAGTAGGTACAAACCTACTGCAACATTTTCAATACATAAACCCAACCCAACTCAAGTATGAGAAGAGCTAGCCAACAGAACAGAGACAGTAGGAAAATCGTTTAAACTACACAGAGAAGAGAATATATATACTGTCAATTAAACATATTTCACTCAACTGAGCCTATGTCACATAGAGAATAAAACAAAACAGAACTCACAAAAAGTAAAGGTCAAATTAGAAAACTTGAATAGTGCATTTCTATACTATCACAAATCAAACACATACATTATTATAGTGCATGACAATGTGCATTTCTAAAATCACTATCCATTATTATCAAACCCCACAAAGGTTGTACTCCTAATACCACACCCACATAAAACACCTACATCCACATAAGAGCAACATGACTTATAAAGGTGTCCTTGTCAATTAACGTTAACTTTCTTCTGCAACCTGGCTGTTCTTCTGACCATAATATGTACCATAAAAGTATAATGGTTGGGGCATTGAAACTTTTCAAGTACTCACCCTCAGTCACAGGTCTGGGTTAAATCCATCATTCTGCTCACCAGGCCACCCCAGTTTGGACCCACCCATATGCAAATCAGCCTTGACCCAGCTCCCCATGGGAACAGTCCAGCCTGAAAATATAAAAGCTCCAGACAGGTATACTGATTCACTTCCCTCATATTCCATTCATGAAGCATCAGATAGACGTAGCGAGAGAAGGGGCCGTCCTGATTGACGTCCTGAGTATGTGAAACAGAAGAAAGACTCACCACAGTATTCAGACGAGAAAGAAAATGGACCACAACAAAAGCCACAGTTTAAAAATAAAAAGGTGGCAGCACTGTCAATCAAAAATGCCTGTACACTTGAGAAGATTGCTGAAGACCAGGACGTGGGCAGTGACACTGTTAGACAGTGCAGCAGAGGTGACGATATGTCACCAGAGTCCGAAAGATCAACTGGATGCAACAGCAACTAGCGATTTCATTTCAGTTAAGACTGCGGACAGGTGTGTTCTCCCACCCGACAGGGTTTATGATTTTAATATCCAAATTGAGGGAGATGTGGAATCATTGGAATCACCATCATTGGTGTGATATTCTGGGACGAACTTAGCTGTGATATCCTACTGAGGCGTTATCTTACGTGGATGACATCTATCTCACAGATGACGACCTCAGCATTCATCTTGCCAGGGTCGATCGGATCATTTTAGGGTTTGAAGCCTTTGGCTACAAATTTAATTTCAGAAAAACTAAAATAGCCTTTCTCAGCATACTGTTCCTGGGATACGAGCTATCGAACGAGGGGAAGTGCTTGGCCCCACACCTTCTAGAGAAATGTGCTCAACTCCACCCACCTAACACTCTCAAGAAACTACAGTCCATACTTAGGCGGTCATTCCTACGTTGGCGGGCGGCGGTCGCCGCCCGCCTGGCGGGAACTGCCAGAAGACCGCACCGCGGTCAAAAGACCGCGGCGGTCATTCTGTCTTTCCCGCTGGGCTGGCGGGCGACCGCCAAAAGGCCGCCCGCCCGCCCAGCGGGAAAGCACCAGCAACGAGGAAGCCGGCTCCGAATGGAGCCGGCGGAGTTGCTGGTGTGCGACTAGTGCAGTTGCACCCGTCGCGATTTTCAGTTTCTGCCAAGCAGACACTGAAAATCAATGTGGGGCCCTGTTAGGGGGCCCCACGACACCCGTTCCCGCCAGCCAGGTTCTGGCGGTGAAAACCGCCAGAACCAGGCTGGCGGGAAGGGGGTCGGAATCCCCATGGCGGCGCTGCTTGCAGCGCCGCCGTGGAGGATTCACAGAGGCAGCGGGAAGCCGGCAGGAAACCGCCGGCTTCCCTTTTCTGACCGCGGCGTCAGAATAGCCCCAGAAGCACCGCCAGCCTGTTGGCGGTGCTTCCTCCGTCCTCTACCCTGGTGGTCTCGGACCGCCAGGGTAGGAATGACCCCCTTAGTTCCTTTAACTTTGGCAGAACTTACATTCCTGACTATGCGCAACGCATCAGGCCACTCTATGACTTAATACGCCCTGATTTTTCTAGCAGACACTAGACAGTTGAACCCACACGCATCCATAGGGAATTGCAACAGGGCATGCTAGAAGCAAAACACTTGCACACATGTGACAACAAAGCAAATTTGGTCATTAGAATAATTTATAATGGAGTCACTTATGTCACCTTTAACTAGAGCAACACAGTGCCCAAAGCTTATAAATCACATTTATACTCCAATTCAGAACAACGTTTTACACCTACGTAAAAAATTCAGCATTCCATTTGGACCAGGGCCCTGCCTTTGCCTCTAAGGCATTCAGGGACACCATGGGGACAATGGGTGTTGAACTCCATTACTCCTCACCATACCATCCTGAGGGAAATTCAGTCGTGGAGAGGAGGAATCGTGATATAAAGCAGTCCTTATCAGCTAGAGTATTAGGTTCTGGCCGCAGTTGGTTTCATCACCTATATGGGGCCCAAAGAGCACTGAATAATCTGCCAAGACAGTCCTTAGGGGCGCACTCCCTATGAGTTCTATTTGGGATACCTATGTATGTCCCAGATTCTGATGCCCCTGGTTTGGTGGCAGCAGATACACCTTTTGACATAAAGGAACGTCTCACTGTTTTGCAGAAGCTTCAGCAATTCTGTGATGATAAATCATCCACCAGTGCTGCCACCTTAGAAATAAGGGATTTACCAACAACTTCCACTGGCTGGATTCTTAAAATCGGGGATCTGGTTCATGAGAAGATCGCTGTGAAGAAGGAATTTGGTCCATCCTACAGAGCAACGGTCCCAGTCCTGGGAGTACAAGGTACCAGAACCGCGTGGGAGGGTGGAAAATGAGCTCTTGCTGATTCCAGTTACCACTTCAACGACAGCACCTGTCCAGGATTTGTCTGTTTTCTGCACCAACACGACACAGACTGACAACACCATCTACTATAAGCCTCCCGCGAAGTGGATCCATCCACTGGTAATGCTTCTGCGTTTGCAGAGACTGCGTCTGGTTATTTCATCAACATTGATGACTCTTTTCAGACTCATCCACTCCTGTGATTCAAAATGTTTCAAACACATGTAAGCTGTATTTATGGCTTAAAAATAGCTATTTAATTCAACCTTGGAACTATTTATGATTTTGCTTGACAGTTTTGAATTATTTCTATGGATTGGTTTTGTGAGTGTTTTCATTTGACTTATAAATGGTCACTCCCTCCTTGAATGCTCCTTTGTTGAGCCTGTGGATGAAGTCTTAACTCCATATCATTCCTCACATAAGGTCCGAAGAGACTTGTCCCTTGTAAACATTTCAGTTGTACCTATTTCTGATGGGAGAGTGTGGGGCAACGTTCCCTTTGATATGTACGGGCCTAATGAGGTCATTCAAATTCCATATGTCTTCAAAATTTCTATGACTGATGTAATTACACCTAGTGTTGTTTCTGATGATTGGGATGTCCAGACAGTTGATTCTATGTTAACTGAAACTAAGCACTATTCAGTATTTGAAAGAGATGATATATATGCAAATCCAATGACTTATGGTGAAATGTTCTGCTATAACAATTGGGGACATTATTACCAGCACCGATCTAACAGAAACAGACTAGTACTTAACTACACACAGTGGGAACACTGTTTAACTCCACCTGTTGGGATCCCAAAACGTTATTCAGATAAATTTACTTATTTTTCTGGGCATGACACAAAACATCCAATGTCATATTATTTCAAATTACCTCCTTCAAAAATTAGGAAGATTTTGCTAACTGATACAAAGCTGATTTATTCAGATTCCTTTGTTTCCTGTCTTGCAGTTGAAGGTTATGAATACTGGAGGAACACTATTGATTTAAAGGGTGTATGGAGAATACAAGATTAGCAAATACAGGGTAGGGAATCTTTATTTAAAGCATGCCTGATTCCTGTGCAAATGATCTTTTTAAATGATACCATTCAACCGACATCCGTTCTGGGGTTAGCAAAAATAAATGAAATGAACACGCCCAGTATCCCCACACCGGCAAAGTTTGATAATTCTTCCTGAATGTTACAGAGGAAGATCTAGATACAAAGGTTCAGGCTGGTGCCTATAATTCTTCACTTGCCAGTCCCAGTTGGAAGTTATTATGGCCAATAGACACAAATGGGTGTCCGGCACATTTTGTGAATTCCTCAGGGTGTTTCAAGATTAGCCGGCCAGACCCTCGCTTTGTCTCGGGACAACACACAGGTATAGTTACAACATACAGTGTGGGTAAACTGTGCCAACAATGGGTACAGTCTAACACATTTTCCTCAGTCAAAGAACATCTTAACACTCTTTCTGAAGATGTAGATTTGCAGGACTTTTTGTTAGGTCCTTGAAAGCCGCGCTCTAAAAGATTAATCTATGCTATATATAATGAGATTTGGAAGCTTTCTCAGATAGAAGCTACTATGCGTTTAAGGCAAATAGATAAGGAAAACTTAGAGAAGGCTTTAGATGTTGTCGACAATGGCATGAACACTCTGTCCAACAGGATTTATACGCTGACAAATATAGTATTGTCTGCGATAGATATAATTCAGAGAGACATGTCCCTTTTATATCCAGGAGGGACGTGGCTGTTTCAGGTACGTGACCGCTTACGCGGTCAGCTGTCAGAACTGATCGGGAAGGTCCAGAGGGATCGGGGAGGAGGGTTGGTCACTACGGGGCACATCACCAAGGGGGAGTAAGAGGGCAAAGCCTTCATGAGACACGGCCCGATAAAACTGGACACCATTTTTGAGCACTGGAACGTTATTTGACTATATTCTTTCAAGACAAATATAAAATCTAAAAATAAAGGAAGCACTGTAATCCCTAGCAACAACAAGACACTAGATTTTTGGGCAGCAGTAATTCCATTCGCGTCTGAGCACAGAAGAAAGGAATTTCTTCCTATTTCTTCCCTCCCTTATCTAAACACACCCCAATTTACGTACACAAATAAAACAAAATAATAGACAGAAAGAGATAAAAGAAGGAAAAAGTGAAACTCTTATCTGATAAAGGCTTCTTGTTCTGTTTTCTCCCCTTGTCTCCCTGGCCACGTGGGAGTGAAATCCAGAAAGGTCCCTGATGTCCTACAGAACATCCAACAGAAACAGTCACCAAGGGAAGGAAATGAGAGACATACAAATAACTCATCAGCATAAAAGACTCTAAAACTCTTTAGAGACAGTCTGTTCAAGCAATACGGAGTGTAGAGCATTCAATAGACTTGATAGAAGTACAAAAAGCCCTCCCACAATACTCACTTACCTATCACAGTACATTAAGCTGTGATCTGTTGGAATAAGGAGAGAAGACTGTCTCAAACTCTGATTTGTTTTGACATCATTAGATCAAATCAGTGGCTGAATTCCTTTAAAAACCCAGGTTTTTGACCATTTATTAGGCAATGTTTTTTGCTTTAGAGATTATCACCAGAGGTCATGCTGATTTGCTGATTCCAGATCCAGACTTTGCATTCAATCCAAGAGGTACATCAGGAGAGCCAGGTGCAGGAGCTGGAAGTAGCCGTGGTCGGACTCCTATCCTTGACTGGAGAACAAGTTTTTACTTCCATGGCAGAACTCTGATAGCAAATAGCCAGACTTGCTGTTTCAACAGGTACACTTTGTGATTCTTTCCAAATGCTTTACAGGCAGGGATGCTTTCTAAAGTTTAGCCTTCTAAATTAGTGTAGGATTTTGAAATAGCATTAGGGTCTAGGATACTATCTAATTTGCACACCTGCTTGAAATGTTTCTACTGTTCTCATTAATAGAAACAAACGTAACTGCAATCTTATTCTCATTCTGTGACATTATAGTTTATTTCACTTGAATAAGATCAAGACTTTTAAAATACATTTTTAAAACTAAAGGTCTTGATTTCTTGGTGCAATGTTTGAGTGTGTCGTCTGCAAGATGAAGAAACTGTTTTGATTACCACTATGTCCCTGGACCAGGACTGCTAAAAAGTAGCCTGAAAACACTGCCTGCATAAAGATTAGCTTGGTGGGCTCATGCTAGGACTGTGGTTCAGTGGGCATCCTTAAGTCAGAGTTTCCACTGAACAAAGACCCTGCACTGTGGGTTTAAGATCTTACCCTTTCAGTTCTGTAAGAAATCTCCCGAACTCGTATCAGTAAGCTACCCAGGGCCTGGCCTGTTTGGGAAGCAAAAGAATGTTCCTAAGTGATCAACCAAAGAGGTGTTGTTCCATAATGGACCATTGCTTTTCAGTCTCCTGCAGAAACCACTCAAATTCTATCTGCAACTGGGCTGCCACATATTAGGTCTTTAGGTCTGTGACTCCCACCCCTCCCACCTCTCTAGTACACCTTAGGACTTTCCTAGTGATTCTTAATATTTTGCCAGATTAATTTAGTGCAAGCTGATTGGAGCTGAGTTACCTGCTAAATTGGAATGGTCACAGGAAAAGCTTGACAGAGACAAAAAGAAATGTGGAAGAATTTTCATCTTCACTGCAGCCATGCAATGCATCCAGGATATACCAAGTGAGCGCTATCTTGTCCTCCTTTATTTCCTGAAACAGTGGTGGATAACTTGCTCAGTAAAGGTCTCCCAATGATAGTTAAATAAATACCTAGGTACTCCATCGATTTCTTGGCCCATTTGAAGGGGAAGAGTGTTCTTATTTAATCTTCAATGCCACTCCTTAGCTTTATGCCGGGAACCTCTGATTTAGAGAGTTTGATTTTTCATCCAGAAACCTATTGAAAGAGTTGTAATAGGGGCAGTATTGTTTGGATTGAATGTATGGGGTCGGATTAGGTGAGTAGTACACAATCTGTAAAAAGAACACTTTTATGTTGGTGCCGCATACCACATCTGATTGTAGCTATGCGCGTACCACAACTGATTGTAGCTGGGCTAGCACTTCAACCGAAAGGGGGAATATAACTGGCAATAACAGGTGTCCCTGCCGTGTTCCACATGAGAGTGGAAAGCTAATTGTTCTTTCCCAACTAATCAGGATTTTCGCCAAAGGGGACTTGTAACTCACACAGATAAATGTTTGCACTGGGGGCGTTTCCCACCTTTTGTTACACCTGACTACGAAATGGCCATTCAGCAGGAATAAAGGCTTTTTCTATGTCACTCACCAAAATCAACAGCAGGATCTGTCTTCTGTTCGTCTTCTTGCTCAAATGCAGAACTCCAAATTTCATCGGAGGTCTAGCGGTTCTTAATAAAGCCACATTGATCGGGTATATCAACTATGTTAGACACCCCTCTAAACTGTTCACCAGGATTTTAGTATCTCTCTTGATCCAAATTGAGGCTTGAAACGGGACGGTATGCAGTGGCCTTGACTGGCTTATGGATGAGGGTAATAACAGCCTCACTCATAGAGTTATTTGCCTCCTCTGTGTTCAGGAAGGCGATTAAATAACTTTGTCATATGAAGCATCAGTTTGGCTGCAAAGGTTTTGTAAAAGGCATTAGTTAGTCCATTCAGGATCAGGGCCTTGTTAGATAGTAGATTTTAAATCCTCTTCCTCGTCATTGTAATTTCCTCCTCTAAATCTAGTATGACGTTTCGAGGAAGGGTAGGGAGTTAATTAGGCTGAAGAAAATAATTGATTGTCAAGGGTTGACTTTGATTTAATTGCCTATAGAGACCCAGGAAGTCTTCCCTTTTTTCTTGTTCCATCTCTGTCAAAGACCAATTTAAGAGCCTGATGTTAGGGATGTGTGACCTGACCCTCGCATGCTGCAATCTAGCTACCTAAAGCCTTGTTAGCTTTTCATAGAATTTTTGATGTATTCCCAGTAAGGCTTTTTCAGACTTTTCAGTTAATAAAACGATTAAATGCCCTCTCAAGTTTCTCATCTCCCTCAGGAGTTTGATCAATCTCTATCCTTTGTATTACATTTCTGTTGTGTTTAATAAAAGATGCTGACATAACTTGAGGAGGATTGCAGGTTTATTCATGGAGAAACGGCTCCACGGAATACTCCCTCACCAGCCAGCACTAGCAACTGACTCAGCGACGGAATTCCACGTCTTTTACTACATTCATTAAAGGTATAATACAACCCATCTTCCTCCTTTAAAACAAAAAAAAACAAATAACAATAACACAATGAAATACCATAAAAGAAAGATAAATAGAAAAAAAACAGAATGATGAAAATATGAACAAATATCGATTTTATTTATATATATATATATATATATATATATATATATATATATGCACATCTAATCCTCACAAAAGATCTCTCAAATACTCTGGAGTCTCGTGGTTTCTTTAACTTATCCTCACTTATATTATCTTACAAAATCTTTTAAATACTCTGGAGCTTTGTGACTTCTTTGAGTTCTCCTCAGTTCTACAATTTCACCCCTTTCTCCTACATTCACACTCTTCTTTCCATACCCATTTGGATTCTCACTACCAACACATTTACGAAAAAAATGACTCATCATCCATATGCATAGAGCTGCTGCACTCATTCTCTTCTCTAACATCTATTGCATTCGCACCACCATATTCCTTGTCTTCAAAATACTAATTTTCTGCATGACATGCAGTTCAATATGGAGTTCCTCAGAGTTTAGTCCTTGGACCACTGCTGTTCTCAAAATATACTATTCTATTGTCTTCTATTATTTCTGTTCGTGAGCTAGATTCTCATTTCAATGCAGAAGGCACTCACATTATTTTTATCATGCAACCTTTGACACAGGCCTTCAGGAGTGCGTTTTCATCTTACTTGCTTGCCATTGAGGTCAGGATGACCACTAATTTTCTTAAGTCAGATCCTTCTAAAGTTGGTGTTCTTTGTTTCAGGACCTTGCACCTTAGACTGTTGATGTTTGAAAACCATGGCATGTTCATCTCTATAATAAGTGGAAAATAAAATCCATCATTCTATTGTAATTGTGGTTGAAAATGCTTGCCCTTTCTTGTTTTAAATATTGTTCCTCGCTTTATGTGGGCTTGGTCAAATACTTATTAATTTGTCTTTGACTATTCAGAATCACTCTATGTGGCTTCCCCATAGTCCCTAGACATCAGTTGCATTCTGCCTCCTTAAGTTAGTTGTCTCCTTCCCATCCTACCTGTGCCTTTTCTCTTTTTTGATCTATTCATCTCTTTGCTCCTCTGTAATTGCACCAACACCGTCTTGCTTTCAAATCCACCTCTTTCTTATCCCTATTCAAATCTGTATTGAAAGAGCATTTATTAAATACCTGTTATCACGGTTGTCCTGGTCGTCACCAATGCTGTGTTTTACAATCTCATTTCATTCTGCTTACATTGCTGTTGAAGTGCTTTGAATAAAATCGCTATAATAATTATAAATAAATAACAACTAACAATGTGAACATCTGTCTTTGTGTGTTGCACAATGTTAAGTTATAGGCATTCACAAAGTACAAATTCAGCCACATGTTTGGCCCGGCAGAACTTTCAGCAGTTCATCAATTACCCATATGGTTTGGGTTTACCATTTCAAACCGGTGTGATTGCGCTTGCAATGATGTATTGCTACATGTATTATTTTCTCACCATACTCCAGATTATGTAGCTACTTCTTATTCATTGAGTTGTGGGTGTACGAATTTTACCTTTAAGATTTTTATACCAGAGGTCTTAGCTAATTGCTTAGAATAAAAGGCTACTTCAAGGCTGATTGTAATGTCTCAGGCTAGCTTTCCTGATTTTTCCACACTTGGTTCCATCCTGCTGACCTGCAGAGATATAACCATCAACAGTTTACGTAAAGCTTAAAAGTTGAAGTATGTCAAGCTCTGCCAACTAATAACTTTACACACCCTTAACTTTGACTGTAAATGCTTTCATGACAGAGTTGTTATTTGGTGCAGTCTGCTGGGCTTTCACTTATCTTGTATGTGTATGTCTTGTTGAGTTTTAAAATACAGCATTTGACTGGAAGGTAATGGAATACATTTATTAGCAAGAAATAACCTGTATTCACCTAATTGAAGCAAACTTTTTTGCATCACCTGGAAACAAATTATAGAGGAACACAGAGATTTGTGTAGCCTCTTCACCTCTTCCTTTCTCTGCTATCAGCAGAATGCTGTTAAAATTTTATTTGGGGGCACCCCACCTGCTGGACCTAATTCCCATCAACTTCCTCATCATTCACCATCATTCAGGTGTGTTGAATGCCTGGTAATGTAACATATGTCACAGGTAGGATCTTGCTCCTCCTGAAAAACAAGGCCAGAATGCTCAAGGGGCCCATGGGGTTGGCAGTCCTGCTGCTACAGGTAACCTTGTGGTGGAGGCTGCTTACTCCTCCTTAAAGTTTGAACTCTGTGTCACATTAATCAAGAAGAGAGCCTTTGAAAGAAAGACAACACCAACAAGATTATCAGCACAATGAGATTCTCAGCAAGGCTCCACGGGCTATTATTTTTTCTCTATCCATTAAAAAATCTCTTAAATCCCTAAATTATCTCAACCTTCCAGATTAATATTCTAATGGTGTCCTCTCTTTGTATGTTTGCAAGATCATAATCATTTGGCTATTCAAAAATTGCGTAAAAAGATAAATAAATGTTAGAAAAGTACACTTATTCATTAACTTCAAATATTACAAATCTTGAAAGTCTGTGTTTATAAAATACTACTTTTCTTCCCATATTATACCCATTATTATATTCCTTGAACATATATTCCCTTACTATGTATTTACATATCTCTTTATTTATTACTCTAGTCCTACTGTACTAGAGAAAAATAAATAAAAATAATATACAATCTATAAATAAAATTCAAATTATAAATAAGTAAATAAAACAAAATAATATTAATGAATAAAAAAATTAAAAAAAAATAATAAAAAGTGTGTGTATATATATATATATATGTATGTATATATATATATATATATATACAATTATAAATAAAAAATATTATATTTTTACTCTCTTGTAAGCTTTATTTTGTCTACCCATCACCATATGTCATGTCTCTATCAATCTATCCTCCATCCCCACTCTGACTCATCCCAAACCCATTACACTACTTTCATCTCCTAAATAACCCTGGCTAAGCTTTTCCCTCCTCTTCCACATGTAACTCACTAAACCTCAGTTTACTACCATGATCTCCCAAACAACCCTACTAAATTCTCCCTTATGTATCTCACCTTTGACTCATCCAAAACCCTCCTGCTACTATGATCTCCTTAACTCTTTCCACAGACTCTTCCCCCCATCATCCCCCCTTTACTCATCCCAAGCCTCATCCTATTACTATAAACTCCAATTAACACTTCTTGGTTCTTCCCTTCTCTACCCCTTCCATTACTCCAGTCAATCCAACTAACAAACTCAAATATCCGCGGCTCAAATTAACTCATAATGATACTAAAACTGTACTCATATTTCCCTATACTAATCTACCACTAATTCCTTTTTGGTTCCGGAGTAGCGTGTTACTCGCTGAAAAGCGCTTTGACGCCTCATCAGGGGTAGTAAGCGCTATATAAATACTATTACAATACAATACAATACAATACAATACAATTTTCCAATATGATAAAAAAAGATGCACCTCCTTTACTCTAAATGGACCGCGAAAGTTTTCCCATTTCCCTGACTTGCCTTAATCTTGACCCAGCCTCCTTCCTGAATTTTGCTAGCTCTTCTCACAGTAGTCCTACATTTTCTCACGGTAGTCCTACCACTATCACCAACCTTACTAAAATCCAAACCATAATCTAACAAAGTCCTCATCCATGCCGGTAAACTTTTTGTCCCCGCTTTTCTTCCCCTCATCAGCTTAAAAAGGAACCTTTCCTGTAACACCATTCCTAGTTGTACGGTATGCCCAAATCTATATAGATTCAATTTCATTACCATTTGTCACAGCCATCTGAATTATCCCCTTTACCAAACGATTGTCCCTCTCAACCACACCATTAGCCTGAGAATTGTAAAAATTTGTACGAGAGTGCTTGATGCCTGTTTTTTCCCAACAATTCCTCATTTCTGCAGAGACTAACTGCGTTCCATTATCTGTGGTAATCCTATTGGGATAACCCTCTTCTTTGAATATTCCTTCCAAAACCTTGATAAATCTTGTGGTGATCTCTCTCATGAATCTCACTACAAGCCATTTAGTATGAACATCCATCAAAACAATGGCGAACCTCAAGTGAGCACTCAAATGCGGTAGTGCTCCAATAAAATCTGGACACACACTATGCCATACCTTACAAGGATCTTCAATGACACCACCATTGGTTTGGTTCCCAACCTTTAACCTTTTCTCACAGTTTTTACAAATGCTACACTTCTCAACCCACTCTTCAACATCCCCATCCATGCCTGGCCACCAAACGTTTCCCTCAACCTTCTTTTTCCTTATGTTTGTCCCAAGTGTCCTTCGTGTGTCAACTTAAACAAATTTGACCGCAAACGTGTAGGGGGGATGAACTTATCTCCTCTCATTAACACTTCATTCTCAACAATTGACAATTCCTCCAACACCTTTAAATAAGGACGGGTTGATGCACTCACACAACTCTTCCTTTTTGCACCACACTTCACCAAATTCATGACTTCCACTAAAGTAACATCTTCCTTCATTCTTGAAAGCCACCCTTCTCTTGAAACTGCACCTCACATACAATCATAAACATCTTCTATGCTTGATACCCCATCTTCTCTCTCCCACCTTTCCAAATTTGCTCTATCCATTTCTTGACATCTAACTGGCATACAAGACAAGCAATCCGCTTGGACATTACGCCAGCCGGAATATGTTCTTAGACATACGTGTATTCTTGCAGGTGTGAAGCAAATCTAGCTAACCTTACAGACCCCTTTCCTGCACCACCTGGTGCTAAGACTTTAGCTAAAGGCTTGTGGTCCATACGTAACACAATTGTCATACCCCAAATATATGTATGGAAATACTCCAATGCCCAAGCAGCTACCAAAGCCTCTCTCTCGATAACTGAGTAATTCCGTTCACTAGGAGTAAGGAATCTTGATGCAAACGCAACTGTTCTCTGTCCTCCAGTATGATACTGTGACAAAACCGCTCCTAACCCTAGAGCACTAGCATCCACTGTAATGATGGTCTTAAATTTAACATTAAAAGGCACTAAAACACTGGCATTATACAATTCTTTCTTAATAGCATTGAAACACAACACCTGTTCTTCACCCCAGACAAAACTATTTTTCTTCTTCAACGGTTTTCTCAGACTTTCAGTCTTATCAGCAAAATTTGGAATACATTTTGAGTAATATTCTATAAGACCCATAAATGATCTCAATTGATCCTTGTTATTTGGTGGAGGAGCATCTTTGATGGCTTTTAACAAATCTTTTTTCTGTCTTCCCCCCTCCTTAGAGAGAGAATGTCCCAAATACTCAATCTCTTCAACCAAAAACTCACATTTTTCCTTTCTTAGAGTCAACCCTGCCACAATAAGTTTGTCAAATACCTGTTTCAACGTAACATTATGACTTTCAACAGTTCTCCAAACACAAGAATATCATCTTGAAAAAACATAACATTGTTCACATCTTTGAAAGTGTTAGACATCATCCTCTGAAACACACTTGCAGTTGACGATAACCCGAAAGGCATTCTATTAAACTGGAATACACCTTCCAAAGTTATGAAAGCTGTGAGTTTCTTTGATTCATGGTGTAATTTGATTTGATGATATGCGCTCTTCAGATCCAGTTTACTGAAAAAACGCCCTCCCTTAAGTAATAACATCATCTCATTGATATTTGGTAGCGGAAAAGTGTCAGTTATTATGTTGTGGTTCACACTGTGCAAATCTACACAAAATCTTAAATTTTCATCTGATTTCTTTGTAAATTCACTCGAGTCCAAGACGCGTCTCAAACACACACTTCTTTTGAAATATAATGCCCATGACACTGCTTAGTTAAAATAATGAATAAATTATATCCACACTCTAGCCCTTCTGTTTCAGTTTGTGTGTGCTGACTTTCTTTCATATTTGAGCCTAGTTAGTTATTAGTTGCTTTCACTGACTATATATGTAGTCTCTATGCAATAAATCCCTTTCAAAATACAGCTGAGCTACGGAGTTGCAGAGCAGTGGAGTTTACTGCAGAGTTTACTGCCGCGCTGAGCCGAGAGCCGCAAAGCAGTGACCCCTGCACAAGACCCCCGCACAAGAGGGCCTCCCATGCCCTTGCCTACATCGTTTTGCACCGGCCCCCGGTCCCGGCCCGGCCTCGCTTACGGTACCGTCTGGGGAGGGGAGCGCACTGGCACTGTTGGTGAGTCGGCACCAGTGGCTGGGGTGGGGGGGCGATTTCCTGCTGGAACCTTCTGCTTGCCCCCCTGCTCTACCTCCTGGATTGTCTCTGGCTCCCCCCTGGGCAGCTGTGCTTGGGCAAGGACTCCGGGGCTGGTGAGGGTGCGCAAGGACTTTCGGCTAGGTCAGCTACCCCATCCCAGCGGCCCGCCACAAGAGAAAACTCTGGGCCTGGGCCTGCGCTATTATTGACTTCCTCAGGACCTTCAGGACTTCTCAGGACTGCCCAGGAGGGGGCTACACTGGAGACGGTGATGGTGACAGCGTTCAAAGGCAAGCATTTGACATCTTGCAAGCAATAACTGAAGGGGTTGGGGAGTGCACAAGACTGTAGCTTAGGCTGTAGGTAACTGGTAACCTGTTTTTTTACGGAAGCGGCTGGCGTTAGGCCAGTGTGGCTTGTCTGGACTGTGTTGCCCAGTTCTTCCTGCTTCCCCCTGCCCTTTTTCGCTCAATCTAACCCAAGCGGGTCTCTTTTACTCCTTTCTTCATTCCAAGCCTGCAAGTCTTCAAGTGGAGCACAGCTATTCCACAAACGAGTGTCGCTAAGCACCTCCTTAAGGACTTACTTTTCTATGCTGAGTAACATCATTTTCTTCCCCAAGCTCCCCTACAGTTGTAGGAAGTTCTCCTGGAGCTGTTGTATTATGAGGTCTGGTAAAGTAAGGAAGGAGCACTCCAATCCTCAAAAGCCCAAGAAATCCTGCCATGGTGTTGAGGTGGGTGACGTCCCCTCACATTCACTATCAGCCTCTGGAAAGTGGACACTTCCCCCTTCACCCACTGTAATTACAGCGGCACCTCTACCGGCAGCTGATCCGCCCAGTTCAGCAATTTTGAAGTCTCAACTTTCCATTGTTCACACACCATATCCATGCTCCTCAAAGCTCTGTGAGTCTTCTCTTTTGACTTATTTTAAGAAAAAACCTAAGTTGGAACTTTTTGCAAAGGGTGGGGAGACCGAGCCGGAGCCAAGCTGGAGTGCTCCCATGGAGTCTGCAGTTACTGATGTTTTACCCATTGCTTGTGGATATTTGACAACAGCGGCACAAGTTCACCGCCCAGTTTCATCCGCTTCTTCCCAGCTAGCATTTCAGGATGAAGTGATTCACTCCCCTCCTCATGAGGGCCAGCCGGCCGCACTTTTGTCAAAAACACGAACTTTCACCAATTATCATTTCTAGCTACCATTCTTTCAATGCAGAAGAGCAGGTGTCTACTTCAGCGGCCTCTCCACCAGTTTTCCATTGGCCGGTTGGGCAGGAAGGGCTGGTTGCAAGCCGCCACGACCTCCCTCAGGATCATAGCATTCCTCTGCCATCCAGCCCCCGGCAGCTCAATGGACACGGAGCTCAACTGGCGGCATTCACCCAATGTTACCAACAAGCTCTTTTAGCGGGGCTGTTTTCAGCCCTCAAATTGAGTTCACCAAAGGCGAGCTCAACGACCAATCGCTCCTTCACCTTTCTTGTCTTCAATCTGATTAATTGAGTGGTGCTGACAGGGAATTCAACCCTGTGCCCTCCCCTACGATCACGGTAACTGGCTCTGCCTGGCCTCAGCTTTTGCAAACTCTTCAAACCACTGTGCTGGCCTTGAACTACCACTCCGACAAACTAGACATCCAAGTTGATTTGCTGAATACATTGGCCTCTTATGTAGCTGGTATTGATCAAAAATTCGAAAATCTCAACCAGCTAATTACTAGAGCACAGACAAGTTCTAATTTTGTGCAACCAACATTCTGCTGTTGTCCAATCATTGAAAGCCTTTCATCCTCGCCCATCTTTTTAAGTTTGGTTGTATGTGAAATCAAGAGGCTATCTTCAGCTCCTGTGCCCGCGATGGCCCTGCCGAATCTAAGCTTTCTTCCCGATTTGGCTTGGGACCCCCCTCAACTAAAAACATTGGATGATTATTTTCTCCTAGTTAAGAGTGCTACCTTCACTAATCTTTCCCGGCCAGCTGCTACTAGAGTTCTGGAGCATGGCATTGCGGACAACGGTGCTCCTTTGATCTCTTCTTCATCTGAACTTGAGTCCACAGTGCCTGCCTCCTCCCATTTTTCCTGCATTCCTGCACTACCTGTTTCAGCCCAGCCAACACCTTCTGGAGTTAATCCCGTGGCTCAACATCCATTGAGCAAGAGGGAAAAAAAAGACTCCGCAAACAACGGAACAACAGGCGGAGGCAACTGCCTCAAGGATTTCTAACTAATATCCAATTGTCGGCTGGCCCTGAGGTGCAGCAGCTCTTGCAGTCGCAGGCGGCCCCCAGGGCGATTTCCCCGCCTATTCCCTCGTTGATCGCATCCGCTGACTTTCCCCTCCTGAGTGAACCTGCTAAGGACCCTCCGGCTGACACTATTGTGCAGGAAACTGAACTCCTTTTCAAGGACCATTTGATCTCGGCTGAGAAAGGCAACTTAGCCAGTGTGTCGGTTTTGGTAGCCCCACACTGGGGTAGCGGAGTGCATGTTTGTTCTGCAGCCACACTGTTTGAATCTAAAACTGTTTATGGGGATGCTGACGATGATGCTTTGCATTTCGGTTCTTCCAATTTCCTCAAGCTGCCATCTGACAATAAAAGCAGCCCTCCTGTAATTCTGCCACCAAGTCTCCTGTCCATCTCTGCCGATATTCCGGCCCTAGGGAGCCCTCTGGGCTCACTCAATATAGAGGAATGGTTACAGCCTTCATTTACCCTGTGTCCCTCCATGACTTCATTGGAACGCTCAATTTGTAAACTTGTGTTTACCCCAGAGTATCGTTCCAGGGGCTCTCGTGACATCTTGAATAGGGGGAATATTTTAAGACTCTTTAATGCCACCCCGGATATTAACGACATTGGTTCTAAGGATATTGCGTTTATTTAATTTTTTGACTCTAGGGGGCCCTACCCAAGGAACTCCACCCTGGTTTCGTTATTCTCTGCACCAATAGCTCAGTCCATTTTTTCTAAGAAAGATTTATTTCTCTTGTGGGGCATTACAATAACTTCTTACAAGGAATCTGGTTATCTTGTGTTACTATAAGAATCCAAATTTTCAACAGCTCCCATAGTATTGAAGCCCTTTTCAATCTTGAAAGGTGCACTAGGTGGCACTTATACCTTCAATGGCGCTCCCCTACTGGTTCTGGTTCCCAGGGGTCCTCTAATTGGGATTGGTTGCCATCTACCCTTTTGCATGGGCGTCCCCATTGACCACTACAGGTGGGTGGTTCCGCACAAACACCTGGATGTCTGTCCTTATGCTTGGAATATCAACGGGGATATGCACAAGTTTAACTCGGCAGACCTTTTAACTTTTTTGAACAGTTATGATGTAATCACCCTTCAGGAAACCTGGGCTGAGCACAGCTATCCATTGCCAGGGTATTTAGAAATATGGAAATCTGCCCACAGAACGAGCAAGAACTACCATGCCAAGGGAGGATTGGCCATCTATGTAACTGTTAAATTAAATGGGAGTATTTTGCCACTGGTTTGGGGTGATAACTGGATCCAGGAGATCGTCATCAGGAATGGGATTGTGCAGCTGACCCTCATAGTAATTAATGTCTACATTGCTCCCGGAACAAAGGAAAAAAGGGGCAGGCTGTCTCGATTGGTGCAGATTGTGGGCAACTTAGTTTGGGAATACCCATGTGCTAATTATCTTATAACTGGTGATTTTAATACGAACCTGTTTCAGGATACAATGGAGGTTCTTGATGGTCCCGACCTTGGTAACCGCCAGTTAATTCCTGAACAATTGAGGTCTCAGGGTTGTCGGCATTGCCAGTTGGGAGAGTACTTATTAATGCACCTTAACAGCATGAGCTTTAAAGTTTTGAATGGGCGTTTACGTGACGATGCCCCCCCGTGGACAAGATCTGATGGTCGATCCCACTCCTATTTAGATTATACCATTTGTAATATTGAACTATTCCCTTTCATTGAAAAGTTTTTAATTTCCTCCTGGAGTGAGAGTGACCATTGTCCACAAATTGTATCCATCAAACCTAGATTTCCTGTACACTATGTTATGCGGGCAGTGGGTGGCGGTGTTTGCTCTGAGTCACTAAACGTATTAAATGGAATGCTTCTATTGGCGGTATAGTATTGACTGAAAGTATTAACTTTTTTGACTCTGAGGGATCGGGTTGTGTCTCCCCAATTAAGCTATGGGTTAAACTCTCTTGCCTTTTATGGTCAAGGTTCCATCAATATGCACATAATTGTGCCCCATCCCAGTCGTTTGTCATCTCCAGGGAAACCAGGAATCTAAAGAAAGCACTTAATAGGCTAGCATGGGCAATCATAAAAAGCCCTGATTCTGAGTGTTTATTCACTGAATATAAACAACTGAGGAAAGATTATAGGAAGGCTGTTTACAATGACCATCAGACCTATCTTAACCAGTTTTGGGCTAAACTTTTAAGTGCAAGTAAAGATCCAATTCCACGAAATTCTGGTCCCTCATCAATAATCTAAATAGCAACCAAAGGGCCATTGGTGCTGTCAACATTTCAGAAGTCTGGACGTCTTATTTGACTTCCCACTTCTTCGCTAGCGAGCAGGATGTGAAACTGATGGATAAGGGGGCCCATAGTTTTACTTCTGCTTTGTTTAAGATGTGTCCCTTGTTTACAGGGTCTTCAATTCCCTCGCAGGGAGTGAAGAAGCTTTTCCATCTACATTTCCCCCATATCATCTCGAGGGCTAAGCAATTTGGCGCCCCAGTCCCAACGGTCTTCCTCAGGCACTGTTCAAACAGGACCCTCTTTTTTAGGCCAACCATCTTGCTCATCTGTTTGAGCACTGCCTCTTGACTTCAACAATTCCTGAGTCCTGACGTGGTGCCATTCTGCATCCTTTTTATAAAAGTGGTTCAAGGTCAGACCCGGCTAATTTTAGGATGATAGCCCTGCAGGACAATGAGGCCAAGTACTATGCTAGCCTTTTGTTGCAAGATCTCCGTGCTTGGGCTAAATCAAAGGCTTTAATTCCTATTGTCCAAACAGGGTTTTCTGCTGGCTTAGGCACTTCGACTAATTTATTAGCGCTTTCCATTCTGAGTGACAGGGCGATTTTGTCAGGTATGATGTTGAATTGTTGTTTTGTGGACTTTAAGGCGGCATTTGATTGGATACCACGGAGTGCCCTGTGGGCCAAACTACAAAAGTGGGGTATTCCTCCAGTACTCCTGGGTGCTATCATAGAACTCCATACAAACACTTGGGTTCGCATTAAGCTTGGCGATGGGTGTTCCCTTTCTAGGAAAATTCACACCACTCTTGGTGTGAAACAGGGTTGTGTACTTGCTCCCCTCCTTTTTAATCTGTTCATTGCAGATATGTCAACGTCTCTTGACGCTGTCAACTCCCATCCCCCCAAGATTGGGGGTTTTAGGCTCAGTCATCTGCTTTATGCCGATGATCTTGCATTATTTAGTTGCACTAGGATCGGTCTTCAACGGCTGCTTAACCAACTTGCATCTTATACTTCTGTGAATCAATTGGAAGTTAATATGCTCTAAACAAAAGTGGTCTGTTTTGGGAGGAAAAAACATTTGGGCTTTAGTTGTTTTTTTTAAAGTTGTAAACTTGTTTCCGACCAGTCTTACAAATATTTAGGGGTACACTTTGATTTCAGGGGCAGATTTGTTAAACATAAGAAGGAAATTGAGCTCAAAGCTATGGCACTGCAGGTCACTTTTTCTAAATTATCTAAAGTCTTAAAGGGGCCGACCCTCCTTCCCTTAATGGAAGTTATGAGAGCAAAGGTTATCCCTTCACTGACCTATGGTCAAGAAATTTTGTTGGGTAAAGGCTCCTGCCTATTAAATAGGCTGGTCAATAAAATCTATAAAAGAGTCTTTCGATTATATGACGGAACACCGAATTAAAAACAACTACTAACCTTAACAACGAGGTCGGAACACCGACCTCGTCCTTACTACTAATGATTTTACCACGAATGCCTTAACAACGATATTTCGTTGTAAAGGCATTCTTGATAAAATCATTTGCAGTAAGCACCATTCACCCTACATCCCTCACCCCACCCCCCCAACCCCACCCCAAAACCTAAAACCCCCTGACCCCCCACCCACGCCCCAAAACCAAAAACGCCCCACCCCCCCAACCCCACCCCAAAACCTAAAACCCCCTGACTCCCCAAAACCAAAAACGCCCCACCCCCCCAACCCCACCCCAAAACCTAAAACCCCCTGACGCCCCCACCCCTCTCCCCAAAAGCAAAAACGCCCCACCCCCCCACCCCACCCCAAAACCTAAAACCCCCTAACCCCCCACCACCTCCCCAAAACCAAAAACGCCCCACCCCAAAACCTAAAACCCCCTAACCCCCACCCCCTCCCCAAAACCAAAAACGCCCCACCCCCCCAACCCCACCCCAAAACCTAACACCCCCTAACCCCCCACCCCCTCCCCAAAACCAAAAACGCCCCTCCTCCCCAACCCCACCCCAAAACCTAAACCCACCACTTACCTTCGCCAACTCCCTTCTTTGTACCTTAACCATGCATGTTCGGTGTTCAGAACATACGTAGTTAAGGCACAAAAATACGAAGTCGTGGTTAAAAAAAGCGTTGTTACGCTTTCGTTAACCACGACTTTCGTAATAAAAAAGTCGTAAAAAAGGATGTTTCCCGAGTCTTTCACGTTCCGTGCTTGGCTTCACCCGCGCAGGTACAGTTGGAATTTGGGCTTCCGGATTTGGTGGCAGTTGGTGCTGGTGCTTTCTTGAAGCTTTGTTATAAATTGTGTCAGGCCACAGATGGTCACCTGGAGGCAGTCTTGTGGCAAGAAATTAGTGAGTCGAAATTGAAGGGTACTTAATCTTATTTCTTGGTTGAATGCAAACAGCGACTAGATGCTGGTGATCTTTGGGAAAGCAATCCCTCCTACTCTCTGTTTAACCTAGATGTAAAAAGGCTTATTCAACTGTATTCACAACACTCTGACTGTTCCCTCCTCGTCAACGGAAGCATGCCTGGGCAGTAATTGAATCCTTTAAGCCAGGTATGTCTTCTAGCTTTCTCTCCTGTTCTTACGGGTTTTGGTTGAAAAAGGCCTTTATGGCCTTAAGGATGGGTGATTGGGGCTTCCTAAAACATTTACCCTAATCTAATGGCAGCCATCCTCTGGGGAAGGAGTGACATCCAGAGGTTGTAGTAATGCAGACGAGACTATTGATCATGTGGTTTGTCTGTGCCATGCTTTATTAAAGGAGCGTAGATTCTTGCTTCTGAGCAAATGGAATGAACTGGGAATTGGCTCCTGTCGACAGGCTATCATCCAATCTTTGGACCCAGCCAATTCAACTAAATGCGTTATTGACTAAATTTATTAAAATTACACAATCCAAATTTAGTGGCACTACGAGCAACGAATAGGTATAATCGGAATTTCTTCTGCGCTCTTGCCACTCTGTCCGTTATTGGTTAGGCCGTGGAGTTCCAGCGACATATGGTTGGTATTTAATGTAATTACTATTTAATGCACTACGCACCTTTAGGGCTGTGCCTTATGTATTTTGTCTTTTTATGTATTATGGGGGTTCTGGGCTGGATGGTCTGTTTAACTTTTATATTCCAGGATTGTCTCACATTTTTAGGCAGGAATGTAATTTTTTAAGGTGTCATGCGTGTTTAAATCAAGGTATGTTTTTAGCATAAATTCTGTTTTTGATTGTATTCATTCTTGATTGCTTCTTTGCTCTCTTGCCTATTTGTATTGGATTTTATTATCTGTACAATAAATTATTCATTCATTCATATCCTCACTCGTGCCGTTGAAACGAAGGCTGCCGTTAAGATTACGTGAACGTCCAAAATCCAAATCTGCACGCTGTGTTCTTATCGCGCTAGACGTCTCCCCAGCTGGCCACTTATCGCCAAATTTATGTTGTGTTTAAAAAAAGATGCCGTCATAACTTGGAGGAGGATTGCAGGTTTATTCATGGAGAAAAGGCTCCACGCAGTACTCCCTCACCAGCCAGTCATAGCAACTGACTCAGCGACTGAATCCCATGTAGCACCTCATGCCAAATTCTAATCATCACATTCTTTTACTGCATTCCTTAAAGATACAATGCAACAATTTCCCTTTCTTTTAACTCTAATTCTAGTTTATCTTTTGTCAAAGATCATATCTGTTGTTGTTGGGTACTAATCTCAATGGCCCTCCCCCTAACAACTGTCCTATAGGCGCCCCAAACTACTGATGTGGGTAATTCTACATCTTTTTTGGGTCGTGAAGTATTCGTCACTTTGATCTTAGCTCTCTTTTATGTGGAGTCTGTCTTTCAGGATATTTGAATTGAATTACCAAGATCTTCTCTATAAGCCCTTTTGCAGCCACTCAAAATCCTGTGTCACCAGGGCGTGCCAGTGTCTATCCTCATTGTTTGAGAGCACAGGAATCGCCTCCCAAATCTAGTTTAACTGTGGGAGAAACATGTGTACTTCTCCTCCATTGGGTGTTTTTCTCTCCAAATGACATACAATCTGAAGTTACTTAAGTGCTCCTATAGGGCTTGGGCCATCCCCCATGTAGAGAGGTCTGGTCTGTTGGTTGTTTGTCTCACTTAAGGTTCAATTCACCCTCCCACCATATCTCTCCCCACACAGATCATTGCTGGGGGCATATGACGGTTCTACTGTAATCTCTCGTCCTCTGAGCAAGCCTGTGATAATTATATAATGGCCTTTTGATGTGTCTGTATAGACTTTTTTGACCTTTATAGGCAAATGTTTATGGAATGCCACTATCACCTACCTAGCTTTTTTGTCTGTTGGAGACACAAAATATAGCATGGTGTAATGTCTATTTGAAATAGGCCTGTTAAATACAGGTAGCAGGTGCATCTCCTGGAGACATACTATATCAGGCTGGGTGTTTAAGCCTCATACATTCCATGTAATGAGTCTAACCATAAATTAGGGCAGCGTGATTCATGTACTTCCGGCTCATCTTAGTACCTGAATGTCGTTGGTGGCTAAAACTCCTCAAACTGATATTACAGATTTGGTGCAGCATGATGGTCGTGTCCACCCTTCCCTCCATTGACCTTGTGACTCTCAGAAAAATAAAAACTCTAGTCTGCAAATGAAACATAAATCAAAAAAACACAAAAAATAGTGAATCATATTTTCTGGTGTGATGTCCATTCACACCAGTGGGCCGCCGGCCACTTATAAGTATGTCCACAAATCCAACTCTCTAATCCAACCCTCTTCCATTCTCATTAGTCATGGCAACTGAGCTCATTGTCTTCTAACTGTTTCTAGAGTTGACCAATAGCTCAATCATTTTGTTGTAGATTTCCCTCTTTGCCCTCGTTGGATTTTCTCATTTTCCTCTCCCATCTGTCGTTGTTATCTGTTCCTTTGTTACGTGGTCCCTTCCACAACGTTTGATGAACCTGCCAACTCCGGCATTTCTTTCCCCTTGACCAGGGATATAATCATTCTACTTTTTCCCTCCTAGTTCACAGACGAGTGCAAAATGATAGGCCCATCTGTATATAGTTTGTTGGTTTCAAAGTTCCATAATTCTTTCCAATAGGACCCTCCATGGCTGAAGTGTGGCTTGGGATACATCTTGAAACAATTGAACTGTGCAGTCCTCGAATTCTGTGGCCTATTGTCTCCAGGATGTTCTTAAGATTACATCCTTCATGTCAGATGATGCAAATTTGGCTATCAAGTCGCTGGCGTATGCCCGGTCCCGGGCGGAGTGATCCCAACCATTGGGTCCTGATGTTTCTAATAAATGGTTGGGCCTTGGAGCCCAAAACATGAACAGAAGTCTGAGACAGAAGTCTGTTGGCTCTGGTCCCTCAATGTGTTAACTAACGTTTTGAATTCTCACATTGTCTCTTTGTGATCTGACCTCAAGATCCTTGTATTTCCTCTTTATGACTTCCATTTCCTCTGCCATTTGAGGAATCAGTACCTGATTTTTACTGGAAGTAGCATGCAGATGTTTTATGATGTGGCAGCCACTCTGACCCGAATTGCTTAGATGATCTTCATCAAATTAGATACCTTCTTTGGATTTAATCAGAGAGGGTCTTGGTGAGTTGATGTTGTAACTCTGCGAAGCACTTTTGAAGATCCTCTTTAGTGAGGGCATGCTTTTCTGTGCTTTTCTGCAACATTGCTAATGTTGATTCCCTCTGTGTATGAGGAAGCTGTAGTTGCAAGCACAATTTGTGGTCCCGCTGGTTTTTATTTCTTGCAGATTTCTTAATAGGTCACCTGAGGGAGTATGGTAGTCAGTGGCTTACTTTCCACAATGTCTCGTTGGTGACTCTAGTGCTTATTGCCTCAATGTTGTATCGTCTGTGGAGCTTCTCTCATGACAGCCTTCTTATAGGTGGAGTACGCTTCTATAATTTCAACCCCAATATTCTGCTTTGGCAGCATTCCCCTCAGGTAAGTCCCTATTGTTATTTGCCAAACAGTAACAGTACCTCTCTTTGTAGGAGCTCCCATTCCAAGCTCGCCACCTCTAAAGAACAAGGGGGCTTCATCTAACTTCTGTGGTATCCTGCAAGACTTTGCCTGGGCACCTCTCTCTGGGTCTCTCCTTTCTGCCAAACAAGGACTTCCTTTAGAGTGGTCCAGAATGGGCTAGTCCTTGCACAATGAATGCCACTCTGCTACCCTCAACATGGTTGCAGCTGAGTGCCTCGGAGGACCCCGCATATTCCTGATGGCAATCACCTTCCACTTCATCACTATTTAGGTACCTCAGGGAAGACTTCTACAGTACCATTGTGTGATGAAAATTATTGCTAGCTTTAAAGTAGTAGAGGTCCCATTCGGAGTGGTGAGGTTTCTCCCACGGGTCAGGGGAATAAAGCTCCTGCCTGTAGTTCCCAGGCTACCACGTGGCACCCTCCACAAAAGGCTGGTGAACCTGGAGGTTCTTAATATCACTATCCTCTGTTTACTTTTAATATTGGTAATCTCTTCCTCCCCAGCACATGTGAATTCCTGATTCTGTTTTATGAAGGAGGCATTTACCTGTCCGGGATACCACACCAAACGAAACCCGAAACTACTCTTTGTAGCGCATGGACGCATGGCCGTCTCGCATTTTAGCCAGAGGCATTATAGGCCACCTCATTCCCTGGTCCGGTTTCAAGATGCCCGTATCTCACTAAAGTCTGGTGGAGCAACCCAGCAACTGAAAAAAGCTTGTTGTGTTCCCGTCCAGGACTGATCAATGCACTCCTACATATGCTATATGACATTCACCACCCAGGGATGTGGTTTGATTGGCATATCAGCAGATCTGTTGCAGCACAAACTTGAGCCTGACCAGCAGCTCTCTTCTAGCACATGCGGAAGGTGCTAGCACCTGCCATGGCCACACACCATGGGAACATTTTGAATGTGATCATTATTTGTAAATTCTGAGGTGGAGTGGGAGAAATGCTTTCAAAATGAAGCCTGATCTTACCCAGAGAAATGATTACTGTGCATTTTTCAGGGGCTTGTGGGCAGGCTGTCTTGATTTTTGATAGCTTTGAATCTGTCTTTGCTTTGGTTAGAGTCGTTCTTGATGGCTGACTTTTAATAGTTGTAATTGGCATTGGCTTTTAGAGGCAGGAGGGGCTGATGTTACCTTTTAGATCTGTTCAGGATGTTAGAGTGAGACGGTTTTGCTTGTGTCATGGAAAATATTTTTGAAGGAGCAGTACTTTTGTTGATGGGTTTCAGGGGCAGCTCCTCCATAAGGGGGGAGGAGCGTTGCACCCTGGCCAGCAGCGCAGCTGCAAACCTTTTCCACAAAAACAATAATAAACTTTGTTTATTATTGTTTTGGGTGGAAAGGGACGGGCCACAGGGGTGACGAGCAATGAGGGGGAGTGGTTAGCACTCCCCCTCAGAGCACATGTGTGTTTGGCCGGCCATCACGGGCCAGCCACACACACATGCGCACAGGGCTCTCTCCAGCACAGCAATGCCCGTGAGCACCCTGCCCGAGCGCTCTCAGCCAATCCTGACACTGCTCTGAGCCTGTGCCTGCAGGCAGAGAAGAGGAGCAGCGTGGCACTGAAGGCGGCGACAGCACAGGTACGTTTTTTTTATTTTTTATTTAATCCCACCTCTCTCCCCTGTTAATCACACCTCTCTCCACCTGTTAATCCCCCCTCCCTCCCTCCACGCAGAGCCCCGTCCCTTCACCATTGTGTGAGCCGCGACTGATGGGTTTTGGTTTTCTGTGGTGGATGTGTAGTGGGTCGGTACTGAGAGTGTAGAACTATCTAACCAGACAAGTGCCATTTGGGTTGACATCTGAGGGCCTGAGTGAAGGTAAACCTGATTCAAAATGCTTTGATGTGGTTTAAAATGTTGGAGGGCGTTCACAGTGTTGAGAAAGTTGGACAGTACTTCCTATGTAATCTCAGAGAGATTGACCTCACACTAAGAAAGATTATCTTGGAATGTTTGAAGTATGAGGTTGTGTTGAGGTCCAAGATGCTCTATGTGAAGTTCAGGTGGTAATCTTGCACAATGAGAGGGGGAGGGGGAGGTTGAGGACATTCATGGATATGGGTGATTGTTGAAGGGTTTGGTATGTAGAGTGGCATGAATTCTGATTTCTTTGTGTTGATTTTCAGGCTGACTTGCTGGACATAGATGTTAAGGCAAGACATCTTTTCCTGAATATGCTGGTGTAAGACAGCAAGATTAGATCATACACATAGTCAAGTTCCTCCAGTGTTCTTGTCTTCATTTGCTCTTTATTTCTGATGCCTGAATGAGGATGCCCTGGTGGTCTTGCAGAAGACGGATCAGTGGCAAAAAAGTCTGAGATGGAATCAGCCTGTTCCCTTTGGCACAACTCATTACAAGTGAGTAGAGTTGGTCTTATGCTCAAGCCTCTACAACAAGTTCTTATCTTGTGGGCTGCTAATTCAGGGGTTGTATTGTCTTTTCTAAACAATGCAAATATGTTACATTATAGAATTCCAAACCGCAAATGTTCTACAAATTAAGTAGAAGCAAACGCAAGCTGCCGTTCGACCACTGAATGAGCACCCGTGCATTTCATAGCAAGGGCTTGATTGCAGATGCGCACTATAACCTCACCTCAAGAAACCCTCTGACTCAACAAGTACTGACACAACTCCATAAGGAAACAACTCAATACCCTCAGCCCCAACTCTTCAAGCATATACTCTGACAAAAAGAAATCTGGAAAAATAATTCCTGAAGGCAGTACACTGCAAATTTGAGCTTTGGAGCAAGGCATTGCAAAGAATTAAATCCAGAAACTGACTTTTTTTTATTGCTGGATGATAAATTTAAGATCTCAAATTATGCATCAGTTCAAGAACCCCATCAAACCCAGCCGGTTGTTTCTGCATGTTGTCTAACTAGAGGTGAGTGACTCACAGAAAGCTCGCATCAGGCTGGAGTCGAGGCCTGGATAAGGCTCAGCTTGTGGTCCTTTTGTAACCTTGAACCCAAAAGGAGCCAAGCTTTCATGGGAGGAAATATGACCTAGTGGCTATAGCTGCCAAACGTAACATAGGGAACCAGGTTGGAAACCCGCCTTAGCTCAACATCTTGTGAATGCCAGGCAAATCTCCTTGAGCTGAAAAACCAAACATGGAATAGGTTCTGTCTGTTGTGAAATATTTGTATGTCCTCGGGCAAGATTTCTCCTTTGTAAAAAATGCCAAAAATAAAATGTGGATTATGCCTGACACCCACACTTTTACCTCACTTACCAAGTATTAAATACAAAACATTAACATTTGATACCACAAAGAGATACCCATTTAGTGACTGAACTGCACAGTGTGAAGTGTGAAACTCTGGGTTCAATTCCAGCTTCCATGCTTAACCAAACTGTGTTATCCTAAGCAAACACTTTATTACATTGTACCTCCGAAAACACTTTCATATACCTCCGTTCAGGGTGTGTGCACAAAGTCTCTCTTTTGTTTGTTTTAATAGACTAAAAATGTGCTCCTTTTATGAGAAGAATCCAGACCATACAAAGTGTACCCATGTCCCCTGACATGCCTGCCCGTTCACCAACAGCATTGTCATCAGGGTGGGGGTAGGAGTGTTTCTCAGTTCATGCTTAAAAACGCTCACTTTTTAATAAATACTTCACAATGCAATGATACAATGTGATGAGCTAAGATAAACTGCTTCTTCGTATTAGGGAAATACACTTTTTTGAATTTTGAAGACAACCTTTCATATCCTAACAGGATCTTCGTTACTTTACATGTCAAATATTTTTAGGGTCTGCTCGAGCACAGGCTGTTAGAGCTAGAGCCAAAGCCGACTCCTGGCTCGCCTATCCCTGTTAATTTGTTGGTTCGACAACCTCTACCTCAGACATATGCTAAAAGCTGCCACAACCCAAGACTCATCATCAGGACCGGCTTTTGGCATAGACAAGTTGGGCCCAGGACTAGGGCGTCAGCCATTAGAGAGGCGCACAGAGCTGTCTGCATTAAAGTCATGCAAACAGCAGCACCCATTGGCTCCAGTGATTCAGATTGAAGTGCTTTTAATCACTTGGTATTGCACCATCAGTCCTTTACCTTGGCTTTAGCTTTCACCCACTGGTGCCACACACCAAAACACCCCAATAAATAGCTTGGCACCAGTGTGACACTGCTGAGCTGTGGCTGTGACTGATTCAAGACAATTGGGGGAAGTGTAAAGATGTTTGTGTTCATTGGCCAGTCACTACTGTGATGTTTTACCTGTCTGGAGCTGACCTGTGAATATTAAAGCATCCCTGCACCCACCCCTTACCCCCCCCACCACCGCCTCATTTTATTCAGCAGCAACAGTGAGGGCACCCAGGGCCGTATTTATACTTTTTGGCGCACAACTGCGCCAACGCAGTTGTGCGTCAAAAAATTTAACGCCATTCCAAAGCGCCACGCGGGCGCCTTATTTATGGAATTACGTTAGCCGGCGGAGCTGCCTGGTGTGCGTAAAAAAAAATGACTTACACCAGGCAGCGCCGGCGTAGGGGAAAATGGAGCTTGGGCGCCAAAAAATGGGGCAAGTCAGGCTGAGGCAAAATGTTCGCCTCAACCCGATTAGCGCCATTTTTTTTTACTCCCAACCCCCATTTAAATGACTCCTGTCTTAGCAAAGACAGGAGTCATGCCCCCTTGCCCAATGGCCATGCCCAGGGGACTTATGTCCCCTGGGCATGGTCATTGGGCATAGTGGCATGTAGGGGGGCACAAATCAGGCCCCCCTATGCCACCCAAAAATAAATAAATAAATACTTACCTGAACTTACCTTAAGTTCCCTGGGATGGGTCCCTCCATCCTTGGGCATCCTCCTGGGGTGGGTAAGGGTGGCAGGGGGTGTCCCTGGGGGCAGGGGAGGGCACCTCTGGGCTCCTTCCGAGCCCACAGATCCCTTAACGCCTGCCCTGACCAGGCGTTAAAAAATGATGCTAAAGCAGCTGGACGTCATTTTTTTTGACCCGCCCACTCCCGGGCGTCATTTTTGCCCGGGAGTGTAAATACGGCGCACATGCCTCGGAGTCATTTTTTAGATGGGAACGCCTACCTTGCATATCATTAACGCAAGGAAGGTGTCCACGCTAAAAAATGATGCAAACTCCTAGATCTTTGGCGCTAGACGGGTCTAACGCCAAAGTATAAATATGGAGTTAGTTTTGCGTCGGATTTGCGTAAAAAAAAAGACGCAAATCAGGCGCAAACAGAGTATAAATATGCCCCCCAGTGTCTTTCTGCTATTTTAGCAAAGGGTGGCTGTGCTCGCCAAAATCCTGCTCGTTATGTTTCAAGGTTTCTTATTCATTTTTTTGCAACCCTGTTAATGTTTCCTTGTGGGATATTTAAAATGTGATTAGTAGAAAGTTCGACTGGGTTATGTGAATATTGGCAAGTATACAAAGTATATCGAAGGCGCCTGCTTGGCAGTGTTCATACCTTTTAATGCAAAAACATTATTTTAACTTCCTCGTACGCCTTGGCCTCCAGTTCTGCACAGTCTTGTGACTCTCTGAGATCCAGGCTAAATGTTGATCATGTGCACATGATCCAAGGTGGGTGAGAAAGAACTTTCCAGTTGAAGTTCAGTAACGGCATACATGGTGACTCTGAGCTGAGAACAACTGTGCGGCGTGCATACTCTCGTGAACACATGGAATCCACCTTTCAGTGCTGCTTAAAATGTCAGATCTTCCTTTTGCATATTCCAGTCACAGGAGATCACGCCGAAGACAGGGTGATGCATGTGCCTGATTGTCGCAGCCTTTGCATGCGTGGCTTCGTAAAGGTAAGGGCGCGCGATAGATGTGACGGTGACTGGTCAAGCGAGGGAGCGAGAGCCGAGCCTGGGAAAGGGAAGATATCATCAGGCACTTCCCGCGTGCTTACGTCGCTTCAGGTCAGTGGGCACTGAGTGCACGAGTATTGCTGTCTGCTTACATCACTCTGACTCACGAGTTACCGGCTGCCGGAGGGTTGCTGGCCCTTTGCATCAGTTTATTGCTGGGAAATATGAAACACTAACATCGCTTCTGACAGGTCAAGAGTGACGGAGACCAACGGCTGCCCGGAGGGGGCCTGCAGCAAAGTATGCGGATGCGATAATGCCTTAAGGGAGCTTCTTGCGAGACACAGTCTCTTTGTGGAACTCGTAGGGCGTACAAGAAAAGTTGTACTTTGTACTCTGATTGGAATATCCACAGTGAACTAAATTTACTAACAGAGTACAACAAAGCTCGCGTGGGCCCAGCCCTCATTCCGATAGCAATAACTATAAAAAAAAATCTGAGTTTCATATTTTCTTAAACTGACGCAGTGTACCAAAAGCACCTTTTTCTCCGATTCTTTTGCTTCTCATCTGTACAATATTCCACCTGTGGAGATTTCCTTTCATATTCTTTCTTTTAGTACATTACTACAAGGGTGTCCAGAGGTCGCAGTGCCTGCTAATGTCTCGCACAGACGGCTGCCCCTTGTCTAATGTGCCTTGGTACCGGTCCTTATCAGTATGACATAAACCCTAATTTCGCGCCTTAATATTTGTTTTCAGGAAGCTCAGACATCTCCCCCCATTGTGACATTTTAGGTTACTTATATTATGTCATGCTGTATCAGCTTAGTTGTATATGTTATGTTATTTTATTTATATTAGTTCATGTTATTTTAGGTTAGGTTACATATGTAATGTCATGATATGTTAGATTTGTGTGTGTATGTATGTATATATATATATATATATATATATATATATATATATACACTTTAAAACCCAAAGGTTAGAGACACGTTATAGTTAGGCTCACATTTCAAACGTACAAAAACATAGAAATGTAGCTGTTATAGTTATTTCAAGTAACTATAACTCATGCCCTAAGGGAACTGTAACTCGCGCCCTCGCCATGCACTGTTTTCCCATCAATAATGTTACTGCAAATGTTAGAGTGATATTATAAAAGATCAATCAATCATTTCTAGGGCACACTACCCACCTTTAGGCACTAGGGAGGGTCCTCAGAGATAGGTTGAAGTGCCAGGTCTTGAGGTCCTTCTTGAACTGAGGCAGCAATGGCGACTGTCTCAGGTGTGGTGGGAAGGAGTTCCAGCCTTTAGCTGTCAGATATGAGAAAGATCTTCCTCCATCTGAGGACTTCTTTATGTGGGCTACATTGGCGAGCGACTGTTTGGGATGAGCGGAGAGGACTGGAAGGGGAGTACCAGGTGATCCAGTGGTTGTGATAGATGGGTCCGCTGTTGTGGAGGGGTCTGTAGCCATGTACAACGAGTTTGAAGTTGATCCTTTTCTCAACAGTGAGCTAGTGGAGGTTCTTCAGGTGTTCTGCGATGTGTTCTCGCTGGGAGGGGAGTCTAGGATGAGTCTGGCAGCAGCATTCTGAATTTGTTGTAGCTTGTTTATGTTCTTCGTGGAAGTTCGAGCATAGAGAGTGTTGCCGTAGTTGAGTCTGCTTGTGATTAGGGCGTGTGTCATGGTTTTCCGGGTGTTGGTTGGTATCCATCTAAAAAGCTTTTGGAGGAGTTGGAGGGTGTGATAGCAGGTGGAGGCGATGGAGTTGACCTGCCTGGTCATAGTGAGCGTTGAGTTGAAGATGACCCCGAGGTTTCTAGCATGATCTGTAGGGGTGGGGAGCCTGCTGAGTGTAGAGGGCCACCAGGAGTCATCCAAAGCTGACAGAGATTGTCCCAAGATGAGGATCTCAGTTTTGTCTGAGTTCAGCTTTAGGGAGCTGTCCCTCATCCAGGTGGCAACTGCTTCCATCTCTGAAATTCTTCATGGCTGTTGAGGGGTTCTCGGTCAGGCAGAGGATCAGCTGGGTGTCATCAGCGTAGGAGGCAATGCTCATGCCGTAGGTCCTGACGATGGGGGCGAGTGGGATCATGTAGATGTTAAACAGCATGGGGCTGAGCAATGATCCTTGCGGTACTCCGCAGCTAATGTCAGTGGGTTCTAATAGGTGTGGCGGGAGCCTGGTTTTCTGTATTCTGCCTGTTAGGAAGGAGTGTATCCATTGAAGGGCCTTGGCGCGTATGCCTGCTGCATAGAGTTGGGCGCATAGTGTATGGTGGGACACTGTATCAAAGAGAGCTGGGAGGTTAAGTAGGATGAGGGCTGCTGCTTGTCCACAGTCGAGGAGGGAGTGGATGTCATCTATGGCTGCAAGCAGGGCGGTTTCGGTACTGTGGTTTGTTCTGAATCCTGATTGGGAGACACCCAGTATGTTGTTGTCTTCAATGAGTTGGTGTAGCTGAGTGTTGATTGCTTTCTTGGTGACTTTCGCTGGGAAGGGTAACAGTGAGATGGGTTGGTAGTTCTTGAGGTTTATTGGGTCAGCTGTGGGTTTTTTCAGAATTGGATGAATCTCAGCATGCTTCCAGTCTTGGCCTTGTTGAAGATGTAGTGTGGGAGGTGTCGGTCGGGGCTCCAGAGTGGATGCTGTCCATGATGGAGTGGGTATCATTCATCGTGAGGGGGGTCCAGGCATGCAGGAGTTGTGTGGGTTCAGCTGGTCCTGGCAGGGATGTTGTTGGTGGGCTCAGAGAGTTTTGGGGTCCGAAACTGTCATAGATGTCTTGGATCTTCCGGTGGAAGAAGGTGGCCAGTCTGTCACAGAGATCCTGCGATGGAGGGATGTCTGTGGTCTCGGCTTGTGGTTTGGTGAATTCTCTGATGACGTTGTAGAGTTCTTTGGTGTTGTCGTTGGTGGAGTTGATGCTGTCCTGTAGGATGGATTTTCTGGAGGACCTGATGAGGCTGCGGTGGGATCTTGTGGTGGCTTTGAAGGTGGCCAGGTGTTGCGGAGATTTGCTGTTTCTTCACTTTTTCTCCAGTCATCTGTATGAATGCTGAAGTCAAACCCAGAGAGGGGTTAAGGTATCGGTGCAGTTGGTGATCCATTTGTGGAGGTTGCAGGCTGAGGTGTTGGCGTTTGTTGTGTCAGGGGGTGGGGAGTTGCTGAGGGTGCTGGTGAGTTGCTCCTCTGAGATCTGGTTCCATTTTCTGCAGGCGGGGAGTGTTGAGTGGGTTTGCACTGTGGGTGTTGAGATGGAAAAATTTATGCAGTGGTGGTCGGTTTAGTGTAGCGAGGTCACATTGTTGATGATGATGCTGCTGCAGATGAAGAAAATGGGGTCGAGAGTGTGTCCGATGGTGTGTGTCGGTGATGTGACCAGTTTCTTGAGCCCAATTGTGTCCGGATTCTAGAGTAGTGTTGAGGTATTGTGATCACTGAGATCGCTGAAGTGGAAGTTGAGATCACCAAGGAGTTGCTGGAGGCGAGTGCGTGGAGGGGCTTTGAGGTCTACGATGGCATCTCTGAATGCTGGGCCTGGTCCAGATGTTCTGTAGATGAGGGTGCTGCAGGTGGTGGTCTTAGGGGTGGTGTGACTTGGAATTGAAGGTGCTCTATGATGGGGGTGAATTCTTGTGTGCTTAATGTCAGTTGGAGAGTGGTCTTGTGGGCAATGGCGATGCAACATCCTGGTCTGCATGGGCGGTCCTTGCGTAACAGCTTGTAGTCTCTGGGGATGGCGATGGCGATGTTCGGTCCGTATCTTGTGTTAGTCCATGTCTCAGTGAAAAATGCGATGTCCGAGCAGGTGGTGTCTAAAAGGTCCCAAATCTCCAGGGTGTGTTTGTGTAGGGAGCGGACGTTACGGAGAATGCACTTGAGGTGGCTTGGTGACAGTTCTGGCGCTGTGAGGGATGGTGTTTGGCGTGCAGAGAAAGTGAGGTGGCCGTGGCGGCAAGAGAAAGATCCATGGGTGTCCTTGGGGGAGGCAGGGTGACAATTGCTCTGGCTTCCAGGGCTCAGACTGTGGAGGGTCCTGGTGTTGTATCGATGGGTCGTTCGAGATGCAGGGTCCATGGCGCTGGGCACGATCCAGGCGCCGAATGCTGCAGACAGGCACCATCGGCACGGCTGCACAGCACCCACCATTAAGAAGGGTAGGGAAGGGGGGATTGGTCAGTTGGGAGGCAGGAGGTGGGAGGGTTGGAAGTGCTACAGGGGTGGGGCCATGGGGACAGCAGCGGCAGGGAAAGCGCGGGAGGAAGAAAGGAGTGAAAGGAGAATGAAAGAGAAAAAAGAGGCAAAATCAGCAAAAAGAATGAGAGATAGAAGGCAAACAGACCTGACAGACTCTGATGGCCACTAGGCCACCAGGCATGAGGCGCAGGCGGGTGCCTGTAGGTGGAGGCGGGCCTTGAACACAGAGCCAGCAGGCTCTGTGAAGAGACAACAGCAGCAGCAGTGGCCACGCAATGGGGAGCGATGAACACTGGCCAAAAGATGTAATGACTGCTGTAATATGTGGAATAATTAGCAGTTCATGGCAAGGGCGTGAGTTATAGTTACCTTAGGGCATGAGCTATAGTTACTTGAAATAACTATAACAGCTGAAATTCTATGGTTAGGTACATTTGAAATGTGAGCCTAACTATAACGTCTCTGTACCCTTTAACATTTGATTTTTTCAGTGAATTTCTATGTTTTTTTAACCTAAAGTAATTTAAATTACTATACCAAGCCTTGCGTCTAACTCCCTATAACCATCCAACCCAGCACCACGCCAGGCCTTCGGCCGTGTGCGGCAGGGGTTGGCCGCAGGCTCCCAGCCTGTGGCCAGGACTTGCGGCCAACCACCTATAATCATTCAACCCCAGTGCCACGCATGGCCTTCAGCAGGGGTTGGGCACAGGGCCTGGCATCTGGCCTGGCCCAGGCCCTGTGTCCAGCTCCCTATCACCGCCCAACCCTGCGCCTTGCCCTGTCTTTGGCCGTGCGCGGCGGGGATGCAAACACTTCCATCAGGGTTTACAGATAACGTTTTAAGATCAAAATGCAGAGAAAAAACACTTGCTTCACCTGCACCTTGCACAATACATTTGGATGATAAGCACTTTACAGAAGTAGAGCTTCAACTTGAGCACCTGCTTTTTTATCTGTAAATGCTTCCTGTTGAGGTTTTTTTCTGTGAAATGAGAATCGTGCCAGAAATAATCATGCCCTGCGTATTTATCCAAGAAGAGGATTGTTTTGTGCAAAATGTCTACCCAACTGGAGTACGTTCTGCTGGCTAATTAGTAAATCCACCCTGTTGGGTATAGGTAAAGTGCATCTCCTACACATCAGCTGCTTAAAGGACACTGAGGTAATGTCTCCAGTGACATTATTTGTCTGTAACTTTGCTATTGTATAGTTTCTCCAGCGTCTTCATCAGAAAACTTTACAGGGTGGGACAGCATAGAAGACACACTTGGATGATTTGTACTCTACAGAAGCAATTGCTTCTGTTTTTCTTTTTGATGGAAAGGACCCCGGGGGAAGCCTCAAGGCCCCCCCAGTCCCAGCCGTCTCCCCGTCTCCTGCTGGTGGCCAGCATTGCTCCTGCATGCAAGGAGTTGCTGTACATGAAGCTCCCTGCATGCAGGAGCAATAATTTCATCGCTTTCTCTACCTGCATGTCCGCAGCCCCCCCCTTTTGATCTTCACAGGCCGGCCCTGGAGAGGTAGCGGTCCCTGGTTCCTTGCGCCCCCCATCATGCACAGTTTCTTCTTCAATAATTTGACTTCTAATGTCTCGTTGATATTTTTATTGATGTTATAATAGTGTTCCTGAGTGCTGTAATATTTGGGGAAATTAGCAGTGCATGGCAAGAGTGCAATTTATAGTTACTTTTGGCCGCAAGTTATAGTTACTTGAAATAACTCAAACTATAACTGCTGAATTTCTCTGGTTTTGTGCAAGTAAATTTAGAACCTAAGTATAACGTCCATGTAACCTTTGGTTTTTTGAGTGAATGTATACGTTTTTTTAATTTCTATTTCCTAACTATAACGTCCCTGTAAACATTGTTATTTTCAATTAATTTCTGTTTTGTTTTAACGCAAAGTAATTTTCATTACTATACATTAATCTAACCACTGCTGCACACAGCCTTTGCCCATATGCTGCGGGGGTTGGCCACAGGGCATGGCTTGCCGGCCAGTCCCAGTAGCCAACTCCCCTAACCATAATCAAAAATTAGAAATACAGTTTTATCTTGTGGAGAGATGAAATCAAGCGTTGCAGTTCTTCAGTATATTTCAACCAATTAGGCATTTTATTGGTTGTAAACAAATCTTTATGATTCCATGAGTAAATTGATGGATTTCAAATACACCCCAGCCAACACCTGTTTCGTCTAGGGGAGTGACCCCCATGTCTTAAGTGGGGTCACTCCCCTAGACGAAACAAGTAATGGGGTCACTCCCCTAGACGAAACATGTGTTGACTGGGGTGTATTTGAAATCCATCAATTTACTCATGGAATCATAAGGATATGTTTATAACGAATAAAATTCCTAATTGGTTGAAATATACCGAAGAACTGCAACACTTGATTTAATCTCTCCATAAGATAAAACTGTATTTCTAATTTTTGGTTATGGACTTCGACCTATCATCATCATTGATCAACATATTATATACGAACTATCATGCTAACTGAAGATATGCGTTTTCCTTACTATGCAATTTTGTCTGATTAAACTTGGTTTCTTCAGAGAAGGGGTTATGGGTGTTCCCCTATGAGATCACCGCTGTAAAAGATATTCATGTACTGTACTGTTTGCTTATTTGATCTCTGAGCGCCCTTTTTCCCGTTGTCCAATGCCCTACTATATTTCTTTCAACTCCTCTAACCACCCAGTTCCACGCTGAGCACAGCCTTTGGCCGTGTACAGCAGGAGTTGGCTGCAAGGCCTGTCTCTCTGGGTATGAGAGGGTGTTTCTGGGTGTGAGAGTGGGAGTGAGAGTGCCTGATTGCACCCCAATAGATAAAAGATGCAGTCACCTCGACAAAGAATTTCAGATCGTTTTTCAATATGGAACCGCAGAGTAAACACACTTGCTTTGCCTTCCCCAAGCCCAGGAGTTAGGATAATTTGTCCTTTCCAGAAGTGATGCTTCAAGTGGGGCACCTGCTACGTTTATATTTGTAAGTTCTTCCAGTTGAGGTTTAATTTCTGTGAAATGAGCATCATGGCCCCCAATCAACCGGCCTTCATTAAACGGAGGAGGTGGGTTGTGTGGCTTCCCTCTCCGACCGATCTTGACCCCAGGTACCCCATCACCTGGGGCCTAGCCAGGGTGCCCAGTCACCATCATTGGGGGCCTCCTGCAGGATGCGGGAATTGCTGCCATAGACAGGGAGCTGCTAAACATGCGGTCTGAGAGAGCAATTGTTCCTCTGTTTCTCTGCCCACATGTTTGTGGGCAGAGAAATACAGGAAATATCAGCTTCCAGGAAGTGAGAGCTGTTTGACAGCTCTTGCTTGCTGGAAGCAAAGTATTTGCTCTGACTTTGCGGGAGCTGTCAAAACTCCCACCAAGTCAGAGCAAACAACCATGTCCGGGGGGGTGGCCACCCTGGGAAATAGCAGAAGCCAGTTCTGGGGGTGGCGGTTTCCAGGGCTATTATTGACTCCTCGAGGGGGACCACGCTGCCCCCCTCCATCCTTAAACTTTGCCTTATGGAGGTGGTGGTCCCCAGGGCCGGAGGTCCACAACGGAACTCCTTCATTATCTTTTTTAAGCCCCAGGGAGGTGACGGTCCTTAGAGATTGAGGGGGGCCACATGCCCCCCGCTAATGTGAAATGAATTGCACCAGGAAGGTAGTGCTTGTGGTTTTTTTTTTTAAATTGACCTGGATTTGCAACCCTATTGCGAATTTGCGGCAGAAATATAAATAAAGTTCTTTCTTGCTCTGGGGGTGGGGGGTCCCTCTGTGACCCCAGCACCAGAGCTGAGGGGTCACGGTGTCCATACCCTGGCCCCTTTTCTTATTTTTTATCTGGGACTCGGCTGAAGCAGAGTCCCAAGATGGCTGCCAACACTTGTTGAAGTGTTGACAGCCAATCAGATCTCACCACTAGTTCAGGAGGGTTTGCAGAGCCTTTGCTTCTTTTTACAAACAAATTTGTTTTTTCTTTAATATTTTAAAAACTACTGAACAGATTTACACCAAATAACAAGCATTTGCAATGCAATGGGTCTCGTGTTTGCTCGAGTTAGAGCTATTAGCATTGTAAACTCGTAACCGGACTTTTCTTGTCACATAAACTGAAAATGAAAAGTAAAACAGTTTCACATAAGTGAGCCGACGGCCGCCATGAATGCGAAGCAGACATACAAAAGGAAAAAGAAGTTCACTCGCAGTGAAACGTATTTACAAAAGTGCAATTATCCATGTTACAGGCAAAAGTGCAATTATCCATGTAACAGGGATGATGTCATGCAAAGCCCTTGACTACTGCCCAGCGAGATCGCGCTGCCTACGAAATAAAGAGAAAAAGTAGTCCAGAAACCATACTGAAAACATGGAGCCTCGTATGTTTTCAGTAGTTGGCTGGTGCGCTCGAGGAGGGCTAAACACCGGAAAAGGCATGAGTTATGCATGCCTTTCACTAATGAAATCAAGCGAATTTTAAAAGACAGGCCCACAAACCAACCAAACTGATGGGCATGACATGGGCGTGGTTACAAGCCTATAGAGAGATTACAACAGGGACGGAGCGCTTTGTGCACCTCGACCCTAAAAAGGGATCTTTCTAGAGCAAGAGCTAGCTTTCTGCCAAATGTGGTGTAATTCTGTCCAGTGTTTCAGCCCCTGATCCTGTACAAAATCGGTATGGAAATTAACATGGAGAAAATGCGTTTTGGGACTCCCCCTTTTTCTTAGCCCCTGCTTGACAGATCACCCTGAAATTTTCCAGATAGCCGCTAACGTGAATGTTGTATTTTTTGGGCAAATTTCATGAAGATTCATCAACCGGCACGAAAGATATAGGGAAGTAAAAACACTTTTTCCTATAGAAACTAGGTCAGAACTGTAACTACCTAGTGGCAAACGCCATATATATATATATATATATATATATATATATATATATATATGAATCACCAAAAATATTCAATGCACTCCATGAAGTTCAATAGTGCATATTTATTCCAAGATAACAACCACCAACGTGTTTCAACTCCCCAAGGAGTCTTGTTCACAGTGAGTGAGTCCCTTTTCCCTTTTACTATTTATACCCCATGGTGCTGCATCATACCCAGTGCATTATGGATAATGTAGTTTCCAATTAAAACTCAATTCTATATTTTTCTACATAAAAAGAAAAACTAGTGATAAAAATAAATCAATACAATATACAAAAAAGATCCCTTTCTTAACATATAGTACTTATTACGTGTGTTCTCCTGTATTGTGCTGTCTCATCCTAATTCATAATTTCATAATTTTATACTATTTACAATGGCTACTGATTAAATTCTACCTTATGATTATCAACGCTGTACACATATGACACTGTTTGCCCTTTGACATCTATTTCATTTTTCATATATGTTTTGAGACAATTGAAGTCACTTTTTAGTTCAGCATTTTTAACTAAAGCATTCCTGTGTGTCAATAATGATCTTGAGAGATTTAATAAATGTATTCATTATTATGATTTTAACAATTTTTTTCACTTATTTCATTCTACTCTTTTATTCTAGGTATACACATATTAGTTCTCTCCAACTTGATAGCTTTCATTATTCGACTAGGATATTATGTGCTTATAATGGTGTTTTGTCAGTAGCCTCCCCGCATAGATGCCAATATTGTCATATATTTGACCATGTTCCAAATTACAAATGTACATGTAGTTCTTCGTCCATATTCAATCCATAAGGCATCTTAGTGCGGAGCTGGATGATAAGCTTACTCTCCATTTGTCTTAACTTTCGAGTTCTGTCTCCTCCTCTCTCACTTCTTTTCATTTGTGCTATGCCTACAAATCGTAGTGATCTCCAATCATTGGTATGTGAGTTCGCAAAATGTTTTGCCATTGTGTAGTTCATATCTTTATTGGTGATGGCTCTAGTGTGTTTCAGAATTCTTTTCTTCAATGGACAGATTGTGCTGCCAATGTATCTCAAACCACACTCACCTTCAAGCATGTAAACTACATATTGACTGTCACAAGTAATTCTTTGTAGAATGTGTGTGGCCTTACCACTATAATCCATATAAGTTTTTGTATTTCTTGCAATTTGACACACTCTGCATTTATTACATTTATAAAAAGCCAGTTGTTTCATTCTTCAGCCAATTCCTTATAGTTGGTGCTTCATAGTGGCTTTTTACCAATATGTCCTTTAATGAGCGTGACTTCCTATATGATATTTGTGGGATGCCACCTATTCTTTTTGCCAGATCTCGATCACTCCACAATATCTTCCATTTTTTTCTGAATATTGATTCTATGTCCTTACTTTCTTTACTGAAGTTGAGAATTAAACGGGGACACATTTCCTCCTTATCACTTCCTCTTTTTGCACCCTTGTCTATCAGTGTTTCCTCTCGAGACATCCTCTTGGCCCTTTTCTCACTCAGTTCAATATTTGTTCTTGAATATCCACGGCGCATGAAGCGTTTTCGTACCATATTGAATTGATTCACCGTTTCTTTGTCATTGGAACAGTTTCGTCTCATTCTTAGGAATTCGCCAAAAGGGATGCTCTTTATCAATGATTTAGGATGAAAACTGCTCCCATGTAGCACACTATTAGTGGAAGTCACTTTCCTAAATACAGTTGTATTGATTTCATCATCGTCTGCATATACTCTAATATCCAGAAAATCAATTTGCTTATAGTTGATGTCATAAGTAAAGCTCAAACCATATTAATTTTCATTGAAGATTTTGAAATATATTGCAAATTCCTCTTCGCAAAAGTCAGCACAGTGCCATTTTTGTAATCTAGTTCATCCCGATGAAATTTTCTTTGTTTCCGTAGTTCTATTTCGGATTCATATTTGTTAAGTCTATCCTCCATTTTCTTTCTACATCTAGTTAGTTCTTCTTGATTACTCATATCTTTGATTTTTTTCTTCCAATATTTGTGCTTCCTTTATTGCTTCCACCGCATCTATTTTGGCATACTTAATTAGAATCAACATCATGTTGCGTGAGCAGATCATGTTATTTTCACCCCATTCTGATAGTAACTCAGGTCTCATATCTAGGTGGTTGGGAAGTGTAAAGATCCTCAAACCTCTTGCTACTCTGCCAACCTCTATATATTTCTCTAGAGCAATTATTTCCCAACTTTTATTTATCTCCTTACGGTACAATTTCTCCAATTTGAAAAATTTATCTTGTACGGTCATAGCATTGTCTGTGGGTTTTGCAACCTCTTTCGAGCTCTCAGTCCCTTGCACTGTTGAAAATAATGTTGCGGCTTTGAGGGCACGTTTTGCTGCTCTCTCTTCCATTTTTTATATTGCTGTATATATGCCTCTGCTCTATATGAAATAGAGGAAAGGCATGAGAATAGAGGAAGGATACAAAAAGAAATAAGAAATCATTGAGTGAAAAATATAGAGAGAAAAGGGACGAGAGAGAGAAGAGAGGCAAAAGGAAAAAGACAAAAAGTGAGGAGAAAAAAAAGAGAAAAGAGCAAGAGAAAATGCAGGAAATAAGAAAAGAAGGAAGAAGGAAAAGAAAGAGAGAACACACCAAAGAACACCCCAATTTAATAAAGTACCAAAAAGTTTTTTTTGACTAAGACTCATCAAGTTGTTATCGCATATTTTGTTTCATTGTCATGCACATGTCCTCATGGCCTGTATTTGACAGGCTGAATTGATATCTTTTTATGTAGTTTCAATAGTAGTTCACGTGTATATTTCTCTTCATTTAGCATAGAGTGCGGTTATATTAATTCAAAGCAAGGGAGTTTAATGAAAGAGACTCACCGTGTGTTCTGGCGTCCTCCGACTCCACACAGGTGGTGGTCAATTATCAAACAATCACCCTTGACTGTTGAAAGCACCGCTTTAATTAATTCCTCTTATCCAGATCGCAAAGAGGAGAGAGCAAAGCACTAGCATGTGTATTTTTGTAACACGCACGTTTAATCCGGATTTCTCTGTATATTTTGAATAAGCTTTTATAGGCATTTATAAACCATTACAAGTTTATCACAGGAAAAATTAACGTGATCAAGGTCTATGGACCATATCAACCCCCCCCACATTCTCCCACCCCATTAGGCTGTACAAAGATACATCTCCATATTACATATTACACAAATAGAAATTGCACAGTGCAAATGTATTCCCAATGATAAAGCACCACAATATCAAAAACAGAAATTGTCGCTCCCTGGTCAATCTACTATATTCCACCATCACATCTCCTCCCTCCCACGACTAACCCCTAGCTCATGGGGACCAAGCATCCGGCGGTTCCAATAGCTCGACAAGAGTTGCTGTCCAAGGCTGCAGGTCATCAGTAAGTTTATTATCCTTGTGTGGTTTTGTTTTGTATATGGCTTTCCGCAGCCACCACCCATTTAGCCATATCTCTCTGCCAATCCAACACTTTAGGTGTGACTGGAGACAAGCACCTGGTGGCTATTCTTCACTTAGCCAGCACCAGACCCAACAGGAGGAATTTAGTATTAAGCTTCTTTTTTTAACTGGGATCAGTCCGAGCAGGCACTGGCCAATATCCCTGGTAAAGGACCACCCTGTGACCGCATTCAAGAACTCCTCTAATTCAGGACCTCTCCAAAACATATGCAGAAAGCTGGCTCTCTGCAGGGCAGTGCGGGGACAGGAGGATGACCTTGGTGGGAAAACTGAATGCAGCGTGTTTGGGGTGAGGTACACATTATACTGGAGCTGCTTAAACCTTACATTTGTTGAGGTCACTTTCACCCCCTCACTATCCTCCCTTTCATTAGCAGATAGAGGATTCCCCCATTAATTCATGCCACCTGGTATGTACCGGTAAGTCACTCAAAGGAATATCCTCTCTCAGTGCCCTATAGGCATGTGAGGTCAATCTCTGGCCCCCAACAATATTCAGCAGTGTTCCTGAAATCTTCAATTCCTGAGGGACCTCAGGAAAAGAAGGCTACATCCTGTGGGCCATCGCCACAATCTTGGTGAACTGCAAAAACTGTCCGGTCCCCAATGCAAACAATTCTATGGAATCTGTGAATGTAATAAGCCTATCATTTGGGTAAAATTCATGCAGTGATTCACACCTGCTGGCTTTCCACCTATCAATCAACATCATCTGCGTGCAAGTGCAAACAAGCGCAATGTCCATATCTTCAGATCAGGTGAATACGGGGACCTATTCAATATGAGTCTGACCGCCTTCTCCCATGCCCTCAATTCATGTCGGAACACCTACAGCACTGAGGCAGGGACCCCCACCATCAAAAGCTCAAGGGAACAGCATCACAGGTACCCCTCAACAGTCTTGGCTCCCAATTCTCCCCTTCATCAAACCAATGCACTGTGTGTTGCAACTGAGCCGCAAGATAATAAAAATCAAGTCAAAGTAATTCAAGATCTCCCTTCCTTCAAGGTCACTTGAGAGTGGTCAAACTAACCAACTTTCTCCACGTGGCCTGAGTTCTACAATCAGTTTGTCTAGTTCATCAAAATATTTCCTAGGGATCTTGAACAGGGCCTCTTAGAAGGCATACCGGCAGCGAGGCAGTACAGTAATTTTTACCAACTCCAGCTTGCCCATCAATGACAACCGAAGAGTGTTCCAAAACCTCAATGTGCTTTTTAACCCTTTTATCACTCTAACTATATTTGAAGACTCAAATTCCCCCGCCCCATGCGCTGTTCTGATCCCAAGATACCAGACACCTGTCGGCACCCAAAGAAGGCTCCATTGCCAGTGCAAAAAGCAGGAGCGACAATGGGCAGCACTGTCTGGGCCATCGGTATAAGGGAAAGCGCAGTGACATCATCCCACCCACCCACTGCGGCGCTGTATTACAATTGCACCAATTATATGTACCGCTCCCCTATGCTGACCGTTTGTAGGACCTGCCACAAAAATTCCCACAACAGAGAGTCAAACACTTGTTTTATACCAAGCAGCGCTAATGCTTACTGGTCATCTTCTGGAACGGGGCGTGCATGACCGACAACAGCCTCCTCAAGTTACATCGGGTGTTCCTGCACGGTATAAAGTCACATTGATCCTCATGCACCTGCTGTAGAAGGTGCTACAGCAGTAAGGACGCCATTACGCTAAGGATTTTTACATCTACATTGAGCATTGAGAGGGGGTGATAGGAGGTCACCGCTGTAGTATCCTTATCTGGTTTAGGCAAAATAACGATGAGCGCCTTCCTCATTGAGGCTGACAGCATACCTATCCCATAGGCTTCATTATAGACCATAGGTTAGCATATGTTATGTTACATTATGTTTGTTAGAATATGTTATGCAAGGTTACGTTAATTATATTAGGTTATTTTAGTTTAGGTAAGGTATGTTCTTTTATGTTTTGCACAATATGCAAAGTTATGTATGTGCAGTTATGTTATTTCAGGTTAGGCGGTATTAACCTTACATTCTGAATATTTTGCTTATTGGCTCTCAGGCCCCTCCATGCCAGACCAACTAAATTTGCTGTTCTCAGCTAGAAACTGTGACTGAGTCAGCATTGCAATAAGAGAATGTTTGTTGAGTAGAGTTCAGATTCTTGCATGTCTTCTGGAAGTAGTTATAAAATAGAATATTTTACCACACAACAAAGAAAGAGCAGACACATTACATAACCTGTTTTCTAGTCATATAATGCAGTCAGGTGTTGTAACCCAGCAAGGTCACAGTCCTTATACAGTCCTAATGCAAGATTGTGTTTGGTACTATGTTTAAAGTAAACAATGATCAGTTTAGCAAAAAAGAAGACCTACTCAAAAACAGTCAGCATGACCCCAGTTGAACAAAATCCAAGGTTTAGTGCTGTTGCCTGTTGTGAGGTTTCCAAGCCTACCACTGGCATTTCAGAGAAAGCAGTAAATTCCACACAGGATATCAGTAAATTTTCAATTCTGGAATTACAAGAGAGTAAAACTTTACAGACCTCGTTAAAATGCTGTAACCCAGACTTCAAATGGGAATCTAAAACACCTGTCCAAGATTACTTTTCTACAATTACGATATTCTCCTTACAAAAGGAGAATAAAACCTTGCACTCTTTTTTTTTACGGTCACCACAGAGCTGGTCCTCTGTTGATGTGAATAACATTGTGGATCAGCACCTAGATTCCACTGAGAGCAGTCATAGTACCTTGTCTCAAATTGTAATTAATGAAAGTTTTATTTTGATTTCTAGACCTTTTAGTGCATCTATTTTGTTTTCTATTGCTGAATTATATTTAAGCACTGTATCTGACTTGTCCGTCTGCCCTCCAGGAACCCCAAATGGCAGCTAAAACATAAAACATCTCTTTACTTTCTCTTCATGGTAGTGAGGTCAGTTGTACCCCTTGAGGTAACAAATACACAGGTTACAGACAAAACCTGAACCAGTGCCCCAATGATGTGACAATATCTTGTGACTCAGACCACGTACTTGATCTAACAGCCAAGATTGACTCAGAACTGCTGTTGGAAAAGGAACAAAATCCTGAATCCATGTTTGTTTTCTCCTTCAAGCATGCCACACACTGAAAAGTCAGGAATTGTAAGCCCTCTATGCTCTAATGAATCCCTACCACCTTGTGATGCAGAGTAAAATGAAAAGACCTTTTACAACTATTTAATCTCTGACGTATTTCTTCTAAGAGATGGGAACACGCAAGTTATAAGGAAAGTTGGGTCCTTATAGACTCAAAGATTAGCACTATTCTTAGCCAACCTCAAGAAGGAGCTTCAGTGGGTCACGAAACTGTGACGATGTAACTACTGACAACAGGGATTCTACCATTCAAGAAGAACTAACATTCCCTGAGTTAAAAGTTTGTCAACCTTGAGGCCCTCTGCTTTTAGCCTGTCTCCTTGCAGAGTCTCCAGAGTACTCAGTTGGTCTGCTGTTATTACTAGAGCCTGAGACCTAAGTCAGCCAGCCTTTGCAGCCTTCGCCTTCAGCCAGCCTACCTTCAGAGGCAAAGCCTATGTCTTCAGCCGACCTGCCTTCAGAGCCTGAGCCTGCCGGCTTTCAGACTCAGAGCCTCCAGCTTGCTTCCATTTAGAGTTGGAGCCTCCAGTCTGCATGCATTCAGAACCTCTAGCATCTACACTTTCAGAGCCAGAGCCTCCAGCTTGTCTGCCCTCAGAGACAGAACCAACAGCCTGTAAGCCTCCAGGGCAAAAGCTTCTTGCGTGTCTGCTTATAGAGCATCCTTCATATCTGGGTCCATAGTCTCCTTCAAGTAAGCCTTTGTATTTCTTTTGTCCTCCATCATCTTTCCTTTGGCTTCAGGGCCTCCTGTCAGTCTGCTATCTGCTTTTCAGCCTCCAGTCAACCTTCCTTGTTTTTCTAAATGCTACTTTAGTTTGTCATCACCTGAATTGAAGCACCTTTGACTCAAGCCTCTAAGCCTCCAATACCGATTTTGGACTCTTCAAGTCTGCGTTCAATCCTATCTCCTGCTTCCCTCTTCAAAGTTCTGACTCCAGTGCTCCTATTAGTCAACATCCTGCTATTCTGCAGTCCAGAGTATCATGTTTGGCAATAGTTCTCTGGTACCTTGCATCTCAACTCCAATGGAAAAGGATGTATTGACCAGGAGAAAAGGCATTGACTCCAGTTTCAGATCCCAGGAGCCAGCTGTGAGAGGAGGTACATTATCCCAATTTGCTCCTCGCAGTCTTGTGCCCACCAGCTCGTATCTGTGGGACTTGCCACTGTTCTAGTAAGCTTCTCGACCTTTTGCTATTTTCATGTACTGACTTTCAGTCTCTTGTACACTATTGTGAAATTTCATTTAATTCCAGATCTGTGTCCTGTTTTGTGAAAGCCAGTCTGCTTTCATAAAAACTGTAACACCTAGAAATCCCTGCTCACTGCTTTCTCCATACCTGTAAGCCAAAGATGGATGTAGGGAATCCAGCATATCTGTGGATGGCAGGTGCTGGCTAGCTCCCTACTGAGGCATGTCATCATAGTGAGCTCTTTTAAGCCTCAGTTTCCTTCAGTCCAGTGTTAGTCATTGTTACATGTTGCTGTTTGACTAATCCTGTGTTTCCAGAGTTCTTGGGCTATTGTTAATTCATGTTTCCTGAAGATTCCTGATTCCTGAGCTGTAGCTAGTTCATTTTTCCTTGAACTAGCGCTGCCTGCATTGCTTCTTTGTTTCCTGAGTTAATCTTTTGCTATCCTTGTTTCTGAAATATTCCTCAGCCTAAACGTTTCCTTGTTCCTTTAACTAGCACTGCCTAATTCTTGATTTCAGAACCAGCACTATTTTCTCTGTTTCTGTAGTTGCCTTTCTCCTGGTCAATGCCTTTCTTTTCCTCTTCTTTACCTCTATTTTCTAGGTTGCTCCCTTCCCAGCCCTGCTTTCTTAGTTTACAGTTTCCTTGTGTGATTTGTTAGTTGCCTTCTGCCAAGTGTTCCCTTTGGTTTCCCCTCTTTCCTCTCTAATTCCTTGTCTATTATAGCTGTGTATTTTAGTTTTCCACCTTTGCTGTTAGCCCCTTGCGTGTTCTAAATTGAGTACCAGAATTTGTGGCACAGTTAACAACTTGGGTGTATTTTTCTCGTCCACTGTGAGTATTGTCTTTTTGTTACTTTTATAGCATCCCCACAGGTATCAGCTCTAAGCAGAACCAGCTTTTGCATGTATATGTGGGTATTTGCACTCAGTACCTGTATTAGTAATCGTGGGTGAGGAACCTACGGAGGATTAGTCTTATCATGTCAAGCTCCCAAGTGCTTTTACTCTGTTTTTCTTTTACTTGTAGTGCCCATTATATGTATGTATTGATTGCCCGTCATGGGTGTTAGTTACTCTGATTGCCAAATTGCCTTTTGAGAGCCTGTTGTTTCTGAACGTTGACTTTCTTGATTCCTTCTGCAGAACTTTCTCACTGGACCCCTTTTCTCCTCTGACTGCTTTTGTGATTTTGCACAGAACTATATCCAATATTCTGTTTACTTTGTCTACCCCTGCCACCAGATCTTGCCAGAGTCCCTGACAGAACAGGGTAAACCTAAACTTCAACTTCTCCTTCTAATGAAATAAACTGTCAAATAGTGCAGCAATGAAAATACTTGTCTCTGCTCTTCCACTGGTGAAATGGTCCACACACCTTCAAATCCTCAAAGAATCAGAAGTGTGTGGTACTTATAGCAGCCAGTTTCAAGATGACTACAGAGATTTCAAGACTCGCAAGACCTCCAAATTTGACTTCAAATTCAAAACGCACAATGTTGCTCTTGCCACCTTGTCAGTCTGCCTCCTCAGTCTTCCTGAAGGGAAAATAGATTTTTGTAAGGAAAATGATCACCGAAGATAACAACAATGAATTGCACCTAACTAGAACCCTGTGCCATATTTCCTTACCCTCTTGGAGAGACTTTTGTTTTATCTTTTGGGTGCCGATTATTGGCACAGTCAATCTTGGACAACGATTCCTGACAGTACTCCCTGTTCTATCATGTCCTCACCCAGGGCTGTAATCTGCCTGGATACTATAGATGGAAAGAGGAGCATGTACCTGGGTGTATGGCTCCCAAGACCTTTCCTGAGGGCCGTAACCCTGCCATTCTTTTCTCAGAGCTGAAGCTGACCATGATGTTTTTGCAAGTCAAGGATAGGCTGTGCCTCATATTCCAATTCCCTGTCTATGTTTAAGGACAAATGAAGGGCTGGCAATTGAATGGCTGGCCCAAAAAATATTTTAGTAGATGCTCATGAAAAGAAAATGTATGAATTCTGATGGTGGTGGTAAATCCATTTTATGGTATTGTGGTCTAAGAATGATAATTTCAGGACACTGTGGAAGATACATGATTGCAAAGGCAGCATGGACTCTTCCGTTCCTCATGCCCATAGAATCCCCATTGGAAAACTAGACAATGTTAGAATGATTGAGTCCAAGGGAGAGGTGTTCATCAACAAATAAAAAACTTAAAATAAATGAGAGAAATAAATTGGAGAAATAATCTGCACATCTTCCCTGAGGGGAAAAAGGAGGCTGATGTGATTTGGATTGCCTAAACCTTGCTCCTGTATACCTTGAGTCTGACTGATTTAAGACCTTCTTCTTACTTGAATGTTAGTGTGATTTCCAGGACCAAATGACAGTTCCCATCCTTTTGTCAGAATAAGCACCCAAATCCTGTTTAGGAATAGCTGAGACCACAGTTGTCTTCCTTATCCTGAATTTCCCTCCTGTTTTATTTAGATCCCTTTTGAAAGATAGATACTCATGCCAAGGGAAATCTGCGCAAGTTCTATTATCTTCTCCCTTGCCCAGTTTGCTTTTCCTTGTCTTCACAGGTCTGGATGATTGACTCACACCAGATGCCTTTAAACGAACAAACAGTTCAAATAGTTAAAGACATACACGGGGCGGCTCCTCTGCAATAGCGGAGAGGCGTTGCCCCCTTGGCTAAGAGCAAGCAGATGAATAATAACACAATAGCTTACTCTCACCTGCTGGCTCAGTCAGCATGTGAAGAGGGATACAGGGCTGGGCCACGGGAGGGAGGAGGAGGAGAGAGTGCACCTTAGTGCGCATGTGTGTTTGGCCGGCCGTCTCAGGCCAGCCAAACACACATGCATACTTAGGTTTCTCCAACCCGGCTGTGCTGAACAGCTGGGCTGGAGAAACTGCACAGACCCAAGGGCAGTTTCTGAGCATCAGTCCAAGCCACTCAGACGGATCCTGAAGCTGCTTTCATGCTACGTTTAGTATGAAAGCAGTGCCAGGACTGCTGGGGAGCCTGTGCTGGTGTCTCAATGAATGCTAGGACACCAGAAGAGGATCAAGGCGACAGGAGACTGGCAGCGACGAGAACGGTGAGTGTTTTTTTTTTGTATCCCCGCCCCGTGGTCTCCCAACATCCCCCCACTGACATTTGCGGCAGCCGCCGCTGGACATATACAGGGAGTGCAGAATTATTAGGCAAGTTGTATTTTTGAGGATTAATTTTATTATTGAACAACAACCATGTTCTCAATGAACCCAAAAAACTCATTAATATCAAAGCTGAATATTTTTGGAAGTCGTTTTTAGTTTGTTTTTAGTTTTAGCTATGTTAGGGGGATATCTGTGTGTGCAGGTGACTATTACTGTGCATAATTATTAGGCAACTTAACAAAAAACAAATATATACCCATTTCAATTATTTATTATTACCAGTGAAACCAATATAACATCTCAACATTCACAAATATACATTTCTGACATTCAAAAACAAAACAAAAACAAATCAGTGACCAATATAGCCACCTTTCTTTGCAAGGACACTCAAAAGCCTGCCATCCATGGATTCTGTCAGTGTTTTGATCTGTTCACCATCAACATTGCGTGCAGCAGCAACCACAGCCTCCCAGACACTGTTCAGAGAGGTGTACTGTTTTCCGTCCTTGTAAATCTCACATTTGATGATGGACCACAGGTTCTCAATGGGGTTCAGATCAGGTGAACAAGGAGGCCATGTCATTAGATTTCCTTCTTTTATACCCTTTCTTGCCATCCACGCTGTGGAGTACTTGGACGCATGTGATGAAGCATTGTCCTGCATGAAAATCATGTTTTTCTTGAAGGATGCAGACTTCTTCCTGTACCACTGCTTGAAGAAGGTGTCTTCCAGGAACTGGCAGTAGGACTGGGAGTTGAGCTTGACTCCATCCTCAACCCGAGAAGGCCCCACAAGCTCATCTTTGATGATACCAGCCCAAACCAGTACTCCACCTCCACCTTGCTGGCGTCTGAGTCGGACTGGAGCTCTCTGCCCTTTACCAATCCAGCCACGGGCCCATCCATCTGGCCCATCAAGACTCACTCTCATTTCATCAGTCCATAAAACCTTAGAAAAATCAGTCTTGAGATATTTCTTGGCCCAGTCTTGACGTTTCAGCTTGTGTGTCTTGTTCAGTGGTGGTCGTCTTTCAGCCTTTCTTACCTTGGCCATGTCTCTGAGTATTGCACACCTTGTGCTTTTGGGCACTCCAGTGATGTTGCAGCTCTGAAATATGGCCAAACTTGTGGCAAGTGGCATCGTGGCAGCTGCACGCTTGACTTTTCTCAGTTCATGGGCAGTTATTTTGCGCCTTGGTTTTTCCACACGCTTCTTGCGACCCTGTTGACTATTTTGAATGAAACGCTTGATTGTTCGATGATCACGCTTCAGAAGCTTTGCAATTTTAAGAGTGCTGCATCCCTCTGCAAGATATCTCACTATTTTTGACTTTTCTGAGCCTGTCAAGTCCTTCTTTTCACCCATTTTGCCAAAGGAAAGGAAGTTGCCTAATAATTATGCACACCTGATATAGGGTGTTGATGTCCTTAGACCACACCCCTTCTCATTACAGAGATGCACATCACCTAATATGCTTAATTGGTAGTAGGCTTTCGAGCCTATACAGCTTGGAGTAAGACAACATGCATAAAGAGGATGATGTGGTCAAAATACTCATTTGCCTAATAATTCTGCACTCCCTGTAGTTACGTAACACTTCTGGTTATCGGAATGTAAATTTTTCACATGGATTTGCTTGCAGTTGAGACTTTAACACAGTTAATGTCGGACTTCTAAAAAAAAAAGTAAGTATATGACACACTCTGGTATGTTTTTCATCACATTCACATTTTGTACAGACGAATACACACTTTGTATCACAATGTTGTGAGTCCCAGCAAAATGAAGCTCACAACTGCAGTGTGTGTCAGGCACAGACACACAGCTAAACATTATGGTAACTTCCTTGTTAGTCTTCACAGGCAGTCTTGTTAGAATTTGCGAGTCACTGTACATTTGTCTTTTGTTGTTGCACACTCAATCTTGTTAGTCTATGCACACAACTTTTTTACAAAAACCATTTAAAGGGAGTACGGTAAATCTCAGCTTCAACTCCTCTGTGTAAACTAAAGTGGTGAACACACTTAACTGTCGCCTGATGCACCAACGAAGAGACTCACTGCCATTTTTCCAGTGGTACCAGAGTTACAACTGACACACGATTACAGTAGGCAAGTCCAAACTCTTCTTACTCTTACTGCTATACAAGTAAACAGTCCTCCGTTCGTACCCATAAAATAGCGAGAGGAGAGTGGGGGCCAACCTTTGCTTCCGATAGACTTTATCGGGCTCACTGCACATCCTGTAATAGAGCATGGCGTGACAGATAGTGAGGAATTCTATCCGCAGAAGGTCTGGCATATACATTTTTCCTGCCAAATAATATCGTTGAAGGTGTACAATCAAGCAATAAATGTCTCTGCAAATGATTTAATCCTTTGTTCGAGATACATAGATTATTTAGTCATTATTTAAGACTCTCACAGGCAAGGCTTGTTTAAGCAAGCCTTTGCTTCTCTGTTCTGTGCTATTCATTCAGATTAGGGTTGAACATGTTAGAGTGTTAAGGTATTACCTTAACAAGTAATACCTTAGAAGTGAGCTGACTGATGAAACATAAGCAGCAGTCCTCCGCATATGTCTTCTAAGAACAATACGTTTTGGGGATTGCCCAAATCACTAGGAAGGAGCTAAAAGAATCTGCCACTACCAGTATGTTTTATACATATTTATTGCTTTGAGTGGACTGATATATCAAAAGAATTTATTTCAAAAGGTTGAGCTGCTTTAATGAGAGGCACTGGAGGTGGCTGTGTAATTGTTGATAGTAGGTCCATACTGCCTGGTAACATTAATCAGTTAGTGGCCATCCATAGCTCTCATGTTACATATGCAGAGCAGCTTAGACTCCTGCAGGAGCAGAGCCTATTCCTTCATAAGTTACTCTAATTGTATTAGATCAATGATTATAAATATAACTATTGTAGCTTTAAGTGGGGATTCTGGGAATGTTCAAAGATGTCAGGAGAGAATGTGATGCCAGTGCCTAATCAGTAGTGCCTAATCAGGCTAACCATGGGGATGTACCATCTGTAGCAGTACTCAAGAGGGTAAATAAAAGCTTCCCTAACAAGCATGTCTCATGGTGGTGCTACAGCTGATGTGGTCTTCGCTTTCTTCTGCTTTAAAATCCCCATTAGATTTGATATATTTGTTTTATTCAGTTCCATATTTTACAGTTATAAACCCATGTTGGAATTAACTTCATTTGGTTTGCACAAATATGTTGCTTTATGTTTAATTTAGCATGATTTAAAAGTTCAGCTATGTACTGCTGAAGTGTTTACTGGTGCTTCATATTGTTTTATGGTGATTCATGCCACAGTTCATATCTACTTTTTAACAGTCAGTGAGAGGTCATGTTGATTAATGTTCTTTGTAACATTCAGTAAGAGGTATTATGGTTATTAATATTATTCATAACAATCATTAGAGGAGCCCCAAAAGGTTTATAAAACCGATGCAAGTGAGAGATATGAAGAGAGGAATGTCCAGGGGCTGAAAGACTGAAGTTTGGCGTGGAAGCTACAAACAAAAAAGACAAGGACACTGTTGTCACCTTGAGAAAGCCAGACAGATTTTTCAGCTTTGCTAGAATGTCATGACTAGTAAATCACTTTATGTAAAACAACATATTTTGTTCCATTAAGGCTGACAGATGTGTAGCCATTTATTAATTCTTACTGGCTCCTTTTGGTGCTACAGCAGTTTCCTTTGGGACTGAATGGGAGGGATTGGAAGACTAATTCAGTGGCATATGTAATTACAGTTATGATATTGCAAATTTTTCATTTTATTTAGCTTGATAGCCTCTGCATAAAGATAAATGTTTGTTATTGTTATTTTAAATAAAAATTATAAAGATACATCTTTAGTCCTTATTTTTGACTGTGTCAATTCAAGGGGATAGAGGGATTGGAACCTACTAGCAACAAGTAACAACAGGACTGATTGTTATCCAGAGCTCGCCATCTCCATTTAATGTGCAGGGGATTTGAGGGACTATATTCTGCCTGGTTCTCTGTCTCAGGATTGGCACATTGACTGAATCCTTGATTTCAAAGGCTCTAAGAGGTCCCAGATCAGGTGGATTCTGGATAAATCCAGAAATATCACAATAGAGGAACTCATTTTCATAATCAGTAATTAGCCTGAAAATCTGACATGGATCTGCTCCTCCTGGACCTGTGGTGGACATCAACAAACTAAAGGGATCAGAAAGAAAAACACCTGTTATGTTCTTGAGAACAACCCTTGTGAGCTATTTAGCCAGCTATTCTGATTTAACCAATTTGATTGTCAAACATTTGTAGGCACGTTGGCTGGAAGTTTTTGTGTTTTTGGTTGTTTTAGGTTGCTAATAGGCATTGCCAATTACTGTGTTTTTGAATACTGCATATTAAACAATCTGATATGTGGGTCAAAGGTCAAACAATGTTATTTCTTCTACATCATGATTTTGGTGGAGTGCTTCAGTGCCTCTACCACAGCACATAGTCAGTAACAAAACATATTAAACATAAAATAAATGGGCCATTAAACCATCATCGAGTCATCAGAGTGGCAGAAAAGCTGGTTCCAGGTTTGAATAACTGATCAAGAATAGATCAATAGCAGGATGCTATTTTCCAAACATGTGAACAAACATGCAGACATAACAGCCATTTGCAGAATCTATCTTGACTTAGGTAGCTAATCACATCTGCTTTACTGCATAAGCTAACGGCTGATAGGATTTTTTATGAGGTTTCACAGCAGACCAGTGCTCCTAATAGGCTAGCGTCTGGTTCTAGCAACTTGAGAACATATGTACACCGAGGAGTGGATTCAAAGAGGTGAATCCTAGTTCCTTAAAGGGCCGCAGCTTACAAATATATTTCAGAATGACTGCAAGAGGTTCTCTTCTTTTCCTCACGGATTGCAAAACCAACAGTAATGACACAGAATAATCTATATGAGACAAGGCCAACAATCAGTAGAAAATCCTTATCTTACAATGTGAGTTTGTGTTATTGGTAATGCCACACCCAGTTTTACCAGACTTTCCAAATGCACTACAGCTGATGATCTGAATCACTAGTGACAACATCTGAGAAATGGTGATCAATCCTTTTTGCAGAAGCTTACACAAGTTCAGGGAAGTGGTTTCCTTCAGAAGGGAACAATAAGTCTAGGCCTTCATAAGGCTGGGTCTCATTAAGGCTGTATCGAAAGTGGATAGGTCAAGAGAGGGGATAAAAAATGTCCTCTTGTGGGGAAGAACAATAAGGCAGGAACAGGAACAGATTTATAAAATTACCAATTTGCCTAAGATGCCAAGAGTAAGAAGGAAGAAGCAAGTTTGAGCAACAGAACCAGCTTAGCAGGCCATATTTCATATTGAGGAAGTATGAGAAAGCCTTTTTATAGGTATTTCCTAAATTTCTAATTGGCTTAATGTGCACTACCTTTGAACGTGTGTCAGAAGAGGGAAGGTTCAAATCGAGATATCTGCACTACAAAGGTAAACCTTGCAAAGAAGAAGCTTCCACCTCATTGCATGAAGTTGATGTATCCAAGAGTCTCCTACTCTGTGAACCTCCACCTCTCAACAATAACCACTGTCTCGCTTGCACATGTCTTTGCTGCTGCAGCCTCCCAATGCTGCTACTTCCCCATTGACTGGACTGTGTGGGTGAGTGTTTAAATGCTGCCTGAGAAGTGTGGAGAACATTCCTTCTAACATCCACCTAAGGGATCCCATCAGCCGCAAGGTCCTTGAGGGCTGTGAGTAAAATCTGTGATATGCATTTACCAATCTAAGACTATGAAAATGTTTTTCAGCAATACAGAATCAATCTTCCCCCTAGTATCCCTTTCAGTCCACCAAGAACTGCACATCCCAACTCTGCTGTCTGGCAGTGATATTTTGCTGGGCCTCATATTCTTTGTGTTCTAATTTTTCCTGAGGGGGTTTGTCATTTATGTAGAAAAAGTAATTAGAACCAAACAAAGCCCATTAGCAGATACACTTGGAATATCATAGGGTACCATAAATTTGAGGGGTGAAGGCAAAAACAACAATAATGCACTGAACTGATGAGTGGTTCCACTCTGTATGGGTTGTTGTGTTTGGGTTTTAGTTCGGAATAAACCTCTAGCACATTCAGGTTGATGGCTGATAACCAAGCTCTTTTCCATTGATGCGTATCTCATGACAAGGCTCCCCTTTGGAATAATGCTGATATTTGCATGAGGGGACCATGCTTAATTGGGGCCCCTAGCACAGAGCTGGCTCTAACCCTCACACACCTGATTTTTGGCAGTGAACTCAAGTCCTTTAAGATGCCAGAGGACAAATGTGTCCTGATGCATACTCAACAATCTCGCTATACACAATTACATAATTGTCTACTGAGCAAATTGGGTCCCCAACCATGGACCATCCCCTGTTCCGCAGTGCTCTCTTACCTTAACACTTGGGGTCAGTTTAAAGATGTGATGTCTGGGTTCTACAACCCTCTGATTCACCAACTCTTCTCCCAGCCACAACTGGCTAGCCTCAGGATGACTTGGCAGGTTTGACTGCAGGTGGAATATGATGAGGAGACCTAGGTAGAACTCTTGGAAGCTATGGAACGAGGAGTCTGGGAAGCACAGACAAAGTTCAGTCTATTTAAGATTCATCAGGGTTGGCATGGCTTCAGATTGCAGGATTGCTCCCTCACTCTGCCTGCTAGTGATGAGATCACACGCCCTGTGATATAGTTCATATATTACTGGATTGTCCTGCCATTCATACCTTCTGGACAGCAGTGGAGTCTATGCTCTGGGAATCCATGGATTTGCCCTAACCACTTCTGGACCCAGCAATTCTCCTCCATGACTTATCGGATCTTTCCAGGATGACCCGCCATGCCCTTCATCTGCTCTTCACTATCCTTACAGCTGCCAAGACCTGTATTCTACTACATTGGCGTTCTCCACAACTACCGTCGCATGGGGAATGGCTCACAGAAATGTACAAGACTGCATTCTACGAAAAGGTAATTTACAATTTAATGGGCAAAGCAGATATTTTTCTTCTCACATGGTCTCCATTTCTGCAGGATGCCCCCCCCTAATTCGTCATGGTTTGATTCTACAGCATAATTGTCACTGAACCCCTCACACCCAACATTACTCTACTTGGGCTTCACCTGAATGACCCATCTCCTTGCCCTCTCTCGCCTGCTTTGTAGTTTCGTCCCTGTGACAGGGTGGCCCATTGAGGACAGATAGCCAGTGGTCAGATGCGGTATTAGTTTTTTATTAGGTATAGAAAGAGTGCAGAATAAGTGTTCGATTGCCCTCTGTGATTAGATAACAATTCTGCGGAGAGTCTTCTCTTTGTCTTCTCTTCTAGGGCTCCCGGGAGGCACATGCGGGAAAAAGAGCGAAATAGATACAGGTAAGTGGATTGTCCTCTACTTAGCTCTATTTCTTCCCCTTTTCTCTTCCCCCCTCCTTGTTTTTCCTAACCCTGGCTCCTGCCTCCCTTCATTCTGTTCTTCAGTTTCCTGTACTCGCTGTCTCCTTTTCTCCTTTCTGCTCTTTTTTTTTCTTTTTTCCTTTCCTTCTTTTTCCTTTCTGGTCTTCCCATATGTTTCCACTCTTAGAGGGGTTTTCTCGGGCTTCCTTTACTTCCCCACGTTTTATCTTCTATTTTAACACGGAGTCTTTCTAGCTGCCCCATACCTTTTCCTTTCTTTCTTCCTTTTGTCTATGTGCCTGTTTTTTTTCCTCTTTGTGACTGTCTTGGCCCCTTATTTGTGAAGGGATGACTTTATGGTGACCCGGCGTCTCCCTTGTGCTCCACTGGAGTCTGTATATTCTTGGTCATATACCCTCCTGGTCTTTTCTGTCCCCTGAAGTGGTCACCAGGAGTAACTAAATTACATAAGTGCACCCTGAATAAATACCCCTGAATTCACACAACTATTAATCAAACAATACCTTCCCCTCCTCTTCCCTTATTACGCAACCTGGTAGTCCCTTTTGGCATTTTCCCCTCCTCCCTCCTCCCTATGAGACGCACGCTCCTGCAGAGGCCATGCTTTTACCAAAGCGTGGCCGGAGTTTGCGCTGGGCGCCTCCTGCGCCGCTGGTTCCAGGATACAAGCCGTCGGGAGATTTGGTGGTAATTGCATTTCCTAAATGCCCAGTTTGCATTTAGGAAATGCATGATACATGTGCTTTGGAAATCGCAAATAGGAATTCCCTATTTGTGATATCCTATTTCGCAAATCGCATTTGCGATTCGCTGTTCAAAATCGCAATTTTAGGGAATCGCTAAAAATTACGATTCCCTAAAGTTGCACTGCACTGCCTTTCATACATCGGGAAAGGCAATTTTGCATTCGCAAATGGTGGAATTTACCAATTCGCAATGTTTGCGAATGCAAAATCCTTTGATACGTCTGGCCCCATGTTTGTAAAATATGCATTAGACACAAAGAAGATAAATATTCTAATAGCTTAAATGAGTAGTGCTGTCAAACACAAACTCAACCAGTGGTAGTAGATTAACCTAATTCTGATCCACTTAGAAATTTTACTCAAACTATCTGATTGGTCCTTTTTCATTACACATTGCTCTGAGAAAGATGAGCAGGTGAATAACATACACCAAATCTTGGGCAAGGACAGTTGCAGCTTCGCACAGGCTCACCTTACAACAACTTGTGTATCGACTTGGGTGGGCACCATTTCTCCTGGAATGGTGCCCACCCAAGTCGATAAGTACAAAAAAGTAACAGATTTGTAGGGAATACAGAACGACAATATTATTCAATAGTTGTTCACATTTATTATCAAAAATTGAGAAGAATTAATTTTGGGCCAAAGCACAATAGGTTGCCCAACAGTTAGAAACATTCATCTATTTTTTTAACACTATGTAAGTACAATATCTAATATAAGTGGGTTCATCCATTAAGTATAACTTATTATAAACACATTATGATAAATAATATCCACAGATTTTAATCAAAGAGGTTCCATCCAACACGTGTTTTAGGGTTAGTGCTGCCACTTCTTCATGGCTCAAAATACAAAAGTACAACATAATATTGGAAAACAATCCATCCACAAAGAAACAACATAATTCAACATACTATGAAGAAGCAATTTATTCACATGGAATTGATATACAGACAAAAAAGAAGAAACCTGGCATCATCTTATAAGTAGAGAGGTGTTATGACACCTTTCATTTAGCATTAGAGCGTCTACAATTGTGTTGGTTCTATTATCTGGTTGTTTACAAAGCATGTCTCATGTCACAGGACTGTCATTTTCTAATTGTTCACATTTCTAGCTCAGATTTCTCCTGCTTCCCAAGTTAGTTAGTTACAATTTTAATACTCAGATAGGTGGCATATGTTCTAATGTTACAAGCACTCTATGTCGAAGCTCTTGTTATTCTCCACATAGGTTAACTTAGATTACAGTTTGCATTACACTCACCTTCCAATGTAGCATACATGAGCACCCGTACAAGTCATCACAGCGTTTTCAAGCAAACACATTCTAATCAAAGTCATTCCCACATGGGTGGTCTTCCTATTTTAGTTTGGTTCCTGCTGAGGGAAAAGGGAATTATATAAAGATGTTAGAGAGAATAACTCGACCATGTGAGTGTTCAATATGTTATTTTACTTAAAGCACTAGAGATTAAAGTAATTCTATTCTTCAAAACCCAAAAAGTATTCAATAAGTTTCATTACCAGGGCCCTATTATTGAGAATAACTGTTTTCCCAAGCAGAATGAAAACAAAGAAATAAATTTTTTAATTCTCCACGCTATTTTGACTGGGATTAACCTGCCAAGCATTTGCTGTACACAATTGCAGTCCCACTGATGGAACCTCATCCTAGAATCACAAGCAAATTGAAAGAAAATTACAGTGATTCCCCAACCAAGCACCCCATCTATAATCACTCCGTTCTGCTGATGGAGCTGCATTCTAAAACCATGAATGAAGAAGAAAAAAGTTTTAACAAAGTATCCACTCTGTTAAATCTGTAATATCCGTCCAGACACCAGCACTACAAAATCCCCCTCTCAAAATATGCTCTCATCTCTAAATTGTTTTAACAGCCCACTTTTCACCACCACTGGTATCATCTCATCTTCTAATCTTGGGGCACTCGTCACTTTTCTACCACCATTCAGAACAAGAGCAAAATCACACAAAATTACAGAGTATCTATTCAATATTTCACATTGACTCGCATTCACTATCCATGGCCTTAGCATACCATTTATTATCGCATTGCGGCTCCCACATGTTCAATATCAGGTATCACCATTACTACCTTTTTCAGCCCTCTTAAATACTGACCTTAATTAGGACCCAACCACCATTGCCAACCCTGATTGGCCAGATTCAAATCGAACTGATATCTCCAAAGTCCTAAAACTGAGTTACATTATCATTTACTTCTGCTTCAAAAAGTCCATCCATATCCACTGCACCCTTTTAAGTTAAACCAACACTTTCTACAATAATTATATTTCCCTGGCACTCACCTTATTAGAAGTTGTTAAAAACAAACCTTTCCCTAGAAGGAGACCAAACCCCTTTCTGTATACATTTGCTGCAATACAGCTGAACCACTATGCTATCCACATTGCATCTGCTCTTAAGTAAAGCCAAAGAAATCCTTCTAAATCTTGTCACCTTCATGATTCCAACTGACTTGGCCACTCTAGTTTCTCGAACGAAGTCTGTGACAATCATCCACCACATCCTGTGAGTTTGAGCCAATGCTTCCTATAATATTAGCCTCCAAAAAGATATCCTCTGGGGCAAAATATACACAGACTCAAACAGTTTGTATTGTTCCCTGTGCCATCTACAGTCCCCTAGTACTGACCTCATCAAAAATTGTTAGATACAAATCTGGTTCTTGGCGGGAACCGAACCCTTTCCAGTGTACATGTGTTGCAATACATCCCAACTGCTATGCAATTCAAAACGCATCTATGTGCTCTTAAGCAAACCCAATGAGATCCTTTTTCAACCTTATCACATTAATCAGTCCCCTTGTCTTGGCTACCCTAGATTTGTGAACAAAGTCTATGAAAATCAATGATAATATTCTGAGTATTCATAAATTCCTCAGTCAACATTTGTAAACATTTACATCTGAAACAAAGAAACAAAAATAGAAAGGACAACTCTTCCCCCAGATTCCTAAATCCAATGACAAATGATTATCCACACCTGGGGTCAAGCCCCCAAAGGTTTATATTCACGACTGGGTGCACCCACCACATTGTACTATTCACTCTCTTCCCATTTTGCTTGAAAAACCAGGGTAAAAAAATCCTTGTTGCTACATAACCTTTATTCACAAAGAGCACTCTTCCACACTTCCAGCCATGCCAGCCACTATAATACGTACCCAGAGTTACTTTTGCCTTAAAATGATGTCTCAGGTTTTATCATCCTTCCCATTCAAAAACTCACATTGCTGCATTGTCATACTCATCAACTAAATTATTTACTGTTCCCATTACTCCAGATACACTTCACCCACACATCACTATTCCTGTCACTCTCCCTCCTCTCTCATGTGTCACACTTTGCTGTCGAGAGTAAAATTCTCAAATCTGATTCACATCTACCTTAGCAGGTAATAGGCTCTCTATCAGAATTCACTGTCACTCCTTCAAGCTCTGAGGTGTCAGTTCTTGCCTTCTCAGAACACCTTGCTCTGGAGTGTAGAATGAAATTCCCTGTCCACACTTAAACCCACCTCAACAGATTTAAGTTTCTCTGTCCAGCAAGTTTCCTTTAGATGAAGTTGTTGTGTTCTGTCACCCCCTCTGTGGCAATGTGATCAATGGCTATTACTACAGTTTTAAATATATCACTTACTGGGTGACATTCTTTAAAGTGTTTTCCAAGGAGAGTCCTCTCATCATATTTCTGTATGGCATTCATGTATTCTTTAACCCGCCCTTCTAATGGTGGAATAGTTGAACCCACATATTGTTTATTGCAGATATATGATCAAATAGACACAATAATTAGTATTGCAATTAATGAAAGATCTGATCCTAAATTTCATGCTTTTGTTATAGATATGAAATTCTTGAATTTTATCTACTATAAGTTTACAGCACACACAATATTGACATCTGTAACACCCTTACGGTTTTTCCTTAATACAAATAGATGCTCTGCTGAAAACATATCTGTGAGTGTCACTTGGGCTTAAACTATTTTTCAAACTTTCAGCCTTCCTGGACTTGATTAATGGACGTGGGCTGATAATATTTTTCAAATCCTTTTCCATTTCAATATGTCCCAACGCCAACCCAACAAATCATATTGCTCTGTACTCTGCACAGAATTTAGTAATAAATCTAACTTGCTGTTGGGTGAACTGATGATGCTTAAAAGGAGATTATTTCAATAGTTCTACCCTTGGTATCCCTGTAGCTTTTCTAACATATTGTGTCAAAACCCTCATTGCTAATCTCCTCAGTGTTTTGTCAACCTCAATATGGTAATCTGCTACATTAGAACAATTCCTCTCATGCCTGACCGATTCCCCAGACAAGATATTCTTTTTCTGATTAACTAGATGCCCAGATTGTCATAATGTAAAATGCTATTGCTAGCCATACCTTTTCAAAATGATAGAGGGATGCAAATTTTACATGTTCCCTCTTCTAATTTAAGATTAGTTATCTCTGCTTTAGTCTCATATTTCTTTTTGAAGGCTATTTATTTATTTTACACTCAGCCTTCCTAATTATCATAAGCATTAGATCCCTTGTGGTCTGACTTAATTTTTATTCCCATTGCTCTGTTTGAGCTGGATTTAGGTCTTCAATTGCAGGAAAAATGTTAATTCTAATGCTCTAGGGATCCTATTTACCTCTAAGTACTGTTGCAATGTTACAGCATCCCACCACTTTTGTGACTCCTTTTTTATTAACCTTTCCAACTTCAAAAATACATTTCTAAGACCTTTTGGTGGTTCCTTGGTATTGACCTTATTACCACTAGAGGTGGATTTGAATGGAGTGTCCTCCAATTCTTCTAATTTTTTAACATGATTAGCCATCCTTTTAGGTGGTGACTATCACAATGTCAAAGACTTACCTAAGTACTATAATAACAACGCAAATACATAAAAGTCTTTCAAACCACAAAAGTGCAGCAGAGCCTTATCCAAAAATAGACAACAAATCTTGGGCAAGGATAATTGCAGCTCGGCATAGGCTTACCAAATGGACTTGTGCTCAACCAAGTCAATAAGTACAAGTAACAGATTTGTACAGAGTACATAAACACAAAGACATAAAAATGTTAATGTTATTCAATAATTGGTCACATTAATTATCGAAAATTGACAAGAAATATTATTGGTCCAAAGTACAATAGGTTGCCCAACAGTTAGAAACATTAATCTATTTGTTGAAAACTATGTAGGTACAATATCTAATATAAGTAGATTCATACATTAAGTATGTCTTATTACAAACATATTATGATAAATAATACTCATACATTTTAATCAAAGAGGTTCCACCCAACATGTGTTTCACAGCTAATGCTGCCACTTCTTCAGGGCTGAAAATACAAAAATACAACATAATATTGGAAAACAATCCATCCACATAATTTAAAATACCATTAAGAAGCAATTTATCCACATTGAATTGATATACAGATAAAGAAGAAGAAACCTGTCCTCATCTTACAAGTAGAGAGGTATTATGCCACTTTTCATTTCCCAATAGAACAACTACAATTGTGTTGCTTTTATTATCTGATTGTTTACAAAATGTGTCTCTCTTGTCACAGGACTAACATTTTCTAATTTCTAATCTACCTCAGATTTCTCCTTCATCCCAAGTTACTTAGCTACAACTTCAATACTCAGATAGGTGGCATATGTTCTCAATGGAAACAAAAATTAAGTCATACTTCAAGGGATGTTCAAACATGATTGGGTTTCTTAAATCATTGGCCAAATGATTACATCTGATATTTGACATGCGCCCTTTTTGATATATTGGTAGGTTCTTATGAATTCAATGTGGATGAGTCAAAGGCATAATGATACAGAATCTTGTTCAGGATATCACACACATTTATTTACACTTCCTTAGGCATCCATACACTTCCACGTAGGAAACGGGGAACCATGGTAGAGGGTCACCATTCACACATTCGTACCATGATGAAGATCACAAAATGATTCATCAAGGCACCCACTGTGGATCACTAGAGTAAGAATTCACTTACACTTCCTGAGAGACAGCAGAACACCTTGTTCATGGCACTTTCACCCCGATCTTGATTACACCACCTTCACCTTTCACTCAAAACAGTCAAATTCACTTCCGTTTAAACATGGCACACTCCATACAATACGGTCGACTACACAACAGCACGTCCATTTTTTACTTCAGTGGCTTGTTCAACTATTTAGTGGCATAGCCTCCAGGTAACATGCCAGTAAGATCCGGATATAGACTGAAATGAATTAATGACAGGGAAGGCACATTGGTGAGTGTACGAATGCTTGGAGTAATTTTTTACACAGGTATTGCATGTCGGGTTTGGAAACACAGTGGCACATTTTAATGTTCCTCAATATTTTTTCTACCGGTGTGGTTAGCACGGAGAACACGCTATTTACATGATGTTTATATTTGAGAAGTATGTCGTATTGCATGTTGAGTCTGGAAACACAGTGGCACCCGTCACAGTTTTGGGAAACTTGTTTCACTGGTCATGTTACCACAGAGAGGTATTCAGACTCTTTTGACGAGACTGTGAAACAGCAGTGTTATCACTCAGCTCTTAAAATTATCACTTTTAAAATTCATCACTTCAAGCATGATTTTCACGGATTGCACCAAGGAACTTTACTTATGTCACTGGGACAGTAACAGAAGTAGAGGTACACAGTCTACCATAGCACTTGTCATGAACACAATGTTTTAGAAACTCAGTCACCACTTATCAACGTACACATGTCTTATTTCCCTGGAGTGGTCACTAAGATATTTATCCTACAGTTACGTTCTTGGGCTGCATTTTTCCAAAGCATACTTTGCATTTATTTGTAGGATTATTTCTCCCAAAGAAGGTTGCAACACAAAATGCAATTGGATGGTTGACATTTTCATGTGCATGGGATTAACAACTGATTTGAGGACATGTGATTTATTCATATACATTAAACAATTACTTGTATCACACACGATTACTGGAGATATGCAATGTTTTAACAGTGGAATATAAACAGATTATTCAAAACAGGATAAGTCTCTGTTGAAGGCTGCAAAGTATTGGACTGAGGTGACATTACTCAGTGTAGTATTGCAAAGTAATAAACTACTTAAATTAAAAACATGTTTTGCTCTGAAACTGAGGAAAACTATTCCAATTTCAGAACAAGTTAGGATTTCAGAGATGACGATTTAGGATTTGGAAGATATCCAGACACTTATTAGTCTGAATGAAGAATTACAGACATAGAGAACATGATACATAGCATTGATATAGAGGACGGTATGATCGAAGAGAGTGGTCTGGCTAGTAATCATGTTTTGCTCCCAAAACAAAATGTAATCAACATATTTTTGTTATCTTGTTTGTAAAGATATTGACTGTATGTGAACATTTTTGAAAAAAAACCTATTTGACAGCAAAAGAACACCAACCAATATATTCTTTGAAGAATGATTTAAATATTATCATTAGCCAAGCTGATAAAATGGGCAATGTTGTGGTTTTAAATTTTGAAGACTATGACTTAGAGGCAAGAAAGCAATTGGCTTGTAGTAGCAACTATGAAATTAGCAGAGGATTTAAATATAGTATGATACAAAGAGAAGTCACCAAAAGTCTTTTAAAATATTTGGATAAAGGTATTTTAAACCAAGAATTTAGATATTTGGATGTTAAGAATCTTACAATAGCAATTATCTATATTTTTCCCAAAATCCATAAGAGGAAGGACAAAAATATTCATTGTAGGCCGATTATCTCTGGCATAGGCTCTGCTACAGAAAGGATGTCGGAATATGTTGACATTTTCTTGGCACCATTAGTGTTTAACTTGGCCTCCTACATCAAAGATACAAAAGATCTGCTGAACAAATTACAGGACATCCCTTGGAGTGAAAACATGTGGTTTGTTATTATGGATACGAAAAATCTTTACACTAGCATTTAGACATCAGGGCGGCCTACAAGCCATAGAAGAATGTTTAGGGATAAAGTCAGCCAGCTTTTACAGACATTCCATGGTGATACTTATATATTTGTGGACTTTGTACTAACCCACACTTATTTTTTGTATCAGGGTACACTGTACCCCCAGTCCATTGGGACTGCCATGGGTGCTAAATTTGCTGTCTCTTATGCCAACCTATTTATGGGGTGGTATGAGATGCCTGCATGGAATGAGACAGCACATGAAGGATATCAGCATGTGACCCTGTGGGTAAGATACAGTGATGATGTGCTAGTTGTGTGGGAAGGCTCACTGGACCAATTACTATCTTTTAATAGGTACTTGAACTTGAACATTGTGAATGTGGAGCTGTTTTTGGACTATAGTCACACAAATATCACATTTTTTGATTTTGAGTTGTACATTATGAACAACACTCTTCATACTCGTTCATTTAAGAAAAGCACGGCTAGCAATAGCATTTTACGTTATAAATCTGGGCATCCAGTTAATCAGAAGAATAACATCCCATTTGGAGAGCTGGTCAGGCAGAAGAGGAAGTGTTCTAATGTGGCAGATTACCATTTTGAGGTTGACAAAACAGTGAGGAGATTAGCAATGAGTGACTATCCAATGAAGGTTTTTCCACAATCTGGTAGACAAACTACAGGAATACCAAGGGCAGAACTATTGAAAGAATCTGCTATTAAGCATCGTGGGTTCACCCAACAGCAAGTTAGATTTCTTACTAAATTTTGTGCAGAGATTGGAGTGATATATATTTGATCTGTAGACATTGGGACATATTGAAACTGGATAAGGATTTGAAAGTTATTATCAGACCACATCCATTTATCATGTTCAGGAAGGCTGAAACTTTATAAAATATTTTAAGCCCAAGTACACTCACAGATATGATCCCAGCAGAGCATCCACTTGAATTAAGGAAAAAAACGGAAGGGTGTTACAGATATCAAAAGTGTGTGTGCTGTTAAAATTCCAGAATTTGATAACTATGACAAGAGCAAGAAATGTAGGATCAGATTATTTATTAATTGCAATACTAGTTATTGTGTCTATTTGATCATCTGCAATAAATAATATGTGGGTACAGCTATTCGTCCACTAAAATAGCGGATTAAAGAATGCATGAATGCCATATGGAAATATGATGAGAGGTCTCCCCTTGGAAAACACTTTAAAGAATGTCACCCAGTAAGTTATACATTTAAAATTTTAGTAATAGGCATCAATCACATTGTGTTTTGTTACAGAGGGGGTGACAGAACACAATTACTTCACCTGAAGAAAACTTGGCAGATAGAGAGACTTAGATCGGTTGAGATGGGTTTAAATGTGGACAGGGAATTTCCTACTAAACTTTAGAGCAAGATTTTCTGAGAAAGAGAGAAATGACACATCAGAGGTTGAAGGAGTGACAGTGAATTCTGATAGATAGAGAGCCTATTGCCTGCTAAGGTGGATGTGAATTGGATTTGAGAATTTTATTCTAGACAGCAAATAGTGATATATGAGAGAGGAGGGACAGTGAAAAAAAGAGTGATGTGTGGATGAAGTATGTCCGGAGGAATGGGAACAGTAAATATTTTAGTTGATGAGTATAAATATGCAGAACATGTGAGGTTTTGAATGGGAAGCATGATAAAATCTGAGACTATATTTTGAGGTAGGAGTGACTCTGGGTTTTTACTCTGTTTTTGTCAAGCAAAATGGAAAGGGACTGAATACTATAATGTGGTGGGTGCACCCAGTTGTAAATATACATTAATGGGGGTTTGACTCCGGCTGTGGATAATCATTTGTCATTGAATTTAGGAATTTGGGAGAAGAGTTGTCCCTTCTATTTTTGTCTTTTTGCTTCAGATATAAATGGTTACAAATGTTGCCTGATGAATTTGAGTACTCAAAATGTTTTCATTGACTGTCATAGGCTTTGTTCACAAATCTAGGGCAGCCAAGGCAATGGGACTGAGGCACGTGATACGGTTGAAGAAGGATGCCATTGGTTTTGCTTAAAAGCCTGTCGATGGTATGTGAATAGCATAACTTTTTTTGTTTCAGATATAAATGGTTAAAAATGTTGACTGAGGAATTTATGAATACTCAAAATATTTTCATTGATTGTCATCAACTTTGTTCACAAATCTAGGGTAGCTAAGACAATGGGATTGATGAACGTGATAAGGCTGAAGAAGGATCTCATTGGTTTTCCTCATTGGTTGAGATTATTTTCTACAACATCTTTATGTAGTTTCCTTTTCCCTTGGCAGGGACCAAACTAAAATAGGAAGGCTACCCATGTGTGGGGGCAACTTTGATTAGAGTGAGTTTGTGTGAAAACATTGTGAGGACTTGTATGGGTGCTCGTGTATGCTACATTGGAAGGTGAGTGTAATGTACACTGTAATCTAAGTTAACCTATAAGGAGATTAACAAGAGCTTTAACATAGAGTGCTTGAAGCATGAGAACAAATGCCACCTATCTGAATATTACAATTGTAGCTAAGTAACTTGGAACGCAGGAGAAATCTGAGCTAGAAATGTGAACAATTAGAAAATGATAGTCCTATGACATGGGAGACAAGCTTTGTAAAGAATCAGATGATAGAAGCAACACAATTGTAGTTGCTCTATTGGGAAATGAAAAGTGTCATAATACCTATTGACTTATAAGAGGAGGACAGGTTTCTTCTTTGTCTTTATATCAAATACACATGGATAAATTGCTTTGTAATAGTATGTTGAATTATGTTGTTTCTTTGTGGATGGGTTGTTTTACAATATTATGTTGTATTTGTATATTTTCCTCCCTAAAGAAGTGGCAGCACTAGTTGTGAAACACGTGTTGAAACACGTGTTGGCTGGAACCTCTTTAATTAAAATCTATGGATATTATTTATCATGATATGTTTGTAATAAGTCAAAATTAATGTATAAATATACTTATATTAGATATTGTACTTACATTATGTAAAAAAAAATGATGAATGTCTGTGACTGATGGGCAACCTAATCAGCGTTGGACCAAAGAATAATTAATCTCAATTTTTGATAATGAATGTGAACAATTATTAAATAATCTTGTCCTTATATACTGCCTAGGAATCAATTACTTGTTTGTACTTATCGACTCAGATGAATAATATAATTGGATTACGGAAGCATGAGGCAGTGATGGCATGGAGTTTGGCGAATGGGATTTACTCCATCAAGGTGATGGAATAAAGTAGTCCATCACCTAGAGGGAGTACCATCCTGCCAAGTTTAGAGATGTCCACCAGAGGAGATGAAACTCTGTCACCTTTCCAACACAGTACCCTCTCTGTCAAACTCTAAATCAGGCCCTAAGTTGCAGTCGCTTGAATAAAGTACCTGGTCTGCCACTGCACGTCCCTTGCCATAAGTGACCAACCTTGGAGCAGAAGTTCACACATGTCGCTCAGCGTTTTAAAATGCTAGCCACCATAATGGACCAAGAAAAATGTCCCACGAGCTGCCATTGCCGCATGCACCTTACTGACCTACCCACTCACCAGCTTGTAACTGGGCACTAGAAATACCAATTTGTAGGTGTACAGTGAGTAAAATGACCCTCTGCCAGCAAGACTGCCATGGCTTTGGATTGACACTAGTGAAATGCAGCACCCATGGAAGGAAAGATGTGACAGTGGATCTCTCTCCCAAACCTAGAAAGTGATTGGGTTCCTTGAACTGTTTTTTTCTTGTAAACAATGTGCATGGATTATATGTTGAACGAAAGGCTGAGCATGTCGCGCCTCTGCGTGCGGCATGAGCCGAACATTCGGCTCGGGCCACGGCACGCGGTCTAAAGACGCTCCGTGTCCCCAGCCTGCTCTGCATCTTACGAGGCCCCAAATTGGGCATGGGGCCTCGTTCTTTTTTAGCGCACCGCGCTCCCAGGCAGGTCTGACCTCTCCCACTCACCTGTTCATCTTTTCTTCTTCTTTTTCTTGTTGTCTTGTTGTGCCTTCCTTTATGTTTTCTCCTTTTCCCATATTACCCCTCTCTTCCCAGCATTCCTTGTTCCCTACTCTTTATGGCTCCTAGTCCATTCTGTTCTATGTGTTTTTCCCTATCTAAGATGGTGTCCTTGTACTTCCTGTTGGTCGCTTCCTGTTTGTTGGTATTTAAGGGCTGTGATTCCTTCTCTCCTTGCGCTGCAACACTTTCTGTTGGATGGTGTCTTCGCTCCTGCTTCCTTGTATCCTGTGCTGGTTCTCGTCCATTCCAGTGTTTTTTCCTATATTTTTGCTCCTGTTGTTACCTATTCATTTTGTTCCTGTTGCAGGAACCTATCTTTTTGGAGGCTTTTTCCCCTTTTAGGTTTTTTTTTCCCTCTGGCACTACTTCTGAGGGATTGGGCCTGCTCTTGGCGTACCCATTGCCTGCAGCACCGTGGCTACCAGATAGAGTCGCCCCTACCTGGGCCAAGGCCAAACATTCAGGGACAAGATCCTCGCCACTCGTTCTGTGGACTCCAGGTTAAAGCAGCACGTAAGTCGTGACAGAGCAAGAATCATGACAGTGTGTATAGCTTGAAAGCTATATAATGACCATCTTAGTGCAAGTGTCTATCTTGGACCAGATGGTGGTATTTACATTTTATAAAGAAGGTACCAGTAATGGATGAAGTAATTCTTGAGGACAAACCCTACATCTGCCTACGTAGTCCTTTATGCTTCTCATCAAGGTTTTCCACCAGTTGTATCAACTGATTAACTCACAGGTCTTTCATACATCAAAATGCCCAGTTTTCTACCTATTCCATCACCATTCAAGGAGTTGTACTTGTGTTTTTTTTCCTGGTAGGAAAATAGTAGATTTTATCAGTGGTGTTACAGGGAATACCGCTGTTCATAAAAGTGGATCCATCAGATCAGCTTGCCAAAGTCTCTTTTCAAAGTCCAGAATTCTGAATAATGTCTAAGACCTTGCCAAGCGCCCTCCAGATAATGCTCCATTCCATAAACTCTGTGACAGTTAGGAGTAATTTCTCAAAGATCATGTCGTTCTTCTCTGTATTGTGTAACCCAGCCAGTAAAGTTCCTCAATATATGCCTGTGCAAAGAAAAGGAAAACAGACAAGTACTTCCCAAATATTTTTATATATTTGCTGAAGTGTAGGGATGTTTATAGTATGAAACACTTGCCAGAGAAACACTTACTCATCTAGGATATTGATGAGAGACCCCACCTTGAACCCCATCTTGAACCCCCAGAATAAGTATCTACACAAACATTAGCATTTCTCAAAAGAGAATTGAACTCAAAAGACAGGAGGTGTCTGACAAAACAGGAAACAGTTTGTTTAGTTAAACATTACGGTCGGGGTAGTAGTTACAGAACTAGGGTCTGAGGAATATCTCTCATTGTACATCGAATTGAAGCAAGGTTTATACATTTCTCTGGGTGTAATAAAACAATAATTATGTGAACAGTTGTCACAGAGTCATAGATATAATTTCAGATAGGTAATGTAGGTGGGCCTCGACTTAGCGTGGCCACAATGTGGAACAGCTAATATGTGTCAAAATGCCTGGCCTAGGGGTGCGTGGTCACTGCGTGTGCTGTGTCCTGATTGGATAAGTGTAGATAACTACATGTGGCATCTAACTTTGTGGTGTTTTGGGAATGCACATGTCCCTCTGGCCATGTGTGCTTTATTGGGCCCAATCTCCAGGGACCATTGTGGTGTTGCTACCTATCTGTGGGATCTGATCTAAGTTCTCCTGTTTATGTATTTGGCTGCCGGCTAACTGCTACCCCACCTGTGACCTGTCAGTCATTAACCTTCAGGCCTGGGTCTCAGAGCCTGCTGATCACATACCATTGTGCTAGGTTTGACGGAGAGTTCATGACGGGGCAATCTAACAGTGGTGGTGTGACTTCGTTTGTGTATAAGAATGTATTGTTCTTGTATAAAAGTGTCTTGTTGTCATGTGCATTGTCATTGATCAATCCAATATCAACATTGCACCCTCTAGTTGAATTTTCAACTACACCACAAGTTATTACAGTCAATTGTCAGTACCTTGTTGTCCCACCTCCTTCGCTACTTGCAATCTACCCAATTTGGAGACTTTGTTTAGGAAAACCCCAATTATAGGAGACCATACAAAAACAGTAACACTATAAAAATGGGCAACATGACGTGCACAAACCGGTCAGCAATCAGGGAACCAGGACGACCAGTTTGGGAACCACTACTGCTCAGGGGCACCTCCCTCATCACGCATGTCCTTCTGCCATCGGTGCAACGCTTGAATGGCAAGTGTCAGAGTTCAAATGTCCATGTCATTGCCAGATCTGAAAGTACAGCAGGATGCTGCGATCTTGGTGCACACCCCACCCTCCATTGCAATCATCAAGTCCATGAAATACCGATGTTGGTATGAGGTAGATGGCTCTCAGATCTTCCTTTATTGCATTAGGACAGAGCTCAGTACTGTTCATTATTTTGAGCATTTCTCACTGGATTATTTGCAACCAGCATGCTTTTGCTTTTGTGTGCAAGGTGAAGAAGGGTATGGGCCTCCTGCCGATTCATCGGTGAAAAGTCAAAACTCCTCAGAAATGTCCTTGTATTGAGTCCACCAAAAAAAACAGTGGCTCTTCTCCTTCGAGCCTGATGCAACAGTGTCATTTAATTCCTCAGTGGATGTTGGGACAAATCAGACAGATCTTCTCCAGGGATGGCCAGGATTGGGGTGTGTATGGTGACGAGCAAGCAAAGGCCATGCCTTCCAGGGACACACTGGGTGTAAGCAAACTCACTGCACTGCCAGTAAGTGTTGATCAGCCTGGAGGTGCCCCATTGCATGTCCAGACTGTGCAGTATTATGCCACAGTTCTTGTTCATGGCCAGCGGGATGGTATCTTTGCCTCTCAAACAGAAGGAATACAGTGTGAGTTTCCATACAATTAAGGGTTGCCCCTTCCCTTTTATCCAAGTATCCCAGATCTCCTAACACGGGGATCGATGCTGTTGCTTAACGCTCCCCTACAAGACCCATTTCCCTTCATGTAATTGAGGGGGATGGCCCTGCACGGAAACTCTTCTTCAGATTTACTATTACCCAATGGGGCTCTATTCTATTACGTTGTATTTTGGCCCTAATTCTACACAGGTACAGATGGAGAAGGCATCCTGCTCTTTCAGAGGCTACCTCTTGGGATAAGTAAAGCCTATCTGCGCTTACTGTAGGTGGTATCAGAGAACAGACATTGCATGACAAAGCTGAGGTCTTGGAGCCCACAGCGGTCATGTGCTGAACCATGTGTGGTGTTGAAGAGCGCTGCGTGGTGTGTGTAGGATGCTAGTGTTGTGTGTGGTGTAATTAAAGATGATGGGAGAGAGGTCCCTAAGTAAGTGTGGTGACATTTTTCAAATAGACACCAATAGACCAAACAGTTCTTTGGAAATGCAAGACGGTGGTAGCATCTCAATCAAAAAAAGGATGTATACATGCATAAAATATGTAACTTAGGAAACATTGTGGGCCTTGAGCTGTTCCGGCAGAGGTGACTGTGGTCTTCTTTGTGATGGGAGTTTCTGAATTGGAAAACAGTTTGGAAAAAAGAATTTGCAGCAAGGTGTGGTACCGGATCCCTTTGGGGGAATGGATGTAAAAAGTCCTTGGTGTGTGTTGTGGCTCTTAACCCTGCTGGATACAAGAGTTGTTTGGAGTGGTCTGTGGTTCTTGATCTTGCTGGGGTCTGTGGTTCTTGATCCTGCTGGGTGTTCTGGTGCGGTCCCTGAGAGGACGCTGGTCCACTGTAGAGGTGGTGCATTTAGCGACTCAGTTACAGACCTGTTGGGCAAGAACTACGTTTGGGCATTATAAAAGAAAAGAAGTTTGCATCTTTGCATGTCACTAATTGATCTTCAAGAATTTCTGTGGTTTCCATGAATTTGGTGAGGCACCGGAGGTGGTGGGTCCCAATCGGGATACCTGGTTCTGGAGAAATATAGGTTATTTAATGAAAATTTTACAATTATATGTCATCGGGTCTCCCCTACCCTTTCCGTGCTTATGCTTTACAGGGTCATCCTCGTGTATGCAGGTAATTTTTAACTTCAGTTGGTGCTTTGTAGGTGTCGCCAGCTCTTCAATGCCCTAGTGTATGCATTGGGGTTTCGTCTGCAGGGGCAGTGTTTTTGGCCTACATGTGTGAGGGGGATGTAAAAGAGGGACTGTGTTGCACTGAATGTTGGTCAGCGATCACTATGTGCCCTGAGGTCACGGGTGCACCCCTCTGGTCCCAGTACGTGGCACGCTACGTGACCCTCCTAACTACACCGTTTTCTCAGGCTTCTTTTGGGCTAGCTGTGGGCTTCTTTGTTTTGCCTCATAGGCATTTTCCCAGACCTCTAATCTTTATTGTCGTGTACAAGTGGGGGTCAGAGAGTTGTTCCTTGGTCCTGTATCTCTGACTTGTGGAGTTCGAGATTGGGATTGTTGCTCCCTTCAAAATAGTGTGGGGCCTTGCGTGTCACCCTATTGCTAGACCTGCTGCTGGGGGGAACATACTCCTGCATTCTACTCTGCTCAGAGCTGAGACACATCTTTTGGACTCGCTTCCTTGGCACCCCCTCTCCCTCTGATTTTTTTAAACACATTTTTATTGTTTTCAGTATGGATCATACAATAATACTCATGGTATACTCCAGGACCGCATTCTTCATAGTACATAATACATAGCATTATGGACTCAGTGATACAGTTTTATATTGCGCAACTCAGCTATACAATCCTATATCCAGATTCTATACTTATGTCCATTCTTAACTAATACTTGGATATATAGTATCTGTTTGCTATATCTTAGTATACCAGACAAGACTGTTTTCTGTTTAATACTTCTTAACATATAACAGTTAACACTCCCCCCCCCTCCATTTTCCAACTTGACATGGCGTGCCATGATTCAGCCGTTTGCTGTTAAGTGCATGCTCGCTGTTTAGCTCTGGTGTGGGAGAGATCTTTCCATGTATCCGTGCCCAGCGGCACCACCTCTGTATCACATTTCTGTTATCAACAACTTTTCAGTAGTGGCTACTAGGTTATACCAAATACAATAGCCCAGTACGGGTAATTCTATATCTGCAATTAGACCCTCTAGGCTTCACATGTTGTTTTAAAAACGTCCAGCATTTCATCCCAGTCTAAAGCCATAGGGTGTCTTCTCAGTTCTCTACTCTCCTCCATTCTGAGGGCGGTACTCTCGGCTCTGCCCCACTCCAACACCTCCACACTCCATTGCGCCATCGAGGGGGCTAGTGTAGCCTTCCAGAGCCTAGTCAATAGGCGCTTTGCCAGTAGGAGTGCCAGGTCTGCAAACCGCAAGGACACCCTCCCTTTCCTTGTGTGGGAAAACAACCCAAGCTAACACGCCACTGCTGTCCTCCAGACACAACTTCCTGTTACCTTCTCCAAGATGGTACCCACTCATTCCAGTACTTGGAGATATTAGGACAGCTCCAGAGCATGTGTAGTAGTTCTGCCTCTTCTACCCCGCATCTGGGACATGTTGATGGTAGTGTGGGGAATAGTATATGTAGCTTATGTGGCGTGAGAAACGCTCTATGTAATATGGTATATAGTATAAACTTGAATCTCGTGTTTCAGGATACCCAACTAGGGTACTCTAGTATTGAAGACCACTCTTTGTCCTATAATTCTTTACCCACATCCACTCCCCATTTAGTTTTAAGAGCTGTCAAGGGTTGCAGTAAGTGGACTCTGAGTCCTCGGTAAAGCCATTTTATTAAATGTGTCCCATGTCCTACGGTATATACAGTGTGTATAAAATCATGCGTGGGGGTTCCACGCCATCCGGAGCCCTGTGGTTCTTTTCATAGGGTATTATATTAGCATGTAGGAAGAATAATGAAGTTGGCAGATTGTGTTCATGTATGAAATCCATACGTGTAAGTAAGTGATGGTCTTTGAACAGCGTCCCAATTGTGTCCACTCCTTCCTGTGTCCACCATTTTGTATTCTGCTTTGGGTTAGTGTTCCAACATTTACAGGTAGTCCCACCAGAGGAATGCTGGGGGCGTAGGGAGTCGCGCCAGCCGTATATTTGAGCGCAGGTTTCCAGTACTGCAAGGCCACTCGTAGCAAAAGTGGCATCCTCTCGGGGGAACGGGACCCGAGACATATCAGGGAGTGTAAACAGACCCTATCTAACATTGCCTGGGTGAACTCTATTTCTTGCAAGTTTCGTCAGGCCAGCCAGTATGCTAGCCATTGAAGCTGGCTCGCCACACAGTAGGCTTTAATGTCAGGTGCACTCATGCCCCCCCAGTCCACCAGCATTTGCAACTTCGCCAAACTAATCTGGCGCCTTCCCCTCCCCCAGAGAAGTTCAAGCAGCATAGAATGTAATGCTTTAAATTAGGTATCAGGCACCCTCACCGGTAGATTCATAAAATAATACAGGATACAGGGCAGCATCACCCTCTTGGCCAGCCCTAGTCGGCCTGTGATGGATAGTGGTAACATTATCCAAAACTGAATCCGTGGCTTCAGTGAGGTCATGGCTGTCCGCAAGTTGCCCTCTAACAGGTCCAGTGGGGTTCAATAAATCTGTATATCGAGGTATCAAAATGTGTCTACAGCTACCTGCAGTCGCCTATCACCAAAGCCCACTGTGTTCCCTATATCTAGTTCACAGAAGAAGAATGCTATGGACTTGTCATAGTTTATGTCCAGCCCTGACAGCGGCGCAAAATCATGAAATATCTGCGCAGTGGAACTCAGGCTGTGGCCAAGGTTTCTCACATATAAGATAATGTTGTCGGCATATAGTGATATTGAGTGCATTGTATTCCCTACATCAATTCCCCAGGACTCGGCGTCTCGTCGCAGTCGGTATGCCAAAGGTTCCACCGCCAAGACAAACAGCGGGGGGAACAATGGGCATCCTTGTCTGGTACCCCTATGCATATGATAGGAGCTTGAAATGTTCTGCCCTGTGCGCGCCCTCGCCGTAGGAGCAGTATAAAGCAGTTGGACCCAGTGTATGTACTCATGGGGAAGCCCAAATCGTTCCAACACTTCAAACATGTAGTCCCAGTTTAAGGAGTCAAATGCTTGGTGGAGATCCAAGGAAAGACAGCCCGCTTGGGGGTATCTCTCTCTGGCAGAATCTATTACAAGATATAAACAAAGTATATTTAAGGAGGTATTACGAGATGGTACAAATCCACATTGGTCTGTATGGATCAAGTTGTCTATAAAGGGAAGGAGTCTCTGCGCTAATAATTTTGCTAATATTTTATATTCTGTGTTTAGTAAAGATAAGGGTCTAAAGGATGACATATCCGTTGCAGACTTTCCAGGTTTTAATAGTGAGGTCACTATTGCTTGTTTAGTCGTATCTGGGAGGTAGCCAACTGCCAGCGAGGCATTGTATAACTTCTCCAGTTGAGGGGCCAGTTTTGAACTAAATAGGAATAGAATTCGACGGAAGACCATCCGATCCTGGTGATTTATTACGCACCATATCCTTAAAGGTCCCACATATCTCCCCTTGTGTTATCTGCGCTCCTAGGATCTGCTTGGCTTCATTATCAAGTTTTGGGAGTTCAATGTCAGAGAGGAAGGAGCCAAGATGCACTTGGTCTAGTACTGGTGGGGCGGAATATAGGGTTATGTAGTAGTCTCGAAATGCCGCGTTGATCTCTAGTTGAGTGTTTATACTAGTTTGTTGTGGTGTATTAATGTGCAAAATGGGAGTGGGGAATGGCTCGTCTTTTATAAGGCGTGCCAAAAGTACACCAGCCCTATCCCACGCTCTGTGCGTACGTTCCTTATATTTTGCATAGTCTACTTTTTGTAGTCGTTCGAGTAGTTCTGCGTGTTCGGCCCTGGCTTCCTGCAACTGCTGAGCTTGGGGGGTCTGCAAAACTGCCTTCTTCTCTAGGGGCCCCAGTCTGTCTTCTACCTATTTTAACTCCCTCAATATGACTGTCCGTACCCCTGTCATTGCTCCCATCATTGCTCCTCTTACCACCACTTTGAACACCTCCCATTCCACTAACGGAGAGGACGTAGTACCTGTGTTGTCGGTAAAGAAATTAGTTATTACCCTGGCCATTTCTTCTTTCAATGCCGCATCTTCCAGTAGTAATGGTTGCAGTCGCCATGTTGGGATTGGTGTAGACATCTTCCCCCCACACCATAGTAAATTCTAATGGGTTATGATCCGATAGTGTTTTCCCTAAGTATGTAGCATGGGTCATCTGCGTCTGCAGTGTAGCGGTGCACACAACTCGATCAAGTCTCATGTGCACCTTGTGTGGGTGGGAATAAAAGGAATATTCTCTCATCTCTATATTCTTGGCCCGCCATATATCTGTAAGTGCCCAGCCTTGTAACCAATTCCGCAGTGCTTCCGCTTGTCTTTGCGCATTAATACCTGACAGTGGGGGAGGTGGAGCGATCAAGGGTAGTGTCCAGCACCGCATTGAAGTCCCCAACCAGTATCCAGGGGATGTTTGCCCATTGTGTGAGTACCATTGATAGGCATTCTAGGAAAGCTTCTTGGCCGCTATTTGGGGCATAGATACTAGCCAGTACCACAGGCTTCCCATCTAAATTACCTCTGGCCAAAGTGTACCTGCCTTCCTCATCCACCTTTGTGACCAGTACCTTGAAGGGGACCCCAGACCGTATCCACCCGGCCGCCCCACGAGCAAACGCAGAGTATGAGGTGTAGAGCAGCTGCCTTTGCCATTTTTTGCGGAGTTTCACCGCCTCATGAGTAGTGAGATGTGTTTCATGTAAATATGCTATGTGGGCTTTATGGCGATTCAACTGGGCCAATATTCTATGTCGTTTGTGGATAGAACCCATTCCATGTACATTCCAAGTAATAATATTGTAATCATGCATCAACAACATTATGGAACATTAATAGACTAATCGCCTCTCCCAGTCCACGCCAAACTGCTTCGCTCCAGATTCATTATGTATGATACATTTGCTGATGTCAAAACTTTGAAATAATAAACAGTTCCCCCAACTGAACCCAATACTAGGCAAAGCCAAAACTGACTCCGCCAAACCCTTACATAATAAAAACCTAATCGGCATATAACCATTATTATGCAAACACTCAAACAAGCCTACGCAATGTGGGTTGTGCAAGATGTAGGTTCAGTATTCCTCTTCCGTGGTAAAACAGGTTACCCTATGTGAGATAGGGATCACAGAGGTCGACCGTCTGGGCCCGTCACTTAGAAAGGAGATGAGGACTCATCCACTAACAAGGAATAAGATTTTTCATCTGTGTACTTTCATAATCGAGTATCACAGCAAGATCCTTCATCTTGTGTCAGTCATTGTTCTGGCTAGGGTGCAATACGCCTATGTTAGAACTAATAATTCTAAGTTGCTACCCGGTCTGTGCGGGCATTCTGTGATTGTTCAGAAGTCTTTTACTTCAGCACTTGGAGAGGACTTGTAAGGGCTCATTTTCACTCAGGCTATGCACTAGGGCTCCTGCGATGTCTGTGGAGTAATGGATGGAAATAGTGCCAGGCTTCCCTCTCAGTCGGATGCGATAGTGCTATCTACAGAAAAGGCAATGCCAGGAGGAGGGGAGTCTACTCTATGTATGGAGTATGCTGACTGAATCGCATCATTTTGACCCTCCAACACCTGTGACAACGTCGGGCCAGTTTTGTTTTCGTGTCAAATGTTGTCGGTTTTGCTTGTCTTTGAAGGGCTGGTGGTTCTGTCTCAATGGTGGGGCATCATTTTGGCCTTTGGGGCCCGGGTGTGGAAGGGTCAAGTCCAGCCAGTTGTGCCTAAATCAGGTGTTTCAAAGAAATGTGCTTTTTGATTATGTGTGATTTGCAATCGGGCCGGGAACAGCAGGGCATATGATAGACCCTCCGCTCGAAGCCACCTCTTTATGGACTGGAAGAACGCTCTACGTCTCTGGACTGCCAGTGTGTAGTCCGGGTACAAGGAGACTTGAGCATTATCTACGATGATGGGGTCCGTTTCTTTCGCAACTTGTAACAGGGTGTCACGATCTCTGTAGTTGAGTACCCGGGCTATCAAGGGGCGCGGTGGTGCCCCTGGTGGGGTCCTCCTACCAGGAATTTGATGCGCTCTCTCTATTGTGAAGCGGGTTGATAGTCCATCCATTGCTATCGTTCTCAACCATGCTTCCACATATTGTGTGGCGTCTCGACCTTCTTTCCCCTCCGGGAGGCCGACTATGCAGACATTTTTGCATCACAATCTCCCTTCTGCATCTTCGACTCTTTCTTGCAGGGCTTCTACTTGTTGTAAGTGTCTAATAGCGTTTTTATTTTCCTTATGGGCAGGGAGGATACTAGCGACATTTGTTTCTGTCTGTTTTATTCTGTCCGCTAATTTCTTTTGATCATCCTTCAGGATACACTGTTCCATTGTAATAGAGTCCAGCCTTTGTTCTATCGCCAGCCGTGATTCCCTGATTTCCTTTAAGATGACATCAAGTTTATCCATTGGGGCATCTGTTGCTGTAGCTAGCACCGGATTCCCGGAGGCCGGCGTCTCTGCGCCATCAAGATGTTTGCCCTTTGTGCGGAACATGACCTTGCCCACACGTAGTGCGACCAACCTGGTAGGCCAGCACGCCAGGCCCCACAGTCAAGTCAATGAGGGTTTTTTACCAAGGGAGGTTTCTACCATCACGGCCTCAGTCATACACCTGTCATCCTCGGAATTAAGTTTCTGAGTGCAAGATAGACGTTGGCAGTGTGTTTAGCCACGGCCCGGTTCCAGTCTCATAGCACTATATAAGCCGCGCTGCGTCGTATGATGTGAAATGTTTGCAAAATCCGAGATAGTCCTCTGCGTTTCTCCTCTTGTTATACTCCTCAGCAGTTAAGGTCGCCAGCGCTTGCTGCCCCTTGCACACCGTCTCTACTCTGCGCCTCGTCCCACACAACGCATTGCCAGAGGAGGGGTGGGGGATCAGGCATCCGTAGCTCAGATTCTCCCATCCGGCACCGAACTCGACCGTGCACCGTCACGCCCTGACTGTCACGTACTGCGCTGGACTTCTCACCTCTGGATTTCGGATTGGCGAATACACCAAGGGGGTCATTCTGACCCTGGCGGTCATGGACCGCCAGGGCCAACGACCGCGGAAGCACCGCCAACAGGCTGGCGGTGCTTCCATGGGCATTCTGACCGCGGCTGTACAGCTGCGGTCAGAAACGGGAAACCGGCGGTGTCCCGCCGGTTTCCCGCTGCCTCTGGGAATCCTCCACGGCGGCGCTGCAAGCAGCGCCGCCATGGGGATTCCGACCCCCTTCCCGCCAGCCTGGTTCTGGCGGTTTCCACCGCCAGAACCTGGCTGGCGGGAACGGGTGTCGTGGGGCCCCTGGGGGCCCCTGCAGTGCCCATGCCATTGGCATGGGTACTGCAGGGGCCCCCTAACAGGGCCCCACATAGATTTTCAGTGTCTGCATGGCAGACACTGAAAATCGCGACGGGTGCAACTGCACCCGTCGCACCCCTTCCACTCCGCCGGCTCCATTCGGAGCCGGCATCCTCGTGGAAGGGGGTTTCCCGCTGGGCGGGCGGCCTTCTGGCGGTCGCCCGCCAGCCCAGCGGGAAACTCAGAATGACCGCTGCGGTCTTTCGACCGCGGTACGGTCTTCTGGCGGTTCCCGCCAGGCCGGCGGCATCCGCCGCCGGCGGGGGTCAGAATGACCCCCATAGTCTTCTACAGGTCCTGGATACTCCCAGATAAGGGCGACCCCTTCTAGTAGCCACGGTGCCGCTTGACAGGCTACGCCACAGCAGACCGTACCCTCCAGAAGGAGTCCCAGAGGGAAAAAACCCCAACACTGAGGAAAAAACCTCTAACAGGAACTCCTGAACGAAAACAAGAAAAAACAGGACTTGACAACAGGAAACAAAAATAGGCAGTATCCAGGGTAAAAGGCAGGAAAAAAGGAACAGGTAAAAATCTCCCAAGGCAAAAGCAGGAACAAAGAACAGGCAAAAATCTCCCAAGGCAAAAGCAGGAACAAGGAACAGGCAAAAATCTCCCAAGGCAAAAAAGCAGGAACAAAGAACAGGAGCGAACAGCACAACCAGAAGGAAGTGTTTGCAACGCAAGGAGGAACAAGACTGACTGACTTATATACTGAGAAAAGGGAAGTGACATCACAGGAAAGGGAAGTAACACCATCTTGGATTGGGAAAAGCCCATAGACCAGTATAGGAAAAAGGAAGTAGTATAAAAGAAAAACAGAGCATGCTGGGACAAAAACACGAAGAAGACAAGATGGACACAACATGGATACAGACAGGCAAAAGGACCAACAAAAAACCCACCACCAACAACAAAAGAAGAAAAAAGGCTACAAGTAAGTGTAGCACGTCCGGAAGCGAAATATATGCTTCCCAGAAAGCATAGTCAAAAAACGCGTGGAACGGTGCTCCGAATATCGGTAGTGCGTTCCACCCGTGAGGACAGAAAGAGACGCCGCGTCAGAGCGTGCCGTTACACCGACTCACCGCATCACGCCGCCGGCCGGCCCATCCGATCTCCTCTCTCCACTCGTTAGGCCCAGCTCGACACAAAGCCCTGTTACGCCCTCACAATGCCGATCAGGGGTTTATCGCTGTTCCAGTATGTGCTCGGTTATCACTCGAGGGTAGGTAGCGGTCCCTCGTTCGTGGATGGCCCCGATTTGTGACAGATTTATTGCTTTTAGCAGGCCCGGACCGGGAGCTCCACAATTAAACGACCGCCATCTTGGGCGGTTAGCCATGCCCCCGTCCTCACCCTCGGATCATATCTGTTTGGGCCTATGGTTCTCTTCTGCTATTGGGAAGTTCTGAGGGTAAGGAGGAGATAAAGGACATCTTCATATGGAGAGTCTGGAGCAAGGCTGAGAACTCATCGGAGTTTGCCCGGATTATGGGAATGGACTGGGTCAGCTGTATGTCCCTGTAAACCCCCTTTCTACAGACTCAATGGCGTGCTGTGCCACGTTGAGACTCATGCATGCGCTGTGAGTATTATGTGGTGTTTGCTACCACAAGCGCACAGGAAGCATGGCTCCCAACCTGGAGGACAGCTTTGTTTTGGAACTAAATTGGGGGCCCCCATTTGGCTGTGGGCTGCTGAGAGCACTATTGCTGCTGGAGCTAATCAACTAAGACATTTTGGTCCCAAATGAGGGCCCAAGAACCTTTTGACTTGGTGATAAGAACCTGTCCCATTTGTTTGTGGGTTGGAGGACCTGGGGTGCCTGCATTTAAGCAGTGGTTGGGGAGCCGTCCTGCTCCTCTTCGTTAAACTGCCCTCCCCCTGGGCTGTGGCTGACTAGCCCTACCCTGGGGGACCAGCAGCAGAGTAGGGACCTAGACTCTGTTGGGCACCCATGAATGCCGAACTTTAATGAGGATTCTCTGTCGACAGCCACACAGCAACCCAGAATGGCGGACTTTAGTGAAGATACCCGGTCAACAGCCACACAGCAAGCCTGAATGTTCCCAAGTATGAGTAAAAGTTGAAATCCCTAATGTTATTCTTCTTTGCCTTTTGTTTTGAATTTTACTGCAGTGAATTTTAAGTTGTGTGAGAAATGTATGTTTTGTATTCGGAGCACTAAGGCTTACTGCGCATTTGGGTCATGCGTGAGGGCATTGCTTACCCAAATGGCTACCACTTCCTGCCGCGGCTGTTCCCCTGGTCCTTGTTGGGCCGAGTTACCTACTTGCGGCTGCTGATGCCATGCGCTGGTCCAACTACCTGAACCCTGCTGCGGTGGTGCGGCAGTAGACTGACGTCCATGCAGCTGAAGATAAGGTGTGGTTAGGTTTCCCTGGGCCTGATTCTGTGGATAGGAGTTCTGCGGGGCCTGGCTTCGGCTAATTGACTTCTGTGCATGGTGTGCTTTTAGGCGGCACCTGTCAGCCATGTGGCCCATTCAAAGGCAATGATAGCATTGCATGGGGTTTGGCTGCTGCCAGCCACCCTAGTGTCCATCACTGTAGCCATTTTGGAAGCTTCGGGGGACCTGCAGTGGAGTCCCCTTCTTAACTGGTGCAATTTGCATGCTTGCGGCCAATGTGGCCCCCTCGAGAGCAGTCTTCCTCAGCTTATGTTGGATCAACTTAACGTTGTCCCCATGGGCCTGCTCCTGTTTCTCCTTATTCTTTTTCTGTTTCCTTTTGTTGAAATGCAGTATGTGCACTTGTATCTCCTGCCAGGGCTTAGTGTCTAGCCCCACTATGCTGTCCAAACTGCTTTGTATTTCGGTGGGCAGCCCCTTCTTGAGGATGTTGTAAAAGAAGATGACATGAGGTCCTGTATCTGTCCATGGCTGTCCTGTCTTCCGTCCCACCGTTCTCTCATCCTGTCTAGAAAATCTGTTATGGTCTCTCCAGGGTTCATGGTTTTTGTCATCAACCCACCTACATCTGGGCAGTCGGGGAACATTTCCCTCAGGACCGTCTACATCTGGTGTCTGTATGAATTAAATGCGACTCCGTCGTGCTCCGAGTTGGTCAGTGTGACCGTTGGGATGTGAGAGTGGGTGAACACCGTGTAGGTCTGTCCACTGATAATGCTGCTTAGCAGACTCTTAACATCACCTATCGCTAGGGCGATCCCCGGGATGTTCTTCTCAAAGCATGAGGTCCATTTCCCAGACCCATCCAATAATGGCAGCAGGTTGGCTCTAAGCCCCTCCTTGTCCATCTGAGCCCATGGCAAACACATGGTCTCTGACATGCTATTTTCTAATAACGGGCATATCCTCATTTTTGGACATCTCCACTGGTTTTCCCTCTACAGTGTTCCCATTTCCTCAGACACTCGTGCATATAAGGGAATTTCAACCTTGTATCTCCCCCTCCAGGCCTGATGCAATCTTCTGCAATAGCTATGTTCTCTGGTTCAAAGGATCCCTTCTCTGGCCAGGGCCTATCATATTGGTTACTTCTCTTGGTCCAGCGGGCTAACAGGTGGCAAAAAGGTTGGACTAAGATTTTTCCTGCTTCCTGAGCTACCATGTCCCTTGGGGTTGGTTTACCCATCCTTTGCGTTTGGGAGATGCAACAGGCGTCATTGTCTCTGCTCTCATCATGTGCATGCAGAGGTGCCATCTTGGTCCTCCTGTGTCTAAGCTGGGTTTGCACAAGGATCCCTTAACCCCTAATTTCCTGTTCAGCCCCTCTCCTTTGCTGTTGCTCAGGCGAGGCATGAAGCCCAGACAAAAGCTTCCCTTCTGACTCTATCTCAGATTCTTCCATGACTGGGGCTCTGTACCTATCCCCACTCTCCTCATGTGGAGGGACTTCTACTCTACTCTCTCAATGGGCTTCCAGGTGACTCTCTCTCTCTGTCTCCTCAGAGCACCTTTCCTCTGACTCCCATCTAGATTGTTTCCTTCTTTCTGAGCTATGCGATGTCCTTCCAAGCTGGGATCTGCTTTCATGCTTGCTCCTCTTGGTTTCCTCAGCTACCTGAGCTTACCCTGTGGCTCCTTCCTCACCGCTAGATCTTCGAGAACTGGGACCTCTTCCCTCACTCTTACTAGCGGTCTCGCCTTCCAAGAATACTGTGAATCTCCCTTTCAGCTGGGTTTACTCCCTAGAACCAGCGAGATTGGATGTTCTCCATACAGCTGGGTATAGTGTGCTGACCGCGACAGACGGGGGTTGAGCTTTGGGGTGCTCTAGTGCTGGATTGGGGTGGTGCAGGGAGTGTTGGGCCTGTTGGCCTGTTGCTCTGCCGGGTCTGGACCTAACAGCCTGCTGTTCGGTAGGGCCCCTTGAGCTCCCTCAACTGGTGGGTTAATGTATCCTAACGCAGTTATTGCAGGCATCTGGGCGAGCACTTCCATTCCTACATATGACAGGGGGGTGCGGAGGCCTTGCCTGTTGATGGTGAGTCAGTGCTAGTGGCCTGTGCTTCCTCAAAGATGGCCCATAGGACTATCAACGCTTTCCTTTTGTCCTTCTTTTGCCCTGTGTATTTTGTATGTATGTATGTTCTTGTGGGTTCAATTATATTAGTGTCGAAGGTTCCCTTTTTTGTCCAGGGGAACATGTGTGCCTTGGTGTGTATGTGTAACTCATGGCAGAACTTGCTAATCTTTTTGGCCTGAGTGGGGAACTTACTCTGCATGTGCTCTAAAGGAGATTCCATGGTGGAATTTGTGTAGTTTTTAGGGGATAGTTACTCCTTTAGTTTTACATTTTTTAGGGTATTTTTAAGTTATGAGAGTTCTAACTTTCTACTGTTATAGGTTTTTCTTTTGTAAGTTGCTAACTTTTCTATTTTTATAGATTTCTAAATTTTACTCGGGCCTCCAATGAGCTCGATGTTATTCACAGATGCATCAAAATCAACATTTAACAAACAAATGCATGAAGAATCACAATCCTAGGAAAAACTGCAATTGTTAACGCACAGCAATTTGAAATTTGGCAACAATATAACAAGCCTTACTTTGACATCAACCAACGACGTGCAAATCAGTAATATCTACATTTATACATTAAAACATTGGCAAAAACACAACATTCAACATTTAACCCCTTCTACCATTACGTCTGTGGCGGCGCCTCTCAGGCACCACGGATGTAACCATTACGTCTGTGTATAGGCCCTCGGGGGAAGCGCTAGCGCTCCCTCCAAGTGCCCCCCTGTTAGCCCCCCACGTCAGGGTTGGAAGGTGAATTGCTTCCCCTTCCACCCCTGACCCCCCGCACCCCTATGATGTCAGCACTCTGACATCATGAACGGGTGCAAAGACGTCTTGGAAGCCATTTGCTTCCATCGCGTCAAGATGAAAGGAGGTAAGTTTTACCTCCGGTGCGGGGGGGAGGGATCCCTATGAAAGAAGCATCTGGGGAAAGGAAAATGTTTTCCTTTCCCTCAATGTCTCTTTTAGCATTCCTGCTGTCCGATCGCGATGCGATCGGGCAGCAGGAATGCCCACTAGACACCAGGGAATTACTGTGTGTGTGTGTGTGTGTGTGTGTGCGCGTGTGTTCATAGTGTGGGAGAGCGACCCCTTGGACAAGGGTTGCTCTCCTTTGGGGGGCAATGTATTTTTCACAGTTTCTGCTGATCAGCCTTTTATTTTTAGGCCAATCTGCCCCCAAGGGGGGCAGAAAGCCACTAGAAACCGGGATTGTTTTTTTTACAGATTTTTTTGTGTTTGGGGGGCGGCCCCTTGAGCAAGGGTTGCCCCCAGGGGGCAAAAAGCACTATTGGGCAGGCGGCCTGTTTTGTTTAGGCCCCTCTGCACCCCAAGGTTGGCAGAGTCCACTTAGCACCAGGGATCATATATGTGTGTGTGTGTGTGCTTTGTGTGGGGGGTGGCCCCTTGGCCAAGGGTCACCCCCCAAAGGGTTAAATATAATCTTTGCCATTTCTTCCCCCCTTTGGGGCACATTGGCCTATTTTTTTTAGGCCCTTCTGCCCCCAGGGGGGGCAGAAACCATAAAGATGCCAGGGATTTTTTTGTTTTCTTTCTTTAGTTTTTTTCTGTGTTTGGGGGGGCGCCCCTTGGGCAAGGGTCACCCCTAAGGGGCAAAAAGCACTATTGGGCAGTTCCGCCCCTCTTGGGGGCAGATCGGCCTATTTTTGTTTAGGCCCATCCGTCCCCAAGGGGGGCAGAATCCACTTAGTGCCAGGGATCATGTGTGTGTGTGTGTGTGCTTTGTGTGGGGGGTGGCCCCTTGGGCAAGGTTCGCGCCCCAAAGTGGGCAATATAATCTATGCCATTTCTGCCCCCCTCGGGGGCAGATTGGCCTATTTTTTTGGGCCCTTCTGCCCCTTGGGGGGCGGGGGGGCAGAAACCATGAAGACGCTAGGGACTTTTCTTTTTTCTTTCTTTTGTTTTTTTTTGGGCTGGGGGTTCTCCCTTAGGCAAGGGTCGTCCCCAGGGGGCTAAAAGCACTATTGGGCAGTTCTGCCCTCCTTGTGGGCAGATCGGCCTATTTTTGTTTTGAGGCCCATCTGCCCCCAAGGGGGCAGAATCCACTTAGCGCCAGGGATCATGTGTGTTTTTTGTATGGGGGGGTGGCACCTTGGGCAAGGGTTGCCCCCCCAAAGGGGGCAATATATTCTATGGCATTCCTATTTTTAGGCCAATCTGCCCCCAAGCAGAGGACGCTAGACACCAGGGAAATTTTTAAAATGGTTGGTGATGGGGTGTTTGTCAACTGGCGAAGTATTTGCTTTTATGAGAATAACAGTTTATTTCTCCTTTTTGTTCTAGTTCAAAGCGTTTGCTTCCTTTGCTGTGGCTTGTTGCAGTTTTGGCAGTGGTTGTCCTGCGGTTTGTGTAGTTGCATGTTTGAGGTAAGTAAATAAATTTGCTCCAAAGGAGTATTGTTGCCATGCATGAATGACATTTTTGTAGGTGGTGTACTGAATGCAGGATTGTGATTGAATTTGTCCTTAGATTTACACACAATGATTATTGTGTTGCCTTCTGTCTAATTTGCTTTTTTTCTCTTTTTAGTGGGATATCATTGGTGATTTCTGTGGCTGTGCAGAGTAGTTGCTGGTGAGTCAAGCTTTTTCAGGCAAGTGAGCGGTATAGTTTTTGAGTTTATAACTTTGACACTTTGTTTGTTACCCATCTTACACAGTGCTGGTTGTTGGTGGTGCATTTGTCCAGTTAATTTTTGTAGGAAGGATCATGGCTAGCCGTAGGATGACTGCTCATCAAATTGTTGGTGTGCTTTTTGAGTCATCTTCTGAACATGATTATGAGACTGACTCTGCATCTGAGGCAGAGTAGGAACTGCAATATTCTGGAAGTGAATTTTCTGTCAGAGAGCAATCATCTGATGATGAAGCCACTCTCAGTGCTGATGAAGGGTCTGTTTTAGAGGAGGACACTGATGTGCCAATGGTGCAGCAGCCAGCAGCTGAAAGGCTTCTTATTGGAAGACCTGACACGTGGGTTGCACAAACATGGAGCAGCCACAGTTGCCTCCGTTTACTGGTTTCCCAGGGTGTCGAATTAATGCGGAAAACTTTTTGCCTGTCAACTTTTTTGAGTTGTTTATGGACAGTATATTTTTGGAAGAGATTGTTGAGAAGACTAATTTGTATGCAGAGCAGTATTTGAGGGACAACGCTGCCAGACTTAGGCCACACTCTAGGGCTAGCCGGTGGATTCCCACAAATCTGGAAGAGTTGAAAAAGTTTTTGGGTTTAACTTTTTTGATGGGGCTGATAAGGAAGCCATCACTGTCTTCATATTGGTCTACTAGTCCCTTGATGGCAACTGCTATATTTCCTGCAATCATGAGTCGTAACCGGTATGAGCTTCTTCTTCGGATGTTGCATTTTGTAGATAATGCTTTAGCCTTGCCACAAGATCACCCTGATTCAGTCCGTCTTTTTAAGATTAGACCTGTCCTTGATCATTTGGTAAATTGGTTTTCAGTATATCTATGTTCCAGGCAAAGAAGTATCTATAGATGAGTCCTTGGTCCTGTTCGAGGGTCGTTTGGTTTTTAGGCAGTACATTCTTAGCAAGAGGGCACGGCATGGAATTAAATTGTATATGCTGTCTGAAAGTAGTACAGGATATGTTTATAATTTCCGGGTCTACACTGGTAGGGATTCCAATATTGACCCCCCTGGTTGTCCACCCACTTTTGGAGTTAGTGAGAAAATTGGGTGGGAACTTGGTAGACGACTGTTTAACAAAGGTCACCATTTATAAGTAGATAACTTCTATAATGGAATTCAGTTGTTCAAGGAGTTGTTCAGAGTGGACACTGTTGCTTGTGGCACAATCCGCTCTAATCGGAAAGGCTATCCAAGAGAGCTTGTCTGTAAAAAACTTGAGAAGGGACAGTGCAGTGTCTTGCGGAATGATGAGTTGCTAGCTCTGAAATTTGTAGACAGGAGGTATGTGTACATGCTAACTACCATCCATGATGAGAGTACTTCACCTGTGGCTGTTTGGGGTCAAGTTGCTGAAGTGTGCAAACCTGTGTGCATTTTAGACTATAATAAACACATGGGTGGTGTTGATAGAGTAGATCAAAGGTTGGAACCTTACACTGCTGCTCGTAAGTCTTATGCTTGGTATAAGAAATTAGCGGTTCACATGTTCCACTTGGCAACTTTTAATGCTTTTGTTGTGTTCAAGGATAGTCCAGAGTCAAGGATGACATTTGTGAAATTTCAGGAGTCTATCATTACAAGCCTTGTTGTGCTGGAACAGGCAAGAGGTCCTAGAGAAGCAGTGGTGGAGGATGTGGCTAGATTGAAAGATCGTCATTTTGCTGAGCACATTGCTCCCACGGCCCAAAAAAAACTTTCCTGCTAAGAGATGTAGAGTCTGTGCTCGAAGAGTTATCAGGAAGGAGACTAGGATGTATTGCCCTGATTGTCCTTCAAAGCCTGGGCTGTGTGTGGGTGGCTGTTTCAGGAGCTACCACACACAGAAGAATTATTGGGAAATACAGAGTGTAAACTGCTGTTTTATATTTTCATATGTTCAGTTTCACAGTTGGCATTACTGTAAAGTGTTCAGTTGGAGCTTTTGTGTTTGTATTTTTGTGCTTATTTATAAGTAGTGGTTTCTTTGTTTAAAAACAAAAAAACCTGATGGTGGCTTGGCTAGCGGTGTGTGTGGGGTGGTGCTTGTCTGGCATTGTGCGTAGGGTGATGCTTGGATGGCATTGGAGTGGTGCTTAGCTGGCGGTGTGTGTGGAATGGCACTTGGCTGGCAGTGTGCGTGGGGTGGTGCTTGGCTGGCGGTGTGAGTGGGGTGGCGCTTGGCTGGTGGTGTGAGTGGGGTGGTGCTTGGCTGGCGTTATAAATATTGACTTGCTGTTGGCTACTGCAAAACACTGCCAGGCAAACGCTGGTCCACACACTCCCATCAGCTGGTGTGATTGCTGTATCAGGCATGAGGGCATATGTAAGTGATGGGCCCTTGAGTGACGCTGTCTGTCGATGCAAGTGTTGTAATGTGCTGGGCCCATGGCTGGCGGCGTGAATGGTCTTGTGCATGTCACGTATGAAAGGTGTGTGAATGGAATGTAAAGCGGCTGGTGCCTTGTCGTGGCTTTACAGCTCACGCTTTTTGGCATTTCAGTTATTAACAGTGCATTTCATTTTTGTGAAATCTCTTGTTAAGAAAATTTGATCTACTGAACCATCACTCACCCTGGTGCCAAATCAATCAGTATGTGTGGTAAAAATAACAAAACCTGATCTGCTGTAATCAGGTGTCACAGCACACCCGGGACATGCTAGGTGTCTCTGGTGGGACCCCGATGATGAAGCATGCCACCAACTTGGTTGGTGGTTGAGGGGTCTTTTTTAACATAACCTAAGTGTGTTTCTTTTCACACTTTTAGTGTTTGGAACATCACATCAGTACGTGGACACATCAAAATGATCTATTGCAAAACTACCTGTGTTTGGGGGAGCGCACCTATGTTTTTGGTCCAGGGTGCGGCCTTCATCTAGGGAAACCTACCAAAGCCAGACATGATTTAAAACTAGACACCTCGAGGAGTCCAGGGAGGTCTGGCTTGTCTGAATCCCCCATCATTTTCTTACCCAGACTCCTCTGCAAACCTCAAAATTTGCTTAAAAAAGCATATATTTTCCTCACTTTTTCTGTAGGATCACTGCTCCGTCACAAATTTCCGCCCAGCGTTCCCCTCAGTCTCCCAAGTAAAACGATACGTTACTTGTGTGGGTCCCCAAAGCAGAGTCAGCCTAAAAGATGTATAGAAGAAAAATATGTGCTTATCAACTCGCTGTGCTAACCCCTCAATCTCTACAGGTTATTGGCATTTTTCTGTTGCAGGCACCTTGGCCACCCTCAGAAGTGAGGTATCATTTGTATCGGGAGTCTTGGGGGAACGCTGATTCCAGAACTTTCTGTCACCGAAATGTGAGGGAAAAGTGTTTTCTTAGCCAAATTTTTAGGTTTGCAAGGGATTCCAGGTAACAGAACCTGGTGAGAGCCCCACAACTCACCCCATCTTGGATTCCCCTAGGTGTCTAGTTTTCAAAAATGCGCAGGTTTGGTAGGTTTCCCTGGGTGCTGGCTGAGCTGGAGGCCAAAATCCACAGCTAGGCACTTTGCAAAAAACATCTTTGTTTTCTTTGGGAAAACGTGACGGGTCCACGTTGTGTTTTGGGGCATTTCCTGTCGCGGGCACTAAGCCTACCCACACAAGTGAGGTACCATTTTTATTGGGAGACTTGGGGAAACGCTGGGTTGAAGAAAATTTGTGGCTCCTCTCAGATTCCAGAACGTTATGTCACTGAAATGTGAGGAAAAAGTGTTTTTTTGGCCAAATTTTGAGGTTTGGAAAGGATTCTGGGTAACACAACCTGGTGAGAGCCCCACAAATCACCCCATCTTGGAGTCCCCTAGGTGTCTACTTATCAAAATTGCGCAGGTTTGGTAGGTTTCCCTAGGTGCGGGCTGAGCCAAAGGCCAAAATCTACAGCTAGGCACTTTGCAAAAAACACATCCTATGTCAATGTAAAAATGTGATGTGTCCATGTTGCATTTCCTGTCGCGAGCATTAGGCCTACCCACACAAGTGAGGTACCATTTGTATCAGGAGACTTGGGGGAAGACAGAATAGCAAAACAAGTGTCATTGCCCCTTGTCTTTCTCTTTATTTTTTCCTTCCAAATGTAAGACAGTGTTTAAAAAAGACATCTAATTGAGAAATGCCCTGTAATTCACATGCTAGTATGGACACCCCGGAATTCAGAGATGTGCAAATCACCACTGCTTCTCAACACCTTATCTTGTGCCCATTTTAGAAATACAAAGGTTTTCTGGAAACCTATTTTTAACTCTTTATATTTGAGCAAATGAATTGCTGTATCCCCGGTATTGAATGAAAACCTATTGCAAGGTGTAGCTCATTTATTGGCTCTGGGTACCTAGGGTTCTTGATGTACAAGCCCTGTATACCCCCACAACCAGAAGAGTCCAGCAGACGTAACAGTATATTGCTTTAAAAAACTGACATTACAAGAATATGTTATAGAGGAAAACATTTTGAAAAATGGCTGTTTTGTTCACCTCAATTTCAATATTTTTTTATTTCAGCTGTTATTTTCTGTAGGAAACCCTTGTAGGATCTACACAAATTACCCCTTGCTGAATTCAGAATTTTGTCTACTTTTCATAAATGTTTAGCTTTCTGGGATCCGGCATTGGTTTCACACCCGTTTCTGTCCCTAACTGGAAGGAGGCTGAAAGCACAAAAAATAGTAAAAATGGGGTATGTCCCAGTAAAATGCCAACATTTTTTGAAAAATTGGGTTTTCTGATTCAAGTCTGCCAGTAGCTGAAAGCTTGGAAGATGGTAATTTTAGCACCACAAACCCTTTGTTGATGCCATTTTCAGTGAAAATACCACAAGCCTTTTTCTGCAGCCCTTTTTCCCATTTTTTTAAAAAAAACTAAATTTTCACTGTATTTTGGCTCATTTCTTGGTCTCCTTCAGGGGAACCCACCAAGTCTAGGTACCTCTAGAATTCCTAGGATGTTGGAAAAAAAGGATACAAAGGCGTGGGTAGGTTACGTGGACAAAAAGTGATGAGGGCCTAAGCACGAACTGCCCTAAACAGCCAAAAAAAGGCTTGGCACCTGAAGGGGGAAAGGCCTGGCAGCGAAGGGGTTAAGACAAACACAGTCACATTGGTCTGCCAGCATCATACGATCAAAACAACATTGTTTCAACTGGCAGGGGGAAAGCTGACTAGACCTAAATAAAATCAGGGGAACGGCCCATCCGCAATACCTTAGCCCTGTCCACTTCCAGCGCACATTATCCTGCGTTGCTCGGGACTAGGGGAGTCTGGTAATCTTGTCGATACCAGCTCAGGGGAAAAGATTGCCACACTTCTATGCAGAGAAAGAAAGGATTTACTTCAATGACCATAGATCCTTCTTGGCAAAAACACAAGCTATACCTAATCTCCTGGATCCCAATCATTCTAGTACTCTAATGTCCGAATTCCCCCTATCTCACACCCAGCAGTCCTGTCTACCATCTGTGTCCTACCCAGCAGTCCAAGTGAAGCACACCTCTCACTTCTTTAAAATACCATAAGTGTTAAGAAACTGGTGGCACTGAGATAAATCAGGCTAGCCTAATAAGATTGAGATGTGGGCCCTATATCACACCCAGAGCCAATGCGTACTGACTGCATCTCTCCCAGAAGTCCAAGTGAAGGCACTTCTCAAAACAGAGAGCTGGCCCTATGTCACATCCATAGCCTTATCCGTACTATCTGTGTCATGCCCTGTGGTCCAAGTGGCCAGCAACCCAAAAACCTTGTATCACACCCAGGGATCAAGCGTACTGTCTGTGTTCCGCCCAACGGTCCAAGTGATCACCCTTCCCGAGGCTGCCAATCAAGAAAGTGACTTCAGTAGTTTGCCACACATGAAATGCTAGGACTAAGGCTCTGATGTAGTTTCTGACCCGTGTGACGGCGGCTTCAGGATAGACCTCTGCCCGTGGATTCAGCAGAATTTACAATCAATTGCGGCGTCTGCTCACCTTACTGGTTGCGCAAATTTAAATCCATCCGGGCTGATTTAAAGAACCTAGCTTCTACCTAGCTCTCCAAAACATTGCTCGAATGAAAATTTACCTTAGAAAACAAAGACAAGAGGCATGTGGCAAAACAGGAAACTGTTTGTTTAATTAAACATTACAGCGAGGAAAGCAGTTAGAGAACCGGGGTATGAGGACTGTCTCTCATTGTATATCGAATTGAAGCAAGTTTTATACATTTCTCTAGGTGTAATAAAACCATAAATATGCGAACAGTTGCCATGGAGTCATAGCTCCAATTGCAGATAGGGAATGTAGGTGGGCCTCTACCTGGCCTGAGGGGTGCATGGTCACTATAATCCTCATTATGACATTGGCGGTAAAACTCGAATACCGCTGCGCTGACTCCCGCCAACATACCGCCACGGAGGCGAACATCCGTCTGCCAGATTATGACCCATACACACAAAACCGACAGAAAACAGCCACAACCACAAATCCGCCAGACCCACTGAAGGGGAAAAACTGTCGGTATTACCACCCATGCTGTTATGCCACCAAAACAACGCCCTCCAAATTATGACCCACCAATCACCACTTCGGTCATTCAACGGCAGTAAAACATTGGCGGTGCACATCGCTGCAGCGGATATGGCCATTCATAAACAAAAGAAGACAACATTGGCCAGAACCAGAAACCCACACCTGACACAAATCCACACACCCCACACACCCACCAACAGCAATATAAAACACCCCCCACATCACCCACAATCCTTTGCAAACACGAGAAGACTGCTACACCTTGCCATGCCAATCCCAAAGAAAACTGCACACACACATCACAGCTACCCATTCATCAGTCACACACCACACACCCCACCCCTTCACACATCACCCTCTGCACAACACACTCCACACAACACACATGTCCCCACAAAGGCACCCCTTACTGATGAGGAGTTGCGGGTCATGGTGGAGGAAATAGTCAGGGTAGAGCCACAGCTGTTTGGAGCACAGTTACAGCAGATCTCCATTGCCAGGAAGATGGAGCTATGGCAGAGGATCGTGGACAGGTTGAACGCCATGGGACTACATCCACGCACAAAGGACAACATAAGGAAGAGGTGGAACGACCTAAGGGGGAAGGTGTGTTTCATTGCAGCAAGGCACCAGCTTGCCAGCAGGAGGACCGGTGGTGGACCCCAACCTACTCCCCCACAGCTGACAGTATGGGAGGAACAAGTCTTGGCAATACTGCATCCTGAGGGACTCCCTGGTGTAGCAGGAGGACTGAACACTGATAAGTCAACATTTATTACCTACCACCCCCTTACCTGCATGCCACGATGATGCCTCACCCTGACTCTCATCACCCCACTCCGTCCCACACAGTGCGCCACCCCAATTACCAAACCTAAATGCAAAGCCCTGTATGCCATTCCCACTGCATGCACATCCCTTCCAGCTCTGCATGCACATCCCTTCCAGCTCTGCATGCACAGCATGGAGAACTAACAATCCCACAATCCGTCACCATACACAAACAAAGTTTGGAGGACAACAGCAATTACATACAGAAAGCTAGTAATGCAGAATATGACACAGACATCTAGCATAATGCATCACTTACATCCCCACAGGTGCCACTGCCAATGTCAGCGGCGAAGAGGTGCCACAGCTACCCAGTCCCCCACCAGAAGATGCCCCAGTGATGACAGCAACTCTGGAGCTCTGGATCTGGATGAACTCCCTGGCCCCTCTGGGACCACTAGTCAGTCTGATATCCCATCCCACAGCCAGTCCACCACAGAGCCCCCCCTCAGAATCTAACATCACAGCAGCCAGCCAATGCCCCCACATCTCTGTCCCCAGCATATGTCAATCAGTAGTGTGCCCACCTGTACAGGGACCCAAGTCCATACCACACAGGCAAAACAATGAGGGCCCTGCTGTCAGTAGGTGTCCTGGGGGCATACCAACAATCCCAGGACAGGATGGGTCAGGTGATCAACATCATGCAGGAGTAGCAGCGGCTGCAAGGGGTACACCACCAGGAGGACATGCAGCAGTTGCAGGGCATAAATGGCAACATGGCCTCCATTGTAGGGGTGCCCGGTGACATGGCCAACACCATGTGGTAGGACAGAGCACACCAGCGGGCTACTTCCACTAGCCACTCCACCCAGCTTCCATCAACATCTGCAGCAGCTAGTGGACAGGAGGCCCTGCCACAGGACCCACAGGCCACCATCACCCCTCCCCCTGCAGAAGGTGAACCACCCTGCAGACATTCCCTGCTACCCAGACAGACACCAGAGATAGTTGCCAAGACCAAGACCACCGCCAGGAAATGAGCCCCTCCTCAATGTCCCACTTGTGCTGCACTGTGTCACCTTGTCCACTTTGAACTACCTATGGCCCCTTGGACACTGGACTTGTGCAACAAACAGACTTGCCCACTACACTAGACTTTTCCCAACCATCACCCCACTCCATTGCACTTTGCATTGTATAGCAAATTTATAAATAAACACCCTTGGACACAACTTGAGTAATAGTGTTTTATCTGAAATAAATGTGCAGTGTTTTGTACTCTATTGAACTGCATGATCTCGTGCAAAAATCCAGTAATATGTTGATCCATCCTACAAACATTCTCAGCAGTCTGTACACATCACAGCATCACACTGTTGTAACCACACCAACACCTGCAATAAGGGAAGGAATAGGTGACAGTCATTTGAGATGCAAAGGTAGTGACTGGCATTATGCCACAGCCAAGCAGCACAACACTGTAATGGATAAATGTTTAGTTCAAAAGTCTTATCTGAGTGTCATTGGAAGTACTGCTGAATCATATGTGTTCTGCTGTCCACATCCTCCTCCTCTTGCTCCTCCTCACTGTCCTCACTGTCCACTGCTGCCACAGCTGCATTGTCACCCCCTCCTCTTGCAGGTAGGGCACATGTTGCCTGAGGGCCAAATTGTGCAACATGCAGCACACAACAACAATCTTGCAGACCTTCTCAGAGGAGTAGCATAGGGATCCACTTGTCAGATGGAGGCACCTGAACCTGGCCTTCAGGAGACCGAAGGTCCTTTCAACAATTCTCCTGGTACGCCCATGAGCATCATTGTACCTATTCTCAGCCCCTGTTCTAGGATTCCTAACAGGGGTCAGCAGCCAGGGCAGGTTTGGGTAGCTGGGGTCACCTGGAAGAAGTGAGGTACATACATTAGCCTTGCACAGAGGCATGGGGTATGACTCCTGAAGGCGTACACTGACATACATTGTGTGGGGACTCAGGCTCACCTATAAGCCACACTCTGTGCTTCTATAGCTGTGCCATCAGCTGTGGGGCGCTGCTATTCCTCAGGACAAAGGCATCATGCACCGACCCAGGATACATGGCAAGGCACACCATCTGGACATTGAATGAGTGGAAACTTCCGATTCCTGTACACCTGTTCAGTGGTCCGGGGGTACTAAGGCAATATGGGTCCCGTCAATGGCCTGAATCACATGGGTATGTGTCCCACTGCATAGAATCCAGCCTTCACAGTGGTCAATTCATCTACCTGGGGGAATGCGATGTAGCTGCACATGTGTTTGAGCAAGGCATCCAGTACCCTTGCAAGCACATTACAGAATATTGGCTGTGATATTCTTGCAGCCAAGCTCACTGTCACCTGGAAAGAGCCTGTTGCCAGGAAATGGAGCACTGATAGTACCTGCACAAGAGGGGGTATTGCTGTGGTGCTACGGATAGCAGGTAGCTGATCAGGCTCCAATTGTGCACATAGCTCTCTAATTGTCGCCCTATCCAGACGATAGGTGAGTATAATGAGCCTGTCCTCCAGTGTAGCCAAGTCTACAAGGGGTATGTACACGGGTGCTTGCCTCCTTCTCCCATTCCTCCACAGTGGTTGGTACCTAAGGGACCCAAAAATAAGAAGGGAGTGATAACAGGAACTATGGACATACAACATTGGTGTCCACAGAGCATGTTTGTGTCTGGGACACTGGATTGTGTAGGTGTGTACATTCAACACCAATGACGCACTATTAAATCAGTACATGTGTAGTAGCAGTAGAAAATGGCAACCGCCTGTCCTGTATGCAGGGACAGGTGGAAGTGACCTCACTCAGCCGGCATTAGGCGTCATGGCGGGAGGCAGTCTATACTGCCATGCAATTCCACATTGGCTAACATGGGGCTCTACAGAGTGCAGGAACCAATGACAATCAATTCCTGGATGTGACTGTCATTTTGTCTCTATCACTTCACTTGATTCCTGACTCAAAAGAGGACGACATCTCTACTGCGTGTGCTGCTGTCACCTGTGTCTGGAACCTGCCATGTCCCGTGCAACAGGAGAAAGAACCCCAGCCTTCACGTCAGAGGAGTTGGAGAGGTTCATGGATAGGGTCCTAACCCCTGTATGGGCAGTTGTATGGGCCTCCAGACCAACATGCGAGTACATGATAGGTACGTTGCATGCGACATGGCTGCATGTAGATTTGTGTGTGTGTTGGCAATGTGTAATTTGGGGGGGGTATGTCTGGTGGCAGTGTCAATGAAGAGGTATGGGTTATGTGTGTGTCTGATTAGGGGCAAATGCAGTATGTGAGCCATTTGTTTGACAGGCTGGATTTTCTGATTCATCATGTTCCTCTATTTGTCTTTTCTCTGCAGGTCAGTGCACATCAGAAGAAGGGGTTGTGGCGTGCCATCGACAAGAAAGTGCGGACCCTGGGGGTCCATAGCCGGTGGGGCACTCACTGCAGGAAACGGTGTGAGGACCTGAGACTCTGGAAAAAGAAGACCTTGGAGGCCCAGCTGGGAATGGTCTCCCAATGAGGGAGGGGTGCCCGTCGGAACCTGACCCCCTTGATGGCCCGCATACTGGCGGTGTCCTACCCAGAGCTGGATGGGCACTTGAGGATATCACAGCAGCTACAAGGGGGTGAGTACAGTGTGTGTGACAACCATCTTTGTTGCCTGGCATGGGAGTGGGTGCAGGGTCTAGTCAGTGGATGCCCTAATATGCCAGCTTAGACATTCCTGTGTGGTCCAGCTTAGGTATGTTGGGTGTCATGCATATTTTTGATAGCTAGGTAGCTGGCTTTCCATGGCAGACAGGGCTTAGTTGGTGTGCAGATGGCAGTGTTTGTCTACTACCTGCTGTGGTGCCTATCCAATGGTATGCCAGTGTGGTCCACAATGCCCATTCTTAGTCTCAGTGTGTGATAGTGATGTGAATGCCATCTGTGCTGTTGGTGCTGAGATTGACCTTGTGCTCCCTTTCTTTCTCTCCACCTCTCATTTTGTCTACCTGTCCATGTGTGCATTAGCATCATCTGCAAAAGGATCAGGGGCACCGGCGAGTGAGGGAGCTGCAGCCCACGGGACCCAGGAGACTGAGTCCACCGACGCCAAGGGGACCAGTGGGAATGAAGGTGAGGGGAGCACCACGGGGGGACAGGAGCTGATTCAACTGACTCTGATTCCTCCTCTGATGGGAGCTCCCTGGTGGTAGCGGAGCCCTCTGGCACCACCCCAGCTACAGGTTCTACCGCCACCCCGTACCAGCACCGCCCTCCCAGTAGTCCCCCACCAAGTTGCCCGGGCCCGCTCACCCAGGAGGGTGGAAGTCTCCTTCACCACAGGCACCTCAGGCCCTGCTCCAGTAAGCCCTGCTGCCGTCAATGATGAGGCAATTGACTTCCTGAGATCCATCTCTGTAGGGCAGTTAACCATAGTTAATGTCATCCAGGGGCTGGCAGCCCAGATGCAGCATTGCAATGCCTTCCTGGAGGGCATTCACTGTGGCTTGGCGGCCCTACAGAGATTGTTTCAGGCTCTGGCCTCTTCACTGATGTCAGCCAGTGTCCCTGTTTCTTCCATCTCCCCTCCAACTACCACTTCGCAGTCCCAGTCTCCTCTCCCCAAACCCATCCAACGCACATATTCTGACAAGCATGCACACAAAACGACAGACAAGACTCGCACAGACAAACACAGGCAGCACACTTCAGTCCACAAGCACTCACACAGCCAACAGACAGATGCACACAAAACATCAGCCACCACCTCAACTGTCTCCCCCTCCTCCCTGACAGTCACATCAGCATTCACACTTGTCTCACAGCATCAACAATCTCAGAACTTGCCACCTTCACAGCATTGCCCACAGTCACCACAACAGCAGACCTGCAGACATGCACCCCACACACCACATGCGCAGTCACCACCACCCTCATCACCACCACATACTGCACATCCACCTCACTTGCAGACACCACCACAATATCCATCCACACATGCTGTTTGACCTCCCCCACTGTGTCTGCCCCTACTCCAAAGACACACAAACGCTCTCACTCAGACCCCCAACAGTCATCCACCTCACACATGCACACTGTCCATGCACCTGCACCCATGTCCAGAACACCTCCTCCTCCTCCTACAACCACTCCCTCTACCTCCACTCCCAAACTTCCTCCCACATCCCGCACCACTGTTCCCAAGAAGCTTTTCCTTTTGCGCCTTGACCTCTTCCCTCCCCCTCCCCCTCACCCCATCCTGCCCATAAGAGGAAGGTCCCACCCCCCACCCAGTACCTCCAGCACCAAATATGTCCCTGTTCCAGCCCAGAAGGCTTCAGCTGCCACTAAGGGCCACATGAGAGGAACTCCGCCCCCCACCCCAAGCCCACTCCTCTACCCCCAAAGCGGATGGGTAAACAGCCTCCCCCTTCCAAACCCAAGGAGCCCCCTCCCAAAAAGAAGCCCCCCACTCCTCACCACTCACACTACACCCTGAGGTGCCTGCCTATTTCCAACATGATGCCCCTGCACAGTGGAGTCCCAATGTTGTCATGAGTCAAGTTGAGGCTTAGACTTTGCCCTGTGGGACTTTGAACTGGCCAATGGCCCTGCAAGTATATATGCAATTCTTTAATTATTTTGGATTTGGGCTCTTCATCCTACTGGATTACAGTGGTTAGAACAGAGGTATGTATCCTGTCTCTCTTTGCTCCTGGGCCCTGTTACTGTCGATTTACTCTGCAGATGGTTCTGGGTGTGTGGGGTGTGTGTATGGTGTGTGTTGTGTGTGTGTGTGACTCTCCCCTCCATCCCTCCCTCCCTCCCTTGTGTGCTAGGCAGCTGTCCTCACTGTCGTCATCTTCGTCGGCGTTGAAGCTCTTGGATTGCCATGGCGTGGTACAGCATCAGGAAGACTTCCAGTTCTGGTTCCATGGCGGCAGCGGACTCCTCTGTGTCCCTGGAGGTGAGTGTCTCCTTTTATATGATGTGTTTCCGCCAGGCTTTTGGTGGCGTTGCTAAAGCCCCGGAAATCCTGGCGTTGTGCTATGTCATAATATGATGGGCGGTTCCTTGTCTGCTGCCTGCCTGTAGGTGGCTACCGCTGTGTTCAGTGGTCGTACCGCACTTGCGGTTGGGGTGGTACATTGGCTGTCTATGGGAGGGATCACCACCATGGTCATAATTTGGCGGTAATTACCGCCGCCCTGGTGGCAGTACTAACGCCATCGCCGGTGTGGCGGTCAGCTGACCACCAATGTTGTAATGAGGGCCTATGTGTGCAGTGTGAATTGTGTCCTGATTCGATAAGTGTACCTAACTACATGTTGCATCTAACTTTATGGTGTTTTGGGAATGCACGTGTCCCTCTGGTCATGGGTGCTTGATTGGGGCCAATCTCTGGGGACCATTGTAGTGTTGCTGTCTATCTTTGGAACCTGATCAAAGTTCTCCTGTTTGTGTGTTTGGCTGCCATCTAAGCGTTACCCCACCTGTGACCTGTCAGTCATTAGCCATCAGGCCTGGTTCTCAGTGCCTGCCTGACCAGGTGTATACATGCTGAGGTTGAGAGAGAGTTCATGATGGGGAAATCTAACAGTGGTGATGCAACTTTGTTCGTGTATAAAAATTTATCGTTTGTGTATAAAAATGTTTTGTTGTCGTGCGCATCGTCATTGATCAGTCCAATATCAACATTAGTGTTTTATAATAATGAATGTTTATTATGTACTAATCTAATACAAATCATATGAATTGGGCTTATTTAAAAAATAATGGATAACTCTGAGATTATGTTATCAAGCGAATAAAATAAAACCTGAAATCTTGTTCATTACACAGTTCTCATCTTATCTTGTTATTATGCTGTTAGTTATTGGGCCATTTAATCCCCCGGGCATACCTATTGCAAACTTCAGGGTCTTTGTTTAAATGTTCCAAAAGACAAGATATACTTTCTGCCTTTTCTCCTTCCTGTACGGCTTATATACCCATTTCTCCTTAGCACCGCTATGGAGATTTGGAACTCCATATTGTAATACCTCGCTGAGCCTAATGCTTTCACTTGACGCATTCATAAGCATTAGAACCCGGTTAGTAAGGAAACGTGAACTTTAGCAAGATTATCTTTCAGGAACATTTTACCTCTTGGATCCAGCGCTGGTAATGTCAGGCAGTAAATATGGAAAATTCCCCATTCATCTACAGCAGCAAGAACAAAAGGCATGTGTCCAGTTTGTGCACACAAAATAAAATATTATTTTGCCATCTTTGCATGAATGAAGCAAGAAACCTGCATTAATTTTTAGGTTTTAAAATATGGATTAATGGAAATTCATAATAAGTGAACATATTTAAAGCACCATCAAAGCATCTAAGGGAGTCTGCTGCACATAACATCGAATGCATTCACCTTTAGTGATTGGAAAGTTATGGATCATAGCTGTTGTGTAGTTAGGTCCCTTTGTCAGAGAAATGTCGTGGAATCAACTTCCCCAAAATCAACTGCTTTGAAACTCGGATACTGTTGCCCGGGGCTGTAATAAAGCATTCTTTCAGTGGTTAAGGCCAGATTGACAAGAAGAGGCCTAGAGATAGAGTTGCTTTTGCGTCTTTGAAGGAACTAAACATGTATAGTTCCCCACAAATCACCTAAAAAAATTACAAAACCTACAAAACTTTGTAGTGCTTTATGGTTGGGAGGGGGTGATTCAGAACAGTTTAAATCTTTGTAGGATCCTTCACAATCCATTTAGGAACTGTCCCCCTAAAATGTATTAATATGCTGGGTGAACTCAGAGTTTGAGGGTTTGGTGTACAGTTTATGATGTCCAAGTCTGTTTATTACCTGTTTTACACGGCTAATGTGGAAGTCAAACGAGTAGGATAAAAAACAAGGGCACAATATTTACAAGAAAGTGTTGCATCGTTTCATGATGCGCCACTTTTCTTGTGTCGCCCGTGCCCCACCTAGTGACACCATGGTTGCACCATATTTACAATACGGTGCACCATGGCGGTTAGCACAAAAGCATCAACATTTTTGACGCTATTGTGGTGCTTTGCTTCACTAGCACGAAAAATGTTGACGCTAGTGCAGCAAAGCACAGGGAGGCCCATTGATTAAAACTGGTGTGTCATTTAAACACCTGCTCTGAGCTGGCATTTAAAATGACGGAATAAATAGTGCAGTGAAATGTTGTAAATATCACTGCACCATTATTTTGGGTCTCCCTGCGTCAGAACGCACCCTTGCATACACTATGCCTGACACAGGCATAATGTGGCGGAAGGGGGTGCAAAGTGGCGCAATGCAAGCAATGCACCACTTTGTAACTATGAAGCGGTGGAAAAGTCACCTTAGCGTAAGAATATGTCATAAAAGGTATAAAAAGTGCTGGAAGGTGGCAGGGACATTACAGGGCTCAAAGGGAATCATCATATACTCAGAATGCCCAAACCAAGTGTGAAACACTTCACTCATCCACTCATGCTATTGGAACATGATTGTAGAACCCCTTGGAGTCCAGTTTGATGTTTATAACTGTGGACGTATCCTGTTCCAGTAAGATCTGAATTAATGGTAGGAGCATGAATTTTACATAGCAATTGTATTACATTGACAATAATTGATACAATAACTTTGTTTTCTCTCATTCTTTTTGGGAGGAAAGAAGAAGATAGTTAAGCCAGATTGTGATCTGAATTCCAGATCAATCCCTTTTCCACATTGCCCTAAATATAATTCTATTTGGTCAGATTTTCTTTTTGAGTGAGAGTGTATGTTCTTCCATAGTGAACAGAAGGGTCATTTGGGGTTGGGTGGACTTCAGCCCACCACATGTAGAGATCTCTACCTCCTTTGTGGAGATTTCCGTGCTTTCATAGGAGCCCCACTGTGATGGCCCTTTGAAGGAACTGTACATTTTCTGAGTGACCACCAGGCTTCATACTGTCTCACAGCAAACTATTGGTTTTCAAACACAAACTTCAAAAGACGTTATTAGATTTAGAAAACAAAGTCCCTGGCACCCTGGAGGGTTTCTCCTAGAATGTGGGGGTCATTTTTGTTTTTTTCTGTGTGACACCGGCAGGATTTTCTTGACAGTCCCGAACAGAAAAAAAGGATATCAGAAAGTCTTGTCTAAATAGCACAGCCATTATGAAGGCATTCTGAAGATAGGTGGCCTGATGTAAGTTGGGGGCCATTGGTCTGTTTCCACCATTGTACCAAGCAGAGGCCATGACAGTAGAAGCATAACGGTTCAAGCGACTCTATACTGTATATAGAGGGCAAACCTACAGTTTTTATGGCTAGTGTAATCTGCCAGTCTTGTGGTTGAGTTCCCTGTTTGCCAAACACACATTACACCCAGAATCTCCTGTAACAAGGTCTATTTTATAATTTTGCTATAAATTAAGGGGTTCTGTTTGCTCAACCAGTGTGTTTTGAAAATAACCGTGGATGGTTTGGGAGTGTCTATTATGTCAAATAAAATTTGTTCCTTATGGTAAGTGTACCTGTCAACTGCACTTTTAGTGTCCTGGATGATATTGGCACTGTCATTATAAAAGAGCCATCAACTGATTAGTCCAGATTTTTTTTTTTTTAATATGGTCAGGAGATAGTGTTGACCTCTAAACCAAGTTTAAATGAGTTACTGATGGCTCAAGCCTTCATTGAATCTTTTACTCAAATACTGGACAACTCTGTGTGGTTATGGGAGCCCAAGATATAAAATAGAAAAAAGGATAATGTTTTTACACTGTTACCTGCAAGGGGAAAATAAACTGTCTCACCCACTAGGACCCTGGTTTCCTGGTGTCTGGGTCATTTTCTGCTACTTGCAGCAAGGCTCCCCTTCTGATAGTAAACTAAAAGTTAGCCTTTTTCTGGGCTCCTTTTCTTCAGGTACGAGGAAACCTCTCTGTGCTTCTACCATGCCTTAGTTCCAAGCCAGGTGCTCATGTTCTTCATGTCCTCTTGGTTCTACTATCTGGAAAAAAAGAAAGTACTTCCTCTCTCACTTCCAAGTGACTGGTCGGTGTTTTAATTACAACAAGATAGGTTATGTCTTGACTCAAATCTTTTTTCTATTTTTAGAAGCCTGTAGAACACCATTACTTGGACATAAATAAACCATTAACTCACAGCTTTGAGACTCTTAGGGTGATACACCTGACAACATCTTGTATTCCTTGATTTAGATCCATAAATCAATTATAGATGTATTGTTGAACATACTTCAGTTTAATGATAGTTCTAAATCCCACAATGTGCAAGCCAGAGATATCCAACAAAAGATTGTGATTCCAGCTTTGTTGGCCATGGCTGGGGGTTACCCCACTAAATTAGTGAGGAGGAATGCAGCCTAGCATTTCCAGTGGCATATTCCTGAGAATTTAGCATTGCTCTATGAAACTGGAAAATTCCCAAGTGTTTCCCGGAATATAGTCAGCACAGAAGAGGAAGGCAGCTTGCACATGCATTTAGAGGCCAAGACTTCAAGGATGACGAAGCAGGTGAGGCAGAACCAAAATTCACGGAGACTATGAAACTCCAATGAGGAGCTTATTGTTGGAACTGAAGAGAGGCCTCAGCCCAGTTGATTGTAAAATAGAATTCCTTACAATGATGCTTGACCATGTTTAAAATGACTTGATAAACAAGTGGAGAGCAATGTATATCTGAGGTGGGTGATATTACCAATACGTTGCAGGAGAAATTGCTGCGAATGGAAAAGGTCCTGGACCTCATAAGGCCAAGGATGAGGATCTTGAGAGCTACTATTTGGAAGCCTTATCAAGCATCTTTATAGTAGAAGTAGCACACAGACCACTTACTGATGATGGCTCCTGGTTCTGCTCTATGGCCACTGAAAGAGAGACTGCTCAATTATCAAGACAGGGCACTATTCTAATACCAACTGGACAAAAGGGACAATTAAAATACAGAGGAGACAGAATTTCCATGTATCTAGACTTCATTCAAATGGGACAAGATGCCAGGAAAGTTTTCCATGAGGTAAAGGAATACCGACAAGACTAGAGATCCTGTATACTGTGCTGTGTATTGATTGACCTTGATTTAAGGTAGATGGGAAGGTCCATGTGTTTACCAATCATGCTGAAGTACTGAAATCTGTGAAATTTTGGTCTATCAGCAGTCTCTGCAAGAAGCCACATCATGAACAGAAGAATCACAGCTGTAAAGCGATGATGCTAGTGATACAAGTGACAATGACTGAGATGGCTCCACCAATATCGCTGTGTCCCATGGCAAGGTCTTGGACTGTCTAGGAGGGGATTCACTCAAATTGCAAAATATGTGCTTTTGAGCCATTGTTCTAGTAATAGTAGAGAACGAGAATGACATATCTGGTTAGGAGAAAACATTTGAAAATATATATATGTTGACACACTAGAGGTATATATAGCAATGACAGGCTATAGCTTGCTATGACATGCATAGGAACATACAGTACCCACTTTTTAGGCATAGCAATGGAATTCTTTTTTATATATTGCCAATTTATGCTTCACGGCATGGCATAAAGGGGACCAGGCCTTGCACGCAATGGTGTGCACTGCCACAAATTTTGTTTGTTAGCAGGTTACAATTTCTATTATTTCAAGGCTGCGCGATAACCATACCAGTATAACCATTTTAAATATCCAACCATATTTGTTGCAATTACACCTACATGTTATGATGTGATCAGACTAAGAGATTGACCATTATGACCTGGAACATCTGTTGACTCAGCAGTCCCAGGAAGGTGTGCCTGGTATTAGCAGATATTCAGAGACACTGCACTGATGTCATCAGTAATATGTTTGGATAAGACAAGGGTTATACCATTTGTGCAGAGATGAGGTGATAATAGTTGTGTTGCCTCATATAGCTACTACACTAGATGGGTGGCACTATTGATATGAAAAGATGTAGACTTCAAGTGTGACAGGGAACTTGCTGACATTAGGGAGGTTGCCATATAGTCTAAAGATTGATATATGTCACTTTGCTCATAGAGATATGATATGGACTGATGATGCACTTCCTTTGCATATTATACATCTAGTGCTTGTGTGATCTGTTTGTGCCGTGCTTGTATTCATGAAGGTATCGCCTTCCGATCATAGGAATGGGTACAGTAATTCCTTTGCACTAATATTTGAGGTCGTTATTTCACCTTAGTGCTACAGCCTCATCTGGATAGATCCCAACGAGTGGAGCAGGTGACTCTCCATAGCATCCAAAGCAATATTGGAGGACACTTATTCTGCTCCATAATCTGTGACTCTCAGTCACTGATAGATTATTGATTGATGTTGTCCAGATCTTTAGTGCCATGGGCAGAGGATATGCACTACTTGCCACACACTTTATAGGATGACCAAGACATTGGCCTACACAGGGTACAAAGACAGTCTGGAGATTCCCCTAAAAAGCTATGAGGAACTTGGGGCCAGATGTAGGTATGTTCCAATTTGCGACTTGGAATGTAGGATGGTGTCGCAAAGGCTTACCTCAATAATATTAATGAGGTGGGTCGCAATTTGCGACCCCCTTGAGACTCGCAGCACTCACAGGGATGGTGGCCTGCTGGAGAAAAGCAGACCACCATGTCTGTGACTGCTTTTAAATAAAGCTGTTTTTTTGTTGTTGTAATGCAGCCCGTATTCCTTAAAGGAAAACGAGATGCATTACAAAACTGAAAAATGAAATGTTTTCGTTTCATTTTTTCAGAGCAGGCAGTGGTCCATAGGACTACTGCCTGCTCTGGAAAAATGTTTTTAATGCCATTCACAAAGGGGAAGGGGTCCCATGGGGACCCCTTCCCTTTTGCTCACTGCGATTGCTTTGCGACTGCGTTTGCGGTCACAAAGCAATCTGGCATTGCACTGCGACTCGCAATTAGGAAGGGACTCCCTTTCCTAATTGCGACACGCAAACCCGTTTTGCGATTCAGTAACTAGGTTACCGAATCGCAAAAGGGGTTTTGTGCATTGCCAAGTGCAGTTTGCACCTCGCAAACAGCGAAATTCGCTGTTTGCGACGTGCAAACTGTTTGCTACATCTGGCCCTTGGTGTTTTGGAGATATTAGGAGATATAAAGAAATACTTTAGACAATTAAGGGGACCATAAGCAGTGATGTGAAATGTTGGGACGGAAAAATCCTCTGCATGGTGATGGGCATGCACCACTCCCCCTGAGTGCTCCAGCTTCAGTGACATCTACTGAGTTTAGGTCACAGGCAGACACGAATCATGCATGTGCACCATGACCCAGGCCTGCCTCACGGATTGTGGTCTTGTTAGGCTAGTAGGGGCACACAAACCGGCACTATTGCAGTGAGTAAGGGCTACTGGCCTCACCAAGTGTTAAGTAACACAAGCGTGGTGGCAGCAGTATAGCGTGTTTTGTAGTACTGATCAGTAGAGTGAACAGGTCTTTTATACATGTGTCATTGGAGTGGGTCCTACTGGTCCAATCCTGTAAAGTTTTACTGCTGTGTGCTTAACTCACCCATGGCCTACTACACGTATGTATTCTTGTGCAGAGCTCTTGTATCTGCACCTACATGCTATGTTGTATGTGTGCCTGCAGATGGTACAGCACATAGAAGCCTTTGGGTTCCATATTGGAAGCAAAGGGCTTTGTGAAGGCATGTGGATGTGGAGGTGCCATCCTAGACATACTTATGGATTGCCACATTCCTGAGAGCTGGATCAGACACATAGTGGACGAAGGGAGAGCCAGTCTTTCCTGTACACTTTAAAAGGGTTCTTTGATTCTGAAAAGGTCAATGAGGCCAAGGCACATCACCGGAAAGACGATGGGGCTGATAATAGAAACACTGCAGAGACAGGGAATCATAAAGAGCAGGGCTGTGGCATTTGTATCCTATTGTGAGGCATTTATCAGTGAGACTTACATTCAGGTGTAATTCTTGAATCACTCATGGACTGTGCTGTGGGGCTATCAAAGTTGGAGTCGCTTCTGCTGTGACAGACTGCTTCCTGGTGAAGAACAGCATAGAAGAATAAGTACTTCAGGAGGCAACACTACCAACCCAAACTAAAAGACTGTGACACTAAATCACATATGTTCCTGGAAATGGATTATTTAAAGGAGAGATAGAATCTCTCAAATTGTCAAATGTTGGACAGTCAACTGTAGAATACAACTTTTGTCTGTTGTGACCAGGACTGTGGACCAAGATCTGCTAGTCGTCCATCTGGAGGAGAGGATATCACTCAGGAGAATCAAGGCCACTTGCCCTAGTGCACCAGCATCTGCCTACCACCAATACCAGAGGACCCTGCGAGAAGGAGGAGAGGGCCTGGAGGGAGCGAGGTCCAATGGGAATCATGTCCAGTGGATCCCTGAGGGGAAGTGAGAGATTTTATTCCTGTTGGGACAGTCGCACCAATCAGGCTGACAACCCATATGCTACTCTTCACAACACCCCCGTATGGCAGGTAGGGGCTGCAGTGAAGATTCAGGGCTGTGGACCTAGTGCATTGCTGTGACTGAAGAAGGCCATCGCCCTGTGCAGTGCTTTGAGCTGGAAGGGTTGATTGCATGTGTACCGCTTTTTACGACCCCATATGCTAGATGAGGGCTGGGTGAAGATTGAACCCCATTGCCCTGGTGCATCACTGCATCTAAAGAGGGCTGTCACCCTGTGCAGTGCTGTGACCTGCATGGGCTGTTGCCCTCTGTGTCACTGTTCACCAAGCCCATGTGCGAAGTGGGGGCTGTGGTAACAAGAGAGAGCTGTTGCCCTTAAGCAGCGTGGAACAGTGAAGTGTTGCTAGTTGTGACCCGTGTAAGCAGATCATTGAACTAATAACCAGAAGCCACCCGATACCTGCTGCCAACATCATGAGTACTTACAGCATGATCGTGGGGATGCAGAGGATTCCTGCTGTCCCTCCCTCCGCATCTATACTACTGACTACTGTTGGATTGCCAGGCCCTGGACACATGCCTTGGCCTTCCGAATCGATACATGAGAGAGAGCGGGTAAAATCCTCTGGAGGAACCTACTCTGACTGTAACACTATGATGCTGAGAAAATAAGACTTTTGTTGGGTCTCTGAGACTTCCATTCAGTATCTGGGCCTAAACTGAATGTTGTCTCAAGTGAGTGGTAAATAACTACAGTCCATAGATGGGGAATGGGACTCAGAATCTTACCTGGACAACACTATAGGGCTAGCCTTATGAAAACTGTGTATTAATCCTGGTGTGCTGTATTTCACTTTGTGTTCCTATATAAATACTGCTTTTTGAGACACAAATACCTGGACATTCACTTGCACCTAACTCCCCCCAGAAAGCCTTGGACTACTTGATTCACGTTATTACTGAGAGTCAATTGCTAAATGGGGTAGTACTTGGCCCAGTTACTCACAGCTACTGTAGGCTGGGCCCTGGGACATCAACAGCAAAAGACCGCAACCTCCATGGTTGAGCCCAGCAACCGATGCTTGCTCCGTGGCCCTATAAAAGTAGTTCTGACATGAGGCATTCAAGGCCTTCCTCAGACAGATGCACATCTCTAGGCAAGTCAAGGTACATAAATCTTTTCAAGGCTGACCAGATACTCAGGAGATTAAGTTTTTAAGTCAACACAGTACTAAATCATGCAAGTTTTCAGTTCTATTTGAGTTGAACAACACTGGATGAGTCAAGGCAATGGCTGAGGTCAGCTTTCTGGGAAAAGATGCCCCCGTGAAGAAATTTGGGAGGGTGAACAGCCAGGGCATTCGGTATCTTGGTTATTGAGGCCTCATACTGCGGCACAGAACATCGTAGCAGTTAAAAGTTCACCAGAGGGTTATTAAATACAATTGTGACCAAATATTAGAAGCATGCACCTTGCATTATGAGACCCTGTACTCCCCACAATCCTCACATGTTCTGGCTTTATCATTTGCTACCTAGAGAATGTGGTATTTTGCTATAGATAGACTGGTCTGCAGTGGGCCTCTGGCTCTGATGGCACAGAAGGTGAATTTTATTTTTCAGTAATTAAAAAATTGTCCATTCAAATTAACAGTTGGCTTAAGATCCCCATTTCGGTAGGGGCAGGGTATCTATTATAACAAGCACTGGCAAAGTCAATGGTCGTCGCATATGTGAGAGCTAATACCTTTGCCAATGTCTTTTGCCCATACTGTAGAGCATCGTGGCTGCTATGCATCATGGCTAAAAGCTAAAAAACAGGCTTTGGTGTGGGGACAGGAAGCTAAAAAAAGTGCTATGACACTGCCAGTGCTGGCCATGTCTTAGGCAAAACAGATTATGGGAAGGTGGGGGGGAAGAGGCAACATGGGCAATGGGAAGATAATGGGAGAGAAAGAGGCAACACTGTCAACATGGGGTGAAGGTGGGAAGGAAGAAAGTTAAGCCGACACCCACAGCCCAAATAGGGGGCAGCAAATGAGAATGGCAATGAAGCCCACGAATGGCAAGCAATGGGTGGGCTCCAAGCCCCTTGTTGAAAACAGTATGCCTCCTAAGCAAGAGCCATTGCGCCAGCAGATGCGCTGTCACAGGCAAGACCTAAAAATGATTGGTTTTCCCATAACTTCAGTTTGTATTTATCAACCCTCCCATCCCACTGACAAAATATGTTTTGCTACAATCAGGTCACAACTGGTTAGATTACTGTGAAGAGGCAAACAACCTAGGTCTCGCTGGAACATACTCGTATTACAGTTTGATAGAGGTGGTTTTGCTCTTCCAGATTTAGAACTGTACTTCTATGCCTTGCAGGCCCACTTTATGGTTCTTTTGTTTCACTCTGTTCGAGATTACAACATGTGGTGGCTGAACGTGACAGTGTTCAAAACGGCCTGCACACTGTAGAGAGTGTTGTAAATCAGGCTGCCTTTTGGGAAGGGGATGCATAACCCCAGCAGGCACCAGAAACTGGGCATGAAATGAATGGATTTAACCATAGTGAAAAACCTGAATTAAATCCTTGGGAAATGTCCCTGCGATCCTGCTCATCATAAACACTCCCACAGAAGGGCCAAGGTTGCACTGATTGGGCTTTTGCACCAGGCAACCACCTTTATAGGTTTGGGCCAATTCAGAGAGAAGGGAAATGTCACATCTTTGACATATTTACGTTTTTCATGTAACATCACACATTTTAAACTTGCTACCTTACTACCTAGAATCCTCTGAGCCTTTTGCTCATATGCTCAGATGGGAAACGTCCTAAACAACGTGGCCTAAGCCACACAAGCGTAACAACGCTTGCCTAAACCACAACTGCCTTTTTCTCTGCCTTAACCACACATGTGCCTAAACCAGGCATATGCTTTGTTAGGGTGGGATAAGGCAGAGAGCGGTCTAGTGGTGCAGAGATAAGAGCATGAAGGATTGGGAGAGGATGCGGTGAGGTAAGTGTGGATGGGGCAGGGTTGGGGTAGATTTTAGGGGTGGGGTGGATTTAGGGCTTAGGGTATAGTTTATTTTTTAGGGCTGGGCGGGGGTCAGGGTAGTTCATTTTTAGGGCATGGGTGGGTGGGGGTAGTTTATCTTTTAGGGGAGGGGGCTGGGGTAGTTTATTTTTTAGAGGCAGGGAAGGCTTAAGGAAGGGCAGAGTAGAGAGGAGGAAGGATCTGGAGAGGATGCAGTGAGGAAAGTGGGGCTGGGTTTGGGGGTGGATTTAGGGCTTGGGGTGGGTGGGGAGGTTGGGTTAGTTTACTGTTTAGAGGGTAGGTTGCGGGGCACAGGGTTGATTATTTTTTAGGGCTTAGGGTGGGTGGGCATCTAAGTTTTAGTATTAGGAGTGGGGAAAGTTTTAGGGCTCAGGGTGGGTGAGGGGTGTCAGGGTGGTTTATTTATAAGGGGCGGGGTGGGGGATAGGTGTAGTTTATTTTTTGGGGGCTTAGATTATGAGGTCGGGGTAGTTTAGTTATTAGGGGTGGAGAAAGCTTTAGAGCCCAGGGCGTGTGGTGGGTATCAGGGTAGTGTAGTGTTTGAGGGGGGTATTAGTTCGCAGGGCAGGAGGGGGGCTCCGGGTATTTTTTTATGTAAAAAGGGGCCAGGGTTTTTGGGGGTAGGTTTTTTATGGGTGGGGGTAGTTTTGGGCCTCAGAGCCAGTGGGGGAGTTGGGGCTGGTATAGCACAACCACACATGCCGTTTCCACTTATTCCTTTACTAAGCATACTTTCACAACAAAATTTGTTGTAAAAACATGGGTGGAAAAGACGCGGTCATGGTTCCGACCACGTTGTTAAGGTATGAGTGGTTCCAGCATGCCTGGTTGTGCCATACAACCACTTAGGTTGCTGGATTTGAGACACAGGTTGCCCAAATTGTACAAAATGGCAAAATCTGCTAGGGAAGATATAGGGGATCATTATGACTTCAGCGGACGGTTTACACTGTCTGCCAAAGTCCCGAAAGATAGGTGGCTGCCAGTGCTATCGCCTCCCCGCGGGCCTCATTGTGCGTTTCCTGCTGGCCCAGTGAGAAACGGCCTATGGCATTGTCTCTGGCTTGTAACTGAGCTGCCGGCAAAGCTGTAGTGTGTATGGTGCACTAGCACCTGCTGCAAAGTTCACTGCCTGCTTTGCCAAGTGCATGGGCAGTGCAGCCCCCCCCCACCCCGGGGCACCCTGCACCCCGTCCCCAGGTGTCTTTACGTGACAGTGCTGCTGCCATGTAACTGCTGTCAGAGAGAGGAGGTCGTAATCCCCAGGGCCCACGGATTAGGACCGCCAGCACCGCCAGACCGTTCTGTGGAGGAAAACTAGCAGTGCTGGTGGTCCAACAACGTCATGACCACAGCAGTCATAATGTGATGGTCAAACCATCACCAAAGCAGCCAGACCACAGCTTTGGCGACGGTCTGACCGCCACTGCGACATTGGCAGTTAAAAGACCACCAGGGTCATAATCGGGCCCATAGTGATGGTAACCAGAAGAAAGTGGGTGGCAGACACAGGGGTAGAGATTTAGGATGCATGCTGGAAATTCTACTACACACAGACGATGTTGATACCCCCTAATTGTAGACACATGCAAGGCTTTCACAGAGGTAAAATTACATGTGAGAAAATCTAGACGTGTAGGTTGAATCTTTCACTTTGTAGTAATTTTACTTCTTATGGCGATTCACCATTCACGAGTGTAAATTTACTACAAAGTGTAGACTGACATGATTACACCACCCCTGGAAGCAGAGGGTGGAACTTAATTTATGAATGTAAATTTTCTACTTGAAAGATTTTTACCAGTGGCAGAGATGTCTGCCACCTGGGACGGAGATCTGCCAATGGGAAATTATAGGAAAATGTTAAAAAGTTAACAAAGTTAAAACAAATTACACATATTTTTAAGATAATTTAAATAAATAAAGGTTATATATTTCATTGAAATGTAGGACGGCACTATTAATTTATTTTGAATAAAATATTTATTTAATATAAGTATATTAAATGAAATTAGATTTTTAAACATTCGAGAGAGCGCATCAATGCTCTCACAGATTTATTAACAAAAGCCAACCTAACTTAATTGTTTTGTATTCATTTATTAATTATTAAAAATGAATAAAGGTTATGTGTAGAATTCATTTAAATATTGTCATTTAAAAAAATTAAGTTACTTTTATTTTTAAATAAAAAAAATAGTAATATAATTTAAAATAAACCAGTAATTATCTTTCATTTATACAATATTTTTACATTTAATTAGTCAAAAAAAATATATATATAGACACTCGCATTGCAATTGAGCATATTGTGAAGCAAGAACTTTGCTACGGCAGTAGAGATACGGTTCCTGGAAGTGCAAGGCCAAGCCCGCTACAAAGCCTTGGGCCGGTTGGGAAGAGGAGGTGCCACATACGCATGAAGGGATAACAGCAGAGTTGGAGGACCCAGCTAGGACCTGCTCTTGGTATGGTGAGTATCCTCGTTTTACTGGTAACATGCGGGATGCGAGGGCTACACTTCTTAAAACATGTCGGGAGCGGAGCTGTCAATTGCAATTTACAAGGGGATGGCAGGCCCCATTGATAGCCTTTGGATTCTGTCGGATAGGAACTACTTTATATTGTATGCACCATGACCTCTACATTGGAAACAAGAAAGAAGATATCTAGCAGACTTTTCTTTACACAAACTGTGACTAATAAGAATACTTTGAATCACAACACTGTAGCAGATGGCATGAGAACTCAAATATTACAGGAACAACTTGAAAGGCTACTCAAAAAGGAAATAGCCAAATGGTGGGAAGCGGGATCATTACAAATATATAGATGTTGAGCATGTCCCAAGGGGCCTGAGAATATTCACAGTGCCAACTTATGAAGATCTGGATCCAGATATGTTGGATGAATGGACCCAGAACTCTAAGGAATGTTCAGTAACAATGATTAAGATTCTCATGAAATCTAAATTAAAAGGCAGAAAGAAGTTACTTGAAATTGAGAAACTAAGTGAGGAACTGAAGGGACTAATCTCCCAGGAGGAGTTTGAAGATTTTTTCTCAAGGTTACAAACACGCCTAACGGAGTGTGAAGAAGAAATCACAGCAAAGAAACAATGCAAATTTGTACAAGGCTTCAAGGATTATCAATCAGGGAGAACCTTAACCTTTCACAAGAAGTATGATCATCTCATCACCGAAGAAACTTCAGATCAGCAATTAAGAAAAGGTTTACACGCTCAGACAAATGCTGATCCAACTGAGAGTGATGCATTGGACAGTAACATATCTGATGTCTCAGAAACAGCTCTCCAACGAGGCGATACCAACATTAATAGAAGGAATTTTTTACGACAATTTAAAATGTTAAATTAGGAAAGGACAGAACAATGCTCTGAACAGGAGTTTTGGAGGGGCAAAGAGAGAGGCAGAAGCGGATGAGGAAGATCCAAAGGAGCAAGCAGGCAAAAGTAAGAAGCAAGAAGAGAAGGACATATGCCCATGGGAATGACAACAAGGGCCAAACAACTGCAAAAATGAATGTAGTCAATCTATCTAAATCTAAATTTATTGAGGATGAAAGTAGACTTCTTTTTAAGAAAACTCAAATTGAAGGAAAGGTTCCACCTGAATCCTCTTAAGGTTACAGACATAGTTACATCTAGGGTACTAAGTGATCTAAAGGTTAAGGATCTAAATACACTTTCCACATTAGCAAAATTAGATGAGGATACAGAGAGTCATAAGGACCATATTTGGATTTGGATAATCTTAGAATAGAGCTGGATCAGCCATGTCCTAGTAACCTCACACCTAAATCTACTTTTGTTCCATCAATTAATTGTGATGTGATCAAAGTCTTTGGAAAGAGTGTCATCAAGGAACTCAGGAAGATGAGATATAGATCTAAGGGCAACACTAAGAATAATCTGTCAAATGTGGAATATGCAACTTTGGAAAATCTCTAAAAGGATACTTCAATTGTCATTTACCAGTGTGACAGGGGTGGAAACATAGTGGTTTTATCTAAGACAGACCTCTTGTGTGAGGGGAAGAGGCAGATGGATGACTCTACCTGTTATGCTCTCTCCAGTATTACTGAAGTAACATCTTCCAATCAGAAGTATTGGGAAATGCTTAATGATTGGAAAGACAGGGGCTGCTAGAATGGGAAGAATATTAATTCTTGAAATATAACTATCCCATAATTCCGGTCTTGTACCCTATACCGAAATTACACAAGGTTGCACTTAGACCACCAGTATAACCAATTGTGTCAGCTATTGGGTCCCTGGGTCCATTACCTTAGACCATTTGTGTCTATATATTAAAGATACCACACATTTCTTGACTCTGGTTGAGAATGTACATTGGGAGGAGGATTATTTCTTGTTGACTCTAGATGTGAACAGTCTGTACATGAGCATACAACATGATCTAGGTATCCAGTTTCTTGAGAGCCAGATCAATTTCACTACTGTTGCAGACTAAAATGCTTGTGGATATGATTTTGTATTGCCTCACCAATAACTTTTTTATTTTTGGCAGGAAGGTGTACAAACAATTGCAGGGGTCTGCAATAGACATCTGCTTCACCTCCAGCTACACACATTTGTTCTTGGGCTGGTGGTAGGAGCAGGTGCACATGCAGGTGGATGATTTTGAAAACTAGGCAATTATGTGGATCACATTTATCAATTATACCTTTGTGATCTGAATAGGGGACAAGGGATCGGTTGAGAGATGAGAGTTCAGTTGAGGATTTTGTTACTAACCTCAACAACAATCCATAATTCATCTTACAGCACACACTAGCAAGAAGAACATTGCATTTTTAGATGTGGAGGTTGAGGTAGTTGATGTACAATTGCACAGTAGCCTACACCGAAAACCGACAGCAGGCAATAGTCTCCTTAGTGGCTCCAGAGCCCATTCTGTCTAGTCTGATTCATAGAATATCCTATGGGGAGTAACTGCGGGCCAAACTTAACTGTAGTACTAGTGAGGCATATGAGAAAGAGAAAACCATAATGAAGGGCAGATTTTTAGACCGGGGGTACAGCAGGAAGGTCATTAATCAAGCCTGCACTAAGGTAGATCAAGTTTCCAGAATAGGTCTCTTACATCCTAGACCAGAACAAGAAAGGGAAACAGGTGAATGGGTGAAATTTATAACTACAATTTCTAATCAGTCGTATCAAGCGAGAAAAGTGTTTAACAGGAATTGGCATATTCTCCAAACAGATGGGTTACTCAATAGATATTTGCACAAAGCCCCTCAGATAACCTTTAGAAAGAGCAGATCATTAAAGGACAGACTGTGCCAGAACATGATTGACCCAGACATTGTTAGCATTAGAAACATTGGTGACATCAAAGGTTTATTTTATTGCAGTAAATACAAAGCATGCATTGGCAGCTCTAATTGTGCTATGGTTGAAATCCCCCATAGCAATAGGGTTTGTAGTATCAGAGGTAAATACAGCTGCAGCACTCATCATTGGATATATTACCTCTTCTGCCCTTGCAAAAACCTGTATGTAGGTAGCACCATTCACAAAGCTAGAAAGGGAAGATTGAAACACAAACGTGCATCTGGCACAATGATAAGAACTATCCAGTGGCCAGGCATTTTAATGAAGTACTCTTTGGCAATGAAAATCTTCTGAAATTTGTGGTGATTGATGACATACCAACTAAAAAAAGGGGAAGGAACAGGGAACACAAATTGAGGATATTGGAGTCTAAATTTATACTGGACTTTGAGACATTGACACTGTTGGGTCTAAATTCATGTGAGGAGATGTCTGTACATCTAGGATAAACATATTTTGTTACTTCTCTTTCTTGCTTATTAATGATACTTTGCTACATGCAACTGATTTTCATTTCGTCATTGTTTCATTTTATGTTTTCTTACATAGGCAGCTGCACTGGAATTTTTCCGAAGGTATTCAGTCAGTCTCCCCATACTCTAGTATACATCATTTAGTGAGTGACAATATTTAAAGAAAGAAGGGTGAGAGAGTCAGAAGGTGCAGCAATATCACAAAGTACTGGATTCTACGATCACAACGAGAGAACTCACTTGAGCAATATTTAGCAAATGATTTATACTTGTTTATTTGATGTTTAACGGATTGTTGGAGGACATGCAATTGTTTTGTCCTCTTTTACTCTGAGGATGAGTCGAATCGGGATTGATGCTTAAATCAATTACATGCACACTGTGGGGGTCCAGCATGATATTAGATGTCAGGGCCCACTAGGGCAGAAATGTCTATAATACTTTAATTATTCAACATACGATTTCCTGCTTTCGGAAAAACACCTCTGCCACGCAATGTCTTCTTGCAAATTACTTTAATTAGGCAAACAAACAAAATCACCCAACGCGTTTCGGGAGTCCCAGCTCCCTTGCTCACAAGTAATATTAGTCCCTACTTCAATTTCTATATATTACCACACCAGTGCAAATAACATAAAAAACGGACTACTATCATTATTCCAAATACGGCGGCCATTTTTAAACATATTTCTCATATCATTATGCTGAACAAGTCTTTTACTACATAAGTTTCTAATTTTCAAAACATAAATTCTCACATAACACCTGCTACCCTTCACTATTGTAAGTATTAATCCCAATTAATATCAGTAGATCTATATGATATAATCCATCAACAACAAGGTTAATGCTTATAAACAATATTATCAAAATATGTTGTTTGATGCTCTTTGTAATGTCAATGATGTATTACATTTTTTTAATGTTTACCTTCCATCCATTTCATTTCAATGATATCATCTCATTATTACCAACATTGGCAATATTGGTAAACCTAATCCCCACAGTGAATTATATTTCAAACATCCTCATACAAAAAAACATTTCTCAATTTCTCAAGCATCTAAACAACATAATCACTAATTGTTAGTATAATGCATATTTAGAGTAGGCAGACTGATTAACCACAAAATCATTAGTTTTACTTCACCAATTATTTTCTTAAATGATATAGTAGCTCTTCCGCCTTTCCAACAACCATTCGTATTATTCTTCCTTTCTATAAAAATAAAGAAAAATAAACACCTTTAATTAAAACCAATTATGAAAAAACAATAAAAAAAAAAATCCTACAGAATACTTGTCCAATTACATTTTTACATTACTTATCCAATTGCATTTATGTCACTACTTTGTGCATATTTACTTCTAACTGCTTTTTTTCTTCATTTATCATCTAATTCATCAGATGTACGGCTAATTCTTCATCTTTATTCAGTCCTTCCGGTTCCATAGTGTTGCATTCAATAATTAAGCGGGATTTCAGTTTCCTTAGCTCTAATGTTCTGTTTCCACCGCGTATATTCAACAATATTTTATCCAGTACCACAAATTTTAAATCATTTACATTGTTACCATGATATTCTTTAAAATGTCTGGCTACTGGATAAGACTTATCCTCATTTTTTATGGCTTTCATATGTTCCAGTACGCTTTTCTTTGCCTTATGTATAGTGCTCCCTATATAGAATTGGGTGAAAACCACTGCCAACTAGAGATCCCATTTCTAACAGTGAATATGCCTAAAACTTCTTAATTTTAAATACATGCATCATTGTATCATTTACTGGTGTAGTTGCATAAATCTGATCCCACATTTTCCCCCGGCTGATTTCATTCATCTGACTTTGTACAGCCTTTTGACACAGACATACTGTTGAGAGTTCATTTGGTTGATATCTGAGGTGGACATCCAAAATTCCCCATTAATTGTGTTACTGAGAAACATGCTTGAGACATTCTGCCATACCTCGGCAGAGAACCACAGATCCCTACAACATGAAGTACTGAGACCACAGGATATTTGGGATCTCTTTAGGATCTCTTTAGGAAATGTAATGTAAGGTGGATTTGTAGAATGCTGCTTGTCACCTATAAGGGTACACAGGCACTGAGTAGTTGAGTGTAAGTGTGTAGTGATGCTGGGCTTGAATACAGGCAGTCTTGATGGTCCCGCAAGAAGATTAATTGAATAGACAGGTCTTGCTGAGTTCAAGAAGTGAGGAGGCAGCCATAATGTGTTGGGGGAGATCATACCAGGATTTGGGGGCTTCGTAGGAGAATGATCGACCTGTTCTGCTTCTTTGGATATAGGGTGTCTACGCGAGAGCAATAGTGAGCAAAGTTGTCTGGTGGTTGAAGTATGCAGATCTGGTGTTGTGCAGGGACTTGAATGCATATGTGAGAAGACTGAACTGGCAGCACTTCGGGATGGGGAGTCAGTGGAGCACTCTGAGAAGTGGTGTGGTGTGGTGTGGGTTAAGTGCAGGAGATTGAGGATGATTCTGTCAGCAGTGTTTTGGATAGTTTGAAGTCTGTGAAGACAATGGGTTGGATGCTGACGAAGAGTGTGTTGCTGTAGTCCAATCTACTTGCGATTAGGGCTTGCATAATTGTACATCCAATGTTCAGAGGGAGCCACTTGAAGATTTTACATAACATGTAGCCAGAGAGATGATTCCAAAATAATTGGAAATACAGACGTGATGAAATTTGCATAGGTAATACATGCATGGAGGAAGTGACCTCCTTAGGCTGGGAACTCTGCTGGGATACATTGGGCATAGAAGAAGCGACATCACTGAGCTGTCGGACCCTGCTGATAAATCCTAAAGAGATAGTTGTCCGGCTTACATGCTGCATTGTTATTTTATTGATAGTAGGACTGTGGATGTATATGTTTTGTTACGGTATAACACAGTGACAAGTACACGTGCTGTTATGATGTCATTTGTTGCTGATGGAATCCATCATGTATGGGTGAAAAAAACAGAAGATGCTGCAATTAGTCTTGGACCGTGATTAGAAAGAAGTCCTTATGGAACAACGTGAAAATGTTTTTGGTAATCCTCCAACCAACCCACTGCCAGAATTTTTGAGCTAACTACCTGACCCAGAGTGCACTGCTGCTCAGTTCATAGCAGCAACATCTGACAACTGATGACCAGTCCCTTTTTTGCGTGACAGGAAGCTGACACAAGCAGAGATGGAAAGTAGGGGAACTCATTAGGACCTGGGATCACCATGCTGAATTTGTCTAGTTGTCATTTTTCTGACACCAGGATATTATTCAGAAGTTCTGCACACTGTATGCATTCTGTTTGGAGCAGCAACCTCCATGTAGCGAGGAAGGTTTCTTATTTTATTTTCCAAGTGGGCCCAAAACAAAGGCCTGGCTTAAAGTACCATCAGCCCTCCTTTTGTTTGAGTTTCATCCTGGCTTTGAGCCATTGGGAGCCTAACACCTAGACTCCTTTGTGATGAAAGGAAATAAAGGGTTATTACTTCCTAAGAACTTATGAGAAACTAGGATTTAAAGGCAGGTTTTTTTTATAACTCTGTTTTTATTGAGTTTGGAAAACATAACCAACAAGAGTACAGTGCAGTGCATATCAATGCGAGATATTACAGTATCGTTTTGTCACATTACTGGAGGACAGAGTTAACATACAATCCAAGACAAGGGTCGATAGCACCCACTGCAGCAGTAATTTCCCTCAAGCCAAGCACCCCCCCACATGAAACCAGCCATTACACATATTACTAACAGAGACAGAGCCTCACCACAGTTGGTCATCACCTATCAAGTTGATACAAGGTGTACTTAATCAGCCCTCATCATCCGTACTTCCTTCTGAACTTAAATTCTCCACCCCAGTGAACCGTTCCAATAGTGCCCCCCAGGCAATCACGTCTGTCAGTGCCCACTACTCCCTGCGTGTTATCCACATATATTGTTCTTCAGCCGCGCCGCATTACATTAAGGGGGTCATTCCGACCCCGGCGGGCGGCGGGCGGAGACCGCCAGAAGACCGCACTGCGGTCAAATGACCACGGCGGTCATTCTGACTTTCCACTGGGCCGGCGGGCGGCCTTTTGGCCCAGCGGGAAAGACCCAGCTACGATGAAGCCGGCTCCGAATGGAGCCGGCGGAGTTGCTGGGGTGCGACGGGTGCAGTGGCACCCGTCGCGATTTTCAGTGTCTGCCAAGCAGACACTGAAAATCTTGCTGGGGCCCTGTTAGGGGGCCCCTGCACTGCCCATGCCAATGGCATGGGCAGTGCAGGGGCCCCCAGGGGCCCCACGACACCCGTTCCCGCCAGCCTCTTCCGCCAGGAACAGGCTGGCGGGAAGGGGGTCGGAATCCCCATGGCGGCGCTGCTTGCAGCCCGCCATGGAGGATTCCTTTGGCGAGGGGAAAACCGGCGGGAAACCGCCAGTTTCCCTTTTCTGACCACGGCTTTACCGCCGCGGTCAGAATTGGCCAGGAAGCACCGCCAGCCTGTTGGCGGTGCTTCCGTGGTCGTTGGCCCTGGCGGTCAATGACCGCCAGGGTCAGAATGACCCCCTGAATCTCAAATCCAGCAAGGGATGGAAGGGCTCCAGGCACTCATCCCGCCAATAGCCACCCTACGCTTGGCCAACAACAGAGCCAGCTGTGTAAGCTTATATGGGATACTCCGACCCCGCAGTCTCCGCACTACACCTAAAAGGCATGTCAATAGCGTTACGTCCAGCCCCAATCCTGTAACCTCCTCTACTCTCCCAACCACCTCCCGCCAAAATTGTGCACCATCCTGCAGGATCAAGCTAAGTTTAGGAAGGAGGCACTAAAAGCGCCACACCTGTGACACCCAGCCCCTCGTCCTGGATCAATCTTAATAGGACGGATGTCCTATGCACAAAATTGAAGTGTAACAATTTAAAGCTATTGTTGCATGACACCGTGCGCACCAGCGACAACGCTAGTGCCCAGTCAGCATCCTCTATATGTTCCCCCAGTTCACGTTCCCAAGCCTTACGCGCCACACTTATTTTCACCCGGCTGATCATCCCGAAGGGCTTTATAGAACTGAGTGATCAAATGAGTCCCCTTGCCCCAAGTAATCAGTCCACCAAACACCGCTGATGCCTGAGGGGCCACCGGGAAACAACACCAGATCTCACGAGCCACATTCTCCATTTTTGCATATTGCAAGAACTGACCAGGACCCAGACCAAACATGTCCCGATCATCAGCGAAGGAGATAAACTCATCATTGGGGTATAAATCTCCTGCCAATTCACATCCCCCGACCTCCAACCTTCCATGGACATTATATTGTCCACGTCCCTGAAGGGTGCTAAGTCACAAATCCTCAATTGTCTGTCAAACGGGTCCCGTTGTAGCACATTCTTAATGGCCTGCTCCCAGATCCAGGCAGTCGTTCTGACCAAATAGGGGACAGCAGATTCAAACCGACCTCCTGACATCAATAGATGCACCAACATCTTCCCACCCAGCACTCCTGCAAACAATCTCTTCTCTCAATTGCCCGATTCAGTCATCCACTTCTGCAGCATGTTGTAGATGCGGCGCGTAATAATAATGTCTAATATTGGGAATCGCCAGCCCTCCCTCTTCCATATCCCTCTGCAGCACAGGCAATACCACCGTACAACGTCGCCCAGCCCACACCAATGAAATCAGCAAGCTATCTAGACGGCTGAAGAGCAGAGCGAACAACAGAAAGAGAGAGTTCCGAACCAGGTAAAGACACTGTGGCAGGAACACCATCTTAGCCACAGCTGCCCTCCCCATCACTGAAAGAGGTAATCTATTCCAGAACGAAACCCAGCGTTCCAGGACGATAATCACTCATTTTAAAATGTGTTTTTCGTGCTCTGCCACAGTGTGTGCGACCCAAATACCTAGATATCGGAAGCTCTCAATCTCCCACCTGAGCCCCACCCTCAGTAAATCCTCCTGAGGCACACCACAGAGTGAATCCAAAGGAAACAAAAGTGACTTTTTCCTATTCACGTGGAAACCAGACACAGTCCCAAAGGCTTCCAACAGCCGCAGCAACAAAGGCACCGAAACACCGGGCTCCCGAAGATACACCAACGCATCATCTGCATATAGGGAAACAATGTGGGTAATCTGCCCCACCCGGATACCCAATGTCCCAGTTCCTCTCTGAGCCAGATCGCCAGCGGCTCCACAGCCAAGGCGAAAAGGAGTGGTGAAAGTGGGCATCCCTACCTAGTTCCCCTACCAATCTCCCAGGATTCTGAGAGCTCTCCTCCAACCCAGACACATGCAGAGGGTGCAGTATACAACAATCTCACCCATGCACGAAAGTATGGGCCAAACCCGATGCCCTCCAGCACCTCCAGAAGATAGCCCCACTCCACCGTGTCAAAGGCCTTCTCCGGGTCCAATGACACTAGCACCAGTCCATCCTCTTCACCCTCGGTTTCATGCAGTACTTGTGCCAAGCGACATAAATTGTAGGTCATGCTACTACCAGGTATAAAACCGCATTGATCTTCATGCACCAAGCTCCGGATCACCACACAAATCCGAGTAGCCAATATCTTGCACAGAATCTTTACACCGCTGTTCAACATAGTGAGCGTGCAATAGACGGAAGGATCACTAGGATCCCCTCCAGGCTTAAGCACACAATGCCTTGGCGCATGGTTTCTGGCAATGTGCCTTGCTGCCGGGCCTCCTCAAATGCCGCCAGCAACTTCTCTCGCAGGAGGAGGGAGAACGTCTGGTACATCTCGACCAGGAACCCGTCACCCCCCGGAGACCTAGATTCCGTCAATGCTTCCACTGCCTCACTCATTTCCTCCACAGTTATCGCAGCCTCTAGAGCATTCCTGCTCTCCGGTTCCAACCGCGGAAGCCACATCCGCCACAGGAACTCCCCTAAATTGTCTTCTAGGACTGGGGCACCAGCCCTTTAAACTCTCTGCAGATGTTCCACCAACACCTGAAGGATATGCTTACGATTGGTATTCGTCTCACCTTTGGCATTCCTAATATGCACAATGGGGGGGCACCTCTACCTCCCGTTTTAGGATCCACGCCAATAATTTACCAGATTTATCTCCCTCCCTGTGAAAACGCTGTCTGTGTGCTCTAAGTGTTACCCTACTCAGAGTGTCCCAGCATTTGTTAACTGACTTATACAACCTAAGTGGCTCCCTTTCAGGTTCATTTTGTGGTCGGTGACTGATGCTGCAGAACCGCCAGCTTATCTTCCCAAGTAGTAAGTTCTTGTTCCATTTGTTTGCGTACCCCACAAGCGGTGCCTATGCAGACCCCCCTCACTACGGCCTTCAAGGCCCCAATTCTGTGACCACAAGAATCATCATGTTCCAGTTCAAGTCCATATAATCTTTAATGGCAACCGCCACCTTATCCCGACACCCCGTATCTGTCAGAAAATCTGCAGGCATACGCCAACTACGTGTTAACCCAGTACCATTGGCTCCCCACTGCAGCTGCATCAACACCAGTGCATGATCAGATAAAAACCTACCCAGGTGCTTGATATCCAGCACCTGTGAGCAGTTCAGTCCACCCAGAAGAAACCGATCAAGCCAACTATATGTGTTGTGTGTCTTAGAATGACAGGTGTACTCGCTACCCTCTGGTGTAGTTCCCTCCATCCATCCCATAACCCTAAATTGCTCATAACTTCTGCAACGGATCTCACCATCAACGGTTTAGTCCCCATCTTGGGTGGGAGACGATCCTTTTCACCATCCAAAATACAATTGTAATCACCGGCCCATACAATAGACGCATCCATCCCATCCCCCAAGATCTCAGGTATACTATCATAGAAGAAGTGATCATCTATATTGGGCGCATAAGTGCTGAGAATAGTGATGGGCGTCCCATCCAAGGTGCCCTGTATGAGTACATATCTATCCTCCACATCCACTTCACTATAAACATGGGTAAATGGGATACCTGGGGCCATCCATATTGTCACCCCCCTTGCGTAGGAGGAGGAGGAGGAGGAGGAGGAGGAGGAGGAGAACATCTGACCCCGCCATTTCTTGGATAGTTTTTGTGTTTCCTCCTTAGTCATGTGTGTTTCGTCAAGACAGGCTATATGAACCTTCTGTCTCCTCAGAAAGGAGTGTACCCTGTAACGCGTGGTGTACCTCTTCAACCCCCTGACATTCCATGTCAGCACGTTAATCTGTCGGCCCATGCCAATGCCTTTCTGCCATTCGTCCCTCTAATCCTCCACCCCTCACCGCCCCCAAAGAAGAGAAGGCAAGGCGAATACCCATTTCTCCCTCACCTACATGCATGGACTGCTGTTATGAACTTCAAACATTGGTAAACCTTACCTACCAAATGACCCAACCCCCCATCACCCATCCCGGATGAACAGTAGACCAAACACATAAAACCATACTGTAGATCCATGTTATAGATGCTGCCAGGACAACAGCCTAATCCCCAACTCCCTAGTTATGAAGTCCTACCACAACCGTGGAGTAACCACCCCCCACCACAGATTCAATATACTTGTGCCTGAATGCCAACCCAACATGACTCAGTGATCTCGTTGCCACACATGTACAATACAATTCCAAATTCAAGTAGAGCCCCAACTGTAACCTGATTATCATCCCGAGGCAGCCCTCCATGCAGTACAGGTGCCTCTCACTTAGACAAAAACAAGGTATACACAGTTCCACAACGTAAGTATAATCAGGAAAACCACATTGGGTCCTGATCTAAGGAAAAGATCGTAAAAAAGAGAGAAGAAAGAAGAAAGAAAGCCAGGTCCCTGGAAAATTAATTATTTTGGAACAAGAGCCCTCACTCACCAAAGGTGACATGCTTCATCCTCGGGCTTTGCTCCACGTCAGGCCGGCGCTGCAATGCCTGACGGGCCCCTCAAGGGGGGCTCTTTGCCGGAGATCTTTTGAGATATATGCCCGGTTTAGAAAGAATAGGGTATAGGATTGGAAAAATTCTATTTAAAAATAACTAGAGGTTAGGCAAATTTTATTAAATAATCCAACCACTGTCATGATTAAAACCAAAGAGCGGGGAGAGAAAAGAACAAGGTCTACGCTCCCCATAAAATTATTCACTTCTTCACTCAATTTGAGGTTAGGAATTGTACGCACAGGATCCCCTGTACGATTCACCAGAAGGTCAACATGTTTCTCGCTATTGATGTCCTATGGGTCTAACGCGATTCTTCAGGACCTAAACTACCTAATCCTATGTGTAAATATAACCTATAATAAGGAATATTAGTACAATGCAGGGACCCTCCTCATACTAGTGGATGGGCCGCATCAGGTAAAGCACCAAGTAACGGAGGTCCTACTGAGTTGGGACCTGTCCGAAGTTTGCGGCATCACCTGCCCCGTCTCGGTGTTCCTGGAATCTCACTTAGACACAGGCCCCGCAAAATGAGGTGAGGGCACGGCAGCAATCTCCAGATCCAAGCAACAAAGTCAAACATCCGCTGGGATCCTCTCCGCCCCCTGTTCCAGCTCCCCATTCGATCCATCTGCCGATACAGAAGTCACCATCGCCATTGTCCCATCCTGTTGTATCTCAATTCTATGATTAGTGTCAGTAGCAACCACCTGTGCCGCGGTGCCCTCCACTTGGCTGTCCCCACCAGTCCTCCAGTCCGGGCCGTCCACGCCAGAAGCCCGATGAGCCACCACGTTGGTCCTCTCCGGTCTACCAGGAGTAACTTTGTCCCACATCTCCAGCCATAACCTCCTCCGGACGTTCAAGAAAGTGGGACTTGCCCCCGGAGAGCACCTTTAGGCATGCCGGAAACAACAACATATATCTGATGTTCATGGCACGGAGCTTCGCTTTCACCTCCAGGGACCCCCTTCTGGAGCTCTGAACCTTGTTTGTGTAATCAGGATAGATGGGAATTTTACAGTTCTCGAAGGCCGTCTTGTCAGATTCCCGGGTCGCCCACAGGATACAGTCTCTGTCTTTATAATTCAAAAGACGGGCAGTAATAGCCCTCATTGGCGCACCAGGCTGGGGAGGCGCCACCAGGGCCCGGTGAGCACGCTCCACCACAAACACCCTGGACAGCCTGACCGGCTGCAGAACGTCCTTATTCCAACTCTCCAAAAAACTTTCAATTGTGGACCCCTCCGCGCACTCTGGGAAACCAAGCAGACAGACATTATTCCGCCGGGACCTGCCCTCTGAGCACTTCAGCCTTGTCTACAGCCTATCGACTGTGGAATTGACCTGCACCATTTGTTTGCACAGAGCCCCCACCACCGTCTACAGCTCCAAAATAGAGCCCTCCGCCACCTTGACCTTATCAGAGACCTTCCTGAGATCTGCCCGAAGGAGGTTGACCTCAACTGCCACTGTTTCTATCATCCCTTCCAGGGCCACCCTGGGACCCTGTATAGCTGCAAGAATCTCAGTTCGCAATGGCTTCTCAGCAGTCGCCGGCGTGCTCAGGACATCTCTTGACCCCCCTAATTGAGTCTGGCGCTGTGGCAGGGGCACCTGATTGGTGTATTGTTCCATGGCATTCCCTGTGATGCCACCGACTGCCGGTGTTGCCCCATCTCGTAGCCGACCAGAAACCAGGCGATGTCGCCATCTCGATTAACTTGGTGAGGAAGCAAAAGTTCCTGGAAGTTAGGGCACCACGAGACCAGACACCTGGCTCCGCTACACCCTCAGCTGCGGGGCATCGTCATGCACTGTCTCCTTGCAGGCAGCCCCGGACTCGGGGATCTGGATGCCCCCGGAAGGCTCCTCTCAACCAGCCCAGTGCCTCTGAACTCAAAGGGCCCATGACCAGGCCCCGGGCCAGGCACCAGCAAAGCAGCTCTCCACAAGGGGAACCGCAGCCTTCCCCCACTGGGCCGATCAGCCGCTCCCTGGCCGCTCCTCACGTCCCACACTCGGCCAGTCCTCTGCCTGTCCCCCGGGGACCCTCGTTTCACCATCGCTCAGGGCCAGCCCGGCCTGTGCCGTCCAACAGCGCACCACAGTGCGATTCAGGTCTCTGCTCAAGTGCCCAGCAGACCGCCTCAAGCCCAATGCCGCACCAGGCCAGGCAGCAAAGGCCGTGTTCCTCCAGGGGCCGGTAGGCCCATAACTCTGCCTGCGGGGGAGTGACCCCCAGCAGTGAAACCGCAGAAAGTCCGACGGAGGCAGCCGGCCACTGCCTCCTCCCCACTCCAGTCGGCCACGCTCCTCGCGGCCCAGGGGAGGCCCAGTGGCGTGGTCCCAAATGCCAGGACTCGGAGCTCCAAGACGGGGCTGTGTCGCGCCAATACGATTGGGGTGCCTTCCCATGGGGCACCAATTGTCCCAGGCACCCCAGGATTAGTGGAGGATCAAGCTGGGATGGCGGGAGCTCACTAGGGGCGTGTCCCACTGGCCATCTTGCTTGGCCACATCCCCAAAGGCAGGTTTGCAAGAGATGTGTTTTCACCTCAATGTTTATCTGTCAGTATGAGTAATTACACAAGTATTGATTTAAATGCCACCAACTCATTTTTGTATTTAATTCTTTTAAGGCACTACACATCCCATTGTGAGCTGACAAAGCACTTTGCATCACACACAGAGACCCAATAATCATAGAAGTGTGAAAATCAAAGCACAGAAAATATTACATAAGACAGTTACAAGGTGTAGAAATCTCATATTATCCTTATTTGTAGACAATATGGCCCTCATTACAACCCTGGCGGTCAAAGACGCCAGGGCTGTTTCGTCGGATTGCACCACCAACAGGCTGGCGGTGCAATCCTGTGTATTACGACTGTGGTGGAAGCGCTGCGGTCGCACCGCCGGGACCGGCGGTTTACCGCCACATTGGTCCCGGCGGTTGTAATCCTCCAGCAGCGCTACCCAGGGGATTACGAGTCCCCCTCCCGCCAGCCTTTTCATGGCGGTAGAAACCGCCATGAAAAGGCTGGCGGAAAGGGGAGTTGCGGGGCCCTTGCGGGCCCCTGCCACGGCCCCAAGGAGCTTTTCACTGTCTGCATTGCAGACAGTGAAAAGCGCAACGGGTGCAACTGCACCTGTCGCACCGCCGCAACACCGCCGGCTCCATTTGGAGCCGGCTCCCGTGTTGCGGCCGACATCCCCGCTGGGCCGGCGGGCAGAAACTGAGTTGTGATGGCCACCGCGGAAGTGCAGCCGCATTGGCGGCCGCGCAGCGGTTACAGTTGTAATGAGGGCCTATATGTTATGAGTGAATGGCCGCAAGAAACACAAAGTAAGGATGTAAAACGTAATGCAGAGATTATGGTTGTCTGTACTAACAAGACTTTATTAGTAGCCAATGGAACCCTTCTTTGCAACCTTAGAATAACAACACATTCAGAAAAGAACACAAGGTCCTAAATCCAGGACGTACGGTTTCTGTGCAGCTCCTTGATGCAGGTAAATAATTTACTGTTTTATATTAGAAGGGTTGCAACTTATGAACTGGAAGTAACCAAATGAACTCAGTGTTAAAAGCAGTAGCCCAGTTATTTATCTAAATGAAATACAAATCCGTGATCTGCATGGTATATACCATGCTTTGCACCAGTCACACTAATCCTCTATGCTACTTTATGAGTCAAAATTGTGACTGGGCAAAGCTTAACACTCTTCTCGCACTATGTCAACGAATAGAGGTAACTCTGTACTAATATAACCTCCTCGAAATATCTGAATAAGCAGTGATCTCTGCAGCAGGTGTCTTAACCCTGTCATCTATTTTAAAATGCAGTCTCTTTGTGACAAATTAGGTGATCTACAACACAATTATTGTAATATATGTCCTCGTTATCAAGTTCTTTGCAACAGATATTTAAAAAAATAAATGTATAAGTTTGACTATTAGACTCTGCTTTTAAGCTCCACCCCTTGTGACTCCACACCCTCTGCTTTGCCAAAGCTTGACTCCTAGTTAATCGGTTCTGAACTAAATGTTTTTCAGTTTCAGCACTAGACACAAACACAGAACAATTTCAGTTAGAACGTACCCTCAAAGACAGGCTTTACTGGGTTAGGAGTGAATTAATCAAATAAGATGGAGCGGTAGAGGGCTACAAATTAGGGAGAAACAAGATCCTAGTAGAGGATATAAAATGAGGCAGGGACTAGGAAAAAGGAAGAAAGACATCTAATTATCTAAATAGTCAAAGACACAAAGGCAAAAAGCCCTTTCATAATAATGTATTTTGGACTGGAAAAACTGCTGAGACGCTGTCCTTGTGTACCTGCACATTTTTATAGGTCAATCTATTATTATTTCAAGTGCCCAGGGATGTACTACAAAAGAAGGTGTTGCTTGGCAGGAGGGTCCAGCTCCCTGCTTGCTGTTGGGAAATCCTGGACACCCTGCTGTTTTCAATGCAACCATCCACAATAGCTGTAGTCTTCATTGTGCTGCTCCCACCTGCTGCATTAGACAATGCCGCTTGCACCACATTGCTGAGTGGAGTGGAAGAGTGTATAAGTGTTAAAGTGTTTTTATATGTGCACATTTGGGTGACAAATACATTATGTAAGTTAATGGTTTTAATTATGTATAGAGTCGTAATAGATGAACTAATAAGAATTTAGAAGTGTGATTAATAATGTAAAATAGCTATGTACATTTTCATGCGAAGAACCATTTTAACAACATGGATGAGGTTTCTGATGCTCTGTCCATCTTGCTCCTGCTCATTTCCCCCTCTCAATCAAAGTTCGAGTCTTCTCAACTGGTGCACACTGTGCTATGACATGAAAGCTGATTGTGTTAGAACGCATTTATTGTTAAGGAAACTTTATACCATGTCCCTGATGTATCATTTTGAAGTATTTGCTCTGGAAGTTTTGACATAGGCTTGCAGAAGAACATAATTATATGAGCTACTGTTTGAGAATTGTTCCATTTGATGCTGTACATCGCTGGAGTGCTTTCACTGAAAAATAATGCAGTAGATTTTGTTTTACTTTAAGAAATGGGTCATTACTAAGAGATTTAGGGGGTCATTAGGCGGTCGACGGTAATATACAGAAAAGTACTACCAACAGGCTGGCGGTACTTTTCTCCATATTATGACATTGGCGGTTTGGCTTAAGCCAAACCGCCAATGTACCACAGCGACCGCCACAGCGGTAACTGCTGTCGGGCTGGAGACATCAATCTCCAGCACGGTGGCTGTCACTTGTCCGCCTGCGGGATTATGACCCCGCCTACCGCCATGGATTTCGTGGCTCCCTTTTCACCACGAAAACCATGGCGGTAGGCACTATCAGTGACAGGGAATCCCTTCCCTGTCACTGATAGGGGTCTCACCCACCTCCCTCCCCCTCCCCAGGTTCCCCACTAACCCACCTTCCTCTCCAGACTCCCCCTTCGTACACGCCCCTCCCTTCACACCTGCACACACGCATACACACACCCATTCCCCCATTCATCCACACATGCATACATCCATTCACACACACATCCACACACACTTACATACATAAACGCAGACATGCATTCACACTACTCAACATACATCCACTCACACCCCCAAACATGCACACACATACAACACGCAACACACACATGCATACTTGCATGCACAGACACACACACAACCCCACACACACACACACACCACCCCTAACCCCCTCCCCTGTCGAAGCACCCACTTACCTGTGTCCAGGGGGTCCTCCGGCAGGAGAATGGACGGGGCACTGCTGCCAGCAGCAGCGTCCGGTAGCAGAACACCACCAGGCTGTATTAATTGTCATAATACGGCCGTCGGCGGTCTACTGGTGTGGTGCTGCTGCTAGCAGCAGTGCCACCTTACCACCATCCGCCGGCATGGCAACAGCCAGATTTCAGTCATCCTTCTGTTCTTTATCTGGGCCTTTTTGTCAAATTATGTATATCTCTTTATACTTTCTATTAATAATTCTGTATTCAATCTTTAAAATTATTCTCAATTTAGAACCCAGTTATTGACTTTACTGTGCTAGATTGTGGATTTGATGTTGAGGAGAGTGTTTTTTCTTAACACTAGATCAATGAGAATCGCTGAGCCGAATCGACTGAGGTAAAAATCTGGGTGCAAAAAATACTGGATTTCATTACATTATTAGGGTTCAGCTCCCACATAAGTACTGCCCTCGTAGTTGGTGGGTAAAATGAATGTGATGTGTCCTGTGGCTTTCCGTTCCAACAGCTAACACGGCTGAGCAACAGCCTGTCATGAGTATTTTATCCAAGACTGATGAACTATTGAGTAAAGATTTTTGTGTTATTTCAGATGCTGTCGGAGAGAAGGTAATGGAAAACAGAACATGATAGAAGGTAGTCGCTGCCAGGCGTATTCAATCTGCCACTTTCCCATCTTTAAATTTACTAGCCATTCACAAGGCCATAAATTGACCTTTCTCTCTCAGCAGTATCCTTGCACTATGTCAGACCGGGTACTTGATGATTTACTTTCTCTTGTTTTTGCTGCTAGAGCTTCTCAGGCACTGCGCCGTGCATTCTTGAGAACTGTATTTTCTAATGCTACATTTAGGGGGTCATTCTGACCCCGGCGGTCAGAGACCGCCGGGGCCAGGGTCGGCGGGAGCACCGCCGACAGGCGGGCGGTGCCCTGCAGGGCATTCTGACCGCGGCGGTTCGGCCGCGGTCAGATGCGGAAAACCGGCGGTCTCCCGCCGGTTTTCCGCTGCCCTTGTGAATCCTCCATGGCGGCATGCATGGGGATTCTGACACCCCCTACCGCCATCCTGTTCCTGGCGGGTCTCCCGCCAGGAACAGGATGGCGGTAGGGGGTGCAGCGGGGCCCCTGGGGGCCCCTGCAGTGCCCATGCCAATGGCATGGGCACTGCAGGGGCCCCCGTAAGAGGGCCCCACTTTGTATTTCAGTGTCTGCTATGCAGACACTGAAATACGCGACGGGTGCCACTGCACCCGTCGCACCTTCCCACTCCACCGGCTCAATTCTGAGCCGGCGTCCTAGTGGGAAGGCCGTTTTGCACTGGGCTGGCAGGCGGCCTTATGGCGGTCGCCCGCCAGCCCAGTGCAAAACCCAAAATACCCTCAGCGGTCTTGCGACCGCGGAGCGGTATTTTGGAGGGGGGAACTCTGGCGGGCGGCCTCCGCCGCCCGCCAGGATGAGAATCACCCCCTTAATCTTTTCACCCATTTCTCCTATTCTGCAGTGTATACGTCTAGAATCTTTGGAATTCTGCATAGAGTTTATGAAGTATGTTTTATAGACAGTAGTTAGTGATAGACAAGGACTCTTACATAAAACATGTTTAGCTTATGACGCGTAAACCACTTGCTATGGTAGAGTACGTTGAAATGGAAGATATTGGTGAAGAGTAGTGTATGGACATTTTTTCTGATTAAAACCACCCCACTAGAAAGTTGGGCAAAGATTATGGCCCTCATTCCAACCCTGGCGGTCATAGACCGCCAGGGTGGCTGATGACGGAAGCACCGCCAACAGGCTGTCAGTGCTTCAAACGTCATTCCGACCGCGGCGGTACAGCCGCGGTCGCCCAGCCGGGTCCGGCGGTTTCCCGCCGGATTAACCCCGGCTGGGAGAATCCTTTATGGTGGCGCTGCAAGCAGCGCCGCCATGGGGATTCTGACCCCCTTCCCGCCAGCCTGTTTCTGGTGGTTTTCACTGCCAGGAACAGGATGGCGGGAACGGGTGTCCTGGGGCCCCTGGGGGCCCCTGCACTGCCCATGCCACTGGCATGGGCAGTGCAGGGGCCCCCTAACAGGGCCCCAGCCTGCTTTTCACTGTCTGCTTAGCAGACAGTGAAAAGCGCAACGGGTGCAACAGCACCCGTCGCACACCTGCAACACCGCCGGCTCCATTCGGAGCCGGCTTCTGTGTTGCAGGCCCCTTTCCCGCTGGGCCGGCGGGCGCTACCTTAGGTAGCGCCCGCCGGCCCAGCGGGAAAGTTGGAATGGCCCCAGCGGGGCGGCCGAATGGCGGTTCCCGCCTGGCGGGCGGCAACCGCCGCCCGCCGGGGTCAGAATGACCCCCTATATCTATTACAGTATCTTCATGTATGGCCCTTTTCTTTAGATGGAACAGGTAAGATAGAAAAAGAGCCACATCGAAATTGAAGTCTCCCTAGGCACTCCTATATTTGGGCAGTTAAGGGAGCTGAGGCACTTGGAGATAAAATGACTTGCCCATGATTAAACAATGGTCAAGCTGTGTAATGTCTGAATACAACCAATCCTGACTTGGTAGCGTAATCTTGTTGGAGCAAGAATGTCTAAAGCTGATTCCCTACACCACCCTAGCCCTAAAACCACCTGAGAAATAAATTAAACTACAGGTGGGAACAGCACCCAGGGGAAAGGGTAAGTGGAGAAAGTAACAAAGATGGCGTCCGTGAGGTCGCTTCAAGATGACTGTCTCATTTGTCGGTACTACAGATTCCTCCAGTGTTTAAGTGTCCTCGTGTGTCTACAAGAATACAATATGTTTTGTTTTAGGCCCTTCCATTCTGAAGTATAAACATAATCAGGTAATTTAACATAAATTGGTACATGTATGTTCTTACCTAATTCCGCCCACTTTCACACTGGAATCTAGCAGATGGAACCCCAGACAGTGCAGTGTTAATCCTATCAAAATAAAAAGTATAGGACAGATGTTAATAAGTACCCAGGTAGTCACTACTACTGTGATTTTACTACCGTAACCAAAGTTACCTAAAATAAAAAGGGGTCTCTAATCCACCAGAAACTGAATTAAATAATTCGTTCAATGTCTTGCAAAAACACATATCCATAAGTGTAGGAATTTGAATAATGTATCATTGAGCACCTGAAGAGTCTTAGAGATAATAATGTTCAGATTCCAATCACTGTGTCACCGAAGAAAAACACACCAAATAACAATCCTGTCCTTCTTTTGCAGGGGAAACTGCAATCATCCACAAGAGGTCATGGAGTCACATTTCTAGACGGTAGGTTTATATCCAACAATGTATAGTAATCATTCACCTTACCAACTTAGAAGAACAAACAGCTGTTGGTAAACCCTCTTGTACCCTTTGTGTCTCTGTAGGTACCAGTGAGATAAGGAAAACCTGAAGGAACACCAGGGAGACATCAGCAGTCAATCAGCAAAGGCAGGAATCACCAAATACGAGGAGATTCACAGCGAAGGAGAGTTGTGAGTAGAAAAAACATCCTTCAGCAATGCAGTAATTAATAATGCCTTTTAGGAAACAATAACAAGCACAAGAGATTCTTGGGGACAGCTTTTATACTGCTGCACATGAGACAGTGAACCGTGAATAGTGTGGACTTCCTGGAGGATGTCAGATACAGAGAGACATGGAAACACTACACCACGTCCTCAGCCAGGGCTGCCTCCTTCCCCTCACTTCTTGGTTTGGCTGCACCGTGGGGCATGAGCAGAGATGCCTAGAAGCAGGTGTCACAAGCTGGGCATTTAAAAGTATAACGCAAGACCCCTGTTGTCTTTCACTTCACTGCTAGATGATAACTCATCCATAGAATGGTGCTTACTGGGGAACGGGCAGGAACTAGGGTGACTTGTTACACATAGTACTGGAGTGCTTCCTTCCCATATCCTTCTGCCAAGTGTCCTTCTACGTCTCTGTGAGTAATATGGAGGAATTGGTCCCTAATCTGGCAAGTACTAGTCCAAACCAGAAAATGGAGACCATCTAAAAAATATATTTGTGTTCAAAATAGCTTTGTTTGGCAAAAATGGAATAGAGGTAATCAGATATCCTGATATAAAAATGCTTGAATATCCCATTTCCTATATCTAGACATAGGACAGAAGGAAGAGTGATCCAGTCTCATGGATTGCTGAATGAGATTTATTTTTTGCATTAATGGTGCTCCTTTAGCTGGTGGGAGGCAGTGTGGGGAAAAGAGGGCATGTGGGATACATCTGCATCAGGTGGTTCACAAGCTACTTGGTACCTGCATTTTGTATTCTGTGTTGCTTCGCAGTATTTACAGTTGACCAGCAGACCGAAAGAAGACACTCCAAGATGTTAGCTAGGTTACTTCCTCTAACGCAAAGATTGATAGGAAAGGCTCCAAACACGTGACAATTTATGCCTTTGTGGGTGCCAGTCACCATGTTTGTAGCATGCCATTATTTACTCTCCAGTGTCCTTTTGTGGCAAACCCAGGAGAAGGTGGCTGTAGTTTTACTATGTTATTCTTAAGGTTTTTCTTCTCCTTCGGTGTATGTTTGTATACTTAAGAATAGTTTCAAAGATGAGACTCACATACATTCACAAAATATGGAACTGGCATACAGTCACAACACATGTAGTCATCATATGCTTATGAATCTATTTTCAAAAGTTATGTGAATTGTTGCTTGCATTTCGCAATATATTTAATAGTTGTATACATTTGTAAAACAAGATACACACAACTCATCATTTCGACCATATCTGAGCGATAACTTTTAATACAGTGCTAGATATGGAGAACCTTAGAGTGGACAAAAGGGAGGATTAAAAAAGAAAAAAACAGATCCCGTGGGCAGGTACCACAGCAACAGAGCAGATCTTATGCAAAATATTGTCTGAAAATCAAATTCACTCGGGAAGGTTGTAGGCAGTTTCCAATCACAGATGGAACCGAATGTACTAGTTCTGAATGTAGGGCATGTGTCAGTGTGAGGCATGAGATGAGATGAGATGAATTATTTAGCCACAAAAGGTATTTTCCACAGTTTTAATCAAACCTCAATTTTCACTTATCCACACTCCCCAGGGCAGCACATTTCATCATCCAAAAGCAATGGGTAGAATAATTAGTATTAGCAATATAATTTACCTTAGCGAACAATTAGTGAATGTAGAGTTATATTCTACAGAAATTAAACGTTTAACACTTTTATTTGTTACTTTTGAACATAATTTAAAACTCTAAATTCCTTTCCTATCCTTGAAGCATACATTTGATAGTCAAAACAGAATTCCTTAATTTGAATTTCCTCATTGCATGGGAAAAGAAAGTTCTGCACAAACTGTTGATGAGGTCTCACTTGGAAGAATGAGTTCAGTTATGGAGGTTACATCTTCTAATAAATGAAAAACACTTGGAGCCTGGTAGAAAACTGGATTAGCTAAAGGTGATTGCAACTTGTGGACCGACTTTTAGCGAATACAGTGGTATTTTGTGAACTGACCATAACTTGACCTATACACTAATAGGTTGGGGTTCAAAATACCAATTTGCAGTAGGTCACAATTCAACCTACTTCATACATACTAATGGTGTAGGTTACACAGTGTGGCCCACCTCGATTCACTGTCAACAAAGGCTGATTGCCTGCTGGAGTCAGTGGACCACCATGTCTGTGACTCCTGTTACTTTCAGCAATCTTTTTTTTTTAAATGCAGCCCATTTACCACAAAAAGAAAACTGGATTAATAAAAAAATAAAAAAAGTTTTACAAACTTTTCTTAGAACTGGCAGTGGTCTTTAGGACCACTGCCTTCACCTTAAAATGTTTTGTTACATTCCCAAAGTGGGGGGTTCCTTAAGGATCCCTTCCCATTTGCAAAGGGGTTACCCCTACCTTTATATAGTTGGTAAAATATTATTGTTTTGTGACCAGATTAATATATCACATTGCGAGTGGCTATTTAGAAGGGACGCCCTAAACAGGCCCCTTCTAAGCAGCAATTTGGTATGCTCGCAAATGCAAATCTCAATTCAGTAACATGATACTGAATCACAATTTTGATTTTGTACATACCAAAAGGCCATTTTATGGTCACAAAGGCAGATCAGAGCCTTTGGAACCACAAAATCCCTTCATACATCTGGCTGTTAGGGCATACGTCATCGCTCTAGCTAGCATCGTCCACTCTCTCAATATTAATGTCCTTTCCTATGCCGATGACATGCAACTCATTCTCTACCTCAATGTCAAGATGCCCTGTACCCGGATCAAGTTTAATACCTGCATGACTGTAATCACCCACTGGATGAAGACCAACTTTCTAAAGCTGAACACCAACAAGACCACCAACAACTTCCATCTTGATATCCATGATGACCCAACACCAGAAACCTCTTGGACAACCTTGCAACACTTGGCCTCAAACAACTTGTCAACGTACTCACCCACAGAGCCGGACACATCATCTACCTCATCCTCTCAGCAGGGAACAACATCACCATCTCTCACACCTCCAAACACCACTGGACTGACCACAAGTACGTCCACTTTACCTTCACAAAAAGCACTGCACGCCACTACACCACCTGCCCTCAGCAGATGCTGGGGCAAAGTTCGGAAGCACAACTCACCAACGCTCTCAGTCACTCGTCCCAATTGGATGCTGCGGACGCTAATGAAGCCCCATGCAATCTTCACTGCTGGTTATTGGAATGCACCAACAATGTAGCCCCCCTAAGGAAACCAGCAGGAAACCGACACAGCAAAACATCTAAATGGTTTACGGCAGACCTACAAGAATCGACTCAAACAGAAATGGGAGGAACAGCAAATCAACCGAAGACCACATAGCCTACAAGAACGCAGTCACAATCAAAACCACAGAGCCGCCAAAAAAGCCGCTATTCAAGAACGCCCCAGCACCAGCGCTTGCAACAGCAAAGAGCTCTTCGCCATCCTCAAAGAGTTCATAAACCCTTGGACAGACGCTTCATCCATCCCTCCCTCGAAAGACCTCTGCGACTAGCTCGCCACCTTTTCACACCAAAACATCCAAGACATTTACAAAGGCTTCTAGAAGCAAAACCTACCCGCACTTCCCACAAACACCACCATGGACCCAGCACCACACCAGATCCTGAACTTCTGGACACCCATCACCAAAGAGGACACCAAAAGACTCATGTACTCCATCCACTCTGGACCACGCTCGGATCTGTGCCCTCATCACAACTTCAACCTGACTAGCGCCACCATAGCACCTGATCTCTGCCGAACTATCAACCGATTCTTCAAGACCGCCACCATCCCATCAGACTGGAAACACACCAAGATCAACCCGCTGCTCAAGAAACCCACCGGAGCTGAAAAACTTCAGACCCATCTCTCTGCTCTTTTTCCCAGCGAAAGTAACGGAAAAGGCCGTCAACCAGCAACTCACCGAATTCCTTGAGACACACCAAATCCTAGACCCATCCCAATCCAGATTCAGAAGCAACCACAGCACCGAAACAGCACTCCTAGCAGCCACAGACAACATGCGTGCCATACTAGACCACAGAGGCATGGCCACATTCATCCTCCTGACCACTCCCCTGCATTTGACACCGTTTCCCAATCCCCCCTCTCCGTCAGACTATATGGTGCCGGCATCCGCAATAAAGCACTGGAATGGATCAGGTCCTTCCTCACCGAAAGAATACAGAGTGTCAGACTACCGCTGTTCACGTCAGAACCCAAAGACACATGCTGCGGAGTGCCCCTAGGATCATTACTTAGCCCAACGCTTTTCAACATCTACATGGCCCGCTAGCCAAGATCATCAAACTGCATGGCCTAAACATAGACTCCTAAGCCAATGATACCCAACTGATCCTCTCCCTGTCGGATGATCCTGTAAAGGCCAAGAGAAATTTCCACAATGAGATGAGAGCAGTTGCTGCCTAGGTGGAAGCTAGCTGCCTCAAACTCAACTCAGACAAGACTGAGATCCCCGTAATTGGCTCCACCCCTTCCACCTGGAATGACTCCTGGTGGCCCACCACACTGGGAAACGCACCCGCTCCCACAGACCACGCACGCAATCTGGGCATCATTCTGGACTTCTCTCTATCCAGGACCTACCAAGTCAACGCTGTCTTGTCAGCATGCTTCCACACTCTCCGACTCCTTCGAAAGATTTTCAAGTGGATCCCCTCCGACACGAGTAAGACAGTCACCCACGCACTCGTCACAAGCAAACTGGACTACGACAAGGCACTCTATGCTGACATCACCAAGAAACTACAATCAAGACTACAAAGAATCCACAATGCAGCAGCCAGACTCATCCTGGATATCCCCGACACAGCCACATCTCCTACCACCTCAGAGGCCTACACTGGCTCCCAGTCAACAAGCGCATCACATACAAACTCCTGATCCACACCTACAAGGCACTACACAACATAGGACTGGCATACCTCAACCACTGCTCCCCTTTTGCGTACCCAACAGACAACTCAGTTCTTCCCAGCTCGTCCTCACAGCTGTTCCCAAGATCCAGAAAAGCACAACAGGAGGAAGATCCTTCTCCTACCTCACAGCGCGGACATGGAACACGCTACCTCTCAAACTCAGGCAGACCGCATCTCTGAAGCAGTTAAGAAAAGACCTCAAGACCTGGCTCTTTGATTGAGCAGCACACCCGCAGACAGCGCCTTGAGACCCTATGGGTGATTAGCCGTGATTTAGAAATTACTGATTGATTGATTGAAGACTGAAATTGTGATCTTTGGAAAGAGCACATCGATGTGGAACTCTACCTGGTGGGCAACAGAGCTAGGCCTGACACCCATCCCCACCACCCATGCCAAGAACCTCAGGATCATCATCAACACCAAACTCGACATGACCACCCAGGTCATTGCCATCACAGTCTCATGCTTCCATACCCTGAAGATGCTGAAGAAGATTTTCAGATGGCTCACATTCAGCACATGGAAAACCGTCACGCTCGCCCATGTCACAAGCAAAGTGGACTATGCGAACACCTTTTATCCCGGGATCAACAAAAAACTCACCAGAAGGCTGCAGACCATAGAGAACTTGGGGTCCAGAATCACTCTCAACCTCCTATGCTGCACTGGCTGCACACCACACCAGAAGGAGCTCTACCGTCTACCCATTCATAAACGATCACAATTGAAATTCCTCACCCACACTTTCAAGGCACTACATAACACTGGCCCAGCATACCTCAGCAATCGCATCTGTTTTCACAAACCTTTCAGACACTTTCGCTAGTCCGGGCTCCTATTTGTCCAAATCACACTCTTATGAAAAAACAGATCTGGCACTTGAGCCTTCTCTTTCATTGCTCCTAAAGCATGGAACAGCCTGCTCTACAAACATGAGTGCCTCTTCCTCACTTCTTGAATTCCTCAAAAAGCTGATGGCCTGCCTATTTGAGTATTCCTGTTAGGCACTAGGTGTATCTTGACTCACACCTTCTCGGCGGCAGGATACTCTCCCAGGTGATAGTGCACCCTCTGAATCTACAGATCATAACATAACACTAGGAATGACGTGAATAGTGATGCAAGGTAAAGATTTTAAATATCAATGCTGTCTGGGTGACTTGGGAAAGAGAAGGTGTGGCTGAAAATGTTAAATAGCTTAGGATATAATTCAATAGAGATGTACTATACCCTTTGATGTTTGATCAATAAACAAGGCTCAAGCTATAAAATTAATTGGGAGTAAGGAAATGTGCCAAGAATGGCAACTGGTGTGGAACGTGAAACAGAACTAAAACAAACATTGCACTGAGAAAAGGGAAAGCCTGTTTGAAAACATACAGTGAGACCTAGTTCTTGGGGTCACAATGTTACAGGGTTCTAATCATGACAACTGGAGCGGTTTACCACTGGTGTCCTAGGGCCACACTATATTGGACCACAAATTAGAATGTACTCCCTGTTCGCACTTGACTTTCTCAGGATAGCAAGGCATAACAATTGAAGGCTTGCTTAAGGAGGTAATGAGGATTAGCTGCTCAGAACAGAGTAAGACACAGCTATAACTGTAAATAACTGAATGTGCCATCAGTGATTTACTTTATAAGAGGAGAAAAGTATGTTAGTACACATTGAATTAAATACTGTACATGAAAACCCAAACTCTTTAGATCCTACCTGGCTGGAGAATTGACCACAAATGCTACTATGGCTCTTATGTGCTTCACGCTATTGTTTCTGATAAAGTTGGCGTCGATAGCCTGTTGTAGCCTATAGAGATGCTTGTGATTAACAGCCCTGGATCCCAGGCTCACATGCTGATGACTATCTGCTTCAATGGTAATGAAGGAGCCAGAGAGCTTCCTGACATTCTTTCTTCATCAAGGATGAGCAACCCAAACAGTAGCTGGTTTGATATTCTCATAAGAGATACACTTCAAAGTATTAAAGAGTCCCCTTTTGTGTTCTCCAATTGAAAATGTAGTTCTCTATTTGCTGAGCACGGATTTGAGTTCTGAGTAATTTGTATGTGGTGCTGGTGCAGGTCCCACAATCCTCTGAAACTCTAATTGATTCCCATAAGCCTGCTCAAAAAGGTATTAAGAGCCTGCCCAGGTATGGAAAACTAAACTGAAACTATCACTTTAAAGGGTGTTGCAGGCAATGCCATGTGCTTGGTGCCTGGACATATTCCATTGGAATTTCCTTGCCGTGGCTAGTAATTGGGAGACCACAATATTCCAGTGGTGGAGCTCAAGATAATTAGAAGACCCTATGGCCCTCATCATGACCCTGGCGGTCGGCGGTAATTTGGGGAAAGGTACTGCCAACAGGCTGGCAGTACTTTTTTCCAAATTATGACATTGGCGATTTGGCTCTAGCCAAACCGCCAATGTACCACTCCGTCCACCAGGGTGGTAATGGCTGCTGGGCTGGAGATTTCGGTCTCCAGGCAGGCGGCCGTCACAATCCCACCCTCTGGATTATGACCCCGCCGACCGCCATGGTTTTTGTGGCAAGCGTACCACCACGAAAACCATGGCGCTATGCTCTATCAGTGCCAGGGAATTCCTTCCCTGGCACTGATAGGGGTCTTCCCCTCCCAAACCCCCCTCCCCAGAATCCTTCCCCACCTTCCCCTCCCTCTCTTGCCCCCGCATATTTACACACCCACACGCGCACACATACACACTCATAGACACACACATACCCACATTCACCCACGCATGCACACATACATACCTACCCACCGCAACACACATCAACATACATTGTCGCACACACGCATTCACAACACACAACATACATGTACACTCACATTCACTCATTCACGCACTCATTCAACACGACTCAAACCCCGTTCACACATACAAAAACAGACACACACCCCAAACACACACAACACCCCCACACACGCACACACCACCTACTCACCCCCCTCTCCTGTCAGAGAACCCGACATACCTGCTTGCAGGGGGTCCTCTGGCAGAAGACGGGATGCAGCGCTGCTGCCAGCAGCAGCGTCCGCCAGCAACACACCACCAGGCCGTATCATTGCTCATGATACAGTCGGCAGTGTTTTGCTGGTGTGGCGCGGCTGCTGACAGCAGCGCCACCTTACCACCGTCCGCCGCCATGACCGTCGACGGTATTCCACCAGCCTTCTGGTGGAATTCCATCTATAGTCATAATGCGGCTGGTAGCCACGGCGACAGTATGTTGGCTGCCGTCGCCGTTGCGGTAGGTGGTCAATACCACCAATGTTGTAACGAGGGACTATATCTTTAAAATTAGTTTTGTTTGGGATTTTACAGTGTATGGGGTTTTAATAGGTCTTGGGTCACGGATTCTTACAACTCCCCTGGCCAAAGCAAAGCTGGAGCCAATGACCAGGGGTTGAAACCAGAGTATCTCCAGAACAGCTTGATGGATTTTGATACTGCAAACAGTTTCTGATTCAGGATACCCCCCTTCATCTACCTACTTGACTCCCCAGGCCAGGGCTGGAGCTGAGATGTTTTCCAAATATCCTGAATTCAACTACGAGGCATGCATAAGTTTTCCTGTTGTGCACAGGCTTCTGCCCCTGTAGACCACATTCAGTAGGCGGCAGCTCTACCCCTGGAAACCAGGCAGTGGAAACAATGATACAGATGAGGTGTTGGATATCCTGTTGAGCAGCAACTAAGCCATCTGTTGTTTCACAGTAGAACAGATCTCATGTTGACTATACACATGACCTCACAAACAGCTTGGCTTTTGTACTTCAGTGACCAACAAGCATATCTCTGTAGGTTGTAGTGCTGCATCTCACTTCCTGATCTACAAGAGGCAGGGCTCCCTCTTCTTCAGTAATCCAGCAGCACTTTAATCAGGATCCCAGACACATACAACCTCAATCTCATAGGAAGGTAGCTTGCAAGAAAGACAACCTCTGGATGGATCACAGTCATTTTTAATAGCATTCTTGTACAAATCCATGTTCGATAAAAGATGAGACATTCAAGATGGCTAGTACTTATGGACACTCGTGTAATGCTCACATTCTTGGTAGCTTCAAACATTACATAATCCACACACGCCAGGGGCATAGGGAACAACAGTTTCTACATAGCAGCTTCTAACAGGCCCAAGTGAAATGTGTATTTGGTCCCAGACAGCACACCTCATCTGATAGGGCTGAAGATGAGACCACAATAGGAGGCTAAGCTGGGAGCACTCTAGCAAGAGCACTGCACAGCTTCAACAGCTAAGGCCTGACAGAGATCCATCAGAATACTGTACATGGCCCAGGAGTAAAAGGAATGCCAAAGTGTGTGCTACTAGGCTAGAAGAGACCTGATAAGCCTCACACAATAAATGCATATAAAGTCAAACTCTAATATACTACGGCCCTCATTATGACATTGGTGGTAAAAATCGCCTACCGACGTGACGACGGCACTCAAAAGACTGTCACCGCCATATTATGACCACAGCCGAATTTCCGCCACAAGAAGGGAGGAAATCCAGCTGTGTGCATGCCAGCGGATGGCTGAAAGGTGCTGCTGCTGCCACCAGCAGCACCACACCAGTAGACCGCTGCCAGACGTATTATGACCCATAATACGGCCTGGCGGTGTTCTCCTGGTGCCCTGTCCCATCTCCTGCTGGAGGACCCCCTGACTACAGGTAAGTCGGGTCTCCGACAGGGGAGGGGGGTGTTGGGTGTGTGTGTGGGGGTGTGTGAATGTTTGTGTGTGCATGGATGCGGGTGTGTGTTGCATGATGAATGCATGTGTGCATGTATGGAGGTGTGAGTGCGTGTCTGTTGTGTAGTGTAAATGCGTGTCTGCGTGTATGTGTGAAAGTGTGTGCGGATGTGTGTGTGAATGGATGTATGCATGCGTGGGTGCATGTGGGAATGGGTGTGTGTATGCGTGTGTGTGTGAAGGGGCGTGAATGTAGAGGGGGTGTGTGGGAGCTTTGGAGAGGTTGGGGGGGCTACTGGAGAGGGGGAAGACCCCTATCAGTGACAGGGAAAGAATTCCCTGTCACTGATAGTGTCTTTCGCCATGGTTTTCATTGTGGTAAGAAAGCCATGGAAATCATGGCGGGAGGCGGGGTCATAATGCTGCAGGCGGAAAAATGACGGCTGCCAGGTTGGAGATGGATTTCTCCAGCCCGGTGGCTGTTACCGCCGTGGCAGCCTAAGTGGCACATTGGCGGGCTGGCTTCAGCCAACCCTCCAATGTCATAATATGGCGGTAAAGACCGCCAGCCTCTTGGCAGTACTTACCGCCATATTAATGACGACCGCTGGGGTTGTAATGACCCCTATATGTTTAGTGAAACAAATACATAGGCCCACACTCGCTTGCTATGTGTGCAGATGTGCACATACATTCTCCACACATATGTCACATAAGTGTAAGTAAAGGATTATGTTACAGAGGCCAGTAGGCATCTCTTCCCAAAAGGAGCAGGGAAAAGGCTTGTCTTTTAACTATAGATTACACTGCTATCACTGACAGTGTCAGAAAGCCTGAATAGAGTAGCCGCTATCAAGGAGGGGTGCACAAAGGGGAATGGCAAAGCAGTATGGCCGCATAGTTTCACTCCTGGGAGCTAACACCGGCTTTTACTTTTATCCTTCATGATCATGGGGCTACAGTAGGCAAAATCACCCCCACACCCCTGAAACTATCGCCTGACTTCTGCCCTGCTTTTAAGGGAGTTGATTTGTGGGGCAGTGCCCCAATGCGAAGGGACTGATTGAGAGAGGCTTGAGCTGAAGGCCAGGCTCTAGGCCCACTGGGAGTGTGAAGAATTGCCAGGTTCAGACGAGAGGAGCACTGGAGTAGGGGCAGACTCTCCCTTTGCGAAACAAGAAGTGAGTCCCTGGCCAGTTGCCAAATAGGGATTCCTGGGCTGCGGGGTGGCCCTAGGGAGAGGGCACTCCCTGCTGTACTGCTGGCCTGTGCTGTGGCTGTGTTGGACTGTGGTTGCAGAGAGTGATCCTGAGTTGGCGAGCTCCCCCGGGTGACAAGAGGGGGAGGTGCAGACCGGCTGGCCCGGGGGCTCTGAACCAGCAGTAAGGTGAGTTGGAGGTCTAGTCTCAGAATGCAATGTGCATGCTGTATGGTCTGAATCTGCTACAGAGGCCTGGGGGCACAGCAGCAGCAAGAGGGCTTGTGTGAGGCCATGCTTATAAATATTGGCACAGTAGCAGATCTTTCCGATCTCAGAAAGAGTTTTAGAGGCTAAAGGGCATGTTACAGAACTGTAACAGGAAGTGTCAGTTCTAAAAGAAGCCTGTGACCCAGCTGCTCATGATTGCCGCATGAATAGAGGGCAGAATTGAGGATGCAGAGGGGCGCTCCAGGAGGAATAACCTTCAGTTTGTAGGCTTCCTTGAGTGAGCCGAGGGACAGTCCATGGAGTTGTTTTTAGAGGGATGGATCATGAACACACTGAAACCACTTTGACTCTCTAAGTTCTTCACTACAGAGAGTGCCCACCACACTTTGGCACCTGTGCCAAGACTTAGCCATGCACAATCATACCCTGGCTGTTTAACTGTAGAGACCGTTGTTAGAAATGGGGTCTTTGGTTGACAGTAAGGTTACCGCCTGTCCAAGCAAGGACCCTCACTTTAGTCATTGTAAAAAAGAATCACCCTCAGCTAACCTCTGCTTACCCCCTTAGTAGCTTGGCAGACCAGTAGGCTTAACCTCGGAGTGCTAGGTGTAAAGTATTTGTACCAACACACACAGTAACTTAATGAAAACACTACAAAATGACACAACACAGGTTTAGAAAAATAGAAAATATTTATCTAAACAAAACAAGACCAAAATGACAAAAATCCACAATAAACAAGTCAAGTTATGAATTGAAAAGCAAAAAGAGTCTTTATGTAGTTTAAAACACACGTTATGTTATAAAGATTTATATAGCGCCAAACTGCCAACGGCCTCGTAGCGCTTATACATTAACACTGTTAGCATGAAAATGTACCTTGGGTGCGTCAAAAATAACCCTACACGGGCGAGTGTGCGTCAAAAAGGGCTTGTGGTGTGTCGATTTCACTCACGAGCGAGTCCTTGCGTCGTTTCTCCTTTCGTCGGGTCGGCGCATTGTTTCTTCTCTCCGCAGGAGAGCGATGCGTCGATCCGGTCAGCACTCTCGGGTCCAGGCAGGCAAGAAAATAAGCAAGAAAATGCTCACTTTCTAAAAGTGGCATTTTCAAACACACAATCTCAAAATCAACTTTACTAAAAGATGTATTTATAAATTGTGAGCTCAGAGACCCCAAACTCCACATGTCCATCCACTCCCAAAGAGAATCTACACTTTAATCAGATTTAAAGGTAACCCCCATGTTAACCTATGAAAGGGACAGGCCTTGCAACAGTGAAAAATGAATTTAGCAATATTGCACTGTCAGGACATATAAAACGCATTACTATATGTCCTACCTTAACCATACACTGCACCCCGCCCTTGGGGCTACCTAGGGCCTACCTTAGGGGTGCCTTACATGTAAAAAAGGGAAGGTTTAGGCCTGGCAAGTAGGTACACTAACCAAGTCGAATTTACAGTTAAAACTGCACACACAGACACTGCACTGGCAGGTCTGAGATATGATTACAGAGCTACTTATGTTGGTGGCACAACCAGTACTGCAGGCCCACTAGTAGCATTTGATTTACAGGCCCTGGGCACCTCTAGTGCACTGTACTAGGGACTTACTAATAAATCAAATATGCCAATCATGGATAAGCCAACTACATACACATTTTGTATAGGGGCACTTGCACTTTAGCACTGGTTAGCAGTGGTAAAGTGCCCAGAGTAACAAAAACAGCAAAATCAGAGTCCATCACACATCAACAACATGGGAAACAGAGGCAAAAAGTTAAGGGAGACCACGCCAAGGATGAAAAGTCTAACACGCGTCCCCCCCAGCTGAAAGTGCAGAACAACTACCCAACCTCATGGGCGTTCTCATCACTTAGGCGGAAGAACCTGGACAGACCATCAGCATTGGCGTGCGCTGTACCAGGACGGTGTTCCACCGTAAAGGCCATCCCCTGTAGGGAAATGGACCACTTCAACAGTTTTGGATCTCACCCCTCATCTGCATTAACCATCTGAGGGGCCTGTGGTCGATCTGAACTTGGAAGTGAGTCCAAAACAAGTAGGGTCTTAGCTTCTTCAGTGCCAAGACCACAGCAAACGCTTCATGTTCTATGGCACTCCACCCACGTTCCCTGGGAAGTAACCTCCTGCTAATGAAGGCTATGGGTTGTTCTAGGCCCTCTTCATTAAGCTGTGAGAGTACTGCTCCAATACCATGCTCGGAAGCGTCTGTTTGCACAACAAACTCCTTGGAGTAATCAGGTGCCTTCAGCACAGGTGCTGTGCACATGGCAGCCTTCAGGGCATCAAAAGCGTTCTGGCAAGCCTCTGTCCAGATCACTTTCCTGGGTTGCTTCTTCGAAGTCAACTCAGTTAAGGGGGTAACAATGGTACTATATCCCTTAACAAACCTCCTGTAGTATCCTGTGAGTCCTAAAAAGGCTCTAACTTCAGTCTGGGTCTTGGGAGGCTCCCAAGACAGAATTGTGTCAATCTTAGGCTGTAGGGGTGCCACCTGGCCACTCCCCACCTGGTGTCCTAAGTACCCCACAGAACCCTGCCCTTTTTGGCAGTTGCTCGCCTTAATAGTGAGGCCTGCGTTCTGCAGGGCCTCTAACACTCTCCAGAGGTGTTGAAGGTGTTCCTCCCTTGTGGAACTAAACACAGCAATGTCATCCAGGTAGGCGGTACTGAACTCATCCAGTCCAGCCAACACCTGGTTGACCAACCTCTGAAAGTTGGCAGGGGCATTCTTCATCCCAAATGGCATCACTTTAAATTGAAAGTGTCCATCTGGGGTAGAGAATGCTGACCTCTCCTTGGCCCCCTCAGTTAAGGCAATCTGCCAGTACCCAGATGTTAAGTCAAACGTACTGAGGTACTTGGCAGCTCCTAACCGGTCGATAAGCTCATCAGCTCGGGGATGGGGTGTGCGTCCGTCTTGCTGACCTCATTGAGTCCCCGGTAGTCCACACAGAATCTGAGTTCTGGAGTGGCACCAGGTGCAGCAGCCTTTGGGACGAATACCACTGGGCTGGCCCAAGGACTATTGGCTCAAGGAGCTGTTGTGCTCAATAATCCTAGGGTAAGCATTTTGGATACCTCATCCTTAATGCATGCCCTCACCCTGTCAGTCACCCTGTAAACCTTCTGTTTAATAGGTGTACTGTCCCCAGTGTCCACATCATGCGTGCACAAGAGTGTGACTCCTGGGATCAGGGAAAACAGTGAGGAAAACTGTCCCAACACTTGGCGACAGTCACCTTGCTGCTCCTCAGTCAGGGAGGGGGAGTGGATCACTCCCTCCACTGACCCATCTTTTTCTCCTGCAGACAGGAGGTCAGGAAGAGGCATACTCTCCTCCTCCACCCCATCTTCTGTCGCGAGGAGCATGGACAGTTCAGTCCGCTCAAAGTGAGGTTTGAGGCGGTTGACATGCAGGACCCTTAAAGGGTTCCTTGGAGACCGCAAGTCCACCAGGTAGGTGACTTCGCTCTTGCGCTCCACTACCTCAAATGGCCCAGTCCACTCATCCTGGAGTGCCCTAGGCTCCCCTGGTGCCATCACCCACACTTTTTGTTCAGGTTGAAACTCGACCAGAGTGGCATTCTGGTCATATCACCCTTTCATTTCCTCCTGGCTTGCTTCCAGGTTCTCCTGAGCGAGACCCCTGAAGCGGGAAGCCTCCTTGACCAGACTTAAAGGTCCCCTCACAGGGTGGCCCTAAATCAGCTCAAATGGACTAAACCCAAGCCCCTTTTGAGGCACCTCTTTGTAGGCAAACAGAAAGCCTGGCAAGAGGACTTCCCACTTCCCCCTCAAGGGCTCTGACAGGTCCATGATCATGCCTTTTAAGGTGTGGTTTAATCTCTCAACCAGACCATTACTTTGGGGGTGGTAAGGGGTGGTGAACTTGTAGGTTACCTGACACTCCTTCCACAGCGACTTCATATATGTGGATATGAAGTTGGTACCCCTATCAGATACCACTTCCTTGGGGAACCCCATGCGGGTAAAAAACCCCATCAAAGCACGACCCACCACAGGGGAAGTGATTGATCTCAAAGGAATGGCTTCTGGGTACCGGGTGGCATGGTCCACCAAAACAAGGATAAACCTGTTGCCCATGGCTGTCTTGGGATCCAGAGGCCCCACAATGTCAATGCCAACCCTCTCAAAGGGCCTACTGACAACATGTAAAGGTTAGAAGGGAGCCTTACTTTTCCCCCCACTCTTGCCACTTGCCTGGCAAGTCTGACAAGACCTGCAATGTGCATCTGAGTGCCTGCGAATTAGGGGCCAGTAAAGGTGGGCGACAAGCCTCTCAAAGGTCTTGTCCTGCCCCAAATGTCCAGCTAAAGGCACATCATGAGCCAACCCCAGTAGGACGGCTCTGAAGCACTGGGGTACCTCCAGCATATGGCCTGACCCAAGCTCAGGAACCTTAGGCTCGCTATACAGGAGGTCATCCTCCCAATAAATCGGGTGTGATCCTGGCTCCTTGCCAGCTGCCTGGTCTGCAGCCTGCTACTGCAAACCCTCAAGAGTAGGGCATATCTTCTGTGCTGCACAGAATGATTCCCTGGTGGGCCCCCCTTCAAGCTGCCACTGCGACAGCTCAGGAACCTCCCGCAGTTCAGGCACCTGTTCCCCTGTAGGCTCCAGGGCGTCACCCTCAGGCTCTGCCTCCTCCCGGACTGTGGGAACTTCTGAGGCCGGTTTCCTGCACCCCCTGCCCTTCCTCTTCTTGGTGGTCCACTGGACCACTGTTTCAGGCTTCAGAGGCTCATGATTACCCTGATGGGCTGCCATTGACCGGGTGGAATTTGCATGCTCACCCAGGCAGACCCAACATCTCCAAGTGAGACCTGTGTTCTACCTCCTTCCAAGGGGAATCCTCCAGGTCATTGCCTAGCAAACAATCAACAGGCATGGTTGGACTCACAGCTACCTTCAAGGAAACTGAGACCCCCCTCATTCAAAGGGAACCTGCACCACTCTGCACAGGCGCACTGAATTGTCCACTGCAACTAATTGGTGAAGTACCCGGAGATCAATCTGCTCTTCAGACACCAGCTGACTCCTCACTACAGTCACGCTGGGTCCTGTGTCTCTCAGAGCATCCAACCTCTGTTCATTAATGGTCACCCACTGCCTGCACTTCTTAGTGTTTTCAGGCACTAAGGTTTTCTGGACCATCTCACTGTCCCCTAGTGAGACAAAGGTCATCTCAGCTGGTTTCCACCCACCTGAAACCAACTCCTCCCCAAGCGCTACACTGGCCAAACCCTGGAACGGCACACCAGTGGGTGCCGGTGTACTTTTGGGGCATTTTGGGTCCTCACTCACATAACCCACCTGGTCACATGCATAGCACTTACGTGGGGGACCACCTGCCACTGGTTTCCCTTTGGAGAACCATGGCTTCTTCTTACTGGGGGGTTGGGAATCTTTACCCTGGGAATCTATTTGGGGCCCTTTAGAGAACTCCACCTGTTTACCCTTACCCCCCTTTCTTCTGAGAGGGACCCTGCCCACCCATGGCATGGTGTCCCCATACCTCTTTTGGATTCTGGTGCTCTCCCAGCGGTCCGCTTCCTGCGCAAGCTTCCTGGGGTCAGTCAGCTTGCTGTCAATCAGGTGCTGGCGCAGCTCTGGAAAACATAAACTGTACAAGTGCTCCCAAGCAATCAGATTGTAAAGCCCCTCATACGTAGTTCCCTTACTGCCCTTCACCCAACAATCCAGTGACCTGCAATAAGAATCAACACATTCCAACCATGTTTGGGATTCCTTCTTCTTGTAGGACTTAAATTTATCCTTTTACTGCTCAGGGGTGAGACCATACCTTGTGAGCAAGGCATCCTTCATGATAGAGTAGGTGAGATTCTGAGCATCCCCTAAGGCTGTCAATGTATCCCTCCCCTCTACCTCAAAGTGCTTCCACAGACCCGCCCCCCAATGAGCTTCAGGGACCAGATTCATATGGAGAGCAGACTCATAGCCCTTAAACCACAAGTATATGTTGTCCTCCCTTTTATAATCCTTCACAAGATCTTTAGGAATATTCACCCTCCTTTCAGGCTGCACTAAGATGTGGCTGCCACCATCCCTACTAGACTGGCTCCTCTGATCCAGCTACCCCAAGCTGAGCTCATGAGCCAACAACAACTTTTTCTCTTCAATGGCCTTCCTCATTTTCTCCAACTCCCTCTGGTGCTCCCTCTCTGCCTGTCTGTCCTACAGTTCTTCAGGGGTCAGACCCTTAGATGAGACACTGCTACCTGCCCTGGAGACCCTCTCCTTGGACATAACAGGCCCACCCCCAATTCCATTGTGTATGGACTGCTCTTCCTCCTCCTCATCCTCCTCATCTTCTGTGTGTCCTTCAGTGCTCTTGGCTGTCACCCAGGCCCTCAGCGCCTTTTGCAGCTCCTCCTTCTTGGATGAGCTCTTAATGGGATAGTGAAAACTTTTACAGAACTGCTTTAGCTGAGCCTTGGTATAGCTATCCATTTTCTCCGGGTCAAAAGCAGCTCCAACTAATACATCTCCAGATTGGGACATGATGAAAAGTCAACAAAAGTGCAAAGTTCCAACAAGCAGAAAACAAGTTCCCAAATGAAGTTCAGGAGTCAATCAAAGATTACCACAAAAATGGATGTAGGGATAAATCCAAGTAAAAGAGAAAAATCAAAGATCACCAAACAAGTAGTATGTGGTCACGTGGTGGTCTGCACTTAAAACAGTAGTGTACACTTAATTACTGTATTACAAGTATAAATACAAGTCCAAATCCCAACCGCTGATCACCAATGTTAGAAATGGGGTCTTTGGTTGACAGTCAGGTTACCCCCTGTTCAAGCAAGGACCCACACTCTAGTCTGGGTAAAAGAGAATCACCCTCAGCTACCCCCTGCTTGCCCCCTTGGTAGCTTGGCAGAGCAGTAGGCTTAACTTCAGAGTGCTAGGTGTAAAGTATTTGTACCAACACATAGAGTAACTTAATGAAAACACTACAAAATAACACAACACAGGTTTACAAAACTAGAAAATATTTATCTAAACAAAACAAGACCAAAATGAAAAAAATCCACAATACACAAGTCAAGTTATCAATTAAAAGCAAAAAGAGTCTTTATATATGTAACCGGGCGCTGGGACACCCGACTACACAAGATGGCAGCCTCCTGCCCGACCGGGATCTCGGGGGCACCGCGGGCCGGAACTGGAAGACACGCCCCTCGGAAATCCAGATATCCGGGTTCCCGTGGCGGAAAAGAAGAGCGCGCCTCCATGGAGGGAGGAGGAGGAGACCTAGGAGGAGAGAGACGATGCGGGAGGTCCGAAAGAGAGGACTGACGTAGGAAGAGAAGAAAAGGCAGAGTCCGAGAACGGAGTACCGAGAGAGCGATGAGAAGAAGAACCACACGTGGAGTGGAGCTACCGGGAGCAGCTGACTCCTAAAGGCAGCCCAGAAGAAGGAAAAAGAAACCCAGGAACACCGAGAAACGGCCACGTCCCTGGAAGGGTGTGGCTCCAGCAGGTACGGTCCTGTTTCCACAACAGGATAAACGCTTGGCTCGGGAAAGAGGAGCGGGAGAGAGGGAAGAAGGGGGGCGAGGGATGAGGGAGGAAGGAAGGGAAGGGATAAAGGAGAGTGAGAGTCGACAGAGGCTTCTTGGTTGTTTTTCCCTTTCTGTTCCCTTATTGACACCATTGACCCTTGTTGTAAGCTCACTTGGAGGACTAAGAGAAATAATACAGAGAATACCAATTTTTTTTTCATGAATAAAACGGGGAATGACGGGTACCCTAGAAAAACTTTATTTCATTAAGGTGAATTAACCTTGGGTGGAAAAGAAGAATGTTTTTCTCCTTTTCTTCCCTCCAACCCTTTTTCCTTCGTAGTCCACCTTAACCCACTCTTCCCACATCCTCTCATGATACTAACCCGGTTTAAGGAGTTAAAAGCAAAGCCTTGACTTACCTTACCTTTTTTCCTTTCCCGGCTTTCCTGGCAACGGCGTGTCTCCACAAGAACTTTGACGACCTGAACGAGAGAAGAAAAAGGAGAGAATGCTACATTGAGAAGGAAGAAACTAAAAAGACTGATAGAGAGGACTTGTGAATTATCAATAAAATATACATCTCTCACAAACCTACCCTTTTGAGTCATTTTGTATGTCCTTACCGCTATGCCCACTGCCACAATATAGTTTAAAACACACACTAAGTTAGTGTGAGAATGTACCTTGGGTGCGTCAAAAATAACCCAGCACGGGCGAGTGTGTGTCAAAAAGGGCTTGCGATGCGTCACTTTCACTCACGAGCGAGACCTTGAGTCGTTTCTCCTTTCGTCGGGTTGGGCGTGCCGTTTCTTCTCTCCACAGGACAGCGATGCGTCGATCCGGTCAGCACTCTTGGGTCCGGGCAGGCCTTGCGTTATTTTTACACACCCAGCGGTGTTTGCGTCGGAAATCCAGCTGCACGATGATCCAAAAACCACGCAGCGCGGGTTGCGATCTCCCAGCCTTCATCAGCGACGCTGCGTTGTTTCTCCAGCTCCGTGCGTTGATTCTTCGGTCGTGTTGCGAGTGAGCATCAATTTTCAGCCATGAATCCGGCGGTGCGTTGTTTCTTCAGCCGCAGATCAGAGTTGCGTCGATCTTTTCCCCACACAGCGTTCTGTGCGTGGATTTCTTCCTCTTAGGCTACCAGCTTCTCCTTTCAGGGTCCCAGGAACTGGATGGGCACCACAGGGCAGAGTAGGAGTCTCTCCAGAGACTCCAGGTGCTGGCAGAGAGAAATCTTTGCTGTCCCTGAGACTTCAAACAACAGGAAGCAAGCTCTAAATCAAGCCCTTGGAGATCTTCACAAGATGGAAGGCACACAAAGTCCAGTCTTTGCCCTCTTACTCTGGCAGAAGCAGCAACTGCAGGTTAGCTCCACAAAGCACAGTCACAGGCAGGGCAGCTCTTCAGCTCTTCTCCAGGCAGAGGTTCCTCTGGGTTCCAGAAGTGTTCTAAAGTCTGTAGTTTTCTTATACCCAATTTCTCCTTTGAAGTAGGCCTACTTCAAAGCAAAGTCTCTTTTGAATGTGAAATCCTGCCTTGCTCAGGCCAGGCCCCAGACACTCACCAGGGGGATGGAGACTGCATTGTGTGAGGGCATATACAGCCCATTCTGGTGTGAGTGACCACTCCTCCTCTCCCTCCTAGCACAGATGGCTCATCGGGAAATGCAGACTACACCCCAGCTTCCTTTGTGTCACTGTCTAGTGTGAGGTGTAACCAGCCCAACTGTCAAACTGACCCAGATAAAGAATCCACAAACAGGCAGAGTCACAGAAATGGTATAAGCAAGAAAATGCTCACTTTCTAAAAGTGGAATTCTCAAACACACAATCTCAAAATCAACTTTACTAAAAGATATATTTTTAAGTTGTAAGCTCAGAGACCCCAAACTCCATATGTCCATCCGCACCCAAAGATAATCTACACTTTAATCAGATTTAAAGGTAGCCCCCATGTTAACCTATGAGAGGGACAGGCCTTGCAACAGTAAAAAACAAATTTAGCAATATTTCACTGTCAGGACATGTAAAACACATTACCATATGTCCTACCTTAACCATACATTGCATCCAGCCCTTGGGGCTACCTAGGGCCTACCTTAGGGGTGCCTTACATGTAAGAAAGGAGAAGGTTTAGGCCTGGCAAGTGGGTACACTTACCATCTCGAATTTATAGGTAAAACTGCACACACAGACACTGCACTGGCAGGTCTGAGACATGATTACAGAGCTACTTATGTGGGTGGCACAACCAGTACTGTAGGCCCACTAGTAGCATTTGATTTACAGGCCCTGGGCACCTCTAGTTCATTGTACTAGGGACTTACTAATAAATCAACTATGCCAATCATGGATAAGCCAATTACATACACATTTTGTAAAGGAGCACTTGCACTTTAACACTGGTTAGCAGTGGTAAAGTGCCCAGAGTAACAAAAACAGCAAAATCAGAGTCCAGCACACATCAACAACCTGGCAAACAGAGGCAAAATGTCAAGGGAGACCACGCCAAGGATGAAAAGTCTAACAACCGTGATGTACTCTTGCAACATGCCAGAGTCCATGGGGCGCCCAGTTCAAATACAGGAATATTATGGTCTTTTCAGACTACACCCAAAAGGTGCAACAACTCTGTTGGAATGTTCTGTCCACTAAAAAGTGCCTGCGGGAGCTCCAATACAGCCTTACGTTTCCTGTGAAACTGAGAGTGCAATATAAGGGAAAGGTCTTACTTTGCCACCCCTGAGGAGGCGAATGACTGGCTCTATGCACTGGATAGAGTGAAGCAGAAGCCTCCTTTGAACTGCAGAACAGATGACAGTGGTAATAGCTGCCAGTTGACCCGGTTATGCAGACTTTTAGTGGTCTCTGGGGCTGACACTGGGGCTTGCCAGACTAAGAAAAACCTGGTTTGCCCCGATAGAACGTTAAAGGAGTCCAACTGTGTACCAGATACCTGTGAATCGCTTGGAACCCACAGCAGAGTCTGTGATTATCTGAGTGACAGTTCTGATCTGGACTAGTGTGCATAATGGGAAGGTTCTCCAAATATCTCCTGGTTTCCTATGTTCTCATGTGCCTTAATGTATATCTTTCCTTGCAGCTCAATATCTTGAATGAATCTATGCTATGCAGGGGACTGCTGCTTGAAATCCTTTTTGTCGCAACTGTGGAGGGAAGGTGTTGGTTGCTGATTCATGATTTGTTTTGCTTTCCTTTCTTAGCTCAATTTTGTGTGGGACCATAGAGGGCTACGGTCCTGTTGCAGTGGTTTCAGCGCCTTTGGCCTTGCCACCCTGGTGAGATGCTAGGACCTTAGCTTGTTGAAAATGAAGATGTTGGTTCTTTGGCCTTTGGGGGAGGGGGCGTGAAGGTGGACTTTCGGGCCGGACTTGTTTGGACTCCCTGCCCGTCGGTGGAGTGGGCACTACTGAAGTTACTGTTGTGGGATATTGGTACTGTTGTGGGATTGAGACTGCTCTACGATGCTTGGTCAGGACGAATGGTACAGTGCTTGAGTGGAGCTGCAAGAGTGTGGTGCACGAGTAGCGTGCTGTAGGACGTGAACATACAGCTTCAATTGAAGGGATGGTCACTGTCTGGAAGTTATTAACTTGGAATATGCAAGGTATGGGACAATCTACCCAAAGACACACAGTATACTCCCATATGAGGTGCTGTGGAATTTTAGTGGTGTTCTTGCAAGAAACCCACTCTTCGGGGTACTGCATTACACACCTGCAACGAAGATGGAGAGACCAAATATTTGCGACATCCTACTCTAGTTATGCTAGAGGGTGGCTGATTTGGGTAGCGTTTGGAATTCCCTTTGTGGCTAAGGGTGTGAATCTAGATGCAGAATGGAGATATGTGATTGTGTCAGGTGCGCTTGACATCGATTTGGTGAGCGTTTATGCTCCTAAAGTGGACGATGCTGGTTTTTTTGGGACAGTGTTGAGTGCGGCTGTGAATCACATTGGCCCAGTGGTACTGCTGGCTGGTGATCTGAACTGTGCATTGGAAGGTAACTAGGATCGTCACCCCTCGGGTTGACACCAAGCCTGCGATGGCAAGCTCCCTAAGAGAGATCATGGGGAGTCTGGGGTTATAGGATGTGTGAAGGGTTCATTTTCCTCAGAGAAAATCTTAATCTTGCTTTGGACCTGCTACTGGGCGCTCATAGCCAATTGGACTATTGTTTGATGTCTAGTGCCATGATCCAGACTGTGGTCAATGTTTCCTACTTGGCATGCTCTTTGTCTGATTATTTGTCGTTGATGGTCTCATTACAGATGAGTAGAACAGCCCTTAGGGTGCGTCTGTGGAGGATGAGGGTTGAGGGAATTGGCAGACCTGGTCTTTGCTCATTAGGTGACAGAGGTACTGGTTCATTATTTTGAAGAGAACTGGGGAACTACGAATGTGAGAGACATGGAATGGGATGCTATGAAGGTGGTACTGCATGGGGAGTGTCTGAAGGTGACATGTGGAATGAAGCAGTAGCTGTCTAGGGCAGTAGATGACTTGGAAAAGAAACTTGGTGTCGTGGAAGAAAGTAAGGTTGCACAGCGGCAGAGGCTAGCTGAGTGGAGGGAGTGGAGGCGTGATTTGATGAAAAGCGAGATCAGTTGGATAGTTTTGGCTGATCCAGCTATAGACATCACCTTCTAGTGGAGAGGGATAAAGCCAGCATGATGCTTGCCATGCTTCTCTGTGGTGAAATGCGATGCCCCCTCCCCTCGGGGAGGAATTTGGAATGCGCAGGGGCAGGAGGTGAACACACAAGAGGGTATAACAAAGTTTTTTGCTACATATCTGCAAAAAGTATATGCAGCACCTGCTTAAATCCTGCTGCAGGCAGGAGATGCCTACCTTACTGGTTTGCAATTGGCCTCCCTTTTGTGAGAAGATAGGGATAGATTGGATTCACTCATATCCAAGTAGGAAATAGTGGTAGTGATTTGGGCTCTGAAGATGGCTAAGGACCTGAGTTGTGACGGCCTACCACTTGAACTGTACCAATCTAGAGTGGGTATTTTGGTGGGCCACCTGTTAGAGGTCTATAATGAGGCCTACAGGAAGGGACTGTTACCTGAATTTGCTGCCATTGCATGTGCATGTGATGCATCCTGCGTCCCGTGCCAAGCGTTGCGTCTTCCCCAGCCCCAGGGCATGCAGATGAAATACACCACACAGGAGTTTCAGTCAAACATTACTTTATTCTTCAGCATACACTCACACACTGTGCATTACATCATACTTTCCATTATCCACACCTTAACACCTCCCCACACGCTACATACTTCCTGTTTATATTCTGCCCAGAACCATGAGGATTCTAGTGCAGATAACATCAATATGCTACACCGCGAATGCTTGGAATTGTAGTTTGCCAGCATTTGAATTAACTGTATTCATCCCTTCAGTATCTGAAGGCAGTTGGGTTTTTGATAAACCTGTAGTGTGTTGCATTACCTTTTCAATTTAGAGTACTTAGACATCCATCATATAGGTTTCCAGCAACGGTTAATAACCTTTGATGAAGAAAGTGTGTAGAAGTGTCAAAGTTTCACTTTCCCAGGCTATTACCTATTTAGAATATTCTTACCTTTACTGTATAAGTACAAGGTTCTCGCCTATGTGCTCGTCCATGGGGTCCTCTGCAAATTAGTTTAGAGTAAGATTGTCATGAGTATAATGTGCATAGTTTGAATCACATTCTGCAGTGGAACAACACCACTATGGGGGTCATTCCAGGGTGGAGGACCACGGAAGCACCGCCAACAGGCCAGTGGTGCTTCCCTGCCCATTCTGACCGCGGCGGTAAAGCCGCGGTCAGAAAAGGGGATCCGGCGGTTTCCCGCCGGATTTCCCCTGTCTGGGCTGAATCTCCATGGCGGCGCTGCAAGCAGCGCCGCCATGGAGATTCCGACCCCCTTCCCGCCACCCTGTTTCTGGCGGTTTTTACCGCCAGGAACAGGATGGCGGGAACGGGAGTCGTGGGGCCCCTGGGGGCCCCTGCACAGCCCATGCCACTGGCATGGGCAGTGCAGGGGCCCCCTAACAGGGCCCCAGCATGATTTTCACTGTCTGCTTAGCAGACAGTGAAAATCGCGACGGGTGCAACTGCACCCGTCGCACCCCTGCAACACCGCCGGCTCCATTCGGAGCCGGCTTCTATGTTGCAGGGCCTTTCCCGCTGGGCCGGCGGGCACTCCTTTGGCGGGCGCCCGCCGGCCCAGCGGGAAAGCCAGAATGGCCTCCGCGGTCTTTTGACCGCGGAGCGGCCAAATGGCGGTGACCGCCAGGCGGGCGGCATCTGCCGCCCGCCGCGGTCAGAATGACCCCCTATATGTTTACTCTTGTAGAGGTCCTGTTATGTTGTATATATCTTGTGTATATCTATATGTATGTGTTGTAGTGTAGCCATTTTTAGTGCCATTTTTAGTGTAGCGTTATGCACGTTAGGTTAACATATTAGGCCTCTGTGCACTTTACCCTAGACACGTTTTATTTCGCCTCGCACTGTTATTTTACAATAACCAGTTTTACGGTCTTGTTTTATTCTTTCTATCACACTGTTTAGCCTAGTTCAGCTCTGTGTTCGCCAACACTGCATTCTTTCTCACCCTGTGCTTCAGTCAAGGCTACAGTCTGGTACATTGCCGGTACACGTGGTAGAAGTTTAGTCTCTGGTGTTCGTAGACGATACACATCCTTACGTAGGGACATTTTCTTAGAACATCTGCGTGTTAGTTATAAAATCACATTCTAGTCCTAGTACAGGTCAGAGGGAGATTCTGACCAGGAACCTACAACTAGATGCAGACTGCCCCGTTGCAGATGCTGATGCAGCTTACAGGCCTTTGCTCAGGTATGAGGGCTGATGTCCTCCTGGGGGGAACCTGAAATGCAGGCTTAGAGCTTCCCATGCTGTGCTCATAACATAACTTAGAGAGAACTTAATATAGTTACACTATGATAGCCTTATTCTTGTGCTTCACTCTCATCATTACTATTTTAATCCTACTGTGTTGTTTCGTTCTGGTTATTGCAGCTCACGCCTTACTAAATAAAATGCAGTCGTTTTATTAAACCAATCTTTGAAACTTAAACTGCCTTTGTCATTTTTATATGAGACCATACTGTGTATGAGAGCACCGGTTGTTACCTGAGTGACCACGACTTCCCTGGGAAGTACTAAGATGTCATGCGATCGGCTGCCCAATTGTCTCTTCCCTTCGGGAGAGATAAGGCACTGCTAGTTAGCCGGAGCATAACCCGGATTTGGGGTGACAAGGGTCCTTCACCGTGGGTCAGACTTAGTCCCCCACACTATGAACGATCTTGCCGCCCAAAAATCCAGTAGTCTCATTAGGATAATGAGAGCCTACGTGACAGTGTTGTGTATAACTATATATATGTACTTTAAACTTATTGCGTTTGTGTATGTCAGGACAGTGACTATCAGTCGCTGAGTCCAGTGAACCTATTTGCAGCTGACATATGCAAGTGGGTACTGTATGTCAGCGTGCTAGATGAATCTATCTAATGCTTATTGTAGGATAAGAGGAAACCTGGTCCAGACGAAAGCCAGGGACCCCGTACTGGAGCACAGCTGAGACTGAAACATGTCGACCAAATAAGATGCATGGGTTACAAGCACCTTAGGCATCACCTAAGACAAGTTTAATCATCACTTGGACCCTTCCAATAATATAAAGAAGCAATAAGGAAGATGCTAGAGGTTTTTAGACACTCTCATATTTGGATTCCATACTCCACTACTACAACAAAGAACTCTCTGGCACTCTCAGGGATCACATTTGCCACAAGTACGTTCTCTGGTGAGTGTGACTGGGCAATGATGAAGCAATGCACCTAGGGAAGTAATGTCATACATTTCTTGAAGAATCCCTGGGCAATAACGGAAAGTAGGTTTCCCCATATGAGGAAGGACAAATGTTCTGGGGGGATAACCATTGATATTTTGGTTTAGCCTGTCTTATGATAATAGATTGTGGTCATGCAGGACTCAGACGAGGTCAGCCCAAAATTCAGCCTTTCGCACTCCCAATCCCAAGGAGGGGATCATAGTGTTTATTTTGTTTAAAACCACATAAATATCATATGGAGCTATAAAAATGTTTCCTTTTATATTAAGTTTAAATTCAAAAAGCACTGTAATTTTTTAAAACTAGAAATGTTATCACAACACAGGAGCATTGTTCATGTTGAGGTTTAAAATGTGATAAAAATATCTGACTCTTAATGTAACAAGAGCTACTTAAAAATAGCTGAAATGTCAGGAGATATCATACCTTGCAGATGTAGTCTGTAAATTATGCAATTGGCATCAAGTTGTTTAACTTACCTGAAATTATCATCACTTGCCCTAAAATCTGAATCCTTTATCACGTGGAGTGGTTAATAACTTAAAGAAGTGTACAACATTCAGGCAACTTCTTTATTCTAGGGTACCTTATCATCTACAAATTTCAAAAGCAATAACAACTGAAACATTCAACTTTTAAAGTAGAATGTAAGGTAGTAAATGAGTGCCATATTTACAAGAGGCTTGCGCTGCCAGAGCATCACTTTTTTTTATGCTCCAGCGGCGCAAGCCTCTCAACCATATCTATATGCCTCAAAGATATGGAGTAAGACAAAGCAGTGCAAGTCACTGCGTTGCCTTACTCTGTGCTGGAAGGCATGCCATGGACATTGCATTGGGTTTTGCCACGAAACACCCTGGATTGTGATGCTGCTCCAGAATTACTCAATCATGTAAACCTGGGGCAGTGCCAAAACCTTACGCCTCCCCAGAGCAGGTGTAACAGAGAAATATTTTCATTTCAAAACTTGTGATGCAGTGGCAGCTTCTCCACCATGGCGGAGGAGCGTCGCCACCCCGCCCCTGTCAGCAGCAGCAGCAGCAGCTTCAAACTTTTTGCAATAAAGTGATAATAAACTAATGTTTATTAAACTATGTTTATAATTGTTTTATTGTAAAAGGGGCGGGCCATGGGGCATGATAGGGATGGAGTGGGAGTGCACAGCACTCCCCTCAATGCTCATGTATGTTTGGCCGGCTGTCTCGGGCCGGCCAAACACACATGCGCACTGAGCTCTCTCCAACCTAGCACTGTGTTGCTGGGTTGGAGGCAGCAGGCAGACGTTCCCAGTCTGCTCGGAGCGCCAAGCCAGGGCGCTCCAGCCAATCCTAACACTGCTTTCATACTGCTAGCAGCATGAAAGAAGCATTAGGATTGGCTGCAGGGCAGGCTGGGAGCCTGTACCTGCAAGTGGAGCGGAGCTATGCGGTGCGGTACATCGCAGTAAGGTATGTTTTTATTTTTATTTTGTGCTTTGTGCCCTTTGAATATGGCAGAGCCTAGGCGGAACTGAGACTTTTGGTCGTAAGGTTTTGTTAGTAAAATGAAGTTGGAGGAAATAGAGTGAAAACTAACCTTCTTCTTAGGTGCTCTTCAATATGATATTGGACACTACTTCCTATAGCAATGTGAAGTTGGTAATTGACCTGAAAGATGGTAACTTGTTTGTGGTACAAGAGTTACAACCTCTTCTCTGCTTCGAACCTCGTTGATTGTCCCATTAAGACTTGTGATTTTCCAAATGCCCTCTGCCCAGAGCTCATACTTTGATGATGAATCTCCAGTTTGCAGTGAATGGAGCTGCTCTTGTTTGAGCTCTTGTGTGAGCGTATTACTCATAATCTCTATTAAATGCTCTGCCAGTGAGTGGGATTCTGTATCCAGTTTATGTCGTCTACGACGGCCTATGAAAGATCCAGAAAACACCCCTCTTGCGACCAACAGTTATTGGCTTAGGTATCTGGCGAAAACCTTACCTGATTCATCGCTCATTTTATACTCTAATCTGGGAGACCATTGACTCACTCTGTTATGCTTTGCATTGAAATTTCTATTATCTGGTCTTGTTTGTGTTTATGAATTTTAGACGAATATCCTACAGATTATCATGGTAGTTATGTTTCACTTTAAAAAAACAATCAAATGGTATTTTCCTTCATCCTGAAGACACTCCTTTTTAGGTCGAGCATAGCAGGGCGCCAGCTGCAGTATGTATGTGGGCTTTTAACCACACCCACGGCACGCCCATCACTATCAGTGTTCATGAGCTTGCCTTTCAAAAATCCTTTGTTTTCGTTGGTAAATGCTTTACAGTTGTCTCTCCTTTAGGCAGTTTTGCTACCTCCTTGGCCATCGACCATGTTGCATGGATAATTGCACTTTTGCCGATAACTTTGACTGCGAGCAAACTTTTTTACTCCTTTTGTGTCACTCCTTTGCGCTCCCACCCTTGGCGGTGGCTCTTTGAATCGGATCGCTTATGTCAACTGTGTTACTTTTTGTCTTTTTATCTGGTGTTTGTGTGGCAAGAAAAGTCCAGTTACGAATTTACAACGTAATAGCTCTAACTCGAACAAACACGAGACCCGTTGCATTGCAAATGCTTGTTTTATCTTTGTACCTTGTCTCCCGCAACTCGTGGTGTTTGTTTACTTACTACTCCAATCACCACACATGCTGACCTTCACATATTCAAACAGCAGTAGCAATAACTGAGTTGTGCGGTGGCCCCCAAATTTCAGTTCACAAGGATTGCCAGAGTAATCTGTTGAAACACAAAGGACCAGAACAATACATGTCCTGGCTCTAAAAATCTTAGTAAAGGGTTTTCCAGAGGCTGCAATTGCAATGTTTTTTTTTCCAGCCTACAGAATTCAACCTCCAAGACTGCCAGCTTTCCTACAAACTATCACACGTCTTGTGAATGGAGGTGTTAGCATTTTTATTCAGATCGCTGTCTCACAGAAACACATCCAGAAACTGACGGATTCTGTACAGTGTCACTGATGATGACGAAGGCGTTCATTTAGCACCGTTTAATTTGATTTATTAGTGCAGCTTCACCTAAGAATAATCAAGGTGCTGCCAGAACTAATCCCTCCCCCTCGTGCGCTAGAATAAGTACGCTGGTCCGAGCTCTACGCCTACTTGAGATTCTGGATTTATTGCCCATAGTTTTCGCAAGAGTTTAATGAAAATACACCACTACGTAGCTCTAGACCGACTCTGGAGATGCTCCGGTAGGGACTTGCCCCGTGGCAATGGGCAGTTAGAGAACTCTGTGCATTCAGAAGGTTACAGTTTCCACTTTTTTGTTGCCATATGTATTACTGTGGTTGGTATTCTTCGCTTGTGTACTGAATGTACAGCCCTTTGTTAAATAAATGAATGAAAACACAAACTAATGGTTGAGAGCTTCACCTTCTGTCCTGTCTGTAACGTGCGAGCTACAGCAAAAACAATCAATGATTCTTTTACTCGGTAAGGTACATGCTGACCTTTCGCACAAAGTCGAACGCTGCCAAAATCCATTTACCGGTTCCTAAGCCAGGGAAAGTGTTCATGCTTAGACCTCTTTTTGTCCCCCGGCGAACCTAAAAGCATTCCACAGATACAAGGCACTCACTATAGGCACATAGAATTGACAGGCCCACGGATTCACCCGTTCGCTATCTGTTGTAACACTGCATGTTCTGTTAGATTGCACCTTTGTTTTTAAATACTTTCCCGTGTCTGTCATACGTATTTAAAAATGCTATCACTGACTTTGTCTGTACTGCCCCTACTAGAAGGCAATTATTTTGTCCTGCTGTGAAGAAATGTCCTATGCTTCTCTAAGCTTCTGCCTAATTTGCTTTCTCTCATGACTCTTTGTTGTAAATCCCCTCCTCCACTTATTTATTTTCTGTGCCTCGCCAACATTAATAGGCTTACAATATTTGTCACATCTCTCTATCTCTTCTCATCCAAACGAAACCTGTTCCAGTTCTTGGAGCTATTTTCTAACACTTTTGATGAATTATTTTTAATATCAAGGTACCTGTCCTGTGCACTGCCTGCAGTATGGGTCCTATCACAAGCTGCATTTTGTAATACATTTATTAGTACTACAATACTGCTACGAAGTGTACTGCAAAATGCTATTCACAAACCTACAAGTGTAAATCTCCATCCCTACCACGCCAATTCTTTCTATACGAAGATCCCCATACATGAAAGATCACTACTTAGTAGTAAATGTGGGAGGAACCAGGGGAGAAGCTGAAAAAAGGGGCATACTTACTACTAAAGAGGGGTTTAGGAACGAGAAGGGAAGTATTTAGGAAGGTATGTGCACCTTCCCTACAGAAGAGTAAGCCCATTGTTATTCACAAACTTCTCTTCTAAAACTTAATAGAACCAAGGAGGGGGCTAAAACAGTAGAAATTACTCCAGGTTACAGCTGGAGTAAGTCCAGTGCCACACATGAGCAACCACCGTCAAGACAACACCCTCCCATAAAATATAAGTCGGGACTTAACATAAAACCTCATGGTAAATTAAATTAAAAATTGTTTACAATATAAAGAAATATAATTTAATGGTAAAAATATCTCTAAATGAAAAATATGCAATATTTAATTATAAAATATTTTACAACCTTTTTTAATTTATAAATTAATGTGGCATTAACTTCTATTACAATATAATTACATTACTTTTAATCAATTTTGTACATCGCTTTAAATATTATTAAAGCACAATAATATTTTATACTTTAGATGGTGGGAATTTATTTTCTAATTTAAACTAAAGGTGCCGTTTTGTAATGTGAACTGTGCATGGAGAGGGAAAGTATTGAGCAGGAGACCAGGAGTGAACTAATTAAATAGGGGATGGACTGCGTGGTCTGCTACTGGTGTTACTTACCAGCAGTTTAAAACAAGCATTGGCAAAGCCAATAAGTCTCTGTTATGCAACAGCTATTTTCATTGCCAATGTGTTTTAGCCATGTTGTTCACTAGTGTGGCCGCTGTTCAGCATGGCTAAATGTTAGTGGCGTAGAGGAGAGTGGTGTGGAATGGAGTGGAATGGCAAAGAGTGGAGCAGAGTGTTGCAGAGTGAAGTGGCAGAGAGTGTTGTGTATTGGAGAGGCATACTATGGAGTCGAGTCACGTAGAGTGGCATACGAGTCGCATAGAGTGGTATACACTGGAGTGGCAAAGAGCAGAGTGGACTGGTGTACAGTGCATTGGTGTAGAGTGTTCCAAAATATAGTATTGTAGAGTGCAGTGGCATTGAGTGCAGTGGCATTGAATTCAACGGCAAACAATGCAGCATCATAGAAACCGCGACGTAGAATAGAATGGTGCTTAGTAGACTGCAGTGGTGCAGAGTTGAGTGGTGAAGAGTGGAGTGGTGAAGAGTAGAGTGGTGCAAAGTATAGTGGCACAGAGAAGAGTGACACAGAGTAGAGGTGAGTGCAGTGGCGTAGCATGCAGTGGCATAGAGTGGAGTGGCGTAGAGTTAAGTGATGTAGTTGAGTGGCATGAAGTGCAGTGGCATAGAGTTTACAGTGGAGCTGAGTGGGATAGAATGCAGTGGCATATAGTGATGCAGAGTAAAGCAGCATAGAGTGGTGTAGAGTATAGTGCCATTGAGTGCAGTTGCATAGAGTGCAGTGGTGAAGAGTAGAGTAGTGCAGAGTAAGTGAAGTAGAGTATAGTGGCGGAGAGTGTAGTGTTGCAGAGTAGAGTGGAGGAGTGCAGTGGTGTAGAGTGGAGCAGAGTGATATAGAGAGCAGTAGCATAGAGTGCATTGATGTAGAGTAGAGTGCAGTGACATAGAGTGCAATGACAGTGCAGTTGTGTAGAGTGCATTGGCGTAGAGTGCAGTGGTTAAGAGTATAGTGACATAGAGTGGAGTAGAATGGCGCAGAGTGCAGTGGCATAGATTAGATTGTTTCAGACTAGAGTGAAGTGGCATGTTGCAGGGTACAGTGCAGTTACATAGAGTGACATAGAGTGTAACAGTGTAGAGTAAAGTGGTTTGGAGTGCAGTGGCATAGAGTGCGGTTAGATTAGAGTGGCGGAAAGTGAATTGGAAGGGAGTGCAGGGGCATAGAGTTGTGTGTATCAGAGTAAAATGCACTGGCATAGAGTGTATTGGCATAGAGTGCAGTGGTGTAGAGTGCAATGCTGCAGAGTGACACAGAGTACAGTAGCATAGAGTGAAATTGTGTAGAGTAGATTGGTGCGGCCTAGACTGGTGCAGTGTAGAATGTACGGGATGGACAAACTGAATTTGGAGAGCCTAAAGCAAATAAAGTCAGCAAATGGAAAGCCAAAAAGTGTGAGTTACAAACCACAAAGCCGATGGTAATCAACAAGAGGAATGCATTCCTAGGTCAACTTTGTGAAAGTCCCCACTATGTTTTTAGCAAACCAGACAACTGTGCTGTCTGGTAGGTTGGAGCCGAAAAACCTCTCCTTGACTGAAGCAAAAAGGAGAGAAAGGCTAGAGAAACAGCAAGGTCTTGGGAAGGTGGACAGCAAACTCTTCAGCTCTTCATCTTACCACACACCTCAACCCTAACTATAATGGTCAACAATGAAAGGGAAATCAGTCAAACACAACATCATTCTAATTCCGGCAGGCTTCATATGCAGCAATTTACCTCCCTCCACCATGGAGGTATCAGTGGAACACAATTGCTCTGTTGAGTCCGCCCCTGTCCCCCTCGAGACTCGCATCACTAGTCAAGCTCCAACAAAGAGATTGAGAAATGGCAAGAGGAGCTACCCTCACCAAGGATGAAAATGAACTGATTTAATTCAACTGAGTTAAGCTATTCAAGATCACACAGGAGTTCAAAATTCAGTGGTGGCATGTCCCATTTGATTCCGCCGCAAAATGTTTCCCATTGTTCCGTTAAATGTTCTCATCAATAGAAGTGTCTTAAAAATCATCACCCTTGCGCAAATTCTGGCACAGCAGTGCGATCTAAATTAAAGGTGCCATCCGAACACATCAACAAATCTGTACCTGTGATCATATAGCTCTTCTTGAGGTAGCAGTATGTATCCCCAAAAATAACAAGCATTTACAATGCAACGGGTCTCGCGTTTGCTCATGTTAGAGCTGATCGCGTTGTAAACTCCTAACCCGACTTTTCACCTATCGGGCAAAAGTGCATTCATGTACATAATCTGAAAAAGTGAAATTAACTATGTAAAGCGCTCGACTTCTGCTAAGCGAGATCGCGCACGTAAATAAGAGAAAAAGAAGTCCACGAGCCCGATGGAAAACAGCGAGCCTCGCATGTTTTCTGTACTTGGTCGCTGCGCTCGAGGAGGGCTAGCCACCGGAAAAGGAATAAGTTATGCCTGCCTTCGACTAATGAAAGCAAGCAGATTTTATTAGGCAAGCCCTCGAACCAATAAAAAACACTGACGTGAAGTTGACAGGGCTCCGAGCCCTTTTCTAAAAACAAAAGAGTCGCGCTGCGATACGCATGCGCGAGCGCATGCAACGCAGGCTCGACCCTAAAAATGAACTAAACACAAAGGCAATGCTTTCCCCCTAGTGAACCCGACAATAAGGCTAACTCTTGAAAAAGCAGTGGTATTTAAATATTAAATGCTAAGGGCTCAGCATAGAAGGATAACTGATGACTTACATGAGAAGCTCAAAGTTATTAATGCTAATATGCCCTGCCTTGTTTTGTACAAAGTGACCAAGGCTTGCTTGAGTGACAAGGTGGGGACAAGTGTGCAAAGAGCAAATTCAGGAGAGTATGCGCTCCTGAGTGGGATGTGATACATACTGTGTAATAGTGGGTTACAGAAAACCGTGAAAAACCCATTCCTACAGCTGTCCTGACAGCCCATGACACCCTTCTTTCCCAATTTTTACTCACAATGTCTAATCCAGCCCCCTAAATCTCCCTGAAGTCTTTGCAATTTTAACCCTCCCCTGCTGCCCTTGGAAGAGGACAGGCTAAGCCTTCATCTTCAGCCCTCTAGTTTCGAATCCCCAATTCCGCAGTTCTAATAGTCCCTATTTACATAGTAGCACCTCTGATTGCTACGACCCAGTGCATGTATTGTCTTTTTGATTACAGTTATTTTTTGCATGTTAATTGTGAAATGTACGTTTCTATGTACTTCACTGATGTATGATATACCAAATGTTCGTGGCCGAAGTGTGTTTTACTAAAGCATAAAACTTGACAGGATTTTATAGGTGAAAAATAACTTTTCCAATGTATTACAATTCTATAATATAATACAGGAAACCAGCATCTCTTCAATAAAAAGCCGCCACTAGTTTTCGTATTGAAGTCTGATTGTGACATTACTAATCACTTATAAGTAAATAAGTCGAAGTTCTACTACAACAACTTATTGCAGTTAAGCTCCGACTTAATTACCGCCTGCTACTTAGTCCAACAGAAAGTGTGAAAGGGTAGAATTACAACTGCTATTTAAACAGTGAACAGGAGAACTAGCTTTCCTTATCTCTTTAGCCACTAGAATAAATTAGACTTGTATGGCAACGCTTTTATTTTGTGCATGGCTATAGTTCCTTACACTTAGCAGGACTCTATCCACATCTTAGCACGCATTCTGAACTACAGCTGTTTTAGAAGTGATATTTAAATGCTTATACTACGATTTTGCAGCAAATTACTACTTTCGCATTAATATTGCACTTCATATCTGCATTTATTCTTCCTCTCTACAACTGTGCCCTTTCACATAAGTGAATAAGTAAAAAATAAATGTGAAGTCACCAGTAACGAGGGATTTAAGCCTTTTAGTGTGACCATTTTAACAGAATACGTGCTTGAAAATGCAGGTAACAGTAATATTAGCCTGTGCATAACTCATATCACCACCAGTTCACTGCCCCAGGGGCAACTGCCAAGTCATTGAATGTAGTACTTTGTAAATCAAGAATATAACACGACTTCTGTTTTAGCCTACCTCCTTATATATCTCCGCACATATCCCTTCATAAACATAACAAACAACTAATTCACAATGAAATAAAAAAAACAACTATGCACAAATACAGCTGGAAGTCTGAAGCACACATGCACAAGAGCTAGAAGAATCCCATCATCACATAGTTCTTCAAGTATGCTTGTTTCACCCTCATTCTTGTAGGGGCTGTACTAGGAGATAGCTAAAATCCTATTTCCACGTCTCTCTTACACCTTTCTGTTTGCCTGCTGGTACAACCAACATGTCTTTGTTTCAAATTCTCTGTAATCCACCTCAACCACATTATTCTTCAGCTTCGTCACACATACCGTTGCAGAGAAATGTGACTCTCCCTTCTTACCATGGGCTGTTTTCTTGACTGTCATCTAGTCGCTCACTGTCGCCCTCATCCCTCAACGTTCTTCCTTCATACTTCCCTTTTCTTCATCTTATCCTGTACAGCTTTCTGTACATCCACCATTGGTGTCCATTCACTAAATTACCACGGGAGCGGAAGTGACAAACCATGTCCTTTGACCTTAATGACATGACAGAAAGTAACACCATACGACCCTTGACCCTGATTTTTTCTCTTAGCATACCACATGACCCTAATATCACAACGGTTGACATCGCTGCAGTTTCGTAAAACTCCATGAGAAGTACAGCCTAATACAGACAAATGTCTCTTTTAGATACCACATATATTAGGGAGCCAACTTTATCTTTGAACGTTCTAGAGCATAATACTTGCTCTAAATTGTAATGAGCAAGCAGAGCAAGTAAGCCAGACCTCCTTCAAGAGGTGTCTCCCCTGAGAAATATTTCAAACGAATGAGGTGAGATAATGCATTATAAAGCATAATTTTCACATATATTTGCTAAAATCCTGCAAGGGCTGAAAGGAACTTATTAAATATTCAAATTCTTTCATGGCATGCCAAGTCAATGAAACCTGATGTTTCCCAGGAGTTGACCCCATTTGTTTTCAAAATGTAGCATGGGTGCTCCCATCTGTCAAAAAATTACCTCCATTGTGCCATGGCCAGGAGTTTGTCATGGGTGCCCCCTTGTTTTATAAATGACATCAAATACGCCAGTGCCAGAACTTTTCACTTTATGTCGTCCACATACCATAGTTGTTCCTATGTCGTGGTTGCCAGCCTTCCATATGCCTGGTTGTCCACCTTTATGCATTTTGCCATTGGATCAGGCATGATGGATTGCATCAGGATTTTCCTCAAGTATACCAGTATATCTTCACAGGTGACCATTTATGCCATGAATTACCTCTAGTAGGCCAGTACCAGTATTTTTCCATTGGTATCATTTATGCCAAGAATTACCTCCACTGTGGCAGTGGCAGTATTGTGTCACATGTGTCCATCTTGCTAAAGAATTGCTGCAAGCATGCCATCGCCAGTATTTACTGTGGGTGTCAAGAAATAATTACCTTCAGTGTGCCAGGGCCAATGACAGACTCACTAGCATCACATCTCATTCACACTCATACTCACTTTCACTCTCACACTCATTCTCTCGCTCACACTTACTTTCTTACACATCCTTACACTCACTATTATTAATTCTCACTCACTCTCTTCTATTCTCTCTTAATCTTACTCATTCTCACTCAATCAAATTTACTGACACTCAGTCCCAGGTTTACTAAAGCTTTGTGAAGGGCTTGCATCACTTTTGTGACATAAGCCCTGTGCAGTGTTGAGGTGGTATTTACTACCCAAAACAAATCAGGATTTGCATTGTATACCATCCTAAAGTAACACAAAGTTGTGCTGTGTGCTGGTTTACGTTACTTTACACCATAGAGGCTTTCCCTGTGGGTGGTGTAAGGGCATTCTCATGCAACCACCTATGGGTTTTGATGCAAATTCCAATCTCCAGTTAATATAAGAAAGGAATTTACACCAAAATATTATTTCTCGAGATAAGTGTAACAAGAAAAAATATTTTAATTTCTTCCTGTTTTCCCAACTTTGCATGTGTTGCGCATTGTGCGCCATTGCATGGGCAGAGAGAAAAACGTACCGTATCCTAACAGATTCTCAATCTCTTTGACACAAAGAAATGTAGAATCTTTGGTGCAGGATTGACTTACGTCAAAGAATAGTAAATCTATGCCCAGTGCTTGAAATGGAAAAATTAAAGTGCAGGTACTCTGTGCCAGAGTACCTACTTGTTTCTGAGAAGTGCTGGTACTCTCCAATTAAATGTATTACGTTTTTCTTGAGATGTTCCGGTACTCTCCCTCTCAAAATAAAAAAGTGCCGGTACTCAGTACCGGACAGTACCGGCCCATTTAAAGCACTGTCTATGCCTCAATCTCACAGAATCTCATTCACCACTTGTCAGTGACTCTCACTCACTTTCGGTCTCACATGCCTATACATAGAGACATATATGCTCATACACACTTTCTCTCACATAAACACAATCACACAGAAGCACGCCCACAACATAAATTTAAAATAATTTACTTACATACCCCCATCCACCCATCCTCTCAGATTTCCATTTACCCATCCTTCTTTCCTTCCATCCATCCATCCCCTCAGATTTCAGTTTACTCTGCCACCTCTCCATCAACCCATCCACCCATCCTCTCATCCAAATATCTACCCACGGATCCACCCATCCTTTTATCTGCTCATCCACCCATCCTACTCACTCATCCTTTCACCTATTCATTCTTCCCTCTGATCCTTTAACTCACCAATTCATCCATTCTTCCACCAATCCTTTCACTCACTCAGCCTTCTATCCATCCTTTCACCCATCCGTTAAACCACTCACTCATCCTTTCACCCACCCATCCTTTCATCCAATCATCTATCCATCCTTTCACTCCCTCCTCCATCTATACTTTCACCCACTAATGCATCTCCTCGTCCATCATTCTTTCCCTTTTCTATCAACCCATCCTTCTTTTATTCGTTTTAATTTGCAGTTAAAGGAGGCCCATAAAGAGCCCCACCTCTGCCGTAGCTGCAAAGCGGGAGTTGACGGCGCGGATATCTTCTGTGTGCAGAATAGAACAGATGTCGTCAGGTATTAATGGTGTTATCACACAGAGGCCGTGCACCCTAGGCTAATGATTTCCGATCATTTTGATTGAGGTGCGGCTCTTATCCACACATCCTAGTCAAAATAGCACTGCCAGGGCATCAGGGCAGGACACATAACACACAGCCCCCAGCTCAGTGCCCCAGCAGCAGCTGCCAAGCCAGAGAATGTGTCACTTTATGAACCAAGAACGTGACACGAGCAAAGGAACTCTTCACACCATGAATGGCACTCCACACAACATCTTCCATTCCCTACCATGCCTTGTAAGGACTGAAATACCCTCTGCCCTGCCTTAAAAGGTTGTGGCGAGTCACCTAAAACATTTACGACATTGTGAAGAATCTCAGCTTTCGGATTTGTTGTTCTGTAGGGTCAAGTATTCGCTGTGTGACTTGCAATATCCCTTTCTTGTACAGTACAGTTGATTTCGGGCCATATGCAAGCCAAGGGTATCATTTGGAACAGCCCAGCCAACTTCCAGAAACCGCTGCCGGACCCCTTCCAGGCCCAGCACCTCCTTGACCTTGAACAGGCAGACGACCTTGTAGCAACTCTCTCCCCCACTCCAGACTCCAAAGAAAAAATCCTGCTCTGAGGATGTTTTGTCTTCTGGAGCAGCCAGGCCATTCCAGAGGAGAATGTCTTGGGTTTCAAGGACGGCCTGCTTGGTTCCACCGCCCTTCCCTTTGGATTCCAACATCTGACATGAATTATTGCTGATCGTGTTTACTTGGCACTGCGGGTCACTCGGATGCACTGTAAGCTTCTGCTCATGAAATGGTCTCTTGGGATGAATGGGCTGCTGAAAGCAAGATGTACTGTTTATTCCTCTGCACAGCATTTACTCGACTCTGCCATTAGTAACTTTTGTCATCCATAGACGAAAAAGAAATGCGTTCCTTTTTACAGTGTACGTGAAAAAATAACATACCGTTCAAGAGTGAAACAACAACCTCATATTATGATGGCGTCACATGCGCTCTTTCCAAAGCCTGCTGGGCTCCCAGGGAACAGACACAGAATCCCTCCTCCTCTGGGTGTATTCCACGCGCCCTCTGTAACCGGCCCTCCTTGAATCTGATAATCAGATCTTTAAATGGACAGACCTTTTTTAATGGGAGAGGTCTGCCATTAGAAAGGTCTGTCCATTTCAAGTACTGATCTGATTAGAAGAAAAACGCTGACACCGCTTAGAATAATCTCCACACTATAAATAGCTCATAAATATAACAATAGCCCATGTCACAAGAGCAGGAAATCCTTGCAGGTTCTGGCCTACAATGTGCTGGAGAATGACTGCAATTTGTTTCATGTACGGAGAGTTTTTGAATTTTAAAACTGGAACTTTGTCTCAAAGTGTTATATATCCCCTCTCCCCCCACTGCAGCACTCAAGAGGTGCCATCCCTTGCTAAACTACAAGGCACAGGATACTGGACTTAGATGGATCCTAAAAAGTTAGAAGTCCACTACCTTGCGATGATCACATTCCTCTATCTTGGTCCCATTGAGAGCTATACAGTACAGGCACAGGGACATTCAATGTAAGACAGTAACACTAAAATAAGATTCACTCTGAAGTAGCCTATGAGATGACTTGCTCACCTCAGCTTTATGCCAGCTCCCATACACGTATATACCATGGGAGAAATCTGGAGATGCCATGTGTGTTTTGGAGATGCTCTCCTTTATTTCAAACTATTCGTGGAAAGTCTGCCTAACGGGTTAACGTTAGTTGCAAGCTAATGCAATGCAATGTTTGCAAATATTATGGTGCATGCAATGAAACTCCTACCTTTTTTGTTCCCATGACAACCTTACGTACATACATTAAAACATTTATTAGGAGTTGTGAGGGGGAGTTAAACAGGTAGGATGGATTAGTGCAAGGGGAGTCGAGTGCCCGTGGGTCCTAAAGGTGGAGGTTGTAGGGCTAGCAGAAAATTATGATGTGTATAGGATACCCATGCAATAAATGTAGGACTTTAAGTCTTGCAACCCATGGCTGTTCATTTTTACAAGTTTTCTTAGGCATGCTGTAGTGCTATTTCACTAAGTGCATGAAATCTCGAGGGTGGAGAATGCATGGAGTGGTAGTAGTGAAATTTCAGGCGTCTTGCCCATCTCCTCACGTTGGTGATGTGTTTTTTGGTCCAGTTTATACACTTGGTGGATCTAGTTTTCTTTCCTTGAGGTGCTGATGCAGGCCAGAGAATGCGTGTGCATGAATCTTTCTTGGCTGGAGGTCAGACGTTAGTTTTGGTGTGATATCTTGATCCTGCTTTCTTGCAACACTTGCACTGGTGGTCAGGTTGTATTGAAGAAAGTGCAGATTGTTTACCCTCCATTATTTTTCCTTCATGGATGAGGTTGACAGTGAGATATTGGTGTTTCTAAATTTCCTGGCTACCTTGAGGAACGCGCCACCTTTCTAGGTAATTTCGGATTTGTCATACCCCAGAAGCATATCAACATACTTTTTTGGTCTTCTATATTTGTATTATCAAGGACTCTAGACACAACATTGTGCCTTTTGAATACTATTCGCATTCAAAGAGCAGTGGAAAATGTTTTCAACTGACATTCCATTACAAATACATTAGTCAGATCTTTGGGTTTGCACACGCTATTCCAAAAGACTAAGGGGCAGATGTGTCAATTTTCCCAATAGCGATTACCTAATTATGATTTTTTGCAAATCCCAATTAGGTAGTTGATATTAGAATGTATGAAACTCCAGGAGTTTAATTTAGCGATTTGACCTACCTTATTAATATTCATGAGGTAGGTCTGTGATTGCTTTTAAATGAAGGAATCTTTATTTTATTTTTTGGCAGCCCGTTTCCTTAAAGGAAAACGGGATGCATTTAAAAAAGAAAAATGTAAAAAGTTTCTTTTAATTTTTTAAGAGTAGGCAGTGGTCTCTGAGACCACTGCCTACTCTTAAAAAATGTTTTCGCATGCATTGACAAAGGGACCACCTTCCCGTTTGCGAATGGGTTACCACCTACTTGAAGTAGGCGGTAAAATGCAAATGTTTTGTGACCACATTTGGGTCACAAAACATTCCTAAATACTGCTACGATGGAAGGGACGCCCTTGACACCCCCCTTCCTAATACCGAATCGGTATGAAGTCGCAGTTCCAATTTGCGATTCGGTAACAAGTTACCAAATCGCAAATTGGAATTAATACGTACCAAAATGCATTTTTGCGATTGCAAAAATGCATGATACATCTGGCCCTAAATCTTTTGGATCAAAGCTTGTGCAACAGTGTTTAATTTGAGTTGGTGGTTACAAATTAGGGCCACCAGCACCAGTCGCAGCTGGCGACTTGGAAAAGTGGCGGGCGATGGGGGGGTGATAAAATAAAAATAAAATATAAATAAATAAAAAAACTTACCTGAACGTCACCGCCGCTCTCCCCTGCACTGCAGGCTCCCAGCCTGCCCTATTGCCAATCTTTAAGCTGCTCAAAGCAGTGTTATGATTGGCTGGAGCACCCTAGGTGGGTGCTCCAACGCAGACTGGGAGCCAGGAATGGCTCTCTCCAACTCGCCAACACAGTGCCGCGTTGGAGAGAGCCCTAGTGTGCATGTGTGTTTGGCCGGCCCGAGACAGGCGGACAAACATAAATGCGCACAGAGGGGAGTGCTCTGTGCACTCCCCTCACTGATTGTCACCCCCATGTCCCCACCCCCTTTAAAAAACGCTAATAAACGTAGTTTTGTTATCGTTTTATTTTTAAAGGTTTGCAGTGTCTGCAATATTTGTGCCCACAAGATTGAGAAGTTTTCAAATAGGGTTTTTGTTTAGAGGGGGCGGGTTTGGGAGTGGACCACTTTCATTTTCAGGTTTGAGGTTATCTCCTCTAATTTATTGACAATGAAACGGGTTGTAACTTCTACCTTGCATTTTTTCTTATTGGCAGTTTCAGTGAGGTTTAGATGTATGGTATGCAGAACCCCATGCTTTTCTGAAATGTTGGTGTTTTGTGCTGTTTTGAAAGATTTTTTTTAAAATTATCAACCTATTCACAGTGGGAGATTTTATGGTCGAGTCCAGATGCCTTTTGTAAATACCCGAGGTCGCCTTCCTCAAGAAGCACATTGGGATATAGGCTGTTGCTGCCTGGTGGAGTTCTTTCCCTTTCCTACCTGTGAAAGGCAAAGATACCATTTTCATCAAGAAATGATTTACCTTTGAGGTCTGAAGCTGTCTCTCAGGTGCCAGACATGTCCCAATAGACCATTTTCACTGCAGGTAGCGTGTCCTGGCTAGTGAGAATAGATTAGGGTGGTCATTATGACCCTGGCGGTCTGAAACCGCCAGGGCTAAAGTGGCGTCCGTACCGCCAACAGGCTGGCGGTACGGAGACCCATATTTCGACCGCGGCGGTAGCGCCACGGTCGCACCTCGGGGGCCGGCAGTTTCCTGCCGTTTTAGCCCCGGCGGTGATAATCCGCCAGGGCAGCGCTGCAAGCAGCGCTGCCCTGGGGATTATGACTTCCCTACCGTCAGCCTGTTTCTGGCGGTTTGCACCTCCAGGAAGAGGCTGGCGGTAAGGGGAGTCCTGGGGCCCCTGGGGGCCCCTGCACGGCCCATGCCACTGGCATGGGCATTGCAGGGGCCCCCTAACAGGGCCCCATGCAGCCTTTCACTGTCTGCATAGCAGACAGTGAAAAGCGCGACGGGTGCAACTGCACCCTTTGCACGGCCGCAACACCGCCGGCTCCATTAGGAGCCGGCTCCTATGTTGCGGCCGCATCCCCGCTGGGCCGGCGGGCGTAAACCAGGTTTGCGCCCGCCGGCCCAGCGGGGATGTTGTAATGGGCACCGCAGGAGTGCGGCCGCATTGGCGGCCGCATGGCGGTTACAGCCGCCGCCCGCCAATGTTGTAATGACCCCCTAGGTGTTTCTGAACCCTGTCCAGGAGTTTGTTCCAGATGGTTGCTGTCAGATTTCAAGATGTCATGGTTAAAGGTTCCTTTGTTTTTCAATGTACTGTTGCAGTCTCCCTAGGCCCGTCTCAAAAACTGTTTTAGTCCATAGTTGTTTCGGCTGGCCAGGGCATCATGTTCAGCCATCCTCATATGCTTTAGACAATTCAGTTGATATCTGATTTAACCAGGACAAGGTTTGGCAACTAGGGGTTTCACTTGCAGTTGTCTGGCTCTTCTCTGGAAGAATATTTGTAACATTTGCAGTCTCCTCTGGTAGGACACATTAGGTATTTATCAGCCATCTTCTTATAGAATACTTTGTGCTCTTGGTCTGAGCCTTTTGGTGCCTCATGTTTCCACTCGTGACGGGAGTGCTTCTCAGGGCTTACTGTGTAAAAAAAAGTGCCATGGCCCTTGCTACGAAGCCTCTGCAGCTTGCACCACAAATTTCCCTGGGTAGCCCTGTCAATGACCATACCAACACAACTACTAAACATCACATTCCTACACGTGTGACAATTCATACTCCTCCAGGCCCCAAAGCTGTAAGAATGGCTTGGGCAGCAGGTATTAGTCAACTGATGTTGTGCTCATTTTCAAGTTACACAAACAGTACCACCATGTGGCAGACTGCCATAAGTGGCAGTGCTGACAGTTAAGTGCTGGTGCCGAGCACCAGAAACCACCAGCTCAAATTAAGCACTGATGTTTCTGTTCCCTTTGGTTTGGTATTGCAAAACTGTGGCAAGAAGGATGATTGTTAATTGTTCTCTTAGACTTACTATATGATTTATGTTCTTTTTAGGTAATTTATTAGAGAGTTCCTGCAGTTCCCAAATGTATCCTTTATTGATTTCTTGATCGACCCCTCTGGTCCGGATGAGAAGGGCACATTTCTAATGAACAAGTTATTGATATGATAGTTCTTTCATGTCCTTTTGGGTAGCAAAAAGTATTTCAGGTCTACATCAGTAATCAGTCATATGTTTCTTATGTCGTTTAATGTCTCTCTGTTTACCCTCTGACCAACCCTCTGAATTGAAGGTTAGGAAATCTTCTTCTTCTTCCATAATTTTGACTTTGGATTTGATCTGTGAGCCCGAGGATAGTGTGCCTTCCCCTTGCACCTCCGGGGTACAGGCTTTTTTGGGGTGGGTGGCAGAGGCTGTCTTTTGCTGGTGTGCTTGTTTCAAACTTTCTTCATTGGTTCTTTCTTCTGAATTTAGTTTGGAGCATGCTTTTTTACTTGCCTGTGATTTCAATGATTTCATTTCTTTTTTTGGCTGTAAGATGTTGCCTACTGTAGCATATATTGTTTCTTCACTCTTCTGATTTAACTTTGTTTGAGTCTGTGAGTTGTTTGTGTTGGATTTTCTTAGTTTTGCTGGTGTTGGCCATGTGATTATCAGAGGCCTGCTCTTTCCTCATTCTACTTTTGATCCACAAGTTTGATTTTGTTTTCACAATGCTGGGAGTTGGTTCAACTAGATCGGTGCTGTGAATAGTGTAAATGTAGGCAGAAGTGTGTGCTTAGTTGGATATGAATGGGAAGCTGATGGTTTTTCGGGTACTTGAGTTTCCGCCTGTCTCCGATGAGTTATTTCTATTGATTGTAGCACTGGTAGAATTTCCTGAAACATAGGTGTTACGCAAGCTTTTTGAGTGACTACGAATAAGTCCTGGGATTCACCTCTGTTTTTACTATGATGTGCTCCTGTGTTCATGACAGAGGACAATTCAAATTACACCTATTTGGAATGACCTGATTCTTATTTGTGTTGATACTCGGGTCCACTCTTTGAATGTCTCCTCTTCCAGGTGATTGGCAGTCCATCGTAGTTAATCTAGGTATGGCTGGAAGAGGGTTGAGGTTCTCCGTCCAAACTGATGGTTGGGGGATGACTTTGATAGACATTGGAAAGTTTCAGGAGCTGGGGTCATGTTAAGGGGGTCTGACAGAGTGACAGATTCTAGCTTTTTCAGTGCTATGTGTTAAGTCTTAAAGTTCTTGTCTTACATCCTTTGTTGCTTGGGTTATTACTTTTGTGTAGTTGGCATGGGTACATCAATCATGGGGGCTTCAGGGTGAATGTGGCCCTGATAGGAGTATCAAAATATTTTTCTTGCAAGATTTATGATTTCTGTTGGGGTTCTGAGGGTTATGATGTGTCACATATGCAAGGATGGTGTGAGTTTGGAGGTTGTGGTCTGGGTAATGTGGTTTTTTTCTTCTTACTAGAAGCTTCGCCTGTTTTTTCTGGGACAGTTTCTGCTTAATTGGCAACAGAGGTATGCAGCTTGTTGCAACTATTGTTGTTTGTGCCACTGAGGACACCACATCACATTCTTCTTTAGGTTTGGGCATTATTACCAGTGGCTGCAGGGTAACAGACAGTTATTTATCCTTGTTGTGGCATTTCATTGACATGATGGTGCTTACTTCCAAAGGTTCTAAGGGTGATTGCTGTGGAACTTGCAGTGTCATTTGTGGTGCATGTCTGTTGATGTATGGTTGCTTTTGTCTTGTACTTTTCAATACGTGATGACGGAGGACTGCCTTGGGTTTGGGGCTCTCTCCCCATGAGTCTGGAAAGTCCCTTAGTTCTATTATGTCTGGTATACCAGGTGAGGCACGGTCCTCTAGATCATCAGTGCCAACTGCTGTTTTCACTACTCTTGTTAAGAAATCTTGAGCTGGGATTAAAGTTAATGAAGTTGAAGTTTGATACATTGCGTCCTTCTGGTCAGAAGTGGCTGCTTTTCTTAAATACTGGAGCTCCTTTGCTTCTGGTAGGCTGATTTTGTTTTTCTATCATCTGCAGTGGGTAGAGTGGCAGATGAGGACAGGGGCTCATGACATAGATAAGCAAACGGGCAAGCAGGAGGCCCAGTGGTAGTACAACATATCATGGAATGAGTGGCCAGATGAATGGGAGGGGGTGGCCATGAACAGCAACAAAGGCAGTGGCAGCACAGGGGCAGTGGCATGTCAGCCCAGTAGTGGTCTAATAGACCAAGATGGGAGAGGGTAGGGACATGCGCATGGAAATTGAGATGGGAGCGGGGCAGGAGCAGCAACAGAAGGTAGTAGCAGGCACAGGGGCAGTGGCAGCACAACAGACCTGGGAGGGAAGAGGCAGAGGCATCCATATGAAGAACAAGGGGATGGGGCAGGGGCAGCACAACAGACCATAAAGGGAGGGGCAGGGCCACACACACACATAGAAGGGGGAGGGGCAGCGGTGGAAGGCAGTGACACCGCAGTATACCAGGTAGGTGGGAGGCAGGGGCACACACATGGAGAATGAGGGGGACAGGGAAGTGAGGGGCAACAGTGGAGGACAGGGTCAGCGAGGGGCAATGTCAGCACAACAGACCACGAAGGGACAGGGCCATGGAGATAGTGAGGAGGGCACACAGGCACAGCAACAGAGGGCAGTGGCAGCACAATGGGCCAGGGAGTGTAGAGTATGTGGCATAAACATAGAGTCAGTTGTGGGGTAATGGGAGGGGGACAGGGGCAGCAATAGAGGACAGTAGCAGTCCAGGGACAGTGGCAGCACAACAGACCAGGGAGGGAGGAGGCAGCGGCATGCATATGGGGTATGGTAGCAGGAGGGAAGTGAGAGGGTGAGCAACAGAGAGCAGTGGCAGTACAGGGGCAGTGGCAGACCATCAATTCTGTTTAAGAATGGAAGGGGTTATGTGCGCTTACGAGTGTAAAAAGTGCCTACGATTGACCTTCGTAGCATGGAGTATTCTGGTGGTGAAAGTGATGTTTTTGATTTATGGCTGCCCCAGAAAACTTGAAAAACTCTGTCATGCTTGAAGGAACACAATAGACTTCTATAAATCCATGATTGTATTCAGAGTGACAGTGACTCACTGCTATCAGATACTGAGACATACATTGAACACAAAAAAGTGATTACACATAATAATTGTATTAAACCACATTGTTTAGGGTGTAAGACAAAAATACAGTTTTTCCTCATTCCCTTAATGTATTATCTTGTTGATTATCAACGTATCCTTTTTACTTACAAATGGAGAGTAATTACAAGGGGAACATCAAAGTGTCTTTTATGGAATACATAAGAGGTTAACAACCCCTAACCATGCATTCTTCTCCTTGAGGCTCTGAGCCTCACTATACTTTTATCTCATTGCGTTAGAAAATTCTTTAAGAACATAAAAGTGTATATTATATATCTCCTCACATCTTATTGGCGTATTTCTATGCTGATAGAGATATGGGGGTCCCTATCTCATTACTCTATGTTGTGAATGTATATTCACTCCTGTATTGAATTTCCAATGACCCCTGAAAGCATAATTAACATTCGTTTTGAGTGACGGATACTATTTTATCGTCCAATACTGAACAATATGATTTAAAAAACATGTGTTTACTGTTGACTTAATGTGTGCGTACAGTGACTATGCATGTGTTGAATTGTTTCAGTACTTATCTGCAAACCAAGTCAAGTGCTTTCATCTGAACAAAAACCTAAAATACATGGAATGTCATATATATGCTTGCTCCATATTTATATTATAAAAGAATACAACTCTTTGACCTATCCTCTTTCTACAGAAGTTCTGAAAAGGATTCAAAGAAAACATAAAAACAATGGAAAACAATATAGAACACAAGACAAACTGCATCACATTATCAAAAGGTAGAAAATGGCTTCTTCTTAGAAAGTGAAATGAAGTGATGCTTGTATTATGTAATGCACTCATTAATCTAGGTAGCCACGTCATGGCAGTCACCATGTCAACTCGACATCCTGGAAGAGAGCATGAGTGCCAAGACCTAAGTGGACGCTTTTTCTATCCTTCGCAGGAATTAAATGCAGAACGAGGTTGTTGGACCTGGCCTTTTTACAGGGTCATCCCCAAACTTTTTGCCTCCTTCCTCCTATATTTCTGTCCTGTTGTTGTTGGCTTTTGAACTCTGGGCACTTTACCACTGCTAACCAGTGCTAAAGTGCATATGCTCTCTGTGTAAATTGTACTGTTGATTGGTTTATCCATGATTGGCCATTTGATTTACTTGTAAGACCCTAGTAGAGTGCACTATATGTGCCTAGGGCCTGTAAATTAAATGCTACTAGTGGGCCTGCAGCACTGGTTGTGCCACCCACTTAAGTAGCCCCTTAACCTTGTCTCAGGCCTGCCATTGCAAGGCCTGTGTGTGCAGTTTCACTGCCACTTCGACTTGGCATTTAAAAGTACTTGCCAAGCCTAAAACTCCCCTTTTTCTACATATGTCACCCCTATTGTGTGCCCTAGGCAACTCCTAGAGCAGGGTGCTGTGTGGGTAAAAGGCAGGACATGCACCTGTGTAGTTTATATGTCCTGGTAGTGTAAAACTCCTAAATTCGTTTTTACACTACTGTGAGGCCTGCTCCCTTCATAGGCTAACATTGGGGCTGCCCTCATACATTGTTGAAGTGGTAGCTGCTGATCTGAAAGGAGTAGGAAGGTCATATTTAGTATGGCCAGAATGGTAATACAAAATCCTGCTGACTGGTGAAGTTGGATTTAATATTACTATTCTAGAAATGCCACTTTTAGAAAGTGAGCATTTCTTTGCGCTTAAATCTTTCTGTGCCTTACAATCCACGTCTGGCTAGGTTTTGTTGACAGCTCCTTGTGCATTCACTCAGACACACCCCAAACACAGGGTACTCAGCCTCACTTGCATACATCTGCATTTTGAATGGGTCTTCCTGGACTGGGAGGGTGGAGGGCCTGCTCTCACACAAAGGACTGCCACACCCCCTACTGGGACCCTGGCAGACAGGATTGAACTGAAAGGGGACCTGGTGCACTTCTAGGCCACTCTTTGAAGTCTCCCCTACTTCAAAGGCACATTTTAGTATAAAACAGGGCCTCTGCCCTACCTCCTCAGACACTTGCTGGAGAAGAAACCAGAACCTGAACCTGCATCCTGCCAAGAAGAACTGCCTGGCTGCCCAAAGGACTCACCTGACTGCTTTCTACAGAGGACTGCTGCCTTGCTGTTGCCCTACTGCCTTGCTGAACTCTTGCCTTGCTGCAGAAGTGCTCTCCAAGGGCTTGGATAGAGCTTGTGTCCTGTTCCCTGAAGTCTCAGGACCAAAAAGACTTCTTTCTTTCAACTGGACTCCTTGTGCGGCAAACAATTCGACGCACAGCTTGCTCCGCGGTGAAAAATTCACAGCACGCCGACCCGGGACGCCACCGCACAACTTCGCAAGGAAAAGATCGACGCGGCGTCTGCGGTGCGACCGGAACTTCGACGCACGACCTGCCTGGACAACGCCACCCGACTTCCAGAGAGGAAATCGATGCAGCGCCTGCCGTGAGGGAGAAAATTCCACGTACAGCCCACCGGAACGACACGCAGCCGGACTACAAGCCCAGGATTCCACGCACAGACCCCGGGGCATCTGAAAACCCCGCGACCCACAGAGGAGACTGTCCGCGTGCTGGAAGTCTTCCCCCTGTGAAAAATAACGATGCAAGTCCATGTGTGAAGGGGCGAAACCGACGCACACACCATTTTCCACACATCTCCTCCTCTGCGGCCCTCTGCGGAGATTTTTCACTCCAAACCAGGTACTTTGTGCTTGAAAGAGACTTTGGGGGTGATTCTCACCCTGGCGGGCGGCGGAGGCCGCCCGCCAGAGTTCCCCCCTCCAGAATACCGCACCGCGGTCATTAGACCGCTGCGGGTATTCTGGGTTTTACACTGGGCTGGCGGGCGACCGCCAAAAGGCCGCCCGCCAGCCCAGTGTAAAACAACCTTCCCACGAGGACGCCGGCTCCGAATGGAGCCAGCGGAGTGGGAAGGTGCGACGGGTGCAGTGGCACCCGTCGTGAATTTCACTGTCTGCAATGCAGACAGTGAAATTCATTGTGGGGCCCTCTTACGGGGGCCCCTGCAGTGCACATGCCATTGGCATGGGCACTGCAGGGGCCCCCGGGGGCCCCACGACACCCCATACCGCCATCCTGTTCCTGGCGGGCGAACCGCCAGGAACAGGATGGCGGTATGGGGTGTCTGAATCCTCCATGGCGGCGCAGCGAGCTGCGCCGCCATGGAGGATTCAGAAGGGCAGCGGAAAACCGGCGGGAGACCGCCGGTTTTCCACTTCTGTCCGCGGCCGAACCACCACGGTCAGAATGCCCTGCGGGGCACCGCCAGCCTGTTGGAGGTGCCCCCGTCATTTTAGCCCTGGCGGTCGACGACCACCAGGGTTAGAATGACCCCCTTTGTTTGCTTTTTAAAGACTTAAGACACTTTATATCACTTCTCAGTGATATCTTTACAATTTCTTATTGCATCTTTTATCGTTTTGACCTGCAAATATCCAGATAAATATTATCTATTTTTCTAAACACTGTGTGGTGTATTTTTGTGGTGCTATATTGTGTTATTGTATGATTTATTGCACAAATACTTTACACATTGCCTTCTAAGTTAAGCCTGACTGCTCAGTGCCAAGCTACCAGAGGGTGGGCACAGGATAATTTGGATTGTGTGTGACTTATCCTGACTTGAGTGAGGGTCCTTTCTTGGACAGGGGGTAACCTGACTGCCAACCAAAGACCCCATTTCTAACAGAGGTCAACAGACCTATTGACCCAAAAACATGTGGTGAACCATCAACAATTTAGACATCATGACCAATGCAGCCACGGAAGGAATACTCCAGTCAGGAATATAGTTAAAAGCTTTATTAAAAACACAAACTCAAAGTAATGTAGACTATGCGCAAAACCAAGTTATGGAGATACATAATCACCAAGGGTTGCCCAAGGTGATGAAATAGATGCAGGTGTACTAACATCAGTAAAAGTAAACGTTCAAGAAGAATGATACAGAATAATAGAGATATCTGAGACACAGAAATCACACGATGCTCAGATTTCACAACAATTTAGTCAATTCAAATTAATTCAAATCAACTACCATTGTCTGGGCACAAGTCAATCCTACAGCTAACCAAATTAGGGAAATACATGTGTGGGGAGAGACACATGCAGGCAAAATACAAAATTTCAAAAAGAAAGGACAAAAATCATTTGGAAAATAGAATAACTCAGGCTACAGGACACTAACTAATGGTGGAGATTCACACCTAATAGGGCATTTCAAGGGGCAAGGGCAAATGGCAGAGAGGAAGATACCAATCCAAGGGTTACAGCATTCAGGGAATCTTTGTCATCAAAGCATCTGGTCAGCAAGTATCAGGAACGTGCCTGTCTCAAGCCAAGACAAGACTGCTTCTGCTCTGCATCTGAACAAAGTTCAATCCACAAATGGTGTATTTATACACATGAAATGTTCCAATTGGTCACCATGGTCAGTTCATATTACGCTAAATGGCCATCATCCAGTCATAAATTATTTGCAAACTTCAGATTGCAACAGTTCGACATTCTCCCAGGTCTGTCATGGGAGTCTCTGCTTTTCCGTGTCACTCCAATGGGTAGTAACAATTTGTATAGAATTTCAGTCCAAGTTCCTGCATTACAAAACTTTCAAGACCAAATGGGTACAGTTCTTCTACAGTTAAACAATAGGCTTTTTACAAATAGGACTTTGCTTCTTAAGGTAACGGAATCTGAAAGAAGACTTCACGTTGTGGAAAAACAATGCAGCACGTTTTACATGACTGTGAAATACAAGTTCTGTAGGCCTTAGTTATGCTAACACTAGAAAATATAAAATGCAGTTGAAAAATACTTGTTAATACAACATATATAATATGCAAACGCATAACTTTGTCATTAATAATATTTTATCAGTATGAGTAAAACATTTAATTTAAATTATAAAAGCTTTGTTATTGCATTACGTTAAGTATAAAAGAGAACTTAATTTTTTTCACTTACATGTAATTTCAAAGTCATCAATCTTTCATAAAACACAAGACATCTAAATTTGTTTTTCGATATTGGCTATAAGTTTAGAATCTAAATTACATTTTACCGTCAACTTTAACTTTCTAGCATGTGATTTAGTTGAAAAGCCACATATGTTGAACTGTGAAATACAAGCAAATAGTACATTTAAAATCTGTGTCAGTACAGTTTTCTACGTTATTTATTCTCTCTTTTTTGTTTATGTGCTTAAACTTGTCACTGTCTGCTCTCTTTTGTGACATGAGGGGTAGAGCTAAAATGTATGCTCTATCAGTCCCTCCCTTGGTGGTTGTAAGCGGGGTCAGAAAAATGGAGGAACGCACTGGTCTTGTTATATAATGGTTTATTAAATTAAGGTAGAGTAGTAACAGTCTCTTAATCATTTTATGCTTAGTTGGTCTTCATTTTTTTTCCTTTCTTTGCCTTCGTTGTTAATCTTCAAGCTTTTCTCCTCTTGTTCTTCTTTTCTTATCCAGAGTCAACTCAGGAGGAGCATGCAAAGAAAAGAAGAACACAGGAGGTTGGTAAGTATGTCCTCTTTTTTCTTTTTTCTGTTCTTCCCTTTCCCAGTTGCCTCTTATTTTTCCCTCTCTATCTTTTCTTTTCTTTTCTGGTGCTGATCCCTCTTTGTTCCTCTCGCTGTCAGCCTCTGTTTCTGTACTTTCCTTCACTTCCTGTTGGCCTTCCTTCTTTCTTTCTTTTCTTTTCTGTCCTGCTTCTGTTTTCCTGTCTTTTATTGGTTTTCCTGATCTGCTTGTTAGGGTTTTGTCTTCTTTATTATTCTTACCAACTCAATAAAATAACTTCTGTGCTTCTAAATAAAGAAATGTGTAAGTCCCTGATTCCCTTGTCTCTGTTGCTTTATTTCTTTTTCCTTGTATTTATTATGAGTTTTTATATCACTCAAAACTATACCTCAGCACCAACAAAACACTACCATCCGGTAGGAAAAACGACCAATCAAAACAAAGGAAAGGGGAAAACAATAATACAATTCAGACCGTGCTCTGATCCTTTTTTATCTGGGATATTTTCTTTTTTTTATAGTGATACACGAAAATACCAAATAGAGAAAGGGACCAAAAAAAAACAAAAAACAGTAAAGCAAAGCCCACATGACAAAGAAACCCATCCCCTTCTCTTCTCTCCCCCCTCCCTCCCGTCCCGTACCTGGTTAGGCCACGCTCTCCCAGAGCGTGGCCGGCTTCAGTGCGTTGCTGCCTCCTGCGTGCCCCTTCCGATGCACAGCAGTCAGGTGAAGTCATCTCCGTCTGTGTCGCAGTCGGCCCGTCCCGCTTCATTGGTTCCAGGTTTGACGGCGTCCGGTGCGGTGGTCAACCACGCTCCTTGATACCTTGGCCCGTTTAAAGGCCCCGCCATCCCTGACATTTCATTGAACTTTTGGTTCCAGGAAGGTGCTTCCGGGTCGGCTAATCCGACACCGGAAATACCCCCAGGGCCGTCAGCATCCGAGGATGTACCCATGGGGCATCTGCGGGGCGTCCTCCACGGAGGACACCCCGCTACAGTGGTAAAATACGCCATTGCAAAAAGGCCAAATTCTCATTTCAATGAGACAATTTAGAATTTCAATGTCTTATTTCGATAAGGTCTGCTGTAATTCTCCATTTTCTTGAGATTACAATAATAAATGTTTCTCTTTTTCTCCATTTCTATCTCCTCTTTCTTCTGCCTCCTATTGTCTCTTTTATCCTTCAGTATCTTGTACCGTTTGTAAAATCCGAGTGTACCTATGATATACAAAAGCCACAGTCAGCGGGGGTCTCAAGATGGTTCCTACTATCCCATTTCCCATATCTCCGAACCATTTTCCAATGGCTGAAAAACCACTTCCAATAGCATCCCATGCACCTGTGTCTGTCAGACGTTTCAGGTCTCTCTTCGGGTCAGTCATGTTTGCAATGTACTTTCTTATATCCTTATTATTGTCAGGTATATATGTACAAAAATGTTGCACATGTGATGTCTTACAGACTCCACCCTCCTTTGGGAGTAAGATGTTTAACAAAAGACAATTTTGCAAAACCATTAATTTCACAGCAACCATCTCCATGTCCATTAATAACAAAGCTACTGCAGTGTCAATAGATAGCTTATCTATTATTGTTGACAATTTCCTAATCTTGAGATCATTCACGATAACTCCCACTGATGGAATTATGGCACCAAATATATCTCCCACTGTCCCTGAGGCACTTGTGCTTCTTTTAATTCTGGAGTTTGATTTCTCACCCCAGACTGGTTCATTAATACTGTTCACATCAGGAAAAGAGGCAATGCATCTGGCCATTTCACTGTTGTAGATGCACATACTTTCACTATTTGAGACGTCAGTGTTCCATTTATCTGCTCTTCCAGAACTGTGGCTTCTGGTCTGTAACTGAAGTGCAATCTTTGCTCAACTTCTAATGTTGCACACAATAAATTAAGGACTCACAATTGAAATGAGTTCCTCAGTATGGTTCCAGAGAAGTCAGAAAACCGAATTGAGGTATCAACTCCCTCAATAGCAGTTTTGCAACTGTGAGGCTATCATATCTTCTAGTTGGTTAGGCCTTGACCCAATAGGAGAACACATATAGCAACACATATCTCAGCCTATTGCACACTGGCATTTGAATGAAATCAAGCTGCATTCGAAGGCTCAAAGGTCCTACTGATCTGCCTATATGACTCATTGTGACAACTGTGTGTTTTCCCACATTTATCTGCTGACACGTTACACATCTATGACATACTGCTTCTGCAACCAATCTGAATCTAGGGTTGTGCCATGTTTGTCTGAATGTTCTAATCACTGTGTCTCTAACAATGTGAGTCTGTCCCCGGTAGTATCTTGCCATTAGGTACAATAAGCTATTTGACAATACTGCTTTACCATCACTTTACCATCACTCGAAACCCAAATGTCACATTCTGGACACATCCTGCTCTAACCAACCATGCTTCTCTTCTTCTGTCACTTCATCCTGCAGTCTTTTGACTTCTTCCCAAGTGTCAATGGAGGTCTTGAATACATTTTGACTTGTCTCATTGTCACTTCCATAACTCAATTCTTCATTAATGGAAGTGCAGTGGAAGGCACAATACCTCACAACGTCGTCAGCATAGATATTTCCCAGTGATATGTAATCATTTGACTTCTGGTGAGCTGCACATCTTTCAACTACAATTTTCACAGGTAACAGTGATGCGTTCAGCAATTGGCCAACTTTATCACTATTTCGAATAGGGGATCCAGAAGAGGTCATGAAGCCTGGCTAGGACCACAACTGTCCAAAGTCATGAACGACACCATATCGGTGGTGGACTTTCATTGAATATGGTCACATTGAGCTGTTCAGAAATACAGCATGATCTAGTAAGAGCAATTAATTTGGCTACTTGGGCAGAAAAGACTCTTCAAAGTCAAGAGGCTTCTGTCACACCTGAGACTGTGCAAATGGCATAACCAGCTCTCAGGGCACCTCCAGGATCTCTTAAACAGGAGCCATCAATGAAAAAGACAACGTCATTTTTGTCCAAGGGGACATCTCAAATATTGGGTGTTGGTTTAGTGCACAGTTCAGTCACATCAAGACAGTCCTGCTCAACCTCATCCTCACGGTTGCTTGCATTTCCAATAGGATCTGGCAAACAAGTGGCAACATTCCAAATATTATGGCCCTCATTATGACCTTGGCGGGCGGCTACAGCTGCCCGCCAAGATCTGACCGCCGGGCGGCCGCCAATGCAGCCGCACCCCCGCCGCGGTCATTATGAGATCCCCGCTGGGCCGGCGGGCAGAAACCTGGTTTCCGCCCACCGGCCCAGCGGGGATCTCGGCTGCAACATAGGAGACGGGTCCAAATGGAGCCGGCGGTGTTGCGGCCGTGTGACGGGTGCAGTTGCACCCGTCGCGCTTTTCACTGTCTGCATAGCAGACAGTGAAAAGCTGCATGTGGCATGGGCAGTGCAGGGGCCCCCAGGGGCCCCGAAACTCTCCGTCCCACCAGCCTTTTCCTGGCGGTTCAAACCACCAGGAAAAGGCTGGCGGTTGGGGGACTCGTAAACCCATGGGCAGCGCTGCTAGCAGCGCTGCCCTGGCGAATTACTACCGCCAGGGCCATTGTGGCTGGAAACCGCAGGCCCCGGCAGTGCGACCGCGTCGCTTCCGCAGTGGTCGTAATGACCAGGGAAGCACCGCCAGCCTATTGGCGGTGCTTCCGTCATTTCAGCCCTGGCGGTCTTGTACCGCCAGGGTTGTAATGACCCCCTACATCGCTTAAGGTTTACATTAGGCAAACAAAGGATCACTTGCTTGCAGCGGGTCAGATGAGCACATGTTAGAAACTGGGTCTTAATACAGGTAAGCAAAATCTCTGCTAAATAGGGAACAGAAAGTTTCAGTGGGTGGTCCATAGCAATGCCTTTGCACTGCTCAATACTGATTCTTAATGTGGCAACGGCTCCTAAACAGTTTGGCAATGCAGCAGCTACAGAATCTAGTGTGCCTGAAAAATATGCTTGTTGACACTTCCATGTAACTGTCAAAAGAGAGAGAGAGCACATCCATCCATCTCACAGCAAAACAAAGAAAAACATTTGTGGTAATCTGGCATTCCCAGAGCTGGGGCTCGGCACAAGCTTCCTCTCAGCTCAGTGAACGCTTTCATGCATCTGTCATCAAATGGTACTGGATCAGGCACGTCTTTGTGTGTCAATCTCAGTATGGGTTTAGCCAAAAGGGAAAACATTTGAATCCATTGGCAGCAGTAGTGAACCATTCCCAGGAACATTCTGACTTATTTCTGAGTAACTGGGGAATTCATCTGCATGATTGCTTAAATTCTCTCTTGAGACACCTTATCTTTCTTACACCTTTCTCTATGTGGTGACCTAAGTATTGGTCTTCCTTTGAACAATACTGCAACTTTGCTGGGGGAAGTTTATGTCAATTTTCTCCTTAAGGATTCAAGAGAGATGTGGTATCTTTCCTGTATGCTTCTTGCATATTTGACACAATCAACAGGTTGTTAATATACTGCAATAAGACTGACTGGTAACGCATTTTAATGGGCTCCAAGTTCTTCTTCAAAATCTGATTAATGATTGATGGCGATTCCGTGTACCCTTGAGGAGAATTACACCATGCTAAAATATGACTGCCAAATTTAAAGGCAAAGAGGATTTGGCTTTTCTCATGCCAGGGACTAGAGAAAAAGGGTTGGCACAAATCAATGACAGTAAACCATTCTGTTTCACACATGATCTGAAACAAAATTACTGCTGAATGCGGTACCACAGGACAACATGGAATGACAATCTCATTCACTTTTCTCAAATCCTGAACTATGCAGTATTTTCCATTGGGCGTCCGCGATCCTAAAATAGGAAAATTACAAGGGCTTCCCAAAATGTCCTCCAGAACACCCTGCTCAATCAGACTCTCAATAAAGGGTGTTATTCCTGCAAATATCTCAGGTATCATATTGTAAGATGGTATCCTCGGATACACTGCATTTGGCTTCACTGATATTTTGACTGACTCAACTCTTTTTATGAGACCTATATACTTCCCAGAAAAATCCCAAATGTCAGGAATGACTGTTTCTCTTAATTCTTTGGGCAAATCATCACATATCCTCACTGGATACAGCAAGACAAGTTGATACTGCTCTACAATTTTACAAGAGACATCTTCTTCCTCATTTGTCTGTATTTCTGTTCCTCTGTGTTCACAGCTAATTGAACAGTTTAACTTACACAACAGGTCACGTCCTAACAAATTTACTGGACTTGAATCGCAAACCACAATTGGTGCTTGTTTTCAAATGAACCTATTTTTACTGGGACATGTTCTGTCACAGGATTTGTCAATTGCTTCTCCTACACCCTGAAATTTTATTCCTGATAGGGGAAAGTCTGGCACTTCTGCAGTTCTGAAGGTGTAAAGTGTAGCTCCAGGGCCAACCAAGAATGACACATCATGTCCCATAACGCTGGCATTTACATGGGGACCACATTGAGCTACCTTTAAGAATAGGGCCAACATGCAATCCTCATCATCGGAGCTATCGCTGTGGAATGTTTATAGAATTCCTCATTACTTAAATCAACTAAGGGAAGTTGTGAAGGTAGCTGATTCACGTTTGCATTTGCCAAGTGATTTGTGTTTATTTTTGCCATCTGATTCATGTTTGCTGAGGAAAAATCGCTCCGCTGTGTCATCGGGGCTAGTGGAACCTGCATTTATTGTACTGGTGACATTAATACATTCAGAATTACGGGGTCTTTTAACTCTCTGAATTTGAACTAGGCCTGGGCGGAATGTGCAGAGTCACGCTACGCAGAAACCTGTGAAGTAGCAAAAAAACTTAGTGGCGCTACACGGAGTTCCGCGGGGCGGCGGAGATCCCATTGCACATTATGTTTTATGTCAAACACAACAAGAAATACGTTCTTGCATGCAAAATCCTGAGAAAATGGCACCATGCGGTTCGCATGGGCGCGTCCATCTTGTTTTTCACTCTGTTCATGGTGCTACGCCTGTTCTTTTCATCGTTTAATAATCTTTTCAATCCTACACCCTCCTAATTAATCTACCCCGCATTTTTATTTATTGTATTAGTGTGTCTTTGTGTGTCTGTATTTTTATTTCTTTTAATTTTTTTGTGCTTTTTGTGACTTTTTATATTTTTGTCTATTTTTCCCTTTACTTTGTTAGTTATTTTTTCCTTCCTTCCTTCTCTTGCTGTTTATTTTCTTCACCCCACCACCCAGTACCATGGCAGAGCAGGACAGTGCCGGCAAACAGGGGAGCGGCAGCGCCAGGACCCCTGGACAGCCAGCAGCAGCCGTCTACATTATTGGCAGCAGTGCCACCAAGAGGTGCAGCCCTAGCCAATCTTCTGTGAGAAGTAGGTGGCAGTACTGGTTTTCTACTTTCAGCACCACCTCCCACCTCTCCTCTATGCTGGCAGCATGCCTGGCAGCGGTTACCCCCTGCAGTTACCTTCTGCAGGAGCATCAGCTGCATTGGGCTAAGCTGCGCAGGTGTGTTTGGGCCACCACCCAGGTCCAGTGCACAACCCAGCAGCTGACGCACCATTCGGCAAATATCATTGACCGCGAGCAGGACCTGCTTGACCTGCTACGTGTGGAGATTTCAGGGCTCAGTATGTATTAGCTATATTATTGTGTTTTTGGTCTACAATGTTAACCTTTATTCTAAATAGCATGGTGCTCACACTCAGAGGTAAGTTATGTTTAGTTTGCATAACGTCTTTATTATGTGATCCAGTTAGAGCTAGGCAGGTGCTCAGAGCTACATCATCGTCCTCGTAGGTACTCATTTTGGCTGATTATTTAAGAGGCCACTGCAATGCAGACTTCTCTGTTCTCCTGTTACCATAGTGAATTACTGATATCAGTGAGTTATCATTCTCTGTGACTTTCATTATGTAGCTTGTACAGTACCAAGCAATCTCACAGTGCAGTGTAGTATTAGTATACTTCTATGCATTGCAAAAAAGCGAGACTGAGTAGGCCCATCAACAGGACTGGGAAATGAGAATAAAATCAAAGATCATTAATTGCAATACATTTGTTCCAAATGTAGTTTTTGTTAAGGAAATTTGGAATAGGGATTGTAGGAGTATAGCCAACTCAGCGATAGTTGATAATACTAGTACACTAGGTGATGTGATTTAAGTACAATGTTACTGCTCTGTTATATAATAATTTTCTGGAGATTAACTGTACCATTAATCTATTTTTTTATGTATTTTATTTCTTACATCAGCACTTAAAGACAAGAAGAGACAGTAGCTGGGGAGTTGCTGACCACCAGGGCTAATGATGAGGGCTCTGCTCATCCCAGTAGGTCCTATTATTTAATAATATAATTATTTCCCTACCGTTTACCTCTTCCCACTATTATACTACTTTTAATTTTGCCTTGTTTACTTTTTAATGCTGTCTCCTTTTTTCAAACTCCCCTATCCAATTTTTGTTTAATTCCTGTTATTCCTGCATTATATATTTTTTCTGTCTTTCATCATCATCATAGGCTATAGCTCTGCCCCTCCATTACCAAAGTTTTTGGTTGGCTTGACTACCTGGCTTTCCCAACATTGTGAACCAACAAAATGCCCAGAGTGATATTTCTGATAAAAGATACTGCAGTGGTAACCAAGCTGGGTGTAATAATGTATTGTGGTTGCATTTATTTGTTTGAAAATTAAGGGGAGGTGTACCTGGCATCTAAAAACGTGCAATGTTTTTTCTAGCCACACCGACCACCAGTGGAGCCGGCTCAAGTTCTGCTGCAGGAGCATATGGAGCAGGGGGAGAAGCGGCGGCAGGGACTGGTGATGATGTCACATTGCTTACTGGCAATTACTATTACTATCTACAAGAGCGCCATCATGATTGTAAACCTCCTGCATTACAGCTACAGCAGTGGTTGGGTTACTCTAGCTGCATCTCTGAAAAAGCACACATAATGTACGCTAAAAACAATGGCTTGATGGAAACATAAAAAAAACTGAAGGTTAAAAGAAAGGATGGGTGAAAAGAGTGAAAGTAAAGGATGTGTGGGTGAGTATTAGGTAAATGGATGGATGGGTGAAAGGATGATTGAAAAAAAAGGTAGATAGTGGATCCTGAAAGGATGGATAATGGATTGTGAATTTTGGTAAACAACCGGATTAGAGAAAGTAAAGCTTCAATCATGGTGGCTATTGGTGAATGTAGTAGGAAGAATGAAAGGGTGATTGAATAATTGCTTGTATGAATAAACAAGGGAGTTCTTCTGTAGAGGGGCATGCTGCTCACCTATTTCACTTACTTTGTGTTTTATGGTTATCAAAGCTATGGTTAAAAGTGTGGTGGTGTAACGTTAATGAACCCCCTCCCTCCCCATGGCATTTTACCACCCCCAAAAATGTGCAGTATGGTTCAATTCATGCCTGCAGTGTTGGCCGTGCAGTTTGCTTCTGCTTCAGTTAATGTAGCATTTACAAAGTTTTTAATGCATTGTAAACCGAACATACAAGGTGTGTTGTTTTCCCTTCGCTCACTCAGTCACCTCTCAGTACTTCACTCCTTTATTCTTTCCTAAATTCTTCCATCCCAGCCTACCAAACAAATTGAAAAAAAAAAAAATGAAAAAAAAAAACATTCTTATGACTATGTGAGGCATTTCCAAAATAATTTTCACAGTTTCCCATATCAGATTTATTTTATGCATGTTCCGATTTTTCCCTTTAGACTTTCACTTATTCAGTGACTGAATAAGACAAAGCTTAGCCACATGATAAATTGATGATCAGTGACACCCCTCTATTCTACAGCAAAAGCTCTACACACCTAATCCCTCTGCCATACTCTGCAGTAGAATATGTCAAGTTTCCTTTCCTTACTGTCCAGCAAATTAATTCATTGGAAAGAATTTGTGGTGGTGGGCGTGGCCAGTGAGTAAAATGGGACTAGCAAGTGCCTAATTTGATTTCAAGTTTGGTGTAAGGGATGCTCTGTGACGAATGTGCCAAAAACAATCTATATACCCCATTCATTTCCCTGTAGTACAGTGCGTTGTTTTCCCCACCGTCTGCTTACGGCAGGCAGAATAAATGTATTCACATTTTAAACATGATGTGTGAGTATCTTATTTATTCATCTGCCTCTTTGGAGTCAGGGTAGAAACTGAGTGAAAGGTATTTGGGAAAGAGCAGGGCAACTGGAATTAAAGATAGATAATTGTCAATTACAGCTGCCCCAGCTGCAGACAGTAGCAAAGTACTAGAAGCGCTGGCTAGCATGCCTCCATTAATGTGGCACAACAACTTGTACTCTATAGTGTATAATGCCTTACTCATTAATGAGGGGTAATTAATTTTTATTTTTCAACTAAAAGTGTCTGTTAGTTACTAGAAAGGCCTTTAAAAGAAAAAAATGACATCGCTGTTTTTTTTATTTGGTGTTACTCTGCCTTACTTCTTTTCTTCCAGGCAGTCAGTGCTTTTTCTGTGAGGCATTTGTGTGTAAACAAATAAAATTGGCCCTATTTCTCTCCTAATCATAATCACAGCAAATTCCAATGCTGCTAGAGGACTGACAATGTAGTGCTACTGTATCACCCACTACCTACTTTTAGTGTTTGTTCAGAGCATTGTTTACACTTTTTCTTTTTTCTTTTTGTTTTTCTTGATATAGCTACTCCAGCTGGATGACCACCAACCAGGAAGCAGAGGCTGAAGAACATCCAGGCAGAATGCTAGCAGCTAATGGTCCTGGAGGAAGCAGAGGCTGAAATAGCTGCTTCAGACCCAGAACTCAGCTCAGCAGCACGCTAGCCCCAGCCTCCCGATCACTACATCGATGGCACCACTGCCAGCTGTCAGGGTCCCTGACTACACCTGTTGCTGCCCCCTTCCACTCTGACAGGGCATTGTTCCACTGAATCCTGCAGTGGATGGGCCGGGTGGAGAGCCAGCTCACTAGGATCGAGCACAGCCTGGAACAGCTCCAGGCTCATATAGACACTGCCCTCTTCTGAACCCTTTTGTTAATTTTTTGTTTTGGTGGGAGGGATGTGTTTTAAGTAGAGAGAGTAGGGAGGGAGTTGGGACGGGGTTTTCAAAAACTTTTCATATTGGACGTTTGATTGAACTTTTCGGGATGGACTATTTCTTTGTGGAAAGGGGTGGGCCTGCTGTGGGTGGAAAGGAGGGGCTTTTGTATTTGTTAAAAATAAAAAGGGCATACTTTATTTAACTTGATATATGTCTCAAATGTTTATTTTGGTGTGTTAGTTTGCACTGCTATCTTTTAGTGTAGCCTGTTTTTAAATCTGCTAAAAAAGTCTTTATCATTTACTTATACCCTTGCTCTATTGCCCTCTGCAACTATACTGACCACTAGGGGATGATTGCCATTGCCTATGTTGCCTACATAAACTAGATACACATAGGCAACATCTTCTTCAGTATGAATGAATTACTAACTAAACAATTTCACTTCTATCCATAGTTCTTCTCTTATCTGAATAGATGAAGCAAGGGAGTCACTCTTCTTTCTGCTTGGGGTTCCTTGAGGTGGCATTTTAAGGAGGTGGTAGGTAGTAGTAGTAGCAGGCTAGCACGCTAACAGGGAAGACAGAAGGTGCCACACCCTCCTATACAAACTCCAACTGCAGGATTAATCAAAGGGTTATCCATCACTGTCAACTAAATTGAAAGAAAACAGAGAACTCTATAAATGGATGGAAAAGGGGATTTGGGGAAAGGTGTGACAAAGACAAACACTACACAAAAGAAACATCAATATTCATTGGGGCACTGAGCAGCACACCATCATCAATCTGTTGTGTAAAGAAACGATGTATGGATAAGTATGACATAGTTCAGTTAAATGCATTGCAAACAGTCCTTCTGCCCCAGAGAGACCCAAGATAGTATATCTCTAAATGTTATGACTTCTAGGTTTGAAAAATACAAATTATAGAGGATTGAATTTAATCCACCCAGTTCTAAAAATGATGATTATTAAAAGGGAAATGATGCTGTATTGCCAAATTGGGTGATGCATCTCCATTCTTCTTGGAATATCCATTACTCCTGGATGCCTGGCTGAACCTGTCTGGTAGGTAAGTAGAAGTCTTGAGCTTTCACCAAGTTTTGTTCATGCAGGAGAGGATTAGGAGAAGGCCTGTGTGTTGAAAAAACAGTAACTGTGTTATACAGTAAAGGAGAAGGACAAAAGAAAGCAAGGTAAGCTTCATGGTGAGTCAGGAGTGTACCAAGAAGACTCAGGCCGTCATTCCTACCTTGGCGGGCGGCAGTCGCCGCCCGCCTGGCGGGAACCGCCAGAAGACCGTACCGCGGTCAAAAGACCGCAGCGGTCATTCTGTCTTTCCCGCTGGGCTGGCGGGCAAATGCCAAAAGTCCGCCCGCCCGCCCAGCGGGAAAGCACCAGCAACGAGGAAGCCGGCTCCGAATGGAGCCGGCGGAGTTGCTGGTGTGCGACTGGTGCAGTTGCACCCGTCGCGATTTTCAGTGTCTGCCAAGCAGACACTGAAAATCAATGTGGGGCCCTGTTAGGGGGCCCCAGCAGTGCCCATGCCAGTGGCATGGGCACTGCAGGGGCCCCCAGGGGCCCCACGCCACCCGTTCCCGCCAGCCAGGTTCTGGCGGTGAAAACCGCCAGTACCAGGCTGGCGGGAAGGGGGTCGGAATCCCCATGGCGGCGCTGCTTTCTGCGCCGCCGTGGAGGATTCACAGGGGCAGCGGGAAGCCGGCGGGAAACCGCCGGCTTCCCTTTTCTGACCGCGACTTTACCGCCGTGGTCAGAATTGCCCCAGAAGCACCGCCAGCCTGTTGGCGGTGCTTCCTCCGTCCCCTACCCTTGCGGTCTCGGACCGCCAGGGTAGGAATGACCCCCTCAGAGGCAGAACAAGAACTTGAGAGGAGTTTGACATTCGAGCCAGCAATGCAGCAAACACATACTCAACAGCATTTCCCAACAACGTTCCTCTCTCCACTCTACAGAGCTCAATGAGTACTGGGCCTCAGACTCTTCATCATCATCATGGGTTCTCTTTGAAGTCGATAACTTTCTCCTTGTAGCTGTTGAGGTAGTCCCACCCTGAGCCCTTCCATGCCCCCTCCGCCTGATTCTGAGGAACTCAGTCCCAGTCCCAAACTTAGTGAGGTAGACCTGGGTAGTCAAATGTACTGCTGTTAAAGAACAAATAGAGAAAAAGAACTAAAGTATTTTGTGTAGATTTGTGTTTGATAACTAAAGTGACTGACCTGGTCTGAGAAGCCAGTAAAAAGGAGTGGACCCTGCAGGTAAATTTCACAAAAGTTTGAAAGACCCTCCCCCACTGTCAGCCACCGTTTACATCATAAATTCTCACTCACAATCACTCAACATATCACCACACATTGGTGCAATAGTAGTTACATTTTTTAATCCAACCATGGTGGTTGAACAAAATATTATCCCCTCCGTTGGTAACACGTAGCAACACATTGAAATTTGGCATTGGCACTGGCAGTCTTTTAATCAATGATCTTCTGGCGTAGCCCTGCCAGGTTATGTAAAAAAAAAAGGATAGGCAATGGCATGTGAGGGAGTCAGGCATCGTCTACAATTTTCTGAAGGGAATGTGGGGGTCTCTACACTGCAAACAGGTCCAACTCCAATCCAGCCATATAATATGTGACTAAAAAATGGTTTGGCAACATAAATTTGACACAAGTATAATGTTCCACTAGCAATTTGTTTTTGCAAAGAAACAAAGAAAGAAAGAAGGTTGATGAGAGATAATTAAAACCCTCTATGGTGGCACTGGCATATGCAGTCTGGGAAGTAGAATTCACTCAGGTGGTTCACCGAGACGTTGTTCAGCAAACACACTTGATTCTGACCAATCATCCTCTTCCTCCTCCTGTGGTGTTTTGGGAAGAGTGTAATCAGGTGGTATAGAATGCTGGTTTATTTTGATCATGGTTAATCTAGCCACGTATTGAGGTGAGAGACTGGTCCGTCTCATTGTAACAACTGCACCAGCTGCACTGAACACATGTTCAGCAGACACACTGGCTTCAGGACAAGCCATAAATTTTATTGCTGCTGAGCTCTGGTCACTGGCGCATCTTCACATACCAATACACCAATAGGTATTGATCAACATACACCTCTTTTGGGTCATCCAGATACTCCTGGATCATCCTCTGAAGTGTTATTGGTACTACCACTTGCTCGACCTTTTTTGCCTTTCCTTCTGCACTGAACTTATGACTTGCCACTTGAAACCAAGCCACTGCAGAGGCTGGTTCTGATTTATCTGATGCTGTTATTTCCGGTGTTCTTGTTGCTGCTGTTGGCTGCTGTGAGGCAAGACTGTCCTCTCTGGAAGTTAAAGGTTGCACCCCAGAATTGCGGACTGGGACTCCAAGTTCCAGTTGTTCTTCCAGTGCTCTGGTTTGCTCAACAATCCACCTCTTGTATTTTGAAACATCCACTTCAGAAAAAGGAATGAAAGAGGAAAGAATGTTTTTGTAGCGTGGATCAAGTAGGATGGCACAGATGTCCTGTTTGGACAAGATAATGTCATTTTGATGCATTGCATTACAAGTCAAAATGTAGCTTAGGCTCTCAACCAAGGCATGCGTTTCTGGGTGTTCGTTCACAACTCCAAGTGCGAACCTTTCTGACACCTTCTTTAGCTGGTCCTGCAGCCGAGGCAACAATGGAATAGCTTGGCCCATCGTACCGTCCTCCTTGCTAACTTCCCATGTGAAAACCTCAAAAGGGAGCAGCATCTGTGTCAGGCATTTGACTAGGCCCCATTTGTCCGCATCCTTGGTCATAGCTTTCCCAGTTGCATCCCGTCCTCTTACAATGACAGAGTCATTGATCTGTCTGTACTGCTCAAACAGATGTTGCAACATAAAATAAGTTGAGTTCCAACGTGTTGGCCCCTCCTGTATCAGAGCTTTAACTGGTACACTGCTACCATGCTGAATAATCCACAATTGTTTCCGAACTTTAAAAGAATGGCTGCAATGAGTGCAGATTCGTCTGCAGGTGGTCAGTATGTTGCTGACTGTGCCTTGTTCCTTGAGAGAAGTCTTGCACAACCAGGTTGATGCAGTGCACCAAACACAGGACCCCGAAATAGCCACCGTCTGCCATGGCCTTGGCTATGTTACTGCCATTGTGTGAGGCAAAAAATCCAATTCTGTGACCTCTGGGTTGCAGCCATTCAGACACCTTGCTATTAAATTTGTTCATGATATTTGCAGCTGTGTGTGTGATGTCTCTAATGTTCCATACCACCAAACGCTATAAAAAATTTCTTCAGGGACAAGACCAAGAGATACCTTTTGCTTTACCTCCACAAAAGAGATCCAGTGTGCAGTGATACACATGTAATAGGTAGCCTGACCACTGGTCCACTTGTCTGTCTTCAGGTGAATAGTGTGGACAACACTTTGTTGCAAAGCTTGTCTAACCAATTGCAGCACATTGTGATGCAGGCTTGAACAGCAACTCTGGCAAAAAAAGGTCTGACTTGGAATTTTCCACTTCGGGCAGATTGCTGCCACAAACTCTTAGAAAACCACTCCTTCTACAAAAGAAAAAGAGAGGAGGTCCAGTGCTAACATTTGTGCCAGCTTCCGATTGTACAAATGTGCCATTGGGTAATTGCGGTATGCCATGGTGTCTCCACCTGACTCTGAGTCTTCTTGTGCCACTGTGAGGTCACTGAGGCGGGGGAGTCTGGTGTATTGCTGGGGACAGGGCTGCTTTGTGTGATGATGTCACCCTCTTCTTCCTCACCTTCCACTATGATTTGACCAATTGTATCTAATGTTTCCTGGCTCTCCTCATCTTCACCACGTTCAGCCATATTTGAAGGTGCTCCACCCACTGGATTGTGTGATGTTTTTTCATATGGGTCGTATGGCCTCCAGTACCATAATGTGAACCAGGCTTACCTCGACAAACACTTGCGTGGCAAATCGAGCATATAACAATGTTCTCCTCCTGTTTGTTAATCATAAAAAAGTCCCAAACTAGGGATGAGTACTCTCTTATTGAGCCACTGCCAATGCATGAAGAAGATCTAGAGGGCGGTGGATGTGTTGATTGCCTCTCTGCAGTGCATACTTCTACTGAGGTATGGGTTGGTGCAGGCCTCTGCTGGGGCTTTACAAATATGGGAGCCTGTGGTGCTGCCTGTGCCACATCCCTCAGAGCAGGTTGGGTAGTGATGTCAGACTCCTCTTTGCCAGCTTCCACAATGACTGGCTCATCGTCATCATCTCCCTCATCATCTTCCCCTTCTATGATTCTAAGGGTTTCTGGAACTTTTCTTTTCCCTTGCCTCTCCTGGTGTCTCCCAGACTCTGCTGGGGTCCACTCTATGTCCCTATCATCGTCATCAGAAGTAGTGCTTTGAGAAGATGGTGGAATAGTACCCTTCCTTTTTCATGCTGGAAATCTGGGAGCTATTGATTCTCAAAGTGGAGGTTCTTCCTCAGCAGAAAGCTTGACCTCCTGTTCTGCTCTAACTTCAGGAAGATCTACTATTGTTGGCTGCCTCTGCTGTCCACTGTGCTCTATTTCCTGAAATGATTGGGTACTACTTTGCTAAAGGGACAAATCCAATTCAACATCACTGCTCGTCGGTGTCACCATGATTGAAGTGGCTGCCTCACTGACAGACATGGTCTTGGGCTTGGGTTGTGGTGGTGTTGTTGATGCAGGAGTGCTGCTCCTAGTTTCCTCCCCAGAAGCCGGTGTGGCAGGCACATGTCTCCGGAAGAAGGTTGCGGTTGGCACACCACTGGTGGAAAGCTGCTTCTTCTCACTGATCACATTCTTGGGAGCAACTTTCTTTGGGGCCATCTTAAGCTCTGAGTTGGCAGTGGCACTAAGATGCACAAGCAGAAGAGTTTAGAGGACTGAAGTAACTGTAAAGCCTTCTCTTTGACAGTGCTGTGGGTGATGTGAGGTCTCTTCTCTTGAGCACCTAAAAGCAACCAAGCAAGAAAAACATGTAGTTAATAAAACGTGACATTTTTGCAGGTTGAAATAGTACAGACAAAAGCAATATTAGTTTGGTTAGTTATTTATGTAATAAATAACAATTTAATCAATTACTGTAAAGTCAAACCATACTACCACACCATAAAATATAATTTCAAACCAGGCAGAGCACACAGAAATAGCTTTTTGCTTTATCTCCATCTATTTTAAAGGAGACACCTAGGTTAGTCAAAGAGAGGTGCATGGATACATGGAATAATCCTTAAATAAAACCTATGGTGGCAAGGTGGTCCAAGGGAAATGAAACAATCATTAAAAAATTAATTATGCAGCTGATTTGTCTGCAGTGCTCTGCAGCCAGGGTGTCCAGGAGGAAATGGAATTATTAAACACCTAAAGAGACCAAATGCTGCAGTGCTGTTGTATGCCTTTGGTGGATGGATGGAGGAATTGATGTGGATGGATGGATCAAGGCAAAATGCACAATTAAATAAAATTTAAATAAAACATTAAAAAAATAAAAATAAATCTAAAATAAATAATAACAATTAAATTAAAAAATAAGAAATTAAAAGAATTACAATAAAACATGAAAATTAAAATTAAAAATTAAAATAGAAAAAATGAAATTAAAAATTGAATTCCAAATAATAGAACAAAAAATTAAAATAGAAAATAAAAATTAAAGATTAAACTATAAACTTAAAATAAACAAATTATCAATAATTAACAATGATTGCATGTAAGCCTATGGCAAAGACACACTGGCTGGATGCAAAAAATGGCTGCCAATCATGATAAAGTAACAACAAGCAAGGAAGCATGGCAAACAAAGAACACATGCAAGCCTAAGGCAAAGGGACATTGGCTGGATGGACAAAATGGACGCCAGCCACATGGTCAAACAGCAACAACAAGGAGCAAGGAGGCATGGGGAACAAATAAAGAACACATGCAAGCTATGGCAAAGGAACACAGGCTGCATGCACAAAATGGCTACCAGCCACATGGTCAAACAACATCAACAAGGAGCAAGGAGGCATGGGGAACAAAGAAAGAGCACATGCAAGCCTATGGCAATGGAACACTGGCTACATGCACAAAATGGTTGTCAGCCACATGGTCAAACAACAACAACAAGGAGCAAGGAGGCATGGGGAACAAAGAACAAATGCAAGCCTATGGCAAAGCAACATTGGCTGCTTGCACAAAATGGCTGCAAGCCACATTGTCAAACAACAACAAGGAGCAAGGAGGCATGGAGACCAAAGCAAGAACACTGGCTGTATGCACAAAATGACTGCCAGCCACATGGCCAAGCAACAATAACAAGGGACAGGTAGAACAAAGAAGAACACATGCAAGGCAATGGCAAGACACACTGGCTGGATGCCGAAAATGGCCACAAGCCACATGGTCAAACAACAACTGTGAACAAGGAGGCATGGAGAACAAAGAACACATGCAAGTCTATTGGCATAGACTACACAAAGTACCTCCTGGCCAGACGGCATGGAGAATAAAGACAAATTATAGACGATGACAAACAAACACACACTGGCCATAGGGAGGCATGGTGGTAACACTGAAGAAAACACTAACATTAATTCAACAATGCAAAACATAAAAATTAACTGAGCAACAGTGCACACATCCTCCTATGCCATCAAATGTTTTTTATTTAATCAAATACCACCTGTTAGAAATGGGGTCTGTAGTTTGCAGAGTTATACACCCTTGCCCAAGTAGGGACCACAATCCTAGTAAGGGTAAGTCACACACAATCCAAATCATCCTGCGCCGAGCCTCTGGTAGCTTGGCACTGAGCAGTCAGGCTTAACTTAAAAGGCAATGTATGAAGTATTTGTGCAATAAATCATACAGTAACACAGTGAAAACACCACAAAAATACACCATACAGGTTTAGAAAAATAGATATTATTTATCTGAATAAAATAAGGTCAAAACGACAAAGATCAAATAAGCACAAGTTGAAATATCACTTTTGTAAACTGTAAAAGAGTCTTAATCCTAAAAAATAAACAGTTGTCTTTTTGTTATACACAGTACCTGGTCTGTGTAAAAAATAACGACACCTGGAGACCGCAGAGGAGGAGATACATGGAAAAATAAGGTATGCATCGGATTTTACGGCGCGGCACAGACGATGCCACGCTGCAAGGGATTTGCATCATTTTTCAACACGCAGACCTGGGTCCTCACTGCGATGCGGAGAGCTTTTGATGCCCAAGGACAATGCAGGGAAAATCCTTGATGTGCTGGAAGTAGACATGGGTGCTGCGTCGATCTGGTAGGCAATGTATCAAATTTTTCATCATAAGGCAGGCGCTTCGTCGAATTTCCAGTCGGGAAGTCAGGGCTGCATCATTCCGGTCGGCTGCGCTGCAATTTCTCAATCGCAAGGCAGGCTGTGCGTTTTTTTCGGCAGGCTGTGCATTGCGCACAAGAAGTTTCCTGAAGAGATGAAGTCTTTTTGGCCCTGAGACTTCAGAAAACAGGAAGCAAGCTCAATCCAAACCCATAAAGAGCACTTTTGGGGAAGGCAGAGTCCTTCTCAGCACAGTAGGAGTCCATCAGGGCAGCAGGGCAACAGCAGGGCAGCAGTTTTTCTCAGCAAAGCAGTCCAGATGAGTCCTTTGGGCAGCCAGGCAGTTCCTCTTGACAGGTTGTAGGTGCAGGTCCAGATATCTCTGAGTTGGTGGGGTCAGAAGCCCAGTTTATATACCCCAAAATGCCTTTGAAGTGGGGGAGACTTCAAAGGGGGAGTGGTTTTAAAGTGCATAAGTTCCCCTTTCAGTACATGCCTGTCTGCCAGAGTCCCAGTCAGTGGGTTTGCAGTCCATTGTGTGAGAGCAGGCCACTAGCCTTTGAAATGTAACTGTTAGGCCCTCCACCCTTTCAGCCCAGGAAGACTAATTCAGTATGCAGATGAGTGCAGGTGTGAATGAGTTTCCTGTGTTTGTGGTTGTCTGGGTGAAATGCGCAAGAAAGCTGTCTACCAGCCCAGCCCAGATATTGATTGGAGACCAGTTGTGAGACACAGATGATTTTAAGTGCAGAGAAATGGCATTTCTAAAATAGTAATATAAAATCCAATCTTGCCAATAAGCAGAACTTTCTATGACCATTCTGGCCATACTAAATATAATCTGGTTACCCGCTTCTGATCAGAATTTACCACTCAACAAAACATATGAGGGCAGTCCCAATGCTAGTCTATGAAAGAAGCAGGCCTCACAGTAGTGGAAAACAAATTTAGGGATTTTTCACTACCAGGGCATATAAAACACATATGTACATGTCCTGCCTTTTACCTTCATAGCACCCTGCCCTCTAGGTTACCTAGGGCCTACTTTAGGGGTGACTTATATGTGGAAAAAGGGGAGTTTAAGGCTTGGCAAGTACTTTTGCATGCCACGCAAAGTGGCAGTGAACTGCACACAGAGGCCTTGCAATGGCAGGCCTGAGACATGGTTAAGGGGCTACTTATGTGGGTGGCACAATCAGTGCTGCAGGCCCACGAGTAGTATTTAATTTACAGGCCCTGGGCACGTGTAGTGCACTTAACTAGGGACTTGCAAGTAGATTAAAAATGCCAATTGGGTCTGAACCAATGTTCCCACATTTAAGGGAGAGAGCATATGCACTTTAGCACTGGTTAGCAGTGGTAACGTCCGCAGAGTCCTAAAACCAGCCAAAAACTGGGTCAGAAAAGTGGAGGAAGGCATGCATAACATTGGGGGATGACCACCCTAAGGCTGTCAGGTCTAACACCATCCCTGCCCTAAATGAAGCTTTAAAAACATATGCACTGCAATATTTATTTCCTGCAGTGATGACTACTAGTACTGGGCCTACTGGCTAGATGGCCCTTTCGAAATCTAGGCCACATAATAAAACAAGATTGCAAATGTTACAAACATGTGGAAAAGGGCAGGTACTGAGCTGTGCAACAATTGTACAAAAGATGAAAAATCTATGAAAGACACAATAAATAGCTAGATCGATACTTAAACTCCAGGCCACCCACCACTATAAATTTAAAAAATGAAATTAAAGTACAAAGAAATATTTGTGCATGCCCAAGCAAACAAATAAAACCTTTACTCAATAGTTTTGGAACTTACTTGTGTGATTTCACAAAAACAAATTCATTAAATCCAAAAGTATGTTGAGGAGACAAAGAAAGTGATACTTTTACCTCAAAATCCAAGTTAAAAGTTACCAGGAGATGGACAAAGCCTGCTGGACAGGAACAGGAAATTGGAGTCTCTGGGACACTTCCTTCCTGTTCGTAAAAAAAGGGTTCTCAATCTAAAAAACAACTTGAAGAGTCCATTGGAGAAGAAAACCCACTTAAAAGCCACTTATGACTAGATTTAGATGTATCTGAAGGATAAACTGTACTCTAGGTCTGTTTTGGTTGCTGTCGCAGCCGTAATCAGAGCAAGTAAATGCGATGTCTCATACGTGCAGCTGGAAACGCAAAGTCTCTCACGTGCTCTCTAGTGGCCCAGGAGTATTGTGGCATCTGCGAGAGAGTTCCAAAGCCCAACCTCGCCTGTGTGAATGAACTCCGCTCTGTGCAGGGTTGCGGAACTCTGGAACTCCGCACAAGTCCGCTTAGCGCGAAGTGCCAGAATCCCACAAACTCTGCCGGTGGAGCAGATTCCTACACCGGGCCTAATTTGAACCTGATTGTTACCTTGAGTCTGAGTAACTCCAGCATTCTGTACCAAATTATTCACATTATTCTAGGGACATTCCCTCCGCCTATTACATAATTTCCACAAGATTGACATGGACTCGTCATTCGTTTTCCTCTATGACTGAACATCTACAAATTTCCATTCTGATCTACATGAACACCACGTCCTCTGCCTCTAGACCGAACCACATAGCTAACTTGCTGATGCACTCCTTTCATTGAACTTGCATTCACCATCATCAGTGGATTCTGACTTCCTTTACTTGCAGCCTTCAATTGCTTCACCATCAATTTCTAGCTCAACTTTTTCTGCTTCAGTTCAATTTCATCACTACAGTACCTTGCATACTGCAGGATCTCATCAGTGGGCTTGTTCTGCCAAAAATCAAAATGCTACTGAATCATTTCAATAATGTAGGGTTTCTAAACCTGCACAAGTTGAAATACAAAATGACCCATATCTTTCGGCTCTATGTTTTCAGAACCACTAAGCTGTTTGAAAGCTTGTAACAATCTTTCATAATATGCACAAATTGACTCTTTAGTTTCCTGTGCTGTCCTGTCAATTTTCTGCCAATAGATGTCTTTTGGGGACCCTTTCTTCTTTAAGAGCTCAATTACCTTATAATACTTTTTCATCACCTCTTCAGGCGGAACACCTGTTACAGGATCTCTCGGAGGGTCACAATCTGGCCAATCAACACTTCTTTTTCACTCAGTCCACAAATCAACTGGAACCACCATCTCAAACAATGTGTTTAAATATTCCCACAGGCATTTTCACAAATCTCTCTATCTGCTTGTACTACTCTACTGGCTTTTCTCTCAAGCTCAGGTAATCATTTGTGAATTACAGTATGCCATTTCTGCTCCAAGGTACATGTACGTAACCTCTACCTGATATTTCTATTGTAAGCCTCATTTTCACATTGTCCTCAGCCTAATTTGCTCCTGTCAGAGACAAATGATGCTTTGCTTTCTTTTAATCTTTTCTTTGTCCATCTGCCTTCCCATTTATCTAATGCTTCCCATGTTTGGATGTATGTAATTAATTCCTTAATGTGCATTCTCATTCCAGGTAAAATATTTGCTACTGAATTCTAACCTGTAGCTTCTCTTTAAAGGTTTAGATTTTTCTAAACCCACTTCATACTTCTCAGCCAATTCTTCTAATGTCTCTTAACTCAGTCCTGCACGTTGAGTAACATCTTTACACATGAATCCCAATTCATCTTCTGTGTACGTTTCCAATTGCTCCATCTCGAGCATTCCCATAATCAGTTAATTTAATTCTAATCTTAATCTGGGCACATTTACTGTTCTGTCTCTCTTTGGTGTCTTTTCTGAACTATCGTTACCATTTGTTCCACCTGTCACTCCTTGTGGGTTCAGATTGTTTAACCAATCAGTTAACTGTTGTGCTGAAAGACCATGCAAACTAATATTATTGCATTGGAGCACATTTTGCGGGGTGCTGCAAAGTGCATTTGTAATCTGATCCGGTGTGCGCATGTAAGGAAATGGGTTTCCCCGAAGAAAACTCATGTCAAGAACTGGTCCTGCCTGATTTAACATCTGGTTAGGTTCTGCAATTTGTGTAGGGGTCAAAGTTGGGGCACAATAAGCTATTCTCTCCATCTCCGAATTGTTTGAATATACCAATCTCTGCATATCAATTGGTGATATCCCAGCCAAAGCTGCTGGTGTTTCAGGAACTGCTGAAACAACCATTAACAGGGCATTACTTCCAGGGTTACCTAAAGCATGCAATGGAATAACTGGACCTAAAGTCACAGGAACAGTTAGTGCATCGGGACCCATCAAATTTGTCCGACTGTGGAATTGTCATTCCAGGATTTTGACCTGTTCAAACAGTCCTGAAAGTATGTCCAGTTTGATTTAAGTTAACATTTGACATTGTCTGCACTGGTGTATATATGGGCCTGGTTTTATTCTGACTATAGTTCTGCACAGGTGTAGTCACATTAGGTGCTTGCACCATTTGATTCACATTAGAACTTAGCATTACCTGGTCCACAACTGGGCTTTTAATGGACTATGCTGTAATAGGTGGAACTGGTGGATAAACCACGGGCACTTGTGTCACTGAATTTGCAGGTGTACTTGAAACTGTCTGAATCGGGGTCTGTGTAACTGAGGCAGTTGCCATATTTATGACTATATTCTGTACTGCTTCCTCAACTGAATGATATGGTGGGGACGATTCATCAGAAGCTGATTTATAAACTCAGCTTCTGAATCACTCTCAAATATGACTGTCCTTTCACAATCATCTGGTGTTGTCTGATCTGTCTTTGCTGACTGTTTCTCCCTTGTCTTAGGTTTTGTACTCCCATCACCTTCTTCAGTGGTAGGTGGAAACATTTCCACTCCATCTAATATCTCTGCTCTCCACCTTTTTTGTTCTGCATCCCATCTAGCTACCGCTAATATCTTAACTGCTTTCCACACTCTGTTATCAAATGTTATTTCTTTCTGTCTTGCAATGAGTTCCCAAATAGCAAGGGCTTCAAATCTTGGAGGCGTCTTGGAGGAGGCTTTCATTTGCACATTACTCTTCTCAAATTTTCTAACATTAAGGCACTCATTACAACCCTGGTGGTCGGTGATAAAGTGGCAGTAATACTGCCAACAGGCCGGCGGTAACCAAAATGGAATTATGACCACAGCTGAATCCGCTCGACAGACAGCCACTTTAACACACCGACCGCCACAGCGGTATCAACAAGCACCACAGCGGTAACCGCTAACAGCCAGGCGGAAGACAATGTACCGCCCAAACTATTACGACAGGCCTATCCGCCACCTTTTCTGAGGCGGTACCAACGATATCAAAAGCACAGCGGAAACAGAACACAGAAGTCAAAGGACTCACCTCGGGAGACTCAGGGAACAACCACAATGCCATGGAGCCCGAGCTGCACATATTTCCGATGCTCGTCTACCTTTTCCTGTAGTATGAACACCAACGCCAGTGAAGACAACCATGGTGAGTACTGCCGCCTAGCACATAAGGGAGGGGGGAGGAAAAAGAGAGTGACACACACACACAACACGCAACACGCAACACCCCAAAACCATACACACAATCAGATGCACAAACATTACATATCCACCCCGTACCCCTCAGGAATAATGCAAGGACAAAATGATTGGAAGAAAGTGAGTGTAATACGATAAAATAACATGAATAAGTGCATCCTGGGAAGGATGGGGTGAGTGGATGGCTTCTTCCACTGGTACTGGAGGGGGCCTTGTGCCCAGTGTGCTTCATCCAGGGAAGGATGGAGTGAGTGGATGGCATTTCCACTGGTTCTGCAGGGGGCCTTGTGCCCTGTGATGCAGATCTTGGGAAGTGCAAGGTCACAGTCTCTCACCTAGGTGTCAGACCCACAGGATTTGCAGGAGCCAGGATGCACAAGAGCCCATGGAGGCAGGACTACACACTGTCCACCGGCGGTGATGGCTGCTCAGTGGTGGCAGTGGCGGTGCTGGTGGCAGTGCTGGCAGTGGTGGGGGAAGGCTCCAGCCCATCCCCTGCAGCCTCGGACTGCTGCCCACTGGGGCTGCAGGCAGTGGTGCTGGTGGCAGTGCTGGTAGAAGTGCTGGTGGCGGTGCTGGCTGTGGTGGGGGAGGCTGCAGTCCATCCCCTGCAGCCTCTGATGGCTGCCCACTGGGGCTGCTGCTGCTGGCAGTGGTAGGCTGGTGGCGGTGCTTGCAGTGGTGGGGGGAGGCTCCAGCCCTTCCCCTGCAGCCTCAGATGGCTGAACCACCATGGTTTGTGGTGGGGGCTCCGAATGAGTCCCAGCACCAGGCCTCCTGTCCTTCCTGCCTGCTGGTGCAGGCCCCTTGCCCTTCCTGTCAGCAGCCGGGGATTGCCACTTGCCCTTCCCTCCTGCAGCTGGTAGTGCCTCCTTGCCCTTTCTAGATGCTGCTGGTGGTGCCTCCTTGCCCTTCCCTCCTGCTGCTGGTGGTGCCTCTTTGACATTCCCTGTCGCAGCTGGTGGTGCCTCCTTGCCCTTCCCTGTCGCAGCTGGTGGTGCCTCCTTGCCTTTCCCTGTCGCAGCTGGTGGTGCCTCCTTGCCCTTTCTTGATGCACCTGTGCACCTGGTGCAGGCACTCTGTCAGTGTTGCTGCCTGGTGCCCGGGATCTTCTCCCACCTGCAGTAGCTGTCAACACTACTGTGGCACTGGACTGGGTGGCTGAGGTGCTCGCCTGGGTTCTGACCACCCTGGCCAGATGAGATGGACGGTGGGTGAGTGGTAGGGAAGAGGTCAACGGTGGAGAGGAAAAGCTTCTTAGGGACATTGGGGCGGGAAGAGGGTGAAGGTTTGGCTGTGGAGGAAGAGGAAGTGGTTGTAGGAGGTGTCTCCTGTGTTCGGGTGCAGGTGCATGGGTGTTCGGTGTCTGAGTGCTTGCGTTTCTGTACTGTGGGAGGAGGGGGCACAGTCACAGTGGGAGAGGACACAGGGGACGTGTGCATGGATGTGGGGGTGGTGACTGCCAGTGAGGGGCGTGTAGTGATAAGCATGATGGTGGTAGTGGATGAGGATGTAGTGCATGCAGGTGTGAGTGTAGACGCTACTGGGAGGGAGGTGGACGAGGAGGGGGACACAGTGGAGGCAGTGGATGTTGGTATGTCTGCATTTGGATAGTGTTTGTGTGAGTGCCTGTTGGATGATGTGTGGTGCTTGTGTTTGCCTGAACCACTCCTGTGTGTTGTCCTTGGTGCATGCCGGTCTGCCTGTGTGCTTGGGATAGGTTGGGAATGAAGCGAATGGGATTGGGCATGTGAAGTTGGAGGGGGAAGGCTAGAAACAGGGACAATGGCTGCCATCAGGGAGGAAGCCAGAGCCTGGATTGATCTCTGTTGGGCGGCCATGCCAGAGTGAATGCCCTCCAGGAATGCATTTGTATGTTGCAAATGGGCTGTCAGCCCCTGGATGGTATTCACAATGGTTGACTGCCCAACAGAGATTGATCGCAGGAGGTCAATAGCCTCCTCACTCAGGGCAGCAGGGCTAACTGGGGCAGGGCCTGAGGTGCCTGGGGCGAAGTAGATGCCCACCCTCCTGGGTAAACAAGCACGGGAAAAACGCTGAGGGGCTGCTGGGAGGGCGGTGCTGGTACGGGGGTGGTGGCAGCTGTACCTGTAGTTGGGGTGGGCACAGAGGTGTCCTCCACCACCTGGGAGCTTCCATCGGAGGAGGTATCACTGTCAGAACTGTCCCCTCCAGTCTCTGCCGTGGTGCTCCCCTTGCCCTCCATCCCACTGGTGCCCTCACCGTCGGTCGAGAGACAAAGGATACCCTTGGTCAGTGGCGGCAACAACACCACCGGTGGCGTACACGACACACACACACAGGGAACAGCCCTACACACTGGGCAATGCACTAACAGTCACAATGCTAGTCACCAGCCCATGGACAGGGATACCTAACACCAATTGCAGCATACCGGAGACCCACCGACACCTGCCCAGTAGTGGATGCCTACAAGCTTGGTTGGAGGAGGTGTACATCAGACCCTGCCCAACATGGGCCCTACCCTGCAATGTCCGGCCTGGCGTAGGGGCCCCACAAGCCCACATCCCCCCACCCGGATGCCACCCCACCACATGCAAGTAGCATATTGGGGCACTGTACTCACCACCTTGTGGCTGCTGTGATGCCCTCAAGCGCCCATCCAGCTCTGGATAGGCCACCGCCAGTATGCGGACCATAAGGGGTGTCAGGGTTCGACGGGCACCCCTTTCTCGTTGGGAGGCCATCCCCAGCTGGGCCTCTGCTGTCTTCTGTGCCCAGCGTCTCAGATACTCCCACCGTTTGCGACAGTGGGTGCTCCGCCTGCCGTAGACCCCCAGGGTCTGCACGTCCTTGGCGATGGCACGCCATATACTCTTTTTTTGATGGGCGCTGACCTGCAAAGATATACACATAGTAAAAGGTATCAGTCAGACCATCCTGCCTGTGACACTCATGGCCCACCATAGCCCTCACATCCCCTTACATATAGACATTGTTCACCATACCTGCAGCATGCTGCCCAGGGCCCTTCCACCAACCCCCCCACCTACACGAGGCCCTCACACACAGCTGCACTCCATGCATTCATGCCCCATGCACCGTGCTCACAGTGTACTCACCTGTTGGTCTGGAGGCCCACACAGCATTTGGTACTGGGGTAGGACCCCATCCACCAGTCTCTCCAACTCCGCAGCAGTGAAGGCAGGGGCCCTTTCCCCAGTGACAAGAGCCATGGTCGGTTCCAGATATAGGTCACAGTGGCACTTTCAGTGTATGTCCTCTCTTGTTGAAGGTCAGGTAGCAAGTGAGTGAACATATAGAAAATAGCGGTCACATCCACAGCGGTGCGTACCGTCACTGGCGTACATCACCATTGGCCACTGCAACCCATAGGGCCCAATGGTATCCAATGAGGAGTTGCACGGTGGCTCTCGACCGCCTCCCGCAACGGCGCACAATGTCAGCAGAATTACCTAATTTCCACATGTCCATCAATACAGGACAGGCAGACGCCATTTTGGGGGGGGGGGCAAGCCATGGCAACTAACTGCATCACAGTACACATAGGCACCACTTGGGCCTATCCAACAATATACTGTTACAGTCACAACATGCAATGCAGTGTTTGGAAATATGGAATACTGACCAGCTGCTCACCATTTTGCCCCCTAGATTGCAACCGCTGCTGATGAATAGGAGATGGGGACATCCCCCGTGTACAGGCCCCTGGTGTACTTGTCAACAATGGAGAACAGGCACATTACCCTCACCTATAGACTGGACAGGGCCACAATCACAGAGCTGTGTGCCCAATTGGAACCTGACCTGATATCTGCTATCCGTCAGCCCACCGGGAACACCCTCTTGTGCAAGTCCTATCAGTGCTCCATTTCCTGGCAACTGGCTCCTTCCAAGTGACAGTGGGCTTGGCAGCAGGAATGTCTCAGCCAATGTTCTCAATAGTGCTGACCAGAGTGCTGTCTGCCCTGATTAAACATATGCGCAGCTATATCGTTTTGCCCAGGTGGAGGATTTGGCCACAATGAAAGGAGATTTCTATGCAATGGAACATATCCCCAACATTATTGGGGCAATAGATGGTACACATATTGCATTTGTCCCCCCCCCCGGAGAAATGAAGAGGTGTTCAAAAATCGAAAGAGCTTTCACTATATGAATGTGCAGATAGTGTGGCTGGCGGACCAGTACATCTCCCATGTCAATGCAAAGTATCCTTGGTCTGTGCATGATGCCTTTATCCTGAGGAATAGCAGCATCCCATATGTAATGGCTCAACTCCAGAAGCACCGGGTGTGGCTAATAGGTGAGCCCTGGTTCCCACCCAGTAGGTGTTGTTGTATGGGTATGGTGTGGACCCTAAGAGTTAGTGTGTGTCTAATAGTTGACCCTCGATATTTGCAGGTGACTCTGGTTACCGTAACCTCTCATGGCCTGTGAGGAACCCCAGGACTAGGGCAGAGGAACGTTACAATGAGGCACATGGGCGAACAAAAAAAATAATAGAAGGGACATTTGGCCTCCTGAAGGTCAGGTTTCGTTGCCTCCATCTAACAGGTGGATCCCTGTACTACTCACCCAAGAAGGTGTGCCCGATCATCGTGGCATGCTGTATGTTGCACAACCTTGCCTTACGTTGCCAGGTGCCTTTTCTGCAGGAGGATGAGGCTGGAGATGGGCGTGTGGCAGCAGTGGACCCTGTGGACAGTGAAGATGAGGAGGCAGAGAATGATGATGAGGACAACAGTGCAATAATATGACAATTCTTCCAATGACACACAGGTAAGACACTGTAATTTCCATTTACATTGACAGTTTTGTGTTTGACATTGTCACTGGCAGGCTGATTTTCCTACTTCTATGGCCACTTTCTGTACCCTTTGGCATCTCTATTTTCAGATATTTGTGCCCCACTATCGCTCCTGGTGTGTTGACTGCAGCCAACTATATGTCATTCCTATGTATACATTACTGTACAGTTGTATTACAGTGTTAAAAGCTTGTTAAACGGATACATAATTCAATCATTTGACAGACTCCATACTTGTATTTATTCAAATGGTGTTTATTTAAGTGCTAACAAGTAAAGGGGGTGGGGGGGGTGCAATGGGCTGGGGTGATGGTGGAGGAATGTCCAGGATAGAGTCCAGTCTATATAGATCACAGGTGCATTGTCCAAGGGGGCATAGGAAGTGGAGCAATGGCAATTCAAAGTGGACAGGGTGACAGAGTGGGACACAAGGGTGACAATCAGGAGAGTCTTTTTTCCTGGCGGGGGTCCTGGCAATAGTCTCTGGCTTCTGCCTGGATTGCAGGGACCATTTGCGGTGTGGTTCTCCTTCTGCAGGGGGTGGGGTGCTGGTGGCATGTTGTTCCTGTGGCGGGGCCGCCTGTCCACTAGCAGCAGCGGAGGTGGAAGGCTGTTCATCGGTTTGGCTAGTGTCAGGGACCCGCTGGCGTGCCACTGCCTCCCTCTTGGTATTGGCCATGTCTGACAGCACCCCTGCAATGGTGACTAGGGTAGTGTTGATGTCCTTCAAGTCCTCCCTGAGCCCCAGGTACTGTCCCTCCTGCAGCCGCTGGGGCTCCTGCAACTTATCCAGTATCTGGCCCATCGTCTCCTGGGAATGGTGGTATGCTCCCAGGATGTTGGTGAGTGCCTCCTGGAGAGCCGAATCCCTGGGCCTGTCCTCCCCCTGTTGCACTGCAGTCCTCCCAGCCTCCCTGTTGTCCTGTGACTCTGTCCCCTGAACCGTGTGCCCACTGCCGCCTACCCCAGGTCCCTGATCGTCCTGTGTTTGTGGGGTGGCCTAGGGTCCCTGTAGTGGTGGACACACTGCTGTTTGACATGTCCTGGGGACAGAGGTATGGGCCCGCTGGGTGGGTACTGTGCTGGCATTTCCTGAGGGGGGGGGGGGGTGCTCTGTGGTGGTATGGGACTCTGCCTGGGTTACCGACTGTTCAGAGATCCCTCATGGGCCAGGTTGGTCATCCAGATCAAAGCATCCAGAGCTGTGGTCATCACTGTGGGCCTCTTCTGGGGGGGGGGACTGGATGTTGCTGACACCTCCTCTCCTGTGATGTTGGGTGGAGGACCTGTGGGGATCTAAATGCAGTGTAATTGTTTCTGAGTGTTTCATCTTGTGCATGGGTGTGTTTCCCTCTATGGCTGTTATTGCCCTGGCAGCTTTGCCTTGTGTGAGTAGTTATTTTGTGGGCTAGGTGATTCTCTCTAGTGTGCATGCTTTAGTGATTGGTGTCCATGCAGGTCTGTGATGGGGGTCCGTGCCTTGGTGTTACATGCAGGGCTTGGTATTGGGAGGGGTGGGTTGTGATGGTGGCGTGAGTGTGAGGTGGTGGACTGATGGAAGTGAGGGTAAGGCTGGGGGTTTGTAATGGCATGCAGGTGGGGGGTGATAGTAATAGAGATTTGACTTACCAGAGTCCAGCCTGCCAGGCCCTCAGGATGCATGATTGCCAAGGCTTGCTCATCCCATGTTGTTAGTTGTGGGAGAGGAGGTGGGGGTCCACCGCCACACCGCCAATCCTCTGTACAGCTATTTGGTGACTTGCTGCTGTGGAACGCACCTTCCCCCGTAGGTCATTCCACCTCTCCCTGATGTCATCCCTTGTTCTGGGGTATTGTCCCACGGCGTTGACCACGATTCTCCACTATAGCTCCATCTTCCTAGCAATGGATGTCTGCTGTACCTGTGATCCGAATAGCTGTGGCTCTCTCCGGATTATTTCCTCCACCATGACCATTAGCTCCTCCTCTGAGAACCTGGGGTGTCATTGTGGTGCCATGGGTGCAGTGTGAGTGGTGTGGGTGAGGGTGTGTGGGGTGATGTGTTGGGGTGTGTGATGTAAGGTGTGTGGATGGTGTATAGGTGATGGTGGTGTGTGGCTGTGGTCTTGTTTGGGGTCTTGCTATCTCTCTTGTGGCAATTGTAATGATAAAGGGTTGTGGGTAATGTGGGTGGGTGTTTTATAGTGGTGTGGGTGTGGTGTTTATGTGTGTCAGGTGTATGTTATTCAAATTATCCAATGTGGTGTTGTTTTGTTAGGTTGTGTGTATTTTGAGCGTGGCGGTATGTGCCGCCAATGGTTTAGCACCATTGAATGTCCGCCGCAGTGATTCATGGGTCATAATGCTGTGGGCGTAGTTCTGTTGGCGTAACTGTGTGGGTTTTGCTACCACCAGTTTATCACTGACCTTTGGGCTGGCGGACTTGTGTGTGTGGCTGTATAGTGACCGGTTGCGATGTGTGGGTCATAATATGGGTGGCAGTAATCTGTTGCGGCAGCGGTATGTTGGCAGCAGTCAGATTGGCGGTAAGTGGTACTTACCGCCAATGTCATAATGAAGGCCTAAATGATCCATAACAAGGAAAAGCTAATGAACCCTTGTTCACAGCTATTTTACACCATTGTTTAAGCCTCATGCATGCTGAACCGCTTCTTGTTTCTGACACTTCATAAGTTGGTGCACCCTCGGGCGCTACTTTTTCACCTTCTCTAACTGGAATGAACACAATTCTTCTTAGCGTGCTTCTGAAAGCTTTGAAAAATTTCATTTTTGCTCGAATTCAATTAACCACAAAGATTTTCAATTGAATCAGGAACTATATTCAATCCCACAATCCTTTTTGCAGGCTGTTCTCAACCAGTAGCGATACAGTATTGTACCAGCAGGGCTTCACACTAGCCTACCTATACCAGCACAGCACAGAATGACATCACACTCACTTCCCTCACTCACTCAAAGCTGCTGTATTCGCTTTGCAATTGTCTCTCACATAATCAATCACTCACACTTAAATGCAAAATATTGCGAGCAAAAACCAACAACCTGTCAGCACACTTCAGATAGAAACTCAAACAGTTTGAAAGCTGTACGGACTACACTTTCGACTATGGCTTTTTAAAATTACGCAACAAGTAAAACTTGACCAGCAATTCTCACTCCTGGTTGATATTGATCCTCTGTAGGCCTTTCAGATTCACTAAATACCAACCAACAGCTCACACTCACTCAAGGAAAACTACGGGCACTGTCAAAGGTGTCTCATGACAAGCACCTCACTGCAGACAATACATTAACCAAGTGGCTTCTACACTTGTGCGTTATCAGGACCTTAAGCCTTGGCGTTCCCATCAACAACAACCGCAGACATTTTTTAGCACAAAGCGCCTCAGTCACTTTTAGTTCGATAACTCCGCAAAACACTTCACAACATCACACTTCACCGGAATCTTCAAGCAAAAAGCATTGCAAGCCAAAACCCTATTAACACTCACGCAACATGCCACTTGTAGTCACAACGCTGGAACTTCATCAATCTCTGGAACGGACCATGGGGTGAGTTACAGGGTGGGCAAATCTTGGACTGGGCAATGACATGGTCAATCCTATCTCCCCACCACTCAAACAAAAATATGATTCCTCTTCTTATGGGACAAAACCGCATCTTTCATCCTCCTCAGGAAACAAATGCACAACAAGGTCAACGTACCTTTTGACCCATAAAGATGTGTGGTAAAATATCAACAATTTTTCCAACAACACCCCATTAATTTAGACACCATGACCAATGTGGTTTTGGAAGGAAAATCAGAAATATGGGTCAAAGGTTTACTACAAACGTAAGCTCAAAGTCAGGTAGGGCATGCACAAAGCCAAGTTATGGGGATACACAATCACCAAGGGTTGCCCAATGTGAAAAAATAAATTCAGGTATACTAACATCAGTAAAACTAAACATTCAAGAAGAATGATGCAGAAAGTCAGTAGAAATATCTGAGACATGGAAATCACGCTATTCTTGAATTTAAAAAACATTTAGTCAATTCAAATTCAGTCAAATCAATAACCATTGACTGTGCACAAGTCAACCCTACAGCTATCCAAATTAGGGAAATACATGTGTGGGGAGAGACACCTGTGGGTAAAATACAGAATTTCAAAAAGGACAAAACATTTTTGGAAAATAATTTAACTCGGGCTACAGGACACTAACTAAAAAATAAAATAAAATGAGCATCACCATGGTGGAGATCCTAACCTAAAAAGGCATTTCAAGGGGAAGGGCAACTGCAGAGAGGAAGATACCTCTCCAAGGGATACAGCATTAAGGGAATCTTCATCTGCAAAGCATCTAGTCAACAAGGCATCTGCAAGCATCAGGAAGGTGTCTGTCTCAAGCCAAGACAAGACTGTGGGGGTCATTACGACCTCGGCGGTCTTGCAAAAAGACCGCCGAGGCCGCGGGAGACAGAATACCGCCATTGCCGGTGGTATTCCTAGCTCCCTATTATGACATTTCCGCTGGCCCAGCGGAAATGTCACATCAACATTGCTGCCGGCTCGTAATAGAGCTGGCGGCAATGCTGATGTGCAGCGGGTGCAATAGCACCTGTCGCGCATTTCACTGCCCGAAATTCGGGCAGTGAAATGCGCGACGAGGCTATGCCTGGGGGCCCCTGCACTGCCCATGCCAAGTGCATGGGCAGTGCAGGGGCACCCCAAGTCCCCTTACCGCCAGCCTTTCAATGGCAGTGTTTACCACCACGGACAGGCTGGTGGTCGGGGACTCATAATCCCCAGGGCAGCGGTGCTTGCACCGCTGCCCTGGGGATTATGACCGCCAGGCGGAAACCTGGCGGTAAAGTGGAGGGGCCGGCGGTATGGCCGTGGCTTTTGCGCCACGGTCATAATTGCTGACGGAACACCGCCAGCCTGTTGGCGGTGTTACCGCCAACCTACCGCCGGCCGCCAGGGTCGTAATGACGCCCTGTGTCTGCTCTGCATCTGAGCAAAGTTCGATCAGAAAACTGTAAATTAATCCACATGAAATGCTCAAATTGGTCACCATGGGTCAGTTCATTTTACGCTAAAGGGGCATCATCCAATCATAAATTATTTTCAGACTCAGTTCAACATTTTCCTAGGGCTGTCATGTGTCTCCACTTGGTTGTAAAAATTTGCATACCATTTCAGTCCCATGTTCCTGCATTACAAAACGTTCAAGGCCAAATGGGTACAGTTCTTCTGCAAATAAACAACAGACTTTTTACAAATAGGACTTTGCTTCTCATGGGAACGGAATCTGGAAGAAGACTTCATGTTGTGAAAAAACAATTCAGCACATTTTACATAACTGCGAAATACAAGCGCTGTAGGACTTAGTTATGCTGACACAAGAAAATATAAAATGCAGTTGAAAAATACTTGTTAATAAAACACATATAATAACCAAACTTTTAAATTTATCAGCAATAATTTTTCATTAGTATGAGTAAAACATTTCATTTAAATTGTAAAGGTTTTGTTATTGCATTACACTAAGTATAACAGAGAACTGCATTTTTCTCACTTGCACGTTATTTCAATCATTAATCTTTCATAAAACATAAGAAATCTAAATTTGTTTTGACATTGACTATTAGTTTAGTATCTAAATTACATTTTAACATCAACTTTAACCTTCTAGCATGTGACTTATTTGAAAAGGCACATATGCTGAAAATTTAAAATGCGTGTCAGTGAAGCTTTCTACATTTGTTTTCATCTCTTTTACATTTATGGGCTTACACTTGCCACACTCTGCTGACTTTTGTGACATGAGAGGCACAGCAAAAATTTACGCTCTATCACCCATTATAAAGACAAGGTCAGAAGAATCTGTATTTTTGTCTGTATGTTCGATGGAGATGTAATAAAATATTCTTTAGAGGCATGTGTATGATCTTACCTCTTGCAGCCCAATAAACACCAAGGCAGTCAGCTCACATAAATAATCATGCTCCGTGTGGAAATGCTCTTACAAGATGGCCACTGCATAAGTCCCTGTGTGCATGTAAACTTGAGTCTTTACTCTTCCACTCACATGTGCATCTTACTCTGATGAACACACAGAAAGACATGTATGCTCCCTTTCATTGGGTTGGCAGGATCAACAAGCTAGAGGGCACACTCTCCAGATTTTTGTCTGTTAAACACATTGTTTGATTTTATGGGGTCCATTTAGCTATTACCAGCTGGCCTCTGCATCAGTGTGAATCTATACCCACTAGCGTCTTTTACCGTCAAGCTGCAATTGCTCCTTAGTCTATTGAACTAACTGAGAAGACTGTGGTCCCATTCTCAAGCACCCACCATCAATGAACTGGAGCCGATAGTTTTTAATCTTCAGGAGGCACTCTGTTGGATTTTATGTGGTCCTTTCCACCCACCATCCTAAAAAACTCAAGATATTACCTGAAGCAATACTTCTTTTGTACCTCCAGCATTAAAACATTTTTTGAAAAAATACTGGATGAAATGATGAAAAGACAGGAAAAAGTGAACAAAATAAGAGATAATGGATTGCAACAGACAGTCACGAACTACTGTCAAATATGATTCAGACCAATATGCGTCAAGGACTGGAAGTTAGAATGATCTGCTGAGGCCCCTTCTAGATTGAACAGTCTAGTGAGCACGGTGCCAATGTCCACATAATAGTATCTTAACTGAAAATGAAGTTTGTAAATGAACAGAATAGCAAAACACCAAACTCCTCCTAAAAGAACAGTAAAGAGAAAATTGCAGGCCAATTTGCAGAAGCAGAGTTAAGTAGAATGTTATGTTACAGGTGCAAGGAGCAAAAATGAGGAACAAAAATGAAAGTAAGGGGACAAAAAAATGCAATGAAAACTAAGGGATCAAATGTGATGCAACCTTCGCTTATAACTGTCTGCTCAAATCTGTTTCCAATAGGAACTGATATCACAGGAAAATTACCATACTTCATCTTGGATTGGGATCCTCCAACAACATCCATTCAACAGACCACCATCTTGGAAAGCGTATGGCATAAAGCTTGTCCCTGTCCTCATGCTTGAAATCATGTTTTTCACCTGGTCTTGTGCACAGTGTGTCAATGGAACCAATTCATATCTGACTGATGAGCTCATAACAAGGATGAAACTGCTCCTAGGTTGCTTGTGTTCCGGTTCAGGAAGGGTCTGATTTGCAAGTTTGGGCTGGACTGTTACCACTAGAGCAGGATCAAGACTGATTTGCATATAGCTGGGTCCAAACTGAGGTGGCACGGTGAGCAGAATAGTGATTGATTGAGACATGACCTAAGCGCAATGGCTGAGATTAATTCAAGAATTCTATCCATCTCTTTTTGTACACATTAGCACATAGATATAGCCACTCCCACAGGCAGTAACTTCCACCGAAGTTTGCAAAGCACACACCACAATCAGTTAGAATATGTATGTTTCACTTTTGTGTCATCATATCAACATATAATTGCACATCTCAGCAGGTAATTAGGGGATTATAATCCTGCTATAACAGTTAGTAAATTGGGTTTGAATCCATGTAGTTTGCCAAGTCAAATCCAATAATTTGTTGCTGTGATCTGAGTAAATACATAGCATTGTTCACATTAAAGAGACCAAGAACAGACGGTAGGGCCCACAAAGCCCTTTCACTGGACTTGATAGTGGATCTTCTCTGGTATAGTCTACACACATCAAATTTGTAGAGAAAAATATTACAGAAGCACACAACATAGTTCAGTAAGAACAATTAAAACATCCAATAGTGTATTCAGAAATAAAGGTGAAGCAAAAGTTGTTTTTATTCTTCAAGTTTTCTCCAGATCCTAGTCTGTGTAATACATCATCAAATAAACAGCAGCCAACACATGTTTTGTCCCTAAAACTTTTTCAGGGCTGCAAATAATATATACAAGAAGTCTCATAGTACAGTGCTTTTTTATTACAACTTAAAAAGTTATATTTGCTCTCAAAAGGAGTAATACAATCAAAAATCCAGAGGATTGTGGCTCACTCATGAGAAAAGACTGATAGATAAAAATGCCTGTAGTGTAAAGGCCATCTAAGAAGTCAGATTCCAAATGAAAACATGCAACCTGAAGCTCAGGTATTGCTCAAAATGCATCACAGCTTAACTTCCGAGATCAAACCATACCACACTAAAAGCATGTGATCTCTGACCTCAGCAGCTAAGATTGTATTACCCCCTCACAACCTGCATGCCACCACCACCACCATACCTCCACCAGCATTCTACCCTAACCACTAGCACCCTAATCACCACCCTGCAACTACCACCCTACCATCATCATACTGCCACCACCACCATCCTAAACTAAACATCACAACTGCTTTACTAACCACCACCACAACCAAACTCTAACCACAACCACTACCCTAACCACCAACTTTACCACCCTCACCCTAACCACCATTCTAACCATCACCACCATTCTATCCACCACCCAAACAATCACCACCATTATCCTAACACCAACCAAGCCACCACCCTAACCACCACCCTACCACCATAACCACAACCTTAATCATCACCATTACCACCACTGGCCAAACCACCACCACCCTAACCAGCCTACTACCACCCTGCCCTCACCACCTCACCAACACCACCTTACCACCATAACTGTAATTCAACCACCCTGCCACAACCACTCTACCACCAACCTACCCACCACTACCACCCTAACACCACAATCATACCCTAACCACCACCACCGTACCCTACCCTACAACCATCCTACTCCAAGCCTACTGTAACCGGGCGCCTCCGGACGGCGGTTCCGGGTCGGAGCGAACGACCGCCGGAGGATACCCCGGGGGCACCCGAGGGATTCCTGACGTGATCACGTCCAACGTCATCCGTCAGATAGAAGGAGGAAGGACGACCGACGGGGAGAGAGAGTCGCGCGACCCAGAGAGAGACGCCGACGTCAGGGAGAGCCGGAGAGACGAACGCCGCGGACCACCAAGAGAGAAGGAAAACCCCGCCGTAGAGAAGGAACAGCGGACGGAGAGCGGAAACCCTTGGGCGCCTCCCGCCCCTGTCGAGACGAAGTCGGGAGATCGCCTACAAGCCGGCCACGTCCCTGGAGGGGCGTGGCCAAGTCAGGTACGAGCGTACCGGGGCTGGGACTGGGGTTCTGGGTGGTTGGCTCGGTTTAAAGGGACTAAGAGGGGAGGGCTGAGGTCGTGTAGGGAAGGGGAGCCTATTTAACCAGCACCACAGTTAACTGAAGGGTAACCCCACAAGGACCGTACCCAGACCAGTGGATAAAACTGTAAGGGGGTCACAAACAGGGCACAACGAAAGGAAGACACAAGAGAAACGTAACCCCACCTTCCTCCACCTCCACACAAACCCCCCCCCTCTCACTCCTTACTAACCCCAATTAACCCTATATAAATAAATTTCCCCACTTACCTGTTCCTTTCTCCTTCTTTGTTTTGGGAAATCCTGGGGCCATGAGAGCCGGGTGAACAAGACCTCTCCCTCCGGACCGGACCAGGCTGTCCCGGGAACCTCAAGGAACCCTGAAAAGAAAAGGGATTTATATATTAGTTTTGGACTTGGAATATAACACTTTGGCGGAAAAGCTAGTGCTACAATCCCAACGAAGAAATAAATAAACGTACTACACCCTTAAGTGCCGCGTCTGTCACCTTCTTCCAATATCCCCTCGACTCGGGATAAAAGACCCCGTCACACCTACCCTAACCACCTCCTTAACCACAACTGCCCTACCCTATCCATTACCCTACCCTAACCATCACCCTGACAACCACCATCCTAACCATCAAAATCCTAACCACCACCACAACCCCCACCCTCACCACTGCCATACTACCACCAGTCTACCACCCCACCACCCTAACCACTACCCTCACCACCTTACCACCCTACCACCATCAATGTACCACCATAACTGTAACAGCAACACCCTACCACAACCATTCTACTACCAACCTGCCTACCAATGCCACCCTAAACACTGCCACCCTGTCCTTACTACCACCATCCTCCCTAGTTACCAACAACCTACTCTACCCTAACCACCACTACCACCTTGCCCCAGGACCACCCTACCCAACACCCTGACAACCACCACCCCTAACCACCACCTCCTCCTTCACCACCATCACCGCTACCACCACCACTGCCGTACCACCACCACCATACCACCCCACCACTCCAACCACCAGCACTATCCTCACCACCCTAACCATGATCACCCTAACCACTACCGCCATGCTCAATCACCACCACCCTACCCTAACCACCACCACTCTAGCCACCACCTGACCCTAATCACCACCATCCTAACCACAATCACCCTACCCACCAGCACCACCATTACTACCACCCTACCCACAGCCACCACCCTCACCTTTACCACTACTACCCTACCCACAATAGCACCCTAACCTCCATGACGCCCTAACCAGAACCACTCTACCCTAACCAGCATCACCATACCCTAACAGCCACCAACTTAACCAAATACACCATCCTAACTACCACCATCATAACTACCACCACCCTAACCACTACAACCATCCTACCACCACCACCCTACACACCTTACCACCACCCTACCCCTACTACCACTGCCACACTGCCACCACTTTCCCCCACCACCACCCTACCCACTGCCCTCACCACCTCCTCGACCCTAACCACCAAAGCCCTAACCACCACCACTGTAACCCCAACATCTACATCCACCCTAACCACCAACACCCTAAACATAACCACCACCACCATAATCATCGCTACCACCCAAATTCCAACCACCACCATCCCACCCTAGCCACTCCCACCCTACCTTACCTTACCCACCACCACTCTACCCTAACCACCACTACCCTGGCAACTACAACCACCATAACTACCACAACTGCCTTCACCACCACCACTCTCCCCATCAGCACCATCCCCTCACCACCATCATGTTATACCCACCCTCACCACCACTATCCTCACCACCACCACCACTCTTGCCAGCCTTAACACCATCACCACCTCATACCCTCACCACCACTACCACCACCCTCAATATCCCCACCCTAATCTCCCTTCCCTAAACACCACCACCCTTTCACTACCTCTGGCTCTCAATTCCTGTAGAAGATCTTTCTTTTTTAATAACCATTTTCAACTCATGACTTTATTGTTGTTTTCATGGAAAGGCCTTGGTATGCATTTGTTTACTCTTGAGTAACTTGTTCTCCCCTGAAATGATGCCTCTAGGTATCCAGTTAGGCAAGTTGTATCAAAGATTAAGAAACATTTACACATTGCTTGTAGCTATCTCTCAACCTGATGGCCTTATCTATGGAAATCAAAATGTGTACATTGAGAAGGAAATCGTTTGCAGGATGTTGCTATGAACCCTAGGGCAAGTGCTCCCTGGCAGAAATACATTTGCATAAACCAAATATTTGATTGCCTTGTACATTTGAATTGCTGTGCAGTGAGAATAAGAATAAGAATAAGACAAAAAAAACAGTGTTCATTGCATTATGTGGCTTGCTTTTAATAAAGCAACAGACAAACTCAGTATTTTCTTTTTGAAGACTGCATATGTGGACATCCCTTCCTCTTCTTGTGTTTTCCCTCCCTGAAGCATGGCCTTGTTATTTCTGTCCTTCCACTGCTTACTTTTTTCAGACACTCTTTTTCTTTGGTGAAGCACTCCATGAGAGTGCAAGTGTTTTTTAGCTACCTCCCTTGTGTACTTCTCTTCGCCTCTCCACTACCCGTGTGCTTTCCCCTGCATTGCTTTCTCGACTATGGTCCTCATTACAACCCTGGTGGTCGGTGATAAAATGGCAGTAATACCGCCAACAGGCCGGCGGGAAAACAAATGAAATCACGACCATGACGGAAACCTCCAACACAGACAGCCACTTTACCACTCCGACCGCCATGGCGGTAGCAACAAACACCGCGGCGGTAACCGCCAACAGACAGACGGAAGACAATGTACCGCCCACACTATTACAAGGCACCAATCGAACAGCTTTTCTGGGGCGGTACCAACGCCATCAAAAGCACGGCGGAAACAGTCTTTGGAACGGAAACCCGAGTTACAGGTCCTGCCGATGCTGGTCTACTTCCTCGTCTACCAGGAACATCAAAGACGCCGGCGACGACCACAGTGACTACTAGATCTAGCACGCAGGGGAGTGGGGGGAGGAAAAAGAGAATGACACACACATGCAACACCCACACCCCGAACCCACAACAACATACACACTAACACATGCAATTACATCACAGATACACCCCGCCACCCCCTGGAAGAACGCAAGGAGCAAATAAAATGAGTTTAACAAGTGTAATAATCGAAAATTCAGATAGGCCAAGATAACTTTAAAACATCAGTATATATAAATATTCACAGCAAGTACACAAGTCCGTATAGTGTCCCGTTAAATGTCCGTGGACCAGTGGTCCCAAAAAGCATGGGCGAATCCCACACATGAAACCTGCCTCAAAACGGAGAGAACACTGCAGGGGAATCAGGTCGGAAAAAAAAAAGGCACCTCAGTGGGAAAGGGAGGGGGGCACCTCAGCCGAATGATGGGACACCGCCGCCACTACTCATTGATGGGGCTCCATGCCCACTACCTGGTCCTGGGGAGTGCAAAGCCACAGTCTCTCAAGTGGGTGGTTTGCCCACTGCTTGGTCCTGGGGAGTGCAAGGCCACGGTCTCTCAAGTGCGTGGTTTGCCCACTGCTTGGTCCTGGGGAGTACAGAGCCACAGTCTCTCAAGTGGGTGGTTTGCCCACTGCTTGGTCATGGGGAGTGCAAAGCCACAGTCTCTCAAGCGGATGGTTTGCCCACTGCTTGGTCCTGGGGAGTGCAAGGCCACAGTCTCTCAAGTGGGTGACATATTCCACTGGTTTTGGAGGGGACTTTGTGCCCAGAGTGCTTCATCCTGCCAAGGACTGTGTTAGTGGATGCTTTACTCCACTGGTTCTGGAGGGGGCATGGTGCCCAGAGGACTTCATCCCGCCTAGGACTGTTTTAGTGAATGCTTTTCTCCACTGGTTCAGGAGGGGGCATGGTGCCCAGTAATGCTGCACCAGTGGTGTGGCAGTTCCCATTCCCTCACATGGGAGTCTGAGCCACGAGATTTACCTGTAACAGGTAGCATGATACTCCATGGAGGCAGAGCCACACTCCTCTTTGCGACGACTAAGGCTGCAAACTGCTGGTAGTGCCAGGTCTGGTGGCGGTGCCTCATGTAGAGTGTGCAGGGTCCAGGATATCTCCTGCAGCCTCGGAAGCCTGCACACTGGGGATGCTGCTTATGTCCGCTGTAGTGGCACTGGCTGGGCACGTCGCGGGGCAGGTGGAGGTGGCTGGGGCGGTGGCTGCGAAGGACATGCTGCCGGTGGTGCAGGTGTCTGCACTTGTGGAGGGAGACACCAGGCCGTCTCCTGCAGCCTCGGAAGGGTGCCCACTGGGGATGATGCTGGTGACTGTAGTAGAGGCAGCAGACGTGCAGGTGGTGGTGCAGATGGTGGTGCAGGTGGTGGTACAGGTGGCGGTGCAGGTTGCGGCCGTTCCGGCGGTGGCCACCGCCGTACAGGTTGCTGGTCTGTCTTGCAAAAGGGGTGACACCAGTCCCTCACCCGGAGGCTCCGTGGCCTGAGCTGACTTCCCTTTGCCCTTGTGTCCCTTCCCCACCTTAGAAGTTGCTGCTGGGATCTTGGCACTGTCCTCTTTGGTTCTGGGAGAGGCCTTGCTAGGTGGTTGGTGCGGCTTCTCTCTTCGGCAAGCTGGCCCCTTCTTCACCTTGGCAGGTGGTGGAATAGGGGGGTCCTTGCCTTCACTAGGTGGCACAACTGGAAGAGGTAGTGGTTGTAGGAGGTGTACGTCTGCTGAGTTTGGGTGAAGGTGCATGGGCTGGAGGCTGTTGTGAGGTGGGAGGCTGTTAAGTGGGTGTGTGCCGGCGTTTGTGTACTTTGGGAGAAGGGCTCACAGACACACTGGGAGAGGACACAGGGGACGTGTGCATGGTTGTGGGGGTGGTGATTGCACGTGAGCGGTGTGTGGTGATGGGCGTGGTGGTGACGGAGGTAGTGGCTGAGGATGCAGTGCATGCAGGTATGAGTGGAGACGAGACTGAGAGGGAGGTCGATCACGTGGAGGAGGGGGACACAGTGGAGGCAGTGGATGTTGGTGTGTCTGCATGGGCATGGTGCTTGTGTGAGTGCCTGTGGGATGTGTGGTGCTTATGTTTGCCTGAGCCACTTTTGTGTGTTGATTTGGGTGAATGCTGGTCTGAAGGTGTGCTTGGGATAGGCTGGGGTTTAGGGGACTGGAACTGGGTAGAGGAAGTTGGAGGGGAGAGGCTACACACAAGGATAATGGCTGCCATCAGTGCTGAGGCCAGAGCCTGAAATGTTCTCTGTTGGGCTGCCACGCCAGAATGAATGCCCTCCAGGTATGCATTTGTTTGCTGCAAATGCCTCTCGACACCCTGGATGGCATTCAAAATGGTTGACTGCCCAACAGTGAGGGATCTCAGGAGGTCAATAGCCTCCTCACTGAGGCAGCAGGACTGACTGGGGCAGGGCCTGAGGTGCCTGGGGCGAAGGAGATGCCCACCCTCCTGGGTGAGCGGGCACGGGAATCACGCTGAGGGGCTGCTGGGAGGGTGGTGCTGGTAGGGGGGTGGCGGCTATACCTGTTTTTGTGGTGGGCACAGAGGTGCCCGCCACCGCAAGAGAGCTCCCATTAGAGGAGGAGTTGTTGTCGCTGGTGTCCCCTCCTGTTCCTGTCGTGGAGCTCCCCTCACCCTCTGTCGCACTGGTGCCTTCAGACTCCGTACATTCACCCTCCTGGGCCATGTGCGTTGCAGCTCCCTCCTGCTCCGGTGTCATTGCTCCTCCGCCAGATGATGCTAATGCACACAAGGACAGGGTGACAAAACAAAAAGGGGAGGGAAGAGACAGAGGATACCCTTGGTCAATGCCAGCAACAACACCACCGTTGGCATACACTACACACAGGGAGCAGCCCTATGCAGTAGTCCATGCACTAGCAGTTAGTGGGAAAAATACCTGCCCATGGGGGGCTATGCCTAAGCCCATTTGCTGCACACCTGGAACCCACAGGAGCCTGACTAGTTGTAGATGGCCACTACCACTTTTGGGGTTGGAGTGGCACAGAGCCTACCTAACAAGGGACCTACCCTACCACGTTCGCCCTGGCCTAGGTGAACCCACAGCCTACATCCCCCACCCAGACACCTCGTAAAGCGCGCAGAGTCAGCTGAATGAGACTGTACTCACCCCCTTGTGGCTGCTGTGATGCCCTCAAGCGCCCATCCAACTCCGGATATGCCACTGCCAGCATCCAGAACATCAGGGGGGTCATGGTGTGATGGGCACCCCTTCCATGTTGGGAGGCCATCCCCAGCTGGGCCTCCGCCGTCTTCTTGCTCCAGCGGCGCAGGTCCTTCCATCTCTTGCGGCAGTGGGTGCTCTGTCTATGATAGACCCCCAGGGTCCGCACTTCCTTGGCGATGGCACGCCAAATACCCTTCTTCTGGTGGGCAGGGCACTGACCTACAGGAAAGGTAAAGTAAGAATGGATTTTACTCCCCCATCCAGTTCTTTCTTACTCATGGCCACAACTTTCCAACCATGCCCTGAAACACATACACTGACCATCCTCACAGGCCACAGCCCCCCCATGTATCTTCCATCCAGTCCACTCCACACATTAGTGTCCCATCCACCATGCACACAGTGTACTCACCTGTTTGTATGGAGGACCGTAGAGTAGGGTGTACTGGGGGAGGACCTCATCCACCAGGTTGTCCAACTCCTCCGTGGTGAAGGCGGGGCCCTTTCCGCAGACACTGTAGCCATTGTCGCTTCCAGACTCAGGTCACAGCAGCACTTGCAGTGTAGGTCCTCTCCTGTTGAAGGTCAGGTATCAAGTGAGTGCACAGATAGAAAATGGTGGTCATGTCCGCGGCGGTGAGTACCGTCACTGCCGGCGTACATCGTCATTGGCTCCTGGAACCCATAGGGCCCAATGATAACCAATGCTGAATTGCGCAGCGGTCTTCGTCCGCCCACCGCGACGCTGCACAATGCCAGCGATGGTACCTCATTTCCCCTTGTCCCTCCTTACAGGTCAGGCAGCTGCCATTTCAGGGGGGCACATGGCAGGGCATTGAACTGCGTCACAGCACTTTTGGGCAGGAATACATACAGACAGCGCAACACACCGATGACATCACAATAGTGCAAAACACCCTTGCGCAACCTATGTGGTATATGACCCTCTGCTCACCATTCTCCTCCATAGGGCACATCCGCTGGGGCAGATGATGAGATGGCGTCATCCTCTGGTGTACAGACCCCTGGTGGACCTGTTGACAATGGAAGATAGACACATCATTATCACCTACAGACTTGATCGTGCCACAATCCATGAACTGTGTGCCCAGTTGGAGCCTGACCTGATGTCAGCTATCCGCCATCCCACAGGAATCCCCCTTCTAGTGCAGGTCCTGTTAGTGCTCCATTTCCTGGCAGGTGGTTCCTTTCAAACAACAGTGGCCATGGCATCAGCGATGTCTCAGCCAATGTTCTCTAACGTGTTGTCCAGAGTGTTGTCTGCCCTGCTAAAACACATGCACAGCTACATCGTTTTCCCCCAGGTGGAGGATTTGCCCACAGTGAAAGGTGACTTTTACGCCCTGGGACATATCCCCAACATCATTGGTGCTATTGATGGTACACATGTGGCATTTGTCCCCCCGCAGGAATGAACAGGTGTAAAGAAACAGCAAAAGCTACCATTCCATGAATGTGCAGATGGTGTGTTTGGCAGACCAGTACGTCTCCCATGTGAATGCCAAGTATCCTGGCTCAGTGCAAGACGCTTACATTTTGAGGAATAGCAGCATCCCTTATGTGATGGGCCAACTCCAGAGGCACCATGTGTGGCTAATAGGTGAGCCCAAGGTCCACACACAGTTTGAATAGGTGTCTGGGTATGGGAGAGTCCCTAAGGGTTTGTGTATGTCTAATAGATACCCCTCGATATTTGCAGGTGACTCTGGTTACCCCAACCTGTTATGGCTACTGACCCCAGTGCGAAATCCCAGGACAAGGGCAGAGGAACGCTACAATGAGGCACATGGGCAAACTAGGAGGATTATAGAGCGGACTTTCGGTCTCCTGAAGGCCAGATTCCGGTGCCTCCATCTGACAGGTGGATTCCTATACTACTCACCAAAGAAGGTGTGCCAGATAATTGTGGCATGCTGTATGTTGCGCAACCTGGCTTTGCGATGCCAGGTGCCTTTTCTGCAGGAGGATGGGCCTGATGATGGTCTTGTGGCAGCTGTGGAGCCTGTGGACAGTGAAGGAGAGGAGGCAGAAGAAGAAGATATTGACAACCGAAACATCATCATGCAATACTTCCAGTGAGACACAGGTAAGAGACTGGCACTGCTCCTCTCATATTAGACTACTGTAGAACATTGCATGAGTCTGGCTTTTTACCTCTGTGTGTGGACCCTGACAGTTCACTTTGGCTTTCCTTTTCACAGATCTGGGTACCACATTCTGCCTTCTGCTATGTTCACTGCTGCCCAACAACTGTCATACTTTGGTATGTGCAAATGAACATTGCCATTGATATTTGTCAGAGAGGTTGTAATAACACATTTGTGAAAGTGCAGACTGACTCCAGATTGTTTTGTGATTCAAGGGTGTTTATTTAAGTGCTGAACAGTGGAGGGAGATGTGCAATGGGCTGGGGTGATGGTGGAGGAATATCCATGGTAGAGTCCAGTCTCTTTGTATCACAGGTACATTGTCCAAGGGGGCATAGGAAGTGGACCAATGGCAGTTCAAGGTGGTCAGGGTGGCATAGTGGGACAGTAGGGTGACAATCAGGAGAGTCTTATTTCCTCGCGGGGTTCTTGGAAATGTTCTCTGTCTTGTGCCTGGATCGCAGGGACCGTTTGCGGGGTAGTTCTCCTTCTGCAGGGGGTGGGGAGCTGGTGGCCTGTTGTTCCTGTGGCGGGACCTCCTGTCCACTAGCAACGGCCGACATGGAGGGCTGTTCATCGTTCAGGCTAGTGTCAGGGGCCCGTTGGTGTGCCACTGTCTCCCTCATGGTGTTGGCCATGTCTGCCAGCACCCCTGCAATGGTGACCAGGGTGGTGTTAATGGACTTCAAGTCCTCCCTGATCCCCAAGTACTGTTCCTCCTTCCATCCGCTGGGTCTCCTGAAACTTCGCCAGTACCGTGCCCATTGTTTCCTGGGAATGGTGGTATGCTCCCATGATGTTGGAGAGTGCCTCGTGGAGAGTGGGTTCCCTGGGCCTCTCCTTCCTGTAGGAGGCTGGCCTGGCTTGTAGTGGGTACCGGAGGTACTTGCACCTTGTGCCAGGTCCAGTTATCCCTTATTAGTGTAGAAGAGGTGTTTCTAGCAGCTTAGGCTGATAGAAGGTAGCTATGGCAAAGCAGCTTAGGCTGAACTAGGAGACATGTAAAGCTCCTACTATACCACTGGTGTCATATGCACAATATCATAAGAAAACACAATACACAGAAGTACTAAAAATAAAGGTACTTTATTTTTATGACAATATGCCAAAAGTATCTCAGTGAGTACCCTCAGTATGAGGATAAGTTATATACACAAGATATATGTACACAAACCTAAATTATGCAGGTAATAGCAAGAAAAGTAATGCAAGCAGTGTAAAGTTACAAAAGATTGCAATAGGAGCACATAGGTATAGAGGCAACACAAACCATATACTCCAAAAGTGGAATGCGAACCACGAATGGACCCCAAACCTATGTGAGCTTGTAGAGGGTCGCTGGGACTGTAAGAAAACAGTGAGGGTTAGAAAAATAGCCCACCCCAAGACCCTGAAAGGTAGGTGTAAAGTGCACTTACTACCCCCAGAGAGCACAGAAGTCGTGATAGGGGGATTCTGCAGGACGAACAAACACCAGCAATGCAACAACAGTGGATTTCCGGACCTGAGTACCTGTAAGACAAGGGGACCAAGTCCAATAGTCGCGACAGTGTCGAGAGTGGGCAGGAGTCTAGGAAATGCCAGCTGAGGGTGCAAGGAAGCTGCCACCTGTTGGATGAAGCTTGGAGTTATGCAAGAAAGAAGAAGACTAGGAACTTCCCCTTTGGAGGATGGATGTCCCACGTCGCGATGAAGCTTGCAGAGGTGTTCCGACGCAGAAAGACTACAAACAAGCCTTGCTAGCTGCAAGGGTTGTGGTTAGGGTTTTTGGGTGCTGCTGTGGCCCAGGAGGGACCAGGATGTTGCCACTTGGAGGAGGAGACAGAGGAGGTGCTCAGCAACGTAGAGAAGCCTCACAGAAGCAGGCAGAACCTGCAGAAGCACCTGAACAGGCACTTAGAAGAAAAGTGAACTTGAGTCCACCCGAAGTCACAAAAGGGAGTCCCACGACGCCGGAGGACAACTTAGAAGGTTGTGCACTGCAGGAAGGAGTGTTGGGGACCCAGGCTTGGCTGCGCACAAAGGAAATCCTGGAAGAGTGCACAGGAGCCCGAGCAGCTGCAAATCACGCGGTACCCAGCAATGCAGCGTAGCGTAGGGAGGCAAGGACTTACGTCCACCAAACTTGGACTGAAGAGTCACTGGACTGTGGGAGTCACTTGGACAGAGTTGCTGAGTTCCAGGGACCACGCTCGTCGTGCTGAGAGGGGACCCAGAGGACCGGTGATGCAGTCTTTTGTTGCCTGCGGTTGTAGGGGGAAGATTCCGTCGACCCACGGGAGATTTCTTCAGAGCTCCTGGTGCAGAGAGGAGGCAGGCTAACCCCAGAGCATGCACCACCTGGAAACAGTCGAGAAAGCCGGCAGGATGAAGCGATACAAGGTTGCTAGTAGCCGTCTTGCTACTTTGTTGCGGTTTTCCAGGTGTCCTGAGCAGTCAGCAGTCGATCCTTTGGTAGAAGGTGAAGAGGGAGATGCAGAGGAACTCTGGTGAGCTCTTGCATTCGTTATCTGAAGAATTCCCCAAAGCAGAGACCCTAAATAGCCAGAAAATGAGGTTTGGATACCTAGGAAAGAGGATTGGCTACCAAGAGAGGTAAGAGCCTATCAGAAGGAGCCTCTGACGTCACCTGCTGGCAATGGCAAATCAGAGCAGTCCAGTGTGCCACAGACACCTCTGTTTCCAAGATGGCAGAGGTCTGGGACACACTGGAGGAGCTCTGGGCACCTCTCCTGGGAGGTGCAGGTCAGGGGAGTGGTCACTCCCCTTTCCTTTGTCCTGTTTCACGCCAGAGCAGGGCTGGGGGATCCCTGAACTGGTGTAGACTGGCTTATGCAGAGATGGGCACCATCTGTACCCATCAAAGCATTTCCAGAGGCTGGGGGAGGCTACTCCTCCCCAGCCTTCACACCTATTTCCAGAGGGACACCCTCTCTCAGAGGAAATCCTTTGTTCTGCATTCCTGGGCCAGGGCTGCCTGGACCCCAGGAGGGCAGAAACCTGTCTGAGGGGTTGGCAGCAGCAGCAGCTGCAGTGGAGACCCCGGAAAGGCAGTTTGGCAGTACCCAGGTTCTGTGCTAGAGACCCGGGGGATCATGGGATTGTCTCCCCAATGCCAGAATGGCATTAGGGTGACAATTCCATGATCTTAGACATGTTACATGGCCATGTTCGGAGATACCATTGTGACGCTGTACATAGGTAGTGACCTATGTACAGTGCACACGTGTAATGGTGTCCCCGCACTCACAAAGTCTGGGGAATTTGACCTGAATGATGTGGGGGCACCTTGGCTAGTGCCAGGGTGCCCACACACTAAGTAACTTTGCACCCAACCTTCACCAGGTGAAGGTTAGACGTATAGGTGACTTATAAGTTACTTAAGTGCAGTGGTAAATGGCTGTGAAATAACGTGGATGTTATTTCACTCAGGCTGCACTGGCAGGCCTGTGTAAGAATTGTCAGAGTTTCCTATGGGTGGCAAAAGAAATGTTGCAGCCCATAGGGATCTCCTGGAACCCCAATACCCTGGGTACCTTAGTACCATATACTAGGGAATTATATGGGTGTACCAGTATGCCAATGTGAATTGGTAAATTTAGTCACTAGCCTGTTAGTGACAAATTTGGAAAGCAGAGAGAGCATACCACCGAGGTTCTTGTTAGCAGATCCTCAGTGAGACAGTTAGGCATCACACAGGGAACACATACAGGGCACATACTTATGAGCACTGGGGTCTTGGCTAGCAGGATCCCAGTGACACATAACAAACACACTGATAACATAGTGTTTTCACTATGAGCACTGGGCCCTGGCTAGCAGGATCCCAGTGAGACAGTAAAAACACCCTGACATATACTCACAAACAGGCCTAAAGTGGGGGTAACAAGGCTAGAAAGAGGCTACTTTCCTACACTCCCCCTGTCGCACAGCAGTCCTCCCAGCTTCCCTGTTGTCCTGTGCCTCTGTCCCCTGAACCGTGTGCCCACTACCACTGACCCCAGGTCCCTGATCGTCCTGTTTTAGTGGGGTTGCCTGGGGTTCCTGTAGTGTTGGACACACTGCTGATCGACGTGTCCTGGGGACAGTGGCATGGGCCCGCTGGGTGGGTGCTGTGGTGGTGTTTCCTGAGGGGGGAGGTTCAGTGGTGGTTTGGGACTGTGGCAGGGGAACCGACTGTCCAGAGGTCCCTGATGGGCCGGGCTGGTCATCTTGATCCAGGGGTGCAGAGCTGCTGTCATCACTGTGGGCCTCTTCTGTGGTGGGACTGGCCTGTATATGGCTGGCACCTCCTGGTGACGTTGGGTAGGGGTCCTGTTGGGGTGTAAATGCATAGTTATTGTATCTGTGTGTGCCATCTTGTGCAATGGGTGAGTTTCCCTCTTCTCCTGTGCTTCCATTACTGCCTTGGCCCTTGTGTGAGTGGTGATTTTGTGGCCTGAGTTAGTCTCTCTACTGGACATGCTTTGGTGATGGGTGTCCATGCAGGTCTGTAATGGGTGTCCATGCATTGGTGTTACATGCAGGGCTTGGCATTGGGATGTGTGGGTTGTGATAGTGGGTTATCTGTGAGGTGATAGAGTGATGGGAGTGAGGGTAAGGGTGGGGGTATGTGATGGCATGCAGGTAGGGAGGGGATATAGTAGTAAAGATTTGCCTTGCCAGAGTCCAGTCCTCCTGCTACTCCTGCGAGGCACTCGGGATGCATGATTGCCAAGACTTGCTCCTTCCATGTTGTTAGTTGTGGGGGAGGAGTTGGTGGTCCACCGCCAGTCCTCTGTACGGCCACCTGGTGTCTGGATACCATGGGACGCACCTTCCCCCGTAGCTCGTTCCACCTCTTCCTGATGTCATCCCATGTTCTTGGATGCTGTCCCACTGCATTGACCCTGTCGACAATTCTCCGCCATAGCTCCATCTTCCTTGCAATGGATGTCTGCTGCACCTTTGATCTGAATAGCTGTGGCTCTACCCGGATGATTTCCTCCACCATGACCCTGAGCTCCTCCTCAGAAAACCTGGGGTGTCTTTGAGGTGTCATAATGTGATATGGGTGATGTGTGGGGTGATGTTTGTTGTGATGTGTTGGGGTGTGTTCTTTGAGGTGCTTGGATGTTGTATGAGTGATGGTGTTGTGTGCCTCTGGATGCTGGTGTTGTCTTTGCTATTCTCTCTCTCTCTGCTTCTTCCAAAACTGTCATTGTAAGGGGTTGTGGGTAGTGTGGGTTTGTGTTTTATAGTGGTGTGAGTATGTGGGTGTGGTGTGTGTACGTGTATCAGGTGTGTGTATTTTGAATTGTCCAATGTGGTTGTGTTTTGTAAATGTGTGTGTATTTTGAGCGCAGCAGTGTGTACCGCCAATGGATTACCGTGGTTGAATGACCGCCGCGTTGATTCATGGGCCGTGATGGTGTGGGCGTATTCTGTTGGCGTGGCGGTGTAGGTTTTGCAATCGCCAGTTTATCACTGACCTTTGGTGTGGCGGACTAGTGTGGGTGTCTGTATTGTGGCGGATTATGAAATGTGGGTCATAATACCTGTAGCGGATTCCAGGGTTGTAATGAGGGCCTATGTGTCGATGAAATCTTGTTGTGCCTAGTACCTAAATAATCCACTTCAATTATAAAAATTCTTGAAAACAAGCCAACAGGAATTGAATGAAATCCACAACAGGCTATATTTTTCACAAAAATGTCAGCTGAAGGATCATGAAGATTTGTCCTATGTAGATTATGGCTTTGCAGATCTAGTAAAGCGTCAAAGCATTCAGATCCGTGACCATGTGATTTTACGAAACCCATTCAGGTTGTCTATTGAAAGACTCTGTGCTGTAAATACCATTCTCTGGAATGTTGTTTACCCAGATTTGAGAAAGAACATTCATCAATCATTAATACAAAATGTATTTCATGCCCGATTTTGCCGAGGTCTTCATTTATTTCTCCACCTCTAACTCTGAGTAAAAGTAGTGGAATGAAAAACTTGGAAAGCATAAGACTAAATTGCAGCGAGCAAGTGCTGTACACTGGTGCCAAGCACTGGATGCTGAGAAGGTCTTTTGAGCTACCTTTTGAAACGTTCGAGGAATGGGGGACTCCTCTCAGTATCCACACCACCACCCTGTACTGTGAATGGTGCCAAGTGTCTTCTTAAGAGAGGCCCAATTAGGAGGATAAAGCACAATGAGTAAAATACTCCTTAGCAGTCTTGCGCGCTTGACCGAGGTGAAAACTAGTACATAGGTTATCAGCAAGGCATCAAACTCTCATGACATCAGATGACGCTAGGGAAGAGCCAAGCAGGAGTATCCATAAATAGAGGTTTGATTGCCATTAGGATAGTCTGGAGCCTGTCTCCCTGAGACTGTAAATGAAGTTGGGCATCGAAGGAGAGTGCAGAAAGGACATCTCCCAATTTATGGCATGTTACAGCCCTTTCCATAATGAGTCCTTACCTTTTCGTCTGCGCAACACCTAAATATAGTTTTCAATATAAAAACTATGAAAACTATTGGCATTATCAAAACTTTTCATGAATAGTGTGCGATCCCCTTTCATATCGGTAGCAAGTTAGTTTATGCACACTCGTCGTTTTGCTTCGTCATCTCAGCTGGTAGAAGGGAAGCACTGTCGGCTGCTCCTCGTGTAGCATGAAACACATGCAAAGTACATTCCAATGCGAGAACGTTTACTGCTGATTTTTGGAGAAAGCGAGGACGAAATTCCAGCATTCCAGAGCAAGAAACGCCACAGCTGGAGACCGGAATTGTTTGCCAAGTTGAATTTTAATGATGACAAGGTTGGTTTCCTCTAAGTAAAAGAAGCATTGACAAAACCAAAAGGTCTTGCCTGTGGAGCATGGCTGAAAGATATAAAGAAAACAGTATGAAGTGACAATTGCTGGTTATACCCTAGCGATTTTATTTTCATGTGGGACGGGAGGGGGAAAGCAGCAACAATGCAGGAGGATGGGCCATAGGCTGGGTGCAAGAATCAGCAACAACACATAAGGTGGCTGGAGGGAGAAGGCAAGAGACAAAAAACATTGGCACAGCCAATATGTCTTGCCTTTCGGCCCTTATAAGTGTTTAGACATGCAGCATATTATCCAGAACACAGCAACTATTTGTCTTGTATTTTACGTGTGTTGTGTGGTGCGGTGTCTCTTGCTTTAGGCTCTGAATGGCCAACTTCTAATTGATACTGCCACTGAAACTGAAGAGTACGCTAAAAAACTATCATATTGATGTAGAAAACCCCTACACCGTGATGGATGCTGATAAACCCAACAAGACATGAGACAGGAAATATGGATAATGACTGGTGTCACTGGGGTTACACATCCATGTAAGTAGCAAGGAAAGGTACCGATATAGGAGCCAAATGCTGGATAATAAACACATCGGGGACATCAGATAAAGAACCCAAGGAGAGCAATAGAGTCTCAAAAGACTGCAGTAGTAAAATAAGGGTAGGCTGTGATTGATTGGCGGATGTATACCTACTTGCCATATGCAATTCCAGGAAACCGCACAATCGGGGAATGATAGTTACAAGAGGGATGAAATGAAAATAGAACAGAGAGAGCAAGAAGCACAAGTAGGGGAAAGAAAACTGTTAGAGGAGCATAGATAGCTAACAGAAAGATAAATAACAGCTAGACAATAGCTAGATATTAGATAGATAGATAGATAGATAGATAGATAGATAGATAGATAGATAGATAGATAGATAGATAGATAGAAAACCATGGTAGTGCCTTGTATGTTTTTCCGTTTTTTCATATCAAAGGGAAATGACCAGACCTTGAAATTTTGTTGTTCAATATATTATGACCAAAGAGAAAATGCAAAAAAACAATGACATGTGAACCACCCAATTGCTGTTCAACTATGAAGATAGCAGCTGCCTGTTTAGAACGGATAAAATCTAATATGTGTCCTATGTGTGTGTGTGTTTTTGAGATTTGAGAACAAAGAGTTTCCCTATGGAACAAAGTGCAACATGAGTAACAGCAGAAAAGAAAGGGATGGACCTCTGTGAAAGAAATGTGATCATATAACAGCTTTTTACCCTTCATCTGCCTCTTTACGCTCAAGCCCATCCTTTCCCCCAACACCAGCAATCTGCGAGGCACTTTAGAACTGTTAAGTAGCAGCATTCTACCAGTTAAGTGCATGCTCAGTGAAGGCACCCCTTCCGAAAAAGTCAGTGCCTGTCCTGCAATTTACACCTGTATGTAGTGGACGTCGTCCGCTAAAGCCTGTCCATTGTGTGCACTGCAAAGAGTGGCTGGATTGTAGCACCACATTCTTAGTTCATATAAAGATGCTAAAATGCTAGAACAAGATAATCGTCATCTTTGGACCTACAGGCAAAACCCAAACAAAACATGAGTGCAAAGTGAGAGAAGACTTGGCCAAATAATAGAAAAGAGTAAACTATAGAAAAAAAAACTTTGCAATTCACTAGTCACTGACTCTAGTGATCTGAAGCTCCCGGTTCAAAGCTTAGCTTCTTATGTGTCAGAATGCCCCAGGCCAATATAAACACCCACGGGCACAACAGAAACGTTTTTATCAGAGCCTGGGAGAGCCAGAGGATTGTCTAATAAAGATGAGGAATGAAAAACAGGTTCTATAGAAAGCATGTTTTTCCTTTACCTTGCAGATTCTGTACTGGGATGTCGCTTACTGTCCGATCAGCTCCTCCATGCTGAAAACACACACCAAATGGTTCAGAGAGAGTTTGTCACCGAAAAGGTCCTCTTCCTGTGCCAGGGGAGGAGGGCAGCTTTCCCTGCTCATGGAGAAAAGGATGAAGGGGACAACCAGTGCATGGAGGAGCACCGCTCGGCCATCTCTGAGGACTGGAGAGGAGGAAGCAAGGAGTGTAACAGTGGGGCAGTGATGGGAGGGCAAGAGCAGGGGACCATCGCTATAACCAGGAAGAGGTAGAGGGCATTGAGCATGGCGGAGGGCTGACCTGACCTGCCAGCAAATGCAACAGAAAAGAAGTATTTAGTCCAGAGAGAGGGGTTGCAAGCTCCCTGTCAAGGCAGTGTGTATTTCAACGAAACATATTGAAATAGCTGTGAAGCCAGAGAGGGGGCGTGGAGAAGGGAGGGAATTTCAAGCAACACCAAGACATAAAACAGCGTCTGGGTTTTGATCTTGGTCTTTGAATACACAGCAAATGTGACCAGATAACAAGATTTAAAGCCCTGTTTACCGTAGAGCTCGGTAAACCACAAGCATTCATCTCCAGTGCTCCAGATGAAAGAGAAAAGTAGTCCCTGAACAGATCCTAAAATGGTGACAAGTGTATTTATACAGTACTTGGTTGGTGCTGTGTGGGAGGAACCACAAAAACAAAAGGAGGAACAAAGAGGAAGGATTGCCCATTTGCAAGCAAGGATTTTTAAAGAACACTGACATAGACAAATGAAAAGAATATTCAACTGATCACTAAGCGACAGCCCAGGCGCTGTCCAGGCTTGACCTAAAAACACGGGACTTGCAAGCAGTAACTAAGTCGGAAGGGCTGGGAAGGGACCAATAACAATACAGGAGGTGGGCGGGAGGAGCAGGCCAACAACAACAATGCAGAAGGGAGGCAGGAGGGAAGCAGCAAGAAGCAAAGGCACAGGAGGAACAGCAGGAATGGGGTAAGCACCAACAATGCGGGAGGGACAGGCCAAGCAGCAACAGTGCAAAAGGGGGTGGTAGGGACAAGGCAAGTAACAACAATTAGGAAGGGTGTGTCAGAGATGCCCAGCAATAAAAGTACAGCAATTAATGGGGATTTTGCCTGAGAACATGGCACACAAGGAACAAGGTCCATAGACTAGCGCACTCTCAGAATGTTTAGGTAAAATCTGAGAAAATGCGTTCTCATGAGAATTTGAATTCTCGCAAGAACAGTGACCAGTTTGGGAGCGTCTGGCCTTTGGCACTGGAAGTAGGTGTGTAGGGGTTTGCTGCAGCACCCCCAAATTACCATGCTGGAGTTCTTGAGGTGAATGAGCCTTAAAGATGGCTTTAAATTGTGTTTTTATCTTTTCACATTTGCTGTGCATAGAAGATAGAGGTTAGTGTTAGTGTAGTGTTTTGACAAGTTGCTGCTCACTGTTTTAACATGGAGACTGGTGTTTGCTTTCTCCTACTGCAAAGTGTGAGGGTTTTGTAAAGTGGACCATTTCTCTATCTTGCTGCTGAGAAAGGCTGTAGGGAGTTGTTTTCTTCTAACACACTATAAAACTGAAATACCTATAAATAAATTGTACACATATTTCAAACAAACGATAGGAAAGCCCAAATTAACTGTTTTGTTTTAATTCTGAAGTATGATGGAACCAAAGAGTTTGGTAGGATTAAAACAAATCAAGACACTTTACTTGGTGTGCTCCTACATACAACACTGGATACATACTACACCTTTACCACACTCGATCTGAATGGGGATGGCTCATGTGCAACATTTGTTCATGTGTGACACTTGGATTTTTCTGGATCCCTATGAGTTCATTGATGTAACATTGAAGGCAGCTCCCCCGCTCTGACAATTGTTCCAGCACCACTATGGCTGGCCATATAGACAACACCTGCACAAAGACTCATGCCAAGTATATCTTACCTGCCTTGAGAGATGACAAATCCTGCTGGCCCGAATTATCCTGTTGGGAATTGTCCAGGTTGTAAAGTCTTCTTCTCATTTACTCATGATGCTAAAGGTTCTTCTCCCCTCCGCGCTGCAGAAAGAAAGAACCAGGACAACAACTTACCAACAGATGCCTGCATTTGAGACATGGTAACAAGCACTGCACAGTGCGGTCCGCCCAATTTAAATTTTGGCGGTCCCATAGGCAATAGACCGCCCAAGTCCCACCCACTCTGCCAAGAACCTCCAGCTGCGTAGATGACGTCATTGTAAATAGTAGCTGGCGCAGAACTCCAGCCACCCTTACTGCAGAGGAGATTTCGATATGCCTTCCTGCCAAGCCAACTGTGGCCGTGCTGCCTCTTCACCTAAGTTGGGTGATTGGAGGGGAAATTAGCTAAAAACCTACAATTTTCCCCAAATCCACTTCTGTTTCTGACCGGACACGACTAGAAGGGACCTGCTATCTCTGCTGCTATTGGCCCACAGAGAAAACATGCCTCCCCCCATCACCGGACTTGAAGGTAGGGATGCTGCATTGCCAGAGTACATTGTATGGTCACTGCAAATGAGCACAGGACCACTGCATTCATATACATGTCACAGTAAACTTTTAAAATTACTGTAACATGCTTATGTCGGGCATACAATTGTGTCAGACATGGATGGGGACACACTGGTACAAGACACATTTTGCACACATACACAAATGTAAATGTGGTGTCAGTAGTCATTGCCAAATGAATGGTGGCACCACAATGATGTTACAATCACACGTGTGAACTATATCCATGTGTGCAGATTGCAAGGGGATCCATACCTGTGATGTTGCGCCACCAGTTGTGTATGTGAGTCAGTACGTGCATGTGTGTGCGTGATTGGCTGGGTGCGGTGGAGAGAGCTGTAGTGGGTGATGTGGTTGTGTCAGGTTTTGTGCCGCTAGCATGTGGGTCTGCTGTTGTTGTTTATGTTTGGTTGTGTGTTGTGTTACTGTGTGTAACATTCATGTGAGTGTTGTTGTGTGGTGGTCATTGTAATAATGTGTGTAGTTGTGATATTGTGTGAATGTGTTTGTGTAGATGAGTCTGGTTGTATCAGATTGTGTGCCGCTTGCATGTGGGTCTGCTGTAGTTGTTTATATTTGGTTGTTTGTTGTGTTGCTGTGTGTAAAATTCAGGTGAGTGTTGTGTGGTGGTCATTGTCATGATGTCTACAGCCAGGCAGAAGTCAAAGTTCCGTCCACCATAATATGACTACACAATCCGCCACATTTTCCGGGGTGGTAGCAACGACATCAAAAGCCTGGCGGAAACACTGCACAGAAGTGAAAGGACTCACCACTGGCGACACAGGGAAGAACCACGACGCCATGGAACCAGAACTGCAAGTGTTCCTGATGATATTCTACGTTCTGCTCCACTACGAACACCAATGTCAGTGAAGACGATGATGTTGAGTACAGCCACCTAGCATACAAGGGAGGGGGGAGGAAAACGAGAGTGATACACACATGCACCATACACATCCCAGAAACACACACCATACAGACAACCAGCTGCCCAAGAAAACAAGTTAATCCCTGTAAATTGGCTGAATGATGCAAGAACAACAGGAATTACTAAAGTGATTATAATAAGATCAACACAGTATAAATAATAATTTTGCCAATGCTACAGATATGTACAAAAAAGGGACAATGCCCAGTCCTCAGTTCGCATGGGCCACATGGCCACAGGGCAAAGTCCAAGGCCCCACTTGTTACCTGCATCAATATGGAGAGAACACTGCAGGGGCATCAGTTGGCAAACAAGCAGGTACCTCGGGGGTGGGAGGGGCACCTCAGCCGGATTCAGAAACAAGACCACTGGTCCTGGAGGGGGCAACATGCCCTGTTCTTGGCCCTGGGGATTGATAGGCCACAGTCTCTCAAGTGGGTGTCTTCCCCACTGGTTCTGGAGGGGGCAACATGCCCTGTGCTTTGTCCTGAGAAGTGGTAGGCCACAGTCTCACGAGTGGGTGTCTTCCCCACTGGTTCTGGAGGGGGCAACATGCCCTGTGCTTTGTCCTGGGGAGTGATAGGCCACAGTCTCTCGAGTGGGTGTCTTCCCTACTGGTTCTGGAGGGGGCAACATGCCCTGTGCTTTGTCCTGGGGAGTGATAGACCACAGTCTCTCGAGAGGGTGTCTTCCCCACTGGTTCTGGAGGGGGCAACATGCCCTGTGCTTGGTCCTGGGGAGTGGTAGGCCACAGTCTCTCGAGTGGGTGTCTTCCCCACTAGTTCTGGAGGGGGCAACATGCCCTGTGCTTGGTCCTGGGGAGTGGTAGGCCACAGTCTCTCAAGTGGGGTGTCTTCCCCACTGGTTCTGGAGGGGGCAACATGCCCTGTGCTTTGTCCTGGGGAGTGATAGGCCACAGTCTCTCAAATGGGTGTCTTCCCCACTGGTTCTGGAGGGGGCAACATGCCCTGTGCCTGGTCCTGGGGAGTGATAGGCCACAGTCTCTCGAGTGGGTGTCTTCCCCACTGGTTATGGGGGGGGCAACATGCCCTGTGCCTGGTCCTGGGGATTGATAGGTCACAGTCTCTTGAGTGGGTGTGTTCCCCACTGCTTCTGGAGGGGACAGGCCATACAGCAGCCCATGGAGGCAGGATCACATTGCGTCCGCCGGAGGTGACGGCTGCACTGTGGTGGTGTCAGTGGTAGTGGGAGGCTCCTGCTCACCCCTGCACACTCCGATGGCTGTACTGTGGTGGTGGTGGTAGTGTGAGGCTCCTGCACATCCCCTGCACCCTCTGATGGCTGCACTGTGGTGGTGGTGGTAGTGGGAGGCTCCTGTACAGCACCTGCACCCTATGATGGCTGCACTGTGGTGGTGCTTGTGGTGGTAGTGGGAGGCTCCTGCACAGCCCCTGCGATGTCTGCACAACAATGGTATGTGGTGGGGGCTTTGTGACAGCTGCTGGTGCAGGCTCCTTCCCCTTTCGTATGGCAGATGCAGGCTACTTCCCCTTCTTGCCTGCTGGTGCAGGCTCCTTCCCCTTTCGGATGGCAGTTGCAGGCTCCTTCCCCTTCTTGCCTGCTAGTGCAAGCTCCCTCCCCTTTCCGCTGGCTGGTGCAGGCTCCTTCCCCTTCAGTATTTGTGGCCTGGAATCCTTTCCACCACGAGTAGGTGAAGACGGAACTGGGCCCGTGGACTGTGTGGCTGAAGTGTTAGGCTGTGTTCTGGAAACCCTGGCCATACATGCAGGACGGGGGTGAGGGATAGGGAAGAGGGAAAGGAAAAGCTTTTTAGGGACATTGGGGTGGGAAGACGGAGGAGTAATGGGAGTGGAGGATGAGGGAGTGGGTTGTTGGAGGTGTTAGTCTGCTGGATTTGGGTGCAGGTGCATGAGCTGTATGCTGTTGTGAGGTGGATGCCTGTTGGGTGTCTGAGTGCTTGTGTACTTTAAGAAGGGGGACAGAAACAGTGGGAGAGGACACAGGGAACGTGTGCATGGATGTTGTGGAGGTGTCTGCCAGTGAGGTCTGTGTTCTGCTTGGTGTGGTGATGATACAGGTAGTGGACGATGATGTAATGCATCCAGGTATCAGTGTGGACATGCCTAGGTGTGAGATAGAGGAGGAGGAAGAGGGGAACTCATTGGAAATAGTGGATGTTGTTATGTCTGCAAGTGGATGGTGTTTGTGTGAGTGCATGTGGGATGAAGTGTTGTACTTGTGTTTGCCTGTGACACTCTTGAGTGTTGTCCTGTGTGCATGCTCGTCTGGCTGTGTGCTTGGGATGGGTTGTGGTTGAGGAGAATGGGACTGAGAAGTTGGAGGGGGGACAGTAGAAACAGGGACAATGGCTGCCATCAGAGAGGAGGCCAGAGCCTGGATCGCTCTCTGTTGGGCCCCAAATCCAGTGTGAATGCCCTCCAGGAATGCATTAGATTGTTGCATCTGGGCTGCCAGCCCCTGGTTGGCATTCACAATGGTGGCCTCCTTACAGAGATGGATCTCAGGAGGTCAATAGCCTCCTCATTCAGGGCAGCAGGGTTCACTGGGGCAGGCCCGAGGTTCCTGGGGCCAAGGAGATGCTCACCCTCCTGGGTGAGCGGACACGGGAAACTCACTCAGGGGGTGCTGGGAGGGCAGTGCTCATACAGGGGTGGCGGCTATACCTGTAGCTGGGGTTGGTAACAGAAGTGTCCACAGTTGGTGCTAATGCACATAAGGACAGTATGACAAAACAAGAAAGAGGGGGGAGAGATACAAAGGATACACTGGGTCAATGACTGCACCAACATCACAGTTGGCGTACACAGCATCATCACACACAGTCAACAGGTCTACACATCATGCATTGCACGACCACTGATATTGCTAGACACCAAGGCATGAGGAGGGGCACACCCCGCCAACTGCAGCACACCTGGGACCCATGCAGCCCTGACCACTTGTGGATGCTAACAAGCTAGGTAGGCAGTATTATGCATTCAGACCCCTAGCCACCAGACGACCTATGCTGCTAAGTCTGGCCTGGCCTAGGGGATCACAAAGACACACAACCACCACCCAGATACCACCCCACCAGGCGTAAGTTGTAATGATAGCCACTGTACTCACCCCCTCGTAGCTGCTGTGCTGCCCTCGAGTGCCCATCCAGCTCTGGATAGGCCACTGCAGTATGCTGGCCATCAGGGGAGTCAGGGTTTGAAGGGCACCCCTTCCTCGTTGGGAGGCCATCCCCAGCTGGGCCTCCGTGGTCTTCTGTGCCCAGCATCTCAGGTCCTCCCATTGTTTGCTACGCCTGCCATAGACCCCTAGGGTCCGCACGTCCTTGGCGATGGCATGCCATATACCCTTCTTTCGATGGGCGCTGACCTGCAGGGGCTATACATACAGGAAAACACCATTAGACAAACAGTCCAGCCAGTTACACATATGGGCCACCATACCCGTTTATAGCACTATTGGAACACACATAGCCCAGCACTCAATGTGTCTCCAGCCAGGAGGACATCCCTCCCCCCTTACACGGAGCTGTCATAAACACATCCATACATGCATGCCACATGCATCGTGCCCACAGTGTACTCACTTGTTGGTCTGGAGGCCAACACAGCAGTCCGCACTGGGGTAGGACCCCATCCACCAGTCTCTCCAACTCCTCCGAAGTGAAGGCTGGGGCCCTTTCCCCGGTCACACGGGCCATGGTAGGTTCCAGACACAGGTCACAGAGGCACATGCAGTGTAGGTCCTCTCCTATGGAAGGCCAGGTAACAAGTGAGGAATCAGATAGAAAATGTCGGACACATCTGCAGCGGTGCTTACCAACACCGCCGGCTTAGATCACCATTGGCCACAATTTTAACCAATGAGGAATTCCATGGCAGTTCCCAACCGCCTCGCACCACGGCTCACAACGTCAGTGGAATTACCTCACTTCCACCCGTCCCTCCACACAGGACAGACGGATGCCATTTCAGGGGGGGCAGCCCTATGGAATAATGCGGTGTCACAGGAGAAATAGGCACATACTTGACAAATCACACTGACCCATTACATGTTTACAGAATGCAAACTACTGTTGTGGCTCCATTGTTCAGTTTGTGACAGGCTCCTCACTCTTTTGTCCCATAGATTCCTACCGCTGAGGATGAATAGGAGATTGAGACATACCCTCGTGGACAGACCCCTGGTGGACTTGGCTACACTGGAGGACAGGCACATTATCCTCACCTATAGACTTGACAGGGCCAGAATCATAGAGCTGTGTGCTCAATTGGAACCTGACCTGATATCTGCTATCTGTCAGCCCACTGGGATCCCCCCTCTTGTGCAAGTGCTATCTGTACTCCATTTCCTGGCAACTGGTTCTTTCCAAGTGACAGTGGGCTTGACATCAGGAATGTCACAGCCAATGCTCTCAATAGTGCTGACAAGAATTTTTCTGCACTGATAAAACACATGTGCAGCTACATTGCTTTCCCCCAGGTTGAGTATTTGGCCACAGTGAAGGCCGAGTTTTATGCAATGGGATATATCCCCAATATAATTGGGGCAATTGATGGAACACATATTGCAATTGTCCCCCCCCCCCGCCAGAATGAACAGGTCATCAGGAATCGTAAGTGTTTCAACTCCATGAATGTGCAAATGATGTGCTTGGCAGACCAGTACGTCTCCCACGTCAATGCTAAGTATCCCTAAGGAATAGCAGCATCCCAAATGTGATGGGACAACTACAGAGGCACAGGGTGTGGCTAATAGGTGAGCCCTGGTTTCCCCCAGTGGATGTTGGTGCATGCCTATGCTATTGGCCATGTAGGATAGTGTGTGGCTAAATGTTGTCCCTCAATATTTGCAGGTCACTCTGCTTACCCAAACCTACCATGGCTGCTGACCCCTGTGAGGAATGCCAAGACATGGGCAGAAGAATGTTATAATGAGGCACATGGGTGAACCAGAAGGATAATTGAGAGAACCTTTGACCTCCTGAAGGTCAGGTTCCGGTGCTTCCATCTAACAGGTGGATCCCTGTGCTACTCACCCAAGAAGGTCTGCCAGATAGTAGTGTCATACTGCATGTTGCACAACCTGGCCCTCAGACGACATGTACCTTTTCTGCAGGAGGAGGACACTGGAGATGCCCCTGTGGCAGCAGTAGACCCTGTGGACAGTGAGGATGAGGAGGTAGAGGATGAGGATGAGGACAACAGAACATCTGTGATCCGTCAATACTTCCAATGACACACAGGTAAGACAGTGTAACTTTACATTTCAATGACTTTGGTTGTAATCTGTGTGGCAATGGCATGCTGATATTTCTCACTTCTATGCCCACTTACTGTTCTCTCTGGTAATTCATTTTGCAGATGTTGGTGGTTTGACAAATACTCCTGGTGTGATCACTACTGCCAGCTACAGGTCATTAATCTATGCTCATTCTATGTACAGTTCATTTGCATAGTTTGTAGCTGATTCCAAAAATGCATATTTGATATACATGACATACACCAAATATATTTTTTCACAGGGTGTTTATTGAAGTATTTACAGGGTACATATAGGGGGAAAGTGCAATGGGATGGGGTGATGATGGAGGAAAGTCCAGGGTATTGTTCCAGTCTGTTTCTAGCACAGCTGTATTGTCCAACGGGGCATAGGAAGGGGAGCAATGGCAGTTCAAGGTGGACAAGGTGACTAAGTGGGACATTAGGGCGACAATCAGGAGAGTCTCATTTCCTGGCGGGGGTCTTGGCATTTGTCTCTGGCTTCTGTCTGGATCGCAGGGAACGTTTGCGGGGTGGTTCACCTTCTGCAGGGGGGAGGGGTGCTGGTGGCCTGTGAGTCCTGTGGCAGGGCCTCCTGGCAACTAGCGGCAGCGGAAGTGGAAGGCTGTTCAGATGTCTGGATAGTGGCATGGGCCTGCTGGAGTGAGACTGCCTCCCTCATAATGTTGACCATTTCTGCCAGCACCCCTGTTATGGAGATTAGGGTGTTGTTGATGACCTGCAAGTTCCCCCCCCCGATCCCCTGGTACTGTCCCTCCTGCATCCGCCTGTTCTCCTGCACGTTGTCCAGGATCTGGCCCATCGTGTCCTGGGAATGTTGGTAGGCTCCCAGGATCTCAGACAGTGCCTCCTGGAGAGTCGGTCCCCTGGGCCTGACCTCCCCCTGGCGCACAGCACTCCTCCAAGTTTCCCTGTTGGCCTGTACCTCTCTCCCCTAAACCGTGTGCCCACTGCCACTAACCCCAAGTCCCTGATTGTCTTGTGTTTGAGGTGTGGCCTGGGGTCCCTGTAGAGGTGGACACACTACTGACTGACGTGTCCTGGGGACAGAGGTGTGGGTACACTGGGTGGCTGCTGTGGTGGTGTTTCCTGATGGGGAGGCTCTGTGGTGGAGTGTGACTGGGCTTGGGTAACCGGCTGTCCAGTGGTCCCTGATGGGCCAGGTAGATGGTCCAGATTCTGAAGACCAGAGTTACTGTCATCACTGTGGGCCTCTTCTGTTGGGGGACTGGATAGTGCTGGCACCTCCTCTATGGTGACATTGGCTGGGGTACCTGTAAATGATGTGTTATGGTTTATGTGTATGACATATTGTACATCCCTGGCTTCCTGTTGGTGTATGGTGGGATTGTTAGTTCCCTGTGCTGTGCATGCTTTGGGGAAGGGTATCCATGCAGGGCTGTGAGGGGTTTCCATGCATTGGTACAGCATGCAGGGCTTGGTATTGGGATTAGTGAGATGTGATGGTGGAGTGTGTGGGATGTAGTGGAGTGATGGGAGTGAGGGTGAGGGTATGTGATGGCATGCAGGTAGGGGAGTGATAGTAGTAGAGAGTTGACTTACCAGAGTCCAGTCCTCCTCCGTCTCTGGTCAGGCCCTCAGGATGCAGTATTGCCAAGACTTGCTCCCCCCATGCTGTGAGTTGTGGGGGAGGAGGTGGGGGTCCAATTCCAGTACTCTGGATAGCGAGTTGATGTCTTGCTGCTATGGAACGTACCTTCCCCGTAGGTCATTCCACATCTTCCTGATGTCATCCCTTGTTCTGGGGTGTTGTCGCACGGCGTTGACCCTGTCCACGATTCTCCGCCATAGCTCCATCTTCCTAGCTATAGGTATTTGCTGCACCTATGCTCCAAAGAGCTGTAGCTCTACCCTGACAATTTCCTCCACCATGACCCTTAACTCTTCCTCTGTGAAACGCAGTGTCTTTGTGGTGCCATGGATGTTGTGTGCGGTGTGTTGGCGAGGGTGTGTTGGGTGATGTGGTGGGGTGTGTGATGTGGAGTGCGTGAGTGATGTATGGGTGTGAGTGGTGTGTGGCTCTAGTTGTCAAAGTGGTCTTGATGTCGGTCTCGTGCCAATGAGTTGTAATCCTAAAGGGTTGTGGGTCCTGTGTGTGTGTGTTTTATAGTGGTGTTGGTGTGTAGTGTGGTGTGGTGTGTGTATGGGTGTTTGGTGTGTGTTGTTTGAATTGTCCTATTTGGTGTTGTTTTGTCTGTGGGTGTCCATTGTGAGCGCAGCGGTATGTACCGCCAATGGTTTACCGCCGTTGAATGTCCGCTGTGGTGATTTCTGGATCATAATGTGGTGGGCGTTTTTCTGTTGGTGTAACGGTGTGGGTTTTGATACCACCAGTTTATCACTGACCTTTGGTCTGGAAGATTTGTGTTTGTGGCTGAATTCTGTCAGATTTGTATGTGTGTGTCATAATATGGTGAACAGATATCTGCCGCCGTGGCGGTAGGTTGGCGGCCGTCATGCTGGCAGTAAGCTGGATTTACTGCCAATGTCATAATGAGAGCCTATGTTATTAAGGATGTAAATTCTATTGGACAGAGTATTCATGCCATTATCGGCAACAGCTAAAGCCTTTTCCATGTTTTCTTTATCTATCTGCCTTAAACGTGCAGCTGTTTCTATTTGAGAAAGCTTCCATATTTCATTGTATATGGCATACAGGAATCGTTTAGAGCATGGCTTTCTTGGACCTAGAAAGAAATCTTGCAAGTTTATGTCCTCTGATAGGAGATGAAGATATTCGTTGACTGCTGCTAAGGTGTTAGTCCGTAACCTTTGCTGGCAGTTTACCCACACTGTATGTGGTAACTATACCTGAGTGTTGACCCGAGACAAAGCGAGGGTCTGGCCAGCTAATTTTGAAACCCCCTGAGGAAATCACAAAATGAGCCTGACGCCCATTTTTGTCTGTTGGCCACAATAACCACCCACCAGAACTTGAAAGTGTGGAATTATAGGTACTATCCTGAACCCAAGCATTTAGTTCCTCCTTGATGACATTGAGGAATGATTGCCAATTGGTCACTTTGGCTGGTGTGGGGATACTGGGCGCATTCATTTCCTTTATTTTTGCTAACCCTAGGCAGAATGTTTGTTTTATTGTATCATTCAAAAATATAATTTGCACAGGAATAAGGCATAATCTAAACAAAGCTTCCCTACCCTGAATTTGCCAATCTCATGTTCCACATACACTTTTTACATCAATCGTGTTCTTCCAGTATTCATATCCTTCAACTGCAAGCCATGAAACAAAGGAATCCGAATAGATTAAATTGGTGTCGGTCAGCAAACTTTTTCACATTTTGGATGGTGGTAATTTGAAATAATATGACTCTGCATTTGTAGTGTTATGCTCAGAAAAGTATGCCAAGTTGTCCATCTATGTTTTAGGGCTCCCCACAGATGGAGTTGAACAGTGTTTCCACTGTTTGTAATGAAATATTGATCTATTTCTAGTTGCTCGGTGCAGATAGTAATGTACCTAATGATTATAGCAGAACATTTCCCCATAATTCGCTGTGTTCACATATACATCATTACTTTCAGATACAGTGTAATCCTGCAGCTCAGCAAGCATTGAATCAACTGTTTTAATATCCCAGTAATGAGAAACAATACCAGGTGTAATTACATCAGTCACTGAAATTTTGAAAACATATGGAATTTGTATCGCCTCAGTAGGCCTGTATATATCAAAGGGAACTTTATCCCAAACAATTTCATCTGGAATTGGTACTGTTGAAAGTTCACAAGGGACAAGTCTCTTCAGACCATATGTGAGGAAAGATATGGATTTAGAACTTCATCCACTGGCTCGGAAGAAGAGCATTCAGGAAGATAATGACCACTTATCAATAGAAAGAAAACAGTCACAAAACCAATCCATAACAGAAAGGCAAGCAATGACAATAATATCCACAGATAATTCCATGGATAAACCAAATAGTTTTTTTTTTAAGCCATGTGTACAGCTTATAAGTCTTTGAAACTGTTTCAGTTGCAGGTGAAGATGAAGTTGAAGAAATTCATCAACGTCAATGAAATAACCTGAAGCAGTCTCTGCAAACACAGGAGGCGGTGCATTACTAGTGGGTGGATCCACTTTGCGTGGAGGTGCATAGTAGATAGTGTTGTCAGTTTGCGTTGCATTGGACTACAAAACAGCCACATCTTGGACAGTTCTTGTAGGTGAACTGGTAACAGGAATCAGCAGAAGCTCATTCTCCACCCTCCCCATGCTCGAGGAGGCATTTGTAGCATTGTTGTACATGCTTGTGTATTCAGAAGAGTTGTTGTTTCTTGTTTGAAGAGGTATGTCCTGTTGGGTAGTGAGAGGGAACCGGGGACTACCCGAGGGACCTGTGGGTCTATTGTGCAGGATCGGCCCCATGATGAAATTTGATGTTGTTGATGGAGACAAATCTGTTTCCTTTGGAACCAGGCAGCGGTGGTAGGATGACAGTTCTGGTGTCTTGGATTCCCAGGACTGGTACTGGTGCTCTGTAAGATGAGCTGAATTCCTTCTTCACAGCAATCTTCTCACGAATCAGATCACCAACTTTAGGAATCCAGTCTTTGAAGTTGTTGGCACATCCCTTATTCCTAAGGTGGCAGCACTGGTGGATGAATTATCATCACAAAATTGCTGAAGCTCCTGTAAAACAGTGAGACAGTAAGACATTCATTTATGTCAAAAGGTGTGTCTGCTGCCACCATACTGGACATACATAGGTGTCCCAAAGAGGACCTCGTAAGGAGTGCATCTTCCCAAGGACCGTCTTGGCAGATTATTCAGTGCTCTCTGGACCCCATATAACTGATGAAGCCAACTGCGGCCTGAACCTAGTACTCTAGACTGCTTTAGATCTTGATTACTCTTCCTCCTCCTCTCCATGGCCCAATTACCCTTGGGATGGTAGGGTGAGGAATAATAAAGTTCAACACTCATCGTCCTCATGGTGTCCCTGAATGCCTTGAGGCAAAGGCAGGGCCCTGGTCTGAATGAAGGCCCTCGTTACAACATTGGCGGTAAATGCCGCCTACCGCTGTGCTGACGGCCGCCAAAATACCGTGACCGCGGCGGTATACCGCTATGGGTATTATGACCCACACAGAGAAATCCGCCACTATACAGACGCCCACACAAGTCCGCCAGCCCAAAGGTCAGTGATAAACTGGCGGTACCAAAACCCACACCGTTACGCCAACAGTAATATGCCCCCAGTATCAGGACCCATGAACCACGCAGCGGTCTTTCAACCGTGGTAAACCACTGGCGGTACACACCGCTGCCCTCAAAATACACACACACACACACACTTACAAAACTACACCTCATTGGACAATTCAAACTTCACACACCTGACACATATACACACACCACACCTACACACCCATACCACTATAAAACACACACCAACATTACCCACAACCCTTTCAACAAAAAAAAGATTGCTAACAGAGAGAGAGACAAGCCAGGAGCACCCACTCAATCTGAGCCATAGAACACCATCACCCATACACCATCCACGCACTTCACAGCACACACCACAACACATCACCCTACACATCCTCACACATACCACTCACACCACATCCATGGCACCCCAAAGAGACCCCAGGTTTTCAGAGGAGGAGCTAAGGGTCATGTTGGAGGAAATCATCTGGGTAGAGCCACAGCTATTCGGATCACAGGTGCAACAGACGTCCATTACAAGGAAGATGGAGCTATGGCGGAGAGTCGTGGACAGGGTCAACGCCGTGGGATAGCACCCCAGAACAAGGGATGACATCAGGAAGAGGTGGAACAACCTACGGGGGAAGGTGCATTCCGTGGTTGCAAGACACCAGGTAGCCGTACAGAGAACTGGCAGTGAACCCCCACCTCCTCCCCCACAACTAACAACATGGGAGGAGCAAGTCTTGGCGATCATGCATCCTGAGGGCCTCGCAGGAGTAGCAGGAGGACTGGACTCTGGTAAGTCAAATCTTTACTACTATATCCCCCCTGCATGCAATCAGAAACTCCTACCCCTATCCTCACCCCATCACTCCACCACCTCACATATACACCCCACTATCACAACCCACCCATCCCAATACCAAGCCCTGCATGCAACACCAATGCATGGACACCGATCACCATAGCATTCCCATTAGAGAGAATTACCTAGCCCACAAAATCACCACGCACACAAGGCAAAGCTGACAGGGCAATCACAACCATACAGGGAAACACACTGAGGCACAAGATCGCAGATACAATAACATTGCATTTACATCCTCACAGGAACCCCACACAATGTCACCGGAGAGGAGGTGCCACCAACATCCAGTCCTCCATAGAATAGGCCCAGAGTGATGACAGCAGCTCTGCACACCTGGATCACGATGACCAACCTGGCCCATCAGGGACCTCTGGACAGTCCGTTACCCTGCCACAGTCCCATACTACCATAAAGCCTCCCCCCTCAGGAAACACCACCACAGCACCCACTCAGCCGGCCCATACCACTGTCCCCAGGACATGTCAATCAGAAGCGTGTCCACCACTACAGGGACCCCAGGCAACCCCACAAACCCAAGACAATCAGGGAGCTGGGGTCAGTGGCAGTGGGCACACGGTTCAGGGGACAGAGGCACAGGACAACAGGGAAGCTGGGAGGACTGCTGTGCAACAGGGGAGGATAGGCCCAGGGAACCCACTCTCCGCAAGGCACTTTCAGGGATCCTGGGAGCATACCACCATTCCGAGGAGACCTTGGGCCAGATACTGGCCAAGTTGCAGGAGACCCAGCGGCTGCAGGAGGGACAGTACCTGGGGATCAGGGAGGACCTCAAATACATCCACACCATCCTGGTCACCATTGCAGGGGTGCTGGCTGACATGGCCAACACCATGAGGGAGGCAGTGGCACACCCACGGGCCCCTGACACTAGCCACACCGAAGAACAGCCTTCCACCTCCACTGGCTCTAGTGGACAGGAGGCCCCGCCACTGGAACAACAGGACACCAGCACCCCACCCCGCAAATGGTCCCTGCAATCCAGGCAGAAGCCAGAGAACATTGCCAAGACCCCTGCCAGGAAATAAGACTCTCCTGATTGTCACCCTTGTGTCCCACTCTGTTGCCCTGACCACCTTTAACTGCCATTGCTCCCCTTCCTATGCCCCACTGGACAATGCACCAATGATACAAAGAGACTGGACTCTAACTGGACATTCCTCCACAATCACCACAGCCCATTGCACATCCCCCTCAACCTCTTAGCACTTAAATAAACACCCTTGGAACAAATAAAAGTCTGGAGTCTGTCAATTGATTGAAATATGTATTAGTTCAACAATCTGTAAACATTGCAATTCATATGTACAGTTATATATACTTTGGTATGACATGTAGTGGGCAGCAGTAAACACACCAGGAGCCACAGTGGGGCATAGAGATCTGAAAATAGAGATGCCAAAGGGTACAGTAAGTGGCCATTGACATAGGGAAATCATGCTGCCATGTCCAATGTCCAACACAAAACTGCAATGTAAAGTGAAGTTACAGTGTCTTACCTGTGTGTCACTGGAAGTACTGCTGTAGGAGAGAACCTCTGTTGTGCCACATCTTCATCCTCTGCCTCCTCTTCCTCACTGTCCACAGGCTCCTCCGCTGCCACAAGACCATCTCCAGGCTCATCCTCCTGCAGAAAAGGCACCTGGCATCTCAAGGCCAGGTTGTGCAACATGCAACATGCAATGATGATTTGGCACACCTTCTTGGGTAGGTAGTACAGGGATCTACCAGTCAGATAGAGGCACATGAACCTGGCCTTCAGGAGGCCGAAGGTTCTCTCAATTATCCTCCTTGTTCGCCCATGTGCCTCATTGTAACATTCCACTGCCCTTGTCCTGGCATTCCTCACTGGGGTCAGTAGCCATGAGAGGTTGGGGTAACCAGAGTCACCTGCCAATATCGAGGGATATATGTTAGCCACACACTCACCCTTAGGGATAACCCCATACCCATACACCAACATATACTGGTTGGGGACCTTGGCTCACCTATTAGCCACACCCGGTGCCTCTGGAGTTGAGCCATCACATATGGAATGCTGCTATTCCTCAAGATAAAGGCGTCATGCACAGAGCTAGGATACTTGGCATTCACATGGGAGATGTACTGGTCCCCTAAACACACCATCTACACATTCAGAGAGTTATAGCTTTTTCTATTCCTGAACACTTGTTCATTTCTCCGGGGGGGGGGTGGGGGAGGACAAATGATACATGTGTACCATCAATGGCGCCAATGATGTTGGGGATATGTCCCTGGGCATAAAAGTCAGCTTTCACTGTTGCCAAATCCTCCACCTGGGGGAATACGATGTAGCTGTGCATGCGTTTCAGCAGGGCAGATAACATTCTGGTCAACACGTTGGAGAACATTGGCTGAGACATCCCTGATGCCATGGCCACTGTTGTTTGGAAAGAACCACTTGCCAGGAAATGGAGCACTGACAGGACCTGCACTATAGGGGGGGATACCTGAGGGGTGGCGGATAGCTGAAACCAGGTCTGGATCCAAATGGGCACACAGTACTTGGATTGTAGCCCGATCAAGTCTGTAGGTAAGGATTATGTGCCTGTCCTCCATAGTCGCCAGGTCCACAAGGGGTCTGTACTCAGGGGGATGTCTCCATTTCCCATTCATCCTCAGCGGTTGAACTCTAGGGTGGAAAATGGTGAGCAGAGAGTCATATTCACACATATGTTGCAATAAAAATGCATTTCTTCCTTTACAGAAACAGTATGTGATTTCGAAAATCAGTTGATGTGCCAATGTCTACTATGTGCAGTGAGGTGCCATGGCCTGTGCCCCCCTGAAATGATGGCTGCCTGACCTCTGAGGAGAGACAAGTGGAATTGAGGCAATTTCGCTGGTGTTCTGCGTCGTTGCGGTCAGCGGTCTATGACCGCCCGCCAACTTCGCATTGGTTATCATTGAGCCCTATGGGTTCCAGGAGGCAATGGTGATGTGCGACGACGGTGACGGTACGCACTGCCACGGACGTGACCGCCATTTTCTAACTGTTCAATCACTTGCTACCTGACCTTCAACAGGAGAGGACCTATACTGCAAGTGCTGCTGTGACCTGTGTCTGGAAGCGACAATGGATCGAATGGCTGGGGAAAAGGCCCCCGGCTTCACTTCGGAGGAGTTGGAGAGACTGGTGGATGGGGTCCTACCCCAGTATACTTCACTCTATGGTCCTCCAGACAAACAGGTGAGCACACTGTGAGCATGATGCATGGGCCATGAATGTATGGAGTGCTGTGTGTATGCCTCGTGTGGGGAGGGCTGAGGGGTCCTGGGTAGAGTGCTGCTTGTCTGGTGGTCAATGTCTGTGCGTAAGGGGATGGGAGGGATATTGTGGGACTTGAGTATAACAGTCCGGACGGTAATACTAATCCCTTTTTTCTATTCTTATTTCCCTGCAGGTCAGCGCCCATCAGAAAAAGGGTATTTAGCGTGCCATCGCCAAGGAGGTGCGGACTCTGGGGGTCTTTGACAGGTGGTGCACCCACTGCCGCAAACGGTGTGAGGACCTGCGCCACTGGGCAAGGAAGACGGCTGAGGCCCAGCTGGGGCTGGCCTCCCAATGAGGAAAGGATGCCTGTCGTACCTTGACCCCCCATGATGTTCCGCATCCTGGTGGTGGCCTATGCGGAGTTGGGTGGGCGCTTGAAGGGGTCACAGCAGCCACAAGGGGGTGAGTACAGATTCAGATTCTTGACTTTGCACACGTTAAGGTTTTACCTGGGTGGGGGATGTGGGCTGTGGGTGCCCCTAGGCCAGGGCGACTGGCAGGGTAGGCATTAGGCATTGTACCCCATGGGCTGGTGACTAGCTGTGTCACTGGTAGTGCGTGGCCCAGTGCATAGGGCAGTTCCCTGTGTGTTGTGTACACCAACGGTAGTGGTGTTGCTGGCATTGACCAAGTGTATCCTCTGTCTCTCCCCCCCATTTTGTTTTGTCACCCTGTCCTTGTGTGCATTAGCATCATCTGGTGGAGGAGCAGAGGCACCGGCGACGGAGGGAGCTGCATCCCACATGGGCCTGGATGCTGAATCCACAGATGGTGAGAACACCAGTGGGATGGAGGGCGAGGGAAGCACTATGACTGAGACAGGAGGGGACACTACAGACAGCGACTCCTCCTCCGATGGAAGCTCCCTGGCAATGGCAGACACCTCTGTGCCCACCCCAACAAGAGGTACAGCCACCACCCCCCCTACCAGCACTGCCCTCGCAGCAGTCCCTCAGCATGTTTCCCGTGCCCGCTCACCCAGGAGTGTGGGCATCTCCTTTGCCCCAGGCACCTCAGGCCCTGCCCCACTCAGCCCTTCTGCCCTCAGTGAGGAGGCTATTGACCACCTGAGATCTCTCATTGTTGGGCAGTCAACCATACTGAATGCCATCCAGGGTGTCGAGAGGCATTTGCAACAAACAAATGCATACCTGGAGGGCATTCACTGTGGTGTGGCGGCCCCAATAGAGAGCATTTCAGGCTCTGGCCTCCGCACTGATGGCAGCCATTGTCCCTGTCTCCAGCCTCCCCCCTCCAACTTCCTCTACCCAGTCCCAATCCCCTCAACCCCAACCTATCCCAAGCACACCTTCAGACCAGCATTCACCCAAATCAAAACACAGAAGTGGCTCAGGCAAACACAAGCACCACACATCATCCCACATGCACTCACACAAGCACCATCCAGAAGCAGACACTCCAACATCCACTGCCTCCACTGTGTCCCCCCCTCCTCCTAGTCCACCTCCCTCCCAGTAGTGTCTCCACTCACACCTGCATGCATTACATCCTCATCCACTACCTCCATCACCAGCACGCCTATCACTACACGCCCCTCACTGGCAGTCACCACCCCCACATCCATGCACACATCCCCTGTATCCTCTCCCACTGTGTCTGTGACCCCTCCTCCCAAAGTACACAAACGCAAACACACCCACCCAACAACCATCCACCTCACCACAGCATCCAGCCCATGCACCTGCACCCAAACACAGCCGACTGACACCTCCTACAACCACTCCCTCTTCCTCCACTCCCAAACCTTCAACCTCTTCCCTCCCCGGTGTCCCTAAAAAGCTTTTCCTCGCCACCCTTGACCTATTCCCTACCCCTCCCCCCACCACGTCTTTCACCTCGGGCTAGGGTGGCCAGAACCCAGCCCAGCACCTCAGCCACCAAGTCCACGCCTGCTGTGGTTCCTGGAGCTCAGAGAGGCTCTAAGGAGGCACCGGTCAGCCCAGCCAGTGTGCCACCAACACCTGCCAAGGACAAGAAGGTTCAGGCACCAGGAAAGGCCAAAAAGGGGAGAGCATCCAACAAGGGGAAGGAGGCACAGCCAGCCAGCAAGGCCAAGGCAAAGACTCCAGCTGGCAGAAGCAAGGAGGCACCACCATCTGCCAAGGGCAGGAAGGGGCAGAGAACACCAGGCAGGGCACTTCAGCCGTCCGAGGCTGCAGGGGAAGAGCTGGAGCCTCCCCCCTCCACTGGCAGCACCACCAGCTGCACCATGACCAGCACCGACACCTGCACCGTGGCCACCACCTCCAGCTGCCCCGCGGCCAGCACCGCCACCTGCACTGCAGACAGCAGCACCGCCACCAGCAGCAGAATCCCCAGTCGGCAGCTGTCCGAGGCTGCAGGGGAAGGGCTGGATCCTCCCCCCACCACAGGCAACGCCGCCACCTGCACCGGCACTGCAACCACAGTACAGCCATCCCCGTCGGCAGATGGATTGTAGTCATGCATCCATGGTGTGTCATGCTTCCTGCCCACAGAAAATCGTGTGTATCTGACAGCCAGGTGAGTGACTGTGACCTTGCACACCCCATGTGCTGCATCACTGGGCACCAAGCCCCCTTCAGAACCAGTGGAAGAAGGCATCCACTCACCCCATCCTTGGCAGGATGAAGCACACTAGGCACAAAGCCCCTCCAGAACTAGTGGAAGAAGGCATCCACTCATCCTATCCTTGGCAAGATGAAGCACACTGGGCGGAAAGGCCCCTCCAGAACCAGTGGAAGAAGGCATCCACTCACCCTATCCTTGGCAGGATGAAGCACACTGGGGACCAAGCCCCCTCCAGAACCAGAAGAGATCCAGCACCCACTAGAGAGACTGTAGCTTTGCACTCCCTAGGACCAAGCAGTGGGCAAACCACCCACTTGAGAGATTGTAGCTTTGCACTCCCAAGGACCAAGCAGTGGGCAAACCACCCACTTGAAAGACTGTGGCTTTGCACTTCCCAGGACAAAGCAGTGTGCAAACCACCCACTTGAGAGACTGTGCCTTTGCACTCCCAGGACATTGCTGTAGGCATGGATCCCACTCCAGGAGCAGTGGCGTAGTACCATCTTCCGGCTGAGGTGCCCCCCTCCCCCTTCCCCCTGAGGTGCCTTTGTGTTTTTGAACTGATGCCCCTGCAGTGTTCTCTCCGTATTGAGGCAGGAGTCAAGTGGGGGCTTGGCCTATGTGTTTTGGCCCAGTGGGCCACGGACATTTTGAGTAGACATTGTCCCGCCTTTTGTACATATTGTATATTTTGTAAATACTGTTTTTGAATTATTAATGTATTTCTAAGTATATCTAATATAACACTCATTTAACTCAATTACTTTTGGCCTTGTGTTATTCCAAAGGTTTACAGGGTGTATATGTAATGTTGTTGCATGTGTTTGTGTGTATGGCGTTGGGGTTGAGGGTGGGGGCATTGCGTGTTGCGTGTGTGTGTCACTCTCTTTTTCCTCCCCCCTCCCCTTTTTACTAGGTGCAGTACTCACTGTGGTCGCCACGGTCGCCCCTGGTACTCCTGGTATATGAGTAGAAACACCAGCATGGGGAAGACCTGCAGCTCAGGCTCCATGGCGTCCTGGTTCTTCCTTGAGTGTCGAGAGGTGAGTGGTTTCCGTTCAAAGTACTGTTTCCGCCGTGCTTTTGATGGGGATGGTACCACCCCGGAAAAGCTGGCGGATGGGTGAGTTGTAATGGGGTGGGCGGTACATTGCCTTCCGCCTGGTTGTTGGCGGCGACCGCCGCGGTGTTTGTTGCTACCGCCGTGGCGGTCGGAGTGTTAAAGTGGCTGTATCTGTTGCCGGTTTCCGCCGTGGTCATGATTCCAGTTTTGTTACCGCCGGCCTGTTGACGGAATTTCCACCACTTTAACACTAACCGCCAGGGTTGTAATGAGGGCCGATATGTACCAATAAAGATCCGCAAGTCTTTTATAACAGACAGAGCATTAGCCGACCGCTGTGGCCATACCCACAGGAATCTAGAACAAAAATCTACAGTAACTAAGATGTATTTGTATGCACAATCAAGTTGCAAGGGACCACAATAGTCCAGGTACACACATTGTAGTGGCCTGTTGGACACTGAGAAGGATGTCTGCGGTGGGTGTTTGCTGTTTGAGCCCTTTATCTGCTGGCATATATCACAGCAAAGAATGTATTGCTTGGTCTAGTCAGACTGGCCACAATTTATTTTCTGTAAGAGTGATGTTGAGGCCGTGACACCAGCATTGGCAGATGCAACGCCCTCATGCGCTGCTTTTATGAGATCTAATCTCTGGTTTTGGTTGAAGATCACTTGATCTCCAACCCAAGGAATTGTTCCAAAGGCAACATTCTGTGCACTGATGTGGTATGAATATTTAGTAGGGTATGCTTCTGGGAGAGGCTTGCCTTCAGCTGAAGTTTTCACAGCAGCCAGAATTTCATTATCCAATCTCGTGCAGGAACGAGTCACTGCAGCAAGAGAAGCCGTAGCTACTGCAGATTTGGCCGCTTCATCAGCCCAGGTGTTTCCAAAATCGTGTACTCCTATACATTGGTGGCCGAATGTATGGACTACATGAGCCTCGGGTAACTTATCCTTCAGATAAGCCACCCTCCCCCACAGAGTTCTCTGTTTTATGGTGTTCCTCTTTGAATCTCTGAAACCGTTCAATCGCCAATGATTAACATAATCATTGTAGGACTAGATGCATTAGTACAAATCGCACACAAACAATGTAAGCTGTCCTGGATCCGTATGTTCCAGTGCCAAGATAAGAGCTTTAAGCTCAGCTAACTGTGCTGTGCAGTCCCATATGGTCTGTGTGATGGTATTGTGAGGGTGGGATACAACATCCTTCATCACTACACTCACGGCTGCACAAGCGGCTGAGTATTGATGTTTGTATCTATAGCTGGTTGTGCTGAGTGTAATCAACAGAGTGGTGCCTGTCAAGTGGCAAGATGTTAAGAGGTGCGTGGTGCTCCTGTTGGCATTGGAGAAATGTTTGTGTTTGAAGTTTTGGGTCAAAGATTTAATCAACATCAGTGGCAGTCAGGGAGGTTGCCCATTGAATCCAACATGGATGTAATGCTTTTGCATTAGGAACACTTGCTTTGGTGACGGCCTCTAAGGCTGGCACCCAGGTACAACAATAATGAGTTTTCCTTGGGCAAGTGGCCTGTCCTTTATGACAGCCATCTGTACAGCATTTGGAATTTTTTCTGTGGGTGCAAAGCATTGCCCTGCATTGGAGTATACATGTGATTTGCATGCTATGGGCACTGTGTTGCCCTCATTAAAGGTGACATAGGTGAACCCGATGGCACCAGCAATTATTCTGATGCCCAAATTTGTTTTGTTGTCATGTGTGTGTGTAAGTGTTTTGCTTCGAGCATGTCTTGCTGCAATCCTCTGAGGATGCACGTGTGTTTATTTGCCCAGTGTCTGCTTGAGAGTCATAGAGTGGTTTAATGTGTTGTGCATAACCAGGAATGTAAGTTCTACCAAAGTTAAAGAAAACAAGTAATGAATGCAGTTTCTTGATTGTGTTTGGTGGATGAAGTTGAGCACATTTTTCTAAAAAGTACTGGGCAGGGCTTTGGCCTTCATTTGATAGCTCGTGTCCCAGGAAAAATACACTGAGAAAGGCTATTTTAGTTTTCCTAAAATTGAATTTGTAGGCAAGGGCTGCAAATCCTACAATGATCCGATCGACCCTGGCAAGATGAATGTTGAGGTTGTCACCTGTGAGATAGATGTCATCCACTTAGGACAATGCCTCACAGTCAATATCATGCAATTGTGATATTGCACGGGCAGAAAAACAACCCTGGGCTGTTCTTATAGCCCTGGGGCAAATGGCAAAACTGTTTTTGTGAGCCAAATGAGAATGCACTCAGGTCCCGACTTTCATGTGCTAAGTTTTTTTAAAAAACTTTGGAAATTTCCAATGTTGTTTTGTATTTTTTATGCACTATGTTGTTAATTAGTGCTGTGCTGTGTGAATTTGAATTGCATAAGTGTGTGAGTGACTGTTTAAGTGTCTGCAGTCTAAGACTATTCTATATAAATGGTCTGGTTTTGCAACAGGGAATAACGGGTTATTTATTGCAAAGACAGAGGGCCCAATTACACCCTGGTACTCAACTTGAGAGAGGATCTCTATCACTGAGGCTTTAGCATTGTGTTTAACAGGATATTGGGGCCGAGGCCGGTGTAGACCTAATCGGTATTACATGGTAGGGGGAATCTTGACTCCCATCCTACATGGTTGCGGTATAGTGCAGGTGCTTGGAGCAAAGCCTAGTCAACAGCATAGTGTTCTTTTACTGCTTCTGGAACAAGATCTGAGAAAGAAGGAAAAATTACATCTTCCCCATGCAGGAGCTTACGAACGTGTTCGGGTGGCTAGTATCTTTCTGCCAATAGGACTTCACAATTAAGTTAATCCAAAAAGCGTATAGCCAATGCTCCTGCTTCGCCTTCAATGTTACTGAGTATTATTGAGGAGACTGCGTCATAATATTGAGCAACAGTTTCATCCCCAAATCTAGGGCTGGAGCAGCCTGTGCTCATTGTGAACAACACTTCCGGTAAATTGGCAAGTGTAGGGGTACCTGTGTGATAGTGTATTTTGCCGCAAAGACTGTTCCCCATGTGGTGCTGTTGTCCACTGAAGGAACCATTCTGAATGGCAAGCACATTGTGAGAATTCTACATTTTTCCTGTGGTCCTGAATGGGGAAACACACCTTCCAGCTGATTAGTTTTTTGTGCTATCCAGAATGGGATTTTCTTGCCTTCTGTGGGCACCTTGCCCATGATAGAATGTACTGTCTGTGGGTTAATCCCAGTAACGGCCAATTGGTATCCAGATGGTGCAGGTGGTGCTGGGCGCATTGGTGTTGTGTTTAAATTTCGCAATACGAACTGAACAAGTCGTCTATATAATATTGCTAGCTCATTGTAGAGATTGCGCAAATCAGCTGCCTGCATGTTTTGTACACCTGGATGTGGTGTATATGTGGCAAACATTGGCCACGTTGGTCCGTTATTACTTAAAGGACCTAATCTCATGGATTGTATTACATGTGGTAGGGCGTCATTAAACCAGTTGTGATGTTCTTGATAGGTAATCAGTATTTAAAGATATTGGTAAGCTTGGTACCATTGTGGTATGTTCTCTATTTCATATGTTTGAAATGTGAATGTTGTAGGGTCTTCCTAAGGAAAGGTGACCCAAGAATAGAATGTTTTTGTTTGGTAACCTTCATTGGCTTCCACTATGAATATAACATCCCCACCCTCATCTTTCAAGCCATCCACTATTAGATGTAGTGTTAATGCATGTGAAGTTTCTGGAATGTCTGTGGCATCAGCCATGTTGGATAATGGGTAAAGAGAAGGAACACCAGATGGGGACAAAGTCCTTTAAAAAGTTTAAACTTGAATAACCTACAGCCTAGTTAGGTGCTCCCTATTTAGCTGAGAATGATCGACCCCAAGACCACGAACATCTCCATATAATGGTACTCAGGGTACCTGTTGTGTGTTAGACAGACATACTCAGGATATCCGTAAATTAGTGCCAAAACACCATTGTTGGTGGCACCATGTCATAGTTGAACTCTCGCTCCTAGGCGAGAGTGCTGGTTTAGGGATGACAGCACTTTTGTTTGTAGGTGACTAGGCCAATCCTAAAATGATTCACAACTGTTGGCCCAATCCTCCCGGCTCACAAGCAATACCTAACCAAAAACCCAGACAGTAAAGGTGATTTCTGCCAGCCTTTATGCATGGACTCAGAACCGCAACATCTCAGCCGAGTCGTGGTGGAACAGAATTACCCTTTTCACACATTAGTAATAAGTCTCAATCACACACAGGCAATAAAGGAGATGCAGGAAAATGTTCAACAGGTTAATTAAAAAGACTGCATTCTACGATAAAATGCATAAGCTGCAATGATTAGGATAATGAACAATGCAAGAAGCAGAATTATAAAGATGAGAGTTGTGAATACAAAAACCCCCACCATCTTGCAATAAATATGAGATGTCAAATCCCTAAAACCATAGCTTGGAGAACATAATCTCTAACCTAATGAGAGCTAGCTGTGATAAACCTAAACTGCCAGTACCAGGTCCATGGGAAGTGCCCCCGAACCCTTGTTACCTTGAAATGAGGACTCTAGATCAGACTCCATGGGGACACTAAGGGTGGGTCTCCATCAAAGCGACTTGCAGTGTAGATTATGTCAATAGTATCTGGTAGGAATCCCTCTGATAACCTTGTTTGTGTGAGTTGTATTTATACAGATCTTGTAGTACCCCTGATGCAGGTATGTTCCCAAACAATAGATCAGGGGGCAGGCTTGTGGGGGCAATTATGTAAACAATTCCCACCATAAGTACATTATGTTCCTGTCACACGTAAGTGAGAAAGGGACATGATGTGAATACCTACGTCCATCACTTGTTTTTTACGCTAATAGCGACGCCTTCACAGAGTGTCACTGATAACACAAATCAAAACATTGCTCCAACTCTAAACAAAGGCAGCCATCTTAAAAGAAATAATACAATAATTAGGCTAAGACAGAGCAGAATAAGTAAGTTAAAAGTCACAATACTACTTCTTTTAAACTAGGGTATTGATCCATGTGTGTTTCCTTTCAAATTATCCAATTTACCAGTTCCTAATGGACAAAATAGCAAATCGTGTCTAAATAATCCTGACCCAGGTAGGATTATTATTCATATAGGTTTTAGCTATTGCTATTTTATTTAGGTCTGGGTAGAGCCACCCTTTAGCTGCCTCTTAGAGCTGATGTAAGCACTAAAGCAGAATATAAAAACAGCCTAGATCGAAGCTCAAGGGCTGGTTTTTCAGTGCACGTTTGTAATCATATGTTCAATATTTAGCTGTAACTAAAGTACATTTTTCTTTTTTAAAGTGCCAGTCCTGGCTGGATATTGATTTATGAAGTGTTAGTGTGTGCAATGTGGAGTCTTGAGTTTCTAACATCACTATCTGCCTCAGAAAGCCTTGAATTGATCTTCATTGCTGACTTGAGGATAAAAATGCAAAAATTGTGTTCCGTTTGAGTCCAACAGTAAAGTGGCTCTGAGGCTTTGGCTCTAGCCTATTGTTGTTCTTGTTCTTTACAGGAATGTGACTGGGCTCATATGTGTTATCTTGCCTGTGAAGTATTTCTGTTCCTCATAAATGATAGAGATATTGTTAATGCAGAATCCACATTAAATGCTGTAGGTAAAGGCTTTGGAATGTATAACCCCAGCCAACTCCTGTAGGAGGGTTTTTAATTTACATTTAATTTACATTGTAAATTCACTTACAAATACAACAGGAAGTTGTTTGACCTTGTAAACTTTGACAAATACAGTCAGCCGAGATGCATATTGTGAACTGTTTGCTAAACGCTGTCGGAAGGTATTTTACATTGTGGAATCTGACAAATACAATACAGAGGGGTTTTACATTGTGAAAATCTCCATAGGAAGAAGCTTTACATTATTTAATATTAAAACGCCTTCATACACTGATCGCTCATTCAAGAAGTACTAGTGAGGTCTGATTTCATTATATACATTTTTACTTTTATCCTTATTGTTTAGTTGTCTGTGTATTTAAGTATATTTTCCTTTTAAGTCTAAAAGCACTGGCTGAATATTCTATTGATTTCCTGAATGTTATTTGGTGTTTGGACAAAATATCAAGGGCCTCATTGCCAAGCTGGCAGTCTTGAGACCACCAGCCTCGCGGTGGCGGTCAGGACCACTGCTGCTGTGGCGGGCCAAACTTCACATTAAGACACTAGTGGTCAGATCGTGAGAGTTCCTCTATCTCCGCTGGGATCGGTGATTCCAATGGGTTGACAGCAGATGGAGGTCGCACTCAGCCAGGGTGGCACTGCATGCAGCGCTGCCCTGCTGATTGTGTCCTTGTTCTTCACCAACCTTTTCATGACGGTTTTATCACCAAGAAAAGGGTGGCAGAGAACAGGTGCAGGGGGCCACATGGAGGCCCCTGCATTACCCATGCTCTTAGCATGAGCAGTGCAGGTGGTTACCCTGTCCTGCACCATCACAATGTTCACTGTCTACTGTGCAGACTACAGCATTGCCGGCTGCTCAATTTCGAGCTGGAGACAATGCTGCCACCAATTTCCTGCTAGGCTGATGGGAGGAAACCGAGGTTTCCGCCCGTCAGCCTAGCCGGAAACTCGTAATAGACCTGGCGGGGTGGTGGCCACTATGGAGGCAGCCACCTGGTCCGGAGTTTGGCAGAAGGGTGTTCCCGTCTTCCAAACTCATAATTAGGCCCCAAGTTTTTAAATCGGAATAAAGAAATATCGGGGAAAAAATATTGTGAAACAGAAATATTGTGATGCAAGATAAATTGTTGTCAAGAATATTGTTTTTTTCCTGCAAGTAATTTTGTGAATAATATTGCTTTTAATTATTTTAATGTGTTTTACTTCATATTAATTTTCTGTGTTGTTATTATTTGTGTAATTATTATTTTTCAAATATAGTTTGTAATGTTAAGCGATTTATAATTTTTACTTAATTGCTAGTCGTAATTTATAGTGTTGTATTGGGTTATTGGGTTTATAGGGGGATACGGTGGGAAGTTAATTTAGTAATAATATATTATTATAACTAATCATTTTTAAGTAAGTATGTGATTGATATTAATTATGCATTTTATGTAATATTACTTTCATTAAGTATATTTTAAGTGTGTGTTGCTATGTTTGTTGGGGTATAGGATGGGAAGTTAATTAGGTAATAACTGATTAACAATACATTTTTAATGTATTCATGATTATGAAATTGATTATTAATCATGTATATTATGTAATAATTTATTTTAGTTACAATTAGGGAGTGTGTTGCTGGGTTTTAGTGGTATAGGGTGAGAAGTTAATTAGGTAATAATTAACAATTAATTTTTAATTTATTAATAATTATTTGATTAATCATTAATTATGTAAATTATGCAATAATCATTTATGTTAGTTAAATTTTAGGTGTGTGTTTCTGGGTTTGTAGGTCATTATCAATTAATAATAAATTATTATTTTAATATTAATTATTGGAGTGATTATTGTTTTTGTTTGTAATACAGGATTATTTTAATTGCGGGCAGCTAGATTTCTAGGGGTATAGGGTGGAAAGTTAATTCAGGCAAATTAAATAAATGGTAACTATCATTGTATAATTAAATATTTAATTGATTGATAATTACGTCAATTGTGTAATAATCATATATATTAGTTATCTTTTAAGTATGGGCTGCTGGGTTTGTAGGGTTGTATTGTGGGCAGTTCATTATTGAATTATTACTTAATAATTGTTAATGTGTTTTTAATTGTTTAGAAATTATGTAAATTGTGTTATACAGTATGTATTTATTTTAGTTCTGGGTTGCTAGACTTGTATGGGTATAGGGTGACAAATTAATTAGGTAATAATTAAATAACCATTATTTTATTTTTTAAACTGAAAATGAATTATTAATTAATTATTACATTGTTTATTATTTAAAATTGGCTGGAGCATCAGTGACACTGTAGATGTGCTCACCCAAATCTCTTTTTTTTATTGCTAAGTTTTTAAGCATAGGATTGGCACAATGCCATCCACACCAAGCTTAAAAGTGACAAAGTATTTTGCCATTTGTACAGCAAAATCTTTAAGCATAGGATTGGTCCAATCCCATCCTTGCTGAGCTGTAAAATGACAAAAGCTTTTATTACTTTTGTATTAAATATTAGTGAGATTTATTTAACTAACATAATATTAATGGTATATATTAAACGATTTAAGATTTACTACTTTAAACTACATATATGTATATTAAGGGGAAACAACCTTTTCTACGCGGACCGAGCAACGAGTAGCGTAGCCACGCAAGTGTTACCACGCTTGCCTCAACCACACATGTTCGTGAACCCCGCAAATGCGTGGGTAAGGCGCCATGTATATGGGTGGTTCAGGCATACAGCAGGAACAGCCGGGAGAGTAACACAGAGGTGGGGTAAGTGGGGCTGGGGCAGGTAGGGGCTTCTTTTACGGACAGGGAGGGGTAGCTTTTAGAGGTCAGGGTGGAGGAGGAGGGGTCAGGGAATTTCTAGGCAGGGTGGGGTAGGTTTTAGGGTTCAGGGCAGGGGCAAGGGGTCAGGATAGTTTTTATGACAAGGTAGGTTTTAGAGTTCAGGGTGGGGATGAGGGTTGGGGTAGTATTTAGGACAGATCAGGGTAGGTTTTGGACAGAGTGGGGTAGGTTTTAGGGTTTAGGGCAAGGGGGGGCAGAGTAGTTTTTAGGACAGGGGAGGGTAGGTTCTAGGGTTTAGGGCTGGGGCCCAGGGTAGTTTTTAGGTCAGGGTGTGGTAGTTTTTAGGACAGAGTAGGTTTTATGTTATGTTATGTTATGTTATGTTATGTTATAATGGTTTATATAGCGCCTAACTGCCCAACGGCCTCGTAGCGCTTATACTGCCATGGCGGTGACATACTGTTTATGTTTATACAGGAGATTTAAATTTTAAATAGCCAAGTCTTCAGTTCCTTCCTAAACGACATCTCTTGAGGGTTTGCTCTCATCTTGAGAGGGAGATTATTCCAAAGCAAAGCACCTTGGTATGCTAGCGATATTTCTCCCCATCTGGCTTTCCTCGCTGTTGGAACTATGGCCAGATTAGCTGAGGAGGATCTAGGTGGCCTGGCTGGAATATAAACCTGTGCCAGTGTTTTCAGCATTTCAGGTCCCTTATCAAATATGGATCTATGAAAGTGGCAAAGTGTCTTGAACTGAATCCTTTCCGCTACCGGGAGCCAGTGTAGGGAAACAATTCCTGGCCGTATCGAGTGCTGTCTAGGAATATTTAGCAGAAGACGAGCCGCTGCATTTTGTACCCTTTGTAATCTTTGAATTACATATTTCGGTGAGCCTATAAACAAGGCATTGCCATAGTCAATCCGAGAGCCTATCAGTGCCTGGATAACCATTCTTCTGGCTGAGAATGGTAAAATAGTTAAAACCTTCCTCAGGGTCCTTAGCAGAGAAAAAGCAGTTCCTGCTATTCTATTCGCATGTTGGGCCATTGAGAGAAGAGGGTCCAGCCATACCCCTAAGCTTTTGATAAGACATTTAGGGGGTGGGAGTGTAGGCACCCCTCTCAGAAGGCTGGAATTGATAAAGGGCATTTTATTTCCCCAAAACATAACTTCCGTTTTGTCGTCGTTGAGTTTTAATTTACTTTCAGACATCCAGGTTGCAACTGCTTTCATACAAGGACCTAGTGCTGTGCCCCTATCTGGGCGGGCATGGGAAAAGGAGACTATCAGTTGCGTATCGTCTGCATATGATACCAGATTCAATCCGAATGGCTCAACTATACCTGCTAGTGGCCGCATATAGACGTTGAAAAGTAATGGACTTAGAGCCGAACCCTGAGGAACACCACAGCTACTGAAGGTGCTCCTGGAGATATACTCTCTCTTTCGAGTACCTGAAATGACCTCCCATGTATAAATGAGCAAATCCAATCTAACGCGGTTCCGGCAATTCCACATCCTCGCAATCTGTCTATGAGGATTTTTAGGTCAACTGTATTGAATGCCGCACTTAGGTCAAGGAGGATAATAGCGGTTTCCATACCTTTATCCATCCTCTTCCTTGCTTCTTCTGTGATGGCAATCAGTGCGGTTTCTGTGCCATGTTTAGGTCTAAAACCCATCTGGGTATGATGTATAAGTTTATTTTCTTCCAGAAGCGTGGATAACTGAGAATGTACGTGCTTCTCCGCAAGTTTGGCAATTAGAGGCAGTAATGAGATTGGTCTATAGTTGCTCAGTGTCTTAGGATTTAGATTAGTTTTTTTTAAGAGCGGCTTGACAATGGCCTGTTTCCAATGATCAGGTACAGTGCCGTCACTTAGTGAGGTATTAATACGTTTCGTGATTATCGGCCCTAATGCTGATATTCCCAAGGATAAGATCTGGGGGGGCGGGCAGGGTCCAATGGGGAGCCCGATTTCGTTGAGCTCAGTAAGTTAATAACTCTGTCCAAACTGATAGGTGTAAAGTTTGTGAGAAGAGTTGCCTCACCGACCTCTTGGTTCATCCTCTCCGGATCTTTACTAGGGGGGTTAGGGAAGGCTAGATAAATGTTCTGAATTTTACTTAAAAAGAAACTAGCCAGATCTTCTACATGTTGTTGTGGAGAGTCCCTAATTTCTGCTTCCTCCCTTGGATGAATAAGATCTTTTAGGGCATTAAAAATCTCCTTGGGTGAATTAGCTGCTGCTTCAATTTTAACTGAGTAGTAAGTCGACTGAGTTTTTTAAATTTCTAAATGATATTCTCGAATCAGATTTTTGTAGTGCCTTTTCATGGATTCATCTTGGGTGCATCTCCATCTCCTCTCTTGCTTCCTACACTCTCTTTTCTTCTCTAATAGGCATGCATTGTACCATGGAGCCGACTTCTTTCGATGGATGTTTTTAGACGAGGAGAGAGGTATAGTCTCCTCTAGGCTATCCTCTATCCATTTATTAACAGAGTGCAAACATTCTGTTATGTTATTTATATTTATTCTTCCTGGTCTATTTTTCTCTAGTGCGGAAATGAACTCTGTGGATTTTAATTTGTGCCATTTCCTTCTGCGAGGGGGTGCCCCCATATGGGTGATCTTATAGTAAGTGATGTGTAGTTCCAGCTCTAAAAGGAAGTGATCCGACCATGCTAGCGGGCACGATGATAGAAACTTTATACTTGGGACATTAGAGAATACCAGATCAAGTGTATGACCCTTAGTATGAGTAGGTCCTTGAATAAGTTGTATTAAGTCACATGCATTCATGTCTGCTATCAACATCTTAGTGGAAGCATTATCTGTATTTTCAGCATGTAGATTAAAGTCACCCAACACTAAGAAATTTGATTTAGTGTATATTAGTTGTGAAATGTTTTCTGCCAGTGACATCATAAAATCTCCCATGGGACCAGGTGGACGGTAAATCAAAACACCCGAAAGGGTGTAATGAGGGTTCACATTGATGGAGAAAGACATACTCTTGCAGTCTTTAATTAGAGTGGGAGCGATATTGATCTTACACGTGTCTCTGTAGATGACTGCAATGCCTCCCCCTCTACTAGGTCTGTCCATTCTGCAGATCTTATAGCCTGTGGGAAGGGCCATTACGACATCTGGAGCAGAGCTTTCATCCAGCCAGGTTTCTGTTAGAAACAAGGCCAGAGGTTTAGTTTGTTCAACAAAAAGATGAATATCCATTATATCAGCTCCTAATGAGCGACAATTAACTAAGAAAATGGATAGTTTAACAGAATTCTCATCTTGTTGATAATCTGTGTGCGTTTTGAATGACCATGCACACATGGGGCATCTAAAATTGCCCCTATGTGGGTCTAGATTTTACTACACAGCGCATGAGATTTATTGTTAAGGAGGAGTAATTCATCTTTGGAGTAAGTGATAACTACCTTCTCTGTTAGAACTCGGGCATAGTTTCTTGGCTCTTGGCTCGATCTGGCGCGGACGGGCGCAGACGGGCTTGCCTTTGGTGCGCCAGCGGCGCGCCCGCTGTGCGCCACGATCATGGTGTGACTAAATAGCTCTCTAGCAGTAAAAAGCTAGACTGCTAACCCCCAAAATGGCGGCGGTTTTTTCCGCCTTGTATCGAGAGTGGGATGTGCTATTTCCTTGTTTTCCCCGTGACCTATTACTTGTGGGACTAGGTCGCCATAAAATATGCTCAGTGTGCTAATATATCTTTTTGCCAGACGAATTCTAAGCAGACATTTAAAAAAAATGAATTTCTTTACATTAAAATCGAGCGTCTAACTCCTTCAAGTGCAAAGTACAAAGTGCAGAGTGCAATAAGGATTCAGTTTCAATACATCAGATTCAATGTTTCACAATTTACATTAAAATTCAACTAAACAGTATCTCGCCGTTTTAGCCAAGCGTAGGAAAGGCACAGGGAACCTCTGCCTACCTTCCGCTGCGCGCCGCGATCATGGTGTGACTAAATAGCTCTCTAGCAGTAAAAAGCTAGAGTGCTAACCCCCAAAATGGCAGTGTTTTTTTCCGCCTTGTATCAAGAGTGGGATGTGCTATTTCCTTGTTTTCCCCGTGACCTATTACTTGTGGGACTAGGTCGCCATAAAATATGCTCAGTGTGCTAATATATCTTTTTGCCAGACGAATTCTAAGCAGACATTTAAAAAAAATGAATTTCTTTACATTAAAATCGAGCGGCTAACTCCTTCAAGTGCAAAGTACAAAGTGCAGAGTGCAATAAGGATTCAGTTTCAATACATCAGATTCAATGTTTCACAATTTACATTAAAATTCAACTAAACAGTATCTCGCCGTTTTAGCCAAGCGTAGGAAAGGCACAGGGAACCTCTGCCTACCTTTTAGGGTTTAAGGAGGTGGGTCGGAGTAGTTTTTAGGACAGGGCGGGGTATGTTTCAGAGGTCAGAGAGAGGTCAGGGAATCAGGTCGTTTTTAGGACAGGGTGGGGTAGTTTTTAGGACAGGGTAGGTTTTAGGGTTTAGGGCGATGGTCCGAGTAGTTTTTAAGAGAGGGTGGGGTAAGTTTTAGGGTTCAGGGTGGGGAGTTGCTGTAGTTTTTAGGGCAGGATTGGGTACTTTTTTAGGACAGGGAGGGTTTTAGGGTTTAGGGTGGGGTGGGGGGTCAGGTAGTCTTTAGGACAGGGTAGGGTAGGTTTTAGGGTTCAGGGCAGGGCTGGAGTAGTTTTTAGGGCAGGACAGTGTAGTTTTTAGGACAGGGCAGGTTTCAGGGTTCAGGGCGGGGGGTCATGGTAGTTTTTAGGACAGGGCAGGGTAGCTTTTAGGGTTCAGGGTGGGGGTGGGGGTGGTGTAGTTTTTAGGACAGGGTGGGGTAGTGTTTTGGACAGGGTTGGGTAGGTTTTAGGGTTTAGGGCAGGGGCCAGGGTAAGCTTTAGGACAGGGGAGGGTAGGTTTTAGGGCTGGGGGTCAGGGTAGTGTTTAGGACATGGTGGAGTAGTTTTTAGGACAGGCTAGGCTTTAAGGTTTAGGGCAGGGGTCAGGGTAGTTTTTACAACATGGTGGGGTAGTTTTTCGGACAGGGTAGGTTTTTGGGTTTATAGTGGGGCAGGGGGTTGGGGTAGTTTTTAGGACAGGGTGGGGTAGTTTTTAGGACAGGATAGGTTTTAGGGTTTAGGGCGGGGTAGTTTTTAGGATAGGGTGGGGTAGGTTTTAGGACAAGGCAGGGTAGCTATTAAGGTTTAAGGTGGGGTGTCGGGGAAGTTTTTAGGATAGGGTGGGGCAGTTTTTAGGTCATGGTAGGTTGTAAGGTTTAGGGCAAAGGGCAGGAGACCGGGGTAGTTTTTAGGACAGGGTGAGGTAGTTTTTAGGACAGGGTAGGTTTTAGGGTTTAGGGCAGGGATGGGGGTCGGGGTAATTTTTAGGACATGGCGTGGTAGATTTTAGGACAGGGCAGGGTAGCTTTTAGGGTTAAGAGCAGGGGACAGGGTAGTTTTTAGGACAGGGCAGGGTAGCATTTAGGGATGAGGGCGGGGTTGGGTAGTTTTTAAGATAGTGTAGGTTTTTAGGGTTTAGCACGGGGGAAAAGGGGATCGGCAGGGGTTGTAACACACAACTACGGATGGCATTACCACATATTCCTTCACTAAGCATGTTTTTACAACATAATTCGGTGTAAAGGCATGTGTGTTAAAAGAATGCGTGGTAAAGACAGAGTCATGATTCCGACTCCGTTGGTAAGACAAGCATGGTTCTGCCATGGGTGGTTCTGTCGTACAACCATATTAACTAAAACATTTTTATGTTTTTAACGATATTAGTGTGAGACAATACTTTTTTTCAATATTTTTGTACTTACTACTACAAGTATAGAAAAGCAATATTTTTGTTATCTTGACACAATATTGTTGGTTCTAACATTATGTCAGTGATCTGTGTTATTTTGTGTTTTGCTGAGGTCTGAGTTTCTGAACCACAATATCTCCTTGAGTAAGCCTTGGATTGTTCTGCCTCACTTCCCGAACGGTCAAGTGCTGAAGTGGTGTATCTTGTGTTCAGTTTGGGTTCAGTAATAAGGTAGCCACAGAACAACAGATATAAAAGACCCCAGTTGTCACAATTGGAGCCCTTTAACACCTGATTGCCCAGGGTCACCCGCCCTGAAACCAGCCCTGCCACTATCCATTTCCCAGCGCTCTTTCCGTAGCACAGCAAGCACACTGCAGTGTCCATCACTGCAGTGTGCCTTGCTGCGTGTGCCAGCAGCTTAAGGTCCATTAAAATGAGGTGAAGTTGTTTTGTTGCCCTAACACGTCCACCATGTCCAAAGTAATAAATTAGCAGTGTACGGAGTGGGCGGCTGGCCTGTACATGTTACAATAAACAAACAAATGGATGAGCTGCTGTGGTGTGCTTCCTACTTCTCCCTCACTGGGGATCGCAAGCAGCTGTGGCCCGTCCTTTAGGACGGAGGGGCCACGCCCCCCCACCTTTTGCCCCTCATGAAGAGTTCCTGTCAGGCTGAGCAAAGGTCAGCCTGACAGACACTCTTCATGTTCAGCTTGGGCAGCCAGGAGAGAGACTTGCGCGATTTGCGCAGACTCCTGGTTGCCTGAGCTGAACTTTGCTGGGCTGAATAGGTCACATCTCCTATGGGCGTGATCTCCTCTGCTCAGCAAAGGTGCCTTGAAGCCCTTCCCCTTGATGACGAGGGGAAGCGTCACCCATTGACTTCGACCTGGGCGCTTCAGGGTTAAGGCCTGAAGGGCCCAGGGCGAGTGTCAATCAGTGAGACCTCGTCACAGAGTGGGGTGGGGTCAGAAGTCTCACTGATCCCATCCCACTCTGTGACAAAGTTGGGACGGCTGCCTTCCCTGAAGAACGCAGCTGTCCCAACCCTCCTGGGACCTCCGAGGCTGAAGGTAAGTGTGTTTTTTAAATGAATGTTTGGTGTGTGCGTGTATGTTTGAATGTTGATGAGTGTTGCGAATGGCTGTGCGTTTATGTGTGAATTAATGAATGTGAGTGTGCTTCCAGCCCACCCCCCTCCCTCCTAAAATTACTGGCCCCCACTGATCGCAAGATGTATTTTTTTAATGCTGTGGGGACTTTGCTCACAACTTCTGCCCCTTCATTCCAGCAGCGCAAAGGCTCCCATAATTGCACTCGTGTAAACCTCTGATCTGACAACCTGCCCACCGCAGGGCTGTCAGGTCACTCATTTTGCTTACCCAAGACTCACATGCAAGGAAAACGCACAATGGCCCTGACGTGCAGGGTGTATGTTCCCTGCATGCCAGGGCATTATTATTTTGTTTTCAAGACAGACACAATTTCAATGTGAGTTGGGGCCAGATGTACGAAAGGATTTTACCCATTCTGTGTCTATGGGAAAAAGCTTTCGTACATACGGCCCTTAGTTTCTTGAATAGAAAAAAAACACTTTGCAGGTGGGTGCAACATGGCACAGAAATGCCTACCTGTCTGGTGTAGATCTATTGATACAAGGGGCAGTCCTCTGCAGGAGGAGCATAGATGTGGCGGTCAGCCAGGCTATCTGCCAGCATGTAATTGATCACTTCTCTATGGCTCAATAAGTACACCATGTCTTCTGCCTTAGCATTAATGAAACATGTTGGGAGATACTAAATATTCAATGGCGAATAAACAAAACACTCTAAGTAACAAAAGTATATTTATACACCTCACAGATGAGTATAGTCACACACTTCAGTAAGTACTCTCACAGACCCCGGAGTACTAATCACATGCCATCAGAAATATTCTTACTTCTCACGCATACTAGTAGTATTGCACTACAGATAGAACTCACACCCACCATGGTAGCAGTCAAACCCTACTACAGGTACCCTCACACTCCTAACAGACTCCACACATACTACCACCAGAAGTATTCTCTCACCCCTCACAGACAAGACCTCACGCACGACCGACAGCACTGAGACTTCACACGGTGGAAGTCTGAAGAAGTCCGACACTTCTGATAGCATTCTCGCAACTTTCATGTAAAACTCACACAACCAAGAGAACGCTCACATCCCTCATAAACTAGCAGTCACAGACTATCAACAGCGCTGTCACACCCGCACCGAATAAAAGTATAATCACATTGACAGCACTCTCAAACTCCTCACAGACTAGTAGTCAAGTGGGAATAGAAGCAGGCCCAGTGTTCCTGAGCCCAGGAGATCCAGGCCCAGGAAAACTGAGGAAATCTGGAGCACCGGGGCATTTGTAAGGTGCCGCTGTATTTCAGCCTGAAATATCACTCCGCAGGACTAGTATTGGGCCCAGGTTTCTTGACTCAATTAATTGTTTGTTACTTATGTCCATACTCATATCCTTGTCGCGATAACTAAACCTTTATGTGTGCAACCAGTTTACTTTTCTAAGTTATGTTTTGATTACTAAAAAGATCTATATCCATAAACCCTAAACCGATATCAATAGATTATAGCCCCAGTTACTTCTTGCTCTGTCTTAAGCATTTTCATCTAGGATGTTTATGAGTTAAGCGCAGTTTCCAGTAGCAAATTAATTGGTAGGATGTCTATGTTTTGTCACTGTGATCCAGCTCTGGTCCATGCATGTATGTGGGCATGTATATGGTATTTATACAGCGTATTCCTATCCAAAATCAGTGGAGTGTTGTTCGGGGTCAAAGGCAAAGTCTGAAGGGCAGGGCGTTCGTCGAATATACCTTAGAGGTATTCAGCACCACTACTGCTGATAATAATCATAAAAGTAAAATAAATAACACATACACCAACATTGCTAAAGAAAATAGTCACAAATAACAACAAGAATACTAACATTTTAAATGTCATTAAATGCAATGACATCTGCTCAGTTGAGTGAGACGGTACTTCTGATTCCTTCCTCCTCTACTCACTGGTCTCACGGATGAGAGTGTCATGTTTGTTACCACTGCGATGGTGACCATGTGGTAAATAGTAGAGAAGAGAAGCTGGCGGTTCAGTAGAGAGCAGTGTGTTACAAATGCAGATTGTAACCGAAAGTGTGGCTTTTTGCATCAGGTTTTTCTGAGCATGCTCGGTGAAGTGCTGAGGTAAAAAGATGGACCATAAGAGGTTGCTTTATGAAGGGCTGCACATGAAGTCCATCCATCATAAGGGTCTTGTTAGATCGTTTGCCGAGTTGTCTTTTCTATTGGGTAATAGATTGATACTTTGCATACAGAGTTTTTGGCTTTTGGTGATATGTTCACGCATGGAGCCCCTATTGGCCACATAAAAGAGTAGCTGACCTAGTTCATCTGAATCTCTCAGGTAAAGTAGTTGTGAATTCTATACTTAAGAAGATCCTGGGCAGAAAGAAATGAAAAATGGTATTTCGCTGCAGAATAGTTACAGCTCCAGCAGTACCCTTGCGATCATTCCCTAGATGTCTCTCAGGTCAATATTCGTGCAGCTTTTGAGGAAAAGAACGCATTTTAATGCCAAATTAATTATTTTGTTAAATCTTTAATTATATGCGAATTGAGGTATGTATCCTGGCAATTTAATGTTTTCTTAGCTTGCACTTACAAGTTGATCTTTTGTACAAATATGGCTACTGTTCAGTTGCTAGGAAACATTCCTGGGAGAAAGGGCCAATTGTAGGGTAATAAGCAGTTTTTCAAAGCTTATGAGCAAGTGGGGAGACCTATCTGTGTGATGAATGTTAAGAGGAGCTGTCTACTGTACATATATGGGGTAAGGTGAGGAACAGCACTTTAAGTTGTATTTTTGCCCTTTTGGAGATTGCGTATGATTGTCCTAGCAATTAGAGTTGTCTCTAGTCCGTTGACTGATAGGTGTCATCTTGGGTCACTGTCTAGATTAAGGCATATAAATCTTATCTCTACTCTCCACACAAGCAAAATTCTTATAACATCAATCTATAATTTCTCTGACATGATCAGACTAAAAACCATGTTTGTGCGCTCTGATCCTTGTCATGATCTGCAGCCTGGGCTTCCCTTACTGTGCTCTGCAGCTCATTTTAGAGAAAGAAAGGCGGGCTGCGCTCCTGCAATGTCGGCGTTGCTTCACAAAGAGCTTTACAACTCTAGAGGACATACTGCACATCTACACCTCAATGCAAAATACATTTACCTTGAGTTTGCAGAACTCCCACAGCTTTTGGAAATGGTGACGGCCGTTTTGAAGTTTCAAGTATAGGTTTCCTTGTGGTTTAGAGCAAGCAACTGAGATATTGTGTTGCTGCAACCAGGACTTGCTGCCAGAACTTGTGAAATCCTTTGAGATTGTTGGTTCCTTTTTGAAAACGCATTTGGGAACTAAAGCTCAAAACAGAGAACTATTATAAGGATGAGTGTCATGTTATGGAAATTAGCTTAAATAATGGGCAGTGTTGATTAGGACTTACCTTGAAGGAGAATAGCCTTGTATTTTTGGATCCTGTACTACTGGGGGAAGGCTACGGATCTGCTTCACCCTAAGAGACTGTTAACACATTCACAATGCATATGTGATGGTACTAATGGAAATGAATTGGTATCAGTGAGCGCTTTGTACATTTTATAACTGTTTGCTATATTGAAGTTTTACGAAACAACAAATTTGAATGTATATCAGAACCATAGAGCATGTACTCCCAAAAAACAGATGGTAATTATCTTAGTAGGCGAAGAGAGTGATGTCATTTTAAATGTTGAAATAACATTGATTGCGTATTTATTAATTTATGCACCTGTTTCACGAATGTCAAATGTTCCACTAACACACAGAATGTATGAGACATGGCGATAATCTGAAGGTTCATCATTTCCATAACAGTTTAAAGAATGACTCAGTATTATAGATACACTCTTAAAGATACCAAAGCAGAGTGATGAGTCAGAGTGGCAATATCCCGTGTCTCGGTTTCTCTATTATCCCATTTCTATTCCCCTAGTTCACGGATAAGCAGCATATTGCAATTCGGTAGGATTAGCTGTGAATAAGGAGAAGTGCGAAAAAATTCATCGCTCCCATTGGATCCGAAAATCAAGATTAGTCCATTTTGACAGTGGTTAACCTGCAAGGCAGTCAACATGCTTTGGAAGGTTGTTTTATCCAAAATTAAACATAATTTCCAAGTTACAAGTTCCGTATAAACTTCCGACTACTAGGTGCCTCTGAGGACAATAAGGCTTAACTTTTAATTCACTTAATTACACAACTAGATTTAATTACCAGCCTAAGTATAGCACAGAAGTGTAGAGCAGCAGAACCTTTTCTTTCTACTTGCTTGTGGTGGTCTAAAATAGGGAACATACACACCATGGAGAAACTTACTGGGATGATTAGAGATGATGTTACTAGATCTTTTAAAAATGTGGACCCAATTTTTTACATATGTGAACTGTTACTGCTTTAGGACCATGCCCCTCAGAAAAAAAGGATGGCACACGTACATTTAAGTGTATTTTCTGCTAATTCACCGTGATCTGACAGGCCTTACCATTGTTCATGTTACATAATCATTTGGAGTTTTTCATTGTATTTACCTCAGATGCTATCTTCCGTACCCCTGCCTCCTAGCTTTCCGACCACTATACAAGTTGTTGAGGTAAGTTATCCTGTGAGAATAAAATTTAAACATGAAGCTGTAAAATAATTCACATTACAGTCAAACATTATGAAGGATTTTGAAAATCCAATATACAGCATGGGAACCGAGATCAACACAAAATGGTGGTTAGCAACACCCTTGGTGTTGATGTATTAAGAGGAGTGCGTTGCTGGTTTAAAAGCCCCTAGTGCCTTGTTGCACCACATTAACATAATTTCTATTTACAGTAATGTGACCCCAAAAGGGCAAAATCGCGACACCAAATTTACATTATGCACCAGGCATAATCTGTGCAAAGGGGCGTTCCCCCATTAGGGAGGCCAAAAAATAGTACAAAGAATTCTAAAAGATTTGTTTGCGTAATTTTTTCGGCACTTTTAACGCCTGCTCAGAGCAGGCGTTAAAAGGAGGCACACCATTGTTTTCAATGGGCTTCAATGGGCTTTGCAGGTTTAGCGTCAACATTTTTTATGCTAGTCCTGCAAAGCTCAGAACTAGCATAAAACATTTTGACGCTAGTTACCCTAACTACCACCATGGTGCACCATATATTAAATACAGCGCATACATGGTGACGTTAGGAGGGCACTAAGGGGCTCAAGGAAAGTGCTGCTGCACTGGATGCAGCACCACTTTCCTCAAATCAGGTCTTAAATTTGCTTTAGGGCTCTGCTTCATGGTTGCTTATTTCTGACACTGCACTAAGTGACCATACAACCTTAATTTAGCAATCAGTTAAGTCAGTCAAAAATTAAGTAAAAAATTAAGTCCATTGGGACCGTAGTCCATTTCACTATAGCAAAGCATAGCCATAAGAAGCAGACAAAGTTTCCATGATAACTGTTCATTCACAGTGCCTGGGATTGTGTTCAAAATGTTCAGCAGGACTAGGACACTATGGGTCTCATTTACGAGAAAGAGGCTCAGCCCTGCACCAAAATTGGCAGAGCTAAGCTGCGTTACTTCAGAAATGCAGGAATGCACTGTATTTTCTAAAATATGGCGCACCCTTGTGTTTCCCCTAGCGCTGGTGCTAAAATGAGCTGCCTAGTGCCAATGCAGGCACTCTTGTACCATAGTAATGGCGTTTTGCTCTTTCCATGTGTGCTGCAGAATGCAACAGACGTAGAAAAAGCAATAATGAGGAGAAATAAAAGTATTTCTTCTTGTTGCGCCATGCTAATGCCACCCATAGTGTGCCGTTAGTTTTTGGCGCTGCCTTCGGTTTATGAATTCTCATAAATTTGGTGCAGTATCAAAATGCAATGAGTGTTGCAGTGGAACGCCCACAGCAACACCCATTGGACACCCCTTTCACGCTAAGTGATGCGTGTAAAGGGGCCTTATTTACAAGGTGGTGTTCAGCCACAAAAATTGTCTGAACACCGCCTTGTAAATATGGTGCAGGGCATTGCATAACCAGAGCATCTCTAAAAGTGACTCTCAGGTGGTGCAAGGGGCTTGCAAATAAGAATATTCTACTCTGAAAGGAGAATGGGGCAGTCTGCTTTAGGATCAAAGCCATCTCTTCTGCATCAGAGCCAACCCTTTGGAATAAGAGGCAACCTAATAGAAGAAACTCTGGCAACCTTTTAGTGACAATACCAACCATTCAGGGCAAATCCAGTTCCTGCGGGTATCAGCCAATCTTTTGGCTCATGTGCAGCACTTCAAGATCACAGCTCGCTTTACAGGGTAAGAACCAATACCTCTGGATCACAGTCAGCCATTCCGGATCACATGTACCTCTCCCAGGAAAGATTCCACCTTACAACATTGCCTTCACCGGAAATGTGCCTTCTTTTTACCATTTTTTCAGGATCATGGCCCAAAATCCAGGATCACGCCAACCCTACACGGGAAAATCCATCAGGATTACAGGCAACCCATGAGAATAACATTCAACATTTCAGCATTAAAGCCACCCCTCAGGATAATTAAAACCCCACTCAGTACTTTCGACTTCCAAGTAACCTATCAGGATTGCAGTCAGTTTTTGGGATCACTGTCGGTCCTTTGAGTTCTTAATCAGAGTTTCCAGGCTACACACAGCACACCCGTCAGGATCTTCACTGACTCTTCAGGATTAATCCTAATTCTCATTATAAATCCTTAAGAGTCATACCCAACCTTGCACGCTCACAGCAATCTCGCTAGGTTCAGAGCGAACCCACTTGACCACAGTGACCTCTACAAAATCATAGCTAACTCAACAGAACCATGCCAAGCTTGTCAGGGTCAAATCCATGCGTTGGGACCACATGGAAGCCTTGTGAATCACAGATAATCCGAAGCAAAGATATTGGAGTGGTATGTTCTCCACTGGATAAGAAATACAATTTATGTTTTTTTTCCTCTCTTTCTTGCCTGCTTTCTTTCTCTATGTCTTTCTTTCTCTGTTTTATTTTCTCTTTTACTATATTTTTTCTTCCTCCCATTTTTTCTAGATTTCTTTCATTATTAAATCTAGAGCTAATATGTTGAATATTTTGCATGGGAAAAAAGTGATATAGAATTGATTTATTTATGAACTTATTTATTGAATTGCAGAGTGTTGAAACTCTAAGTTATATAAGATGTAGGGCATATAGGCCCTCATTATGACATTGGTGGTAAACCCCGCTTACTGCCGTAGTGACGGGCGGCAACATTTTGCCGTGGAGGCGAACATCCGTTCGCCATATTATGACACACACACTAAACTGACCGAATACTGCCACAAACCTGCCAGACCAAAGGTAAGTGGAAAACTGATGGTGCGAACACCCACACCGTCACACCATAAAACAACGCCCTCCACATTATGACCCACAAATCACCACAGCGGACATTCAACGGTGGGAAACCATTGGCAGTACACACCGGCGCGGTCAGAATGGCCACCCAAATACAAAACAACACAACATTGGCCAATACCAAAAACACACACCTGCCACTAATAGACACACCAAACTCATCCACCCACAGCACTCTAAAACACACACCCACATTACCCACAACCCTTTACGAACATGAAAAATAGCCAAGAAACAGACACGCAAATCACAGACACAATTACACACACCACTAACACCCAGCCATCCATCATGCACCCCAAGCCCCACCACATTATACAACAACCACTGAACAACACACACCACACAACACCCATGTCCCCACAAAGGCACCCCCATTTCACTGATGAGGAGTTGCAGGTCATGGTGGAGGAAATAGTAAAGGTAGAGCCACAGCTGTTTGGAGCACAGGTACAGCAAATATCCATTGCAAGAAAGATGTCGGTATGGCGGAGAATTGTGGTCCGGGTGACATTGTGGGACAGCACCCAAGAACAAGGGATAACATTAGGAAGAGGTGGAATGACCTACGGGCGACAGTATGTTCCATGGCAGCAAGTCACCAGCTCGCCATCGAGAGAAATGGCGGTGGACCCCCCACCTCCTCCCCCACAGCTAAAAGCATGGGAGGAGCAAGTCTTGACAATACTGCATCATGAGGGACTGGAGTAGCCGGAGGGCTGGAAACTGGTGAGTCAACAGTTACGACCTATCACCTCCCCATACCTGCATGCTATCTTACCCATCACCCTGACTCCCATCACTCCACTCCATCCCACACAGTGCACCTACACATTTGACTAACCCTGATGCCAAAACCTGCATGCCATACCCATTGCATGTACAACCCTCCCAGCCTTGCATGTACACCGACCACCTATGCATGCACAGCATGGGGAACTAACAATCCCACAATCCACCATTATAAACAAATGGCATGTACAACCCTCCCAGCCCTGCATGTACACCCACCACCTATGCATGCACAGCATAGGGAACTAACAATCCCACAATCCATCACCATCACCATACACAAATACAGGTGGCAGGACAACAGCAACCTTTAAAGGGGAAGCTAGAGATGTAGAATATGTCACAGACATTAAGCATAATACATCACTTACATCCCCCACAGGTGTCCAAGCCAATTTAATGTCCTGGGGGCTTACCAACAATCCCAGGACAGGATGGGTGAGATTCTTGACATCATGCAGGAGAACCAGCAGCTGTAGGAGGTACACCATCAGGAGATCAGGAAAGATTTGGAGGCCCTCAACACCACCATGGTCTCCATAGCAGGGGTGCTGGCTGACATGGCCAACATCATGAGGGAATATACAACACACCAGTGGGCCCCTTCCACAAGCCAGTCAACTGAACAGCCCACCACATCTGCTGCAGCTACTGGACAGGAGGCCCTGCCACAGGACCCACAGGCCACCAGCACCCCTCTCCCTGCAGAAGGTGAACCACCCCGCAAACGGTCCCTGCAACCCAGACAGATGCCAGAGACACTTGCCAAGGCCAAGACCACCACCAGGAAACAAGTCCCTCCTGAATGTTCCCCTTGTGTCCCACTCTGTCACCTTGTCCACTTTGAACTGTCTTTGCTCCCCTTCCTATGGCCCCTTGAACACTGGACCTATGCTGCAAACTGACAGGACCAATGCCATGGACTTACCTCTACAATCACCCCATTCCACTATTCAGTCTAAAAGTTTCACTACAATAAACACCCTGGAACACAACTTGAATGATAGTGCTTTATGTGATGAAAATGTGCAAATATGGTAACAATTACATCTTGTGCAATTGAGTGGACTCTGTGATAGCATAACAATAATGACCTGTAGCTCTCTGTAAACATCACATCAGTACACAGTTGTTATAACACCAACATCTGCAAAATGAGAAGGCATAGATGACAGTCAGTTGAGATGCAAAGGAAGTGACTGCCATCCTGCTACAGCCACACTGAAAAGATAAATAATCAGAGGAATGGTCAGTTCCACTGTCTCACCTGTGTGTTATTGGAAGTACTGCTGTATAACTGACGTTCTATTGTCCACATCCTCTGCCTCCTCATCCTCACTGTCCCCAGGGTCCACTGCTGCCATAGGGGCATTTCCAATCTCCTCCTCCAGCAGATAAGGCACATGTCATCTGAGGGCCAGGTTGTGCAACATGCAGCATGCTACAACTATCTGGAAAACCTTCTCAGGGGAGTAGCACAGGGATCCACCTGTCAGATGGAGGCATCTGAACCTGACCTTCAGGAGGCCAAAGGTACGTTCTATTATCAGCCTGGTTCGCCCATGTGCATCATTATACCGAATCTCAGCCCCTGTCCTGGCATTCCTCACAGGGGTCAGGAGCCACGATAGGTTTGGGTAGCCAGAATCACCTGCAATATTTGAGGGACAAACATTAGCCCTACACAATGGTATGGGGGATGACTCCTGAAGGCATACACTGACATACATTGGATGGGGACTCTGGCTCACCTATTAGCCACACCCTTTGCCTCTGTAGTTTTGCCATCACATTTGGGATGCTGCTATTCCTCAGGAGCAAGGCGTCATGCACCGACCCAGGATACTTGGCAGTGACGTGGGAGATATACTGGTCAGCAAGGCACACCATCTGGACATTGAGTGAGTGGAAACTCTTCCTATCCCTGAACACCTGTTTATTGTGCTGGGGGGGACAAATGTAATATGTGTTCCGTTAATCACCCCAATAATATTTGGTATATGTCCCATTGCATAGAATCCAGTCTTCACAGTGGCCAAACCTTCAACTTGTAGGAAAACAATGTAGCTGCACATGTGTTTGACCAAGGCAGACAAACCCTTGCCAGCACTATTGAGAACATTGGCTGTGACATACCTGCTGCCAAGCCCTCTGTCACTTGGAAAGAACCAGTTGTCATGAAATGAAGCACTGATAGAACTTGCACAAGAGGGAGGATCCCAGTGGGATGACGGATAGCTGGTCAAATCAGGTTCCAATTGAGTACACAGGTCTGTGATTATGGGCCTGTCCAGTCTATAGGTGAGTATTATGTGCCTGTCCTCCAGTGTAGCCAAGTCTACAAGGGGTCTGTACATGGGGCACAAGAGTGAGTAGGGTGTCACAAACTGAACAATGGAACCACCACCTCAGTGTACATAGAGCATGTATGTAATTGGACAATGTGAATGGCAATGTATGTGTATGCCAGCAATGACGCAGTTCCAATTTCTGAATGCTCTCCGCCACCATAAAATGGTGACCGCCAGTCCTGTAAGTATAGACAGGTGGAAGTGATGTAACTCTGCCGGTGTTGGGCATCATGCGGAAGGCGGTCTTGCACCGACGTGCTGTTCCTCATTGCCTAAAATGGGGCTCTATGGAGTACAGTGTCCAATGAGGATCACCAGTGGCAGTGACCCTGTACACCACCGTGGACATGACCACCATTTTCTGTCTAAAACCTCACTTGATTCCTGACTTTCTACAGACAACATCTCCACTGCATGTGCTGCTATGACCTGTGTCTGGATCCTGCCCTGTCCCGTAGACAGGGGAAAGGGCCCCTGCCTTCACTTCGGAGTAGTTAGAGTGCCTGGTGGATGGGGTCCTACCCCTGTATGGACAGCTGTATGGGTCTCAAGATCAACAGGTGAGTACACCATGGGCACAATGCATGTGACAAGATTGCATGGAGATGTGTTTGCTAGAAGTGTGTCATTTGGGTGGGGCGTATGTCTGGTGGTAGTGTACATGTAGGCCTCTCGGTGATGTGTGTGCCAATGGAGATGGAAATGGTATTTGTGGGCCATATATGTGACAGGCTGGATTGTCTGGTTAATGGTGTCCTCCTGTCTGTATTACCTCTGCAGGTCAGCGCCATCAGAAGAAGGGATTGTGGCGTGCCATCGCCAAGGACATGTGGACCTTGGGGGTCTACAGCAGGCAGAGCACCCACTGTAGGAAAAGGTGAGAAGACTTGAGGCACTGGGTCCAGAAGACCACGGAGGCCCAGCTGGGGATGGCCTCCCAACGAGGGTGGGGTACCCATCGGAACCTGACCCCCCTGATGGCCTGCATACTGGCAGTGGCCTACCAAGAGCTGGATGGGCTCTTGAAGGCAGCACAGCAGCCACAAGGGGGTGAGAATAGTGAGCATGACAACTATTTTTTAGGGTGGCATGGGATCCTTGTGGTGGGTTTCAGTTAGTTGGTGCCCCTTAATGCAAGCTCAGCCATTGCTGCGTGATCCAGCTCAGGGTAAATGGGTGTGTAGCAAAATGTAGTAACCTAGCTAGGTTGCATTCCATGTCAGACAGGGTCCCAGGAGGAGTACAGTTGGCGGTGGTTGGCTCTCATCTTGCTGTGGCACCTAGCCAATGTAATGCCAGTGCGATGCATCGTGCTCAATCCTGATACCTGTGTGTGATGGTAATGTGTATGCCAACTGTGGTGTTGGTGCTGTATTTGACCCAGTGTTTCCTTTCTCTCTCTCCCCACCTATTTTCTTCTGTCATCCTGTCCATGTGTGCATTAGCATCATCTGGTGGAGGTGCAGGGGCACCGGTGACTGAGGGAGTTGCGTCCCAGGGGACCCAGGAGGCAGAGTCCACCGATGACAAGGGGACCAGTGGGACGGAGGGCGAGGGGAGCACCACGACGGAGACAGGAGGTGACAACACTGACTCTGATTCCTCCTCCGATGGAACCACCCCACCTACAGGTACAGCCGCCACCGCCTGTACCAGCACCGTCCTCCCAGTAGCCCCCCACCGAGTTGCCCATGCCCACTCACTGAGGAGAGTGGGCATCTCCTTTGCCCCAGGCACCTCAGGCCCTGCCCCAGTCCAAGGGGACCTCCTGAAGTCCATCTCTGTAGGGCAGTCAACCATTATGATTGCCATCCAGGGGCTGGCATCCCAGATTCAGCAATGCATACCTGGAGGGCATCCACCGTGGGTTGGCGGCCCTACAGAGATCGTTTCAGGCTCTTGCTTCCTCTCTGATGGCAGCCAGTGTCCCTGTTCCTACCGTCCACCATCTACCTACCACTTCCCAGTCTCCTCAACCCCAACCCATCCCAGGCACACATGCAGACAAGCATGCACACAAAACATCATAGAAGAGTAGCACAGTCAAACACAGGCAGCACACTTAAGGCCACAAGCGCTCACGCTAACAACAAAAAGTTGCACACACAACCACATCCACTGCCTCCACTATCTCCCCCTCCTCCTCCTCCTCCTCCTCGTTCTCCCTAACAGTCACAACCCCACTCACACCTGCATGCACTGCATCAACAGCCACCACCACCACACCACATTGAGCAGCACACACAACTTACTTGCAGGCACCTCCACAACATCCATCCACACGTCCCCTTTGTCCTCTCCCACCCTGTCTGCCCCCTCCTAAGAGGAACAAACACACTCACTCAGACACCCAATAGCCATCTACCTCACACACGTACACTGTCCATGCTCCTGCACGCAAGTCCAGCAGACGTACACCTCTGAAAACCACTCCCTCAACCTCCACTCCACTCCCATCTCTCCTTCCATATCCCCCCAACGTCCCAAAGAAACTTTTTGTTGTCCAACTTGACCTCTTCCCTCCATCTCCACCCCTGTCCTGCCTGGAAAAGCAGGGTCCCACCGACCCAGCACAGCACCTCAGACAAACAGTCTGCCATTGTTCCCATCAAATCATCAGCTGCTGGCACAAAAGGGCCCCAAAGTGTGACGGCTGCCACTTCTACTGAGAGCACACCTCTGGCTCAGAAAGGGAGGACTAGGGTGGTGAAAAGCAAGGGACAGGAGACAGGGACAGTGGAGGCAACTCCTAGTCCTGGAGGCAAGGACACAAGTGACATGTCAAAAGCCAAGGGGACTCGTCACAAGAGGGGACACATGGATCTCTCTCCACCACCAAAGATTGTCAAAGATCCCCCTCCACCAGCAAGGAAAGAGAAGGTTCTCACTCAACCACCAATGAAAGGGAAGAGGCTCACTCAACCACCAATGAAAGAGAATGTTCTCACTCAACCACCAATGAAAGGCAAGAGGCCCACTCAACCACCAATGAAAGGGAAGGTTCACACTCAACCACCAACAAAAAGCAAGAGCCCCACTCCACCAGCAGAGGGAAAGGAGCCCCCACCTCCAGCAGAGGCACAGCAGCCCTCACCTCCAGCAGAGGCACAGCAACCCTCACCTCCAGCTGAGGCACAGCAGCCCTCACCTCCAGCTGAGGCACAGAAGCCCTCACCTCCAGCAGAGGCACAACAGTCCTCACCATTAGCAGAGGCACAGCAGCTCTCACCTCAAACTGAGGCACATCAGCCCTCACCTCCAGCAGAGGGCATGAGGGCCACCCTCCGGGGACTGTTGTACAAGGAGCCTCCTCCAGAACCAGTGGACAAGTTCCCCACTTCAGGGACTGTGGCCTTGCACTCCCCACCAAAGGCAAATGGGCATGGAGTCCCCTCCAGAACCAGTGGGCAAGTTCCCCACTTCAGAGACTCTGGCCTTGCACTCCCCACCAAAGACAAATGGGCATGGAGCCCACTCCAGAACCAGTGGGCAAGTTCCCCACTTCAGCTGAGGTGAACCCACCCTCAAACCCCCATTGCCCTTAGGTGCCTGCCCATTAACAACATGATGTCCATGAACAGTGGATTCCGGATTGAGTCAGGAGTCAAGTTGGGCCTTGGACTGTTGCCTATTGCCATGTGACCATTTTGTACTTTGGACTGGCCATTGGCCCATTCTGAACATTGTCACCTGCATTTGGATTCGAATGGACAATATGGTGGCTGTTAGCAAAAATATTACAGTGTTTGCAAATTCTGATTGTGGTCCTTGTTTTATTTTAACGTGTGTCCTGTGACATTGGTTTAACTCTGCAGCTGGTTCTGTGTATGGTGTGTGTGTGAATGGTGTGTGTTGTGCATGTCACTCTCCTTTTCCTCCCTCCCTCCCTTGTGTGCTAGGTGGCTGTACTCACCGTTGTCGTCTTCGTCGGCGTTGGTGTTCCAGGAGGGCCATGGCATAGAAGAGCATCGGGAAGACTTGAAGTTCGGTTCCATGGCAGCGGCAGAGTCCTCTGTGTACTTGTTGGTAAATCTTTTGTTTTCTGTGTTGTGTTTCCGCCAGGCTTTTGATGGTGTTGATTCCACCCCCGGATATCCTGGTGATTTCCTATGTCATAATATGGTGGGCGGTACCTTGGCTTCCGCCTGGCTGTTGATAGCTACCGCCATGGTCAGTGGTGTTAATGCCCTGGCAGTTGGAGTGGTACATTGGCTTCCTATGGGAGGTATCACTGCCATGGTCATAATTTGGCGGTCTTTACTGCCAGCCTGTTGGCGGTATTACCACCACTTAATCATTCACCGCCAATGTCATAATGACCACCTATGTCTAAGGAAATGGCTGTATGGCCACTTCCGACCTACAGAACATGAACATATACTAACATTCATAGCCCTGAAACTAATGTATGGGATCCAATAGGAGCCTAGCAATACCTCCATGGTTACCAACATGTAGGATGTCCACTCAAATGACACTTTACACAGGCCTATGTACATCCCTCACTTACCAAGGGGGTTCACCTTGTAACAGGTCTGAGTAAGTTATGCAAATATGGCATGTGAAATGTCAGCTGGACATCACAGCCTCACATGACGCTGTCACTCATTAAAAGCCTTTTGAAAAGTTGGAATGACTTCAAATTGTCAGACTCTATGTTGCACATAGGCATGGATCAAGGGATTTGGAATGAACAGAGGGCAAAGACCAGGACAACTTACCATCATGATGTTGGGAGTATTGACCTGTAGGTGGAAAGGAACAACCACCAGGGAATGAAAAGCTGTATAGTGGTACATGCATTTGACACAGTCACATGTACATCATCATATGCTTCTGTACAGAGGGAACACCATAGGAGAGGAATACGTCCCTATACAAATTAGAATGTGCACACCTGTGTACCAATGTTGGGGACTGTACACTAATGTGTTCCTTGGATATCCTTGACCCTTTGCACTTACCACATTTTCACTGCTTAGAAACCTTTATATCATACACTAACCTGTTAAAGGGATGAAAATGTGGCAAGTCTGTACTTACCCCCTTGTGGCTACTGTGCTTCCCTCAAACCCCCATCCATCTCCGGGTAGGCCACTGCCAATATGTGGGCCATCAGCGGGGTCAAGGTCCGACGGGCACCTGTCCTTATTGGGAGGACATCCCCAGCTGGGCCTCCGCAGTCTTTCAGGCCCCGCATATTAGGTCCTCCCACCGCTTCCTACAGTGGGTGCTCCACTGGCTGTGGACCCCCAGGGCCTGCACTTTCTTGGTGATGGAACACTAAGTCCCCTTTTAATGATGGGCATTGACGTGCATAGATGACACAGACAAGAAGAGAATGCCATGTCCGCATACACAATACCATAACATGCAGGGTGAAAATACAAGTTAGTGCAACTAGCCATATACAGACTGCCTTCAACATCCCCTTCTATGAGGGATGACCATCTGCAGTCAGGTCATGTGTGATAATGAGACAGGCATACAACATGCATATCCAGCACCAGGTGTCAGTTTGAAACAGGTGACCATGCCACAAGCATATCTCTAAGCATAGTATATCTTTCCAATTATTTTTCACACCACATTCACTGATCATGTATTACAGTCTGCAGTTGGGTCAGGGTACATACATCACACACATTCTACTATGTCTCAGGACTCAAAATCTATCTGTACACATATTCACCTGCCCATCTACCTACACATTTTACCACAATTCTTAATTCCACCACATTCCCTGGACATCATTATACACCTAACCCTTAAAACAATGCACTTGCACTGCAATTGCCTGTTCCTCTAGTGCACTATAGAGCTGTTCATACAGGGGTAGGACCTCCTCCGCAATCTTTTCAAGCTCCTCAGGGGAGACGGCATAGGCCCTATCACCTGACGGATGCGGCATGATTGCTCTCAGAGACAGTACACAGCAGCTCAGGTTGTGGAGGTATTTCTGGCAGCAGTGTCAGGAGTCAAGTGAGAGATGAAGTATGACATGACAGTCATGTCCGCCACATAAAAGAGCTTCACTGCCGGCGGACATTTCCATTGTCCCAAGACCACCAAAGGCAGCAATGTGTTCCAGTGGCAATGTCTGCAGCGATCCGCCATGACTTCTCCTGCCGGACTTAGGTCACTTCCTAATGTCCAGTACAATAGGTCAGGCAGCTGCCATTTTAAGTCTCATAAATGAACTAAAAATGTATTTTAAAGTTGCGTCACAAGCTGTGAAACATATCTATAACATTGTGTTCACTGCTGGCATTGAGCAAACATGTTGTAATGTGCATGAATTATGTACAGGGTGTCAAACTGATGTGTTGTATGAATTGTAACTGTAGTAGCATAGTCGGCAGAACAATTACAATCTGACATGTGAGATATATGTCCCATATGTGTGCTACATATTACTAATGTTAATGTCACATGGACTGTCAGTGACATGCTTTCCCATTTCTAACATATGATAGAGGAAAAGAGATGTGAATGCAGTAATAAGCCATTATTTGTCTAGGTATGTTTAGTGGACAACGTTTCAACAGTTTCATGTGGCATTTTAGAGCATAATATGTGACATAGGTATGATCATAGTTATGATGTACAGAATGAGTGATACACATGCATTCTGGTTGTCTCCCACATAATTACCCTGGCATGAGAAGAGTGAGAAACTCCACTGTACCGACCTCTAGCAGACCTGCAGACCATGGAGGAGCAACATGTGATTCAGATATTCTGCCTGGATAGACGTACAATCATGGATCTCTGTTGTCAGTTGGAGCCAGATTTGATGCCTGCCATTCGTAATCCCCATAGCATACCACCCATTGTACAAGGTATGTCAGTGCTGCACTTCCTGGCCACAGGGTCCTTTCAAAATACAGTGGCCATATCTGCAGGGCCGTATCAGCCTATGTTTAGTCTGGTCTTGAAGGCTATACTGTCTGCATTGTTAAAACACCAGAGCAGCTACATCAGAGTTCTACAACATGAAGATTTGGCCCATGTAAAGGCTGATTGTTATGCTTTGGGACACATTCCACATGTGGTTGTTGCCATAGATGGCACCCATGCAGCCTTGGTTCCCCCAAAAGTCAATAAACAGGTGTATAGGAACAGGAAAAATTCCCACTCCATCAATGTCCAAGTGGTCTGTTTGGCTGACAGCTACAGTTTGTGCAAGGTACCCAGGGTCAGTCCATTATTCCTTCATCATGCGGAACAGCAAGATCCCACTGCTGATGACACAACAATACACAGAGAGGGTGTGGCTGCTTGGTAAGTCACATATGTCATGTGTGTCTGTAACTTTTATCTGCTAGCTAACGTGTGGATGTTCATTACTTATGTTAACCTTTCTAATCTCTTCTTTACAGGAAACTCCGGTTACCCAAACCGTCCCTGGTTGTTGACACCAGTGAGGTATCCAACCACGCCAGCGGAAATCTTCTTAAATGAGGCCCAGGGAAGGCAAGGCGTGTTGCGGAGTGGACTTTTGGGCTTCTGAAGGCAAAATTCCATAGCATCTATAAGTTTAGTGGAGTCCTCCTCTACTCACCCACCAAAGTATGTCAAATTATTGTTGCCTGCTGCATGCTCCACAACCTCGCCCTGAGATGTCAAATCCCATTTATACCAGATGAGGGGGAGCCAGCGGTTCCAGTGGGTGAGAATGCAGATGTGTCAAGTGAGGATAAGAATGATGAGGATGAATCTGCAGACATCAGGGCAGATCTCATCAATCAGTACTTCACCTGACTTTAGGTATGTGATGTTATGTGATTAAAATTACTCACTGGGGTACTGGTGGGGTTGAGGAGGATTGATAAGGGTCTTAGTATAATCCTCAGGCAGATCATAAGTAGCTTCAAAACACACAACTCTGATGTGCATGCAGAATGTTACATGGAATAGTGTGCATGTTTTTGATCACCATAGTTTTAATTTTTCTCACAATGCACGGTCTGAGTCACCATTGTATATGGGAATTGGTTATATGATGTTTCAGTTCCAATGCAACCTATACCTTATGTTTGTCATTTATAATTTGCAGATAACTTCACAAGCTCATACTCACTTGGCGATTTCTGACCGTGTCATAGGCAGGTGGAATTTGCAGACTAACAAGTGAAGTGAACATGCATTGTACCAGGTACTATCAGGCATAAGATTTGTGGTATGTGAGTTCCAAGTCCAGACTGTTAGAACAGTGAGATGGTAGTGTCCTATTATACTCAACAGACCTGTATGGCATTGGAAGTTTGTTCAATGGTGCCATCTGTGTTAATTTGTCTCTCACCATGTCATCCTGTGCTATCCATACCCTCAAACATCAGAATAGTTTGTACTGGTAATAAGTAACTTCTGTGTAGCTGTCACAGTGTTTCCTCACTATAGGCCACTGTGGATGTGAATGAAGACTGACATAGATGAGTGGCATGCCTACTGAATCCTGACCATGGTAAGTGGAAGGTTCTATAACTGGGGGCATTTGTACTGACCTCTGTATCATGGGGGATGGTCAATTGGGGGCTGTGGTATGGGTATGATAAGGCTTTAGCTGATGATAGATTTAAACAATATGTTTGCCTATTGGGATACTGAAAGACTGACAAGTCCATAACTTCAGTAGTCTGTGGGGTGGTAGTGTATGACACCTATGCTGATACATTGATCATTGGCATTCTCCCAACTTGTATGTGGGAAAGTTCAATGAACATGATTAGAATTATGTCTATCATTATTAGTAAAAAAATTCTACCCAAATTAGACAGTGTATGTGAGATGGAACAGTGCAAATGTCTTACATTTAAGAGAAATTTCTTTGTGTAGGAGGTGTTATAGATGACAGTAAAATATGGTTGATAAATGACTCTCACACATGATCTGTGGTTAAGTAGTATTTATTGGGGAGTGCATAGCAAAGTTGGTGAATTGGATCACATGTAACAGAAAGGAAACTGTGAAGGGTTCTGTCATGGTGGATGAAATCACAGGGTAGCTGCTACATTTGGAGACAAAAGTCCTGTGTTCTTGTACCATAGGAAAGTGAAGATATGTTTCAGAAAAGTCAGCAAGGTGTATCTGTGCCACACCAGGGGTACCAATAAGTAGAGGTTCACTTCCTGACAGTGGTTTTGGTCTTGGCATCTGCTCCTCCTGGATGTTTTGGGGGATGTTAACATTTGCGGGACAGGGTTCTTCAGCTACAGAGGCAGGGGTGTCGAGGCATGTCGTCCCCCTGGCAGGTCCTCCATTCCACTATCAGCCACAAATGTAGAAGAAGCTTTTGTCTCCTTGCTAATGGAAGAGGCAGGTTGGTGAGTACAAAATCTACTTATTGTGGTATTCATGTCTCTCAGCACTCCTGCAACGGAAGCCAATTGGGTATTATGGGCATGCCACTTCTACATGACTTTCTGGAGGTTGTCCCTCTGCAGCTGCTTTAACCCCCCCATCATGGTAAGTACCTGGCCTATCATTTCCTGGGAAAGTTAGTAAGATCTCAAGGCTTTGGAGATGGTGTCTTGGCCAGTTGTATCCCTAAGAGCCTCCATCCTCTGGCCCACGCCATCCCTCCCTCGCACCCTACCCCCACATGCCTGTGTCCCTAGGACAGTTTGCCCACTCCCACTGGTGCCAGGTCCATCAATGTCTGGGTTAACAACAGGAGACTCAGATACCTGTACTGGGGGCACAAGAGGGTAGACACTGGTTGCCTGTGATGGTGAAGCAACAGGGCTGGGAGGAGTTGATGTGGGCAGTTTGAGGCTCACAGTTGTTGGCTGACCAGGTGTCCTAGATGGGCCAACTTCGTCCTCAAAGTCCACACATCCTGGGGTGTAATCCTCACTGAGGGCTTCATCCACAGGGGTAGTGGCAGGCTCAGGTGTCCTTTTCATGGTGACATTGGATACACATAGTGGGACACACAGTTGCTGTAGGTAATGCAACAAGTGTTCTCACGGTTTGACTGCAAGATATGCTATGTAATATGCACACAAGGTCTTTACTTGATCCCTTAATATGACAATGACACCTGCTTCCACATCTGGGTAAGGCCTATATGGGACACAGATATTTCCAATTGCATACTCGTTGCTACAAGATGTTGGAGTATCTTGGTGAGTAGATGACTATTCATTGATTCATCTTGTCTGATTGATAACTTGATATTTTAAAGTGAACTCCAAGTTAGGTGTATAACATTATTGAGCCAACTAATAGGTACATAATGTACTATGGTAACAGAGCTGGCCCAAAATATAGGTGTAACCATTATTCCTTGACCTCTGTATGGGTGCACTCCAAGTACATCCAGCTTCCTATATTGGTGTCCCCCACAGATGAGTACATGGCATTGTTTAGATGTGGTTTTAAAGGGCAGTTTAGTAGGGAACACAGCTGTAGATATGAGCTGTTTTTAATAGTACTGACAGATGGCCATAGCCTTGCAGTCATTGCCATGGACTGTACAATAGTGGGGGAGACAGGTGGGTGTATTTGATTGTTAGTTTTACATGCAAGGCCATTTAACTTGCAGTACAAAGTTGTGATTTCCTTAATGGTAGTACAGTGCATGCTGGAAGTTGTAGTGCTGTCAGTCCCTGTTCTACCCATGTCATTCACAGACTGTGTACCCCCCGGCTGAGTGTAGTTGACATGTGGTATGCCAGAGAGAGGTATTTGGACATTTGGGCACTGGAGTGGTGAGTGGGTTGGCTGTTAAGGTGGCCAAAGATGATCAGTGAGCATGAAGGACATTGCAGTTTGGTGATAATTGTTGGATTGTGACCTACCTGACTCTACTCCCCAGGTATTTCTGTCAAGCCCTCAGGATGCAGGATGTCCAAGACCCTCTCCAATCATGATGTGAATTGTGGGGGAGGAGGTGGGGTCACTCTTCTGGAGTAAAAATCTAGCTTGTAGCCTCGGATTGTCTGAAGAACCCAAGGGTCCCGAGAGATGTGATCCCATTGCATGGCCAAGCCCTAATAAAATGAAGGACAACATTAACATCCCACAAGACTGAATATCGAGCTTGAGGGGGATTAACCATTTGAATACCCCTAAGAATCTTAGAAATCAATGGATGCTCACCAACAGGCTTACCGTCCACATGGGGATGTCCAGCCGATAAAGTGGACCTGAAGTTTTTAATCATCCTGTAAGCAATCCCTTGCAAAGCTAACTCAGAGAGAAAATTAGCAATCATGGAAATTCAGGCCCCCAAGGGATCAATACTCTGTTCACCACACCAACCCACCCATCTCTTCCAGGATGCCTCATATCGCTTATGGGTGTAAGGAGCCCAGGATTGGGACAGAAAGAACAAAGCTTCTCCTGAAACTCCCGGCACTTGCCAGCATCCCCTGAAAGTCTCCATGCCATGAGACTCAGTTGGTTCTGGATCACCAGCGGGTGAGGGGCCCCCAACGGGTCCAGAAGAAGAGACGGGAACAATGGCAGATGAACTGGGAAGGCACAAGTTAGTGACATCGCTACCGGAAACCAAGCTTGAGCTTTCCAAGGGGGTGTCACCAAAATGATGTCAGCCAACTGCCTCTTTACTTAAGCAAGGACCCTCTGAATCATTGAAAAAGGAGGGAAGGCATAAAGAAGGTGTTGAGACCAATTTTGAAGTAAGGCGTCCGTTCCCATTGCCAGCGGATCCTGTCTCCAACTGAAAAATCTCGGCAGTTGAGCATTGAGACGGGACGCAAAGAGATCTGTTACACAGGGACCCCATCTCTCTGTGAGTTTCTGAAAAATTGATCGGTGCAGCATCCAATCGCTGCTGTCCCTCAAAAAACGTGAGTTCCAATCCGCTACTACATTGGAACGTCCCGGAAGATATTCCGCTATTACATGAATCTGGTTCCAAAACTCTCCGGCAATCTCCGCCAGCAGATGAGATCTGGTCCTCCCCAGTCGATTGATGTATCTCACTGCTGAAATGTTGTCCATCCTCAAAAGAATGCAACAACTGGCTTTGTTGGGGGGAAACAACCGAATCGCAAAAGCTCCAGCCAGGAGCTCCAAGCAATTGATGTGGAGCTTCAACTCCTCCGAGGACCACCGCCCTGCCGTCTCCACCGAGCCACAACGAGCTCCCCAGCCCCAGTGGCTGGCATCCGATTCTATGACAATCTCCGGAGAGGAGGCAAAAATGGCTCTGCCATTCCATGCTTCCATGTGATTCTACCACTAGACGATCTCTGTCATGGCCTCCTCTGATAGCGGAATCTGGTCCGTATTGGAAAGGCCCTTGCGCAAGTGCAATATCTTCAGTCGTTGGAAAGCCCTATAATGTAATGGGCCTGGAAAATCACCTGAATGGAGGAGGCCAGAAGCCCCACCAACCGGGCTAAGATCCGCAACGATATAGTCGGAGAGGCAAGGGCTTTCCGTAACTCTTTCTTGATAGAGGTCCGCTTCGCCAAGGGTAACCTCAGTTGAGCTAGAACTGAATCTACTTGAAAACCTAAAAATTCTATGCACTGCGACGGAATTGTTACTGACTTCTCGCTGTTGATCAAGAATCCTAGGTCTTGAAGGATCTGAATTGCCCAGGAGAGATGAAGTAGGACTAACTCTCTGGACTGAGCCATGATCAAAAGATCGTCGAGGTAAATAATGAGGCGAACGCCTCGTTCTCAAAGAAACTGGGCTACCGGGCAGAGAAGTTTTGTGAAACACCACGGGGCGGAGGAAAGGCCAAAGGGGAGAACCTTGAACTCGAACCATTGGTGTCTCATTTGAAACTGAAGAAACCGACGATGAGGGGCGAAAATTGGAACTGAAAGATAAGCGTCTTTGAGGTCTAAACGCACTAACCAGTCTTTTTCTTGAAGAAGATCGCGTAACATATGGATACCTATCATCTTGAAATGATGGTAGACTATCCATTGGTTGAAGTCTCTCAGATTCAACACTAGACGAAAACCCTTTTCTTTCTTTGGAACGAGAAAAATAGTACTGACAAACCCGCTTGGGAGGGGCATAGAAGGGACAATCGCCTGCTTGAGGAGGAGGCTGTCGATTTCTGAGTCTATAAAACTGCTTTCTGCTAGGGAAAAACGGAGAGGAAGAGGGGGAACGGTTCTGGGTCGGGTGGAGTAAAAATCTAGCTTGTAGCCTTGGATTGTCTGAAGAACCCAAGGGTCCTGAGAGATGTGATCCCATGCTTGAGCATGTCGCCATGATCTTCCCCCAAGAATTACTTCCGAAAAATGAATAATTTTCACCTGAAGTGGAGGAGTCTTGAGAGCGTTCAGAACCTCAGCCTCTGAAACCACGACCACAGCCTCTTCTACCTCTGGAGGGGTAGAATCCGGAGGACTGATAACACCCTTGACCACTGGGGGTGTAGCTAGGGGAGGTCTGCTGGAAACCTCAGCCCGACGCTCGACCCCAATAGTGTCCGGCCCTGGTAAAAAGGCCACCAGTGAACATCCGCTTCATGGAGGATTGGGCTTTGTCGAGAGCTGTAAAGGTGGAGACGTATTTACCTAAATCCTTAACAAACTTCTCTCCGAAAAGGAGTCCATTGGCCAAGGATCCAGGCTCAGAGGGAGCCAGTTCAGCCAATTTTGGGTCAATTCGTATGAGAAAAGACTTCCTGCGCTCAGTGGACATGGCGCAGTTCGCGTTTCCGAGAAAACAAATGGCTCTTTGGGCCCGTTCCAGTACAGTTTGAGGATCAAGAAGCGTATTTGTCTCTTTAGCCTGAACAGCCAATTCAAGGATTTTTGTAATGGGACCGGACAGGTCCAACATCTTGTCTTGACATCCCTTCCAGGCGCGGTCTAGTCCCTTTTTGGGCTCCTTGGTAAACTTTTTCAAGAAAGTTGCTACGCTGGGGTCAAGCTCCGGGGTGCCAGCCACTTTGCCCTGCAGAGAGGGTCGAGGACATTCCGAGCGAAGGGTGCTACGTATATCTTTATTGAAGCCCTTGCGTAATCTGTCTTGTACATAATGAGCCACCTCAGCACGAGGAACCCATTCAGTTGACTTGGGGCGAATAATGTTTTCCGGGTCGAAAAATAAATTCCCTTGAGGGGTTACTTCATCCGTGGCGTAGTGTTTAGCTTTCCGCTTGCGTTTGTCTGCTAGTTTGGGTTCTGAAATATCTGAATCAGAATGGGACTCGGATGATTGAGAAAAATCTCTAGGAGCCCCTAAAGGGGAAATAACATTTTCAGAGGGTGGTTGAAGATCCGAGCTATACTCGTGATCATTGATCACCACTGATACCCTATGGGAAAGAATTTCTGCTGAGGACAATGGAGTCAACGGTCCTTTGCTGGAAAAACCAGCATCTCTGGGAGGGGTCTCTAGCCCCTGATCCAGTGGGAATAGGTCCCATTAATTCTCTCTGTCCATATCGGACCAAAGGCACAGTAAAAGGCTTCAGTGCTTTAATCAAAGCCTGGTTAACAGAATCCTGAACATGGTGTCCAAGAGCCTGAACCAATCTCTCCTCCATCTGCTCAGGGGAAGGTGCTTCCAATTCCTCTTGATAGTACTCCTCCTCCCCAGCAAAGTAAGCCATGGCAGGAGACAGACAGAGTTCAAAGGGGGGAGGAGACCACAGCAGGTTAATAATTCGTCTAACAGAAACTAACTCTGAGACTAGGCCAAATCACGTGGAGGGAGCACCTTGCATGACCTCCTAGGCAAGGCCTGAAACGTTTATGCACCCCGTCTGGCATTCTTGGGGGCAGAACAAGCTTAACTCTCCTCGCGCGCTACACATGCCGGGAACTCCGAGGAAGAACGCAGTTCCGACTCGTGCAGGCGCAGGGGAGAAGAAAGCTAGAAATAGAGAGTGGACTGCTCTCTGACAGCCAGCACTCAATTGGTCTCCCAGGGAGACCGGATAATCACCCAATAAAACTGCGCCGCGGGTATTACACTAAAATGACGCGGCCGGCAACATCCACAATACAGAGCTCGGCACGCGATCGGAGACAGGCAAACAAAACCTCTGAGCGCGCGTCGGGTGATTGAAGGCGTGCGGGTCGAAGAGCGACCGCCGCCCTATCCAGCGCCGTTCAGCCCCGCTCCCGCTCCCGCTCCACAGGCCGCAAACAATAATAAACAATAATAAATACAGATTTCAATATAACCAGGCGCAAAGAAAGAAGAGAATCCATTGTTATGGATACTCTTATAGCTGAGGCTAGCCTGGGATTGGGCAGCCTGGACTACAAATTTTTATGGGAGTTGTAGTTTTCATTTGTTAACTCTTTGGCTGCTGTGTATTTCTTCAGTAAAGGAAGAGAAGCATAATCCGAAGCCTCCGGTCCTGACATGGAATTATTTTTCTGCCTCCTCCGTAGCCGATTCCGTCTCTCTCTGCCCCCTCTCCACGAACGTGCTTCCGTCTTGTTCTCCTCCTTTCCATCGTCCTTGGGCCTTACATCATTCCGCACAGGCGTGTCGGCAGGAAGGAGTCTCCTGCGGGTGCCCCTGGGGTACTCTGCGGTCGTCCACGGCACTCGCGCTTGCTGCGCCCTATCACACTGGCCTTCAAGAAAGAACTCATGAGGCTGAGATGTAGACTTGGGCACTAAAAAGGCTCTCCTGAACACAAGTGTTGATTGTGTAATTTCAGGCAGAAATCATTGATGTATGTGGTCTACATTTGCCCTTGTTTAAAAAGCTTAAAATGCTACAGATTAAAGCCGATATTTCGACGCTTGGGCATAACATGATGTAACAACACCATTACTGTATGTCTGGGTGGAGCTGACACGCAGCTTTCAGTTAGGTGTGTGAAATTCCTCAGGGAAGCACTTAAGTTACTGAACTCGAGCCCCGTGAGCAGTTAAAAATGTTAGTCTGCCTGCTTCACCTTAATTTAAACACCACAGCCCAATGCGATCCCGCTCCTAATCACGGCATGCAGCCCTGCTGCTGATGCCAGGCTAAGACCAGCAGGGACTAGGCAGGGCCAGCCACTTGCTGTCACAAAAGTATTCTGTGGCCTGACTGGGAATCATCCTAGCTCCTGAACCCAAATTAAATGGTTTTAGATACATTATCAACTGGTTTATGAAGTGGCTGCTTCAGGACGGCTAGGGTTAGTGTAAGCTAAAACCAACAGGCCACACGATATTGTGAAATGCACTTTATTAACTAGACCTGCTTTACAAGTTCAATAAACCTGCACAGTGCTTGTCATTTATCCGGCTTTTGCCATCGGACTTCTCTAACTCAATGTGATTGCACTCTGCACTTAATTCACTGGCCTGTGACTTCCTTGTGTCTGAAGGTACCTCCCTTGGCACCTAACGATTCTATTAGGAGCACATCACCAATTGATTTATGTATTAGCTCCCTCAGCCTTGGAGTCTGTACTGTGCTGTTTAATAACCAGCCCCTAGCCTTTCCGCCACATTTTTGCTAGTTCTAGCATGGACTAGGTATGACAGGCCTTTTCACCAGTAATAAAGCTCTTTAGGAATTTGAGGGAAGTCCTCCTGGCTTTTGAAGCCCATTGAAATTGCTTATATGTGCCACTAATCAACTTATGATTATGTTCCCTCAGGCTGCCAGAATTAGTAGGAAATAGATTTGGCTGACCATCTGACAGTGCAACACATACCTCACAAGCCGGGCTAGCATCACAAGCCAGAAAAATCGAGCAACACACTTTATCCCTCTGGTTGTCATCACTGGTCTCCTTAAGCCCAATGAGACTCCTCTTTGCACTTCATTTATCAGCATACAGTCTATCACTACTTCTAAGCTAGTTTTAGTGAGGACACTCTCCAGTCATACACTTGCGGTTGTTGGGAACAGCATGTGGTAGGCCTTGCAGGAACTGACATTAACAGCACTGCTAGCAATCTTGTTCTCAGTCACCACCCATGCGGTTCCAAAGCATAGCCTACCCTGATGTAAGGTCTTGCTGCTAGTAATGCCAGCCCTTACCACAATGAGCCTACCAAGGGAACCAACATACAATCGGCCCCACAGTTAGGCCTGGGAGGAGTTCACGGAGTTCCACTCCACAGAATTCTGTGGAGTTGATTAAACACTACGTGGAATTCCGTGTGGGGCAGAGTTCTGTGACCCACGGAGTCCTGAACGTACTCAATCTTGAAAGTGCTAAGCAGGGTGACCCTGCTTAGCGCTTCCGAGATCAGGTGCATTCAGGAGAGCGCTGTAGGCAATGAAAGCTGCTATTTCAAGCCTTCTGTGTCCTGGCCTGCCCTGTGTGTAACAGGCCTGAAATGGCAGCTTTCTTTTGCTGCCTATGGCCCTTACCTCTATTCAGGCCAGGGCCATAGGCAGCGAAAGCTGCCAGGCCTCTTGTGCACCAGCCTGCCCCGTAGGCAGCAAAAGCTGCCTTTTCAGTCCTTGTTTGTGCACCCATGGGCACAAACAAGGAAACAGAAAAGAAAGATGACAAGGTCTTACTTGGATCATCCAGGGGGTCCTCCTCTCCTCTTTTCCTCCGCAGCGGCCTCACGCTCTGCCTCCCTCTGCCCCCTGCTCCAGGTCTGGCCTGGTTGGTGGAGGGAGGCATGGTGGATTGGGTCTGGTGCCGGCAGCAGCTCCATGCTGCCGCAACAACGTCGGTCGGGCCGAGAGAACGCACTGCAGCCCAGTTATGGGCTGCACAGCACAAGCTCAGACTCTCTGCGCTGGCACTGTGTAGCCCATAGCTGGGCTGCAGTGTGCACAGGGTGAGCTCTGGCCCACTGGCGGGGCTAGCAGAGTTTTTGGACAAACTCCACGCTCCAAGCGGAACGTGGAGTGCCAAAAACACCGTTAGCTCCACCAGCATAGCCAGCAGAGCAGATCTCCCCACCCACCCCTACCCCCGATGCTACCTAACAAAATCTCCTATATCTCTAATGTAGCAATCTTGCCAAATTTTTATTATTATCTTAAAGTATAGGGAGAGGGCAGAATGAGGTCCCGTTTTATCGGAAGTCTACTTTATATACCAGGATTTTAGAACTGACTTGAAAAATGCAAAGCATAATCATTTTTATGATGTACGAAATTGATAGATGTTGGCACAAAATTATTATTTGAGACATTCTTTGACTTTGCCTGATTTTAACTGTTTTTATGTGTTTCTTTTGTATTGTTATGGTTTTAAAGAACTAGAAAAAATAGAAATTTACCTACCTACCTATATGCTGAGATTATGGCTAAAGACTAATCCTCCTCTTAGGTTCGAATGGTGGAACCTATTTATGTATCACTGTAGACCAGAGATGGCAGTTCTACATTGGACATTGACGAGAATTTGGGAGACGATTGTTTCATGAATATGAGCATTGGCTACCCAGACCGATTGAAATCATATACTCTTACGCCATTCTCTATTATTTCTCACCATTTGTGCTTTAAACAATGCACTTTGAAACAAAGCTTTATTATTAAAATACGTAATTTGAAAATGTATGTCACATTTTTAAGGTTTTTCTGCTGCCATTTCAAACTATTTATATATTGAAAACACCTTTATGTATTGTTACATCAAACAATTAACATGAGTGGATACACCAATGATCACTGTGAATTATGGGGAGGCTTAAGGCTGTGGGGCTCAGTTTCTGTTCTAGGTTTACCAGAACAACAATGTGGTATTCCTTTGGCAGCATCAAATTCCAGTTAACAGATGATAATGAGGCAGCCACCGCCAGATTGACCAAGGAGCACAATTACGTAAAAGCAATAGAAAACTCTTAATAAGAGATATCAAAATTGTCTTCAAAATTTCACAACTGTGGAAAAAAATGATAAAAAGATAAAATTGTATCCAAGGTCACACACTGCCTGCTGCTAGGAAGTAAACTTTTGGTGTCGGAAAGATTATTCCACTAATGAACTTGAAGTAACCTGCAGCCAGTTCATTTGTAACATACATGTACTGGTTCAGAGGAAATACTTTAAAAAAAAAAGAACAGATTTTACTGTAGATTACTACTGAGAACAAAATAGACCCCTGTTGACTCTTTTTCACTTTACGTGCCACAGTGCACTCAAGAAATTAAATTTCGCTACAAAAACTGTAATTCCAAGTGTGTCTAGAAACCACAAATTTAAAATCATTATTCTTCAAGCAGCCCTGCCTTTAGTGGAAAGGTTATCTTATTATTTAAATTCAACATGATGGGAAAAGACAAGCCCTGACTAACGCTGAGCTCACATCATTCCTGCTGGCTGTGCGTCATGTTCCGTAAATAATGCATTGCTCATCACAAAAGACATTTGCACTGTGGAATAATATCCATCTTCCGTCTGTGAAAATGCAAACATCTTACAGGAAACTCATAGAATAGTGACATGCCAGTTTCTATAGGGCAGTAGCCCTCCTATATGGGGACTTGTAATTGTGATCATGACTTACAGTTTTAGCACTTTTGTAGCAGGTCTTTCTACTTTTATCAGTGACTTTCCTCATGCAGTCATATACAGTAAAACCATAGACTATTACTAATGTTCGACTAGACCTGAGGTCTCCAACGGGTAGCTCGCGAGCTACTCAAAGCCCCACTGTACCCTCGAAGTAGTTCCCAAAAGTGCAGTCAAGCACAGTGTGTAATTCAGAGGGTCTAGCCACATTGAATAAGGTAGTACTACACATCTCTGTAACATTAGAGTGTCAGCCAGCCTAATCAATGCCAAGGTCACACAATAAACAGAAACACAAACTGTGACAGCCTGGGGGCTTACAATAAGACAACATGGAGATCTGTAGTCTTGCAAGGTGCACTCTATCAATCATACATTGTGTATGGAAAAGATAAAGGGCCTAATTCAGAAAGAGCCCCCAGGAGTGCAGGACCCCCTTCATGACTGCAGAGCCTCCACCATATTTGTGGAGGCCCTTCGTGAATCAGGCCCAAAATGTGCTTGGATTGTTTTTTACTGAAAATGAAAAGGGCATATTTAATGGAAAATTGTGTATTTTGAGAAAATGTAATGTCGATATTTGAAAACAAAATATTTGTAAATCAAAAACATTTTTAAAGCTACTCTTTGAATGGTAACTTATAGTGTGTTTGGGAGATTTATGGCGGTTATTATTTCCTTGGTGCCACTGGTCACTATCGGTATTTTTTTATTAGTGATGTGGAGTCTTTTTTTATTGACAATTTTCGCTGACATTGCTATTGATATCCTTATCCTGTGCTTTTGGATAGTTTGTGTTCTATCACAATATTGAATCTTAAATGTTGTTTTGCTGAAATAATGTATCCAGAATATTGACAACCACAGCATCATCATGGATGTATATGCAGGTGAGTGTAGTTATATTTATGTTCTTTTTTTTAATGTATTTTGTATTAGAGAACAATACAGGTTATTATCAACGTGGAGACACGGCATTCTGGAAGTACAGTATACATGACAAGATATGCATTATCAGCAGGCAGCTCCTAATGCCGGCAGGGGGAACCTGTATACCATGCCATGCCCAGCTTGCGAATCCAGTTGTGACATCCAACAAACATAATCATAGCGCAACAATAACAGATATCGTATGGCTTGCATGCAAAATGGTGTTCAAGTCGGCCAATGGCTAGATCGTGGGGGGGTACACATCAGACAAGGGCAAAGAGGGTGGAGAATCAGTACATTATCAGTGAGATAATATCTAAGGGGAAGGGTCAGTTAAATCTATGGCAGACGCTCCTGTGATTTAACTTTCACGTCTATCTTATCGAGGATTGTGTGACATTCTGGCGGTGACCATGTGGAGCATTGATTCAGAGGCGTGTCAGTTAATATTTGCTGTTCAGCCTGCACGGGCATGTGTGGGTCTGTTAGCTACAGTTGGAGTGGAGGCGATGAGGTGGATTTCCAGGACATAGCTATTCTACGCTTTGCCAGCACCAAAGCCAGGATTATATATTTATTGAGAGACCTACGGGCCGCTGACCGTGCTGTAACGCCCAACAGACAGTGTAAGGCATCTCTGTGGACCGGGGCACCTGAGCAGTCTGTGAGGAAGGTTACTTTCCCTTCCCAGTAGGGGTAAAGTGTCAGATAATCCCATACCGTATGAAAGAAGTCTGCCTCAAGGGCGGACCAGTGGGGGTAAGTGTCTTATGCTCCTGAATGCATGCGTGCTATCCGTGAAGGGGTCAAATTTGTTTGGTGCAAATAATTAAATCATGTATATTTAAGTCTGGCGTTAGTGGAGACAGTCTTTGGGGCCTCCAGACACTGAGTCCACTGTACGTCCAATAAAGAGGGCTCCAGGGATGCATCCCATTGTGTCTTGAGATACTGGAGACAAGGTACACGCTCTGAACGCAGTGCTGTATATAGTAGCGTAATGGCTTTGCGGGCAGTCCTGTGCATCAGAAGGACCTATTTAATAATGTGTCCTCTTCCAGACTGTATGCATTAGTCAGGTGAGTGTAGCGTATAGCAGGAAGGAGGCTTGGGGATGCCATAGTCATCTATCATGCTTTCTAAAGTGTTAAGGATCTTATCTGTGTAGAGGTCACCCCGAGTCTCGATCCCCACCTGAGTCCAAGCTATGCCACTGAGGCACACCTGGAGGCCATTGCCCAGTGGCAGGGACTAAAGGGGAAGTTCTGTGGCATATGGGAGGGGTTTATTTTTGCCTACAACATATTTGGTCCAGGAGAGATTTGCCGCCCTCATCAGTGTGTTACCCCCAGCTCCTGGGGGGGGTCCATGTCAGACCCCATCAACCAGCAGAGAATCCAGATCATAGACGGAGTGGTAGCGGGACAGCAGAGAAAAAGTATAGAAGTGGTAAAGAGAAGCATCTTAGATACAGCTATTCTCCCCATCGGAGAGAGCAGGAGGGACGTCCAAAAAGGAAGGGAGGCTCTTGCGTTCCGAATGGCCCTGCCTACATTGCCATCAATAAGATCGGTAGGGGAATGAAATACTCGAACTCCCAAGTACTTGATAGAGTGGACCTCCCATGGGAGTGACGCACAGGGTAAATTCCCTCGCTGAGTGTCTGCCAGTTCCGTTAAGGGGGAAAGGGTGGATTTGTACCAGTTAACGTGGAGGCCCGATGCCTCCCCAAAATAACGTAAGAGTTCTATGGGGCATTGGAGGACATTTGGGTCATTTCTGAGATATATTATTGCATCATCTTCATACAGTGAGAAGATGTGCCGAATATTATCGGTATACCCTCCCCAGTCTGGGGCTTGCGTACGAAGAGTACTGGCCAAAGGCTCCATTGCTAGCGTGAAGATCACTGGTGACAGTCCTGCCTTGTGCAATGTTGAATAATTCAGATATGACACTACCGGTCTTAACCCGTGCTTGGGGAGGAACTGCAGAGTAGTCTGATCCATTGTATAAACTTAGGACCCAAGGTGTCAAACGCCTTTTTTATGTCTAAGGAGGCAGTCCAAGGAGAGGCTCTGGTGGAGCTCACCTAGTCCGTCATCATAAACAAACGGCACAGGTTTAAGAAAGTGTTTCGCCCCGGGATAAACCCATTTTGGTCTTGATGAACCAATTACTGAGCGATGGGTCAAGGCGATTACTTAGAACATTCCCAATAAATTTATAGCCAGTGTTTAACAGAGATAGGGGGTATGAAAAGAGGGGGGGTGATTAGAGCTCATCACCAGTGGGTCACAGTCTGGTTTTGGAAGAACCACCAGTATGACCTTGCAGAGTGAGGCGGGGAGTAACCTTTTGTTGAATGCCCCATCAAAGACTTTAAGCAGGTGGGGAATAAGGGTGGGACGGCATGCCAGTAGAACTCAACTGACCAACCATCCGATCCCAGGGTCTTACTCCGTGGCAATTGCTTTAATGCTTCCACAAGTTCATTCTATGCGTTTCCTGGAGGCAGGGGAATTCGATAGAGCTCAGGAACATGTTAGTCGAACCGGTGTCTGTCGACTCAGGTGCCGTAAAGAGTTTAGTTTAGTAAAAGCGGAAGGCCTCATCTATGGCATCTTGCATGCTAAGGATGTGTCCCTCCATGTCACATATGACGGTGTTGGGGTTTTTAGGTGTAACAGATTGAAGGATCCATGCCAAAACCTTACCTGCCTTGTCCCCATCGGTGTGTCTCCTGGCCTGATATTCACAGTAGTTCAAGATGATCAAGTGTGTGCATGGATACGTCATAGCTTGCTGAGGTGGGGAGGAATGGACCGGTCTGTGGGGAGCTGCCTCTCGAGAGTGCGTAAGTTGGATTCCAAGGAGTCCAATTCAGTGCACAGTGCCCTATGCACACCATAGGTTGTTTGAATTGCGTGGCCCCGTATAACCACTTTCAATGCATCCTCAATGCTTGAGCTGTGCCACCATGAATAGTGAAATATGTGTTGATGTTATATTTATGTTCTTAGCTTCACATCTATTTATCTTAATAAAATATACATATCAATCTATTATACAACTCTTCAAGGTACATAGAAATTTAGCTAATAATAGTAAATCTATACATGCCTATGTTTAAGTACCTTTGTGATATTATGTAGACAGTATTCTGGATACAACATTTTGCCTGACTGTATTTTGTGGCTCAATATTGTCACATACTTCTGGGTGGTCAGTATTGTAGTTGTATCCGATGGGGTCACAACTGCAACAATGATCAAAGTCATTAGTACCTCAGGAACATCTTTATTGATCAGAAGTAGCTCTCATTATAGAAAAGGCTGGAGACCCTTGAACTATACATTTGCCAGTCTTCCTTTTTAGAACCCAAAGGACTCCACTAGAATCATACAATAATTACTGGAATAATAAGGTAGAGCCAGGCTGTACATCATCAAAGAATACACAGGAGCATTAAGGACTGTAATAATGAGGTCTGAAATTTGGAGCATTTCATTGGTTAATATGGAATAGCATCAGAAATTCGGCCATGACCACGAGGTTGCCAGGGACTGGGGCAATGAAATATAAGAACAAGCAGACAAACTGACACTGCATAATAAAACCACACACACTGTTAGGTTATAGACTTCACACGGTGAGACTTGCATTTATACGAACAAGTGTAGCTTTATTGTGAACGACCCTGGCCGGCTGTCTCCTACTCCAACTGCCCTCCTTCTAAACCCCCACATTCCAGAATCCCCACTGTTGCCAGGAGACAACCACATTACCTTCATAATACAACACATCCCCTATCCTATAATAAATAAGTTAATTCTTACTAACAAAACCAAAACTTTATGCTAAAATACTTTCTTTGTACATATTATAGATTATATATACATTCTAAATGCACACAAAATCTTTAAGTAACCTCGACGGCTCCTTCACTCTAGCACTGGTTCTTCTGTGCACATCTTTCTTCCTCTCTGAACATACTTCATCCTCCCTGTTACCTGACCGCGCCTCATTCCTTTTCCTTCCCTTGAAATCATCCCATTCATTCGCACCTTTATTCTTTAGCCACTCATTTATTTCCACCTCCGAACATTTCACCATCCTCCTTGCATTCCACCAGTTGCCATCTGACAACCAGACGCAGTTTCCTTTTACACCTAACACACTCTTCGGCTCCGACAACTTGGATTCCCCTTTCCTAGCCGCATTACCAACCATCACTCTCACCCATTCGCCCTTCTCATACACCTTTGGTTTCCTTATGATTTTACTGTTGTGTCTTGCTACATATTGCTGCTGATACATCTTAACCCTTTCCCTGACCTGCTTGTGCAGAAACCTCTAGGCGCCAGGGCAATTTTTTTTTGTGTGGTTTTTTTTTGTTTGTTTGTTTTTTTAGAGATGGGGAGCGATCCATTAGGCAAGGGTCGCTGCCCTGGGGGGCAAATTGTATTTAGACCATTTCTGCCCCCCTTAGGGGCAGATTGGCCGATTTTAGGTCAATCTGCCCCCAAGGGGGAAGAAACCACTAGGCACCGGGGATTTGTTTTTTGATGCCAATGTCACGCATGGGGAGCGACCCTGTAGGCAAGGGTCGCTCCCGGGGGGTGGGTGGGTGGACGTTAGGGGGGCAAATTTCTTTTAGGCCATTTCTGCCCCCCCTGGGGGCAGAAACCTCTAGGCGCCAGGGCAATTTTTGTTGTTGTTTTTTTGTTGTTTTTTTTAGAGATGGAGAGCGACCCATTAGGCAAGGGTCACTCCCCTGGGGGGCAAATTGTATTTAGACCATTTCTGCTCCCCTTGGGGGCAGATTGGCCGATTTTAGGTCAATCTGCCCCCAAGGGGGCAGAAACCACTAGGCACCGGGGATTTTTTTTTGCCGCCAATGTCACGCAGGGGGAGCGACCCCGTAGGCAAGGGTCGCTCCCGGGCAGGGGGGTTTGGGGGGTCAAATTTACTTTAGGCCATTTCTGCCCCCCCCCCCGGGGCCGGCTGAGCTAGAGGCCAAAATCCACAGGTAGGCACTTTGCAAAAAACACCTCTGTTTTCTGTGAAAAAATATGTTGTGTCCACGTTGTGTTTTGGGCCATTTCCTTTCGTGGCCGCTAGACCTACCCACAGAAGTGAGGTACCATTTTTATCGAGAGACTTAGGGGAACGCTGGGTGGAAGGAAATTTGCGGCTCCTCTCAGATTCCAGAACTTTCTGTCACCGAAATGAGAGGAAAAAGTGTTTTTTTGGCCAAATTTTGATGTTTGCAAAGGATTCTGGGTAACATAACCTGGTCAGAGCCCCGCAAGTCACCCCATCTTGGATTCCCCTGGGTTTCTAGTTTTCAAAAATGCGCTGGTTTGCTATGTTTCCCAAGGTGCCGGCTGAGCTACAGGCCAAAATCCACAGGTAGGCACTGTTTTCTATGAAAAAATGTGATGTGTCCACGTTGCGTTTTGGGGCATTTCCTGTCGCGGGTGCTAGGCCTACCCACACAAGTGAGGTATCATTTTTATCGGGAGACTTGGGGGAACGCTGGGTGGAAGGAAATTTGTGGCTCCTCTCTGACTCCAGAACTTTCTGTCACCAAAATGTCAGGAAAATGTGTTTTTTTAGCCAAATTTTGAGGTTTGCAAAGGATTCTGGGTAACAAAACCTGGTCAGAGCCCCACAAGTCACCCCATCTTAGATTCCCCTAGTTCTCTAGTTTTCAAAAATGCATAGGTGTGGTAGGGTTCCCTAGGTGCCGGCTGAGCTAGAGGCCAAAATCTACAGGTAGGCACTTTGCAAAAAACACCTCTGTTTTCTTTCAAAAAAATGGGATGTGTCCACGTTGCGTTTTGGGGCGTTTCCTGTTTCGGGCGCTAGGCCTACCCACACAAGTGAGGTATCATTTTTATCGGAAGACTTGGGGGAACATAGATTAGCAAAACAAGTGTTATTGCCCCTTGTCTTTCTCTAAATTTTTTCCTTCCAAATATAGGAGAGTGTGTAAAAAAGACATCTATTTGAGAAATGCCCTGTAATTCACATGCTAGTATGGTCACCCCGGAATTCAGAGATGTGCAAATAACCACTGCTCCTCAACACCTTATCTTGTGTCCTTTTTGGAAATACAAAGGTTTTCTTGATAGCTATTTTTTACTCTTTATATTTCAGCAAATTAATTGCTGTATACCCGGTATAGAATGAAAACGCACTGCAGGGTGCAGCTCATTTATTGGCTCTGGGTACCTAGGGTTCTTGATGAACCTACAAGCCCTATATATCCCGGCAACCAGAGGAGTCCAGCAGACGTAACGGTATATTGCTTTCGAAAATCTGACATTGCAGGAAAAAGTTACAGAGTAAAAGGTAGAGAAAAATTTATGTTTTTTTCACCTCAATTTCAATATTTTTCTTTTTCAGTTGTTATTTTCTGTAGGAAACCCTTGTAGGATCTACTCAAATGACCCCTTGATGAATTCAGAATTTTGTCTACTTTTCAGAAATGTTTAGGTTGCTAAGCAGCGAAGGGGTTAAACACCTCTGGAAACTTCATCACCCATTTTCTCTCTACATTTTCTCTCGTTAACAATACTTGCTCAGGATTATTTGGATCCAACACCATATTCAATGCACGTTGCTCCCTCCATCCGAGTAATGATCGTCCTTGAGTTACTACATATACCTTCGTTCGCGTTTTCCGGTCTTTAAATCCTAGATCTGCTTCAAAATAGCCTAAAACAGGTAATTTACCTCCACCATACCCTTCTGGTGACACGTCAGTGGGTTTAAGTTTGTTGTTTCTCAAATTTCACCATACTTGTTCATCAATTAGAGTAAATGGTGAAAATGAGTCTGCCCACATGTGTGTTTGTTTTCCGTTCACTTCAATAACAAACTCCGGTGGCTTATATTCCTTGGCCCTGTGTCCAAGCTGAGTGCCTACTATTGTGGCTTCCTCTTCCACAGCCAAAACTTCCAATTCTTCCTCACTAGTACTACTATCCGTCGTCCCATTTCTTTTTACTGTGTTCACCATCTTTTTGAATTTGTGTTCACCAACCATCCTGCACACTCTTGCAAAATGCCCAATTTTCCTGCACTTAAAACATTTCGTGTTTATAGCTGGGCAATTTTTTGCTTCCGCTAAATGTTTATTACTTCCACATCTGAAGCATTCCTTTCTCTTCGCATGACTTTCGTCACTTTCGTTTGTACTCTTTTTCCTAGGGTACCCCACCTCCCCCACAATATTCTGTTCTTTATTGTCGCTCTGCGTACTGAGTTCTTTGACATATTGAGTTGTGCTTTCCATATGTCTTGCGACTTCTACTGTTCTATCCAAGGTGGGATTTTTTAAACTTAACAACTTCTCCTGTATTTTAGTGTCTTTCAGTCTATTTATGGACTGGTCCCGGATGATTTCATCATTTAAATCCCTAAATTTACAAGAAATGGCCAACCTTCGTAGACCGTTCACATACTGGTCTATTGTCTCATTTGGTTTCTGGGTGCATGAAAAAAACTTGTGTCGCTCCACTACTATGTTTACTTTTTTACCATAATTATCTTCCAATGCCGTCATGGCACTTTCATAAACATTCTCCTCCTGATCCGAATCTCCTCCTTGTGTACTTTGCAGAGGTAAAGTTTTTAATACTTTCCTTCCTTCAACCCCTAGACAATGTTTTAAAATTGCTAGTTTCCTTTTTTCTATGTACATCTCCCCTCCAATAGCCTCTAAATACGTGACAAAAGCATCCTTCCAATCTTCCCATGTCATGCAGGGTTCACCCGGAAGTTCTAAAAATGCTGGTGGTGGGAATATAGATTGTACTGCCATTGTCCTTCTTTTTTTATTTTTTATTTATTTATAGATATATATATATACTTGTTCTGTTCAATTTTGTTTCCATTGTTGGTAACCGTATAGACTATTATTTTCTGTGTGCTTCAACTAAGGTTCACTCACATTCCAACTTGGGAAAAAAATAATTTGCGAAATGACCTGCAAGTTCCTTCTTTGCAACGCTTCTCGTTGCGCTTGAATACTCGGCTGATTTATATCTTGTTGCCACACACGCGTTGCTAAGTAAACGCGTGCGTCGGCTGACTCTCCTTATTGTATGAGGAAAATGAGGAAAAGAAAAAAAATATAACCTTTTCTTTTCCTTAAAGTGTTCCGCTCATCGCGCTCCAGGTTCCTCCGTCTCCGTGTCCCACTCACCGCGCTCCAGGCTTTCTTCCTCCGTCTTCGTCCTCTGTTGAACCACCACCACCGCTACTGCTTCACCGGTCCAGGGTCGCAAAATCACTGGCACCACAGCAGGTCGAACTCATCCTCGTCGCCACTGTTAGGTTATAGACTTCACACGGTGAGACTTGCATTTATATGAACAAGTGTAGCTTTATTGTGAACGAACCTGGCCGGCTGTCTCCTACTCCAACTGCCTACCTTTCAAACCCCCACATTCCAGAATCCCCACTGTTGCCGGGAGACAACCACATTACCTTCATAATACAACACACACATCAGTAGATGTCTTGGGGTTGGCCAGGGGATACAGCAGGTCTCCCGGCCCTATGGGTTCTGTCCAGGACGATCTCTATGGGTGCGAACTTTGGCACAATGCGATGAAAGAGTTTCTGGACGTAGTCCTCCAGGTTCCCTCCGGCTGCCTGCAATGAGACTCCCTTCATTCTAGTGTTGGCCCACCTAGATCTATTTTCAAGATCTTTAACCTGGTATCGCAGTTCTGCATTTTTGTCTTGCAAGTCTAGTACTTCACGGTGATGAGCATCCAATTTTTCTTCCTGTGGATCACTGGTTTGTTCAAGGCCAGACACTCAGTCCCTTAGTTCATTTATTTCTTTCATGAGGCCCTTGATATCCGCCGTAATGTCCTTTTTAAGTGTTGCGATATCTGCTCATAGAGCTCCAAAGAGGGTCTCCAGGAAGGGACGTGTGAAAGGCTTGGCACCATCACTTGCTCCTGTGGTGTCACTATCTGTAGCAGGGGGCACTGGGAGGGTGGCTTCCTCATGCTGGTCTACTTTTTTTCCCAGTGACTTAGTAAGCAAATCCTTAATCGAGGTGCCTTTCTTATAAGAGGGTGGTCCCACCATGTTCCTCCCTGTAGTAAGCCCGTACCGGTCTCCGATGCTCTGCAGGGGTTCTTCCGTTAGCTACCAATCGATGTTTCACCACTAGTGTCCTGGAGATACCGTGACCCCACAGCCTCGCTACAAATGTGCCAACTGACTGGTCAGCAGGTCACTCCAGGAAGTCCAGTTCACCCAATTCTTCGGACACAGTTATGCTGGATTGCTCAATTCACAGGCAGGCAGCACTCACCACCAGGACAACCAGCGTTGCCTGCTTCATACCCTGGGTCTCACCGTCCACCAAGGGTGTGGGCCACAGCGAAGCTTCGGCCAGTTAAAGGTGTGTGATCCAATGAGCCCAAGTGGCACTCCAGATGATCCAGGCGCTGCTGTATCTTATGGCTGTGTCTGATCCCCATGTCACTGGGGGGGGGGGGGCACCAATTGCTATTCCATAGTGCCAGTGTCGCACTGTGTTCTGTTGGCATTCACTAATGAGAATCGCTGCGCCGTACGGTATTTACCACTGCATGGGCCCAGCGCTGGCTTTCCCCCAAATGGCCTCGTCATCGGGGACCAATCATGTCATTTGTGTGGAGTCAGGGACTCTGTGGGAGGGAGCTGAATCTAGTTTAGATGGGGGTCCCCTGCATCGAGAGCTGCAGTATGCAGTGCCCAGTGAAGCAAATAGGCCTATGTCTGTGATTAGCGCCAGGCGGCTGCCATTTTAAAGTCAGGCACACAATGGAGCGCATCGTCCAAACCTCAAAGACTGGGCTTGTGGCTCCAGCGTACTGACGCTCCTCTACCTGTCAGTGGTGCCCTTGATGCCTCTCCTCCAGTCCCCAGCGCAGGAGAGGCTCAATCTCCACCGCTGTTATCGGGCAGACGGCGGAGCTCCAAGATTTCACTCCCGTCCTGGTGCCATCTCGGACATGCCCCCCTCCAAGTGCACTTCTTTGGGCATTAACTGCAGAGACTTTACCCATGTTCATGAAACAAGAACATTCACACCGCTCAGTTGGAATGGTCGATTGCATGTTTTACACATAGCTAACGTGGGCTGCTGCACTGCAGTAAGTGTGAGATGCATGAAGATTGACACCACTTAGTGGCAGCTGCATATTGTACAAAGATACAGCTTAAACCTAGAAAAGTATGGTAATTGTTGTTGTCCTCTCTTTGCTGAACTGAATGACATCAGGATCTGTAGTGCAGCACAAAGCAGGAACTAAACTCAGTTGTGGGTGACAGCTACAAAGTAAGGAGCGTGACTTCCTTTTAAAGCCCAAAATCTTGAATTACCTCTCTCAATGTTAGTAATCTAGTCTGTGTGACCACTTCTTTGCACTTACACTGATCAATAATACTCTTCAACGCATGTTTAATTAGAAGATAAATAAACTGCCTCCATCTTAGGGCCTGATTTAGATTTCGGCAGATGGGTTACTCCAAAACAACTGTAACGGATATCCCATTGCCGAAATTTAAATCCCATAGGACAGTGGTTCCCAACCTGTGGTCCGGGGACCCCTGGGGGTCCGCGAAGCCTTCTCAAGGGGTCCGCGACTGCTTAGAAAATTTAAAAATATTAATAAATATTGACAAATTAGGTCCCAAGCTTCCAGTAATGACTCAGTGGGGGGTCCCCGGATTCCAGTGATGATTCAGTGGGGGTCCCTGGGTTCCATTAATGATAAAGTGGGGGTCCACAGAAGTCAAAAGGTTGGGAACCACTGCCATAGGAAACAAAAGGATTTCGATTTTGGCGGATGGGATATCTGTCGCCGTTGCCACAGAGTAACCCCTCCGCTTAAATCTAAATCAGGCCCTTAGGGTCTGATAACATCTTCACAGTCTTTCCTAACTCATTATGCATGTGTTCAATAATAACAAGCTCGTTTCAAATGTTTCATGTGTCATACAGGAAGTTTCTACTGCAGCAGCATCTCCTTAGTTCGCGTTGAACAGGAACTGCTGCTGAGACATCCGGAAATACAGGAACCTGTAAGGATGGAAGGGAAACAAGAAAGAGAAGTGACTTCTCAGGATGGAAGCCTGAATAGGGAATTGTATTACTGCTGAGAGATCAAAAAGCATGGATACCTAGAATTGTTTAGAGGAGCCGGAGGAAAAGAGAGGACAAACAGCAACCATAGGAGCTGGGTTCAACGAGTTATTAGTGAGGCCCCGGTCATATGAGGAGTTCCATGTGGAGGCGAAATGACATGCATGACCCTCAGGATGCCCTTAAATACACCATGGTCTATGTAAAAAGACCCTCGAACGAACAAAATCACCTTTTCTCAAGCACAATGAGCACCTTATTTAAATACTTTGTGTAACACCAACCAACAAGTGCTGAATGCCCAAACTTGCCATCCTGGAGCTCCAAAAGCAGGACCCAAGACCAAATAGAAATAGGTGGGGATTAATTAGCCGAGGCAATGTGAATCAATGTTACTCCATCAAAAGAAGGATTGTCACACCTTATTTATCCCTCCTTTACGATCATAAGTGAGGTAAAAACTTAGCAGTGTGTATCTAAGGGGGTTATGATCATGTTTGTTTCTACTGGTGCCCAGAGGAGGCCTCCTGACTGCTTGAGCACCAAAAAATAAATAAACTGAATAATGGAAATGTGAAAAGAACATTAAAGGAATTTTACTGATGTAAATCTTATTCATATTTTCCACTCAGTGAGGAGCTGACCTTATGAATAAATCAAAGTGACATTTTAATTCAAGGGGTATGCTTGTTTTATGCGTTTATAAAGGGCATTTTTAAAGCTAAAGTACATATTCTGTCTCGAATTGTATATTGTTTGGATACTAAAGTTATAAGAAAATGGAGATAGCTTTGCAGCCTTATTTGTATCTGACACCCTACCTCAGTCCCCTTTAAAAATGCTGATCATTCTTTCACACCCAGTTACTTGTCTTTCTGAAAGCAGGCGCGTGGTAGTACAGGAGCTTCGAGCGCCTCCAGCCACAGAACTATGTGAATGATACTGGCCCAAAAACTTGGGCACTTATCATAAATTATTGGTGGGGCCCAAGTCCCAAAAAGCCCATATACCCAGGAGATTTTGAAAGCAAATGCTTATAAGGGTAGAATGACAAAGAAAACAAAGCATTCAGTTAATCATTACTTAGAAGGATTTTTTTAACCTAAAAGGATTTTTTAATAATGAACTGTTCTAAATCACGTTTGTCAGAGTTGTGGATAGTGTGAAAGATTTTATCTTAACTCTACACCTTGCTATTTTACAGGTGAGAAAGAAGAGATATTTTTGGTCCGATAAAAGGAAATATTTCTAGGATTTAGAGAGATCCATTTTTCAGAACTGGTGTACAGAAGCAACAAGGATAAAAGTACAAAACATAGCCAACCTGAGGCAGCTTTAGCCTACCTAACTCTTAAGAATGAACAATTACATTGTGACAGAAATTCTGTTTAACAAACTCAGTTTACAAACTGTACTAATTTGGCAGCACAGTGCTCTGTCATTTTCAAAACGCAGTGATGCGCCCTATTTAATTGAATGCTTATTTTGCTGCCGAGCACCAACGCAGCCACCCTGACACCATGGTGCAAGGATGGCTGCCCTGCGGGGGCAGATTGTTGTTGTGCAGGAAGGGGCATCTTCCTGCACAAAAACAATCTTCAATGGTGATTTGCTCTTTCTTTGTGTGCTGCAAAAATGCAGCACACATGGAAAGAGCAAAAAACAAGGGGAAATTAAAGTACTTCTCCTCTTTGTGCCATGCTAATGCCACCCCTAGGGTGATATTAGATTTTGGTGCTGCCTCAGATTTACAAAAACACATAAATCTGAGGAAAACACATAAATCTGGGGCAGCGCCAAAATGCAATGGGTGTTGCACACCCCCCTGACACCCCCCCCCCCACCATCCATGCAAAGTGCTGCGTGTGAAAGAGCTGTATTTACAAGGTGGTGTTAAGCCACCAAAGTGGCTTAACACCACCTTGTAAGTACGGCGCAGTACATAGTGACACTCCGGTGGCGATAGGGCCTTTTAAATCGGGCCTGGAGTCTTTTTTTGTTGGAGTATCAAAAACAAAAGCACTTTATAGTGACAACAGCCATCCCTGTCCACGCCAAAAAAAGAGAACAGGATTGAAATGTTAATACATTGGTGGATATATGAAATTCCGACATGAAAACACTGCTTACAGCCAAAAGTTGCTAAAGGGCCATACGATATTATATATTGCAAGGAAAGACTTGCACATGTAGCTTATTCGCTGTCACTCAAATATACTTATGCAAGATCAAGAAGTCTTTCTGAGACTGTCCATTACCCGGAGTTTTCCAAAACCTTCTATCTTCTTATTAAGTGCTGTTTTATTTATAAAGGACTCAATAAGCAGGCTCCACCATTCTGTTATACTTGATGAGCTTCTTTCGGTCAAATCTGGAGACAGCATCAGTCTTACTAACGCCATGTTATTCAGTAGAAAATAATGCACTTAACGTCTTTCGGCCCAGACTCATCATACCCCAGAATTATTAACATCATAGTGCCAACAACCACAAATCTACATATTTGTGTGACCGTTTCCAATTCACATTTATATAAGAGCAAGTAGCAATATTTGACAAATTAGTCCCCTCTGTGCCAACCCTATTATCTTAGACTTAGATTATTTATTACATGTAAACAGACTGACATGTTTGATACAAAGAAGAACAAGTATTAGCTGTATTCGAGATTGTATGGAGAATATGAAATTCGTTTTGTGGCATTCTCACCCATTCCCTTTGTCCACTTGCTACAAAAGTTATATATATTGTTCATTTAGCAGCAAAGTGAGTATAAAATGCTCCGATTTTTTCTACACTTTAGAATCGGATATAATGTCGTACTATCTTCACTTCGAAGGACTCCCTGAAATTAATTTTCCAAGGTGGATCGAACTTAGAAATACTTAAAAAACATGAGCTGTGGGTAATTTAGCCTCAGAAGCAATGGAATGGAATGAGAGAAGCCCCTGATCGAAGCTTAGTAATATCTATATTATCATTAGCCCAGCAAATGCACTGTGTTTGCTGTTTTATACCAGTAGCTTCCTTAGGTGTCTGTATAAAAGGGTTTCTCCACTGAGCGAATAGTAGAACACAACTTGCGAGATCATCACCAAACAGGGGAGACAAGAGGGACAAGACAAAGAGACAAGAGGGAATCCCTCCACTCACGTAAATTGCATACTCAGCAAATCTCTGCTCCAGCACCTTACAAAAACAAATAAGGTGTACCCGGCCATATAGGGATGGTGTGCCCTATTAAAGATAATGTGTTGCGTTAAGGCAGACACAAACTACCACTACCCTGGAGGCAGCACATAAGTGAAAGGTGAAAGGCTGTTTCAAGCTGTTGCTCCTTCTTTCGCTTTGCAGGTGGAACCCGGCCTGCAATTTAGAAGGGAAGCAGAGATCCTTCTGCAAGCAGAGGGTGCTAAATTTGGAGCTCCTCTTTGTGGCTCTTGAAGGCGTCTTAGGCTCTGTGGTTGTTTCCATAAAGCTGGGCAGACATAGAGACAAAGGCCCTCATTACGACCCTGGCAGTTGGTGATAAAGTGGCAGTAATACTGCCAACAGGCTGGCGGTAACTATTGCCAAATTATGACCATGGGCGGAAAGATCTGCGAAAGACAGCCAATGTATCACACTGACTGCCAGGGCAGAAACAACAGTCATCACGTCAGTAGCCGCCTGCAGCCAGATGGAAGTCAATGTTCTGCCCACCATATTATGACCCTGCAAACCACTACCTTTTCCGGGTGGTACCAACGTCATCAAAAGCCTGGTGGAAACAGAGCTCAGAAAGGAAAGCACTCACCATTGGAGACACAGGGAACAACCACGCTGCCATGGAACCAGAACTGCATGTCTTCCCATTCTGCTCCACCATGAACACCAACACCGGCGAAGACGACAGCGGTGAGTACAAGCGCCTAGCACACAAGGGAGGGGGAGGAAAACGACAGTGAAACACACACACACAACACACACCCCACACACTCACACCATACACACAACCAGATGCATTGTAAAAACAATTTTACCCCATAACTCAGCTAAATAATGCAAGGACAAAACGATTTCACAAAAGTGAATGTAATGAGACCAACACAGTATGACAAATAAGTTAGGCAAGATAATAGATATATACATATGTACAGAATAAGAGACACAGCTCAGTCCACAATGTTAGTAGGCCACATGGCCACAGGCCAGAACCCACGGCCATACATGTCACATGCTTCAACACAAAGAGAACACAGTTGGTAAATAGGCAGGCACCTCAGGGGGACGGGGGCACCTCAGCTGAGAGATGTTACAAGACCTCTGGTTCTGGATGGGGCAACGTGCCCTGTGCTTGATCCTGGAGAGTGCAAGGCCATGTGGGTGTCTTACCCACTGGTTCTGGAGAGGGCAACATGCCCTGTGCTTGATCCTGGAGAGTGCAAGGCCATGTGGGTGTCTTACCCACTGGTTCTGGAGGGGGCAACGTGCCCTGTGCTTGATCCTGGGGAGTGATGTCCATGTGGTGTCTTCCCCACTGATTCTGGAGGGGGCAACATGCCCTGTGCATGATCCTGGGGAGTGATGGGCCACAGTCTCTCAGGTGGATGTCTTACCCACTGGTTCTGGAGGGGGCAACATACCCTGTGCATGATCCTGGGGAGTGCAAGGCCACAGTCTCTCAGGTGGGTGTCATACCCACTGGCTTTGGAGAGGGCAGGCCGCACAGCAGCTCATGGAGGCAGGATTACATACTGTCCACCGGGGGTGATGTCTGCACAGTGGTGGTGGTGCTGCTGGTAAGGGGAAGCTCCTGCCCATCCCCTGCAACCTCGGACGGCTCCACAGTGGTGGTAGTGCTGCTGGTGGGGGGTGGCTCCTGCTCATCCCCTGCAACCTCAGATGGCTGCACAGTGGTGGTGCTGCTGGTAGGTAGCAGCTCCTGTCCATCCCCTTCAACCTCAGACGGCTGCACAGTGGTGGTGGTGCTTCTGGTGGGTGGCGGCTCCTGCCCATCCCCAACAACCTCGGATGGCTGCACAGTGGTGGTGGTGCTGCTGGTGGTGGGAGGCTCCTGCCCATCCCCTGCAACCTCGGACGGCTGCACAACCATGGTTGGTGGTAGGGGCTCTGTCACAGTTCCTGCCCCAGGTCCCTTGGTCTTCCTGGCTGCTGGTGCAGGCTCCTTTCCCTTCTTGCCTGCTGGTGCAGGCTCCTTGGTCTTCCAGGCAGCTGGGGCAGGCTCCTTTACCTTGAGGCTGCCTGGTGCAGGCACCTTCACCTTCAGGACATGCGGCTGGAGCCTTTTTCACCACGAGTGGGTGTAGTGACGACAGGGCCCGTGGACTGTGTGGCTGAGGTACTTGGCTGGGTTCTTCCTACCCTGCCCATACGTGCAGGATGGGGGAGGGGTAGGGAAGAGGTCAATGGTGGATAGGAACAGTTTTTTAGGGACATTGGTGTGGGAAGAGGGAGAAGGAATGGGAGTGGAGGATGAGGGAGTGGTTGTTGGAGGTGTCTGTCTGCTGCTTTTGGGTGCAGGTGCATGGGCAGTATGCTGTTGTGAGGTGGATGGCTGTTGGTTATCTTAGTGCCTGTTACGGGTGTGGCGGATGTACCTGTAGCTGGGGTGGTCACAGAAGTGTCTGCCACCACCAGGGAGCTTCCATCAGAGGAGGTGTCTGTGTCAGAACTGTCCCCTCCGGTCTCTGCCGTGGTGCTCCCCTCACCCTCCATCCCACTGGTGCCCTCACCGTCGGGGGACTCTGCCTCCTGGGTCCTGTGGGATGCAGTTCCCTCCGTCGCTGGTGCCTCTGCTCCTCTGCCAGATGATGCTAATGCACATAAGGACAGGATGACAAAACAAAAAGAGGGGGAAGAGACAAAGGATATACTTGGTCAATGGCTGCACCAACACCGCCGTTGGTGTACACAGCACCCTCACACACAGGGAACAGGCCTAAGCAATATCCCTTAGCACTACCAGAGAAATAAGGAGCAGCCAAGGCATGGGGAGGGGCACACAAATGCCAAATGCAGCACACCTGGGACCCACGCAGCCCTGACCAGTAGTGGATGCGTACGAGCTAGGTAGCAGAATTTTCCCTTCTGAACCCCAGCCACCTGGGGACCTATGCTGCAATGTCAGGCCTGGCCTACGGGCACCCCCTGACACACATCCCCCACTCGGATACCACCCTTCCATGCGTAAGTTGTAATGATGGGCACTGTTCTCACCCCCTTGTGGCTGCTGTGATGCCCTCAAGCGCCCATCCAGCTCTGGATAGACCACCACCAGTATCCGGGCCCTCAGGGGGGTCACGGTTCGACTGACACCCCTTCCTCATTGGGAGGCCATCCCCAGCTGGGCCTCTGCCGTCTTTCGTGCCCAGCATCTCAGGCCCTCCCAATGTTACCGACAGTGGGTGCTCCGCCTGCCATAGACCCCCAGGGTCCACACCTCCTTGGCGATGGCACACCATATACCCTTCTTTTGATGGGCGCTGACCTGCAGAGGCAATACACACAGGAAAATAGTTTTAGACAAACAGTCCAGCCAGTTACACATATGGCACACCATACCAGTTTCCATCGCCATTGGCACACACATGGCCCTGCACACAACCTATATGCCGCCCAGAGGATATCCACCCACCCCCATTTCACGAGGCCTTCATACACAACACTCCATGCCTTCATGCCACATGCATTGGGCCCACAGTGTACTCACCTGTTGGTCTGGAGGCCAATACAGCTGTCCGTACTGGGGGAGGACCCCATCCACCAGTCTCTCCAACTCCTCCGAAGTGAAGGCTGGGGTCCTTTCCCCAGTCACAAGGGCCATGGTAGGTTCCAGTCACAGGTCACAGCAGCACATGCAATGTAGGTCCTTATAAATGTACAGATGGTGTGCTTCGCAGACCAGTACATCTCCCACGTCAATGCTAAGTATCTTGGGCCGGTGCATGATTCCTTTGTCCTGAGGAATAGCAGCATCCCAAATGTGATGGGCCAACTACAGAGGTACAGGGTGTGGCTAATTGGTGAGCCCTGGTTCCCACCCAGTAGATGTTGGTGTATGGGCACGGTGTGGGCCATCTGGGGTAGTCTGTGGCTAAATGCTGTCCCTCAATATTTTAGGTGACTCTGGTTACCCCACCCTATCATCGCTGCTGACCTCTGTGAAGAATGCCAGGACAAGGGCAGAAGAATGTTATAATGAGGCACATGGGTGAACCAGAAGGATAATAGAAAGGACCTTTGGCCTCCTGAAGGCCAGGTTCCAGTGCCTCCATCTGACAGGTGGATCCCTGTGCTACTCCCCGAAGAAGGTCTGCCAGATAGTGGTGGCATGCTGCATGTTGTATAACCTGGCCCTCAAATGCCATGTCCCATTCCTGCAGGAGGAGGAGGCTGGAGATGCCCGTGTGCCAGCAGTCGACCTTGTGGACAGTGAGGATGAGGAGGATGAGGACAACAGAACATCTGTGATCAGACAATACTTCCAATGACACACAGGTAGGACAGTGTTACTTCACATTTCAATGACATTTGTTTGAATTTCTGTAGCACTGGCATGCTGATATTTCCCACTTCTATGCCCACTGATTGTTCCCTCTGGCAATTCATTTTGCAGATGTTGGTGACCTCACATATACTCCTGGTGTGATCACTGCAGTCAGCTACAGGTCATTAATCTATACTCATTTTCTGTACAGTTGATTTGCAATGTCTGTACCTGTTTCAATGAATACATAATTGATATACATGACATACTCCAAAGACTCTGGATTACAGGGAACATTTGCGGGGTGGTTCTCCTTCTGCAGGGGTAGGGGTGCTGGTGGCCTGTGAGTCCTGTGGTGGGGCCTCCTACCCTCTAGCGGTAGCGGAGGTGGAAGGCTGTTCAGATGTCTGGCTAGTGGCAGGGGCCTGCTGTTGTGTGACTGCCTCCCTCATTATGTTGGCCATGTCTGCCAGCACCCCTGCTATGGAGATCAGCGTATTGTTGATGGTCTGCAAGTCCTCCCTGATACCCTGGTACTCTCCCTCCTGCAGCCGCCTGTTCTCCTGTACAGGGTCCAGGATTTGTCCCATCATGTCCTGGGAATGTTGATAGGCTCCCAGGATCTATGCAAGTGCCTCTTGGAGAGTCGGTTCCCTGGGCCTGTCCTCCCCCTGTCGCACAGCACTCCTCCCAGTATCCATGTTGGCCTGTGCCTCTGTCCCCTGAACTGTGTGCCTACTGCAACTGACCCCAGGTCCCTGATTGTCTTGGGTATGAGGTGTGGCCTGGGTCCCTGTAGAGGTGGACACACTGCTGGTTGACGTGTCCTGGGGACAGAGGTGTGGGTACGCTGGGTGAGTGCTGTGGTGGTGTTTCCTGATGGGGGTGGCTCTGTGGTGGTGTGTGACTAGGCCTGGGTAACCGGCTGTCCAGAGGTCCCTGATGGGCTAGGTAGGTCATCCAGATCCTGAAGACCAGAGTGGCTGTCATCACTGTAGGCCCCTTCTTTTGGGGGACTGGATATTGCTGGCACCTCCTCTTCAGTGACATTGGCTGGGGTACCTCTGGGGATGTAAATGATGTGTTATGGTTTCTGTGTCTGACATATTGTGCATCCGTGGCTTGCCCTCTTTGGTTGTATTTGCCCTGGTAGCTTTCACTTGTGTACGTTGGAGTATGGTGGGATGATTAGTTCTCTATAGTGTGCATGCTTTAGTGATGAGTGCCCATGCAGGGCTGTGAGTGGTGTCCATGCATTGGTAGAGCATGCAAGGCTTGGCATTGTGATGAGTGAGATGTGATGGTGGGGTGTGTGGGAAGTGGTGGCGTGATGGGAGTGAGGGTGAGGGTGAGGGTGGGAGTATGCAATGCATGCAGGTAGAGGGTTGATAATAGTAGACAGTTGACTTACCAGAGTCCAGTCCTCCTCCTACTCAGGCCAGGCCCTCAGGTTGCAGGATTTCCAAGACTTGCTCCTCCCATGCTGTTAGTTGTGGGGGAGGAGGTTTGAGTCCACCGCCAGTCCTCCCTACAGTGAGCTGGTGTCTTGCTGCAATGGAACGTACCTTCTCCCGTAGGTCGTTCCACCTCTTCCTGATGTCATCCCAGGTTCTTGGGTGCTGTCCCACAGTGTTGACCCTGTCCACGATTCTCCACCATAGCTCCATCTTCCTAGTTATCGATATCTGCTGCACCTGTGCTTCAAATCACTGTGGCTCTACCATGATAATTTCCTCCACCATGACCCTTAGCTCCTCCTCTGTGAAACAGGGGTGTCTTTGTGTGCCATGGGTCATGTGTGAGGTGTGTAGGTGAGGGTGTGTTGGTTAATGTGTTGGGGTGTGTGATGTGGGGTGCGTGAGTGGTGTATAGGTGTGAATAGTGTGTGGCTCTAGTTATGTCTGTGGATTCAATGTCTCAATGCTGACAATGGTTTGGAATGGTAAAGGGTTGTGGGTAATGTGGATGTGTGTTTTATAGGGGTGTGGGTGTGTGGGTGTGGTGTGTGTATGGGTGTCAGGTGTGTGTTGTTTGAATTGTCCAATGTAGTGTAGTTTGTATGTGTGTCCATTTTGAGCACGGCGGTATGTACCGCCAATGGTTTACCGCTGTTGAATGTCCACCGTGGTGATTCGTGGGTCATAATGTGACGGGCGTTGTTCTGTTGGCGTAACGGAGTGGGTTTGGATCACGCCAGTTTATCACTGACCTTTGGTGTGGCGGATTTGTGTCTGTGACTGTATACTGACGGATTGGTGTGTGTGTGTGTCATAGTACGGTTAATAGATTTCCGCCACCGCCGCAGTAAGTTGGCAGCAGACAGCGTGGCAGTAAGTGGGATTTACCGCCAATGTCATAATGAGGGCCAAAGTGTTTCCCACATTTGCTTGGGGCCACGCCTTCATGCAAATGAGGGGACGTCCCCACTAGAAAGCAGCAGTGCTATATGTTTGCCAGTTGTATCTGTATAACAGAAGGGCCACCCAAGTGCCTGCTGCCCCCCTGTAATACAGCCCTTCAAGGTTGGAGAAAAAAGCCCCCCACACCCACTGTACCACCTGGGGCACTATACCTAAATGGGCCCCAGACATCCTCTAGTGAAACTAGTTTATAAATACAAAAGGATATTTCTTAGGAGCACCTTCCATACAAATACTCTTAGTAAATATCACAACGTCTTAAAATATACCAATCACTCGTTTGTCCAGTTTCAAATTTGACTTTTCAACTCTCTAATTCATAGTACATACTCAAAGGCTCATTAAAAAATACATCATTTCATAATGGAATTTCTTTCTCATGTAAAGTACATCTAATTTTATCAAAATACACAGTACTGCCAGCATTTGAAGCTCATTTAAAACATAGAGTGTGCCAAAAATGCCACTTTTTCAGAGTTGTAAAAAGTATTTCTCATAAACAATAATGAATAGAATCTTTATCTGATAAACAACACGCCCTTGATCTAAAAACACATACATATTTTAATCCGCGTTTTCTCATGTGTTGTTTGAATTATTCGGCACTTAGGGCCTCATTACGACCGTGGCCGCCGGCAGTAAGCTGGCAGTAACACTGCCAACAGGCTGGTGGTGTTCTGCCAGGTATTATGACTGTGGCGCAATAGCCACGGCCATACCACCGGTCCCTACATTATCCCCAGGGCAGCGGTGCAAGCACCTCTGCCCGGGGATTATGAGTCCCCGACCACTAGCCTGGCCACGGCGGTAAACACCGCCATGGAAAGGCTGGTGGTAAGGGGGACTTGGGGTGCCCCAAGGGGCCCCTGCACTGCCCATGCACTTGGCATGGGCAGTGCAGGGGCCCCAGGCATAGCCCCGTCGCGCATTTCACTGCCCGAATTTCTGGCTGTGAAATGCGCGACAGGTGCTACTGCACATCTATTGCAAGCCGGCAGCAATGTTGATGTGACTTTTCAGGTGGGCCAGCGGATGGTAAGACCGTTACCGTCCTCTGGCCCAGGAGAAAATTCATAATAGGGAGCCAGAAATACCACCGGCACTGGTGGTATTCTGGCTCCCGCAGCCTCAGCGGTCTTTTTAAAAGACCGCCGAGGTTTTATTGAGGGTCTTAATATTGCTCCAAGACCTTTTGTTGTTGAGTGCAGATTTACCTCCTCAAAATACATTGTCCATGTGGAAGCAACAATTCTTTAGATTCATAAAACATTCCACAACAATACTTGCCTTATGTACCGATAATTACTGGCTTACATAAACTACTCAGTTTATATTGATTATTTAATCATAAGAAAATGCCAAATTCCGCACCTTTGGCTTGTTCAGGGTCAGCCACAGGCCAAATTCATTTTAAAAACACACCACTTAGAACATTTCACCAAACCAATTATTCTTACAGACCATACTCTCAGACCCCAGATACTTGTAACTATTAGAGATGGACCCAATAGTAGGAGTGAGTCAAGGTAGACGTTGAGGAGAGGAGGAACAGTCTTTTCACCTCCCAAATACTTCTTCTTTCTCTGTCTGGCCTGGCATAGCATCTCTTCGTCAATAGACCATGATTTCTACATCATTCATGCCCTGAACTCACTCACTATTTTCCCTCACTCCATTGACATCTTTAATTATACCTTTCCTTTTCCATCCTGGCCTACTCAACCCCCATCCCAGTTCCCCTCTGTTCCCCTTACCTATCTGCTGACCCGTACCTGTCTACCCACATACACTACCACTCCATCAGGTGCGATAATACATTTTGAGGATGAGCATTACAACACAGCGCCTTCCTCCATTCCTCTGTCTTGACACTACAGTTCTTCTCACAAGGTTGCACATATTCGGAGCAAGCCTTCACCCCATGTGAAGGTTTCTTACTCACACCCTGATGCTCTGTCATGATTAGTGTGTTACGAACAGCTAGTACTCCTGTATCTTGGTTCTACCCTAGAAACCTCTGTATACTAATGACCTAACATTGATCTGCATCTCTTCCCTCGGGTTGCCATGCATTTTGTGTCACCAAACATTTGTAGCCATTGACTCATGTAAGTTCTATATCTCCTGCTGGTGGGACAGTCCTATGATGCACACGTGTGCTATATGCACTGCTGTGATTAGAAGCACACCCTACAGAATCATCTGTTGCCGACGCTCAGGGAGGGCAGTCAAATCTCACAGAAAATACTGTATTTCATCATTAACAATAGCAGTCAAGATCTGAGTACAGGAGCTCATATAACAGTCACTGGTCTCAGTGAGTCAGCAAGACACCTTGGCCAGAGGCCTTTGCTCTCCTGTGTAAAAGTCATACTTACCACAAGTCATTACGCAAGTGTTATAAGTAACTCGAACAACTGTGAAAATGTCTAATTCCCCCATACCTAGCAACCTCTTGGAGTCAGCTCGGATCTGATTGTCCAGGGAAATGGATGGCTGCAAACCCCCAGAAGCCTAGGCCCTAGGGATTTCTCTTTTACCTTCGATCAAACTCCAAGCCCATATGAATCTATTGTACCTAACTGCGGTTGTGGGGTTGAAGCTCTCTCTCCTTGTGATTCACTGCACAGAGAGCTTGACCATGCATCCTACCCTGGATAGGGGCCAGGAGAGGCAGTCTAAGGTTAGTTTGGTAACTTTGGGGTGTTGCACCAGAGAGTAGGACAACAATCTTCCTTTAGTACCTTCTGTTAAAAACTCTGCGTGTCAAAGCAGTCCACCTTCAGCATCCTACTGTTACTTTCTGTTTGAGTTCACTTGCTCTCAGTGTAGAAAACGGCTGAGAAAAAGATTTCCTCTAAGTCTGAAAGTGGAAAAAAAAGTGCCAACTGCCCCGTATATGTTGGTGCAGTTTCACTCCTCTCATACCTGATTATAAGGGGAGATGCTAACACTAGGATGCAATAACCCCAGTCAGGTCAAGCCACTCTGCCCACTCGTAGGGAGCAGCTGGGACACAGGACTGAATGCAACACCACTATTTTTACTCCCACAGAAAGATCTTGGAAGGACAGACATTTACACTGTCACTCAGAATAACATCAGGTACCAGTGATATATTTAATCAGTCTTCCTTGGGCTCTGAGTCCACACTGGAGGACGGGTTTCTCTTCCATGGATTACATTACATTACATTTGTGAGAATGGAAGGAGTGGATAGGTATTAAGCTCTTTAGGTACACTGACATTGTATTATTCTACTTAATGTTATGAAATTCATTCCATGTCCATAGTGCACATTCTGGTAGGACCTCACCCCATGAATTAGGTTCAGTATTTTCTCACCTCAGGTTTAGAGGATACCATCACAGGCTGGAGGTTGGTATTGTTTGTGAGTTGTATTAGGTAGCAGGCCGTGTGAGGATGTTCGATGTTTTATTGTTGGTAATTGGATATTTGGTATATTGTAAGCTTGTTCTGTGTGCCAACGGTCTAGCCAAGACTCTTTTTTTTTTTATGTCCCAACTTGTACAGGAAAACAAAGAAACAGTCGGTAGATATATATTTAATCCAGGAACTATAGAGGGCACAACAACGAATAGAGTTTGGAATATTCATATAAATCATCCAGCTACTTGGCGAGTATTCTGATAGCCAAGCCACCCCGCGAAGCACAATTATATACCAGAAGAGTCATACCATTACATGCATCCCATAGGTTTCCCCAAGTTCATGTAACAATTACTACTATACCACAGTTCCCCATTAGCCACAATTTGTAGGGGGTATGGCAGTCTCACGAGCCCCCTGTTGGCTGCCACCAATCGGTCTATCCTCCTGGGCATCCATCTCTTGTTTGGTGAGATTAATCCTGACCGGGCCCCTGTGTCTTTTGGCTGTGAGGTCACTGGGAGCATCAAAGCAAGTCTCAATATGATCATTACAGACCATTAGGTTCTGTACCCACTCATTGACTTTGGGTGCATTTCAACCTCCCCAGTTCAAAGCTTCCCTGCGCTTAGCCAGTAGCAGTGCCATCGCCATCAAACATCGGTCTAGGGGAGGAGAATCTCTCGCGTATTCCATAAACAGTGGGACCTTTAAACTGAGTGGGTGTCCTGTATGCCCTATGCGAGAATTTAAATCGGAGAAGTTTATACTGATAATCCAAAAAATGTACAACCCAAATGCACGCAACCGCATTTCTATTGCGCTTCTGTCAGGTGATCTCCCATACCTTTTTGCCATGCCCTTCTTGACAGCTCTGCTGTACTCGCTCAGTTTTGTGACATGCAGGCGTACAACCAAGACACTTAACACATCATACCAGAAGAGCTATTCGAGTGTGTAAGTGGCGTGAAGTCAATGGGTTCCACATGGTACCCTGGAAGTCCATCGCTGACAATATTGTGAATCTTGGTACACATAAAAATGTCTAGGGTAGTAGGGTTCCATCATGCTTAGAAATGCTGTAGTGTGAGAAAGCGCCCGTCGATAAGTAGGAGACCAAATTCTGACAAGGCCATTTTTATTAACATTCTCTGTACTACAGATTCAAAGGTGAGGGGTCGCATGCGATTGTGATGAAAGCAACGTGGCAATGAGTATAAAGATGTATTTCCCATTCTATGGCAGAGCATGACCACGCAACTGCTGGTGGCTACGGTTTTGACCACTTTCTGGGGCTTAGGTAGTACATGTGGTAGTATGGATGCCAAGGGAGCTTCCCCCTTCCCGTTTAGGAATGAGATATGTGAGACAGGCATCAGGGTGATACCAGCAGGTCACAAAGTGACACTGCGCCACATAATACTGGAGTTCAAAATCAGGAACTTCAAAATCACTGAGGTCGTAGGGAAGCACCATCATGTCCCAGCTGATCCTGGCAGTCCTGTTGGCCCAGAGCAACCTAATCAGTAAGGTTCTGAGGGTGAGAAAGAAATGTCTGCTGAGGGCATAGGACTATTCATAAATAAGTAAAGGAACTTGGGCATCTCCACCATTTTGAGCAGCGATACTCTGCCTGTAAAGGATAATGGAAGTTTATTCTAGGTGTTGACTTGTCAAAGTAGCTGATCGATGGCGAGGCCATAGTTGAGCTGGATACACAGCATCTACCTCTCTATGTACCACTACACCCAGGTACTTTACTGAGTCTGTGGCCTATCTAACAGAGTATTCTAGACGGCACATCTTTGTATAGTCAGGATGTGGAAATATATCAGTTTTGCACCAGTTGATATGGATCCCGAAAACCGACAAAATTTGATAATTTCCCTAATCAAAGAGGGAATATTGTCCTCTGATTTCTCTCACAAAAAGTAGAATATCATCTGCATTCATTGGCATTAATAATCTACCAGTGTGGAAAGATAGCCCTCTCTGTATTGGACGTTCTTGCCTGTGGCATGCCAACCGGTCCATTCCTAAAATGAAAATAAGGGATGACAGAAGGCATCTCTGTTGGGTACCCCTAGTTATTAGAAGGGGTTCTGAAATTAATCTGTTGACTTGCACAGTAGGTCTACTGCCTTAAACTTGGGGTTTAGCTGCTGCATGACAGCCAACATCATATGTAAATTGATTGATGTGGATCTATGGGGCACAAAGACGGATTGCATGGGGAGAAAGTGTTCTTAGGTCAAGGGGATAATCTATTTGCAATCACTTTGGCTGTGATTTCATTGTTGCAATTAAGCAACGACAAGGGGCCTATAGGAAGCACAGCTCCTAGGATACTATCTGGGTTTAGGGAGAACAGAGGTCTGAAGACCACTGCCTGCTCTGAAAAAATGAAAAGAAAACTTTTTATTTTTGTTTTCGAAAATGCATTCTGTTTTCCTTTAAGGCCACCATCCTTGTGAGTGCTGCCATTCCCAATGGGCCGCAAATTGTGATCTACCTCATGAGTACTCATGAGGTAGGTCATTTGTGACTCCACTGGGAATCGCACACAGTGTGAAGTACACTGTTGTACATACGGTTTTGTGACTCGCAAATGAGTCACAAATTGCGAGTCGCAAACTTGAGGTCGTACATCTGGCCCTTAGTGTTTAATTTATGTGCTGAGACACTGTTTATCTGCCAAATTGGAAGAGGTGTCTGATTTTATTATTTAAAATCTTTATAATGAAATTCTTAAAACATATTTGTTTATCAATTGCAAGCATAATAGTGGGATGAATGAGATGAAAGAAGAAATCTATTTCCTCATTCATTGCTTCGGGATTAAGAAGTTGTAATGCTTATCTCCAAATGTTTCCCAACATGCTATTAATCTTTGTGTGATTTCCACTACTCACTAGTTTGGGTAAGTTTGAATCTCCTTTGTGATACAAAGTATTTTTTCAAAAACCTTTTTTGGCTATTGGTGAAGCCAAAACTTAAGCTCTAGTTCGAGAAGTGTTCATTAAATCATTGTTTCGCTGATCTTTCCTGTACCACACAGCAGGTGCTGCGGGGGCAATGTCCCGAAAAAAATTCCATTTTCAGAGTTGCTTGTTATACCGTAGCTAACTACCGCTAGTGCACTCTCTACCAACAAGCAGACTTCATAACCGTATACTTTCAAACCTTCCTGAATTGTTTGAATTCTCCGATTTACCCATCAATATTTATATACTAATGCATTATTTATGTGCACTTTATTAATTTCCAGCTGCATATAGTTAAGCAATAGTTATACATTTTTCTTGATCACTTTAGTTATTGCATAAAACATTATACCTATGATTATTTCCTTTTCCCCAACACCCGTCCACCACTTTTCAAAAAAGAAAAATCTTGCAAAGATAACCTTTTACTTGATTGTAACCTGCATATGGTTTTATTGTATCTCTACGTTCTATGTTCTGTTATGAAAGTTTATTATTCATCATACATGTCCTTCTTTTGTTATAATACTGCTTTTATTGGTTTTGGTGTTCCAAAGGTATAGGGTACATTACTTTACCTTAATAAAGTTTTTAACCTAAAAAATAGTTGTTTGTTATGTAATGTCACACTTTAAATGAACTTGTATTAAATATTGTATGCGATCAGTGTCGTTTGCTAGAGTTAGCACAATTAAAATACAGAACGCTTCCTTTGTATATTTTTTGCTTAATGTAATTTGTCGTTCCTTGTTTTTTTTATCTTTCCCTGCATTCCAGATGCCGATAGTTCCTAAGTTTTTTTCTTTTTCTTCTGAAATATTAAATTCATTTTGGCCACTTCCTGTAGTGATTTGGCTAAATTAAGCACTTGCTAATTTTCCTGCACAATTCTTTGTGGAGAATATGCGCTTCTGTTACTGCCACCTTGGTGTCTTTTGGTATTTCTTGTAGCAAACATTCTGTGTCTGTTTTTGATCATTATTAAACTGCTGGTACTAGTATCTCTTTATATGTCCTTGCTCAAAATTGTTTGGGTAGTGAGTGTTGTTGCTGAAATTCCTTTCCGTTGCTGAAATGTGCTCGAAATAATAAGGAATTAGGATCTGCTTTTTGTAGATTGTGATGATAAAATAACCTTCTGTCAAGCCAGTTGGCACATTTAGATATTTCACTTGACATTTTCCAAATGTTAATCTGAATTGTATTCTTGGGTTCACTGAGTTCAGCTCCTGGTGACATATTTTAGTTTCCAGGTTTTGCTGTTCATACATCTTCTTTTCAGTTATTAGTGTGCGTTTTGGGAGGTTTTTCATCCATCCAAGCATAGATTTGGTCGTTGGTACAATCGTATGTATTTTTAAACTGTGTCTGCATTTCCTCTTACATGATTTTCTGCTTATACCTCTCAAGGTGTGCATTTTTGTCTGATAACATGTAATCCCATTTTTTTTGTCAAATGATTGTAGTAGTTGGTTTTTCAGGGCCGCAATCAAAATACCCAGTTGTGATATTTTGGACATAACTTCAGTGGTGAGAAGAATTAAATTAAATACCATTTTTTAATGAGAGCTTGGAATTACCATTCTTTATTGCATTTAGAGCAATTTTAAATTGATGCATATTGTTTAAAAATGTCACCCTGAAACATGTGTATTTCTTATTAGCAAACCAAATTTTTCACTTTCTGTTATACCCCCGAAGGCTATTGCATATCAGGAGCCACGCAGGTACAATGGCTTGCTTTCCATTTCACACCACTATCCTTTTTTAATAAAATAAGCCATGGGAATGTTGAACAAGGTTTTGAAGGATGTCACAGGGCTTTCACAAAGGAGGTGAAGATGAGGTGCAGCGGTTACTTGAAGTTGTTCAAACTGGCAAAGGGAAAATAGGGTTTGAGGCAGGGCTTGGGAAAAAATGGTGCTCCATGGAATGGGCAGAGTGGTGGACAGGTAGCTCATAATATATCAAGAAATAAATATACTTAATTCAGAAAAACCTTGAAGACAGTCACAGTGATGCCCCATTCAAACTGATCAACCACTATACACTACACAGAGCATACATGACCACGGGGCGCATTAATAGGTACTTTCATACAACTCGAACAACCTGCCCAAGATGTGAAGTGCAGGGCACCAAACTATTACATATGATCTGGACCTGCCTGTCACTTTCTGACTACTGGGAGGCAGTAACCAACAGGATGGCAGAACCAACCTCAAAAGAGATCGGGTACTCCCCTGCCCACTGCATATTGCATTAGTTCCCACATACCACTAAGAATAAAGCCAATAGCCAGTTCCAAGACCTAGCATACATACTGGCGAAGAGGAAAAATTACCAGGAATTGGAAGGCCCCAGGAGGACCCCGAGTCACTACCTGGCGAAGGGCTGGATCGCTGGGTGGGATATATGGGGGAAGTCCTACTGCGCGAAACTAGGAGGGGGGGTGGAGCATTAGAAATGGCCCAAGCATGGGAGGCAATAACAGATTGCCTGGAAGAACCCGAAGAACCTGCACATCACTCTCCACCGGGATCACAAGGGAATTCACCTACAGGAACACCCCTCCCTGACAATAATAGCCAACATAGACATCACAATTGATGGTCCTGACCAGGCCAAAGGGGAAACACAACTAGCTGTCACAGACTCGATACCAGCACGTTGATAGCACAGTGGAAATGGTGAACGCAGGGTAAATAAATACTCAGGTCATTCAGAATGAAAATATTATAACAAGAACAGGGGCACGCCTCAAGGGGGTGGGATATTGGAAGAAAGAAAGTTGAATTCACAGCATCACTAATAACAATGTATAACAGAGGCAACTATACCTGAGCACAAAAGTGAATGTCTACTGTTTGTGATTTTTCGATAAAAATAATAACATCTGTGTATATATATCTATATATGTGTATATATATATATATATATATATATATATATATATATATATATATATATATATATATATATATATATTCTACTGGCCTGTAGGTAGTAATAGTTAGGAACTAGTTTCCATGGGAAAAGTGTTTTTTGTTTTGCCAATACCTTGGCACAATTTGACCAATCTTCACGAAATGGTCAAAACTAATACCACAATCTGTTCAGCTGCTGTTTTGAAAGTTTCAGGGTGATCCATCAAGCGGGGACCGAGAAAAAAGGGGGGGTCCCATACTGCATTTTCCTCTTGCATTTTCCCATAGGAATTTGGAACACGACTGCAACTCGAACCTCTTGACAGAATTACAACAAATTTAGCAGAAAGCTAGCTAGCTCTTATTTCAGAAAGCGTGCTTTATGTAATTTGGCATAAATCAGTTCAGTAGTCTTTGAGATATTAAAGGAAAAATAAATATAGATATTTAGGAGTGCGGATCTGCTGTGACTTGCCCATGCTTGTTTGTAGAATGTGACATCTTGAATGTTCCATGAACATCACTGGGGTGCCTTGGGAACACGGTAGAATGAAGAGAGGGGAGTAAACTGTTGATCCATGCAAGGAGCAGATGTCTGTCTCAGATGTTAATGGAAATAAAGCTTTTAACTACAACTGACCACTGCCACAACTTAACATTTGATGACGAGGAGAAGCCTGAAAGGGGCAGGAATCTCCCATCAACACCCCTCTTCATTCGCCTAGAGAAGAAATTCCTAGGAGTTTTTACTGCATCTCAGATTTCTGACATGTACAGGGAGTGCAGAATTATTAGGCAAATGAGTATTTTGACCACATCATCCTCTTTATGCATGTTGTCTTACTCCAAGCTGTATAGGCTCGAAAGCCTACTACCAATTAAGCATATTAGGTGATGTGCATCTCTGTAATGAGAAGGGGTGTGGTCTAATGACATCAACACCCTATATCAGGTGTGCATAATTATTAGGCAACTTCCTTTCCTTTGGCAAAATGGGTCAAAAGAAGGACTTGACAGGCTCAGAAAAGTAAAAAATAGTGAGATATCTTGCAGAGGGATGCAGCACTCTTAAAATTGCAAAGCTTCTGAAGCGTGATCATTGAACAATCAAGCGTTTCATTCAAAATAGTCAACAGGGTCGCAAGAAGCGTGTGGAAAAACCAAGGCGCAAAATAACTGCCCATGAACTGAGAAAAGTCAAGCGTGCAGCTGCCACGATGCCACTTGCCACCAGTTTGGCCATATTTCAGAGCTGCAACATCACTGGAGTGCCCAAAAGCACAAGGTGTGCAATACTCAGAGACATGGCCAAGGTAAGAAAGGCTAAAAGACGACCACCACTGAACAAGACACACAAGCTGAAACGTCAAGACTGGGCCAAGAAATATCTCAAGACTGATTTTTCTAAGGTTTTATGGACTGATGAAATGAGAGTGAGTCTTGATGGGCCAGATGGATGGGCCCGTGGCTGGATTGGTAAAGGGCAGAGAGCTCCAGTCCGACTCAGATGCCAGCAAGGTGGAGGTGGAGTACTGGTTTGGGCTGGTATCATCAAAGATGAGCTTGTGGGGCCTTTTCGGGTTGAGGATGGAGTCAAGCTCAACTCCCAGTCCTACTGCCAGTTCCTGGAAGACACCTTCTTCAAGCAGTGGTACAGGAAGAAGTCTGCATCCTTCAAGAAAAACATGATTTTCATGCAGGACAATGCTCCATCACACGCGTCCAAGTACTCCACAGCGTGGCTGGCAAGAAAGGGTATAAAAGAAGGAAATCTAATGACATGGCCTCCTTGTTCACCTGATCTGAACCCCATCGAGAACCTGTGGTCCATCATCAAATGTGAGATTTACAAGGAGGGAAAACAGTACACCTCTCTGAACAGTGTCTGGGAGGCTGTGGTTGCTGCTGCACGCAATGTTGATGGTGAACAGATCAAAACACTGACAGAATCCATGGATGGCAGGCTTTTGAGTGTCCTTGCAAAGAAAGGTGGCTATATTGGTCACTGATTTGTTTTTGTTTTGTTTTTGAATGTCAGAAATGTATATTTGTGAATGTTGAGATGTTATATTGGTTTCACTGGTAATAATAAATAATTGAAATGGGTATATATTTTTTTTTGTTAAGTTGCCTAATAATTATGCACAGTAATAGTCACCTGCACACACAGATATCCCCCTAACATAGCTAAAACTAAAAACAAACTAAAAACTACTTCCAAAAATATTCAGCTTTGATATTAATGAGTTTTTTGGGTTCATTGAGAACATGGTTGTTGTTCAATAATAAAATTAATCCTCAAAAATACAACTTGCCTAATAATTCTGCACTCCCTGTATGTAATTAATGATAATTACCAGTGGAATGGACAATGTTCTGGTGGTAGAGCTTGAAATTAAACAGTGAATTGCTTCAGCAAGTGAGGAATAGAAAAACTCTTTTGAATGTATCGGCTGTGTAAAGTCTATAGCCGGGACGTAATCTTTGAAATACCCGGAAGCGCATATTTAAGAAATCAGGTGAAATTCTCCCTTTAATTAGGGACACCGTTGATGTCACGGTAACCGTTGTCAAGCATAACTGTTGTTTTTTAATGAGACATCGGGAACATAAACGATTGCTGTGCGCGTGACCCTCTTACCTTGTGTGCATTTCCATGACAGCATATCCAAACGCTGCGTGAGCTCGGCAACCTCACAGGAACGCAGCATGGGGCAAGTGAAGAGGACTTTGTGATGCATTGTATACTGGGTGATCAGAGGCCTGAACACACAGTACTAAAAGAAGCGTACTGTGGTAGATAGAAAAGGATTATGGGATACTGAGCAGCTAGGGCACCAGCAATACAACGGAGAGGAAGTGCACGGACGTCACTATGTTAGTTCAGCGCAAAGTTTACAAGTTGGATGAATACTTCCTACTAGAATTATGTAGTAAGGAAAACTTGAAATAAACGCAAGTCAGAGAAATAACAACTATACATACCAAGCTGTTCCTTGTGACTTCACTATTTATTAATTCTGAACAGTGCACAGACCATATCCGCATATCTGGTGAATGAGAGACACGCTAAATCAATTAACAATCATTATTAGTTTGATTTATTATGTTAGATTATTCTTTTAGCATGTTGTTTTAATTTCTTCTGTCAGTTAATAATTTTAGCTTGTTGTGTTACCTTGTATTTACAGGTATCATACGATGCTTGTGGCAAATATGTCCCAATCTCCTCAGTTCCTATCTCAGTCAGGAGATCCAATTTTGCCCTGGAAAAGGTGGAGACAATCATTTGACTAATATTTAGTGGTTTTTGGAGGAGAAAGGTTTTCGGCGGCAAGAAAACAGGCTATACTTCTACATAATCTAAGAATAGAGGGACGTAATATCTATGAAAGTTTGGATCTAATTGAAATAGGTAATGCTGAAGGTGATCCAAGAGACATTTATGAGATGTTACTTTATATGCTAGGAAGACATTTTGGGGCAAGAATAAATGTAGTCATGGAAAGACAACATTTTTTTAGAGTAGAAGCCAAAAATGAACATGTAACAAGCTATGTTGCATCCCTAAAAAACCTTGTACGCACATGTGAATTTGGAGACCTAGCTGATTCTCTTATCATTGATGAGGTAGTAAAATGTACTAATGACCAAAGAGTGCAAAGAAGCTTTTAGCTAAGAATCATTCACTCAAACAAGCTATTGAAATGGTCGAAGGCATGAAGAATGCTTAAGGATGGGTCAAAGAAATGCATAGTACTACTTTTCATACATTGTAGTATTGGTTGATAAGGTGGCTGCTGATAAAGGAGTGATGGAAAAAAATGCCAGTAGTCTGCAAAAGAACAATTCTCTGAAACGTTTGGGGAGAGGTGAGGACTTTGGTTCTACAAGTGCAGTTGGTGAAAGGCAAGATACAAAATTCAAATGTTTCAAATGTGGGAGTTCGTATCATTTGTCTAACAGTCCCAAAAGTAATTCCAGAAATGTACTATGTCATAATTGTGGTAAAAAGGGGCACTTCACTTGAGTGTGAAGGAATTTAAGAGTGCAGAAAATTACAGATACCCCTGAAAATAATCAGAATGTAATCCTGCAAGTGGTACCTTCTGTTAGAAATGGGGTCTTTGGTTGGCAGTCAGGTTACCCCCATCCAAGCAAGGACCCTCACTCTAGTCAGGGTAAAGGAGAATCACCCTCAGCTAACCACCGCTGACCCCCTTGGTAGCTTGGAACGAGCAGGCAGGCTTAACTTCAGAGTCCAGGTGTAAAGTATTTGTACCAACACACACAGTAACTAAGTGAAAACACTACAAAATGACACAACACAGGTTTAGAAAAATAGGGAATATTTAAACAAAACAAGACCAAATTGACAAAAATCCAACATACGCAAGTCAAGTTATTAATTTTAAAAGCAAGAGTCTTAAATCCTTTTGTAAACAGTAAAAAAACACTGTTAGCATTTAAAAGTACCTTTGTAGCCTCAAAATAACACGCATGGGCGAGTGTGTATCGAAAAGGGTTAGTGACTCTTCAATTTCTCACCCACAAGCAAGACCGTGCGTCATTTCTCCTTCTCCGGTCAGGTCGGCGTGCATCATTTTTCCTCCCCACAGGGGAGCGATGCGTCGATCTAGGCAGCACTCGGGTCCAGGCAGGCTTTGCGTCATTTTTCCGCATCCAGCAAGGTTTTGCATCGAAAATCCTACCGCACAGTATCAGCAAAACTGCGCAATGTTGGTGGCGACATAATCAGCCTCTGTCAGCGAGTGTTGTGCATCGTTTCTCCAGCTGCGTGCGTCGATCTTCCAGCCACGATCCCGGTGGAGCATCAATTTCTGCCGCAAAGCAGGCGGCTTCGTTTTTCAGCCGCGTCTCGGAAGGTGCGTCAATATTTTCCCTGCACAATGGTCTGTGAGTTGATTTTCAGTCTTGGTCTTCCAGCTTCACCATCCAAGGCTCCTGGAACTGGATAGGGCACCATTTGGCAGGGCAGGAGTCTCAGCAGAGAGCCCAGGTGCTGGAGGGAGAAGTATTTGATGGGCCTGAGACTTCAACAACAGGAGGCAAGCTCAGGACAAGCCCTTGGAGATTTCTTCTCAAGCAGGAATGCACAACAAAGTCCAGTCTTTGTCCTCTTGCACAGGCAGAAGCAGCAACTGTAGGATAGCTCCACAAAGCACAGTCACAGGCAGGGTAGCACTTCTCCTCAGCTCTTCTCCAGGCAGAGGCTCCTCTTGATGTCCAGAAGTGTTCTAAAGTCTTGATGTCCAGAAGTGTTCTAAAGTCTGTGGTTTTGGGTGCCCTTCTTATACCCATTTTGGCCTTTGAAGTAGGCTTACTTCAAAGGAAAGTCTCTCTTGTTTGTGAAATCCTGCCTTGCCCAGGCCAGGCCCCAGACACACACCAGTGGGTTGGAGACTGCATTGTGTGAGGGCAGGCATAGCCCTTTCAGTTGTAAGTGACCACTCCTTCTCCCTCCTAGCACAGATGGCTCATCCGGATATACAGGCTACTCCCCACCTCCCTTTGTGTCACTGTCTAGAGAGAGGTGCAAACAGCCCAACTATCAATCTGACCCAGACAGGGAATCCACAAACAGGCATGTCATAGAATGGTTTAAGCAAGAAAATGCCCACTTCCTAAAAGTGGCATTGTCAAACACACAATCTTAAAACCAACTTTACTAAAAGATGTGTTTCAATTGTGAGTTTAGAGACCCCAAACTCCACATGTCTCAGCCCTCATGTTAACCTATGAGAGAGATAGGCATTGCAACAGTGAAAACCGAATTTTGTAGAATTTCACTGTCAGGACATATAAAACACATTAGTATATGTCCTACCTTAAATATACACTGCACCCTGCCCATGGGGCTACCTTGGGCCTACCATAGGGCTGTCTTACATGTAAGAAAAGGGAAGGGTTGGGCCTGGCAAGTGAGTACACTTGCCAAGTCGAATTGGCAGTTTAAAACTGCACACAGACACTGCAGTGGCAGGTCTGAGACATGATTACAGGGCTACTAATGTGGGTGGCACAACCAGTGCTACAGGCTACAGGCCTACTAGTAGCTTTTGATTTACAGGCCCTGGGCACCTCTAGTGCACTTTACTAGGGACTTACTAGTAAATCAAATATGCCAATCATGGATAACCAAACAACAATACAATGTACACAGAGAATATGCACTTTTGCACTGGTTAGCAGTGGTAAATTGCTCAGAGTTCAAAAGCCAACAAAAACAGGTCAGAAAAAATAGGAGGCAGGAGGCAAAAAGATTGGGGATGACCCTGCATAAGGAAAAAAGTCCAACACCTTCTCATATTGAAGTTAAGCAAGTGAACAACACTGTTGACACTGGTTGTGTGGTCATGCCAGAGTGTGAAGTAGATACTGGTAAAAAAAAACTTCACTGTATTGGTGTTTTATGGTTTGCCATTCACTATGGTGGGAGATAAAATATGGGAAGAGGTTTATGGAAACGGTAACATAACCTTACATCCACCAGATACTAACCCCAAAGGCTATGGTGGTGGAAAAATAGACCTGGCAGGGTATACAGTCATGACAATAACATTCAAAGAGAGAGAAAATGTAGGCCAAATTTATGTGGCCAAAAGAGGAGACAATTTGTTGGGATGGAGACATCAAGGGGACTTTGGATTTATATTAAACCCAAATGCTCCAAATCAAGTCATGATGGTAGCCTCTAATGTAGAAGACTAGAGTTAGTGAAGGAGTTCCTGGAAGTGTTCAAAGATCAGTTAGGCCATCTTCAGGGATTTGAACACAAAATCAATTTTAAAAATGTCAGACCAGTTGTGCACAAAGTCAGGGGAGTCCTAAATTTGATGATTAAACGGTTGCAGGAAGAACTTAACAAGTTGCTTGACTTGGGGGTCATCGAGGAAATAGAGTTGTCAGAACGGTTGGCTGTGGTAGTGATAGCTCCTAAGGACTGTGGGTCAAAAATCCCTATATGTGTTGACTTGAGAGATCTAAATATATGTATATGGGTTGATCATCAACCTTTGCCTAACATCACAGAAGCTCTTGCCACCCTTGAAGGGTCAATAGTATTCGGTGTGATGGACCTATCTGCTGCGTATCACCAGATCATGTTGCATGAGGATTCGAAGTCTCTCACATCATTTGTAATACCTTTTGGAACATACAGATTCAAAAGACTACCATTCGGATTAGCCTCGGCAGCTGCATGCTTCCAAAGGTGTATCAAATTGGTACTTGAAGGTATTGAATCGGTGATGTTTTTCCAAGACGATATCCTGTGTATGGGAAAGACAAATAACAACATGATAAAGTTTTAAGGCAGGTGTTAACTAAATTGGAGTAAAGGGGACTCACTTTAAAAAAAAGGAAATGTAAGTTTGGAGTGGGGTCTGTTAATTACTTGGGACATACTATTTCAGGGGAAGGTATTAGCCCAAAAGCGTAATTGGTGAATGCTATAATTCAGACACCATATCCCAGCAACAAGGATCACAAAAGGTCGTTTTTGGGAATGGCTGAATTTTATGCAACATTTGCACAAAATTTCTTGAGTGTGGTGCAGCCTATCACAATTCTACTAAAAAAAGGGATGTTGTTCTATTGGAATGAGGAAGTGGAAGGTGCATTTAAGTTCATAAAAAAGGAAATTTCCATAATGCCTACTCTAGGTCATTTTGATGTGATGAAAAAAACTTTCCTCACTGCTGATGCAAGTTTAAAAGGGTTTGGTGCTGTAGTTTCTCAAGTAAGAGAAGGAGAGGAAAGGGTAGTAGCTTTCGCCGCACACTCCCTCAAAGGAGCAGAAGAAAGGCACTCTGTGACTGAGCGTGAGGCGTTAGCATGCACATGAGCCATACATCACTTTAAGTTCTATTCATGGGGGCTTCTATTTGTACTAAGGACAGACCATGGACCTTTAGTGCAGTTAATAGGATGCAGGAGTGTAGATAATTTATCTCGGCAAATAAAAAGCTGGAAAGATGGCCTCATGGAGTTTAATTTTCAAGTTATTTATCTTCTGGGAGTAAGAAATATCCCTGCAGATTGTTTATCTAGGTTGCCTCCCAACATATTATGTAATGAAGTCACAGTAGGGTACCGAATGATGTGGGTCAAAGAGACAGCCATTAGTAAAGAAGCGTGGGTCAGCGAATCTGCCAGAGACGAAGTGGGAGAACATGTCAAGGATTTAGTAGTGTCAGGGTGGCTGAACTTCAAAGAACTAACGACAGAGGCAAAAGATTTTTGGAATGTTTGCAATGAACTGTACATTAGGAAGGATGAGCTCTTCATAGGAGATCGCATGGTTCCCCCGTCAGGTCTAGGGAGCAAGATTATTAATCTTGCCCATAAGGGACATTTGGGGAGGAATTTAACTAAAGCAAGGATCAGGGAAAAGTACTGGTGGCCCAGGTTGGACAGCCAAGTTGAGAATGTGGTGAAGGAATGCATTTCTTGCGCTGCCATTGATGAATCTAAAATAACTAGAATGGCACCTTTGGCACTGGTAGTTGTCACAGAAGAACCCTGGATTAAGGTGGGATTGGATATTGTAGGTCCATTTGATCTGTTATCACAAAACGAAAGATTTGTATTGACACAAGCAGATTATACTTCAAAGTGAGTTTCAGCATGTTGTGTGAGCAGTGTGATGACTCAATGTGTATTAGAATTTCTTTAAGATGTCTTTGCTTTGAAAGGTATTCCCAAATTAATTGTCACCGATAATGGAGTACAGTTTGTCTGTTGTGAAATGAATGAGTTTTTAAACGATCTTGGCATTGAACAATTACGCACTGCATTGTATTCTCCACAGGCCAATGGGTTTGTGGAATCTATGAACAAGTTGGTTGGAGGACCCACACAGGCAGCTATGGAAAGGAAAGGTCCTATTAAGACAGTACTCAGAGAAAAATTGTGGGCTCACTGTAATGCACCACATGTAGTGACAAATCTTGCACCGTTTCAGTGTTTAAGAGGAAGACTTGCAGGATCTAAACTTAATCCAGTCTGGTTGAAATGTGATGCTCATATGAAAGTGGTAGATTCTGAAGTGGTAGAGAGACACCCGCGTAGGAGCTCCTGCCATGCTCCGCAGCTGAGACGTCAGTCGGCCAGCCAGAGGGAAGACGCGATAATGGAGATGCTCGCGCTGTAAATGCCACGTTAACTTCAACGAGGTACCGGCTCGGAGGGAAGAGGCTGCCCAGCATTTGGAGCGCCTTCGTGCCCACATTAAGGCCTCTCGGATTCTCTGAGTTGACCACAATGCACTAAGCTATTGTATGTTGGTCACTCTCTGGCGCTACTGACGGTCGAGTGCTATGTCAGGGCACCTTTCTAGAGGTATAAATCGAGGGATGGATAGGGGAGATTGGGAGGGATTCAGGGGAGCTTCTCGGAAGGGGAGTGCTCAGAGAACCCCTAGGCGGGAGGGCCTCGAGGTTAGAGAGCTCAGGGAGGAAGGGGATGGATGGGGTGGTCTCAGGGTCAGAGTAAGGGAACCCACATAGAGGGGACTAAAAGGTCAAGAAAATTCAGTTTTTTTTAAGAAGTAGCATACACTGTGCTTGGTTGAATAAGATTGAAGAACAGGATAACTAATAGCAAGAATGGCCAAGTTTAAGGTTATGCAAATGGCATTTCAAATAGGCATAAATATAAGGCAATGCTAAAATGGTTGATATCATTTAATGCTGATGTTCTTTATTTCCAACAAACACATCAAAAACTAACAGCCCCAAAATACATATCCCAAAGCAGTTTCCAGCAGCTTTTTTTTGCTTCATCTGGGTTGGCAGTCAGAGGAGTGGCAATATATCTCAGTAACAAAGTAGACTGGATTATAAAAGACGTTATTATAGACCCCAAAAGGAGGTGGATCTGGTTCAAAGTTTTACAATCAGGAGCTCAAGTTAATCTGGTGAATTACTATGGGCCAGTCGTGGATGACGTAGAGCCACTAATACAACTCTATAACATAGCAACGAGTGCTGAGGGCCCTTTTATTATGGAAGGGGATTCCAATTATATGCAAGAGATAAAACTAGATTCTTCTAATCAGGCAAAAAGGCAACTTAAACCAAAAACTAAAAGACTTCTGAATATAATAAAAAGCTATTTCTAGGTAATTGATCCTTGGCGAGAAAAACACCCTGCTGCCTCTCAATATACTTGCTTCTCGCAGTATTACAAGCCTGCTTCTCAGATAGATTTGTTTTCTAATATCTCTTTCCTTGAAGAAGACAGAAGTGCATATTTGGGAAATGCTTTTTCTGATCATTCACCAGTCATGGTGATGATGGAAGTGGAGGCCCCTAACAAAGAGAGACCCAGATGGCAGCTTGATAGATCTTTGCTATCTAATCAGCAGTGGGTCACATATATGAGTACATTTATACAGGAGTTCTTCCAGCTCAATCAGAATTCAGCATCTCTGTTTAATGTTTGGGAAGCATTTAAGGCTACTGCCAGGGGGCAAATGATCTCTTTTAAAGCTGGGCAAATACCACAACAAGACTTAGAAATAAAAAAACCTCCAGATGGAAGTAGATAAGGCGACAGATGAATTTATGAAACCAGGAAGGCAGGAAGTGTTAAGACGTAATCTTAATCAAATGAGGGCTAAACTTAAAGATTTTTTTATTCTTGAAGAAGTAACTAGCTCAAGGGCTTAGCAGAAGCAGGTTTATGAAGAAAGTCAACAGATAGGCAGACACGTAGATTGGTTCACTCCCATAAAACAAGAAAAGCAGACAATCCATCAGATTCAGGATCCTGGGACTAGTACAATTCTTAACGAGGAGAAGGATATTGCGAATGTGTTTATGTCACATTACTCTAGGATATGTGAGATAGACTATGCAGTTTCACTTTCACAGTTAGAACGGTATTACAAGTCTGTCATGCTACCTTAATGTTTGCAAGCAACGTTTTGATGACAAACATAAAGTATGTGAACAAAACTGGAAGGTGGGTGAGCAGGTGTTCATAAAAAACCCAGGAGGATCACCCAAAGGAAAGACAAAATTCTGAGGTCCTAAGTCGAATTGTTTGAGTGAAAAAAATGCTATGGTAGTATGTGATGGGGGCGTGGAGTATGTCCACATCCAAAAGAAGTAATCCCAAAATTAGGGATCGTGACAAATCAAACAAACTTGAAGAAGTGGGTACTTCTATTCTCCTTGGAAGTAGTCAACGCAGTCCTCGGTCAAAGGTACCACCATCCTACCTTGTGGACTATGATTTGGGAAAATAAATGTTGAAATCATAGGCCAGAAGGGAGATTTATTATCCTCTCCTATATGAAGAATATATATGTATATTGTTTGCAAAATGTTAGTAGTTTTACTTGTATCAGGAATTAATCTGATATCAATCAGATCTTATAGGAAAATTGTGTGTAATTGACTTGTACCAATCCTTTAGGAAAAGAAATTTGATTTTATTGACTTGGGATCTTTTATGCCTTTAGTGTTGTAATTGTTTTTTTATCATTTTAAGGGGAAAGATACTGGGTTGCCAAGGTAACAGGGTATAAATAAGAGAGGGAAGTAAAATGCTGATAGATTCGAGGAGCAGATGTGTGTCTCAGATGTTGATGGAAATAAAGCTTTCAACTACAACTGACTGCTGTGATAACTTAACAGGATCCTCTGCAGATCCAACAGTCCTGTGGTGATATCTGATTGGCTGTCAACCCTTCAACATGGAAGTGTTGGCAGCCAAGTCTGTATAAAAAACTGCAAAAAAATAGAAAATGAGGCAGGATACGAATACCCTAGCACCTTAGCCTTGATACTGGGGTCCCTTGCAACTCCGCTAGGGCAAAAAAGTAAATCTTTTTGTTTTTAAAAGTGCAGTCTCTTGCGCTTCATATTAATATTGCCCCAGGTAGTCCAGGTCCCAGAGGCATGCGTATAATAATAAATAAGGAGGGGGGCATATGGGTCCCCCTTCCTCCCCGGGGCTACATTTAATAAATATACAAGGGTGCAATGCAGGCCTCCCGGGCCCCAGGGACTGCCACCTCCCCAGGGCTACATTTAATAAAAATACAGGGAGCTCTGCAGACTCCCCTGGACCTGAGGGACTACCACCTCCCCAGGCTAGAACTAACTTTAAGGAGGGGGTCCGCAAAGAACCTCTGTGCCCTGGGATTACCACCTCACTGCTGCCAATTGCATTTTGTAAGTAAGGGAGGGGGACAATGTGGCCCCCCCTCCTTGAGCCATACATCGCTCTGCGTACTACCACTTCCCATGGCCGGCTCCTGCTACCTCCCGAGGTGCCCACCCTCGGGAGATAGCTGTTTGCATTTGCTTGGCAGGAGCTGTGGCAGCTTCCACAAAGCAAAAGCAAACACTCCACTTCCAGCAAGCGGGATGTGCCAAAATTCTCCCATTTACTGGAAACATAGTTTTTCATCTCTTTCTCTGCCCGCAAACATGCGGGCAGGGAAAGAGACAAAAGTATTGCTCCTGCACGGGGAGCTACATTTTCAGCAGCTCCCTGAGTGCTGGAGCAGTGGCATCTCCCACAGGAGGCGGGAGCCAGCTGGGACCTTTGGGGCCTTGAGGCTTCCACTGCAGTCCCAGACAGATAAAATAAAATAAAGAATCCTGCTCTGCGTATTTATGGTAGATAAATATGCAGGGCAGGATTCATTCTGGCACAAAGATCATTTCAGTGAAATTACACCTCAACGAGAAGCATTTACAGATAAAAACATAGCAGGTGCCCAAATTGAAGCACCGCCTTTTTAAAGTACTAATCATCCTAACTTCGCGCTCATGGCCAAGGCAAGGCAAGTGTATTTTCTCTGTATTTCCACCATGAAAAGTTATCTGTAAGCCTTGAAGGAGGTGTTTGCATCCTTGCTTTTTTTAGTGCAATATCTCATGTAGTAACTGTGAAAAGTGGGTCCTTTCTTGTCATCTGCTGCTGAGACCAGAAATTGTGTTATCCCTTTTACAAGCTACAAGTATTTAAAATGGCCGAGAATCCCCACCCTTTTGGCCCTGCTCCATATACATTAGGGATATACAATGTTTTACCCTGTTTTTCCAAGGAAGATGATGGACAGCTTACTAAAAGGACCCCCCCAAGTGCATTTCCCAGTGATTTTGGAGACACTTTTTTGATGTACAGGAATATGGTTGCATCTCCACCAAACAAAGACTATATAGTTATAGTTGAGACCATGTTTCCATGGAAAAAACGTTTTTTGACTTGTCTATATCTTTGGCACTGTTTGACGAATCTTCATGAAATTTTCCCAAAAAAGTGTGCCAGTGATTCTTGTTGGGCATGGGAAGTATCGGGGTGATTCGTCAAGCAGGTCCCAGACGTTCTCTAAGGTAACTATAACTTGCAACCTTGCCATGCACTGCAAATTACCCCACAAATTACGGCACTCATGACATCTTTGATAACATCATTGATAATCTCAATATAATATTTGCAGCAAAATAAATTCAGGAAAAAACTCTGCATGGTGGGGCGCAAGTTATAGTTACCTTAAGGCACAAGTTATATTTACTTGAGATAGCTTTAACAGGTACATTTCTATGGCTTTGTACATATAAAATGTGAGCCTAACTATAACGTCCCTGTAACCTTTGTTTTAAATATATAAATATGTATATATCGAAACAAAACACTTTCAGGGATAGAGTGATGCATAAATTATGCAAAATCGAAGAGAGAACTCTGGGTAGTTGGCAGGTTTAGGTGGAAAGCAGATCCAGTAAGGAGCACCCTGCAATACCAGCGACACTCTAGATTTGCTCAACTCAAATGTCTGCTTTTCTAGCAAAGTTTTTAAGCATGGGATTGGCACAGTGCCATCCACGCTGAGCTAGAAAGCAACAAAGTCCTTTGACCTTTATACAGAAAAATCTTTAATCATAGAATTGGCCCAGTAACATCCTTGCCAAGCTGTAAAATGACAAAAGTCTTTCACTACTCCAGGCACAGTATTACAGCTTTGGACTGAATAAGTAAAAGCAACCTCTGACACATGTTTCAATGTCATTACATCTCTTCAGAGAGGTTTAGCTTTGTCCAGACACAAGGGAGCACCCACTATAAGTCAGAACAAAGCCATTTCAGGGGTATAGTGACACATAAATTATGCAAAACAGAAGAGAGAACTCTGGGTAGTTCCCAAGTTTAGATGGAGAGCAGATCCAGTAAGGAGGACCCTGCAACACAAGCGTCACTCTAGATTTGCTCACCTCAAATGTCTGTTTTTCTAGCAAAGTTTTTAAGCATAGTATTGGCACAGTGCCATCCACCCCAAGCTAGAAAGTGACAACGTTTTTTGCCCTTTCTACAGCAAAAGCTTTAACCATAGGATTGGCCCAGTACCATCCTTGCCGAGCTATAAAATGGCAAAAGCTTTTCACCACTCCACGCACAGTATTACATATTTAATAATTTTTGTTGCTATTGATGTACTGTGCAGGATTAGCACCAAAATATTAGTACTAATCCTGCAGAGTACACAGAGGCCCATTAAAAACAATGGCATGCCCCCTTTTGACGCCTGCTCTCTGCAGGCATTAAAAATTGCTGCTACGATTGGCGCAGTGGAATCTCTTAGATTCCACTGTGCCATTTTTGCGGCCCCCCTAAGGGGGAAATGCCCCTTTTGCATACCTTCTGCCTGGTGCAGGTATAATATGGCGCAAGAGGCTACAAAGTGGCATGATGCATGCATTGCACCACTTTGTAAATATGGTGCTGCGAGTTCGGCTTTGGTGGGCCACATTAGCGTCATGAAAAAATGACGCTAAAGTGGCATAAGGAGGCGCTAGGCCCTCTTAATCTGGGCCTATATTTCTTTAAAATGGTCTGCTGCTGTCATCCCATGTGATGGCCCTCAAACATGCTCCACAATTTTTACATCATAGTGCAGAGGTATGTGTGTATGATGTCAAACGTAGCTTAACTTTTCAGTCTAAAACCCTATGCCTAGACAAGTTTTAAAAACATTCAACAGAATGGATGCATGTTCAAGGAGGCATAAAATATTGATGCAAATCACTGTATGCCTATAATTGTAAATTGGGCTTTGTCTCAAAACTCTGGGTGCTTGCGCTGATCTGCCCAAGCTACACAAATTTAACACAACTTTGACACAAAGGGGCACAAAGCATTGCAAAAGGCCATTGGTACAGGCATGATGGCAACTTTTCTGCACTAAATACCTTTTGTGTTAAAAAGTAATTACCCGTCTATGACTTTGCAGTGCTTTGTGTCAACTTGCACAAAATAATCTTGTACTTCTGCCTATGCAGTATTTTTGGGAGGTGAGTAAAGTATGAAATGCCTCTGTGTAGGAAGTTGGCTCTGTATATACTATTTCAAAGTAAGAAATAGTGTTCACAGAGTCCAAGGGTTCCCCTTAGAGGTAAGAAAGTGGCAAAAGTAGATAATTCTAATGCTCTATTTTGTGGTAGTGTGGTCGAGCAGTAGGCTTATCAGAGGGTAGTGTTAAGCATTTGTTGTACACACACAGGCAATAAATGAGGGACACACACTCAAAGACTTACTCCAGGCCAATAGGTTTTTAAATTGAAAAATATATTTTCTTAGTTTATTTTAAGAACCACAGGTTCAAGATTTACAGTTAATACTTTAAATGTAAGGTACTTCCCTTAGATACTTTAGGAACTTTAAATGAAAACAATATCATGTACAGTCTTTGTAAAAATGGCAATAAGCTATTTTCAAAGTGGACACTGCAAAAATCAACAGTTCCTGGGGGAGGTAAGTAAAGGTTAGATTAGGAGGTAAGTAAAACACTTACAAGTCTCAGTCCTGGGGCATAGGCGGCCCACCATTGGGGGTTCAAGGCAACCCCAAAGTTACCACACCAGCAGCTCAGGGCCGGTCAGGTGCAGAGGTCAAAGCGGTGCCCAAACCACATAGGTGCCTAAGGAGAACAGGGGTGCTCTGGTTCCAGTCTGCCTGCAGGTAAGTACCTGCGGCCTCGGGAGGCAGACCAGGGGGGTTTTGTAGAGCACTTGGGGCGGACACAAGAAGGCACACAAAACACACCCTCAGCGGCACAGGGACGGCAGGGTGTAGTGTGCAAAGCAGGCATCGGGTTTTGGATAGGTTTTAATGGAGGGACCCCGCGGTCACTCTAGCGGCGTAGGCAGGCACAAGGGGGGCTTCTCAGGACAGCCACCACCTGGGAAAGGCAGAGGTTCGCCTGGGGGTCACTCATGTGTCAAAGTTCGGTTCCTTCAGGTCCTGGGGGCTGCGGGTGCAGTGTTGGGAACAGGTGTCGGATCCCTTGTTACAGGCAGTCGCGGTCAGGGGGAGCCTCTGGATTCTCTCTGCAGGTGTCGCTGTGGGGGCTCAGGGGGTCATCTCTGGTTACTCACGGGCTCGCAGTTGCCAGGGAGTCCTCCCTGAGGTGTTGGTTTTCTGCAGGCTGGGGGCGTTGGGTGCAGAGTGTAGAGTCTCATGCTTCCGGCTGGAAACGTGAAGTCCTTGGAAGTTGCTTCTTTGTTGCAAAGAAGTAGCTGGTTTTGAACAGGGACGCTGTTCACAGGAGTTTCTTGGTCCTGTAGTCCAGGGCAGTCCTCTGAGGCATCAGAGGTCGCTGGTCCCTGTCGGATGTGCCGCTGGAGCAGGTTTTCGAAGTTGGAGACAGGCCGGTAGGGCTGGGGCCAAATCAATTGTCGTCTTTCTCCTTCTCTGCAGGCCTGTAGGTCAGCAGTCCTTCTTTCTTCAGGTTGCAGGAATCTGATTTCCTGGGATCTGGGGAGCCCCTAAATACTGAATTTAGGGGTGTGTTTAGGTCATCATGAATCGCAATTAGAGACTCGCAATCTGAAATGTACAAATGTATCTCAGACACATTTAGTGATTCCCAATGAGGTCGCAAATGACCTACCTCATTAATATTCATGTGGTAGGTCGCGACCCCATTGGGAATGGCCGCACTCACAGGGATGGTGGCCTGTTAGGAACAGCAGACCACCATGTTTGTGACTGCTTTTTAAATAAAGCAGTTTATTTTCTAATGCAGACCGTTTCTCTTATAGGAAAACGGGATGAATTACAAACAAAAAAATGAAAAGTTTCCTTTTCTTTTTTTCTGAGTAAGCAGTGAACTGCGGGACCACTGTCTGCTCTGGAAAAATGTTGGTGCCCCCATTCATTAGGGATCCCTTCCCATTTACGAATGGGTTACCACTGACTTGAAATTGGTGGTAAGTGCGATTGTTTTGAGACCGCATTCCCGGTCACAAAACAGTCATGCATACCACTGCGACTCGCTATTAGGAAGGGATGTCCTCGGCACACCCCTTCCAAATAGCGACTCGCAGACCTATTTTGTGATTTGGTAAAAACATTACTGAACCGCAAAATAGCATTAGTACATACCAAAATGCTATTTTCTGGTCGCAAACAGCCCAATTCTGCAAGCAGAAAATAGCTACGTACATCTGGTCCTATATCTCTTAGCCTTAATCTCAGTGCTCTAGTTAGGGCTAATAAGGGGAAGTTACTGACATGAAAGCATAGTGTTGGAGACAGACAAAGAAAACAAGATAGCAAGAGAGAATCAGAGTTTGAAGCAAAGATACATAAAAGGAGATAGTACAAGAAAAAGATAAAAGAAAGTAAAGTGAATGGGAAAGAAAAAGTGAGGTTTGAAACGGGGAGAGGATAAAAAGAAGAAAAGACAGCTAAGGGGAAAAATTAAAAAAAATAGGAAAAACAGAAGGAGAGAGAAAGTGGGAGTTTATAAGTAAAGGAGATGTAATAGCAAGAGCCAAAAATAAGTAGCAATATAGTGTGAGAAAATGAACCAATAAAAGCAACATAGGGAAGAAAAGTTTGAAACAGAAAGGAAATAAGAAAGCGAAAGAACCCGGGGATTGCAATAAAGATGTGTGGGCAGAAAGGTTTGGGATGGTAAGAGAAAAGTCAGAAAATGGGAAAGGAGCATGAACTGAAGGCCATGCAAGTGAGACCAAGAGGCAACAGGAGGGAGACAGACAAAGGAGGAGTGATAGAGATACCCTGAGCATGTGGGAAAAGGGGGTGAGGCAAGGGGTAAGGAAACATGAGAAGTAAAGGTGGTGGAAAACTGATGGGATGTGAAGGAGATACAATTAAAGAGGTAAAAAGACAGAGACAAAAGACATTTAGCAATGATGGTGAGATTATAAGAGGAAAAGAGCAGGAAATTAGAGACATAGTTAGAGGTAAATGATAGAAATGAAGGTGCTAGGGAGAACAGATAGCAGAAAGATGACAGCATTTAAGAAGTGCATGAGAGAAACCTGGAGAATGGAGGTGGAGTGAAAGGTCAAAGTGGAAAGAAACTGGGAGATGGATAGATAGAGATGGTAGGGAGAGAAAATGATTAGTAGGAAGCAAACTGGGAAAAAATAAACTAAACCAATTAAAAACACACAGGTACAAAGAAACCCAAGAGAAATAAAGACAGAAGACTGAAATAGAGATGTGAGAGAACAAGAGGTTGTATTTTGAGGCAACATGTGCTTAAGGTATGGGAATGAGATGCATACATATGAGCATCAATGGATGTCTGGAACAGACTGATTTAGGAGGAGAATATTGATGAAGCTCAGAGAGTAACTGGGAGAAGGAGGAGAGAGGTACAGTGTAAGAAGGACAATTGGGGAAAATATAAAGAGAATGACAGGAGACAGATCACCCATCATTCCAGCAGACTTTTGCAGATTTTGTGTTTGGGTCACAATGGGCTGGGGTTTGGGACTTAATCCCCCAGCCTTCCATTCTCAGAGGATGGCCCCTGACGTGCGGCCGCTTCCCCACAGGGCGACAGACAGAGCATCTAACATTCCATCGGACTTTTGCAGACTTTGTGTTTTGACCACAACGGGCTGGGTGGGACTTTGACCCCCAGCCTTCCATTCTCTGATGGTGGGCTCCTGATGCACCTCATAAGTGCGGCTGCTTTCCCACAGCGTGGAGACAGGAGACAGAGCGGCTAACATTCCAGCAGACTTTTGCAGACTTTGGTGCTCATTCCGACTTCTGGTGAGACTCTGACCGCCATATTCTGTGTACTGAAGGACTTCCGCCTCAATTTGGGTGGAAATCCTCCAGTATTCGTGCTGACAGTCGGCGGTGCAGAGGAGGGCCCACCGCCGGTCCCGCCCCACCAAAAGGGCTCCGCCAGCCATATTATGACCTGTAATACGGCCTGGCGGTGTCCTGATGGCAGTGCGGGCCGGTGGTGGGAGAGCCGGGTCCCGTCCCCTCAGGGAGGAGCACCTCGTTGGACGAGATAAGTGTCCTCCGCACGGGGAGGGGGTGGGATGTGTGTGAGTGTGTGTATGCGTGTAATGCATGGGGGGTGAGAGGGGAGTGTTTGTGTGTGCGTGTGTGTGTGTCTGTGTAATTGTGGTGATGCGTGTGTGTGTGCTTGTGTGTAAGATTGTTGTGAGAGTGTGTGTGTGTGTGGGCATGCATGTGTATATTTGTGATGAGGGGTTCAGTATGGGGATCGGAGGGGGTGGGGGATCTTTACCTGGGGGGGTCACTACTTGGAGTGGGGGGAGTCATCTACCAGCAACAGGAATGCAAATTCCTGTTGCCGGTAGGCTTTCTGCCAGGGATTTCACAGCAGTATTCCTGCCACGGAATCCCTTGCAGAACGGGGACTTGGAATACAGCCGGCAGTATTGGGTGGCCTGCTAGGTCGGAGACGCTCGTCTCTGGCCGCCTGGCAGTGGCACAGGCCAAACCGCCACACTCGTTATTTGGCGGTCTGCATCGCCACCCTGGTGGTGGTCAAAAGACCACCGCCGGCGTGGCGGTTCAGTTTCTGCCGAAGTCGGAATGAGCACCTTTGTGTTTGAAATAAAGCTTGCAGAGTGACGTTTCCCATTGTCAAGAGATGATCGGACAGCTCCCCTTTTATCTCCGATAATCTCGCTCATGGCAGACACAACTTAAGTACCAGGGCTACAGCTGCCCCAGTTGACGTCACCAAGTTTTCAAATGGATGTGTAGGGTCTACTATGGGGGCATGGGGTTGTTTGTTTCAGCACCATTATAGAGTTGTGAGTCAATTAATGATTTAATTTGAATTATGAGCCCCTTGACTGCAGAACCGCTTCCTAAATGAAGGAACAGGGTGTTAAAACAAAAGTCGAACAAATCTAAACAGGACATAGATTCAGGTGAGTCACCCAATCCCCTATTTACCTCAATTTCATCAGCTGATTTTTGGGAATCCTTAAGGAACCAAGCAAGCGATTTTCTTGATGTTAACTTGCAACAATTTATGATCGCCTTGCCATCATTGAGGCTAGATTAAATCAAATAGCCAAATCTAGGAAAGGATGCCTTAGAACTGAAGGGATGGCTCAACGTTTCAAACATTCAGTTCCTCCTACCTTACAGGCTCCTGTAACCTTGGTCCCACAATCACCTACACCACCGATGCGGCCCCCGTTGGTATTGAGGACCCTGGTGCACGCATTGCATCAGGAAACTTAAATGGGTCTACTACATCAGATGTAACTATTTGCCCTCCACAGCCTCTGCTGTAAGAGGTTAGGCACCCAGTCTCTGCACCTGACCCAGGAAGGTGGGGTGAAAGAAATGCCCCTAATCCGGCTCTCTTAGCCATTATAGGTCTCCCCCAGCCTCGTTCCCCTACGTTATTATTTTGGCCAATGTACCTGGACTGCCCGCATTGTCTATAGAGACAACATGGCCCCTTAGGAACAAGTTTTTTTTTTGGGTAAATGGTGAACTGTTGGGACCATAATAATGAGAATATTTTTGTACGGTGAGTGAGTGGTATTGGTTCTTTACAAAAGAATTATCCAAGCAACACTGTCATTGTAAGCGTCAGTACACCCAAGACTTCTGGGGACATTTTGGCCCAAGTAAGAGATGGTATGGTCAAATCTAGTTCTATGAAAATATTGCCACTTGGTTATTTTTATAGGCATTTGCCACTTGCTTATTTGTATAGGCCCCATGAGGTAACCAGATCAGTTGTTTACATCACCCCCATAATAGATTTCAACCAAACTTCTCCCTACCGCTCAGGAACAGGATTACAGTTCTGCCTGGCATGGAAGACAATGATTGACTTTTTTTAGATGTAAAAAATGGGGCATTGATTTCCTTGAATCTGGGGGCAAACATTAATTACCCAAACACCCCTCTACTAATTCGGCCAGGATTTAATACCCACTCCCCTGGAACTCACGGGCATAGCAAAGGAATACATTTTCTTTCCTGGAACATTGCAGTGTTATGGCACAAACTTCAAAATGAGGATTTGCTGTCCTTTATTGAGAGATTCGATTTTAGCTGTTGCCAGGAAACCTGGGCTTTTGAAAGCATTGGCATAAATGGATTTCAATCTTACTATGCTGATGCAATTCCATCTTCCGCTGGCAGAGGAAAATGGGGCCTAGTCATTTTTGTGGTATGTTTCATCAGGAATTTGGAAGTCAAAATAATTGCATCAAGGCCATGTTACCAAATCTTAAACTTACTCTTTTAATTATTTTTTATTTTAACTTTTTTTCCGGCACATCCAATAAGTCTTATTGAAGAGATGGGCAAGTTAATTTCAGAATGTGTTGAGAAGAGAAAAATCTATACATCAGTCATATGGGAGGGTGATTTTGATGTCTCTAAATGCCCTTATGATGGCGATCGGGTATGTGGATTCACTAATGTTTAAGATGCTGACACAGGACATTTTGCACACTGGTCTTATAATAATATTCTAAATCAGTTGATTTTATTGTTAAATTTAAATTTCTCATCTGATGGCCAGGGCAGTGGTAAAGATAATCCACCCACATACATAGGTAGGGGTAAGGGCAGTGCAGTGTTCTGTTCTTACGGGATTTGGTCCAGCATCTCTTGGATTACGAGGTGGGCCCTCTTCTATTCAGTGACCAAACCCTCTAACTTTAACGTTTCAACCCTATTTGCTTGAAAGAACGCCTAGTAAGACCATATGCCCAGTTAGTTATTCAGCAAATAAGTGGGTTTGTTTAAAGTGAGGCTCCATCAACCTAAACATGTTCTTTAATAAATTGTAAAGAGATCATGGGCTGTCTCTCCCATATGGACGATTCTGGAAATATTTTTGATAGGCTGATAGGTTAACAGGGATTTGTTGAGCTACCTCAAGTTGGCTTGTTTCAAATAAACTAGCTAAGGAGAGAGTTGGTCACTCATGTTTTAGCCATGAGTTTACCTCAGCCACAAATACCATCCCACACAACACCACGGACATTAGAGCTGCAAGGCTAAAAAAAATAGCAAACACTCCAGCAAACAAAACATGAAATTAGGAGGCGTGCTTGTGAGGACTTATCTAAAGGGGAACAGTTGAAAGACCCTAGATTATTCTCGGACAATCTATTTGCAGTGGTCATGTGCCACATCCCTGCTGACGCAGATATGTTAATTAGAAATGTTAATGATTGTTTATGCATTTTGAAAAATAATAATAAAATGTAGAGAAAAAGAAAGTAGAAAATTAATGTGCACGTTTGAAAATGTGCCCACGGAGAGTGGCTACCAAGATTCACAGAATGTACTAATAATGTGAATAACATGTATGAAATATAGAGAATGGATTAAAATAATGTAGTAGTATTAGTATGTCATATTGAGATATATAACATATGTTTTACATTATAATGTAGAGCTAACTTAGCCAAAGTTGTGGCCTAGTTTTTGCCAGGCCTCTTGCAGAAGCTGAATAATCATGCAATGTAGAGAAGCTCAGGTGCTGAACTGACCCTGAACTACTCATGTTAATAAAGTCTGCTTAGCTAGAATTTTCTGCAATGAACCAACGGACAGGAGATGATGGAACTAGAGTGTATCAAAATCAGTGTAAAGCAGACAAGATATACTTTCCCGGGACTCAAACAATAGAGACACTGACTAGAGAAGAAGATGCAACATTTTCGATACCTGATGAGCCAGATGATGAGGACATCATACAGTGAACCAATCGACACCCTGAGAACTGCGTAGTATTAGAATTCATAGATTTGAGGAGCTGAATGTAGTGGGTAGCGTCATATATGGTGACTAATTAACCGATTAGGAATTGGGGGATATTCTGGGTGACTTTAATTTGATGTCATGACAAAGGGGGAAATCTTCAGAGAACAGATGTGGAGAGGGAGATGTTCGAGGTTAGGAGAGGACATTCGAAGACATTCAAGATTCTATCATTGGGCTCAAGCTCTTGAGAGCCTGATGCTTTGCTGATCGATTGATGACCTGAAGACGAAGACTGATTTTGTTGCTTATCCATACTGTGGATAGGTAGCTATGACAATGTCACTGATTGACTTTTTGTGCCTTTTCTTTCTAGGTACCAACTGTGCTGTTTTATAGTTTTTCTCCTACCTAGATGTTTTGCAAATTCATGTTCCAAACTGTTTTCACATGAAGTCCCACATGCTATTGCTAATCAGAGTTAGGTAGGGATCCTCTTCTGAAACGCTGACATATCTGGTCACAAATGATTGATGGACTGATTTGCTGAACTCTGCTACTTATTGTAGGAAAGTACCATCTTGCCTGGCATGTTACCCCCATTTTCACTGTTTGTTTTTGGCTATGTGCTACTGGGATCCTGCTAGGCAGGACCCCAAGTGCTCATAATGTATGCCCTATATGTGTTCCCTGTGTGGTGCCTAACTGTATCACTGAGGTTCTGCTAACCAGAACCTCAGTGTTTATTCTCTCTCTGCTTTTAAAATTGTTACTGCAGGCTAGTGACTAATTTTACCAATTTTCATTGGCACACTGGAACACCCTTATAATTCCCTTGTATATGGTACCTAGGTGCCCAGGGTATTGAGGTTCCAGGAGATCCCTATGGCTGCAGCATTTCTTTTGCCACCCATAGGGAGCTGAGACTATTCTTACACAGGGCTGCCACTGCAGCCTGAGTGAAATAACGTCCACGTTTGTTTAACAGCCATTTGTCACTGCACAAAACCTATAAGTCACCTATATGTCTAACCCTCACTTGGTGAAGGTTAGGTGCAAAGTTACTTCGTGTGTGGGCACCCTGGCACTAGCCAAGGTGCCCCCACATCGTTCAGGGCAAATTCCCCAGACTTTGTGAGTGCGGGGACACCATTACATGCATGCACTACATATAGGTCACTACCTATATGTAGCGTCACAATGGTAACTCCGAACATGGCCATGTAACATGTCTAGGATCATGGAATTGTCACCCCAATAACATTCTGGTATTGGGGGGACAATTCCATGCCTCCCCGGGTCTCTAGCACATAACCCGGGTACTGCCAATCTTGCTTTCCGGTGTCTCCACTGCAGCTGCTGCTGCTGCCAACCCCTCAGACAGGTTTCTGCCCCCCTGGGGCCTGGGCAGCCTGGTCCCAGGAAGGCAGAACAAATGATTTCCTCTGAGAGAGGGTGTTACACCCTCTCCCTTTGGAAATAGGTGTGAAGGGCTGGGGAGGAGTAACCTCCCTCAGCCTCTGGAAATGCTTTGATGGGCACAGATGGTGCCCCTCTCTGCATAAGCCAGTCTACACCGGTTCAGGGATCCCCCAGTCCTGCTCTGGCGCGCAACTGGACATAGGAAAGGGGAGTGACCACTCCTCTGACCAGCACCTCCCAGGAGAGGTGCCCAGAGATCCTCAAGTGTGTCCAAGACCTCTGCCATCTTGGATACAGAGGTGTTGGGGCACAATGGACAGCTCTGAGTGGCCAGTGCCAGCAGGTGACGTCCGAGACCCCTCCTGATAGGTGCTTACCTTTCTCAGTAGCCAATCCTCCTCTGTAGGGTTTTAGGGTCTCTACTCTGGGCTATTCCTCAGAGAACGAATGCAAGAGCTCACCAGAATTCCTCTGCACTTCCGTCTTCGACTTCTGCCAAGGATCGACCACTGACTGCTCCAGGACACCTGCAAAACCGCAACAAAGTAGCAAGACGACTACCAGCAACATTGTAGTGCCTCATACTGCCAGCTTTCTCAACTGTTTCCTGATGGTGCATGCTCTGAGGGCTGTCAGCCTTCACCCTGCACTGGAAGCCAAGAAGAAATCTCCAGTGGGTCGACGGAATCTTCCCCCTGCCAACGCAGGCACCAAACTTCTGCATCACCGGTCCTCTGGGTCCCCTCTCATCCTGACGAGCGTGGTCCCTGGAACACAGGAGCTGGGTCCAAGTGTCTCCCACAGTCCAGTGGCCCTTCTGTCTAAATTTGGTGGAGGTAAGTCCTTTCCTCCCCACGCCAGACAGTAATCCTGTGTGCTGCGTGATCTGCAGCTGCTCGGGCTTCTGCGCACCTTTTCCAAGACTTCCTTTGTGCACAGCCTAGCCCAGGTCCACAGCACTCTGTCCTGCATTGCCCAACTTGCTGAGTTGGACTCCGACATCGTGGGACCCTCGTTTGTGGCTTTGAGTCGACTGCTGTCCTCAGATCTTCGAAGTGCCTGTTCTGGTACTTCTGCAGGTGTTGCCTGCTTCTGCCGGGGCTCTATGAGTTGCTGAGTGCCTCCTCTGTCTCTCTTCCATGGGGCGACATCCTGGTCCTTCCTGGTCCCCAGCAGCACCCAAAATCCTCAACCACAACTCTTGCAGCTAGCAAGGCTTGTTTGCAGTATTTCTGCATGGAAACAACTCTGCATCCTCCAGCACGCCGTGGAACATCTTCTGACCAAAGGAGAAGTTCCTGGCACCTTCTGTTGTTGCAGAATCTTTGGCTTCTTCCACCCAGAGGCAGCCCTTTTGCACCTTCATCCGGGGTTTAGTGGGCTCCTGCCCCCCCGGACACTTGCGTGACTCTTGGACTTGGTCCCCTTCCTTTACAGGTCCTCAGGTTCAGGAATCCATCTTCATTTTTTTGCTGGCAGTTGTTGTTCTTGCAGAATCCCCTATCTCGACTATACTGTCTTTCTGGGGTAGTCGGGTAACTTTACTCCTACTTTTCAGTGTCTTGGGGTTGGTTATCTTGGACACCCTTTGTATTTTCTAACAGTCCCAGCGACCCTCTACAACCTACCATAGGCCTGGGGTCCATTTGTGATTCGCATTCCACTCTTGGAGTATATGGTTTGTGTTGCCCCTAGGCCTATTTCTACCTATTGCATTCTATTGTGATTCTACATTTTTTGCACTCCTTTTCTAACTGTTACTTACCTATTTTTGGTTTGTGTACATATAATTTGTGTATATTACTTACCTCCTAAGGTACTGGCATATTGTCCCTAAAATAAAGTACCTTTATTTTTAGTAACTCTGAGTATTGTGTTTTCCTATGATGTTATGCTATATGATATAAGTGGAATAGTAGGAGCTTTGCATGTCTCCTAGTTCAGCCTGAGCTGTTCTGCTATAGCTACCTCTACCAGCCTAAGCTGCTAGAACACCTCTATTCTACTAATAAGGGATAACTGGACCTGGCACAAGGTGTAAGTACCACAAGGTACCCATTATAAGCAAGGCCAGCCTCCTACACTCATGTTAACATATTCATCATTATTGGCTTATGTTGAGGCATTAGAACGCATGTTTTCTCAAGTTCTAATGAGATTATGTTATTGGTGGTCACTAATGAATTAATACTGAAGTCGATTGAATAAAGTTTGAATTAACCTCATGAATTAGTATTGTAACTAATGGGGAAAAAAATTTATAAAATGTATAATTGAGTTATTCACCAAATGTTGACACTATTTACTAACGATTAATGTTTCTCTTAGTAGTTATTGATTTGTGTATTGATTTACTGATGGACATTGGTTACTACATAGCTAGAATACTCCATGCAAATCAAAAGGTTCATCGACCTATACGCGTCCCCTTGAAAGTTTACTCACTAAGGACCAGGCACACTAGTTTCCCCAAACTCAGATAAAAGAATGGGCACTGATGATAAGGAAAACTAGCCTGATCTCTATTCTTTGGAGAAAAACTGGATAGCTGACCTATTAGATTTGTCCTCTGTAATTGAAGCAATTATGAGTGCCACAAGCAGTAAGGTTCCCAGGCCTAATGGGATACCAGTTGACCTATTTAAATAAATGATAGAGTTTTGGCCCCCCTTGGTCACAAATGTGTTGAGGGCTGCAGTGAAGGGTGGGATGATTGCTTTGTGGAGAGAAGTTTACTCTATAAAGAATCGGTATTTTATTAAAGACAAGGAGGTTAGCATTATGCATAAATCTTGTATTCACTCCTTCTGAGCAGCCATTAGAAGCTTCTAAAATAGAACAATGAAAACATCACAATAATATAGAATGTTCAGTCCATTAAAGCTGTCAATCTGCCACTTTCTTCGTTTTTTGTTTGAACTTCACGTCATAAATTTGAAAATCCAAATGATCTTCCAAGCCATGTCAATAAAGAAACTAGATAACTATGAAATAAAAAAAATGTATGAAACCAAGGGCCAGATGTATTAAAAAGTTTTGCACTCGCAAACGGTGCGAATCGGTAAATTTGGCCGTTTGCGAGTGCAAAACAGTGGTCTGCGATGCATGAAATGCATTCGCAGTCCACAAATAAGAAATCGCTAAAATTGCGATTTCTTGCGTTGCGACCTGGAAATTGTGAGTCACAATTTGCAATTCGCAATTTCCAGGTCGCAAGGCTATGCTGGAAAAAATCGCAAATTGCGATTTTTCCAAAAATGGCATTTTGCATTTGCAAAATACCATGCTTTGCAACCAGGTGGTAACCTGGTGCAAAATTTAAAAATGCAGTTAAACTGCATTTTTTAATTAAACATGTAAAGCACACATGCCCTTTTGTCATGTGTGTACCTTACATGTTGAAAAAAAAGTTTTTGGGGTGCAGGAGAGGGGGCCTTGGGCCCCAGCACCCTGGCCTTTTGCATTTCCAAAATTGCGATTTCTGGTTCAGAAATCGCAATTTTGGAAATGCAAAATATTTGCAGCAATGGGCCAACAGGCCCATAGCTGCGAATGGGGCCGGTATCGTAATTTGCGATTCGGTAATACCATTTGCGATTTTTAAGAAATCGCTATTACCGATTCGCAAATGTGATACATGGCCCTTTGCGATTCGGTAATAGCGATTTCTTAAAAATCGCTATTACCGAATCGCAATGGGCCGTGATGGTACATCTGGCCCCAAATCTTGTAAACATACATTAAACTCAACTAATACGTTACTGATTTGATAACATACAATTATATTCCCTGTCTCGTATAAATTATTCTGTTAATAAAATCCAATAATGTCAATAATACAAAGGCTCTTGTAACTCATACAATCTCCCTTCATAAAAAGGGAAGGTGAGAGGGTTGGATAATACTAGCCTCCTTGTCTTTAAAAAAATACCAATTCTTTATACAGTAAACTTTTAAGAATCACAATTTTATGTCAAGACAGGAGCCTAGCATTATGCATGTTCAACGCTTTTCAATGCATAGCTTGAAACATGATCCACAGATTTAAAATAGAATATCCTAAATGTATCAACATTCAACCAATCAGCTGCCTTTAACAAATCTTACAAACATCCTCCAGATATCAACACTTTGCTTGCCATTGCACCCCTTGTCAAGTGAGCTGGAAACTTAGTCAAATCAATCCATGCTTCCTTCATTGTAGACTTTACCCATCTAGCAATGGTTGCATTTGAAACCCCTTTATAATGTTTAACATAGGAAATAAGTAATTGATCATACTCTGCATATCTCTTATCAAGTCTCATATTCTTTCAAACACTGCAGCACACATCATTTTGGATTGTCATCAAAGAGTGGATAAAAAAACAGACTTAGACATAGTTTTTGTTCTCTTCTTAATACCAAAAATACACCATTTGGTTGATAAAAGTTGTTTGAAACTTCCAAGGCACCTTTGTCCGAAACCCTACTAATTGAACTTAAACATAACAAAGTTGCCAATATCCGGGATAGTTCTGTGTCCCTAGATACTTATTGCTTGGCCAACTTTGAAATATTCTCAAAACCACATTCACACCCCATAAAGTATGATAGCTAGATTGTTAAGTCTGATTCTTTTCATTACTCTGTACACCAAAGGGCTCCTGCCAATCAAATTCCTTTTTACCAAACAATGTTCTGTGGCTATCGCAGATCTGTAACAATTAACTGTTCTATATGACAAACTTTTTTGGAAGACATCCGCTAAAAAACTAGACACCTCTACTTACCAGTGGGATCCAAATCTGTTCCATGCACCAACACAACCACACTGACCATGCTCCTGTATACCTTTTTCCTTGTACCTGGTGCCCAAGATTCATTGAGTAATTCTGAAACAGTCCTCAAAAGGCTTGAGAATCCCTCTGAACTTCTGATATTTTCCATACAAGGAGGTTCAATAAACCCTCTTGAACCAAGGGACGACCTTCTTGATCTAATCCCATGAAAAGTCCTTTGCATGACAATATTAAAAATGGGATCTCGATCGACATTTCCAATAGCGTTGCAAGCCAAGGCTGAGTTTTTCAAAATGGAGTCACCAGAACAATCTGACATATCTGTCTCTTCACCTGAACCAATACTCTGGGTCATTGAAAAGGGGAGAAAAGCATAACCCATCAGACCTCTTCAATCCTGAGTAAAAGTGTCTATTGCTAATGTACCTGGATCTGGCCTCCAACTCATGTACCTGTCCAACTGATACATCAGTCTGCTTGTAAAAAGGTCTACTCCAAAACGATCCCTCGCTAATTGAAACTTTTTGAAAAGATCCATCCTCAGCTTCGAATTGCTGTAATCTCTCAGATTCCTCGATTCCAGTCTGCTACTACATTTGAAATTCCTAGGAAACATTCTGCTTGTAATGGTATATTGTGTTCTAAGCAATATTCCTACATTTCTTGTGCCAAATCTGAAAGTTTCCTTGATCTCTTTCCTCCTAACTTGTTGATATAAGTTACTGCCTAGATATTGTCCATCTTCAAAAGTACTACATGACCCTCCAAACGTTTCCTGAAACTCTGAATGGCAAACAAACCTGCTCGCAACTCCAAACAATTTATGTGATTCTGTTTTTCCTGCGTATTTTACAAACCTCCAGTCTCTTGTCCCAAACAACAGGCTCCCCAGCCTAGATTGCTGTCATCTGTCTCTAGAATGAAATCTACCTTTCTTCCAAAAATAGCTCTTACATTCCATACTTCCAAACTTTCCTCCCACCACTCTAATTCAAGTTTTGCTTCCTGATCTAATTCGATTTTGTCTCCATACCAAAGACCTCTGGACAAATTTTGTGTCTTTAATCTCCGAAGTGTGCAATAATGCAATGGACCTGGACATATTGCCTGTAATGAAGAAGATAGCAGACCAATGGTTCGAGCCAGATCTCTCAATTGAATTTGGTCCTTCCTCAAAGTGGAAAATGCCTCTTGTTTTTTTATCCTCCTTATCTTTTTCTCCGGCAGCTGTAACTGACACATCTGTGTGTCCACCATAAAATCCAGAAACTCCAATTGCTGAGTTGGTACCAAAACTGACTTTCTTAGATTCATTATGAAACCTAGATAGTCCAACACATTCTGTACAATCACTAATTGTTGTTCTAAATCATTCACATTCTGTTCCATTATCAGGATATCATCTCAATAGACTATCTATCAAATACCCCTTTCTCTTAAAAAACCTACTACTGGTTTCAAAACGTTTGTAAAACACCAAGGGGCTGCGGTTAAGCCAAATGGAAGACACATAAACTGATAAAAGATTCCTTTCCATCTGAATCTTAAGAATTTTGGACTCTCTTTTCCTATAGGAATTGTGAAGTATGTATCTTTTAGATCCCTCAAGCAATGAATGCCTCCATTTTGAAATGTCTGTAAATTATGTATTGATTTAAGTCTCTCAGATTTATAACTAGTCTCCAGCCCTTGACTTTTTTTCCACTAGAAAGAGTAATTACAAAACATTTTGCTTCTGTAAAAGCCACTTTCCGAATCACACCTTTTTGTAACATTTGCTGTATTTCCTCCATGACAATGTTCTCTAATTCTGTGCTGAACACCAATTGCTGTGGCTCTTTCTTTTGCCAGGTTACTTCCAATACTTCTATGTCATATGTGCGAACCCCCTCTAACACCCATGCATCTCTTATGATCTCTTTACAATGGTTCTGCAATATCCTTAACCCTCCACCCACCTTTTGAGGGGTAAAACCAGAACATCTCTTCTTACTCACCTTGTGAAACAGTGGTAGTTTGTCCACGTCCTTTGTTGGACCGATATGTCCCTGATCTCCCCCTTCAGGGATATAAATCTCCTTGGCCTCCTCTTTTAGTCCCTTGATAACAACTGGATTTATTTTCATAGTAAGGGGACTTATAGTTTGCCCGGCCGGGAGGTTGCCCTGTCCTTCTGGCCCGTCCAGAAAAATTACTACCCCTGTTAAAAACTCTGCCAGTATTGAATTGGGCCTTATCAAGGCTCGTAAAAGTCTGTACATATTTCACTAGAGGCTTCATCATGCCTTCTCCAAATAAAAGACCTTTAGGGCTGTCACTAATTTCCTTCTTAACCAAATCCTCCAACTTTGGGTTAATGTGTATTAGAACTGATTTCCTTTGTTCTGCCAGTAAACCCACATTGACATTCCCCCCAAAACATATTGGCCTTCATTATGAGTCTGGCAGTCCAGGGACCGCCAGATTCACAGTGGCAAGCGGACCGCCGTGGTCGTGGCAGTCCACCCGCCATATTATGAGCATGGCGGCGCCGCCATGTTCGAAACGCCACCACCGCCAGGCTGCCGCTAACCAGAATCCTGGTGGTCTCAGCTTTGTAATCCTCCACCCTGGGGATTATGAGTCCCCTTCCGCCAGCCTCTTCAGGGAAACTCCAGGCAACAGAAAAACAGTTTTCTGTTCAGGCTCTTGGCTATTCTTCGATCTACTGTGGGTTTTATTGCACATATGGAATTAGGACTAGATTTCATAGAGGACCATATTAGCCTGGCACCGTTTCTTTTATGGTTAAAGATATGGTGCACATCAAATGTACAACTTTCAAGACAGGTGTTAGCGGATTGCTTAAGCCTGGATAATATGTCAACTATCCCATGGCTGGCTTACATAAAAACACTCTTTACAGCCTGGGATGTAGACACTTATTTGATAGTCTGGAAAGTATTGTCTCCAAAAATAAACTGACACACAAAGGGTTTATGAATCCTTTAGAGAGGAAAACTTTTGAGTACGCTGGATATGCCAACAGTTAACTGAAACATGCAAATATTTACAACCAGTTTATTTTACCAGGCTAGGACTTAATATAGTCCATTTTTAGTGGCTTTCCCCATAGAAGTCTCTTGGCACACTTCCCTCCCACATTGCCCCTGGGATTCTGTTACCACCCAATCTACCCCGCACTTTATGCTCTTCTGCACACTGTATGGCTCCTTCTGGAGGCACATCTTGCATCCAATTCTTTCAACAAACACTTTCACATCTTATAAAGAGGGGTTGATCTACATGCAAAGTCTTTCTTCTGTCAAAGATTTCACTGCTCTCCTTAGTTATATTGTTGCTGCTATTACTCTGAGAAGAACCTATACAATGTAACTCGTTATTGGATGATATATGTCAAAATATGTGATGATGTTTTAAATTTTGTTTGTTACTGTTTATTGTTTATTATATTTAGGAGAACGTATGCATTCTATCTGTTGATTGGATGGGTTTAGTTAAATTTCTTTTTTAATTGTTTTAACCTTTGATGTGTTTAAGAAATATGGATTTATTTGTGCTTTTATAGTCATATTTATTGGCAGAATAAAGATATTCTTGACTTGACAACAAGAGATGAGAGTGAAAGAAAGGCAGGCAACAGATGAGATAAGAAAAGAACAATGAAGATGAGAGAGAGACTTAAATACAGATGTTGGTCATAGAGTTAGACAAGATGAAAGGAAGAGAGAGCAGATCATATGAGACAGGAGGGAATGGTCAAATCTGTTCAAGTTTCTTATTTGGAATGACTATGACACCTGAGGAAAGATAAGTTTTATGCTGGGAGCAAACAAGGGGGGAGAGCACGGGGAAGTACAATGTTTGTTAAAAATAGAAGATGCAAGTTCTTTATTGCCTTTATTTGCAAAATCAATAAAATATATTTTTTTTAAATGTGAGAGGAGGGAATGGTGGTGAAATAATAAGAGGTAAAGATATAGATGAAAGATAGGCATGGAAGGATAGAAATGAAAAATAAAAGTCATATGCATGATTTGTCATCAGATGTATTGGTGTGTTACATCTGCACTTTTCAACATGTCCCTGGGACTCCACCACTGATTGCTCCTTTTGTCAACTTTTAAGAATATACATTAAGTCCCACCACAATACTGATACTTGTCCCACCCCTATAAGGTAGATATAATAAACACACTACAGCTTTTCTTTGAGAGGCCAGGAAAATCGTAGAAAGGTAGTCCTCTCACCTCTGTGAGGAAATAAGTACTGTGTTTTGAAAAGATAAAAGTTGAACGTGGGTGGGATGTTTAGATACTGGTAAGTTGTACCGGTTTATATCTGTGTTGTATGACTGACTGTGTGTTCCTCAGCCTTTGGTTTGAGATGCGTTCTGCACATTAAAAGAGGGTGCATGGCAATGTGTGCTATATTAGGATGAAGTGCAGACTAGCATCAAGGGAATTTTTGTGACAGTGCAGCAGCAGATATCTTGTAACATCGCTCTCTCAAGGGTTCAATCTTAAAAGTCACAAGCCATGGCATCCTAGCAGCCTCAATAAAAATAAGTAGACAAGGCATATTTCAGCAGCCAGTGGTCAATTAATGTTCACTTTCTAATTCATACAGAACCTCTGAGAGGCTGTTTGGTGGATTGAGCATTACGTGATTAAGAACATCTCCAAATATTTAATCCACACCTGGGATATTTGAGCAACCAAACTTGTGGAGGTACTTTGACATACATTGTGAATACTTTTAACTGGCTGCATATTTTCAAGCACTTCTTATAATGTGGCGCTACCAGTAATGGTGTATCCTATGAGTTACCCTACACCAGTACTGAGTAAAACATTATACATATCTAGCTATTTTGATTTGGAAATTGTAAAGAGCACCTTTTCCTACTGGTTCTGACTCACAGGTCCTGGAAACTGTGAGAATTATAATAATAAGAATTTCCTCGTCTTTTTTTCTACCAAAAAGATATTGCTTAGAAAGCCTACAGTACCATACTTGACTTCCGCAATTGCTCCTTTTCCAAAAAGCTCCTCTACTTCCTTGTCCACAAAAATCTTTTCTTTTTTTATAACTAAATCTCCATAGGGACCCTCTTTTGTACAGGGTGATCAACAAACTCTATTTTGTGTCATCTGACTGTTTCCAAAACACAAGGGCCGTGAGTTAATTCTGCCAATTCCCATAAAATTGGGCTAATCTGCTGCCCAACTTTTTAGGGGCATCTAAAAGGATTGTTTCTACACGTACCTGAAAAAGAGCCTCACTGGCAGCTATAGCCCCTTGAGCCTTTTCCTCAAGCTTATTGTCTTTGAGGGAAGAATAATTATGGGGAGCCCAAAGCCATCCTAATTGAATCCAAAGGGATCTACATCCACTGGCCATGAAAACTCTAGACATGACGTATCCTCGGCTGATAAAATTAACCGACTGTTCTCCCAGACTTAGCAAAAACTCATTCACTCCAGACCTGCTTAATGTCTTTCTGTAATTTTTAAATGGAGCTAAAACCTTTTTCATAAAAATAATCTCCAAACAAACAACCCTGGACAGAGGGGTTCTTTATTGCCCAAGTCAGTCAATTCAAAGCAAAATACTCTTTCTTCTCTTGTTTGAAACAGCAATGTTAACATTGGCCAACAAAAAAATAGAACATTACACCCATTGGTACAACCTGTCAGCATTCACATACTTATAATTAACATAGCCATTCTACTTCGGGTTGAAAATCTTTGTTAATTTCCCAGTCACATCTAAAAGTCGGTCTTGGTATGATCCCAAACTTTTACCTAGACCCTTGTGAGTGTCCCTTTCTCCTTTAATTATAAATGTTAACACTTCAGCTCTGTCACAGCAATTTTGTCTGGCAAAGTAGATCTTGGGCATTCTGAAAGCAAATGAGATCTCACCGCTTTAGAGACGTCACACCTCAACCAGGAACCCACATACTGGGCCACATGAGGAGAAGTAGGGCATTTGGGAAATACAGGATGCTTTATCAAAAGTGGATCAAACATTTCATTCCCAAAAGGATACACAAGCATTGATTTTGAGTCAAAATCTGATGAACGTATTAGTTCAATCTCAACTTCTTCTGACTCTAGGCCTCTATTAATATACTTATAACCATTAAATATGTAAATTGTCTTCCTTAGAACGCCTTTTGGGACATTTTCCTGCCACTCCACAGTTCCAGATATGCTTTCTAGATCATTATTACTGAGTAAATTGTTTTCCATATCCTCTTCCCTGATAATGCTGTTTTTTTCATTTGAATCATAGAGCATCAAGGAATCCTTCTCTGGTCCCTTTTTTCATAGAATAATCATCCTCTGATCACTTTATGCACAATACCTTTTTTACTGCTGCACTACATCTTGTCCCTTCATTTAAATTAAAATCCACTGCCACACATTCCTCAACTACCTTTTGGTTCAGATTGGACATACAACTCTTACATTTCTTGCCAATCGGTTCTGTGATGGACACCATCAACATAACTCTCTAATCGGTTTTCCAAACCTGAGTTGATTTCACATGCCATCATTTTCCTACCAGTAACATTAATCTCTGTAAAAATAAACTATCACCTGAGCAATGCCTAACGAGAATTCCCAGTTTAAAAAAATGGATGATGTCTAATTAAAAAATCACAGAGTTAGCCCAAACCTCTAAAAATGGTTGCTCTAAAAGTCAGATGGCACATGTACATCATTATCAAGCATCCTGAGATTATTTCCTTTAATGTATACTCATCACAGTTAACACCACGAGTTCTGTACCCGTGCAGCCACACTATGGATTTGATCATATTTGGAAGATAAACTTGCTGATTTCAAAGTATGCCTCCAGGACATTCCAGCAGACATCTGATCATGTTGTTGACCGCTTCCAGGCAATAAACAGTAATGTGATTATCAAAACATAAGGTAAAAAATACCTTACATAACAAACAGTAATCCCTATCCACTAAAAGGTGTTTAACGGCCCACTTTTGGTCTCAGTTCTAACCAGTGGGGAATGGGGATTTCTAAACCTTAGTCTTTGGGTGTAATAATTAAATAACCCTGCCACTGGTTATATGGACATTTGTTCATCAACAAGGAGAAATTAGAAGGAGCAAACATCTACATCAATCCAATAACATGATAAGTCATTTATGACTTCTAGGTCAGTCAATAAACAACGTTTTGCTTGAGTTGAAGAGTTTTATTTTGCTTTCTTTTAGTTTTTAATCATTTTATTCAATCAGCATTAGTATTTTAGGCAACAGCTTTAGAAATTAACATAGACTAATTAGTGATATCGCATTATAAGGCAAAATAGGGAATTATTTAAAACAGCAGTAAGTAGCTTTTTCCATAAAGGAAGTTCCCTAATGTAAATATATAAGAATGGGATAAAAAGTAAGGTATTACTTCAGATACTCAATAAAAAGTTCTAATGAGAGAAAATCAGACAATTTATTAAAACAATTGAGGCAATCTTTCATAAAGGAAAGTATCAAAAACCCAAAGATGAGTGTCCAGTCAGGGAAGGATCCCAGCTTCTACTTTAGGAACATCGGAACGTACACTATTATAAACACTTAATATTCGATGTTGCAACATTATTTTCTTTTGTTTCCTTCATCCTCCACTAGAATTTGAGTAACCTCCTGGGAATAGGCAAACTCCCCATCTGCTCACACTTATACAATAGGCTTTAGACATTACACCTTGCAAAGTTACATCATTTGCATTCTGTGGTCCAGACTGTCCATCTCACGACTCATTCTTCCTGTTGCATTCTCTACTCCCAGTGAGAACCTCATTATCAGTTGTCAAATGCAAAATAAATGCCTATTTACTAGCTAATGGAAGACTTCTGGAAAATTACAACCATCTTCAGAAAGTAGAGAAAAACATCTTGTGCAAACACCGATTTAACATGGAAACAGGCCCTTGAATGTTAATGCATCATTTTCAGTCAACAAGGCATCAACAGTTCGGTTAACATACATCAGAACTTATTTACTTCACTTGCAGGCTTTTTTCATTAAGTATGATTGCCTCCCACAAATCTTCGTGTCTATTATCTGTGCTACTTAAACACAGGCTTTGTACATTATTAATAATAAAATCATTTTTGTTAGCAAATTAAATGTCACTCTTGCAGTTTACCCCCTCTTATGGTTGAAAAACCATCACAATTTCACCTTCACAAATGACTTTTTTCAGTGCATTCTTTTTATTTTTCAGGGTTTTATTTTCATTCAATTCCTTACATTTTCTATTCTTTTTCTCTTCTATCTGTATATCTACTGTGATTCTCCTTACTTTTCTTAATTTTTCTTCCTTGTTATATAGATAGGTAAATACCAATGATTAATACAGGTCCCGATATGACTCTTAAAATACCTCCTCCTACTGTTGCAAACCAATTGCCAATGGAAGACGCTCCTTTACCCTAAATCCCTAATACACTAGTAGTTTCTAAAGGTTCTAGTTCAGGTCAGAAATGTTCTTTGGAAATCCTTCTATCTTTTTACTGTCATCATGAATGTAAGAAAAGCTTTGTTGAGTTTTCAATTTCTTGAAGACTCCTCCTTTCTGTGCTAACAAAATATCTAAAGCTTCTTGGTCTTGCAAAACCATTGATCTAATAGCCACTAATTCAGTGTTAACAGCCCACACAGCAACAGATGTACTAGTAGCCAGTTTATCTACCACAGTTGATAACTTTCTAATTTTGCCATCATTTAAAACTACTACAGGTGGTATGGTTGCCCCGCAAATAGCTCTCACTAATTGTGTCCCATTATTAGCACTATGTGGGTGGCTATGGGGTGGTGTCATAGTTGAAGTGTCTATACCATTCACATTATACATTTTAGGAAACAATAAAGCTAAATAGTAAACACCCTCCCAATCAGCAAGTAACTGAAAATAGGCATTCACTCCACACACAAAATGAACTTCAAGAATAACTTCCTATTCTTCTGTTAAGATTTGAACAGGTCCTCCCAGAACTTTGAATGTGTATTCACAATTGCTTATCCCAATGGGTCTCTTACTAAACTGGTTCCTCCTTTTGTGAACACATAGGTGGTCATTACGACCTCGGCGGTCTTTTCCGAAGACCGCCGAGGGACCGCCAGTGCTGGCGGTCTTCCGCACGGGCCATTATGACCGTTGGCAGCGCTCCGTCCTTTTACAGACGGAGAGCCGCCAACAGCCATACTGGCGGCAGGCGGGGAAGTGGGGGTAGCTCCACCTCCACCGCCACGCCAACAGAACACCGCCCAGCGAATCACGTCCTGATTGTTGGCGTGGCGGTGTCGGCGGAGCTGCCCCCATGGGTCCCGTTCCCTCCCGGAGGATCACCGAAACAGGTAAGGTGATCGTCCGTTAGGGAAGGGGGGTGGGGGGTGTTGTGTGTTGTGGGCATGCATGGGGGTGTGCGTGTGTGTATGTTGAGGGGGCGTGTGAGTGCGTGCATGAATGCAGGGGTGTTGTGTGTATGTGAATGAGTGCGTGCATGGATGCGGGGGTGTTGTGTGTATGTGAATGAGTGCGTACATGAATGCGGGGGTGTTGTGTGTATGTGAATGAGTGCATGCATGAATGCAGGGGTGTTGTGTGTATGTGAATGAGTGCATGTATGCCTGCATGCGTGTAGAAATGTTGGGGATCGGGGTGGGGAGGGGGGTGGCAGGGGTGGTGGGGGGGTAGGGGAGGGAGTCGGGGTGGGGGTGACCCCTATCAGCGCCAGGGAAGGGATTCCCTGGCACTGATAGAGCTTACCGCCATGGATTTCATGGCAGTCCCAAACCGCATGAAATCCATGGCGGTAAGCCGGGTCAGGCGGGTTGTGATACCGCCGGCGGTATTGTGACGACCGCCGGGCGGAACGGTGAAGCGGCGGTTGGCCATGGCGGTAATCTCATTTTTTAGACCGCCAGCCTGTTGGTGGTCTTACCGCCGCTTCACCGCCGTCCGCCAGGGTCGAAATGACCCCCATAATTTCCTTTTTTGTCATCTGTCTAATTTTAATTTAGGGTATACCACTTTCTTCTTAGATTCCTCTTCCTCTTCCCTCCAAACATTTTTTAAAACATCTTCCTCCTTCCTCCTTTCTCCTTCTTCCCTTGCTCACTGTGCCAAACTAGCCAGGCTGATGAGGGGTGATACCTCTAAACCAGTCCCAGATGCTTAATGCACATTGTGTGTGCAGAATCAGGCTTTTTGTTCTGCACGCGCAATGGAGCGGAAAACCTCGCTCACAGCTGTTCCTCTGAGGTTCGGCTCTCTTCCGCGAGGGCGTGCGCATCTCAGGAGCAGAGCATCGGTAGAGACAACTGGTCGTGTTGGGGGAGCGACAGGCTGCACTGCGCTGCGCTGATGGGGTGATTTTCTTCATGGAAATTTCTTATCCCAATAAACCTCTTGAATCGGAGCTGGTCGAGTCGAGGTTTATTCTTCATATTAGGCGACAAGCTGTTTGTTTATCACCCCATTGCGCTCACCTGCAGTCTTGCCCACGTGCTGTTGTTACTGGGTGCTGTTTAATTTCGAGGAGCCTCCGGACGACCTGGTGAGGCAAAACTGAACTCTTTTTTGCTCTCTTTTTTTTTCTTGTGGATCTTAACAGAAGGTGTGGCCACAAAAGACTTTGTGGGTTAAGGAAAAGTTGACAGCCATCTTTAAACAGGTTTCCTTTCCATAGTTTCATCGTTTTTTTTTACTGGAAAGTGCCTAATGTGTTATTCTTAGACTAAAAAGGACATTGAAATTTTTTGCTTTTGGCGCAGTTTTAAGTGACATTTCTTTTACTCTTCCAATGGGTCATGCAGTCAGTTAACCCCAGCCGCCATTCTTGGAAACACCTGGTGAGCCAGCTATACCATGGAAACAGTGGTACGATGCCTTTGAAACATATTTGGGTGCTTTTGGTGCATCAAGATTTAGACCTGAAAGGAAAAAATGCTTGTTGTTGCATTCATTAGGATTCAAAGGAAGATCTGTATTTAAACATTTACCTGACATTCAATTGGAGGATGGCGAAGAGTTTGATGAATATGAAGAAGCTCTCAAGAAATTAGTCTCCAGATTTGATGCCCCACCAAGTTTGGTCGTAGCGAGACACAAGTTTTTTAGGAGATTACAGAAAAACAGAGAAGACGTGAACACTCACATAACTGCCTTGAGGAAACTTTCTGCAGAATGTCATTTTGAAGCTTTCGCTGATCAGTTAATTCGTGATCAGTTCATTTGTCACTGTTCTAAAAGATCCATCAAACAAAGGCTGTTGTCCCTAGGTGACCCATCTTTAACGGACTGTATTAGAATTGCCAAGAGTACTGAAACAGCAATTAAATCTGCTAAAGAGTTGGATCATCCACAGGTGGAACAAATTAATGTGATTCAAAGAACAGACGACAGACGTAGAATGAACCTAGCTTCGTCCAGCAAAGGAGCTGGTGCTGTTCAAAAAAGTTTTTTCAATCAAACAAACATTTGTTTCCGGTGTGGTTATCCACCACATCTGAAAGGAGGGAAGAGTTGTCCTGCAAAGAATGTGCAGTGTAGATTTTGTGGCAGAACTGGACATTTTGCAAAAGTCTGTCAAAGTGTCAAAAGTAGTAACTCCAATGTCAACGTTGTCGCTGATGAGGGGGATGATAGAATGGATGAATTGATGTATGAAATCCAAGAAATGATTCTGGCTGTGGGTGAACATGACATAAGAAGTGGTAATCCTGATCACTGTATTGACCCGTACATTTTAGTTCAAGTAGGTGATAAGCACTTAAGATTGTTAGTGGATTCAGGTGCCAGGATCTCTATGATTACACAGGAGTTATTTGAACAAGAGTGGGGTACACGGAAACTGGACCCTCCAGATAGATCACCAGTATCATATGAAGGGAGGAGGATTGACTCAGTGGGTTTCTTTGAGGATGTTCTAGTTTTTAAAGGACAACGGATTTTTGTGAAGGTCTATGTGGCTGTCAAAGAAGTGAATATTTTAGGTTGATTTCACCAAGTGTTGTTCGGTATGGTATTGCGTCTACGCACGGGAGACCAGGTTACTGTTATAAGGGATTGTTCTAATGTGGAAGATTTGCTTAATGAATTCCCCAAAGTTTTGTCTGGAGAGCTGGGCAAGATTAGAGGATTCAAACATAAAATTAAAGTAAAAGACAATGCCATTCCAGTCAAGCATAAATTGAGAGGTGTACCATTCAGTGTCAGAGATGAATTGGAAAGAGAATTAGAGAGTTTAAGAATGAAGGGAATCATTGAACCTGTTGAAGCTTCTTTATGGTTGTCACCTTTGGTAGTGGCTAAGAAAACAAATGGTGAACTGAGAGGGTGCATTGACTTGAGGGCACTTAACAGAGAAATCTGGGTAGACTCTCATCCGCTGCCAAAGATCAGTGAGATGCTTTCTTGCATAACCGGAGATAAACTGTTTACTAAACTTGAATTGGCCGCTGCTTACCACCAGGTAGAATTGACACCTGATTCTCGACATTTCACTGCTTTGTTTCTCTGTGGGGTCTTTCCAGTACTGCCAAATGTCGCTTGGTCTGGCATCGGCAGCGTCAGTTTTTCAAAGAATTATGTTGACTCTACTTAAAGGCATTAACAAAGTATGTGTCTTTCAGGATGACGTGTTAATACATGCGTGTGATCGTCAGGAACATGATGTGATTTTGAGACAGGTTTTGCAAGTGTTTGATAATGCGGGTGTGTTATTGAAAAGAGAAAAATGTCAGTTTTTGCAAACGTCTTTAGAATACGTGGGGCATGTCATGAGAGCTGAAGGTGTATTTCCCAAACCTGGCCTTGTGGAAGCTATCGTAGAAGCACCGCCACCTCTGGACAAAATGGGGGTCAAATCATTTTTAGGTCTGTGTGAGTTCTATTCCAGGTTTATTGAAAATTTTGCTATGTTAGCAAGACCCATTTCTAATTTACTGAAAACAGAAGCAGACTTTGTGTGGGATGCTGAGTGTGTCGAAGCTTTCAACACTATAAAACAAAAGTTGGGAAGTGTAAGTGTTCTACGATCTTATGATCATAATTGAAAGTATTGTTTGACAGTTGATGCAAGCAAATTCGGTGATGGTGCTGTCTTGAAGCAGGTCAATGGAAACCAGGAATATACTATTGGCTTTGCGTCAAAGGTTCTTAGACCAAATAAAGTACACTATTCTGTAATAGAAAAAGAATTGTTAGCTTGTTGGTGGGCTATTGAAAAATTCAAATGTTTTCTGTGGGGAAGACATTTTTTACTCCAAACAGATCATAAACCGTTGGTTACTATTTTGAATGGTAATAACGTCAAGATAGCACACCAAGGATTGCAAGGTTTGCGGCCAGGTTGTTGCAATTTGATTTTTCTGCTGTACACATTTCTGGGGGAAAAAATGTGAGGGCAGATTATCTCTCTAGGAATCCGGTTTCTGGAGAGATTGATAAAAAAGATGACATTCAAGATGAAAATTGTTTTATTGCTGCTGTTGATTTAGAAAGTGTTGGGTCCATTTCCAAAGCGGATTGGAAAAGAGCATCTACAAATGATCAGTTACTCGCTAGAATCTTGACATACGTTGAGGAAGGTCGGCCTCATGAGAAAAGTATGGAGTTGTCTGCTCAGCCTTATTTCAAGGTATCAGGCGAACTATCTATTGAAGATGGTATTCTTTTAAGGAATGACAAAATTGTACCTCCTGAGGTCATTAGATCTGTTATTTTGGAAAATGCGCACAAAGGTCACTTGGGCTCCACACTCACCAAGAAAAGGGTGAGAGAATACTGTTGGTGGCCCCAAATGGACAAAGACATTGAAATGTTAGTCAAATGTTGTCATATTTGTTCTACCAGTGATAAAACACTGAAAACGTCTACACCTCCCCTACAACCTATTGAGTGTCCATTGGGTCCATGGTAAAAGATTGGTATTGATCTGATAGGGCCTTTCCATCTACTTCCACCTAAATTACGATATGCTTATGTGGTGGTTGATTACTTTTCCAAGTGGCCTCATGTGACATTTGTTGGTGATGCTAACTCTAAGTCAGTGGTATCTTTCCGTAAAGATATTTTTTTGGAGGAGGGTTTTCAAAAGGAGCTTGTCTCTGATAATGGAGTGCAGTTTGTGTCAACTGAAGTTGAGAGTTTTCTGAATGAATGTGCTATCAGACACTTGAAGAGTTCTCTTTACCAACCACAAACTAATGGTTTGGTTGAGCGTTTTAACCGTGTGGTTGGTGAATGTGTGCAATGGGCTTTGGCTAATGGGTGTGTAGTTGATGCGGCCGTGAAAAGTATGCTTTGGTTCTACAGAACAACGCCCCACTCGAGCACAGGAGTTTCTCCTTTTGAAGCTCTTAGAGGGAGGAGACCTGCCACTCTGTTTAGACCAGCGTGGTTATCCAAATTTGTGAAACATGCTACATGTAGGGAAGACATTGGCCTCAAGGTTGGTTCTAACATAGAGAAAGCTTAGGCTAAACAAAAAACATATTATGATAGGAATAGATGTGTAAAAAAAATTCAATTCACGGTTGGTGATTGGGTACGAGTTAAAATGCCTAGCTTTGTCAAGAAGGGTGACTCAAAGTTCTCTGAACCAATGAGAATTGATGAAGTGTGTGGTAATGCTGTTCATGTGAATGGACGCGTTTGGTGGAACGCAGGAAAAGTGGTAAAAGTCTCAGCAGATGATAGTGTTGTGCAACCTGGTGACACGCTAATTGAAGTTGCGTGAAATCTTGAAACGAAGAAATCCTCCAGTGTACAAAATCCCGGTGAGGTGGTAGACACGAGGTCGAACTCTTTGCCTGTTAGGAAAAGTCATAGAACTCATAACTTACCTTTGAGTTATCATTAAACCAGTATTTTTTTGTTTTGTTTTTGTTTTAGTAAGGATGTTACGCTATTCCATTCAAACCATGTGAATTTAGTTACCAGTGTTTTTGTTGTAAGGCAAAATGTTTGATGGTTTCTGTTTAAAAAACAAAAAAGGGAAAACTAAATGTAATATCTGGAACTCCATTGCGTGTGCAGAATCAGGCTTTTTGTTCTGCACGTGCAATGGAGCGGAAAGCCTCACTCGCGGCTGTTCCTCTGAGGTTCGGTTCTCTGCCGCGCAGGCGGGCGCGTCGCAGGCGCAGAGCGGCAGTTGAGACAGCTGGTCATGTTGGGGAGAGCAACAGGCCACACTGCGCTGCGCTGATGGGGTGATTTTTTTCATGGAAATTTCTTATCCCAATAAACCTCTTGAATCGGAGCAGGTCGAGTCGAGGTTTATTACTTCAGTATACCACTTTCTTCTTATATTCCTCTTACTCTTTCCTCCAAACATTTTTTAAAACATCTTCCTCCTTCCTCCCTTGCTCACTGTGCCAAACTAGCCAGGCTGATGAGGGGTGATACTTCTAAACCAGTCCCAGATGTTTGTTTCCTGTCCAGGGAGGACCTGGCCTAGCAGTTCAGGCTGAACTGCTCTCATGGGGAGTCGGGTCAAGAGTGATTTGCATATGGCTAGGTTCAAACTGGGGTTGCATGGTGAGCAAAAGAACGATTGATTTAACCCAGATCTGTGACTGAGGGTGAGTGTTTGAAACGTTTCAGCACTCCTTCCATCATCCTTTTGTGTTGCTATAATTTCAGGGTTTACACTGGTAGGGATTCCTCTATTAGCCCCCCCTGGTTGTCCATCCACTTTCGAAGTTAATGAAAAGATTGTGTGGGAATTTGGTAAAAGACTTTTTAACAAAGGTCACAATTTATACGTAGAGAACTACTACAATGGTGTGTAATTGTTCATGGAATTGTTCAAAGTGGACTCTGTTGCTTGTGTAGTGATGAATTGCTAGCTGCAAAATATGCAGACAGGAGAGATGTCTACATGCTGAGTACCATCCATGATGAAAGTATTTCACCTGTGACTGTTTGGGGTCAAGTTGCTGAAATGTGCAAACCTGTGTGCATTTTAGACTACAATAAGCACATGAGTAGTGTAAATAGAGTAGATTCGAGGGTGAAATCTTACACTACTGTTCATAAGGCTTACATTTGGTACAAGAAGTTGAATATCAATGTGTTTAATCTAGTAACCTTTAATGCTTTTGTTGTATTTAAAGATTGTTCCCCAGAGTCAAAGATGACATTTGTTCAGTTTCAGGAGCCTGTGATAGGCAGCCTTGTTGTAGTGGAACAGGCAAGTGTTCCTAGAGTTGGAGTGGTGGAGGATGTGGCTAGACTGAAAGATCACCAACTTGCTGATTACATTCCACCCACACCCAAAAAACAATCCCTGTAAGAGATGTAGAGTCTGTATGCTATGAAGCTTGTGGAAAGAGAATCGTATGCACTGCCTCGAGTGTCTGTCTAAACCTTGGCTGTGTGTGCTTGCATGTTTTAGACAGTGGCAACTGGTGACATTTGAAAGGGGTGGGGCGCAAAAGTTGGGGAGTAGGTGTTTTGTGTTGCATTTGAGGGGGGGTTGGGAGGATGGTGAAGTTTAAAGAACAAATCCCAGTCACAGCATTCTGAAAGTATGGGAGCGGCCTGCGTACTTAATATTAGGAAAAAAACAACCTGTGTCTATAAATTTTAAAGGCTTAAATGGCTATTGGGAGAGAAATAAACTGAAAATACTGGGGGAGGTTATTTGTTGTATTTGCATGCTCTACACAGAAAACAGTTCAGAGGCAGAAGCGTGAAATTCACAGAAAGTGATCTAAAGGCATTTTCAGATTTAACCCTAGAAGAAGGTTGTAAATATTCACAGGACCATTTGTAATATAGACTACTGACCGCCACAACTTGTTTGAGGATTCTGCCGCCGACACACTGTCAGAAAATTAAACAAACTTTTGTTTAGAAAACTGCCAGTGGCAGCCAACCTGTAAAAACACCCACTTTTCATGCCAGGGAACAACATAACATGAATTGGCTTTGAATTCAGGGACTGAGCTGGACCCGCATGTCATCATCATCAGACACAAAACTTATAAGACTACGAATTATTTAAAACTTGAAGTCAGTCTTTTCCAAGCTGAAAGGTACAATAAATCAGTCTTAAACAAATTTTTCCTCCACCGCACTATGGTGTGGCATCTCCAAGTGCTGCCTTTCCTTTTAAGCTGCAGGCGAGGTGAGAGAGGAACTTATGAACTGTGGCATCTCTGAGTGCCGAGTGCTGTCTTTACCTTTTGGCTGTAGGTGAGCTCAGGTAGTAACTTGGAAAAAACTTGTCTCAAGTCTACCACTCCCTCATGCACTTTGCCTTTACTGACACTGTGCCTTTAGAGAACAAGGGACCGAGATCAATGGCCAATCACTGCTACTACAGTACTGCGTCTCTCAGCCAATCTAGATGCTGCTCCTACTGTTATAGCAGTACCTGGATTGGCTGGGGCAGACAACCTCACTGCTCATTACTGAGACAGGGGGCTGTGGTTTAGAGTTACAGCCCCAGCTCCAGAATGCACAGGTGGAAAGACTCTCAGTGACCTCTAGTGCACATGTCAGATTGGCCGGAGAGAGGCAGCAATCCAATCCAGCATGTGCACTTGGGTCCCAGGTGCTCTGGGTACTAACTCTCTCTGACTGTGTCTGTCTATTGTTTAGCCCCACCCCCTCAGGCCTTCACTGGCTTCGCCATGACCCAGCTCAGGCTTTATACTGCTACCAGCCACAGCAGGCTGCAAAACACCTAGGCTCTCATTACGAGTTTGGAGGTCGGAGGACCGCCGCAGTAGAGGTGGCGGTCACACCGCCGTGGGCCCGGCAGAGCAGACTGCCATATTATGGCCATGGCAGTGTTCAGACTGGAACACAGCCAGGTCACCGCCAGTGCAGCTTGCAGTAGGCATCTCCAGGTCGGCAGGGAGCATGTTTCCACCAACCATATTACGAGGTCGCACACCGTCAGGATTTCCGCCGCGGTTGCCCCGCCACAAAAGCCTGGCGGAAATGAACAATATAAAAGGGGACACTCACCTTCAGAAACACAGGCACGTCCGCATCTGTCATGGAACCCGAACTGGAAGTCTTCCCAATGCTCCTGCTGGCCATACAACTTCAGAACCAGTGATGGCAACAAAGACACCAACCGTAAGTACACCCGCCTCGCACACACTGGAAGGAAGGACATTAGTACACACCCACACACAACACACACACCCGACCCATCTAGCGATGGACACATACACATGCAAACAAACATCCGTAGCAACAGACACACACCCATACGCACACTCACACACAAACCAAACACAACAAATTGCCTATATCTAACACATAGATGTGGAAGTAAAGCCAGGACAAGTTTGTTACCCTCGACACCAATGGGTCTCTGGTGCAGATATATTATACTGAAATGTGCAAATCATAAATAACTATATACAATATAGGCCTACTGGCCAGTCCAACTGTATTGTGTGCCCCAGACACACAGGGCAATGTCCATGGACCCAATTTGATTTCTGACTGTAAAGTGGCCTCCACATGGCAGGGGCATTAATGTGGCATGAAGGGGGGGTTCACCCTCTTGGGTTAGCAGGCATTGGCAGCTGGGTGGGGAGCTACAGGGAAGGTGGTTCTGATAAAGGTGGTAGCGGACAAGGATGGTGCTGTGATGGTCCCAGATGGGTCCACCACTGCCAGGGAGCATCTATCAGAGGAGGAATCCAAAGATCCCCAGTGGCACTCCCCTCACCCTCTGTCCCACTGGTCCCCTCGGCTCCGCTGGTGTCAGAATCCTGGGTCCCGTAGGCTGCAGCTTCCCTACTCACCGGTGCTCCTTCTCCTTCACCTGAGGATTCTGATGCACACAAAGACAGAGGAGGAGAGGGAGGGAGGGTGGCAGAGAAAGACAGGGTGCAATGGGTCAATGCCAACTAAACATTTACACAGAGTAACAGCATCATTATCTGCTGCTAATCCATGGCAGGCCATGCCCTCACCTATACATGCAACAGCAGTAGGACACCATGGGGAAAACTACAGCAATGTTGATATGAACTGCTGATGGTGGAATGATAGCACTCATGAACTTGATGAGGGTCATACTAGTCACACTAGCCCAGTAATTGGCACATTCTTATGGTCGTTTATGGAGACATATCCTGCACTCCTTCCTCAACAGAATCCTGCATGGGTAGGTAGCATGCCCACTTATCCATTGACATCTACCACAGAGACATCTGGGTCCACTGTGCTTATCTACACACACAGTACATGGCAGCTCATTGAGGACTCACTAATTACCTCTGTCACAGTGGTAGGCTGATACTGATGCCAATGCCCTGACACCTCAGGTGTACTGATGCTGATGGTAGGAGCTGGGCTCTAAAACTTTGTTGAGGGTGACCACACAAATCTCATATTGCAAGTAAATGCCCTCATAAGCCACTGTCTTCTTGGTATGGGCACACATCTTTGGAACCAATCCTGCCACGGTGGCTGATACACTTAGTCGACATGCATCGACCAATGACCTATGCTACCTCTCCCCACTAGTAGGCAACCCAAAGCCATACAAGCACGGCATTATCAAGGTGAGAGTGTGTACGTACCACTTGTGGATGCTGTGCTGCCCTCAAGTACCCATCGACCTCACGGTAGGCCACTGCCAAAATGCAGGCCTTTAGGGGGGTAAGAGTATGATGGGGATCCCTCCCTCATTGGGAGGACGTCCCCAGCTAGGCCTCTGTGGTCTTACGTGCCCAGCATCTCAGGACCTCCCACCGCTTTCTGCAGTGGGTGCTCTGCAGGCTATGAACCCCCAGGGTCCGCACTTGCTAGGCGATGGCACGCCAAATTCCCTTTTTCTGATGGGTGCTGACCTGCATGGGTGACACAGACATAAGGACAAAGTCATGTAGAGTGGCATAACAGGGACAGCAGTGGACATCATACATCAGACATATCTCATGACCACACTCACGTGTTATCACACCACTAAAGCTCAGACTCCTCACCCATCTCCATGCATCTACTCCATCTGCCTCGTCCCAACTCCGTTCACCCTCACACACATCACTATCAGACAGGACAGTCATATAAGACTCACATGCTGCTCTGGTGCCCCATACAACTGTCCATACAGGGTTAAGATCCCATCCAGAAGCCTCTCCAGCTCCTCCTGGGTGAAGGCAGTGGCCCTATCCTCTGCAGGACATGGCATATTGGCTTCCAGAGTCAAAACACAGCAGCGCACGCAGTGGAGGTCTTGCTTGCACGAATGTCAGGAGTCAAGTGAGCTATGCCACTGGAAATGGCAGTCATGCCCACCATATACATGACCGTCACTGCTGGCGGTGATCACCATTGGCCCCAGTCTCCCATAGGCAAAAATGTTATCCAATGAGGAAACGCACAGCAGTTGAGACCGCCTACCGCCATGGCGGCTAACGCTGGCAGAATGAGGTCACTTTAATCTGTCCTGTGCATGCAGAACAGGTGGCTGCCATTTTACAGGTAATTAGTGATTGGTATTTGAATTTTAGGTGCGTCATGGATGAAATATAGTAACTACTGCATAGGTTGATTATGTCTACACATTGAATACATCAACTTTTGAATTCTCCTCTCTCCTATTCCCAGATATGGTGCAATGTTGATAATGAGACATGCCCCTGTGTACCAGCCACTAGTCGACCTTGCTACCCTGGAAGAGAGACATGTCATACAGATGTATTGTCTGAACCGCCAGACCATCATGGAGCTGTGTACCCAGTTGGAGCTATATCTGTTGACTGCCATATGTCATCCCTATGGCATACCTCCCACAGCACAGGTGTTGTCAGTTCTCTACTTCTTTGCCTCAGGTTAATTTCAGATTACAGTGGGCTTGGCAGCAGGGATGTCACAGCCGATGTTCAGTAATGTGTTGAAGGATGTGCTGTGTGCTTTGCTCAAACATCTGCTTTGCTACACCAAGTTTCCCCAAAGTGCAGATTTGGCCACTGTTAAAGCTGCATTCTACGATTTGGCACATGTCCCTCATGTGATAGGGGCCATAGATGGCACCCACATTGCTTTGGTACCACCCAGAATAAATTAACAAGTGTACAGGAACCGGAAAAACTTTTATTCCAATAATGTCCAGGTGGTGTGTCTCGCTGACCAATATATCTCCCAGGTTACGGCCAAGTTCCCTGGTTCTCTGCATGACTCATTCATTCTGCGGAACAGCAACATCCCACACATGATGGCACAATTACAGAGGGACCAGGCATGGCTCATCGGTATGTATCCAATAGCATGTGTGCCCTGTAATCTCACCTCTTTTCACAATCTGCCCTGTGTCATTGCATTTCGGTACCACATTTTTCAGAAGGAAACCTCAAAAGTCCTACCACCCAGGGTTTCCCTATTTATCCTGATGAAATGTTGCCCCACTTTTTGTTGCTGGGTGTAGTGCTTGTAACAGGAAATGATCAATCAAACATAAATGAGCGTCCTCGCAAAGGGACCCCCCTTGAACTTGGTTTGATTTGTTCTGCTGTGTGCAGTAGGCCCATCCACACAAGTGAGTTACCATTTTTATGAGGAGATTTGCGGAAATCTGAGATGGAAGGACGTTTGTGGCTCCCTCTGGATTCTAGAACATTCGATCACAGAAATGTGAGGAAAATGTGTTTTTTTATCAAAGTTTGAGGTTTGCAAGGGATTCTGGGGAACAAAACATGGTAAGTGCCACACAAGTCAGCACACCATACATATCCCTAGGTTTTTAGTTTCTTAAAAATGTACAGGTCTGCAAGGTTACCCTAGGTGGGATCTGAGCTAGGATCCAAAATCTAGAGCTACCCACATTCACACCCCGTTTGCGAATGCAAAATGCTTTCATACATCTGGCCCATAATGAGTGCAAATGGTTATAAAATTCATTTTACATTCATATCATGAGTTAAAGAACTAGAACTTGCTCAAGGTTGCACAACTTTCAGAGAAGGTGAAGTCTCGGACATGGTCCTCTTTGCTGTTCGCTTCACCAAGTTCAGAGCAGATCCTTTTGTTTGTGGGAGTTGCTCTGGTGCCACTGCCATTGGGAGCTCGGAGGGGTTCCTCACAGAAAGCAGCGGCATGGATAGTGGGCAGTAGAAATAAGTTTCAAGATCACCTCATAGCATGAAATGTCAAACTAGGTCTTTTTCATAGGATCACAGACATGGTGAGTCGCAGGTGGAAAGTGGAGCATAACCACATAAAGGCCCTCATTACAACCCTGGCGGCCGGTTTTAAAGCGGTAGTAACAAAAATGGGATCACGACCACGGCGGAAATCGCCAACACAGACAGCCACTTTAACACTCCAACCGCCACGGTGGTAGCAACAAACACTGCGGTGACCACAAACAGACAGGCGGAAGACAATGTACCGCCCACCACATTACAACCCGCCTATCTGCCAGCTTTTCCGGGGTGGTATCAACGCCATCAAAAGCACGGCGGAAACAGTGTTTGGAAGGGAAACCACTCAATGCTCGACACTCAAGGAAGAACCAGGACGCCATGGAGCCCGAGCTGCAGGTCCTGCCGATGCTGGTCTACCTTCTCATCTACCAGGAACATCAAAGATGGCGGTGACGATGACGGTGAGTACTGCGCCTAGTACACAGGGGAGGGGGGAGGAAAAAGAGAGTGACACACACATGCAACACCCCACCCCCACCCTCACCTACAACACCATACACACAAACTGATCCAACAACATTACAGATACGCCCCGTAACTGCCTGGAAGAACACAAGGACAAAAGAAATTGAGTCAAACCAGTGATATTTTCGAAATAGGCAGATATACTGTAGATTTTGAAAAACAGTATTTACACAAATATACAGTAGATACAGAAGTCCGTACGTTGTCCTTCACAAATGTTCGTGGGCCACTGGGCCAAAAATCATGGGCCAAGCCCACACTTGACTCCTGCCTCAATACGAAGAGAACACTGCAGGGGCATCAGGTTGAAAACACACAGGCACCTCAGGGATATGGTGTGGGGGGCACCTCAGTCGGAAGACGGAAGAACGCCACTGTTCCTCGAGGGGGCTCCATGCCCACAGCGATGTCCTGGGGAGTGCAAGGCCACAGTCTCTCAAGTGGGTGGTTTGCCCACTGCTTGGCCCTGGGGAGTGCAAAGCCACAGTTTCTCAAGTCTCTCAAGTGGGTGGTTTGCCCACTGCTTGCTCCTGGGGAATGCAAAGCCACAGTCTCTCAAGTTTCTCAAGTGGGTGGTTTGCCCACTGCTTGGTCCTGGGGAGTGCAAGGCCACAGTCTATCAAGTGGATGGCTTCTTCTACTGGTTCTGAAGGGGGCATTGTTACCAGTGTGCTTCATCCTGCCAAGGATAGGGTGAGTGGATGCATCGCTCCACTGGTTCTGGAGGGGGCTTGGTGCCCAGAGTGCTTCATCCTGGCAAGGATAGGGTGAGTGGATGCCTTAATCCACTGGTTCTGGAGGGGGCTTGGTGCCCAGAGTGCTTCATCCTGCCAAGTATAGGGTGAGTGAATGCCTCAATCTACTGGTTCTGGAGGGGGCACTGTGCCCAGTGTGCTTCATCCTGCCAAGCATAGAATGAGTGGATGCCTTAATCCACTGGTTCTGGAGAGAGCTTGGTGCCCAGAGTGCTTCATTCTGCCAAGGATAGGGTGAGTGGATGCCTTAATCCACTGGTTCTGGAGGGGGCTTGGTGCCCAGAGTGCTTCATCTTGCCAAGGCTAGGGTGAGTGTATGCCTTAATCCACTGGTTCTGGAGAGGGCTTGGTGCTCAGTGATGCAGTACTTGGGGTGTGCCAGCACACATTCCCTCACCTGGGTGTCTGAGGCACGAGATTTGCAGGGAACAGGTAGCATGATAGTTCATGGAGGCAGGGCTAGACTCCATCCTGTGGTGGCTCAGGCTGCTAAGTGGTGGTAGTGCCGGTGCTGGTGGGAGTGCTGCCAGTGGTGGTGGTAGGCTCCACCCCGTCTCCTGCAGCCTCGGACAGCCGCCTACTGGGGCTGCTGCTGCTGGTAGTGGTCCTACTGTCAGCGGTGCTGGTGGCGGTCTTGCGGCAGTGCTTGTGGGGGCTGCTGGCGGTGCTGGCGGTGGTGCATGTGCCGGTGCTGCCAGTGGTGGAGGGAGGCTCCAGCCCTTCTCCTACAGCCTCAGAAGGCTGCCCACTGGGGATGCTGCTGCTGACAGTAGTGGTGGCAGAGGCGGTGCAGGTGGCGGTGCTTGCGGCGGGGCTGCTGGCGGTGCTGCACGCAGTGCAGGTGGCGGGGCTGGCGGTTCTGTTGGTAGGCACCAGGGCTTCACCTGCATCCTCTGTCGGCTGAAGTGCCTTGTCTTCGATTTTCTTCCCCTTCCTTACCTTGACAGATGCTGTTGTGCCCTTGGCTCTGTCAGCTGGAGGTTTGGAGGAGGCCTTGCTGGGTGGGTCGTGCTCCTTGCCCTTGCTGCATGCTGGCCCCTTCTTCACCTTGGCAGGTGGCAGAATGGTTTAATCCTTTGCAGGGGTTGGTGGTACACTGGCTTTCCTGACGGGTGCCCCCTTTGAGCCTCTGGGAGTTGCAGGTTCCACACTGGACGGCAACTTGGTGGCTGAGGTGCTGGGCTGGGTTCTGGAAACCCTGGCCCAAGGGGAAGGACGGGGGGAGGGGGAGGGAACAGGTCAAAGTTTGTCAGGAAAGTTTTTTAGACACACTGGGGTGGGAAGAGGGAGAGGGTTTGGGAGTGGAGGAAGAGGGAGTGGTTGTAGGAGGTGTCTGTCTGCTGAGTTTGGGTGAAGGTGCATGGGCTGGATGCTGTTGTGAGGTGGATGGTTGTTGGATGAGTGGGTGCTTGCATTTGTGTACTTTGGGAGGAGGGGTCCCAGACACACTGGGAGAGGACACAGGGGACTTGTGTATGGTTGTGGGGGTGGTGACTGCTCATGAGGGGTGTGTTGTGATGGGCGTGCTGGTGATGGAGGTAGTGCATGAGGATGTAGTGCATGCAGGTGTGAGTGGAGACGCTACTGGGAGAGAGGTGGACGAAGAGGAGGAGGAGGACACAGTGGAGGCAGTGGATGTTGGTGTGTCTGCATGGGTATAGTGCTTGTGTGAGTGCCTGTGAGATGAAGTGTGGTGCTTGTGTTTGCCTGAGCCACTTTTGTGTGTTGATTTGGGTGACTTCTGGTCTGAAGTTGTGCTTGGGATAGGCTGGGGTTGAGGGGATTGGGACTGGGTAGAGGAAGTTGGAGGGGGAGGCTAGACACAGGGACAATGGCTGCCATCAGTGCTGAGGCCAGAGCCTGAAATGCTGTCTGTTGGGCTGCCACACCAGAGTGAATGCCCTCCAGGTATGCATGTGTTTGTTGCAAATGCCTCTTGATACCCTGAATGGTATTCAGAATGGTTGACTGACCAACAGTGAGGGATCTCAGGAGGTCAATAGCCTCCTCACTGAGGGCAGCATGGCTGACTGGGGCAGGGCCTGAGGTGCCTGGGGCGAAGGAGATGGCCACCCTCCTGGATGAGCGGGCACTGGAAACGTTGAGGGACTGCTGGGATGGCGGTGCTGGTAGGGGGATGGCGGCTGTACCTGTTGATGGGGTGGGCATAGAGGTGTCCGCCACCACCAGGGAGCTTCCATCGGAGGAGGAGTCACTGTCTGTGGTCTCCCCTCCTGTCCCCGTCGTGGTGATCCCTTCGCCCTCTGTCCCACTGGTGCCCTCACCCTCGGTGGATTCAGCCTCTAGGCCCATGTAGGATGCAGCTCCTTCCGTCGCCGGTGCCTCTGCTCCTCGGCCAGATGATGCTAATGCACATAAGGACAGGGTGACAAAGCAAAAAGGGGGGGAGAGACAGAGGATACACTTGGTCAATGCCAGCAACACCACTACCGTTGGCGTACACAACACACAGGGAGCAGCCCTATGCACTAGGCCTTGCCCAACCAGTTACTGAGATAGTCACCAGCCCATGGGGTACAATGCCTAACGCCATCACCTGCACCCCAGAAACCCAAAGGACCCTGCCCAGTAGTAGATGCCCACTAACACTATTGGGGTAAGTGTGCTTCAGAGCCTGCCCAACAAGTGACCTTCCCTGCCATCTTCGCCCTGGCCTAGGGCCACCCAAAGCCCCCACCCAGGTAACCCTTAACGCACGTACAGCAGGAGTCAGATTCTGTGCTCACCCCCTTGTGGCTGCTGTAATGCCTTTAAGCGCCCATCCAACTCCAGATAGGCCACCGCCAGGACGTGGAACATCAGGGGGGTCATGGTGCGACGGGCACCCCTTCCTCGTTGGGAGGCCAGCCCCAGCTGGGGCTCCGCCGTCTTCTTTGCCCAGCGGCGCAGGTCCTCCCACCTCTTGCAGCAGTGGGTGCTCTGTCTGTCAAAAACCCCAAGGGTTCACACCTCCTTGGCAGTGGCACGCCAAATACCCTTTTTCTGGTGGGGGCTGACCTGCAGGGAAAAGACAGCAGAAAAGGGAATTAATCACCCGTCCGGACCGTCACACTCGTGGCCCACAAGATCCCTCCCATTCCCTGATGCACATACATTGACCACCTTACATGCAGCACTCTGGCCAGGACACCTCTGCCTCCCCCTACATGTGGCTTACACACACAGCACTCCAGACATTCATGGGCCACGCATCATGCTCACAGTGTACTCACCTGTTTCTATGGAGGACCGTAGAGTAACATGTACTGGGGTAGGACCCCATCCACCAGTTTTTCCAACTCCTCCACAGTGAAGGCAGCGGCCCTTTCCCCAGACACATAAGCCATTGTCGCTTACAGACACAGGTCACAGCAGCACTTGCAGTGTAGGTCCTCTCCTGTTGATGGCCAGGTAGCAAGTGAGTGAATAGATAGAAAATGGCGGTCATGTCTGCGGTGGTGCATATCGTCACCGCCGGCGTACATCGCCATTGGCTCCTGGAACCCATAGGGCCCAATGATAACCAATACGAAGTTGCGCGGCGGTCATCAACCGCCTACCGCGACGCCGCACAACGCCAGCGCAATTACCTCATTTACACTTGTCACTCCTCACAGGTCAGGCATATGCCATTTCAGGGGGCCACAGGGCCTGGCACCTAACTGCATCACAGCAGACATTGGCACAGCAACTGATTTTCGGATTCACAATTTGTTTCTGTAAAGTAAATAAATCAGCATTAGTGCAATAGATGTGGCAATAAGACCCTCTGCTCACCGTTCTCTTCATTAGGCTTCAACCGCTGAGGCAGAATATGAGAGAGTGGCATCCTCCGGTGTACAGACCCCTGGTGGACCTTGCAACAATGAAGGAAAGACACATTATCATTACCTACAGACTTGATCGTGCCACAATCCGGGAACTGTGTGCCCAATTGGAGCCTGATCTGATGTCAGCCATCCGGCAGCCCACTGGTATCCCCCCTCTAGTGCAAGTCCTGTCAGTGCTCCATTTCCTGGCAAGTGGTTCCTTCCAAACAACAGTGACCATGGCATCAGGGATGTCTCAGCCAATGTTCTCTAACATGTTGACCAGAGTGTTGTCAGCCCTGCTGAAACACATGCTCAGCTACATCGTGTTCCCCCAGGTGGAGGATTTGGCCACAGTGAAAGCTGACTTTTATGCCCTGGGACATATCTCCAACATCATAGGTCCCCCCCCCCCCCCCCCCCACAGAATTGAGCAAATTTTCAGGAATAGGAAAAACTACCACTCTATGAATGTGCAGATGGTGTGTTTGGCGGACTAGTACATCTCCCATGTGAATGCCAAATACCCTGGCTCTGTGCATGATACCTTTGACTTGAGGAATAACAGCATCCCATATGTGATGGGCCAACTCCAGAGGCACCGGGTGTGCCTAATAGGGGAGCCCAAGGTCCCCACCCAGTATATATTGGTGTATTGGTGTGGGGTTGTCCCTAAGGGTGACTGTGTGTCTAACAGATATCCCTCGATATTTGCAGCTGACTCTGGTTACCCCAACCTCTCATAGCTACTGACCCCAGTGACGAATGCCAGGACAAGGGCAGAGGAACATTACAATGAGGCACATGGGCGTACAAGGCGGATTATAGAAAAGAACTTCGGCCTCCTGAAGGCCAGATTCCGGTGCCTCCATCTGACAGGTGGAGCCCTGTACTACTCACCCAAGAAGGTGTGCCAGATCATCATTGCATGTTGCATGTTGCTCAACCTGGCCTTGAGACGCCAGGTGCCTTTTCTGCAGGAGGATGAGCCTGGTGATGGTCTTGTACCAGCGGTGGAGCCTGTGGACTGTGAGGAAGAGGAGGCAGAGGAAGAAGATGTTGACAACAGGAGCAACATAATTCAGCAGTACTTCCAGTGACACACAGGTAAGACATTGTATGTTCAATTTACATTTCAGTTATCTGTTGGACATTGTACAAGGCAGCCTCTTACCTGATGTCTCTGGCCACTGACTTTACCCTTTGCCATCTCTATTTTCAGATCCCTGTGCTCCACTTTGGCTCCTGCTATGTGTACTGCTGCCCATCCAAAGGTCATTAAAAAGTATATTTCACTGTACATTTGGGTTTCTATGCTTTGATTATGTTTTACTGATCCATTTTTGAATCATTTGACAGACTTCAGATTTGTATTTGTTCCAAGGGTGTTTATTTCGGTGCTCATAAGTAGAGGGGGATGTGCAATGGGCTGGGGTGATGGTGGAGGAAGGTCCAGTTAGAGTCCAGTCTCTTGGTATCACAGGTGCATTGTCCAAGGGGGCCTGGGAAGTGGAGCAATGGCAGTTAAAGGTGGACAGGGTGACAGAGTGGGACGGAAGGGTGACAATCAGGAGAGCCTTATTTCCTGGCGGGTGTCTTGGCAATGTTCTCTGGCTTCTGCCTGGATCGTAGGGACCGTTTGGGGGGTGGTTCTCCTTCTGCAGGGGGTGGGGTGCTGGTGGACTGTTGTTCCTGTGGCGGGGCCTCCTGTCCACTAGCGCCGGTGAAGGTGGAAGACTGTTCATCGGTTTGGCTAGTGTCAGGGGCCCGTTGTTGTGTCACTGCCTCCCTCATGTTCTTGGCCATGTCAGCCAGTAGCTCTGCAGTGGTGACCAGGATGGTGTTGATGTTTGTTAGGTCATCCCTGATTCCCAGGTACTGTCCCTCCTGCAGCCGCTGGGTCTCCTGCAGCTTGGCCAGTATTTGGCCCATGGTCTCCTAGGAATGGTGGTATGCTCCCAGGATGTTGGAGAGTACCTCGTGGAGAGTGGGTTCCCTGGGCCTGTTCTCCCCCTGTCGCACAGCAGTCCTCCCAGCTTCCCTGTTGTCCTGTGCCTCAGTCCCCTGAACAGTGTGCCCACTGGCACTGACCCCAGGTCCCTGATCATCCTGTGTTTGTGGGGTTGCCTGGGGTCCCTGTAGTGGTGGACACACTGCTAATTGACTTGTCCTGGGGACAGAGGGATGGGCCCCGCTGGGTGGGTGCTGTGCTGGTGTTTCCTGAGGGCGGAGGCTCTGTGGTGGTTTGGGACTGTGGCAAGGGAACCGAATGTCCAGAGGTTCCGGATGGGCCAGGTTGGTCATCCTGATCCAGGCGTGCAGAGCTGCTGTCGTCACTGTGGGCCTCTTCAGGGGGAGACTGGATGTAGCTGGCACCTGAGTGACGTTGAGTAGGGGCCCTGTGGGGATGCAAATGCATTGTTAATGTATCTGCGTGTGCTATCTTGTGCATGGGTGTGTTTCCCTGTATGATTGTGATTTCCCTGTCAGCTTGGCCTTGTGTTCGTGGTGGTTTTGTGGGCTGGGTGAGTCTCTGTGATGGGCATGCTGTGGTGATGGGTGTCCACTCAGGTCTGTGATGGGTGTCCATGCATTGGTGTAACATGCAGGGCTTGATTTTGGGATGGGTGGGTTGTGATAGTGGGGTATATGTGAGGTGGTGGGGTGATGGGGGTGAGGGTAGGGGTAGGAGTTTGTGATGGTATGCAGGTAGGGTGGGGGGGATAAAGTAGTTAAGATTTGACTTACCAGAGTCCAGTCCACCTGCTGCTCCTGCAAGGCCCTCAGGATGCATTATTGCCAAGACTTGCTCCTCCCATGTTGTTAGTTGTGGGGGAGGAGGTGGGGGTCCACCGCCAGTCCTCTGTACAGCTACCTGGTGTCTTGCAACCACAGAAAGCACCTTCCCCCGCAGGTCGTTCCACCTCTTCCTGATGTCATCCCTTGTTCTTGGGTGCTGTCCCACGGTTCTCCGCTATAGCTCCATCTTCCTCGCAATGGACGTCTGCTGCACCTGTGATCCGAATAGCTGTGGCTCTACCCGGATGATTTCCTCCACCATGACCCTTAGCTCCTTCTCTGAAAACCTGGGGTGTCTTTGGGGTGCCATGGTTGTGGTGTGAGTATATGTTTGAGGGTGTGTGGGGTGATGTGTTGGGGTGTGTGGTGTGAGGTGTGTGGATGGTGTATGGGTGATGGTGTTTTGTGCCTCTGATTGAGTGGGTGCTCCTGCTTTGTGTCTCCCTCAGTTAGCAATATTTTTTTTGTCGTGCAAGGGGTTGTGGGTAATGTGGGTGTGTGTTTTATATTGGATTGGGTGTGGGGGTGTGTATGTGTGTCAGGTGTGTGTAGTATAAATTGTCCAATGTGGTGGTGTTTTGTAAAGGTGTGTGTATTTTGAGCGCGGTGGAGTGTACCGGCAATGCTTTATTGCGGTTGAAAGACCACCGCAATGATTTGTGGGTCGTGATACTGTGGGCGTATACCTGTTGGCGTAACAGTGTGGGTTTGGATATCACCAGTTTATCACTGACGTTTGGTGTGGCGGACTTGTGTGTGTGTGTCTGTATAGTGGTGGATTTCTGAGTGTGGGTCATAATACCAGTGGCAGAATACCGCCGCGGTCATGGTATGTTGACGGCCATCAGCACGGCGGTAGGCGGCATTTACCGCCAGGGTTGTAATGAGGGCCAAAGTCTCCAATCCATGATGGTGGTCTGTCCATTGACGTCATATGAACTTCCCATTTTCAAGATGTTTTCTCTTCCTGTGAGATCAGTTCCTGATTTCAGCATGCCCTTGAAATGGGTAAACATATTGCATTACAGTTTGTTCCCTGATTTTTCTCTGTGCTTAATACTCCCTTGCTGTAATTTTTATCCTGCAGTTTTCTTAACCAAATCCTTGAGATTTTTCCTTTTCTTTTGTCTGGTGCAGCTTTTCCTATTCTTGTTATTTTCCACAGCCATTTCGATGTGGCTTTCTGGATTATCTGACTCCAGACTGGACCTATTATCCTGCTTGGCTATTTCCTCCCCCGATTTCAGTGGAGTTCAGTGCTTTGCTGATTATCAACAATCTACATCATCAATCAAAATCTGCATTGATTGTCAAAGAAGTTTTTTTCCCTTGTGGACTTTTCCATCTAGCGTTGACCTTTTAAAGGAAGCACCTGGTGCTTTTCACGTATATTATTCTATGCAGTATGACATCGTGGCTACTGGGCGGTGCCCCTTTTCCCTGGGCACTCTTAAAGAGCACACAGCAGATCTACAGAATATTCAGTCCTTGACAACCTGTAATTATAACTGATTCAATCAGTTTCCCTTTGAGAGCAACACGGTTTCTTAACTGGTGCTTAGCCAGAGAGAATGCAATTAGATGTCTTAAATGGTGCAAGTGGAGTATCAAGTTCCAACGCTGTATATGCCTCCTTTTACATTTTCCCCAAAAAGTCAAGATTCCACAATCTGTGTGTGGAAACAATGGGGAAGGTTTCAGAGTGTCTCAATGTATTTTGGTGCTCCGGGCAAGGTACGTATTTTACATCCCAGGCCCCTTTGTATCACTCTCCAAGCTTGAGTTGCTCCCATCCCAAGGTTATCCTCATATCAAGCCACTAATATTTTCAGCTGACTTCTTCTACTAAGGGTAGAAGGAGCTATTCTCACCCACAATTTGGTGTTCTAACCTATGACAGGGCTATGTTTTGATGGTGCATTATTTGCATCACATATTACTATTGGTATACTAAGAGTTTAGTTATATGCAGCTCCACCACTGTTGTGATTCGTTAACAATGTACCCAAGGCCTCGCCTTCAGCTCTGCTTCTATACTACCATTGGAATGTGCAAATATGTCTTCCAAAAATCTACCTTAACACTTCACATTATGCCTCCTGGGGCCCAATTATTTCTGCAAACCTAACAAAATCAATATTGGCACTTTGTTCTCTCGTCTAACAAAATTAACAAAGTGGCTGGGAAACATTATAACATTCTTAATTCTGGTTTCTGCAAAATTACTCCCCTCATCAATCTCCAGTCATTTGGACTTAACATTTTAAACACTGCCTGGTGCACACTCAACCTCCAATGAATAGCGACATCCTGCCTAGTAGCCTTCAAACTTACCTCTTATCATTGGCCATCATCCATGTGGTACTTGTAATCTGTGAAAAATAAACCTAGCTCCGCAGTGCGAATTTGGGGTCTATAATCTTTGCAAAAAATAGACACACCTACTGCAGCTCTGCCCACGCTGAGAGGTTCACGTTTTTGAGATCAAGGATATATTTGGAAATTTCAAGGAATCTAAGCTAAAAAATCAGGATGCTTGCTCATGGAAGACACGTTTCCTTGAACTACTTATTGTATGTATATCAAACAGAAATATATAAATATTATTTACCTTTTAACTTCTGTAGACCCGTACTTTATCTACTGGAACACGGGGGCCCCTACTGAATCATTATTGGAATGTGGGGAGGCCCCCCATTGAGTCATTACTCAACGCTGGGGACTTGGGCCCATATTTATACTTTTTGACGCAAAACTGCGCCAACGCAGTTTTGCGTCAAACAAATTAGCGCCGGCTAACGCCATTCTGAAGCGCCATGCCGGCGCTGTATTTATTGAATGACGTTAGCCGGCGTTAGCCGCCGGCGCCGTCTGGTGTGCGTTAAAAAAAACGACGTACACCAGGCAGCGCCGGCGTAGGGGGATATGGAGCTTGGGCGTCAAGAAATGGGGCAAGTCAGGTTGAGGCAATTTTTTCGCCTCAACCCGATTTGCGCCATTTTTTTTCACTCCCAACCCCCATAGAAATGACTCCTGTCTTATCAAAGACAGGAGTCATGCCCCCTTGCCCAATGGCCATGCCCAGGGGACTACTGTCCCCTGGGCATGGTCATTGGGCATAGTGGCATGTAGGGGGGCACAAATCAGGCCCCCCTATGCCACAAAAAAAAAAAAAAAAAACACTTACCTGAACTTACCTTAATGTCCCTGGGATGGGTCCCTCCAGCCTTGGGTGTCCTCCTGGGGTGGGCATGGGTGACAGGGGGTGTCCTTGGGGGCATGGGGGTGCACCTGTGGGCTCCTTCAGAGCCCACAGGTCCCTTAACGCCTGCCTTTTGCAGGCGCTAAAAAACGGCGCAAAAGCGGCCGTACATCATTTTCTTTGACCCGCCCACTCCCGGGTGTGATTTTTGCCCGGGAGTATAAATCCCACGCACATGCCTCGGAGTCGATTTTTTAGACGGGAACGCCTACCTTGCATATAATTAACGCAAAGTAGGTGTCCACGCTAAAAAATGACGCTAACTCCATGGACTTTGGCGCTAGACGCGTCTAACGCCAAAGTATAAATATGGAGTTAGTTTTGCGTCGAAATTGCGTCAAAAAAAACGACGCAATTTCGGCGCAAACGGAGCATAAATATGCCCCCTAATCTTTTTTAATTATTACCTTTTCTAAGGAGTCGCTGACCCCCCTGAGGAGACTTTGCGGTTCTCCAGGGGTCCCCGTACCAGAGTATGGGAACCACTGGTCAAGGGTAAAGAAGAAAAACAAACTATGAGTGACACTGGTCATATTAATAACCAGATTTGCAGTAGCACACTACCATTTAGACCCCCTTTGTGTATACATCAAGACAGATAACTGCCCAGATTTTAATTGCAATAATGAAGTTCTTTAACTAACCCATCTTCACAAAATACTCTACTCAATTAGTTTTCATTAGCACTTGGTGCAGTCACAAAATAAGACAACTGCATTCTATATTTTCACATATCACCTGCAACTTGGGCTCATAACTGCTGAGAGGGTAACTAATAGCCGTTATTGCCCGCATATGTAGGAGGTAACACTTAAGTAGCATATTGGACTGTTGGGAGCTCCCTTAGAGACATGAAGTGGCTCAGGTCCAATAATAGCTGGTTCAAACTTTCTGCTCCAACATGTAAATGATTAGTATCTGTTGTAGTTGTATGTTGTAGTGTTCAATTTAGAACGTTTTACTCTCAGTTGGTACAATATTCTAATAGCTTTATAACTCTTCTGGCTCGAGCTATGGCAATCATTAGAGGCCTTCTGCCTCATTATGGGCTCTTCCCTTACACAAACAGAAAAACATATTATATTTCTATTAAAGGACAGCAGTGTGTTTAGGACAAAATATAATTGGTGTCAAATATAATATAGTGTTAATGTTAACTTTGATGTGTTTTTTGATTTTTGTACTTCTATAGCCGAGTATATTGGCCAAATAAATATTGACTTTAAAATAGTGCTAGGGAAACTGGAGTAGATGTTCCTGGGCCAAAGGTCACCTCGTTATATATTGCTTTCACAAAGATTGTAGCTCTCCTCTCATGGCCCCTCCAACCACTCACTATGGCTTGGCTTGTCCCTCTAAGAACAGTGTGTAACGAAGGGAAGTAGAGATTCCTCTTCCATCACCACACATAAGTTACCAAGGCATAAAATCGGCTCAGCCGATGTTTAAGGTCATGTCATTAGTACCACAATTACTGAAATATATTTTAAAAAGCTCTTATGGTGTTTACATTTCCACAGCTCAATCTGTCTGGCTCACCTCGGTCGGCATTTGCTGCTACCCTTCCAAGAGTGGCAGGAGGGTGTTTTGAAGCGGTGATTGGTGATTGACAGGAGGCAATCCACCCACAGCTATTCACGCAGGCTTTGCATTATCGACTTAACAGGCTGCGGATTTGTGCTCAATACTCATTGTGGAAATGATTGAACTGCTTTTGTCTTGTGTTAAGTTTTGGGTGCGTGTAGTGCAGCTCAGTGGCATAGAGCGGCTGCCCTAAGGTAAACTTGGGAATGGGCCCACTTGCCTTCAGTTTGGGTATTAAAAGGCAGATATAACTGGGGAGTAGTGAGTCCCTTAGACCACTGCGCTCCGGTGCCACTGCACCTGGTGCACTAGTGATAGCGACGCCCCGGGACGTCAAAAATGAGACACTGATATGAAGGGCATGCTTTGAATGCTTTTCTGTACAGAAACTGAATTGTTTTAGGCATTGGGCCACATTGTGCAAGCCATGAATTGTCAGATTCCCGTGCACCAAGCGTAGGCATGATCTCATTTATTGTGTACATACATCTGCTTAGCAGTCATTCAAAGTATTTTAATTTATGTTAACATAATGTATTTTGAATAACTCCGGAATCGAAGGACGACGTTTTTAAAGAAAAGCTGAATATCTCTCTGTCGTTTGTAGACAGATGAATTACTCACTTCTAGGCGCTGTGTTCATGGCTATGCTTGTGGCACTGAGCACTGACTGCAGTAAGAGTAACAGTAGAGGCATCCTGGCACTCGATTGTCCGGGGTCACTCGAATTCATTAAGTTTAACAATCAGAACGTGTGTTTTTTACCAGTCATCACTTTAGTCACAAGAGTTCTTGTTTCTTTGTTACAGACTAGTTGGTATAGGGAATAGCTCCGTAGCACATAAATACATTTCTCAGCTGAACAGAAAGATGTAATTTCGAAATAAGCAGGGATGTTCCGACATTTCTGTAGTATGTTGCATCGTCCTCATATCCTACACCAGGTGTCCGTCAGAGATCGTGCCTAACATTCGAGAGCATTGCTCCTTATTAAAACTATGTTGCATTTTCCACATTTCCATCATTTTGGATTTATAGCAATTTAGAATAACATATTTGGGTGGGGGTGAGTGGCCTCTGAGTGTCGGGCCGTGGCGGCTTGCCACCATTGCTTTATCTTTTAAGAGTATGAGTGCCGGTGCCCAAAGCTCAGCTCAGAAGCCGCGGCCGGTGCTATTAAATTACTGCGTAGTCTTGGCCCAGTACCAGACAGTCCCTATCCAAGGTTCCTGCTTTCTCTCTTTGCGATGGTGTTTCCGCCTTTCTCTCCGCCCGTCTTTCCACTTATGAATTTTCCCTCTCTTGCTCTGGGAAATGCCCAATAAGATAACAATAAATGCCCATACCGAGAAATGAGAGCTTAGAACCTAGCTGGCTTAGCAGACCCGCGCATGATGGAATAATATTTGTTCTAGCACAGGTGGCGTTTCGTGAGTAGCTCCATGTTATAGAATTATGAGATATTTTCTAAATCTATTCTTTTGCAGCAGTTTCACTCTACTTCATTCTGATTGGTTTAGTTTGTGAAAACCATATACCACTGTAAATGTATGACATCCTTTGCTGAGAATCCCATACAGTTGTGCCCTTTTGCATGTGGAAGAGAGCCTTTTCTTACTGGCCCTTGGCGGTGAATCTCTGCTGGATTTCTCCACCATTTAAGACTTTGAAATTTGCTGACCTGAACTTAAGTGAGTTCTTTCATAGATTTCTGTATTTTAATGGAGCTTTGCACTTTGGTTTATTGATTAATTGATCGTGACTAGTCCAATTGATTTTTGTATGAGAAACACTAAAAATAAAACCTTTAAAGACTTATCTGCCCTTCACTTTGGTAGGACCAAATGGGTTCTATATGCTAAAACTGAATTTGTCATCTAGCAGGTTCTAAACTGAGAGGCAGGTTCAGCGGGGAGCACGAGTATCAGTAAAGAGATTACCACCGCACCCGGTCATCAGTCATACAAATGATAAGAGCTGTAGTGCGATGTCACTGGCAGCAGGAACATGAGACTTGAGTGGTGACCTAAATTAAAATAGCAGGGTCCCCAAGTAGGGGAGCAGCTCAAGGGACAGAGGGGCAAAAGTTTGGGAGGCCAGTGGGGTGGTTGGGACCATTACCTACCCATTGTTTTTTGTTATTACTTAGACAGGCAAACACTGCTCAGACATGGTTCATGTCCATGCAGTCTAAAGAGGCCACCACCCACAACATAATCAGAAGGACTAGGACCCTGAGGAAATGAAAAACATCCACATTATCTCTGACTGTGGTAGCTGCCTTCAGCCCCCACAACGTGACAAGGATTGTCACACCCAAATAGGGGTGCTGAGCTCATGCACACGATGCGGCCACATATGTCAAGACCTCTTGTGGCTTCAACATGCTCCTCATTGATGCTCACTAACAGTGAATAGGTACACAACGCTATGGAACTCTCTTGCACTTATAGCGAGGTGCTGGGCCTGTGTGTCTGTGACCTGCTTTGCTGAGGGTACTCCTGGGGGAGCCTTTGGAGAATGGAAAAGGCGAAGTCTCCTCCCTTCAATACTACAAACAACAAGCATTGGTAACGCCAATAGGTCTCACCTTTGAATAGAGTTAGAAAACTTTTTAGGATTGCATAAGCTAATTGCAGATTCTGAAAAGCATCGGAAAAAAGCTAGCATTGGCAAAGCTATATGTTTTGTCTCCTGTACTGTAGGCTGATGGTTTTGGTCAGGCATTTTTGTGTAGAAAGTTAGCACAAACACAATAATTTGAAGATTTGGATTGTATTTAAAAAAGAATTGGCAAAGCCAAAAGATCGGGGCTCTTTTAGATGGCTCTCCTGTAATGACTATTACCTAAAGTCTTCACATATTATTAGAGATATACATGAGACACATGCATGTGTGAAACAGAGAAAGAGAAAATAGAGATGTGAGAAATAGTGGCAGACATGAGGAACACATGCATAGTGGGGAAAAAGGTGTTACAGTAATGCCAACGCCAGTAGCGTGAATGGCAGGATTTTGTACGATAGTGATAAACACAACAAGGAGGAGTGGAATATTGATTGATAGGACATAACAGCAAACAAGTGAAAAGGCATTGTAGAATTGCATTCCAATGTGACAGGATTCACACAAATGTGTGCAAATGACTAAGATAAATAAGTACATAAACAAAATTAGGAAGACATTTCCAGAAACATGCCAGCACAGGTTAACTCTTTTGGGACTACCCCTGCCACACAGATTAATGAAATAGTGTTGAAAAGGCCCCTTTAAACTTTAGAGTGATTAATTTCATATATTACATCTCAACTTTAAGTTTCAAATTAGTTGTCAATGCCCATAACAGGTAATACTTATTTTACAAGTTGCTAATTTGCAAGTTTGCAATTGTGTTTTGTTATGTCATAAATGGTTTAATTGTTGCTTCATCAGGGCAGAAAAACATCGAAATAAATTTTGTGGCAAATTTACAAGGAGCTTGCGCAATCCCCTGCATCATTTTTTTTGAAGCAGCGATGGTGCATTCATTGCTCCATATTTACAAAGTGAAGCATTAGACTTAATGCGTCACTTTTCTCTGCCCTGCATTATATTTTACCTGCGCTACAACCAGTTGGGTCAGTTTACGTTAATCATATGCAAGGTAGGTGTTCCCACTGAAAGTCCCACGCAGAACTGACGCATTCATATTTACAAGTTTTTCAGAAAGTGATGCATAGTTTGCAAATGTCTAAAATGTGTCAAAATTCCTATGTATCCTTAACCGCGTAAAAACGACACAGTGGCCTTTCAAAAAGGAATCTGAATAGATGAAGTCACTTTACATCTGGAATATGTCTGTATTTCACATCCCCTCTACTAATAGTGGATATACACATGTGCCAATCATGTGGAGAACCCCTTGACTAAGGGGGGGCTATGGGACCTATGATTTCATCATCCTCTACAGCAAGGCTATGTTATGTAGTGTATTGTTTGCAAGGGACAGACCAGGATTATCAGTTATCCATGGAGGAAGGGGTCACCAAGTCTAGATCTGTGTACTCTGAAAGGACAACAGGTAGGTACACACATATGGTAAGTAATACATGTTTTGCCACTTCACATTCCAACACATACCTAAATTCACTTACATCACACTGTCACAAAGTACGTCACATGCTCAGGTCTCTACATGCACATAAATACACTATGCCCACTGTAATGTGTCACAGAGACATACTGCATTCATACCATCTTACATCCAAGAACAATGTAAAATGCACCGAGCTTTATGGGCACGTTATTTTAGCCCTAGGCCTGCAGCTTGTGCCTTTTAGCCTACTTGCAATTCAATGTATTTGTTTTTATTTTCTGAGCAGAAGCTCATTTTCATTTATCTTGTATACTTTAAGCAAAGGAACTGTTTTCATTCTTTGTACTCTGACATTCTCATTCTGTGCTCTGCTCAGTGCTGTCTCAAATATGTTGCAGTTACAAAGTGGAATACGGCAATCTCTGCCTCTTCACAGAAACATGCATGTTTTACGTTAGGGCAATTTTCCTAGAACATTAGCTGTTTTATTATAAAACATCTTTATGCCCCCTATACGTTGGAGGGAGAGTTTCAGCCAGAAGTTTGCCATCGCATGCTGTCGCTTCACTGCAGCTGTCTACTGAGACTTGACGTCATTCTGTGCCTACATGACAGAAGACTCCAGTAGACTAACAGCCCTCTTCACTACTACCAAATCCAGGTATGGGGGATGGTGTCTTCCTAGGGATTCTGAAAGGCAGATGAGGGCTAACAGTGCTGTGCTCTAATATAGTACGTTAGTGGCATAGGTAAGCGATCCAACACCCAAAATGCTGACACTTTGGTGCGACTTTTCTTATGATTCACTTTTTTTGCCACCGCATTATTGTTATGTTTTATAATCCTAATCATTGTAGTACCTGCCATTTTATCTAGAACACAATTGATTCAATAAAGTATATTGAACCAATCTTTGCTTCTGTTTGTCTTTGCATGTGTGAGACAAATGTAACTTTGAGAAAAGGATGAGATCTGTTCCATCACGATTTCCCCTGAGAAGTCGCACAGATGCCACAAATCACTGCCACTTCCAGGTGCTGGTGAGGTGCTGCCAACCAGCGGAAAGAGTTAGGCCGACAGTTGCCGCGTGGTGTGGAATTAAACTAAGTTACCCACAACCTGGCGCTGTTGCCGCCCGGATCCAGCTGACTCATTGGTACAATGAGAGCCAACACCTAAGTAGAAGGTGATGTTTCACCATTTTACAGTCTTTTATATTGGTCCTAAAACATTATGCTACTTGCATCACTTAAAACTGAAGCAGCACTTCTAAATTTTGACGCATCAGTGGAATTGTGTCAGTTGTTAGGCCAACTCGGGTGGAATTGTTATGGCAAAGTTCCCACAGATGTGTCAGAAATTCTGACACACCTTGGGTCCATGGTGCCCCACATTGTAAATACAGCACATGCATGGTATTGTTACGGTTTCCTGCACATTGTAACTAATTTTGGCACACTACTGCATCATTTCTTGTATATATGCCTCTTAGTGTGTTCTATCTCATATCATGCCATTGGAAGAGAGATGCAAGTCAGTCAAAAATGCTCATATTTAAGTTAACTGGTAATTTGAAATTCACTGCGGATTTGAGTCATGTCTACCAAACCATTAGTCTAATATGACTAAGACACTGGCTTCTCAAAATGTACTTCATAATTGCAAACGAGGTTTAATCACTCCCAAATGTGTAACTTTCGAAATATAGGGATAACTTACTTCATATATGAATATTGTTGACTTGCATCTGTGATCCACCTGGCAAAACAATAATATTGATAAGTTGTTGTGCCCTAGGGTGGTGTCAAGTTACAGCTTATGAAGTTGCGAAACATGTTTTGGTAAGCTACCAAAGTAGCAGCTTGTAAAAACAAGCATTGAGAAAGCCAGCAAGTCTGGGTTTAATGTGCTTAGGCAAGGAAATACAGGAATGCATATGTGAGTACATGTAGATGAGTTAGCCATGAGAAGCCAATAAAGGTAGCGGCAGAGAGTTTAAAATAAACCCTCATGCATTGCAATGTGTAAGGATACAGTATGAACAGTTCCTGCTTTTCTGAGGCTGCTCTTCTCTCTATAGTCCCCTAATACTTTGTAGTCTGAGTGGGAAAGAATGGGAACAAACTAAGATCTGGTCCTTTGTGCTCCCTACCAGCAAACAAAAAAAATCATTTAGGACACCTGTCGCGTAAGAAAGATAAAACAGTGTGGTGCATGCCATTAACCCTTCCTCTGGAAACTTGGGTTCTGGAAACATAAGGGGAGGCGGGAACTCTTCATTTTCTTGTATTAAGCAGGATAAGCTGGATGAATGCTGCCCCACAAAAGATACCATTTACTAAGGATGCCTCAACTTCTACCTCAAATGATTTGACATGTCGTGCCATTGGACCTAATAATGCACCTGCTACAACTGTTTATGTTCATTCTGTTCACCCTGGTAGTTCAGCCCATAATTTGCCTTTCACTGAACCAGGGTATTTTCACCCTAAGGCCATTGTCACTAAAATCCATACACCAGCATCAGAGGGGAAAATGTCCTCTCTTCAGTTTTTCCACCGGAAGCTTCACCCTTTGCCATTGTGCTTAAGGAGTGTCACCGCTTAGACCATCTCAGAGTGAGAAACAACATCAACTTGTGAATAAAGTAATTCATTTGATTAAGGGGAGATTGAGTAGCATTCATTGCACTGTGATAAATGTGGTTCATAAAATTGAATTGGTTTGAAATGGGCTAAAAACAGATGTCACTGCCTGTGTTGTGATTAGTTTTAGGAAATTAAGTGATGTTCATGATCTTCTTAATAAGCTTAATTACCCTTTTTTGAGGTCATCTAGAATTCAGGTGTTTCCCTTGGCATATTTCTATAGATCCAATTCCTCCATCAATGTAGAAGCCGAAGATAATCCTAGACTAGCAACCTCATTATCTTACACCGTGCCAGTCACAAATAAAAATGCTGTGATCGCACTGCCTGACATTATAGATTGCCAAATACCCAAGGTGTTGCAAGATAGTAAGATTCTTGATGTTTCTAATTCTAACACTTGGATTCCTGATGTTGTCTGGGCCTAGCCAATGACACCCAATTCTGTACCTATTTCTTCTCATAATGGAACTCTGTGCCCAATAACTACAACTAAGGAGGTCCCTATAATGACCACCACCTCGCTTCTAACTTACAAATTTGCTTCTTGAAATATAGCGAGGCTGAGTGCTAAATTGAACAATACTGATTGGTCGGGACTAAGAGAAGGATTTGATTTAATCTACTGTCAGAAAAACATAGGCCATGCATCACCAACATACAAATGGCTTCACCCAATGTCATACTCCTGCAATTGCAGTAAATCTGGTAGAGCAAATGGAGGGCAGCTCACATTGGTGCCTGTTACATTTCCAGGGAGAATCATTAGGTCTTTTTAGCATTTACTGCATTACCAACTTTTTTTATTCAAGCATATTTCAAGAGAGTTTTTATTGATTCATTTTTTTAAATTATAATTTTGACAGTCACAGTGCTGATATTGTTTACTTGAGCAGGGAGACTGACGTTTTTTAAATACTCACAATGTGTCTGTCCCAATAGTTTGGATGGGGTACTTTAAAATTTGTCATTGTCCGCTATCAAGCAATTCATCCTGTGTGGTTTTTGATTAATCCAGGGGGTATTAACATATTTTGCCATATTGATTATGGTGAGGCTTTAAACTTGCTTGTTGTTAGGTCCCATCTGCAGTTTGCCTTTGATACTTCTTCCAACTGACTCACTTCCAGGCCAACTGTTATTGGTAGGAGTCATTTTATTATTAATTTGTATTCTCAAGGGATTTAATTAGGTGTTTCACTGACATTTCTGTAGTAGAATTGTTATGTTTAGTGATCACAATCTATTGTAATTTCAACTGTGTGTGCTTCCCCATGCACATAGAATTTACTCAAACCCCTCTGATGGTTGAGAGAAATAAGGGAATTCAGATGAAATGGCAGCATGTGTATATGTCAGGATTGTTGGTTGATCTAAATAGCAGATACTTTATGGAATATCTGGATGGGGATATTGAGGGACAATCAATTTTTAAATCCTATGATATTATGTGTGGCTCAGTCAAAAAACGTTTGACTGTCTCTTTTCGCCATCACAAGGTGAAACAAGTAAGATGGTTTGATTCACATTGCTCCAAAGCACATAGTGATCTCAATCACACAGAAGATGTGTGTCTCTTTAGGAAGGTGCACAAGAAGGCTCTTGGACACATGTAAAAACCATAAAAAAAGATTCAGTGGACTCCTTATTGGCAGCCAACACCTTAAGAGACAGTTGTGCTTTTTGATATATTGTTAATTTTCCATTTTTCAAGGACTCCACTGATTCTGGCCCATATAGTTTGACTCCTTTTGAAAAGTGGTGAGCCACTTCTCAGAGACATATTTGTGTTCTTTGACTATTGGTGAACCTTTAATGTCAAAACGGCAAGCTAATGAAGGCGACTTAGTAAACATTAATTTTAAGCTTTCAGTAGTAGAGGATGCCATGCATAAATGTCCTATAGGCAAGGCCCCTGACCCAGATAGGGTCCCAATTAACCTATTCAATGATAACATTCCTCTCTGGACTCTTTTGTGACAAATGTGATGACAAGAGACATCAAGAGGGTCTTATCAACATCTTGCCATGCCATCATTGTCCTAATGTTTAGAATGAGGACAAAGGCTATCCCAAGAGCTATCGACCGACACCACTTATAGATTGGATAGCTAAGATCACTGATAAGGTTTTGTTGGATCACCTTGATAAATGGGCCATGAAAAAACACGTTTTCAGACCTTCAACACAGTTTGCGTGCTGGTCTTGTTACAATAAAACAATGTCTCATTCACTACTTTTTAATTAATAAATATATGAAAGCCAAACAGGGTATTTTTTTATTTAGCTTTCATGGATTTAAGTTTAGTGTTTGATCATGGACACTGATCACAATTGTGATCTACAATGACTAAGTTAGTGGTAGATGAACACATAGGGCCACATTTACTAAACTATCATGCAGCGCGGGGCAGCAAGCAAAGTTGCTGTGGTGTGTTGTGTGAAAAGGGGAGAACAGAAATTCTCCATATTTATAAATACATGGAGCATTTCTGCTCCCTACTTGCGCTGGTGCACTCTGTTCAGCCTAGCTTCAGCACACGCACCCTTGCACCATATTGCTCTCCCAACTCAACAACTTCTACATGTGCAAGGCCCCCAAGGTCACACATTTACATGAAAAGATGAAATAAATACATATAATGCCCAAAAATGTAATCTATGTGCCGTTGCCCAAACATAATACTATCAGACTATGCTCCAAATGAATGGACAGATCACGCCTAAAGTCTTCATTAATGTGATTTCCACTTAAACACCAATTTTCAAACATGTCATATGTGTACTATTATTCAAAATATCACAGTCACCTCTTCTTAGAACTTCATGCCACCCTATACCATTGTGCCAGTCTTTAGACATGCTCACTGTTTTAAAACATTTTGCATGTTTGATTACCCAAACTGCATACATGTATTTTTGCTCAAAATACATATTTGTGCATAACATTTGCTACATGTGGCCCTCCAAACATTTCATGGTTGTGCCCAAAATATTCACATATAAGACCAACCCCTACCCACTGGTACTCTATTCAAGGGTATCATTGCATTTTGTACATGTCCCCCTTCTAATTCTTCATGCATGTGCACCAACATATATTTTCCCCTTCCTGATACCCCCTTACTTGTTCTCCCAAACATTTAATGTATGTGCCCCTTCCATAGTTACATGCATGAGCCCCTTCCAATTGTACTGGCCTTGCAGGCTCACCTGCCCACAGCAATGGGAGTCATCGAGTATATGTTGGCAAAGATGACGGTGATGAGGAAGAAGTTGCAGAAGTGGCAGTACACCTCCCCAAAGTATCACTCGCAGTGCAGTGCGTAGGTGAAGTTGACCAGGATATTAAAGGCAGCCATGGAAGTAACTGAGAAGTGCCCTGTTAGGTTTTGTTACCCCTCCGTGCGACCAGTTGTCCCTCCCTCTGGATTTGTCCTGTCACTCCTTTCCCTCTGTCTGCCACCTACCACACGCCCACTAGGCACCAACCACAGGCCATATTGCCCCTCTCCCTGCAATGCCGGTGTCATGTCTCTCTGGTCCCCCGTATTACCCATTCCCGGTGTCATGCTCAATAGTTCCTGATTACCTTCTCTTTTGTTCTCTCTACCAGGGCCCTGTTTCTCCACTCTGGGTCAAGTCCCAGCATCTGTCTTTAGCCCCGTGTGCCCACTGATATCCACTCTCCCAAGCCCTGTGTCAGCAGTGCTCCTGCTGGACTCCAGTACTTGCCGACCCTGGACTCTTGGCATATTCCATAGACGTACCTGAAAATGTAGCTATCTTCTAGCAAATGCTGCTTTTGATCTACAGTTCCTTGACTTTGGTTTGGGTAGGGGCCTGCAGGAGTAGCAAGGGACAGCAGCTGTTACGTCCAATCGACTTGGGGGCATCCCTGACACTGCACCAGGTAAGGGCAGTTGAAGTCTTCTTACTCCGACATGAGTGTGTCCAAAAATAACAGACATGATCAATGTGTGCAAAAGTGATAGGCATGAAACAACATATACAGATATGAAAGATGACAAATGTGTACTCATAGTAAAAGAAACATGCCCTTTGTAATAGAAAAGAAGTGGCAGTATGTGATGGGTATGTTTGGAGGTTGTGGCATAGTGACAGGATCCCACTTCCACGGTCCAAAATCCAAGCAAAGCTTCTATCAGAGGAACACCATTGCTTTTGCCCATGAGGCTATGTGACTTGATGTGCAAACCAGAATTTCCTGCGTTGTGGATGTCAATAGTGAAGACAACTAAGCTATGTACCAGGTTTTGAAACAACACTCTGTCCTTGTTTAGGGACATGAGCTGTGTTTTTAGAAAGTGATCATCTGAGTGTTTTATATAATTCAGTCTTGCATTCCAATTTACTTTTCAAAAGATGTGTCTGTGAATGACTGTATTTCTCCTAGTGCAATAAAAAGATGTTACTTGATGTTTCGGGCACAACATCAATGCAGTAGTTACATGTGTGCTTGCAGGGGTTCTGAAAATCACAACCAGTGAGCCTACAGCTATGCCTTCAAATTACTTGACACTATTCAAAGCAGTAGCCTCTGGATCAAAAGCAGCTGAAAAAAAGCTGGCTTGGGGGGATGCTTGGTGTCTCCACGGGCTTGTGTTAGTACAGACAGTGTACCCCAATCTCTTTTGGGACCACAGAGCAATAAATCTTTTGCATGTCAGGCATTTCAAGAGTGGGTTCATTGCAGGTGTGCTGCAAAGTACATTTTTAAGCTCTTGGAAGGCTTCCATGCTTTCATCATCCTCTGGTACCATGTCATTGACATCAGCATTTGTCAGACTTATCAAAGGCTTTGCCACCAAGGAAAAGGTCAGGATCCATTGACTGCAGTAGCCAACCATGTCAAAAAACATCCTCTCTAAGTAGTTGGGAACTTCATTTTAAGAACGGTTTTTATGGATTCATGAGACAGTCACCTCACCCCCTTTGCTATTTGATGTCCCCGATATTTGACTAGCCTCTGGCAGCATTGTAGTTTCTCAGCTAAGACCTTTTGCCCGTTTTCTACTTAGTGGTTTAGTAAAGATAGTGTCTTGTTTACAAGCTTATTTAGTCACTGAGGCGATCAGAAGATCGCCTATGTATTGGTTTAGAATTGAGCTGACATGGTAACTGCAAGGACTTTAGGATTTTTTTAAGACTCTGTCTGAAATAGGATGGGGTCTCTGTGCACCCTTCTAGGGTTCAACACTACACAAAGTCCTTCTCTTGGAACCAGAATACAAAGATAAACTGGGCCTCTTCATGCAATTGGACTGAGAAGAATGCTTAATAAAAATCAATGACTGTGGACCACTCCATTTCGGGAGGGATTTGAAATAGAATCACAGCAGCGTTTGATACTATAGGATAGCATGGAACAACAATGTCGTTAATCTATTGGAGGTGTTCAAGGATCCTCCACTTTTTATTTGATTTCTGCAAGGCCATAATTTAGGAATTACATGGGCTTCTGATAACTTCCTTCAAGATCCCTTGCTCTATATGTTCTCAATGACAGGGGTGTGCCATGCAATGGCTTCTGGGGTCATCTTGTATGGGCGAGTCTGGGGATAAACCACATTGTGTTAAAGGGTAACCTTTGGAGTCTTGGCATATTTGATCAACCCAATTTCCATTCTGGTAAAATATCAAACCGCTTCCTTGACTGTCTCCCTTAAGTCTATTGGGAGGTCCTCGGTAGTGAGGACCAGATGTAGCATAACGACCGGCTCTGATGATTGCAACTTGAACTCAGCATCAGCCGCTTGGGTCTCAATTCCCACTCCATCCTTCATGCACAATATATATCTATATATATATATATATATATATAGATCTATATATATATATATAGATATACAGATATATTGATATATAGATATATATCTACAGCAGTTGAGTTTCCAGAGAAGGTGTCTTCCCAGGAGTTTTACGTAATGGAATTCCAGAAATGTTGCTCTCTAATGACTCCTATTTTTACTGGCATTGGGTCAGTAACCAGGTTTGTACTCTGCTGATTAGTTATGCCCACAACTTGGACTTCTTTTCCTGAGAAAACTAGGTTAGGGACCTCAGCAATTCTAACCATTGACCATTGGCCTTGTCTATTAAGAAACATACAGCATGTCTGTTAACCTCTCCATCCATGTAAAGTCCACTCTGATTCACTTCTGGGACTGCAGCAAGCACACATTCCTATTCCCCCTTAGGCATTGTCATTGAAGTCATCCCTTGAGATTCTGTCACAGTTTGGTCCGGATTGTACCTACACTCCTGCTTCCAATGCCCTACCTTGTTACAAAGAATTCACTGGGTGTCATGTGCCAGATGCCACTCACCTGGAAACCAGATTTGTGGGAGCAAAGAGCAAGCCTCCCACTCACCTTCAGACCAAGTCTCCACACTCGGAATGACACAAGTGCAGGTAATTAGCCTGCTGGGGAGAGGAAGACGGGAATTCAGAGAGCAGGGCAAGAGGAGGTGAGAAGGCACTGGGTTGCTGTAGGGATGATACACTGACCAATGCTGACAGCACTGACTGAGCTGCGCCTCACTGAAGATGATGGATATGCCCCTTAGTGGAAACAGAAAACAAGAAGGTCATAATCAATAATATATGGGACCTTAATCAATACTTCATAATATACAGGACTCCCTGTAGAGCATACAACTCACCAGTCAAGTAACTCTCAGAGCTTTGAAGGGACAATCATGCTTGTTCATTGTGTATAATGGTTAGGGTGCATTGCAGGGATCTAGCTCAATAACGTAGCTTATGAGATAGCAGATCCTTTGTAAGTTCACTTTGGTAGCAAAGAATGGCAATCTGTAATTGATCAACAATTTTTAGCAATGTTTGTGGACAGACACTACGGCGATGTGCAAGGTTTCATTCCCTTTTTCTCATATGCCATCACCACCAATTACTGCATAGGTTTGTGGTATATAAATACAGTCATGTGCCTATTCCTTGAATATACAACAAATGTAGAGAAGGAAATATATGCAACTGAAGTTGTGTCCTTATCCAACATGTGCTACCATGTGGTACAGTGCACTGACCTCGATGACTGTTGGAAATGCGCGGTGTCAGGACGCATACTTTGATCGTGCTGTAACCTTTCGGTTCTGCTTCCTTGTAGTTGCTGTGCCGAAGGGACAAGGATCACAGAAGAGAGACATGGGCCGAAGAGAAGAATCCATGCCGTGGGAGCAGGGCATAAAGCAGAAATCGCAGGAGCTGGAACCAGGAGTAAGGCTGAAATCGCAGGAGGGGAACGGGAACAGAGCAGGGAATCGCAGGAGCAGAAGAACCTTCTCTAGGTAAGTTTCAAAGCCAAGCAACACGGGAGGCAAAGGACGTGGTCTTATAGACCGTGCCCCCATGATGGCTGCTAAGAACAGGGCAGAGGTCTTGTGAGATCTCACACTTCAATGTTCCATGCCATGGAAGGAGGCCCAAAGAGAAGTGGGAAGCAGGGAAACCACTTAATCAAGTTTGGCAAAGCATTTGTCCCTATGGTACCTAGGAAGCAAGAGTTTTGTGTATCATACTTTAGGCATGTTGCTGAAAATGTGAATGCCTTTACCAATGTGATTTAGCCAGAGATGTTGAGGGTGGGTGTGCATCGGGGGCCAATAACACCAAAAGCCTATCTTTATTGCTGGTGGTAATCAGGTGGAGTACAAATCAGGCACAAAGCACATGTGGTGACACTGGTTAACCTTCTATAGGGCACTCATGTTGATCCCTACCACGTTTTCCCAACCTCCCCCAGTTCCAGGTGTATTCCTACTGTAGCTTGGGGAAACTCCTTGCAATACCATTCCAAAACTGAGATCCAATTTAAACCCCTTGGGGTGGGCCCTTCAGTCCCTTTGTTCCTACGTTCTTTGCTAATTGGGTATGGGCTATCATGATCTTCTCCTTCATCCCCTTCCACTTTGGCTCTAAAGTATCACTGTGATATTTCTCATACCGTAGGATCTCATCAACTGACTTGCTGTGCCAACAGAGGACAGGTTGGATAATTCAGGTGCTAATTTTGGCCTTAGTCCATATACAAAAGAAAATCCTTCCTTGTTCTTGTCTAAGGGGTCATTCATAAAACTGTGCCTCTATACACTTGCATTAGTCTCTCAAAATAGGTGTTCACTGAATCCTTGGGCTCTTGAGAAGTTTAGTATATCTTAGGCTAATTAATCTCTCTTTGGAGAACCTTTGTCTTCAAGTGTCATATGATCTCCTTATACTTGGCCCTAACAGTAGGTGGAGGGGCATTCGTCCCTGGCTCCCCTGGTGGTTCCTGTGTAGGATATTCAACAGCTCTCTTTCATTCTTCCCACAGAACCTTTGGGACTGGTTCCTCAAATAACACATCCAAGGCATCCTACAGTACCTTGTGGGAGTACCACCTATCAAGATTTTCTACAAGCTTTGGAAGGTAACTGGTAAACTGCAGAAGATCTGATTGATACCATGGGACATGTACATACCCTCCTTCTTGTAATTCACACATGGGAAACTCTTTTACTTCTCCTCCAATTGCTACTTCCTCACCTTCCTTTCCCTTTTGCTTCACTTTAACCCTTTCTTTCTTGGACCACAATTCCCTGAGCTTTTTGGTGTAGTTCCATTCCCTAATATTTTTGATCAGTTCCCTCAAATGCATCCGCAGTCCTCATAACTTCAACATCCACAATTCCTTCTCACTCATGTTCATCCAGACATTTCTCTGCAGCTTCTTTGGTTGAGTGATATCAATCCCACATTTATCCACCACCTTTTCCATTTTGGCTTCGGCCTCTTTGCCACTCTCGCTGCTTCCTTACACATATAAAGCAACTCATTTCCCCTGTAATATTCTATGTAATCCATACTCACATTTCCCTTCACCAGCTCCTCAAATTTTGTATTTAACTGTGATAGATTTAATCTCCAGGAGGTTTGACCTACTCCTGGTGGGTCAAGTCTGTGCTAGTTGTCTGACCCATAATTTCTCTGATGACCATGTTCCCTCCTTGGTAGGAAACTTTGGCCATGCTCCCTGTGCTAAAACCTGAGGTAACTTGAACAGAGCTAGCATAGGTCTCAACTAGGGGAACAGGAATGATATTCGGCAAAGGTAAAGGGCTTATAGTGACAGAAACAGGAGCCTGACTAGAAAATGGAACTGGTGACTCTGTATAACTTGAGGACACGCAAGCCCCCGCTGAGAATCCGTCTTCACTGTATTCTTGGGTGACACTGGTGCGGTAGCACTTGGTGAGTATGTGGCTGCTGCATTATTTGAGTTTGGCTTGACACTCAGCGCAGAGTTCTGCAAAGTCGGTCCTGGAGAGCCGGGTCCATGCCAGGTTTTTAGCATATCCACATTTAGAAAAATGTAGATTTCTGAAACATTTTTTTTCTAAATGTAGATATGCTAAAAACCTGGCATGGACCCGGCTCTCCAGGACCGACTTTGCAGAGCCCTACACTAAGGAACTCTTCTATGAGGATGACTTTCTTCTCAATCTCCATGTTTGCTTTCTTTTCTGACTTTCCCTTTTAATAGTAAACGCCCCAACCGTCTCAATGACGTCCTCCTTCCACTTTCTCTGTCTTTCCTCGTCTTGCTTCCTTCTCTATGAATGAATTCTACTACAAATTTTGAACTAAAATTTCTTCCTCTTCTTTTCACTGGCCATTTGTTCATAAAGATTTAGGACCAGATGTATCAAACATTTTTTGCGATCGCAAATGGCCCAATGCGATCGCAAAAATTAGTTTTGGTATGTAACAAGTCCAATTTACGATTAGGTAACTTGTTACCGAATCGCAAATTGGATTTGCGACTACATACCAATTCGATATTAGGAAGGGGCATGTCAAGGGCGTCCCTTCCTAATACCGAATCGCAGAGGTATGTATGATTGTTTTGTGACCGTGAATGCAGTCGAAAAACAATCGCAGTTACCACCTACTTTAAGTAGGTGGTAACCTATTCGCAAAGGGGACCCTTTCCCCTTTGTGAATGCATGTGAAAACATTTTTTAAGAGCAGACAGTAGTCCCACGGACCACTGCCTACTCTTAAAAAATGAAAAGAAAACTTTTCATTTTTCATTTTGAAACACATCACATTTTCCTTTAAGGAAAACGGGCTGCATTTTTTAAAAAAAAGATTGCTTTATTAAAAAGCAATCACAGACATGGTGGTCTTCTGAGCCCAGCAGGCCACCATCCCTGTGAATGTAGCCATTCGCAATGGCTCGCAAATTGCGACCTTAATGAGGGCCATTTGCGAGCCCTTGCGAATCGCATTCATGCATTCCAATAGCGATAACTTAATTGCGATTCGCTACAAATCGCTATTAGGTAATCGCTTTTGTTAAGAATGATACACCTGGCCCTTGGTGCCTAAAATTGTGTGGGCATAGGTTATGGTTTTGAATAGTACATCCTTTTCAAATTCTCTATTCGAGGGATGTGGAAAATTCCACTCAGGGGGAATCAAGTCTCCCCATCTTGGACTTATATTTGTGCCTCCATTTCCCTGGCTGGGGTGCTTTCTGGAGGAAACCTCTCTTCCTTGTTTGCATCCTTCTGCTTTTTTGACAAAGGATTCTCCATTATAACAACAATCACAAGCAATCCCGGATCATACTTTCACTCCTTTCGCACTGACAATCACTTTATTGCATCCACAAATCTCTGTCTTTCAATGGGCACCCTACCACAATGCAGTTTGCTATCCACTAGCTAATCACTGCATGGCGCCAGAATGACACAACAATCCATTGCTCCTAGAGCCTTTTCAATCTTTTCTCTGTTTGTCTGCTTCAACCACACAAACATTTTTATAATGATAGAAATACTACCCACTTCAGTCTCGTGGTGCATCCTGTGTCTGCAAAGGTTACTACGTTTTGTACTTCTGCCTCCCGTGCACTGGCAGCAAGCTGACACTGATGAAGCTGAAATGAAGGTTTTACATTTATTAGCGCATAAACGTAGTGTGAAATAATCATGTGTGACTTTAACCGAACTAATAAAGATTGTACGGGGAACAAAATGTGCCCTCAGAGTAGTTTGCCAACATTTATAAGCGTGCTTTATATAACGTGATGTATTAAAAGTGCACTAATCCGACATAATCATAAACGTGTGCTATGATTTGCTTGTCTGAAATGTTTTAGCTTAGCATAACTTTAGTGGAGGCTTCGGCCTAGTTGCCTGGTCTCACGATTTAGATGCTCGTATTGCTTATCTTAAGGTTTCGTGCCAGCCTGGCATATTTCTCTCTTTACTCCAAGGTCGATCTGCAGGTGCGGACAATGGAAGCTCAGAAAGTGAGTTAATTGGTATAAAATGTTGCAACTAGCGTACTCGTCTCCAAGGATAATGTATGCTTAAGTAAAAGCTTGAGAACTGTCGTTTTTGATTGGACAATTTGAGGCTAACCTATGAACCCTCCAATGGAAGACCCTACTGGATTTGAACTGTTGTCTATTTAAACCAGGTGCACGAGAAGAAAGTAGCCATTATCAGCTATTGCCCGACATTGCGCCATTCCGTAGCTATTATGGCCCACCTTGCTGTGACGCCATTTTGAGAGACTTTGATGCTTTCTCTAATCGAGAGAAAGAGACTTAAATGATTCATACCCTAGAGACTTTAACTTGAATTTGTCCCTTTGCATGAAGTAATAGTTTTATTTTGCCGCCGTGAGGCAATTGCCCCGTCCACCTTGCCCCTTTGCCCCGTCCCATGCTGATCGAGAAACGGCACCTGTGAGACGAAGACTTCCTTGTATGCTGATCGTAATTGGTAAATATGAAAGGAAATTGTAAAATTGCATTGTGTTCCTTTTAGGTAACCAACTGCTGATTTTGATAAGATCCCTAGCTAGGAGTTTTTCTAAATTAACGTTGCTAAATTGTTTTTTGCATGAAGTCCCACATGCCGATGCTAATTTGAGGTTAGATGAGGATTCTTTTGTTGCACAATGCAATTTGAGACCTTGTTATGCTGACTAAATGTATGCAATTAGTTCATTACAGATTATAATATTAGTGATTTGCATTGCTATTATCGAATGCCTTGTTATTCAAATGCTACATAGATTGCACCTGTTTCGCCGTTACGGACAGCTATTAATGTTCATATATGTTTATCATTTGGTGTTGAGACACATCTATATTGTGCTAGCTTTGTTAATATAGGGAAATAAATTCACTGACTTTGAATAAACTGGTGTGGTTATTCCTGACTGAAAGGTCAGGGTTCGCCGAAATGTATTCTGGGTTAATTGTTAAGTGTTATGTTGATCAGGGTATTGCTTATGTTCGTTATTGATTATCAATTACATTAAGTTGGCTGGTCTCGGGTGAAGAGAGTCCCACTTAGCCAAAAGATTCATCGGCCTAAAGAGCGTCCAAATACAGGTAAATTATTAGTACGGAACGCTCTAGCAGTAGATGGTAGCAGAGGACGGTTTCGCCTTTTGGGACCCCGTACCATTAAAGTACATGGTGTTGAATTAACGGTTTTGACTTTTGAGATCCCTCTTGAGAAGCCGGATTAGATTTTTCTTGGGTAAAAATAGATTGACAGAATGATGATGGGCTAAGTCCACCGCGACTTTCCTGGGATCTCGGAGCTTGCGAATGAAGAGAATGGAGGTGTGGAATCGGCGTTGGTGGTACTAGTGACGGTATGAGAGAAGTTAGGATTTTGCGCTTGCACAGCTTACTGCCGCAGATTGTGTGAGAAGGTTGCGAGGATTTTTTTTTTCTTTACAGAATAGCGGAGGTGCGACTCCGAGTGTAGAAGTAGGGAAGTCGTCGAACTTCATAGAAATAGCGGAGGTGCGACTCCGAGTGTGAGAGTAGGGAAGTCGTCGAACTTCATGTGCGTGTGGCGCTTTGTGCATAAAAAAAGGTCCACGTGGTTGTAGTTGTTGAGACGGGCCCTGCGAGGTCAAGAGACTCCGGAGCATGTTGTTTTATGTTGTCGTCTGGTCGGTTTAGTAGGTTGACCGGGCGTGGTCAACGAGTCGGTACGTGTGTTAAGGGAGTGAAAGAAACTTCGACTTCGGGCTTTGATAAAATTCTAAGTGCACTAGAATAGATCATTGACAAGTTGAGAGTAGGTCTGCGGGTCAGATTTGCTTGCGAACGTGGGGACCGAGAAAGATGGAATAACTGCCGAGGCTAGTGAAAAATCCCTAAGGTCCTGAAGCGATTGTGTTACCCCTCCTGTAGTAAACCGACAGATCTGTTTTATATTTTTGGTAGCTCGCGATACATGCAAGAAGTTGTTACAAGAAGAGCTGAGTGAAGGAGGACTAGCCGCGAGGCTTTGTCAGCCGCAGTGTGTGTGAGTGTGACGTCACTAGGAGCTGCGCTGGGATAGGTTGGTTGCAGAGAAGGGTCGCGCACGGATTGGACGCAGTCCGTGGGGCTCGATTGGAAGGGGAAAGGCAAGCGAAGAGTATTCCGGGAATAAAAGTCACCTATTGATTACAAACTTTGTGAAATAGAAGACGAGAAAATGAAATTTTTTAAAGCATTAAGGAGTGCGATGAAGGGGGAGTCTTACATTAAAGCGAGCGTAGGAGAGGAGACGCCGCCCGAAGGTACACCAGCTTACATTGTAATGGAGGAAAAGGGGGTAGCTCCGTGTCTTTGGCTAAAGCAATGGCACAAGCTGACAGAGAAACATGGGAGCGTAGCGTTCCCGATCCATGGGACATTCAATATAAGGATCCTAGAGAATTTGAGATTTGCGATGTACGACATGAAGGTACCTCCAAGGCCAGCACAGTTTGAGGCTCTAGCGATTTGGGAACTAATGGCTAGACAGCAGCAGCAAAATAAGTTTGAGACTAGGATAAGGAAGGTAGAAAAGACACTAGCGGACGCTAGGTGGGATAATGCACAGAAGGTGTGGAGGTCAGATGTATTGCAGGGGATAAAATTGTTTCCCGCGATTACTAAGGAAGAAGAGGAGACAGGTAAGAAAGCTACCTGTAAGACAAACAGGAGGTGTTCCAAGGATAGAGAGGACGAGGAAAAGTTGAGAAGAGAAGAGGAGTTAGAGGATGAGGAGTTAATCATGCAATTGCTGAATGACCGTCCACCACCTTATGCAGAGAGTGGACAAGGTCCAAGTACCAGTTCTGCCCCTCCGGCACCGGTACAGAACAGTGAAACTCAGAGTTCAGGAGCATCATCGGGGTCTAAGGACCCGAGTTTACTGTTCACCCCGCAGATACCGCAGGTTAGGAGAATATATCCAGATGTGCCCATGTTGAAACCAGCAGAAAATTATCAGCCGCAGGCCCCAAGGTACTACAGCAGTGACAATAGTACGGGAATGATTATAGATTCAGCCGCAATAGGAGGACAGAATGGTCACAACCCAACAATGGCACAAGCTGAATCAACCCAGTTTTTGATGCCTCAAAAGCAGATGCAGCGGTGAACAGCACATGCTCAGATGACGGGGAGTCAGATGGGCATGCCGGCAATGATGACCCATAGTGTGGGAATGAACATGTCTCAGAACATGGGGAATGCACAGAACCCAGACGCGATATCGCTACCCATTACTGTAGGTCCACCGGTACCTTTGTACAGTCAGCCTAACTTAGGAATGAGCGGTCAGGGATCAATGCTGCAGAGTGGGACAGAAAGGAGGTGCATAGAAAACACTCCAGGGATAACTCCGATAGCGGCTCAGCCAACCGGATCTGGGTCCTTGATGGAGTTTAGCCCCATATGTGCTCAGTCAACACTGGTGAGGTTGAGTCCCCCACTGATAATACCTCTGTCATCAAATACTGAAAAGTTGCCGCAACCATCAATGGCAGTCGATGTGAATGCTACACTGATGGGGCTGAATGCGCAACAGCTGTCACAGTGGTTCAACAGTCTGAATTCCACACAAAGTTCAGCCAGTGGGAAGGGAGAAGATTATCTGAATAGGGTCAGGTTAAACATGGAAGCGCAAGAATTGGTGGAAGGGACTATGGGTGTGAATAGGTTAGAATCCTACTCGGAAGAAGAGCTGAGGTATCTATGTCCCAGGATTACGAGAGAAGTGAACAAAGTACATAAAAGCTTGCAGGAAATAGCTGACAAAAACGGGGTTGACATAGACAAGACAAAACACTTGAGCAGGAGCTACAGGTTGGATTTTGGGACCACAGACTTTGAACACATGAGGTCAGCAGGCATGAAGGCGCACCTTAGAGAATTGCTGCAGAGTGCACAAGTGTGGAGGTGCTTAGACAAATGGGAAAGCAGATGGGTAAAGAGAAAGGAAAAGAGGAAAGACAGTGTCCCAAGCTAAACGAGAAAAGACCACAGAGTAGTGATGCAGTAACCATGTTACCAATGAGGGAGACAGCAGGGGGGAAATTAATACATGTACCATGGCATAGAAGCGACATTCAGTCTTTTACGGATGATTTTCCCAAACTGAGAGAGAAACCGATTGAATGGTATCAACAGACTGACAGGTTTGTGAAGCTTGCAAAATGTCTCTGGGAAGACCTGAACACTCTCTTTGAGATTGTGGTTCCAGCAGACTTGTGGGAGGATTGCAAAAGAGCTGTAGGTTGGCCGACAAGTGAACCGGAGAGAGACAGGGATACGGGTGCACCATCACCTATGGTGATGAGCCTGTACTATAAGGTGATTGAGCATTTGAAGACGAAGGTTGCTGCGAAGAATGTGGATTGGCAGAAGATCGATCGAACTGCCCAAGAGGTTAAAGAATCGATTCATAGTTACTATGAGAGGTTGTTGAAGGCGTTCAAGAACTACAGTGGCACGGAAACAATAGAGGCGAAGGACATGCTTCATTTTGTGTTTAGATTTGTGGAAGGGCTGAGACCAGAGATAAGTCAGATGATAAAGTCGCATTTGATTTGTTGGCAGTCGAAACCTATTGATGAAGTATTGAATTATGCGAAATACTGTAGCGACGAAATTGAAGTGAAACAGAAAAGGTTGAAACAGAAAGTGATGATGATGCAGCTTAAAGCAGCTCAGACAGGTCTGCAAGGTTTGCAAGGGTTACAAGGGTTCCAACAACAGGTACCGCAGCCGCAGCCGCAGTTGCAGGGAAATATGATGTTTCAGCCACAGGCGAGAGGCAGAGGCAGAGGAGGTTTTGTGAATAATGGTCCGGATTTGAACACTGTTGTGACTCCGAATGGTGTGCAGGCATTGAAAAAGGTGATGCCGTGTCACGTGTGCGGAATTGTCGGTCATTGGAAACGCGAGTGCCCGATGGTGGTGCAGGAAGGTGCAGGTGTTAGTCAGCAAAACAATGATGTCAATGCGTTTCAGACAATGAGGGGACCGAAAATGAGAGGTCCAAACCCAAATTTTCAGACCGTAAATCAGTTGCAGGGATTACAACCTATGAAGCCGCAGCAGATGCAGATGCCTTGTATGCAGGTGACGCAAATGCAGCCAATGCAACAGCAGTTTCCCATGGTACCTAATCAGCAAATGCAAATACCTTTGGCACCAATGAGTCAGCAGCAAGTGATGGTTCCTCCACAGGTCTCGGGTCAGGTAATGAGTACAAATGGCACCGTATAACAGTTCCCATTACACAGTGAGAGTGGAATAAACAATGTATGGGAGAGTGAAAGTTCAGGAGAAGAAGGAGATTGTGTGCTTGCAGCATCCTTGGAAGTTGATCAAAAGGGTCCTTACGTGGAGGGAAGAGTAATGGGTCATCGTGTCTCATTCCTGGTTGACACAGGAGCAACACGTTCAACTGTTAAGAGCATTGAAGTACCAAATTTGCCACTCTCAGGAAGGACAGTTCAAGTGGTGGGAGTGGCAAACAGGCACCTGACAAACCCAATTACAGATCCGGTACCAGTCAGCATTGGTAATTATCAAGGGTTACATCAGTTTGTGGTATGTGACTCAAGCCCGATAGCACTGTTAGGGAGAGACCTATTGTGCAAATTGGGATGTTCGATTATGTGTTCGAACGAGGGAATTAAAATTCAGACGAGCAGTGATGGGGAAGAAGAGGACAGTGTAGAAGGGGATGAGATGGAAACTGTCGATGAAGAGTATCCTCTGATTTGTCTTTTCCCGATGATAACTGAAGAAGATATTCCAGCTGAATTACGGGAAACAGTCGGAAAGGAAGTGTGGGATATGACAGGGAAAGAGGTGGGATTGATGAAAGGAGTGGAACCAGTGAAAGTGACTGTAAAGCCCAATGCAACTTTTCCCCAGACCCCACAATACCACATGGCACAAGACACCCTTATGAAAGTTGCCCAGCTCATTGACGAATTTGTAAAACAGGGAGTACTGAAAGAAGTGTTAAGCAGTCCATGTAATTCACCAATCATGGGACTAATAAAGCCGAGTGGAAAGGTCCGACTCGTGCAAGACTTGAGGAAAATAAATGACATCATAGTCAAATGCTGCCCTGTAGTACCGAATCCAGCTGTGATAATGTTTCAAGTCCCTTGCGATGCTGAGTGGTTCTCAGTCATCGATTTGTCACAAGCGTTCTTCTCGGTGCCTCTTCATGAGGACAGCCAATTTCTCTTTTGTTTCAAATTCTTAGACAGAGTGTACAGTTGGTGTCGAATTCCTCAAGGGTTTTCTGAGTCACCGTCAATATTCAATCAGATTCTAAAGAAAGACTTGGAAGCATTAGAATTGCCATTCGAGTCAACCCTAGTACAGTACATCGATGACTTACTGATTGCATCAAAGACAGAAAGTGGCTGCACAGCCGATACCATTGCTCTGTTGAACCATTTGGGAAGGAATGGACACAAGGTGTCTCCTTCCAAATTACAGTTCTGTCAGAAGAAAGTGAAATACTTGGGTCACCAGATAGAGAAAGGGTCACGGAGAATAATGAAGGAAAGAATAACGAGTGTACTTCAAATGAGTCCACCAAAAACAAGGAGGGAGGTGAGGAAGTTTTTGGGAATGGTGGGTTATTGTCGACAGTGGATTCCCAACTTCTCGACTCTAGCAAAGCCTTTATTGAAACTGACCCAGAAGGATGCCTTGGATCAAATTGAGCTGAAAGGAGATGAGATGGATGCTTTTGTTGAATTGAAAGAATGCATGTGCAGGGCTCCAGCTTTAGGTATGCCTGATTACACAAAGCCTTTCACATTGTTTTGTCATGAACGTGATGCATGTTCTTTGTCTGTCTTGACTCAAGCCCATGGTGGCATAAACAGACCAGTAGCGTATTTTTCAGCTACTTTGGATCCGGTTGCAGCAGCACTCCCAGGGTGTTTGCGCGCCGTAGCAGCAGTTGGTATCAGCCTCACTCAGAGTGAAGGAATAGTGATGGGACACCCAGTAACAGTCATGGTCCCTCACTCAGTTGAGATACTTTTGACCCGCTCCCGAACGCAACACATGACTGGAGCAAGACTCACAAGGTATGAAACGATAATTCTGGGCTCACCGAATGTGCAGCTGAAAAGGTGCACTACGTTGAATCCAGCAACCTTGCTTCCTGGAGAAAATGCTGAAATTGAGAACGCTGAAGACGTCGAGCATGACTGCCTTCAGGTGACTGAATTTTGCACAAAACCTCGACCTGACATTAAGGATACCAAGCTTGATGAAAATGACCAAATTGTTTTCGTTGATGGTTCATGTCTAAGAGATGGAATGGGAATTTTGAAAGCAGGATATGCTGTATGTACTGTAACAGGTGTCTTGGAAGCGGGGTGGCTTCAAGGAGTCTATTCTGCACAAGTAGCAGAACTTGTAGCCCTTACAAGAGCATGTCAACTGTCTGCATTGATGAAAGTCACCATTTACACCGATAGTCAGTACGGGTTTGGGATTGTGCACGACTTTGGACAACAAAACAGGGAAAGAATAAGGGAATTGTTACACGCCATTTAAATGCCAGCCGAAGTTGCAGTGGTAAAGTGTAGTGCTCATACAAAAGGACAGGACTATGTTTCTCTGGGAAATGCATATGCGGATCAAGTCGCAAGATTTTGTGCCTTGAATTGTATATTACTCAGAGATGAATGGAATTTGATTAGTGAACCAGAACTCGAACCAGCTGAAGCATTTGCCTTGAAAGTCGTAGATACAATAGATGAACTAAAAACATTACAGAATAACGTCAGGGAGGACGAAAGAGATTCCTGGATTAAATCACAATGTATAAAAAGACCAGATGAGTTATGGGTTTCAAATGAGGGAAAATTTGTTTTGCCAAATAGTCTCTTATCACAGCTTGCGCGGTTCTATCATGGACAGGCTCACCTAGGGAGAGATGCCATGATAAGATTGTTCAAAACTGATTGGTTTAACCCCAGATTCCGTCAAGCTGCAGAAGCAGTTTGCCATCGATGTGTTATTTGCCAGCAGATGAACCCAGGAAAGGGAACAGTTGTGAACGCGAGCCACATTGGCAGAGCCAGTGGCCCATTTAGTAGAATGCAGATGGACTTCATTGAGATGCCTGTACATGGAGGTTTGAAGTATGTGTTGGTGATTGTGTGCATTTTTAGTCACTGGATTGAGGCATACCCCACACGTAGAAATGACAGCCTTACAGTTGCAAAGCTATTGTTGAGAGAGTTGATACCACGTTTCGGATTCCCGATCTCTTTAGAATCAGATAGGGGAAGTCACTTCAATAACGAGGTGATAAAGTTACTTTGCGCAGCGCTGAACATTGAGCAAAAACTGCATTGTAGCTATCGCCCTGAAGCCTCAGGACTGGTGGAGCAAATGAATGGTACACTGAAATCAAGAATGGCGAAAATATGTGCATCGACAAATTTGAAATGGCCTGACGCATTGCCCTTGGTGCTAATGTCAATGAGAAACACCCCTGATAGAAAGACTGGATTGTCTCCGCACGAAATTCTTATGGGCAGGGCTATGAGACTTCCTGCAGTTCCCGCAAACGCGCTTTTGAATATTACAGATGATATGGTGTTAGACTACTGCAAGGGTCTAGCTGACGTGGTTCGCTCTTTCTCTCACCAGGTGGAAGCAACCACCTTGCCACCGATCCAAGGTCCAGGACACACACTGAAAGCAGGTGACTGGGTCGTGGTAAAGAAGCACGTGAGGAAGTCGTGTCTGGAACCCCATTGGAAAGGCCCTTTCCAAGTGATTCTGACGACAACTACCGCTGTGAAGTGTGCGGGGGTTCCCAACTGGATTCACGCCAGTCACACAAAGAAAGTGTTGTGTCCCACAGATGAGGAAGTTGAAGCGCTGAAACTGCCAGTGCCTGATAAAACAGTGCTGAGTGCTGAGACAGAGCAAAACCGAACTGAAAGTGAACAGGCAGGAACGGAAGAGAGAGAGATATTCTCTGAGGACGAAGAGACCAACTCACTTGGGGAAGACCAAGGAGAAATTCAGACAGCAACGAAGCAGCTGAAGGTGACAAAGAACCTGAAGCAGCTGAGGGTAGCAAAGAGCCTGAAGCAGCTGAAGGTGACAAAGAACCTGAAGCAGCTGAAAGTGATAAAGAGCCTGACGAAAGTAACGGTGACGAAGGGCTCGAAAAAGGTGAAAAGGCAGGAGAGCCTGATCAGAGGAGGGCTTTCCCAGAAGCAGACGATACAGAAAAAGAAAAAGAGAACGTGATTGATTCCCCAGAAGGAGAGGACAAGGCAGAACAGAACGAAAAGGTCCAAGCTTCCTCAGAAAAGATCGCAGGTCCATCAAATGGACATGGTGCAAAGAGGAGACTAAGCATATCACCAATAAAACAAAGGACTGAAGAAAGTGTGAACGACGGAGAAAGGCCAAAAGTGAAAGAGAAAAGAAAAGAAGTAACTGTCGTAGTACCGTCCCCGAGTGAAGAAAAAGACTTGACAAAAGTGGAAAGTACCAGCGAAGCAGAATCGAAAAGAGAAGCAAAATTGAAAAGGAAAAGGATACCGAACAGAAGATATTCCGGTCCTGAATGGGCATATGTAGTTCATGACGATTGGACTGACGAGTTTGTATCTCTTAGCCTCGAGAACGAAGAAGAAGAGATACCAATAGAAAAGAAAAGTTTTATGGACTCTGTTGATTGAAAGGGTGATAAATGACATTGCCTGCTACAATCTAACGTGATACAAAAAACCAGCTGAGACATTGCTAAACCGGATGAGACACTTGTTGAACTGATAGAGACTGAGTTATTGCCGAATTGAGAAAAAAAAGAAAAAAAAAACAATTGCCGAATTGAGACAAATGCTGCTAACCGATAAGTGACTGGCCTCTTGAAGAAGACTGTGTGAACATTGCGCTCGTTCAGCTTTGTAACTGAATTGCTAAATAGTTTCTTTATAGGTGCTTCTAGCTCTCTGATTCTATACAGATCATGACGCAAAATAGTAGAAAGAAATATTGTAAATATGTGTGTGTAGGCTTGGTAATTGCATGTGTACTAATAATAATGGCAATAGTGCTTGGAATGCATGGAAAGGGTGAGAATGAGAAAATTTATGCTTCTACTGTTGCTCCTGTTACTGTCACTGAACTAACCGCATTGAAAAGACTAGAATTAGATGAGAGACACTTGCATGATAAGAAAGAACTTTCGTATAATGTTTTCTATCGCTTGCTAACAGAATATGTTGAGACTATGGATGCGAAAGATTGTTATGTGTGTACACAGATACCGACATCAGTAAAGGAAGGGGTGACTTATCACCACATGCCTCTTACATACGGGATTACATGTAGTATAGTAATGTCTAGATTTTATGGTCAAACTAACATACAGTATTTTTACTCGAATTATGATGTTACCTTTGCATACGTTCCTATAATAGCGCAGCTAAGCCAGATTGCTAAAGATTGGGATGCTAAAATAATGAGGGAATTTTTCGAGCCAATGCAACCTTTTGAAACGGCTCACGCTCATAGGGAAAACCTTACCTGCTCGCTCTCTGCAGTAGAAATAAGCTTTTTAGATCGCACAGATGATAGAAGGGCACAAATGAATGCGAAATTAGAAAAAGAGCTACATAAGAGGACTTCAGTAGATAATTATGATTTTGCCGCAATAAAGACACAAGGGAGAATTGCTTTAGATGCTTGGCATGTAGGGAAATTTTGTATATATCGAGGTGAATCTTATTATGATAACATTTTCGTAGGAGCGAGTGAATGTAAACATACGTTTATCTTTAAGGCCAAATGGACATTCATGCTGAACGGACTTGATCCTGTCATACCAGGTGTATATTACATTTGTGGGCATAATGCCTATTATCGTCTTCCAAAAGGATGGTGGGGGAGATGTTATTTGGGTATAGTGTTCCCAAAGGTTTATCAACTGGACGACCTATCGATGATTCCAAAGACATCTGGATCCCATCGTATCCAGAAAAGAGAGACCGCAGCTGCTGTGGTAGGAGATATATTTGGAGCCATGATTCCTTCATTGGGAGTTGTGTTGAATTCCATTAAAATAAGAAAGTTGTCTACTATAGTGGATAACATGTTGACAAAGTTTTCAGGTGCTATAATCCTGATAGATGCTGAACTTGCAGCGGAAAGAGCTATGACTCTTCAAAATAGGCTTGCCTTAGACATTCTTTTAGGAAAGGATGGCGGCGTTTGCAAAATGCTTGGTGCACAACACTGTTGTACGTATATTCCAGACAATAGTGTGAAGATTAAAACTATGCTTGCTAACCTAACAAAAGAGAGTGCAGATTTGAAGGAACTGAAAGAACCAGGAGTGTGGGAGAAGGTTGGAAAGGGACTTGCTTCAGTGGGAAATTGGCTTGGTGGCATTTGGAATGGAATCTTGCTAAAAATAATACAGGGAATTCTAATAGTTCTAATTTGCATCTTTGGAATTTTGGGAATAAAAAGGGGAATAATAATGATCATGGAAAGAATTAAAAGAAGGAAGAGAAAATGATGAAAAGAATGGCAGAAGAATACAAAGCGAAAACTAGGGGAATTAAAAGGAAAAGAGAACTGACAGAATTTTAATGGAATAAAATTTGTGGGCATGGTTTGGTGTGATGACAAGTAGTCATCAGAGGAGGGATTGATGAAGCTGAAATGAAGGTTTTACATTTATTAGCGCATAAACGTAGTGTGAAATAATCATGTGTGACTTTAACCGAACTAATAAAGATTGTACGGGGAACAAAATGTGCCCTCAGAGTAGTTTGCCAACATTTATAAGCGTGCTTTATATAACGTGATGTATTAAAAGTGCACTAATCCGACATAATCATAAACGTGTGCTATGATTTGCTTGTCTGAAATGTTTTAGCTTAGCATAACTTTAGTGGAGGCTTCGGCCTAGTTGCCTGGTCTCACGATTTAGATGCTCGTATTTTTCCAATGTGCTAATAAACGTGTATTTTGCTTGAAGCTGTACTTTTCCACTGAGATCGTTCACATGCTTATCTTAAGGTTTCGTGCCAGCCTGGCATATTTCTCTCTTTACTCCAAGGTCGATCTGCAGGTGCGGACAATGGAAGCTCAGAAAGTGAGTTAATTGGTATAAAATGTTGCAACTAGCGTACTCGTCTCCAAGGATAATGTATGCTTAAGTAAAAGCTTGAGAACTGTCGTTTTTGATTGGACAATTTGAGGCTAACCTATGAACCCTCCAATGGAAGACCCTACTGGATTTGAACTGTTGTCTATTTAAACCAGGTGCACGAGAAGAAAGTAGCCATTATCAGCTATTGCCCGACATTGCGCCATTCCGTAGCTATTATGGCCCACCTTGCTGTGACGCCATTTTGAGAGACTTTGATGCTTTCTCTAATCGAGAGAAAGAGACTTAAATGATTCATACCCTAGAGACTTTAACTTGAATTTGTCCCTTTGCATGAAGTAATAGTTTTATTTTGCCGCCGTGAGGCAATTGCCCCGTCCACCTTGCCCCTTTGCCCCGTCCCATGCTGATCGAGAAACGGCACCTGTGAGACGAAGAATTCCTTGTATGCTGATCGTAATTGGTAAATATGAAAGGAAATTGTAAAATTGCATTGTGTTCCTTTTAGGTAACCAACTGCTGATTTTGATAAGATCCCTAGCTAGGAGTTTTTCTAAATTAACGTTGCTAAATTGTTTTTTGCATGAAGTCCCACATGCCGATGCTAATTTGAGGTTAGATGAGGATTCTTTTGTTGCACAATGCAATTTGAGACCTTGTTATGCTGACTAAATGTATGCAATTAGTTCATTACAGATTATAATATTAGTGATTTGCATTGCTATTATCGAATGCCTTGTTATTCAAATGCTACATAGATTGCACCTGTTTCGCCGTTACGGACAGCTATTAATGTTCATATATGTTTATCATTTGGTGTTGAGACACATCTATATTGTGCTAGCTTTGTTAATATAGGGAAATAAATTCACTGACTTTGAATAAACTGGTGTGGTTATTCCTGACTGAAAGGTCAGGGTTCGCCGAAATGTATTCTGGGTTAATTGTTAAGTGTTATGTTGATCAGGGTATTGCTTATGTTCGTTATTGATTATCAATTACATTAAGTTGGCTGGTCTCGGGTGAAGAGAGTCCCACTTAGCCAAAAGATTCATCGGCCTAAAGAGCGTCCAAATACAGGTAAATTATTAGTACGGAACGCTCTAGCAACACCAAGCTCAGTTAGTACATTTGCGCAAGAATGGACTGTGTTTCTACTTTGTGTAACTGATAGCGCCTCCCTGTACACCTCTCCTAGCAGACACGTTTCCAGATTCAACATTCAACTTTTACAATAAAGGTGTCATGAGCAAGTCAAGCATTAAGGCATAAAAGTCATAAATACAAAGAACTCAGTACACCTCTAAATAAAATCCAGAATAGATTTGCTTTCTAAGGTGGGAAAAAGGGGGTCTCGTTAGTTGCAGAAATCCAAATACTTTTACATGGCTTTAGACAAAGACTTTCATACATTCTGGGGGAATACACATTTTCAGGGTCATTTGAGATTCTCACAGGATGGCAATACAGTGACATTCAGTCAATCTCAGTCTTAGCTGTACAGTTAACATGATACATTATTTTAGCATGAGCCTGGAGCGACAAAAAGCATACTTTCCTGACAACACTTTCTGTTTACTCAAGTAAACACTAGACATACTTTATTTGGGTGAGGGGGCACGTTTATTTTGATGTCTGGGCCTTACTAACTGGAATGGACAGAGCTCTCAGGCACTTTGTGATAGCCAAGTGAGTACAATATGTTAGGATGTATGTGTGTCCTGCTCTGTAACTCAAACTGTAGATAAATCACACCAGGAGACAAGAAAACGCGTGACCACATTCTCCTTCTATCACGTTTTATAAACATCAAATGAATACAAGTGAAAATTAAATTAAAAACAGGAAAAAGTTAGCCTGAAACAAGAGCCATGGTTGAGTCAGAATCACGTAGATAATGCACAGCATGTACTGATCTAAACAACACAAAGGGAGAAAAGGAAATACTAGGTGTTACCAAGGGCTCGCAGGCAGAAAGACCAGGCAGAGGCATTCAGACAGCTTCCATGCCCCCGAGGCGTTAGCAATTTGGGCAGAGGCGTTCAGGATCACTGAGCTGGGGGCATTCGGAGGAGTACAATGTAAAGGCACTGAGGAGCTGTTTTAAGAGCCCCTACTGCCTCCTTGCGCCACATTAGCATAATTTTTATTGACGCTAATATGGCCCAAAATCTCAGCGCCAGATTTAAAAAGTGCATGCATTGTGCCACTTTGTAATCCTTTGCGCTATATTATGCCCGCGCTAGGCATAATGCATACAAAGGGAGCATGCCCCAGTTAGGGGGGGCGAAAAATGGCACAAAGAAATCTAAGAGATTTCCTTGCATCATTTTTGCATTAGAGCAGGCGTTAAACAGAGGCACACCATTGATTACAGTGGGCCTCAATGGGCTTTCCAGGATTAGCGTCAACATTTTTTACGCTAGTCCTGCAAAGCTCCTGCCATGTTCCGCTAAGGGTTGCAAGTAAAGTGGCACTGCACTGGGTGCAGCACCACTTTAATCAGGCCCCAAGTGCACCCTGGTCGGAGCCATGGCGGGCTGGAAGAGATACGGTCACATAGCAGCAAAGCACACTAGCTCTGTGAACCCACTGCTGCGCCATCAATCTATCTGTAGTAAATTGTTCATGTTTTGCCAGCTAACCTGGATTTGAAATGACAAAGTAGGCAAGCATTTTTTGAGGGAACTGTTTTACTAATAAAGCTATACAGTGCACAGACGGAAATGTGTGGAAATGGCATTCCCTAGTGTAATGATTTGTTTTGATCATGTTAAAGTAATTGTTTCCAACACACTTCAGAAATAATAAAAAATGTGCCTCTGAGGTCAGTACCCCAGTTGCACTGCCCTAATGCTGACCCTGCTTGAAAGGACACTGTAAATAAGATTTTGGCAAGGGAAGATAGGAACTCAAGCTAATTAGCCTAAAACAAATAAAGCCAGCAAACAGAAAGCAAGAAAATGTGAGTTACAAACCAAAAAGCCAATGGCAAGCAACAGGCAAAAATGCATTCCTAGATCAGCTTTCTTAATGTTCCCAAACTAGACAACTGTGCTGTCTGGTAGGCTGTGACCTAAAAAGGGACTGGAAGAGATGGTGGGGCAACAGAAGAATGGGAGAAGAAAGTGGGGGCAAGAACTTGCACAAAAGAAATAGAAAAATAAAACAAAGCAAAAAAATCTCAAGTAGGATGGGAAAGCCATGGATGAGCTGAAGTGGTGGCTGTAAGGTGCAACAACACAGAGTGCAGGGAGACAGGAATGTGAGAAATAAGTAGCACTTGAGGGTGAGAGCAAAAATATATATGCACTCCCATGGAGTGCTGAAAACAAAAGAAATAAGAAGTTCCCTACATGTGAGCAGAGGGAAGATATACTTCAACAAATCAAACGAATGGTAAAGAGGTCATGCTGTACGGCAAAAACAAACACAAGATAAACAATCAAAGCCAGTTAAATAAGAAACATGGAAATACGAGTGACCAACAAGCCAACTAATAGTAAACAATGGGATGGCTGTAAGACCACTGTAAGTCCACTATAGGTCTTTAGAAACCAGGCAGCTTTCACTGTCTCGTAGTAGGCTTGACCTTAAAATGAATAAATATGCCAAGTCAACACAAAGAGAAGTTGAGCAATTTGGCTCTCCGTTGACAGCTCTACGACACTTATGACCCCATAGGCTATCTGAGAGACTGATACACCTCTAGACAGGCGTTTCGCCTGGACATGCCCCTTCTTCATCAGGATCACCCCAATGTGTCTGACTCCACACTGCAGCAGAAGGAAGAATAGCTGATACATAGGACATATGCCGTACCCTGCAAGCCCAGTCTCCAGACTTTTAGATGCAGTGAAATAACTGAAAGACAGGGTGGAAGACACATCGAGAAGGACCCATCATAGCAATTTGAGGATCGTAGGTGTTCCACAGGGTACAGAGGACCCGCATCAGAATGATTTATTCCCATATTGCTTGATTACCTCCAAATTTGCTTCATTACCAAAAAAGTGCCTCACCTCGTCCCATTACCACATGGCTGCTCAACTATTTAGTCCATGCCAGATTTCTGCCAGATCAAGTAATACCAAATAAAATCACTCACCTCAGTTTTGGGGGCTGCAAAGGGAAAAAAGGTGCAGAGTCATTGTGGATCTACCATGTCTGCCTTTATTTTGTGTTAGTCACTACTACTAGACTCTTGTGACAAATCACCCTTCGAGTGAGGCAGAGGGGAATGGGAAGGAAAAAAGTGAGGCAGTGAATCAATAGCCTTTCTCCATAGTCAAATAGAGAAAGGTTAGCAGTATGAGCTACACAATGTAATGCAGCATCACTAATGGAGATAAGCATTAATATTTCTTCAAGTCACTGTTTCTCATTTCATTGACTGAGTATCTTAATGGAGATTTTTTTAGCTTTCAGTGAAAGAAAGTCTTGTTTTTATTAAAGACACGGAGGCGAGTATTATGCTTTCTTCTCATGCTTTAATTAGAACAACAGCCAAGAAAAATCTACAACTCCCAGCATTCCTAGCTGGGAAACTACAAAAAACATGTCATAAAGAACGAATCAATCAGGACACAAGGTAAGTATAAACATCTTGACTGAGAGCAACAAGTCCTCTTTTCTTGCTGCTCTCAGTCAAGATAAGTACTAGTTTTATCATTATCAACTCTTTATATATTTATTGTGCTTGTGTATTACTTGTTTATGTATTTTAGACCTATGAACATGTTTTATTAGCTATCGTGTCTCTTTTGCCGTTCTGTCCGCTTTCTCCTCAATGTTCTATTACAAGCGTCTTCTGCACGCGCTGTTCAACTGTCATTCCTAGACGGTAGCGCTCTTACCGGCGGTTTGTTTTTGGTGAAGGTCGGCCGGCGCTTCACTTCTTCGGCGTCCTTCAGCCTTTTCCCTTGGGGTTTGAGAAATTTTTCCTTCCGTTCGTGCTTGCGAGTCTCTGTTTGATCCGGAGTGCCAAGCCACGCCCTTCCCCTCCCCTCCGTAGCATTTTTTTCTGTCAGGAATACTTCCTGCTTCTTTGACTGTCAAAAATGTAACCCTTTCTGGTATGGATTGATTTTTTGTTTGGGTCACCGAAGTTGGTTATATTTAACCATTATTTTTAACCAATATTTTTCTTGATATAAATTATATTTAAAACATATATTATGGAGAATTATTCTGAAGATGAAGAAGCCCAAATTTTTAAGGACAATTTAGATTCTTTTAATAAAGACTCAGTCCAAAAAGCTGTTTCAAGTTCCATTTCAGATTTTTCTAAGTCCTTTGAGGCCTCAGTTAAGAAGTTATTGACCTTTGATGCTTCTACTTCAGGTTCCAAAATGCCCAAGAAACGAAGAGCAGATAATTTGGCTCCAAATATAGACTCCCCTTCAAAGAATTCATTATCTGAACCCAGTACTTCCACAAACCTTAGTTTTCCCATTCATATTTCTCAATTAGGAGACACTGATGATGATTTGGGTGATTCAGACATGGATAAGGATGATCCAGACGTAATGATCTGGTCAAGGCCTGTGAAGAAGAGGCGTAAAACCTTAGGGCTGGAGACTGAGGCTGCAGTCCAAATAACACTTGTCAAGTCAAAGTTTAACCTTCACAACTCCACAGCCAGGCGTGTCCTCCATTCCTCCTTTCTACACCTTCCAACTGAGAGGGAGTGACTTCAGCAGAACAAGGAGTCTGCTGGCCCACCTTGCCTCTTTAATAGTGCTTAACAAAAGGTCACTGGCACCGACTTTGTAAACATTTAAAAGGGCTGTATAAGTCATGCGTTGTGGAAGAACATAAATCATTGACTTTGAGTTCAAGGGTATCACGACAAGGACTCCTGAAGACAGCAGCCTAGCAGGCACTGTTCTCGCCCTTTGACTTTTTTAAGAGGAGGAAGGAACCCACAACGGAGAACAAGGAAGAAGTAGTGGTGGTCATGCGTAACCAAAAGGAGTCGGAGTCACCATTTCAGCAATTAGTGGCTCTGGTTATTGACCCTAAGGCAAATTACTCTATATCAGATGTAAATTGGAAACAAAACAAGCAATATTGGTGTGTAACAGTTGTGACTACACTTTAACTACCTTTCTTCATAGGCCTTATAAGGGACATAAAAATGCTTCACAGTTCAAACCAGAAACGCCTGTAACTCTTTACTGACTTGAAAGGAAATATAAAATAAAAGTAGTTTGTTAGCATCACAACTTTTTGGTCTGATGAAAGAAGAAACTGACCAGAAGTAGCATATAGTGCCAGGGAGTGGGAAACAGATAGATAGATAGATAGTTAGATTGATTCTTTATAGAGCGATTAATTAAAATAATTACAATAATGTGGCAGATTCAGCAACGATTGGTATGTAACATTTATATTTTAATTAATTCATAGAACAGTAAAAAAAATATTAAGAAAGACAAAGAAGAATTTTAAGAAATGACATTGTAAAGAGACCTTCTTCCCCAAGTGCTTAAAGTGCAAAAAATGTCCTTTGATAAAAGACCAAGAGAAATTGAGAAAAAGGTGTATTTTAAAAATGCCCTCTTACACAAATACTTAAAATGTGAGCATAGCTTCTGATGTGAAGTTCAGCTTTGAAGCCCACATAAAGTACAACACCAGTGTCTCTGGCTGACCACTAGCAACATTAGGGGACTGTATTCCTCCTCGTTCTGTTATACTGCAGGACTTTTTACGAGTTCTAGAAGTGTGGGCTCTGATTTCCAGGAGAAGTCCAAATTCACTTCTGTGAGCGCTCTAATTAACATTAATAATTATTACATGGATTTCTGTATTTGTTTTAACACATAAAGGGGGTCATTACGACCCTGGCAGTCATGGACCGCCAGGGCCGGGGACCGCGGATGCACCGCCAACAGGCTGGCGGTGCATCCAGGCCAATTCTGACCGCGGCGATAAAGCCGCGGTCAGAAAAGGGAAACCGGCGGTTTCCCGCCGGTTTTCCCCTGGCCTGAGGAATCCTCCAAGGCGGCGCTGCAGGCAGCGCCGCCATGGGGATTCCGACCCCCTTACCGCCAGCCTGGTTCTGGCGGTTTTGACCGCCAGAACCTGGTTGGCGGTAACGGGTGTCGTGGGGCCCCTGGGGGCCCCTGCAGTGCCCATGCCAATGGCATGGGCACTGCAGGAGCCCCCTAACAGGGCCCCACCAAGATTTTCAGTGTCTGCATAGCAGACACTGAAAATCGCGACGGGTGCAACTGCAACCGTCGCACCCTTTCCACTCCGCCGGCTCCATTCGGAGCCGGCATCCTCGTGGAAGGGGGTTTCCCGCTGGGCGGGCGGGCGGCCTTCTGGCGGTCGTCCGCCCGCCCAGCGGGAAACTCAGAATTACCACGGCGGTCTTTTGACCGCGCAGCGGTCTTCTGACGGCTGTACTTTGGCGGGCGGCCTCCGCCACCCGCCAAAGTCAGAATGAGGCCGAAAGTGTATTAGCATAGATAAATAACCTGTGACTTATAATGTGCCTCATTGATTTGCCATCATTCTAAAATGTATTGCTCTGTCATGCTTACAGCTCAATATTATGAATTTTACTCGTGCTAAATAAAAGGCCTCAAGTTAGCAAAGCCGCAGCTAAAACTGAAAACTGAATGTTAGTAGAATTAGCTCATATCCACTGTATAACAAATCCTTTGTTTGAATTTTAAAATGGTTCAGAACTTGTATTAATGTAATGTTTTTCTTTCGAGGAATTGGTGAAACGTAAATTGTTTCTACATCACTACAGCTGTTGATTTGAGGTGTATTTGCGAATGTAGAAGAACAATTGAACCCTCTGATAATGAACGGAAAGTTCCACAAGTTGATTCTTGTTGTATCGACTGGATGTGGCAAATGGAGAAGAGCCAATCATTGATATATGAACGTTTATATAATATCTCTCTGATATGTAGTACATTTTTAATTGGACAATTATTATCGCAAGATGCTTTTGACCAATGGAAAACGTGGGACAACTTTAACCGCACTGTTCTTAGAGCTGAGGAGCAGTGTGTCTTTCATTCATTCACAGCCATCATTCCCATGTCATTTTGACTCTATGTCACTTTGACACTTGCCAGCCTGTCTACTGATGTTCTGGTATTTTATTAATTTTGAGTTATTTTTCATGCTCTGTGCAATGATGCTGGTGTTTTAGCGCTTGATGCTTAAAACTAAAGCACTTTGCTGCCTGCCTTATTCATTAACTTGATGACTCAGAGAACCTAGAGCCCAACTTCTGAACCGTCCCTCCTTTCCCAAAATCCCCTCTGTCTCTGATGCCCCTCTGACGAAGATGCTGCTTGCTGATCCTTAAGGATAGGTATACGATTGCAATGTTTATTGTTGTTTTGTCTTTTGTTTTCCAGGTACCAACTGCTGTTTTTGGGCAGAGCCATAGTTAGATGTTTTCTAAATTCATGTTACTAAAACTTTTACATTAATCCCAACATGCTAATGCTAATCTGGAGTTAGTGAGGTGTTTTCTCTACTCATTTGTCTTTTGCCAATTAACTGATAACGTTCAATTGTTGATCAAATGTACGTTATTACTCTTGCTCAATTATTATTACTATTGATTTGTACCGTCGCTATTGAAGTCATAGTTGTTGTTGCTTTGATAAAATTAAGATTATTTAGGTGTTTTGGTCAACCAGTGTTGTTTCTGTATTTCTATCATATGGTTTTGAGACTAATTCACGTGATCTCAGCATTGTTAATATAGGGAAATAAACATTTTAAGTGATGTAAGGTGTGGTTAATCGTGGCCCAACCTGTCATGGTGCGTACAATTACTAACTCTAATGGATTGAATTATTTACTTATGGTGATATTTGCGTGATATAATGGTGTGATCATTTCAAACGAGTCAAAAGGTTCATCGACCTAAGGATGCGTCTCCTTACTAGTTATTATACCCAAAACAGATAAGTCCTGATGCGCTCACACTTCCGACAGAGATCTGGCTCATGGGCCCTGCTAAAGTGCAGGGTTTGTTGGCAGCATAATTAGGGGAGCTGCCTGCAGTGGAATCACTACTATCTGTCCTCTTGGGGGGGGGGGGTGGAAGGCTGTGACAGCAGCAGGGTTGCCAGGGCGCCTTTAAAAAGTTTCAAAAACTGAGCCGCTAGCTGCATTGATTCCTTTTTAAGCATGCTTGCATGGCATCTTGGCAAGTCCTGATGTTTATTACTCTCCATATTGGACGCAGCCAGAATATTTTCAGGGGGAGCAGCTTTTCACAAGTGTGAAGGATGTGGGATAAGGATTTCTCTCCCTTTGCACAAAATCTGTATTGCCTGTTGTCATCATTGAGGTCCCATCGCCCGTACCAATAGGCTTAGGGGGATTAGACTGAATCTCAGTCTCATCAGCGTTTTTTTTCATGTCCCTGATGAGGGTTTGTGAGAGGTAAGACAAGAACGGCATGTTCATACAACATTTCTGCCCACTTCCATGTGGCTTTTTCTTCAGGGCCTGCACATCCCGTTCCCTCAAAATGTATCTTGCTTGATCAGCAGCTTTGATACTATGGTCGCAGGAAAATCACATGTCCAGGTTTCCCGTGCCGCCAGGGCATTCAGTATTGTGTTCAAGTAAATGTGCCAGCTTGTCTGGGGTGTGCTCATTCCTTCCCAGATTGCTTGTTGTAATGGGTCATTCTTATTTTGCTTGGTTTTGAGGCTATAGGCTATAAAATTGGCCTTCGTTATCTAACAATGCGAGAACAGACAGAATTCTAGCTGAATCTGAGCATGAGAGGTACAGTCTGGTAGGCAGAAGATTTGTCTATAGCAGGTGGATTGTGTCCTAGCGAGCAAGTTTGCCAGCTTATCTCTAAATATTGTTGCTCTATATGAGATTTTGGGTAGGAGCTGGTAGGAGCTTGCGGCCTATCACCTTTAGGAGGGGACGTAAATCTGGATTCGCCATTGATTTTTGTAGTTTTTGAAATTCCCATGTCAGAGAATTTGCTGCCACCTGCTGGGCCTGAATGTGTGGGGCTAGGTATTTGTAGGAGTCAACAGTTTCAATCACACGGAGATTTCAAGGAATGATCATAACCTTTATTTTTGCAACATTTATCTGTAATTTATTGGTTTCACAATAAGTGGTAAGTGCATTGAAAAGCCTCTATGTAGACATATTGCTGTCACATCTAGAAGTACTGTATTGTCAGCATACTGGAGGGACTGCACTCTAAGACCAGCCATCTTGGGCAGCAATGCCCTTTCCTGGGAAACAGAGCGCACTTAGCTCTAGGCAGAGACAAAGAACATTCTCTGGAAGATCTGTTAGCAGACTAAGGGAGAGAGACAAAAAAAGTAAAAACCAATAAAGGACTTGGAAAATAGGTCATAGATTGGAACAAGGGACAAACAGTGCAACAAGACAAAAACATGGAGGAAACAGGTGGAAGGAGGAGTTACATGCCTTCAGAGAGAAGACGAGGTAATGAGACTGGTGTCCACACAGTAAAGAAGGCACACTGAGACACTTAAGAAACCAAGCACTGGCGCTGGCCAGAAAGTTGGGACGTTGACAACCAGCTCCGCTGACGATGAGGAAATTCATGAGAGATAAGACAAGGCCAAGAAAGCAACAACCAATTCTTGATGCACAATGGAAGCCTGAGATGAGGCTCCCAAAGACAGCGGACCAAAAAGGGAATCAAGAGCACCGTGGAACTGAACTTAGAGGACTACAGCAAAGACTGCCTGCGACTCCACCAGGAAAAACGAGACATCCCGTCCACGGTTCAAGAACAGGCTGTGGTACAAGAAAGCACTCGGGTGCAGAGGTGAGGGAAGATTAAAATCGGGGGCTGAAAGTAAAAAACTAACTCTGTGTGGAATTCGGTTATTATACAGAGACTATTTATCACTAAACATTAATAAAGGGATGTATACATGGAAGTTGATTTTAAGGCCACTGAGATAAGAGCGTATATCGGAAGAGGCTCTCTAAAAGTATGTTAGGATTAAACTGAAAAACAGTATCAGAGGGGAAAAGGTTACATATCTTTTCCCCACAGGTCAAGTACTCACCAGGCATTTATATATCATATATTACTAGATACTAATCAAGGAAGGTATAGGAGAGGTTTGATTTTAAGGCCCCTGGAGATAAGAGTGCTTATCGGAAGAGACTATGGTCCTCATTATGACCTTGGCGGTAAATACCGAATACTGCCATGCTGACTGCCACCACATACCGCCGCAGAGGTGTTCTTCCGTCTGCCACATTATGATACATACAAACAAAACCAACAGAAAACAGCCACACCCACATATCCGCCAGAGCCACCTGAACGTGATAAACTGTCGCTACTCCCACCTGTACCTTTACGCCACCAACACTACGCCCTCCAAATAATGACCCATCAATCACCACAGTGGACATGCAACAACGGTAAACAATTGGCGGTTAACACCACCACAGAGGATAAGCCACCCAAAGACAAAACAAAACAGCATTGGCCAGAACAAAAAACTTACACCTGACACAATTACAAACACCCCACACACCCACCAACAGCACTATAAAACACATACCCACATCACCCACAATCCTTTGCTAACACGAAAAGACTGCAATAGTTAGCCACGCAATTCACAGAGACAACTTCACACACACCACAACCACCCATTCATCCGTCACGCACCACACACTCCATACCCCACCACATTACTCCACACCCTCTGCACAACACACACACCACACAACACCCATGTCCCCACAAAGGCACCCCCGTTTTACTGATGAGGAGTTGCGGGTCATGGTTGAGGAAATAGTCAGGGTAGAGCCACAGCTGTTGGAGCACAGATCCAGCTGATATCCACTTCCAGGAAGATGGAGCTATGGTGGAGGATCATCGACTGGGTGAATGCTGTGGGACAGCATCCACGAACAAGGGATGACATCAGGAAGAGGTGGAACGACCTATGGGGGAAGGTACATTCCATAGCAGCACAGCACCAGAGGACTGGCAGTGGAGCCCCATCTCCTCCCCCACAGCTGACAGCATGGGAGGAGCAAGTCTTGGAAATCCTGCATCCTGATGGACTCACTGGAGTTGCCGGAGGACTGGACACTGGTGAGTCAACATTTACTGCCTATCACCCCCCCATACCTGCATGCCACCACCACCCCTCAACCTGACATCCATCACTCCACTCCATCCCACACAGTGCACCACCACAATTAACAAACTTAAATGTCAAGCCCTGCATGCCATACCTACTGCATGCACATCCCTTCCAGCACTGCATGTACACCCACTACCAATGCATACACAGCATGGAGAACTAACAATCCCACAATACATCACCACACACAAACAAAGGTGGCAGGGCTACAACAGCAAAATAGGGGAAGCTAGGGATGCAGAATATGTCACCGACATATCGCATAACACACCACTTACATTCCCACAGGTTCCAATCTCAGCGGCGAGGAGGTGCCATGGCTACCCAGTCCCCCACCAGAAGATGCCCCCAGTGATGACAGTAACTCTGGAGTTCTGGATCTAGATGAGCTCCCTGGCCCATCAGGGACCACGGGTCAGTTGGCTACCCCAGCCCACACCCAGTCCACCACAGAGCCTCCCACCTCAGTATCCAACATCACAGCAGCCACCCAATGTCCCCTGACCTCTGTGCCCAGGACACGTCAATCAGCAGTGTTCCCACCTGTACAGGGACCCCAGTCCACACCTCGCAGACAAGACAATGAGGGTCCTGGGGTTAGTGGCAGTGGGTACACCGTTCAGGGGACACAGCGACAGGGGTCCAGGGACGCAGACAAGACAATGAGGGTCCTGGGGTTAGTGGCAGTGGGTACACCGTTCAGGGGACACAGCCACAGGGGTCCAGGGACACTCAGAGGACATCTGTGCACCAGTGGAGGACAGGCCTAGGGAACCGACTGTCCAGGAGGCACTCACTAATGTCCTGGGGGCTTACCAACAATCCCAGGACAAGATGGGTCAGGTGATAGACATCATGCAAGAGAACCAGCAGCTGCAGGAGGAACGTTTGTAGCTGGCAGAGTTTGGCTCCTACCTGCTGTGGTACTTAGCCAATGGTATGCCAGTATGGTCCATACTACCCATTCTCAGTCTCAGTGTGTGACAGTGATGTGTCTGCCATCGGTGCTGTTGGTGGAGGGATTGAACGTGTGCTCCCTTTCTCTCTCGCCCCCCTCTCCTTTTGTCATCCTGTTCATGTGTGCATTAGCATCATCTGCTGACTGAGCCAGGGCACTGGCAAGTGAGGTAGCTGCAGCCTACGGGACCCAGGAGGCAGAGTCCGCTGACACCCAGGGGACCAGTGGGACGAAGGGCAAGGGGAGCACCATGGCGGGGACAGGAGGTGACACCACTGACTCTAATTCATCCTCCGATGGGAGCTCCCGGGTGGTTGCAGACCCCTCTGGGACCACCCCAGCTACAGGTTCTACCGCCACCCTGTACCAGCACCACCCTCCAAGTAGCCCCCCACTGAGTTGCCCGTGCCCGCTCACCCAGGAGGGTGGGCATCTCCTTCGCCCATGGCACCCCAGGCCCTGCCCCAGTCAGCCCCGCTGCCCTCAGTGAGGAGGCTATTGACCTCCTGAGATCCATCACTCTAGGGCAGTCAACCATTGTGAATGCCATCCAGGGGTTGGCATCCCAGATGCAGCAATGCAGTACCTTCCTGGAGGGCATCCACGGTGGATTGGCTGCCCTACAGAGATTGTTCCAGGCTCTGGCCTCTTCACTGATGGCAGCCACTGTCCCTGTTTCATCTGTCCCCCCTTCAACTACCACTACCCAGTCCCAGTCTCCTCACCCCTAAACCATCCCACGCAAACATTCTGAAAAGCATGCACCCAAAACAACACACAAGACTCATACAGACAAATACAAGCAGCACACTTCAGTCCACAAGCACTCACACAGCCTACAGACAGATGCACCTACAACATCATCCACTGTCTCCCCCTCCTCCTCCTCCCTCACAGTCACATACGCACTCACACCGGTATGCACTGCATGATCTGTCCTAGATCCTGCAACCTGCACAGCCTTGCCCACAGTTACCACAACAGCAGACATGCACCCACACACCACATGCGCATTGACCACTACCACCTCATGCAATACATCCACCTCACTTGCAGACACCACCACAACATCCATACACACGTCATGTTTGTCCTTCCCCACCATGACTGCCCCCCTCCAGTAACACACACATGCTCTCTCTCAGACCCCCAACAGCCATCCACCTCACACACGCACACTGTCCATGCACCTGCACCCAAGTTCAGCACACCTCCTCCTCCTACAACCACTCCCTCTACCTCCATTCCCATCCCTCCTCCCACATCCCACCCTATTGTTCCTAAGAAGCTTTTCCGTGCCCGCCTTGACCGCTTCACCCCTCTGTCCCCCTCCTGCCTGTAAGAGGAAGGTCACACCACCGTTGACCAGTTCCTCAAGCACACAGTCTGACACAGCTCAACCCCAAAGTCTCCAGCTGCCACTAAGGTGCACATGAGTGAGAAGCTGGCCAACGCAACAAGGACATCCCCCCCCCCCCCCCCAAAACGCAGGGCTAAAGTGCCATTCCCTCATAAAACAGATTGCCAAGACCATGGGACCACCTCCAAAACCCAGGGCCAAGGAGGCCCCAACGAAATCCCTGCCCAAGGAGGCCCACAAAAATCAAAGGCCAAGGATGCCCCCAGACATCTAAGGCCAAGGAGGCGCCCTAGAGATCCAAGGCCAAGGAGGCCCCCCAGACATCCAAGGCCAAAGAGGCCCCCAGAAATCAAGGCCAAGGAGGCCGCCCAGAAGTCAAAGGCCAACGAGGCCCCCCAGAAATCCCTGGACCAGGAGGCCGCCCAGAAATCCCTGGACACGGAGTCCCCAATGGAAACCATGGCCAAGGAGCCCCCCAACTCAAAATTGTGGCCAAGGAGCAGCATCTGAAACCAGAGACCAAGGAGCAGCATCCGGAACCAGAGGCCAAGGGGCACCATCAATAACCAGTGAGCAGAAAGCCCCCTCCTCGTCCTGAGGGCAGGAAGCCCACTCCTCATCCTGTGGGCAGGCAGCCCCCTCCATAACCAGTGGGCAGGAAGCCCCCTCCTCATCCTGTGGGCAGGCAGCCCCCTACAGAACCCGTGGGCAGAAAGCCCCCTCCTCAACCTGTGGGGAGGAAGCCCCCTCCTCAACCTGTGGGCAGGCAGCCCCCTCCAGAACCAGTGGGCAGGAAGCCCCCTCCAGAACCAGTGGGCAGGAAGCCCCTCCTCAACCTGTGGGCTAGGAGCCCCCTCACAATGAGTTGCAACTCCCGCCCCCAACACCCCCCTGCACCCCCTGAGGTGCCTTCCCATTTCCAACATGATGTCCCTGAACAGTGGAGTCTCGATGGTGTCAGGAGTCAAGTTGGGGCTTGGACTTTGCCCTGTGGGCATTAGTGACTTTGGACTTGCCTTTGGGCCTGCTTTAATTTATTTCTACAGTTGTGCATGTTTTAGCATTTTACATATTCATACAAAAGGAATTCAGTGGTTGGAACTGTGTATGTATCCTGGGTTTATTTACTCTGGGATTCTGTTACTGTTGTATTCCTGTGCATGTGTTTCTGGGTGTGTTGTGTGTGTATGGCGTATGTTGTGCGTGAATGTGTCACTCCCCACCCCCCACCCTTGTGTGCTAGGTGGCTGTACTCACCCTCGTCGTCTTCTTCATCGGCGTTGTTGCTCCAGAACGGCCATGGCTTGGTACAGCATCGGAAATACTTGCAGATCAGGTTCCATGGCAGCCCCGGACTCCTGTGAGTGGCTCCTTTTAAACAATGTGTTACCGCCTGGCTTTTGGTGTTGTTGCTACCGCCCCAGAAATCATGGCGGTGTGCTATGTCATAATATGGTGGGCGGATCCTTGTCTTCCGCCTGCCTGTAGGTGGCTACCACCATGTTCAGTGTTCGTATCGCGCTGGCAGTAGGTGTGGTACATTGGCTGTCTATGGGAGGGATCACCACCATGGTCATAATTTGACAGTCATTACCGCCAGCCTGTTGGCGGTGATACCACCACTTTAACCCTGGTGTTCAGTATACCACCAGGGTCATGATGACAACCTATATGAAAATTACACTGGAAAGCGTTATCAGAAGAAAAGAGAGGGGAAAAGGTCACATATCCTTATGTTTTTTTCCTAGAGGTCAAAGACTCACCAGGCATGTTTTTGAGCCAGAAATGGATAAAAGTGATTCCTGAAAGAAAGAGATTAATTAGTGACAAATAGAGAACAAATGATAACTTAAAGAATGAAGAAAATAAAATAGATGACAGAGAAACAGAAAGAAATAAAGGAAGACAACAGAACTTAAGAGAAGAGAACTATAGGATTGTTTTGTTTCATTTTTGTTTAGTCCTCACAAATGCATGTGTTCTGTCAGAGGGATTACTTCCTGATGAAGACCAGACAACACGAGGAACAAAAGCCAACCCTGCTGGAAGAAAAGGAAAAGAACGGACTTATTTTAGCTGGGGCTCACATGGCAAGTTAAATAAATGACAGAAACAATTAAGCACCAAGACTTTTAGAACTCTGAAAAAAGCGTTTTCCAATTATTTTCAAATAGGCACACCATAAGCAGAACAAAACTTTCTATTAATCAATAAATCTCAAATGATAGTAAAAAACAATGGACCAAAGAAAAACGTATGGTACAAAACAATGAAAGGAGAAAGAAAATAATAAAGAAATATGAAACGATACTAAAACGATGGATTAAAGAACAACCTAAAGTGCTAAACCATGAAGGGAGAAAGATTTTAGAGAACAGGAGTGTCTAGAGGAAGAGATGCTTTCAGATGAGCAAAACGCTCTGTGCAGACAAGATAACAGAGGAAAGGCAGAGTGCAAGGAGAGTCTGTTTGCAGCAGATAGAAAACATACACGTTTCAAGTCAGGACTCCAGTAAAGCAAAAATTAGGTGAGCCTTCAGCTTAGGGAAATTAGCTTTTAAACCAAGTTTGAGCAGGTCCGCTGGCAGGAGGGCAGCTCTAGTTTGAGACTGAATAGCTACACTGGTGCCAGGTTGCCCGGGATTCCAGAGGCAATGATTCAGGAGATAATGCAGACTATTTAAATACCAAGGTGCAGGAACAAATCCAAAGAAAAGCAACAAGCTTACCTGTATCGCCCTGTGCTCTTAACCAAGAGGACACTTTCAGAGAGTTTTGCGTGAGAAGTTCCGATAAGTGAACATTCATTTTCTGAATTCTTCTCTCTGGTAAATTTACTATTCCACAGTGAGTGCGGAAACGTACCCCTCTGAAAGCTAAGTCCTGAGATGGACCCAAACTTGACTCTTCCAAATTTATTAGGAATCCATGTCCCTGGAACACTGTCAAAACTCTGTTTTTGGGGCCTGAATAAGGCAAACCCGAGGTATGGGCGTCTGCACCGTAAACCGAAGGAACCTCTGATGTGACTCTCTGATAGGAAGATGCAGATATGCATCTTGTAGATGTATTGACACTAGAAAATCACCTTGCTTTATCACATGAAGTGTAGACTGTAGGGTTACCATGCTGATCGACAAATTCACTCACTTCAAATTGAGACCAGGTCTGAATGCACCTGAAAGATTTTGTACTAGGAAGAGGATGGAATATGGACCTGTTGAAATCTCTCTCTCTGATACCCTGGATATAACCTTCTTTTCCAGGAACATCCAGACCCCTGCTTGTGATGCAAAACGTTTGGGACCTTCCCTTGTTACTTGTGTCCGAATGACTCCAATTTATGGTGGGCAATCTACAACGTCTATTGCATATCCTCTTCTGAATATCCACTCCCTCACATGGATGTTTCTTCTAGCAGAAATTAATGAAGTAGAAGACACAGCTGTAGCTCAAACCACACTTCTAGGAAATATCTGCCAACAGTCTAGCCTACCACTAACTGCTCTGAACATTCCTGTCCCTCTTGAATAACAACAGCTAAATGATCAAATTCCTTCACCATTGACTGGCCCACCTATGCTATATACATGCCCACCTTCAGGCATATATGTATTACTGTATCAAAAGCCCTCTTTCTTGCAGAATCCACATTTTCTGTCCAAAGGATCAGAGAAAGTCCAATCCTCCAGATTGATTGATGCTCTACCAACCAGCATAGCCATGTCACATTCACCTTGACATTATGAGGGAGAGAGTTGCCTCCTTCCAATATATACCTCTTTTGCAGGAATTTTAGAATTGAAGACTTAGCCCCATCTTTCCATTCTCCCATGACCATTTCCTTATTTTACCAACAAATGGCATGGCCACTGATGAAGGTTTGACATAGTAGGGAAACAGGATCTCCTCACTTCCTCCATTTGAAATGGAGGGAGCCCCAAATTGTCTCTGACATGTGAGCTAACTTTCCACTTTTCTTCTCTTCTCACAAATTTGTGATCAGATGGTTGGTTTCTGGGAATCAGACATAGAGGAATCATCACCAACAACAGTTTTTGGTGTCTTGGCACCCTGCCTTTGTTTGTCTCTAGGGTTCGCAGCCAAGGTCTTAGTGACCGTTGCCTCAATCATATGCTGACTCTCCTCGTGTGTCATGAGGGGCGGCAAAGTTTCTGAATGAGCCCTTTGGTCCTCCAATCTGGTATGCCTCGCTGGAATAGAAACTTCCTCCTCCGAGGAAGAAGACATGATGGGCCTTCTCTTAGAGGATCTCTTTATTTCCATTGTTGCAAAACGTACCCCAAACCCTGATATGTATAAATATGTTTATGTAACTAGTCAAACGCTCTATTGGAAGTTAAGCCCCAAACACCGTATTCAGTTGAGTGAGGACCAAACACCCAATGACAACAGACAAAATAAAGGCATCGCAAACACACAAATATAGCTAAAATCCTGAGCCCAACAGGGCAGCTCACCCACTCCTTGTCGAGAAAGCTCTCCCATAACGTGCTACAGCCAGCACGCAGCTTGCTCCTCTCTGTCACAGATTCTCTGCTGCATCATCTTCAGCAGCTCCATGCCAAGTTTCTAGTTGACAACACAATTTTCTTTCCTGCGCCAAAACTCTGCATTCTGGGAAAAAGTCATTCTTCTCAACTTTGATGTAATGTCAATATATTTGGTGAACGGGGCCCAGCATAGTTCACATCGGTACTCAAACAATGAGACAAGAAACAAACAGCAGGAGTAGTAAGGGGCATTTATCGACAATGGTCACTGGTATTGGTGTCTGATGATGTAAGGAGGCCTCATTTTCAATGGATTTAAGTGTGGGAGGGACAGAGCGATAATGGTCACTACTCTTGTGAGAGATTGATCCATTCAGGGACAAGAAGAAACACTACATACAGGGACGTGGAGTGTTCAGTGAAGGTCCATTGTTTGAGGCTTTTGAAGTACATATTCTTTAGAGACAACAGATACTTATGGGGTGGACGCGTGATATGAAGTGCAATGATGTGGGGTTTTGGGTAACAACAGTACGTTTTCATGTTGGCAGTGTACCACCACAATAGATAGGGCACGATTAAAGATTAAAGATAAGGAAGTGATGGGCCTAGCATCCAGCACTGCTTGTATTCGCTTTGCAGAGACCATAGGCAGGCCCAGCCCATGTAGTCTGGGCAACACCACATTTTCCATTGACACCCAAAGATTCCATAGACATTGCCATTGAAACTCTGACCTAGTGGTTCATATCCTGGAATGTAAATGGCCTCAAAAACATGATCAAGAGGGGGCTGCGATTTTACAAACAACACTCCCCAGATGTCCCCTTGTTACATGAAACTCATAATCTTGTCAGGAACTGTAATTTCCCTGGGAGATATAGGTACAACTGATTATCATGCAAAGAGGATCTATGAGCGTGGTAATCCTGCAACATTGCTCCTTCTTGACAATCGTGACCCAGGTACACGCGGACAAACTGGGACCAAATATTCTTTTGATGGACCAACTGGAGTGCTGTAAGTGGGTATAACTGAGTGTGTATGCCCCCCTTGCAAGGGAGACCCTGCATATGCTGAGCAGTTTATTGGCAGATGCTCCCAGAGTGACTTTAACATTATTATGGATGATAGACTTAACACGTGCCATCCGGGGCCTTTCCAAGGGATTTCCAGGCCGAAGTTTTCAGTCCTAAAACGAACGTACAGAATACTGCAACCTTATCCAAAATGGCAAGACAATCAAGCTGAAAAGTTGGCGTTGAGAAACACTCAACTTGCAGGCTGGTCGAGCCCCTGCGGTAGTGTGACGTCTTCCCAGAAATATTAGAAGGGATCATGTAACTGCTGCAGTAACTTCACAGCGCCATGCGGGATTTACATCCTCTATTAAGTTCATAAGATGTCTAGACTTGAGAGTGTGAAGGACAGGCATGTGGAAGTTATGTTAGAGTTACAGGTACCTCGCTTCTTGGTTGAGAGTGGTACTTCTGGGGCCTTGTGGGTAGCACCTGTAAAAGTCACACACTGGCATTGGATAGATGCATTTTAACATTTCCCAGTTGTTTTGCCTTTCTCCACTTTTGCTCCAGTTGGTTATCCAGCCTCCATGTCCTCCTACTTTGTTTTTTTCCCTTTTTGGTTCACTATCCCCCTGATCCATTTTTGTCATTAGTTCTATCTGGTTCCCTTGGTTGCTTTTGTTTTCTGACTTACAGACTTCGATTTCATTATCTACCTGCTTGTCCTCTCGCAGTACTGCTGCTCTTGTGCTACCTTTCTCCAGCTTGGCAGGACCTTACTAGCATCAGTGTGCGACCATCAATGAACAGGCATCTAAGCGTTGGCAGGCTGCCTCCACCCCCTCTGGAATGGCACATGTTCCTCACCTCAGCTTCCTGAACTAGGCTTCCTGGTACGACTGGGGCTAGCTACAGCACTTCCTCACCGACTGAGAGGTAAGCTGAGAACACCACATTTTTTTTACCCTGTTTGCGTATATCTTTGTTTTTACTAGTTTCGTATTGTTTATTTCTCTTTCCCTGTTAATATTACCAAAAGTGGTTCTGAGACAATACCCAGTGGTATAGCTTGGAGAGAGGAGGGTCACCCCCCAACAAACGTATCATGTGATAAATAGTGAGATACAGGGGATTTTATTCGTGTATGGTAAGATGTCATGTCGGATTTCACCAGAAATTTTAAACACACACACAAAAACACACACGTTTGGGAATACTTCAAAAATGTTATTTTTTTTCACAAAATAATGTGTTCTCTCACTTGCGCACCTACCAATCTGCATTTCTCTCCCTTTCCTCTCCCTTTCCACTGCCCCTAAGCCCCTCTTGTGCGTCAGCTTGTAGTATAATGTAGTTCAAGATTATGGGCCATTGTGATTGTTGAGAAACCTGAGGCTTACCCCCCACCCCTAATCTTACAGACCAAGTTACGCCTCTGACAATACCAGATCATCGCCTTTAATGCTGGACCGGCTAGTTCATCCTAATTGATGATTGGCTCTTTATAGAAGCACCAAGTCTACACTCCACCCTATATGGACTAGCATCCCCCCCGCTTTGTCATGCGATACTAGGACACCTTTGTTATGCTGACAGGAAGCTCTGAAAAATACACGCAGAGAACACTGACAACAAATTCTCATTTGTGACAGGGTACATGGCTCTTTCACAGGGCCAGGCACGAAATCTTCCGGCCTTGGGACTCAATAGGCATCTCAACCTTTGAACAAATTGGCAAGAAAGGCACATCTAGAATATGTAGGTCCTAGATAGTTACCACACCTGACTCTCTTATAAAGCCATGGGCAAAGTAGGTGCAGGACCTGGAGGATGATGAATGGGTAGATGCAAAAATGGTTTCACTTTCCCCGATTCATTTCCTCCGCTTCAAATGTAGTTACTTCCACACAACATACTTGCACCCGATAGACACTGACATATGGGGTTGGCCCCAAGTGTCAACGTTACAAAATGGCCTAGGGGACTTTTCTGCATATCATTTGGGAATGCCTTGTGATTATTCCGTGTTGGAAGCAGATATTCCGAGCACTGCAGAGGATGCTGGGCCACCCAATTGATCTGGATCCCAAACTGGATGTGCTCGGTATAATGGAAAGTTGTAAGAGACGAAAGAGTGCCTGATAGCTGTTGTTGATGGGTTTGCAAGTAGCAAAAAGAGATATTGCACAACACAGGAGAAGTGAAAAAGCCCCTACACTGGAAGAATGGACGAAGGCCATAAATAATTGTCCAAAGTGGAAACAATAATTTATAAGCAAAAGGCTGTCCGAATAAATAAGACAAAATGTGGACGCCCTGCTGGGATATTCCCATAATACGTCAGGTGGATACTGTCTGCTGCTATCTGTATACAACATGTACATCTTGGAATTATTATGTCTGGTGTCAATAAATGTCATGTGCCTGAGTTTGCAGTGTTTAAACATGAAAGCAGAAAAAAGAGTTGTAAGAAACAAAAGAATTCCAGGGACATTCAAACACCTGAGATTTGTATGCTTAGAAACCAAATGGAAATACTGAGTGGCTTAAGCTACAGACAGCATCAGACTAAGGGCCTGATTACGACTTCTGCGGAAGGGATTACTCCGCCCCAAATGTGATGGATATCCTGCCCGCCAAATTACGAGTCCATTATAGCCTATGGAATTCGTAATACAGCGGGCGGGATATCCATCACATTTGGGACGGAGTAATCCCCTCCGTTGAAGTCATAATCAGGCCCTGAGTTCAGAAAGATTGGAGCCGTCATAGGAAAATATTGCATTTTGGGAGAAGTAGTCATGAACTCATATGAGTTTACCACATTCTCTTGTAGCTTTGCCATGTACTTGGTGCAGATCTAAGGTGTGATCACCAGAAGCTGTATGTGAAAGGAGATAAACAGCTCTCTCTTCTAAAGAAAGTGAACAGTTTCTCCCAAAAATGGACTTTAAAATGGCTGTTCAAGCCCTTTACTAACACATCTGGATGGTGGTAACAACATACTCGATGGTTTCCCAGACTCCTCATTGGCACCCTTCCAGGGCATCCTATATGGTGTAGTTTGTCTCATCTAGAGCTGAAGAAATATAACCACATCACCCCCATCCTGACGGAACTCCATTGGCACCCATTGCAGGTGCACGTCATCTTCAAAATCAGCTGCTTTACGGTCAATATGCCTAGCACCCCAGCTCCTCTTGCAAACGTGCTTACCATATCTGTTGGTTCTCTGCACACCAACAGCCAGGACATCATTAGACTGCAGAGATTATTTTTTGAGCTAGCCCAGGGTTCTGCCTGCATGCTGCTTTTTTCATTAACAGTCTCATCTGGCGTTTATTGACCATAATCTGTGCCACATTTGAGCTGTTTTGAGCTTAAGCATAGAATCAGTTGTAGATTTTTCCTATGTGGCTTTTTGGAGCGGTCTCCTGGGTATGGACTGTCATTTCCCCCATGTAGAAGTCTGGTATGGAATCTTGCTAGCAGCCACCTGTGTGGTTTGGGTGTGCTCCATGGGTTCAGTCACTCGTTGGTCACTGCTAGTGGAATTAGTGTTACTGATGCCACAATTGTGGTAGTGGTACCTTGCAGTCCCCTCCCCCTAGTATCTGTTCTGGGATGCTTTTGAACAGGAACTTGTTTGCTCCCTGAAATGTCTCACTTTCTCAATTTTTTTTAAAGGCTTCGCCATTGCTGTGGTGCTTTTGGAATAATTATTAAAAGTGTCAGCATCTATGATGGACTCCTATTGGTGGGGATACAGTGTCTTGATGGGTACTTCAAGTGTGAGATATGCTGGGCAGAGGAGAGCAGCAATGAACTTAATAATGCATGACTGTGTTTTGAGTGGTTTGCAGGTGCTGCCTTTGTCAGTCTTTATATTAAGAGTTTTTATTTCTTTTTTTGAGAAATATATATTTTTTTAGAATACAAAAAATCGTTACATTTGCATAGGTCCAAGGCATAACTGAAAGCAAACTAAGGAGGCCAAGGTACATTGAAGGGCATCACAGGGTACCATATCATCATATCATCATTATGAAGGCATATATGGGAACAACATCCAGCACGTGGGTATAGCTACATAAACACATTGGATTATTAGCACCAATTAAGTTGTTCTGAGTTGGCACTTTCTCGTTGATCATGGTCATAATATGTGATCCAGGTGTCCCATATTATATGAAATTCACGTGGGTTTCCTCTACTCCTATATACCACCCTCTCTGCCGTCATATACAAATCCATCCCTCGCTTCCATTCAGCTATTGTGGTGCCCTCTGGGGCCTGCCAATACTCAGCCAGGTCTCTCTTGGCGATCACCAGGCCCAGATTACAAAACAGCAATTTCATTTGGGGGAGATCTGTCTCAAGTGATACCTAGGAGGATGTATTTGGGGTCATCTGGTAGTGTGATCTCAAGTATCTTCCCTAATTCATTCAGCAGTTTTTGCCAGAAGGGGCGTATGACTAGGCAGGGCCAGAGAGTATAAAAAAAATCTCCCCGACTCATGCATCGTAGACAATTGGAGGAAGCCGTCCATCCTATGTTATATCGATGTGCTCTCTCATAATAGGTCCAGTGTAGTATCTTTAGCTGACTAAGTCATAGTCTGGATTTAACCACCACCTCTCTAGGAAACATGGGAGCAGCTTCCCAATCCATATCCTCAAACTCACCTAGCTTGGCTTCCAGGTGTGTCTAAGTTTCTGTAGGGTGTCGTGCACTTTATTATTAAAGGTTCTATATATGGAGGAGACTGCCTTTGCAGTAATTCCCCCCCTCAACTACCTACCTACTTTTTAAGGGTGAATACAGGGCAAGTTTTAGCGCTGGTTGCGCCCTGTCCGTCTTTTTTGGCGGCCCCCACCCCATGACCACCTCCTCTGATTTATTCACTACCACCTGGCAAATATGCCCCTCATCTCTCCATAGCCCCCCTTTCAAATACATTTATTTGTTCTAAAGCGCTTGTATGGGCTGGCTTTACTAATCCACTCAGCTGTCCACATAAAATATAGTTCTCTTCTTTGCAGCTGGCAATTAACCCTCTGCACTACTTTATGGCGAGTCTAAGCTGCCACAAAACTCCCATTTCTCTCCCTAGGAGGAACATTAATCACAAGAGGTATCTTGACCTTTAAATTTTTTCCTGAAGGCTGGACAGACAAGGAACTTTTCAGTAGGTGCTTTTAAATTGCATGTTTCGTAAGTCATTCCAAACACAGCGCCCCCCTGAGGTCAGCGCCCCGCAATCCAGGTCAACCCCCGTTGTGATCACACCACCCTAAAGCTGGCCCTGGGTGAATATTCCGGAAGGACAGTTGAGATAGATTCTGCTCCCCATGCATGTTTAAGTTGAAGGTATCTAAAGTGTTTTGTACCATGGAGCTGATATTCTTGTTAAAGGGAGGAAAAGGACATAAGATCCCCCTCCTCTAATAAGTCACCCACCTTAGAGATTCCTATGTTGTCGCAGTCATGAAACCCTCTCAATTTGCCAATTTCGTTGAGAGTATTTCCATCCCACAAAGGAGTGTCCAGAGTGATTTTTCCCCACGTAACCCATGCGCCTGCTCGCCCTGTGCCACACCTCAATTACAACTTGTGTTATGGGTAAGAATCATCTCACTGCCTTACCCCCATATAGATAGTGAAGAAAAGGAATGTCCCTAAACTGTGCTCTTTCCACCACATAGGTGGGATGGTCCCTCTCAGCGTGACACCATTTGTTTATCACAACCAAGTGTGTGGCCCAGTGATATGCCCTAACACTAGGTAGGGCAATATCTCCACTGTAGCAACTCCATTGCAATATCTGGAGGTGAATCCTAGAGTGCATCTCATTTCACAAGAGCCTCCGTTGCTGTCTTTCAATTTTGGTAAAAAGTTTGTCTGGGAGTTTACAGTAACAGTATTGCATGGCATAGAGAAATCTTGGGAGGGTGACCATCTTGAACATGGCTGCCCTGTCCATTACTGTAAGAGAGTGTGTCCTCCAGTGTGCAGCATCTATGCAGAAGTCTGATGGTATTTTCCCAATATTGTGGTCTATCCTGCTCTCGGGTTCGGTGTCGCATAAATGCCCAAATATCGGAAGCCTTCTCGGAACACCCTCAGTCATACTGCCAATTTATGTAGAGCAGCATGGTCAGATTCCGACAAATAATTAGAATAAATGACAGACTTATTTCCATTAATGGTATATCCGAATGGACCCCATGGGTCTTGAATGTCTGGAACATTTCAGGGATTGAGGTGGTTGGGTTGGTTAGATATATGAGGATATTGTCCACATACAATGAGATTTTTACCTCTGCTAGGGAGGATCCTGGGGCTCTAAAGACCTTCAAAGATGGGTTGTCATTGGCCATACAGGCCTGGGGTTCAAAGTGTAAATAGGAGGGGGGAAGAGGGCAGCCTTGACGGGTGCCCTGTCTAATAGGAAATTCAGTCAACATTATGTCGTTGACCCACACTGCCACATAGGGCTCTCAGTAAAGTAGAGCTGTCCAAGCCAAAATATTATTCCCAAATCCCATTCTTTGAAAGGTTTGTATCATAAAAGGCCAATGAACATCGATGAAGACATTTTCTGCATCCAACAACACAAATATATAAGGATCAGGGCGGGACTTCACTGTTGCCATCTAGTTAAGGAGTTTGCAGAGGTTACCCCTGCTAGAGCTTTTTGGCATAAAACTGGATTGGTCCTTATGAACAAGGGGAGAAATAAGTCCAGAGAGTCTAGTGGCAAGTATTGTGGTCAAGACCTTAGTTTTGATATTAAGTAGGGGCAACAGGCAGTAATATCCACATTCAGTGGGAGGTTTCCCTGGTTTATGGATTACTATTATTGTAGCCTTGAGCAGGTCAGGCGGGAGGATCTGCTCCTTGAGGACTGTCACATATAAGTTATGCATGTGGGACACCAAAAGAGCTATCTGCTTTTAAAATAATTCTGCCGGAAGGCTGTTTGGACCTAGTGTTTTTCTTGAAGAGAGTTTTGCAACCGCCTCCCTTACATCAGCGAGACAAATCTCACCCTCTAGTGATTTACTGTCCTCTGCAGAGAGCATTGTTACATCTATGGCATTCAGATAATCTTCTTTCTGATGCTGGTCAACTCGAGGGCGCTCCCTTTGAAGGGCTTCATAAAATTAGGCTAACTCATCTGCAATTTCTTTGTCAGTTACACAACAGTTGCCCTTGCTTCCCTCTATCCAAGTCACTCATCTCAATTCTAATTGATGTTGTCCCAGCCATGCCAGCAATTTCCTTGCTTTATCGCCCATGTCAGAAAGGCGGTGTTGCATAGCCAAGAGGTGGGTTCTTACCTCATTGGTGGCCAGAGTTCTATATTTGGCACGTAGGGCCTCCCTCTGCCTAAGGGTCAAAGGGGTAGAGGATTCCACGTTTATCAACTCTGAATCTGCCAGCCTACCCTCTAGGTCTTCCATTTCCTCGAGTGCCTTCTTTTTTAAAAGCAATCATATTTTGCACCCTATCTCATATCACAGTTATTTACCCCCCTCCCCACAGTGTCACTGCCATATCTACAGAATCTTTACTTTCTGAAAAGTAAAGTTCAGTGTCTGGTCTTATTTCCCATATGACTGTTTTATCCCTTAACTCCCAAGCACTCAGCCGACAATCATTATCTCAATCTCGGGCCACTGTCAAATAGAAACCCAAAGTGGAGAATGGTCAGATTCTACTCACGCCAGATACTCTGCTCTCAGTATCACTCCTACTTCCCCAGCTAGTGCAAATACATAATCCAATCTAGAAAACAATTTATGCACGCCTGAATAGTAGGAGCAACCTCTTGTTATCAGGTATTGTCACCGCCATAGGTCGGTCATGCCCATTGTGTCTACAAAATGTCTAAGAGGTGTGGGTCTAGATGTAGCTGTAGTGGATGGAAAGCCTGATCTATCTAGTGTAGATACCAACACATGATTAAAGTCTCACCCAATGATATACAAAGAGGTCCCAGTTTCTAAGAGAATTCCAGCCACCACATTTAAAGTGGCTTGCTGTAGACGGGGAGGTGCATAGACACTAATGATAGTGACGTCTTCTCTCCCACACATGCCCTGGTTAGCTGTATAAGTCCCATTAGGGTCTATTCATGCTCTTCGGATGTGGAAGGGGGACTTTCTTAAGGATGAGGATAGCTACCCCCCCCCATACCCTTGAGGTGAATCCAGCATGTGCCAGCATTTTGTAAGCCCCCCCAGGCCAAAAAGCAATAGTGGCTGCCCCCAACCTGGGTCTCATGCAAGAGAACGGCATCCGGTTTCTGATGCCTGATGAAGACGGTCACCATTCCCCCCTTAACTTTATTTCCTAACCCATTGACATGTGAGAACAGTGCGCATACTGTAGTCCGCTTTCCGTCCAGAGACCATATGGCACTCAGGGGGGGGGGGGCACTCCACTCTGACCCCCAGTCACGGCGATGATGGGAGCCATGTCATGCAGGCCGTCAACTGGCGACTGTTACTCGCCTTTCAGCCCCAGATTGCCTCCATCGCACAGGAGACATCCTGTCTTGGGCACGCCATTGACTCTGAGACTTCACAAATAGGACTGCAGGACAGATGGGGATAGGGGGTCAGGATTTTGGTAGGATGTGAATGGGCTCGGCTGACGGGCTTCTCAGGCATGTCAAGCCCGCCATGTAGTCAGCCACACCCCCAAGACTCTTTATTTCCAATCAGGGTGTCATAATGATGGTGCTGCCATTGCTAATTGTGTGGTTGAGTCTGTAATCCTGTTTAGATACACTGTCCACCATTCTGGTTGCCCAGGAACCTCCTGCATTGGCTGAAAATGTTTTAGCTTACTGAACTTACTGTGTCAGTAGCTAGCTGTTGCTGGACTTTGTGCTGTCCACACCACTTATTTGAGAATATTTCAGTAGCTCCTGTTGTACGTAAACATGTATTTAGGAATGTTTCATAAGCGCACAACAATGGTGAGGCATCTCATGGAAAGGGCCGCCTGCATTGCCTGAAATAGACCAATAGCTAACCTTAAAATAGGCAGTTTTTTTTTAACCTTTTGGGCACTATGGCTATGGTGGGTCACTTTCAAGCCGCTGGCACCAGAGCAGCAGCTGTTGTGTGCTGTTTCAGTGCCCCCTTCTAGACACCCCCAGAGGTCGAAGCCGGAGAATTTCCCATTCCGGCCCAGGGGGTGTGACAGTCCTGCATGTAATGCAATTGCATCAGTGATGCAAATATGTAATTTGCTGGACCGGCACCCTGGAACTGCCTTCCTGAATTTCCTGTGAGCACAGAGGTGGCTAAAAACAGCCCCATTCTCCACTGCACTAGAAAGGGGTTGTGTAAAAAGTACCCTGCAAAGTACCAGGCGATCACTGTGGGATGTGATCGCCGTGTGCTTCCAGAAGACACCAGGGATTGTCATTTGGCTCCCTAGGCAAGGGCCTGTTCTCCCTCCCACCCCCAGATATTCTGTCTTTCTGCCTGGATGGGGTGCCCTAGGTGCTAGAACACCCACTAGACACCAGGGAAATTAACAAGAAAAACAAAAGGGGTGTTGGCTGCCCACCGAGGCATAAAGCAATGCCCCTGCCACTAAAGGGGGAATTACAGTCTTTCGCCCCTCTCCCCACGAGGTTGATTGAAGGATTTGCCCAGAGTATGCACCCAGAAGGGAGGGGAAGCAGGTCCCCAGATGCCAGGGATTGTTCTTCTTTAAATATTAAACAGAGCGCTGTAGGCAGCCCAGTGAGGCATAGGCCATGCCCTCACCCCAAAAGGGAGCATTACAGTCTTTCAGGCCCCACTGTGAAGCAAATTTGGGGTGTTCGCCCTCAAAATATACCACTGGGGGGGTAGAAAGCCCAGCAGAAGCAGGGATTGTTCTAACTAAAAACCTAAACAAAAGGATGGGGACAGCCTGCCCTGCAATAAGGCTATGACCCCACCCCTAAAGGGGCTAATACAGTCTTTCGAACCACCCCCCCTTGATGGCCTATGGGGTTTATGCCACCAGTATGCAGAAAGGGCAGAAAGCCCAGCCGACAGTAGGGAAGTTCTACAAAAACAGAAAGAAGGGGTGACCTTCCAAGGTATAGAGTCAAGCCTCCACCCCTAAAGGGGCAGATTGAATGGTGTTCCCATATTTAGAGGTTTGCCCCCTAGCTGCTCCCTGGGGAGCAGTAGAAAGTATATTAGGCATCAGGGAAACCATAGAAAATGCAGAGGGTGGAAGGGGTCAACTCTGGTAAAATCACATAATTCTTACCTAAATGGGGCAACACTGTATTTCTACCTTCCTTTGGGTGAATGGATAGTTTTCCCCCTGGTGGGTAGAAAGCCCACTAGACATCAGGGGTTTCAAAATGGCACCACAACAAACAGAGATGGGGGTTGACCACCCTGCCATCAGGCCATAGCCACACCCCAGAAGAGGCAATGAAGATTTCAGCCCGATGACGAGTAAGTAGGAGGTTTGTTCTGATTGAGGAGGTTGCCCTTATTCTGCCCTGGGGTGGTAGACAGCCCACAAGACACCAGAGATTTTACAAATGGGCAAAACAAAGGTTCAGAGCAACCCACCCTGCCATTGGGCCATGTCCCTACTGCAAAAGGATCAATAAAGTTGTTCTGTCCTCATGAGGGTTTATAGGGGTATGCCTACATTTTGCCCACAGGGGTCTTAAAGCCGAATGTACACCAAAGATTTCAAACGGATGCCAAGACAAACAAAATGATGGAAGCTTTCCACCTTGGCATGAAGCCATACTCCCACCCTAAAAGGGCTAATAGACTTACTCTCTGTTCCTCCGTCCCGGGTGACAGATTGGAGGTTTGTCCTGATTGGTGATTTGGTCGTAATCTGCCCCTGGGGGGGTAGAAAGCCCACTAGACACCAGAGACTTTACACATGGTCAAACCAAAGGTTGCCCCCATCCCAAAACGGTCAACCCATCCCTTTCTACCTCACCGGGGGGGACAATTAGTGGGGTTTGCCCCCAGTTTTCTTCCACATAGGCAGAAAGCCCACTAAACAACAAGGATTTGACATTCAGGCAAAAAAAGGGGTGGTGCATCCCACTCTGGCATTGGGCCATGTCCCTACCCCAAAAGGAGCAATAAAGCCCACTATAAACCAAGGATTTCTGAATTGCGCCAAAACAAATAAAAGGATGGGTGGAGGTTACTCAACCTGGCATCAGGCCATAACCCCTCCCCAGAAGGGGCAATAGTCTTTATGCTCACCTGGGCAGCAGATAGGATGTTTGCCTGTTTGGGGAGGTTTCTGACTCTGGGATGGGGGTGTAGATATCCCACTAGACATGAGAGATTTTACATTTTGGCAAAACAAAGGGATGTAGGTGTCCTACTCTGACATTTGGCTCTAACTCACACACCAAAAGGGGCAACCCAGGCTTTCCCTCATATTGCCCCACAGGGGAGCAGAAAGCACACTGGATGCCAGGAATATTGTTTATAAAATAATGGAGTTGGGTCTGGCACATCATGACATCATGTCCCTGCCCTACCTCTAAAGCCTTAACAGTCTGTCTGTTCCCATAGGGACTAAAGGATCGCCATCCCTATGGCAAATGAGAGGAAATTTCAATTCGTAGTGCTTTTACATATGGGCTAGCGGAATGGGGGTAAACCCCAATTTTCCTCACATTTCTGTGACTTAAATTAACAGAATCTGCAAACATCCACAAAATTCCTACCAAGCTTCACAAGAACTCCCATTGTTCTTGGTTTGAACCACTCTTGTTGCAGGCACTAGTCCCAGTCACACAAGCAGGGTAGCATTTTTATCTGGACAACTGGGGGGAAATGTTGGGAGGTAGGAATTTTGTGGATTCCCTAGATTACAGAAGTTTCCATCACAAAAGTGGAAGGAGAATGTGATTTTGAGGAATGTTTGCAGGGCATTGTGGATAAGAAACCGTTGTGGGCTGTAAGCCAGGGCGATCTCCATAGACTTCTACGGGTGTCTAATTTTCAGGTGGCAGCCGATCCCAGGTTCAAAATCTAAAGCTATCCTGGCCACCTTTAGTAACCCCAGGATGGTGGAGAAGGGGATGTAAATTTGGTGTGGATACTGATTGTGAAAACATTTTTGAATCTCTGAGTGTGAAATGCCTCAAAATTTCCAAAAAGGGATTAGCACAAGGGTAGAACATGCTTAGCAGCCAAGTGGTTAAGCTTCAACTGCATGGGAGCTGCTGTGTGTTTATGTGGAAGTGCTTGATCATTGTAATCTTCAGGTATTGAGGTTTTATTCATAGTCATCCCAGAAGAAGGTGCAGGCAGTAGCAGCTCGCAGGCCGCAGAAGGGGCGGGGTGGGGAGGAGGCGCAGGGGCGGTGGGGACGCTAAAATTTGATTTAATTTACTTTTTTGTAAAAAACACACACTTACCTGTTCCGCGCAGTCCTGCGCCGTGCTCCTCTTCTTTGCTGACTGGACGCAGGCACAGGCTCCCAGCCGGCCCTATGGCCAATCCTGACGCTGCCCAAAGCAGCGTCAGGATTGGCTGGGAGCGCCCAGCCAGGGTGCTCCTAGGCAGACTGGGATCCTGTGCAGGCTCTCCCAACCTGGCAACACAGTTGCTGGGCTGGAGACAGCCTACAGCGCATGTGTGTTTGGCCAGCCCGAGACGGATGGCCAAACACACATGCGCTCTGTGGGGGAGTGCTGAGCACTCCCCCCAGTGCACGTCACCCCATGGCCCCGCCCCCTTTTAAACAAAACGATAATACACATAGTTTACTATCGTTTTGTTTAAAAGGTTTTGCAGCTGCTGCTGCTGGTGGGGGATGACGCTCCTCCTCCCATACGGAGAAACTGCCACTTGGTGTAGGGTGCTGATTCCAGCTTATTGTGATACGTGAGTGTGTGTGTTCGTGCACGTCCATGGTGGGACTTGTGCCCTCTGTATCTGTGATGATTTCATGATAGCTGATACCTTGCCATGGTTACTTGATGAGTTTTACTTTTATATATTATTCTGGTACCGAGTGTGCATATTTTCAATTCCTCATTTCTGTGGCAGTCTAGCCTGAGGCTATGTTGCGGTTTTAGCTCAGTCTATAGATTGTGCTTCCTCCTGCGACAGCTGACTGTGCAGTTCCTCTTCCTGTGACAGCGCAGTATGAAACCCTTCTTCTTTTGGCTCCTCAGTGTGACCTAGGTCAACACTATTCCACCTACCAAGAAATGAGATAAAATATAAATAATAGTTTCAGATTCACCTGCAGACACTGCTCCTTTGAGAAGGGCATAATCAAGCTGTAGCTTGTCTGTGTAAAGAATGATCTCAAGATCCCAATTTGCACATTGTGTCTTGCAGTGTAAAAGAAGATGTTCCTCAATAGGAATAAACATAATGGTTTAATTCCTGGCAAACATCTAAATCGTAAGGGGTCGGGCAACTAGTCAGAGGAATGTGAAACCTGTTTCTGAACTACCTGAGCTGTGCAACTTTTATATACAAAGTTACATTGCCATTTCAAAAATGTGAGCTGTGTATTTACAACAAAGTACTGATTTTTCAGTTACTGATATTCACAGTACTGATATTTTCTAAAATGCACAATACTTTCTATGAGATATTGTGACCAGCCAATGCTGTGAACATATTTTCTCATTTTGGTGAATGCTGGTGGCAACAAAGTTAAAGTCTAGTCAAGGTTCAATAGAAACTGTCCACTGAAATGATCTGTATGGTTTTAGACTATAAGTAGAATTTTCAGATCCGATTATGGCCAAATATTTCTAGATGAAATTGGAATACCAAATATAACTTGGAAATAATGATTATATTGTGATTTAAAACTCAGCAGCGCAGTACAAGCACAAGGAAATAGGGAGACTGTAACAAATACTACAAGAGGCATTTCAAAACGTGCAAAAAGCAGGCCTTCCGTTCTACCTGATTAACCATTCATTTACATCTTTAAAAAAAAACAAAAAACATTTGCAGTCTTCTTCTCATTGAAATTGAGGAAAATGTATAACCCAAGCTCACTTTGGACATCGAAAAGAATCCTAAAAGAGAAAGCAAGAAAAAATATAATTGCCACAATGGAAGTACAATCCAAAACGTCAAATTCTATTAAAAAGGCATTTTCAGGTTTGATGTGAATGGTGTTGGCACCTTTCTTGGTGCCCACATTGTATTCTATGCTTAGCTTAATGGGTTTTTGTCAGCCTTGTTCAGCTAGCTCCAGAAACGTCAGCCATTGACTTGAGACATTGCCAATCACATATTTGACCATTGTCTAGATTTGCATCTATGAAAGATCCAAGAAGGGCACACTGAGACATTTGCTCGAGTGAAGGCTTATTCATACACTCCGTAAGCACACAAATTATTATTGCATCACACTCCGCAATCACCTACAGAATGATTTGATACAGGCCAGGATGGAAGTAGAAACTATCGAGCCCTGACTAATTGCGTAGAGCACAGACTAGACCTTTAACCATCACATAAGTTGGAACTTCCTAGGTTTGGATCACTTCAGGATCAATAGTTGTAGAGCACATACTGAACTGAAATGCACTGCACACTTGTTTCTAAGCCTGACAAAGAAATTAGTTTGCATTGGCTTTAACTCACAATTAAGGTCTGTTCACTCATCCATGTCTTTCCCCACATTTCTTGTTTTCTTCTTTCCTGGTTCCATTTTTATCTTAGTCCTTGCACCAAGAATGCTTTATGTCTGTTTGCTGTGTTTTGTTGGCATTTTTTCCTCTTTTCTTCTGTCTGCTGCTGTATGGAGAACCTTCTGTTCCTTGGTGTCCTATTGATCAAAGTTAAAATTATGGTCACTATCTGCACTCCTTACAGCCTCCTTCGCCTTAAATGGGTTCCCTTTATTTGATTTATATCATTCTGGTGTCAAATTGTACTCTATTATTCTAGTTCAGTTTGAGAATTTTATTGTTTTGAATTTTGACTTTATTACACATTGCCCTAACTTAAGCCTGTCTGCTCTGCACCATGGCGACCAGGGTGTTGAACTTACCTTTCTTTTGTGACTTTAGTGCTTCACCCTGGCAAGAGTTGTGGTTATTTCTCGAAGTAGATACTCACCCATCCCATTATTAATCTAATTCCTTACCCCAAAGATTGAAAGGGTTACTTTTCTTGTAGTAGACATTTTTCAGATACCTTGATCATCACTTGCTACCCAGTGCTCCTACACTGTTTGCCAAATGATTAGAAAAATGGCAGCCATAATGGAACAGTGTTGTGCATAAATATAACTTAGTGCTTCCTTCACATCAACAATGTAGCAAGATATTAGTGAAGCAAGCAGTCAGGACTGATTCAACAGAAATATTACATCTTTCTAAATAGAATGTTGGGTGAAACAATATCTTCATGCTCCATCAGTCTCTCACATTCAACTCATAGACATAGTGGAGATGTATCATCTCAGTAGGGTGTTCCTTCCGTTCCCTCTTTCCCATGACTTCCTGCTTCCTGTGTTTGCCTTTTTTGGAAGTGTGGCACAGATTTGGGTACCCAGAAACAAACCTCTTTGTGAATGACAACAGTGCTCTGCTTCCTCTCAAGGATGGGAGAATAATGCATGAAGGTGTGGTGGCCAATCCTCTCCCAGCTGCCTCTTCGTTTTCATGTGTTTCTGTCCTCCTCCAAAGATAGCCCAGCTGTTTGTTTTGCTCTCAGGTAGATGGCAGCAGTCTTCCCATTTGTTCCTGAAAGATTCTTTCTGGCTTCGCATAGGGTTGTTTCCCCTTCTTCAACCCATGGCTTTGACCCCAAAAATGGGTATGCTCCATGCTCCATGAAGATTTTCCTCTGAGGAGTCCTCTTCTCTTACAGATATATTGCCAGTGACTTCACCTAAATACTTGGAAGTTGTGAGGAGACTGCTCCCAAAGTTAGGTCTACTAGCTTCTACTTAGGAGACTTTCATGGGTTTAGCCTTGTGGTAGTATAAGTGTATCTGGGTTTCCTTTTCCTTTTGGTATGTGGAACAAGCAATGGCCCCTGTAACTATGAGGCACAGTGTTTTTTACAATTTCTGTAGAATGGTTTCAGTGTGGTTCTGGTGGTTTCCAACATCCACGTTCATCTGGATGACTATTAAGGCTGACAAAGCCCCTTAAAATTGCCTTTTTTGGCATGAGGGATGAGGGTAGCCATCTCCTGAAGGTATTTTGTCTTTATCACACTGTATGTAGGTATGTTTGTAAAAGGCCTATTCAAAAGGAAGCAGAGAGATGTACAGTGTCAAAGCCTTCTTTTAAATCTCTAGCTCCTCCCTGGGACTTGGCTCTAGATACCACAATTTGCAGCAGACCCACTCTGAACCTATGTCAAAGGTAGAGCTTAGGTTCTTGACACTTAAGTCTTTCTTACTTTTGGCCATCACATGTGCTTAAATATCTGAGTTTCTCTTTACTTCATGCCTTTTTTTTGCTTGTTGTGTTGTGCCTGGTTCTGGGATTCTAATTAAGGATGGGTCTGTTGGGTTTTGCTTGTGTCTAAAGAGATTATGATGTAGGAAGTGTTGCAATGTAATGTATTGGAATGTAATGTAATTTTAAGAATGTTTCCTTTGAAACTGAAAAGGAGTTGGAGTTGTCCTGCTTGCCTGCCAGTCATGTACATTTAAGCTCAATAAAGAAGATACATTTTCTCTAAACATGTGGTGATTGAGCATCTTTTCAGTGGCGACAAGGGTGGGATTCATAGAATTTTATTCTAGGTTCATTCCTATATGTGCAGAGTAAACTCACACCTTGTAAAGTTTACTTATGAAGGGAGAAAGATTTGTATGGAGTGAGAGATGTATTCAGGAATTCTAAGCCATCAAGGAGTGCATTGCTAAGGCTATACCTTTAAAATTGTGTCATGCAGAGATTCCAGTATTGTTACTGCAGATACTAGCCAGTACAGATTGGGTGCAGTGTTACTACAAAAGAGAGATAATGGAGACGAGGTAGTTGCCTTTCAGAGGTGCTGAAGCTTCATACTCTGTGGTGGAGCTGGAAGCTTTGGTAAGCTGATGGGGAATTAAACATTTTCAGCACTACATGAGGGGTTCAGAGTTTGAAGTTCGAGTTGACAATAAACCATTGGTTAATCTTTTTTTCCACCAAAGGAGCAGGGAAAGCTACTCCCAAGATTGCTAAGTGTCAATTTAAATTAAATGAATTTTGTTGCCTTGTAGAGTATATTCCAGGATTTAATACCATAATGATTAATTGCCTTTAATGTTACCATTGGACGCACAGGAACAAAATGGACAATGAGAATGAGGAGGTAATAATAGTAAATTAACTCTCAGATATTACCAAGGGTGCTATTTCCAAACAAGAATGAGAAGAGGCATTAGAACAAGATGTGAAGCTTATGCAAATTATGGCGTATATGTGTAAAGGCTGACTTAAATCTAAAACTGCGGATGTGGAAGTGGATGTATTTTGCCACACAGCCTGAGAATTGACAGTGATGCATGACATGTTGTTTCATGGAGACAATTTGGTGGTTCCGGAATCTATGAGGGTGAAAGGAGTGGAGCTATCTCATGAGGTGCATATTGGACTGAGAGCAATGAAAAGGAGGGTTAAATACATGTTTTGGTGGCAAGGATTGGACAGAACTGCAGAGCATTGCGTAAGACAATGTAGATTTTGTGTGGCAAGTGACAAATCTCAGGTTAACATTCCATGTCCTGTAAGTCCTGTATCGGTGCCTGATGAAGCTTGATCTAAGCTGGCTATGGATTTTATTGCACCCCTTAATATAGGAAGTCAAGTCAAGTATGGATTGGTTCTCATCAATTATTATTCTAAATGGCCAGGCATAATTTTCATGAATGTGATTACATCAGGCAAGGTGAAATGGTTACAGACAATGGCCCTCATTACAACCCTGGCGGTCAGTGATAAAGCAGTGGTAATACAGCCAACAGGCTGGCGGTAACAAAAATGAAATCATGACCACAGCTGAAACTGCTCAGACAGACAGCCACTTTAACACACTGACCGCCAGGGCAGGATCAACAAGCACCACAGCGGTAACCGCCAACAACCAGGTGGAAGACAATGTACCGCCCACTCTATTTTGACCGGCCTATCCGCCACCTCTTCCGGGTCAGTACCAACAACATCAAAAGCCTGGCGGAAACAGAACTCAGAAGTCAAAGGACTCACCTGTGGAGACTCAGGGAACAACCACGACGCCATGGAGCCCGAGTTGCAAATTGTTCCCATGCTCGTCTACCTTCTGCTACATTATGAACACCAACGCCGGCGAAGACGACCACAGTGAGTACTTCCGCCTAGCACACAAGGGAGGGGGAGGAAAAAGAGAGTGACACACACACGCAGCACACACATCCCCAACCCCAACACCATACACACAACCAGAAGCAGCAAAATAACATATCTACCCCGTACCCCTCAGGAATAATGCAAAGACAAAATGATTTGAAGAGATACAATCAAATACTATGAATAAGTGCATCAAAATCCAAACGTATTTACATATTTACAAATGTAGGGACACTGCCCAGTCCTCAATGTCCGTGGGCTACAGGCCCACTACACATAGGCCAAGGCCCCACCTCACTCCTGCAACAACATGGAGAGAACACTGCAGGTGCATCAGGTCGAAAATACACAGGCACCTCAGGGGGATGGTGAATGGGGGGGCACCTCAGCCGGAAGATGGTACAACATCTCTCAAGTGGGTGGTTTGCCCACTGCTTGGTCCTGGGGAGTGCAAGGCCACAGTCTCTCTAGTGGATGGCTACTTCCACTGGTTCTGGAGGGAGCACTGTGCCCAGTGAGCTTCATCCTGTAGAGGATGGGGTGAGTGGATGGCTTCTTCCACTGGTTCTGGAGGGGGCATTGTGCCCAGTGAACTTCATCCTGAGGAGAATGGGGTGAGTGGATGGCTTCTTCCACTGGTTCTGGAGGAGGCATTGTGGCCAGTGAGCTTCATCCTGGGGAGGATGGGTGAGTGGATGACTTCTTCCACTGGTTCTGGAGGGGGCATTGTGCCCAGTGAGCTTCATCCTGTGGAGGATGGGGTGCGTGGATGGCTTCTCCACTGGTTCTGGAGGGGGCATTGTGCCCTGTGATGAAGATCTTGGAGAGTGGAAGGTCACAATCTCTCACTTGGGTGTCAGAGCCACAGGATTTGCAGGGGCCAGGCCGCACAACACCCCATGGATGCAGGACTACACACTGTCCGCCAGCGGTGACGGCTGCTCAGTGGTGGCAGTGGTGGGGGGAGACTCCAGCCCTTCCCTTACAGCCTTGGACAGCTGCCCACAGGGGCTGCTGCTGCTGGCAGTGGTGCTGGTGGCGGTGCTGCCAGTGGTGGGGGGAGGCTCCAGCCTTTCCCCAGCAGCCTCGGACAGCTGAACCACCATGGGCGGTGGTGGGGGCTCCGAATGAGTCACAGCACCAGGCCTCCTGTCCTTCCTGCCTGCAGGTGCAGGCCCCCTGCCCTTCCTGTCAGCAGCCGGGGATTGCTCCTTGCCCTTCACTGTAGCAGCTAGGGGTGCCTCCTTGCCCTTCCCTGTAGCAGCTGGGGGTGACTCCTTGCCCTTCCTTGAAGCAGCTGGGAGTTCCTCCCTGCCCTTCCTTGACGCAGCTGGTTGTGCCTCCTTAGTCTTCCTTGCAGCACCTAGTGCAGGCACCCTTTCAATGTGGCTGCCTGGTGCCCAGTATCCTCTCCCACCTGGAGTAGCTGTCGACACTACTGTGGCCGTGGACTGGGTGGCTTAGGTGCTTGCCTGGGTTCTGACCACCCTGGCCCGACGTGAAGGACGGAGGTGGGGAAGTGGTAGGGAAGAGGTCAACGGTGGAGAGGAAAAGCTTCTTAAGGACATTGGGGCGGGAAGAGGTTGAAGGTTTGGGAGTGGAGGAAGAGGAAGTGGTTTTAGGAGGTGTCTGTCTGCTGTGTTTGGGTGCAGGTGCATGGGCTGCATGCTGTTGTGAGGTGGAAGGCTGTTGGGTGTCAGAGTGCTTGGTTTGTGTACTTTGGGAGGAGGGGGCACAGACACAGAGGGAAAGGACACAGGGGACGTGTGCATGGATGTGGGGGTGGTGACTGCCAGTGAGGAGCGTGTAGTGATAGGCGTGATGTTGATGGTGGGAGTGGATGAGTATGTAGTGCATGCAGGTGTGAGTGTAGACACAACTGGGAGGGAGATGGACGTGGAGGAGGAGGGGCACACAGTGGAGGCAGTGGATGTTGGTATGTCTGCATCTGGATGGTGTTTGTGTGAGTGCTGTGGGATGATGTGTGGTGCTTGTGTTTGCCTGAACCACTCCTGTGTGTTGTCTTGTGTGCATGCTGGTCTGCCTGAGTGCTTGGGATAGGTTGGGGTTGAGGGGAATGGGATTGGGTAGAGGAAGTTGAAGGGGGGAGGCTAGAAACAGGGACAATGGCTGCCATCAGAGAGGAGGCCAGAACCGGATTGATCTCTGTTGGGCCGCCATGCCAGTGTGAATGCCTTCCAGGAATGCATTGGTCTGTTGCATTTGGGTTGCCAGCCCCTGGATGGCATTCACAATGGTTGACTGCCCAACAGAGCTGGATCGCAGGAGGACAATAGCCTCCTCACTCAGGGCAGCAGGGCTAACTGGGGCACGGCCTGAGGTGCCTGGGGCGAAGGAGATGCCCAGCCTCCTGGGTGAGCAGGCACGGAAAACTCACTGAGGGGCTGCTGGGAGGCCGGTGCTGGTACGGGGTGGCGGCTGTACCTGCAGTTGGGGTGGGCACAGAGGTGTCCGCCACCACCAGGGAGCTTCCATCGGAGGAGGTATCACTGTCCGAACTGTCCACTCCAGTCTCCGCAGTGGTGCTCCCCTTGCCCTCCGTCCCACTAGTGCCCTCACCGTCGGTGGATTCGGCTTCCTGGACGCTGTGGGATGCAGCTCCCTCCATCCCCAGTGCCTCTGCTCTTCCACAAGATGATGCTAATGCACATAAGGACAGGGTGACCAAACAAAAGGGGGGGAAGAGACAAAGGGTACACCTGGTCAATGGCACCGACAACACCACCGTTGGCGTACACGACACACACACACAGGGAAGAGTCCTACGCACTAGGCAATGCACTACCAATCACAATGCTAGTCACCAGCCCATGGACATGGACACCTAATGCCAATTGCATCATACCTGAGACCCACAGACCCCTTCCCAGTAGTGGATGCCTACTAGCTTGGTTGGAGGAAGTTTACAGCAGACTCTGCCCAACATGGGACCTACCCTGCAATGTCCGGCCTGGCCTAGGCGCTCCCACAGGCCCACATCCCCCACCAGGATACCACCACACCAGGAGCAAGTAGTACATTGGGCCACTGTACTCACCCCCTTGTGGCTGCTGTGATGCCCCCAAGCACCCATCCAGCTCCAGATAGGCCACTGCCAGTATGCAGGCCATCAGGGGGGTCAGGGTTCGACAGGCACCCCTTCCTCATTGGGAGGCCATCCCCAACTGGGCCTCCGCCGTCTTATGTGCCCAGCATCTAAAGCCCTCCCACCGTTTCTGACAGTGGGTGCTCCGCCTGCCGTAGACCCCCAGGATCCGCACGCCCTTGGCGATGGCACGCTATATACCCTTTTTCTGATGGGCGCTGACCTGCAGGGAAATGGACACAGGGAAAGATATTAGTCTGACCGTCCTGCCTGTTACACTCATGGCCCACCATAGCTCTTCACATCCCCTTACAAACAGACATGGCCACACATACATGCAGCATGCTGCCTAGGGCCCTTCCACCAACCCCCCTACACAAGGCCTTCACATGCAGCACTCCAGGCATTCATGCCCCAAGCATCATGCTCACAGTGTACTCACCAGTTGGTCTGGAGGCCCATACAGCATTCGCTACTGGGGTAGGACCCCATCCACCAGTCTCTCCAACTCCGCCGTGGTGAAGGCAGGGGCCCTTTCCCCAGTGACATGAGCCATGGTCGATTCCAGACACATGTCACAGCAGCACATGCAGTGTAGGTCCTCTCCAGTTGAAGGTCAGGTAGCAAGTGAGTGAACAGGTAGAAAATGGCGGTCACGTCCAGGGCAGTGCGTATCATCACCGCCGGCGTACATCATCATTGGCACTGTAACCCATAGGGCCCAATGATAAAGAATGAGGAGTTGCACGGCGGTTCTCAACCGCCTTCCGCAACGGTGCACAACGTCAGCGGAATGATCTCATTTCCACATGTCCCTCCATACAGGACAGGCGGATGCCATTTCAGGGGGGGGGCAGGCCATGGCACCTAACTGCATCACAGTACACATAAGCACCATTTGGACCTATCCAACAATATACTGTTACAATCACAACATGCAATGAAGTATAGTGTTTGGAAATATAAGATACTGACCAGCTGCTCACCGTTTTGCCCCATAGATTGCAACCACTGCAGATGAATAGGAGATGGAGTCTGTGTACAGACCACTGGGGGACTTGGCAACAATGGAGGACAGGCACATTATCCTCACCTATAGACTGGACAGAGCCACAATCACAGAGCTGTGTGCCCAATTGGAGCCTGACCTGATATCTGCTATCCGTCACCCCACCGGGATCCCCCCTCTTGTGCAAGTGCTATCAGTGCTCCATTTCCTGGCAACTGGGTCCTTCCAAGTGACAGTGGGCTTGGCAGCAGGAATGTCACAGCCAATGTTCTCAATAGAGCTGATCAGAGTGTTGTCTGCCGTGATTAAGCACATGCGCAGCTATGTCGTTTTCCCCAAGGTGGAGGATTTGGCCACAGTGAAAGCTGATTTCTATGAAATGGGACATATCCCCAACATTATTGGGGCAATTGATGGTACACATATTGCATTTGTTTGCCCCCCCCCCCCCGGAGAAATGAACAGGTGTTCAGAAATCGAAAGAACTTTCACTCCATGAATGTGCAGATAGTGTGCCTGGCGGACCAGTACATCTCCCATGTCAATGCAAAGTCTCCTGGGTCTGTGCATGATGCCTTTATCCTGAGGAATAGCAGCATCCCAAATTTGATGGCCAAGCTACAGAGGCACCATGTGCGGCTAATATGTGAGCCCTGGTTCCCACCCAGTAGATGTTGGTGTATGGGTATGGTGTGGGCCATATAGGATAGTGTGTGTCTAACAGGTGTCCATCGATATTTGCAGGTGACTCTGCTTACCCCAACCTCTCATGGCTACTGACGCCTGTGAGGAATCCCTGGACAAGGGCAGAGGAACGATACAATGAGGCACATCAGCGAACAAGAAGAATTATAGAGAGGACATTCGGCCTCCTGAAGGCTAAGTTGTGTTGCCTCCATCTCACAGGTGGTTCCCTGTGCTACTCACCCAAGAAGGTCTGCCAGATCATCGTGGCATGCTGTATGTTGCACAACCTTGCCTTATGTCGCCAGGTGCCTTTTCTGCAGGAGGATGAGGCTGGAGATGGGCGTGTGGCAGCAGTGGACTCTGTGGACAGTGAAGATGAGGAGGCAGAGGATGAGGATGAGGACAACAGAAGTGCAAAAATGTGTCAATACTTCCAATGACACACAGGTAAGGTAGTGTAACTTCACTTATAATTGAGGGTTTTGTGTTTGACATTGTCACTGGCAGGCTGATTTTCCCACTTCTATGGGCACTCCCTGTGCACTTTGGCACCTCTATTTGCAGATATTTGTGCCCCACTATCACTCATGGTGTGTTGACGCCAGCCAACTACAGATCATTCCTATGTATACATTACTGTACAGTTGTATTGAAGTGTTTATACCTTGTTAAACAAATACATAGTTAAATCATTTGACATACTCCATACTTGTATTTTTTTCAAAGAGTGTTTATTTAAGTGCTAATAAGTAGAAGGGGATGTGCAATGGGCTGGGTTAATGGTGGAGGAAAGTCTATGTAGATCACAGGAGCATTATCCAAGGGGGTATAGGGTGACAGGTTGGGACACAAGGGTGACATTCAGGAGAGTCTTATTTCTTGGCGGGGGTCTTGGCAATGTTCTCTGGCTTCTGCATGGATCGCAGGGAACGTTTGTGGGGTAGTTCTCCTTCTGCAGGGTGGCCTGTTGGCCCTGTGGCGGGGCCTCCTGTCCACTAGCGGCAGCGGAGGTGGAGGGCTGTTCATCGGTTTGGCTAGTGGTAGGGGCCCGGTGGTGTGCCACTGCCTCCCTCATAGTGTTCGTCATGTCTGCCAGCACCCCTTCATTGGTGACCATGGTGGTGTTTATGTCCTTCAAGTCCTCCCTGATCCCCAGGTACTGTCCCCGCTGGTTCTCCTGCATTTTGTCCAGTATCTCGTCCATCGTCTCCTGGGAATGGTGGTATGCTCCCAGGATGTTGGTGAGTGCATTCTGGAGAGTTGGTTCCCTGGGCCTGTCCTCCCCCTGTTGCACAGCAGTCCTCCCAGCTTCCCTGTTGTCCTGTGCCGCTGTCCCCTGAACCATGTGCCCACTACTGCTGACCCCAGGTCCCTAATCGTCCTGTGTTTGTGTGATGGCCTGGGGTCCCTGTAGTGGTGGACACACTGCTGATTAACATGTCCTGGGGACAGAGGTGGGTACTGTGCTGGTGTTTCCTGAGGGGGGAGGCTCTGTGGTGGTATGGGACTGTGCCTGGGTAACCGACTGTCCGGAGATCCCTGAATGGCCAGGTTGGTCATCCAGATCCAGGCGTCCAGAGCTGCTGTCATCACTGTGGGCCTCTTCTAGGGGGGCTGGATGTTGCTGGCACCTCCTCTCCGGTGACATTAGGGGGGTACCTGTGGGGATGTAAATGCAGTGTTATTGTTTCTGCGTGTGACACCTTGTGCATGGGTGTGTTGCCCTCTGAGGTTGTTTTTGCCCGGCAGCTTTGCCTTGTGTGAGTTGTTATTTGGTGGGCTAGCTGTTTCCCTCTAGTGTGCATGCTTTAGTGATAGTTGTCCATGCAGGTCTGTGATGGGTGTCCATGCATTGGTATTGTAAACAGGGCTTGGTATTGGGATGGGTGGGTTGTGATGGTGGGGTGTGTGGGAGGTGGTGGAGTGATGGGAGTGAGGGTAAGGGTAGGGGTATGTGATGGCATGCAGGTGGGGGGGGGGTGATTGTAATAGAGATTTGACTTACCAGAGTCCAGTCCTCCTCCTACTCCTGCCAGGCCCTCAGGATGCATGATTGCCAAGACTTGCTCCTCCCATGTTGTTAGTTGTGGGGGAGGAGGTGGGGGTCCACCGCCATTCCTCTGTAAAGCTAGTTGGTGTCTTGCTGCCACGGAATGTACCTTCCCCTGTAGGTCGTTCCACCTCTTCCTGATGTCATACCTTGTTCGGGGGTGCTGTCCCATGGCATTGACCCTGTCCACAATTCTCCACCATAGCTCCATCTTCCTTGCAATGGATGTCTGCTGCACCTGTGATCCGAATAGCTGTGACTCTACCTGGATGATTTCCTCCACCATGACCCTTAGCTCCTCCTCTGAGAACCTGGGGTGTCATTGTGGTGCCATGGGTGTAATGTGAGTGGTGTGGGTGAGGGTGTGTAGGGTGATGTGTTGGGGTGTGTGATGTAAGGTGCGTGGATGGTGTATAGGTGATGGTGGTGTGTGGCTGTGGTCTCGTCTGTGGTCTTGCCATCTCTCTTGTGGCACTTGTTTGTATTCGTAAAGGGTTTTGTAATGTGTGTGTGTGTGTGTGTGTTTTATAGTGGTGTGGGTGTGTTGGTGTGGTGTGTAAATGGGTGTCAGGTGTGTGTAGTTTGAATTGTCCAATGTAATGTAGTTTTGTATGTGTGTGTATTTTGAGCGCGGGGTATGTACCGCCAATGGTTTACCTCCATTGAATGTCCGCCGTGGTGATTCGTGGGTCATAATGTTGTGGGCATAGTTCTGTTGGCGTAACGGTGTGGGTTGTGCTACCTCCAATTTATCACCGACCTTTGGGCTGGCGGACTTGTGTGTGTGGCTGTATAGTGACGCATTGCTATGTGTGTGTCATAATATGGGTAGCGGTGATCGGTGGCGGCGGCGGTATGTTGGCGGCAGTCAGCATGGCGGTAAGTGGTACTTACCGCCAATATCACAATGAGGGCCTATGTGTCATAATTGTGTCATTGGAATTTGAAAAGTTCCATCCCAGGAGCAATGGTTTAGTTAGGAGAAGTAATTGTGTTAATAAAGAAAAATTGCAGTTGTCTCTGGCTGGGGGATTGGATTGCTTTGGATGCAAGAAATAAATAATTTGTTTTGGGCTATTCTGACAATTCCCAATGCTGACACAAAGGTATTATCATTTGTACTGTTAAAAGGGAGGCTACCAGGTTCTAAAATGAACAGGTTGAGGATGGATAAAAAGTTACCATCTACGTCTGTTTTGAGTTGGGTACTGGAGAGAAGAAGAAATGCAAAAATGACGTACATAGCAAAGAGTGATTGGCATTTGAGTGTAAAGGAGGGAGATGTGGTGAGAGGTAAAAGACCATTTTAATATGGACTGGGATCTTGTTTTTCTGAGCCCTCTAAGGTGGTGAAAGTGTATGAACATGCACTTAGATTGGAAGATGGCAACTGTTGGAACAAAATTAAATATCCCTTATAGGGAGTGACTCATATGTAGAGCATATGAAATCTTCATCTTCAGTGTCATCAATGCCTGTTTCTTCATCAGTTGATGTAAGGAGTTCTTGTAGGAGAACTTCTATGCGTCTTAAACTGAAGGATTATGTGCTAACATAAGTTACATTTTACTTATTAGAACATTGGAATGCTGGAAGCTCCATTGAAAACAATGGAGTGCTGCGGGATTTTACTGGCCGGTAAAAGCCTGCAGCGCCAAAATTCCAATCTTCCTTTCCCTTGTTAAATGCCCTCGCCTTCGGCTCGGGCATTTAACGCGGGGAGCGGGCCTTTAATAGCCGGTAGAGCCCGCTACGGCGGGTTCTAAGGCTATATTAGAAATTCTTTATCCTTGTGTGAACATGAGGGTGGAAAATATATTTGTTTTTAGCCTGTGTCTGTAGGGATTATGATGTAAGACGTTTTGGAATCAGCTGTGGGTTCTGTTTGAAGGTGTCAGAGCTCCACCCCCTTTACTTACAGGGCCCAAAAAAAATGATATTAAAACTGTTTCTCTTTTGAAAAAAGAAAGAAACATGTACATGCACACAAACTATCTTGCTTGGAGCTGTGGGCACACTGACACTTACTGTGATTCTTGATGTGATGCCAGTGATGGTTTCTCTAAACTTTCTGGGCGGGCCCAAAGTCTAGAGTATTTTCCAGGCTGATGAGCTCACAGCCCTGACACCTGTTAAGTCACTACCTCAGCAAAAACTTAGCCTTTAGGGCCAGTCACCACCCCCTAATGACATAGGGGTAAAGTTAGCCCTGGACACTTCAAGCTGAAGCCATGGAGGGCCAGGGGCTTCACCTCAACCAGGGAGTGGGGAGCATGGTCATCCCACCCTTTCCCAACCCGTCCTAGACAGAACCCTGTGATGAGTTGGTAAAGGGTAGGGTAGAGGCTGCAGGCAGAGGGGAAACTGAGGAATTGTGTGGGTGCAGTTTGTCATCAGGACTTTTGAGGACACACTGCACAGACTCGAGGTGTCTGCTTCCTGCGCTGCAGTCAATGCTGGAAGCCATTCCAGCCACCAGACTCATGGTAAGGGCAAAGAATACTGCAGGTGCATGTGTTTGTGTAAAGGAATAGGTATTGCCTAGCTTGAAGCGTCCCTCTACTCCAGACGGTGCCCCATAGCTTCCAACCCTGTAAGTGAACTACCAGGTGACATAAGTAAAAAACAAAACTTAGCAGCTGGGCCCGGCCTGTTTGCTGTAATGCATTCTGGGAGTTGTAGTCTTAATTTCACATCGATGTAACAAATCTAAACTAAAGGAAAGGATATTATGTCATGCATGGCCAGAGTCAATTAGAAAACGGAGATCCAGTCACGTTCCTGGCACTTTTCATTGAACTGTTAGTAATAACTTGCCCACTTTTCAGAAAAAAGTAATCACCGTATACAGCACGGGGCCCCAACCCTTCCCAGGTGTGCACACAGTCCTTTTCAGATACATGGGTTTTTCAGCTCCAAGGAGTGTTTTGGATGGTGCCCCAGAAGGCATGAGCCGCTCTCCAAGAATATTGCCCTCACGGGCCACTTCTCCATGAGGGCGGAGGAGCGTTGCCCTTGTGCCAGCAGCGGCAGCTGCAAAACCTTTACAAGGAAACAATAACAGTGTTTGTTATCATTTGTTATCCTTTGTTATCATTCTGCTTTGAGCAGCGTCAGGATTGGCCGCAGGGCAGGCTGGTAGCCTGTGTCTGACTTCAGACAGCAGAGGAGCAGGACGCGGCGCTCGGTGCTGCGTGGCGGAAAGGTAAGTTTATTTTATTAAAAATGTTATTAATATTTTATCACCCACCTGCTCCCCCTTCCCCACGCGCGCCACTCCTCCCCGCCCCTTTTGATACCGGGGAGCAGCGACTGATTGCCCTTCCTTTTGGCTCTTCTATAGCTTGTATATGCGAATAAGAGAATCCTTGGTAGAATGCTGTCCAGCCTTATGCACCTGGTCTCTTGGACACAAGCCCTAGTTGTCATATTGTCAATTATTTAACAAAGTGAATTAAGTTTTAGTCTCGGCTTCTTTGCTTATTTTCCACACTTTGATTCCCTTTGCTACAAATAGTGGGGAGCCATTAGCAATAGAAAACAAACTTTATAAGTAAACCATGTAAGATATATCCCAGTCCCAGTCCTAGTCAGAAGCTGTGTGCTTAAAATGCTTGTTCAATAATCTGGAGGTAACCACTGCTTCTCCTGAGGCTCGTAGGACAACGGACAAAAAATCGTCTTTCTTACCTTTTTCAAATGCCTAGTAAGCAGATGCTATGGCACATCCCTACCAATCACTGCAGTCACAATCCAGATTCTCAAATTATAACATGCAAGGTGTGTGCTGTGTCTAGTTCTGTTTTGTTTCTTTTGCATTTATTATTTATAGTTTTGCCTTTTCAATATTAAAGCATGCATGTAAGTACCAATTATAATACTAGAACGAAGAAGAAAACAGAAATGGATGAGTAACACACATCTGACATGGGACCACTGGAGGGCTCGTGTTTGACACTTTCACAACCCTTACTTGTTAGCCAACACATTTTGCAGCCTGGGACTTGTAGCTTTAACTTTCTTCTTTGAGGTCTGGACCCATAAATGCCAGAGTGCAAAGTGGGGTTTGGTTAAAGGATAGAACTATTAAGGCTTCACGGCAAGGGGGTAATTATCAGGTAGGACAAATATGTAGGAGCTATAATAAGAGTGAAAATGCGCATTGTAAAATATGTAGAGCTTGTAGATGATTTTCCCAGAGTATATATTATGACAATGTATTTATGTTCAGAATAATATACAGTTAAAAAGTGTAGTCCGCACACACGGGCTGTGTACGGTTTATTTGTGTGTGAGCTGTGCGTGAGTACAGTATAACGTGTGCATATTTTGACACCTTGTCTTTATTTTATGTAGAGTTTGAGCAGTTTGTGTGTGGCATACTGTGCGCGTACCTTGTGTTTGCCAGGCAAATGGCAACTGGCCTTCCAAAAAAAACTGTGACCCCATACCGTACTCCCCTCCCCCACACCCCCCTTCCTCCAAATCCCTTCAGCCAAGATCAACCCCACTACTCTCAAACCTCATCATCCTCCACTGGATGGAATGTGATGCTTCGGATTGTAATGTGATTCTAAGAATGCTTCCTCTGAAGCTGGAAAGGGGTTGGAGTGGCCCTGCTTGCCTGCCTGTCATGTACACTTAAGCTAAAAAAAACAAGGAAAGTTTTCAATACTTACATGGTGATTGAGCATCTTTTCAGTGTCCTTTCTACATACTTTCATCAAAACCAGGAGGCAAGACTCCCTTCTTTTTTCTGACCCTTCTTCAGCAGTTTGGCAATCCTTGGATTTTGGGAAGAGAATGCTTAGAGATGTTTTTCCCAAGTGAGCTTACTCCTATAATGCCGTAATCCTTGTTAAAGTAGATATGTTGCAATGGTTCTGGGGTTTGATTGCTTTTTCTTGGATCCATCATCTATTTCTCCTCTGCTTTGTTTTGACAGGATAGAGTACAGGGTTATGGGGATATACTCTTTTTAATTTACGGCCCCATCTATTGGAGTGGCACCTGAACGGGGGGACAGAAAAGGGGAGGAAGGATGTTTTTGGCTGTGTCTAGGTTACGTGATGCCTTAGGGTGGGTTTACCGCTAGTAGGAACCCCAAACAGAATTGTTTAAAATAGTAAACATGGTTGGTACTAAAATGAAGAAACATGCATCCACATGTAATTGTTTTTCAATGTTGACTTTAATAGAATACTAATGTCATTATTATTCTGATATACTTTAATGATAACGCATGATGCATTGAAAGGTGAACCAGTGGACAACATGAACACTTATCCAGAAGTTTTGTATGGGAGATACAGTGGATCATTAAAAACGAGAGCTTCAAGTGCAAAATGAAAGGATTTCTGAGTCGAGACTAAGTAGGGTGAACCTTTATGTGGCTTCAAATGTTTTGTTTCTCCCTGGCTAAAGTCCCCAAATCGAAATTAAGCACAAATTATATGTGACTCTATGTGCTATTTACATGAGGCCACGGTTTACTTTTTTCGAAACGAATCCAGGAACAAATAAAAACAAACTTTCAGAACATGTTAATACTAGTTAAACAGTTTTAACAATGACTTCTTACCTGCTATTAAAAACTTTGAGAGTTTCATAAAATATTAACTGACCAAGAAGCGGCTTCATTCTCAGTTTTCGACTTTTGCTCTTAAAAGTCTGAATAGAAGGTTTCCCCCCATATTGTTTTCAATGATTTCAGGGCTTCTGAATTACAAAACAGCTAGTAAAACCATCTGAACTATCAGTGTGTCTAAAATGATCTTAAAGAAAATAATGAAACATACTTAAATGCAGTGGCGGTTTCTGTACATGGGCGTCGGGGCTCCGCCCCCTTCAAAAAACAAAGCAATATATATATTTTTTTTTAAATTAGAAAATAATACCCTCTTGGTTATAACTTTATAAAACAGGGGGCACTATCTCCCCACTCACCGACACTAGCATTATGTTGCAAGAGTCGACAAATGAAGTGAAGTGATCACATGATCACTTTAACTGCTCATGTGGGCAGGCCCAAAGTGAGTCTATTTGCCGAGCTGACAATCTCACAGCCCTGAGGCCTGTGAGATCATCAGCTCAGCAAAGACCCAGTATCAAGGCCTAGTCTCCAACCCCTGATGACGCGGAGGCCAAGTTAGCCCCGGGCGTTTTTCAATCAAGCCCTGAAGCGCTTAGCCTCCACGTCAATCAGGGAGTGGAGAGCATCACCCCACCCTTTCCCAACTTGCCACAGGGCGTGGGTGGGACCTCAATCCCTGACGAGCTGGGAAAGGGTGTGGCAGGCAGGAAGACCAGCATCGAACGTGTGGTGGATTGACTGAATGGAGGTAGGGACAGAATTTTAGGCTACTAATATTGTGGCAACTTTTGCAGTTTTATACAGCGTAATTCATGTATAACACTGGGGGAATTAAGTTATTTTCCGAGAATTACAGGATATTGAGTGGAGGCTGGGATTGATCCTGGTTTCCGTGTTCCGACCAAATCTGACAGCTCTAGCCGTTAGGCCTCGGCTCCTCCTGTGTGTAAAATAATACCCTTCCTTAGGTTATGTCTCTTTTTGTTTTTTTTATGTATGTCTTCCCTTAATTTAACTCTTTTATGTTTCTGACCTGGTAAGTTGCACTGCACAGGGTCGCACCAGTGCCACACTTTCCTGCTTAGCTTAGCTGCCGGCAGCTCAAGTCCACGTGTCGAGGCAGCACAGTTTGCCTGGCACTCCAACTGGCGGAGTCAGGATGTCTCTGGATAGCGGAGCGGTGACTGGGAGTCCTTGTGCGCCTCCGTTGGGCCTCAGAGCAGGCACGCGGGCAATGCCATCGTCGGCCTTGGGGAAACCTCAGGGAAGAAAGCAGTAGGCAGAGGTCTGGATGCAGCTGCTGTCAGGTGGCGAAGACACCAGCTAAGCCTACAGGAGGAACAGGTACCCGCACCGATCTGCCAGGCGAGGCGCCAACACACCTCGGGGTAAGAAGGACTGCAGGGAGAAAACCGATAGGTTCCTGCTACACTTCTGCCAGCAAGCAGCTGCATGCACAGGCGAAACCTCCTTGTCGCCAGTGTAACACGTTGTGCACCATGTGGTGCGCTTCTGCAAGACGGGCCTTCGTGCCCAAATGATACACATGCACACACAGTGGCTCATTGCCATGCGGAACGACCGTCAGGAGTGCTCCCCACATCCGAGTCCGCATGATGCATTTCCAGGGCCAATAGACCGACACAGTATCATTACAGAAGACAAAGACCAATTAGTAGGTTCTTTGTAATTCAGTGAGGACCCAGTAGTAACTGAATACTGTAAATGGCTTGACTTCACTCTAGTCCTAATTTAATTTTCTAGCTGCAGAAAATCAGTCATTTTGTATACAGTTGGAAATAAAATTTATGGGTGTAAAAATCCACAAATCCTAATTCTGCAAATCCATGTCTGCAGATTACACCCACAAATTCCACGTTTTGCACGCAGAATTTCCATTTAGGTCCACAAAAAGTTTTGTAAGTGAACAACTTAAACCATTTGCAGAGTAAAACAGGGTAGAATTGTGCGACACTGATTCTGCCTGCTTGAATTCTGTCAACCAAGAATCAGCCAAATCGTCCCAATTATCTGAAAGCCATTATTTCAGACGAAATCTAAAATGAACAAGACGTGGCAGGCCAGTGCAGTGTTTAACTTCTTTTGTATATTTATTATTAATGTAAGAATGTGCCACAAAAGAAAAGTAAAACCATGCTGCCACTTAAATGTGGCTGCCAATGCTTAAAAAATTGTCATTTAAAAAACTTGTGGCCATTTTACCAGTCTTTTTTTATGCAAAAGCCTTTCAGTTGAAACATGCATTTTACTGTTATAATGTGCAAAGGAGACAAGAATAAATCACAGTTAACCATGACCTGATGCTCTGAAATCGCAGGCAAGGCAGTTACAATGCTACAATGGCATGTAAACACTTTATACGTTGAAAAAGGAGACAGTGAATACGCCACAATGTAGCTTGGCATCCAAAGTGCAGTTGAAATAAAAAGTCACTTTTTAAAGTATTTTACCAGGCAATGGGGGATCTGAGCTCCACGAGCGGCCTTTTCTTGGATTTTCTGATGGCTATCCGGCTGATGAAGCATTAGTTGTTTGCTGTAACATTTGCTGTGCTGTTAGAAGCCTGTAGAATCCTGGACATAGTTTTATTTACCACATCTAGGGCTATGAGTACCATATGGACTGTTAATGAGTGAATTTGTTGATAATATTTCTTGCTTTATAATGATGGACTTCCTTACTGAATCGATATGGCTTAATATCCATTTCCACTGAAGAGCCCAGTAGATTATTTGACACCACTGAATAGCTTTAGATCTACACATGACGTGTTATATCAAACTTGATTGCTCAATGCCAAAGTAAAAAGGTTAATAGTCCAAACAATTATATAAAGGTGGCACCACTTCATGTTGATCATGTGTTTTTGTTTAGCAGAATCTGAGTCTAATCGCAATCTGCAGTGATGCATATGCTACAAATGTGCACTTACATTTTCATCAAAGTTTTCTGAATGTTGGCTCATTTATGATTGAAAAATGATGATATAACAATGTTTGCTTGTGTATGTTGGCACATGTTGACTTATCTACGACTACCAGTAAGATTTTGTGATGGGGGCATGGGTATCAGATAATATACTTTATATGTGAATGGGTAAACCCATACATCTTGGAGACAGGTTTATTTCTTCTTTGAACCAATACATTTTTGATTCATATTTAAAATTGCTACTAACCTCCCGAAAAAATGTGCATGCCCATCCCCCCTCACTGCCAAGCCCAGCCCCACCACTCACAAACCTCACCAGCCGCCACTGCTTAAATGTCATTTTCTGTAAACATAATAAACACAGTAAATGTGCTAAATCGCAGATAACAAAAAACCTGAATAATTATGCCCTTTTAACTGTGCAGTAGTAATCGCACAAAGCATTCGATTGCTTATTTAGTTCTCTGGCCCCAATGAGAGCTCCCAAAGGAATCAGATGAATGACTTTATCAAGCAACAGAATTGAGATGCAGTTAATCTTCTAATTTAGGAGCAAATTATTCTGTTGTAGAGAGATACTAAGGCAGATCCCCTAAACAGTTCAAATGTGATAGCAATGAAAGGCAGGTGGCCCACGAGCCCACCAACTTAGCAGAGATCCTCATCTACACTGCCCTGGCGGAGAACAGCCTGCATAGAGTTCCCTGACTTCCTGTTAGATCTTTCTGCTTTCAACACATCCTCCAATGCAGTGGAAGCACAGAAGGCACACATGAAGGCCGAGAAGGCACCTGGGGGCATATTACAAATAGTGACAGGGGGTGCAACGGGCATGTGCACCAACTTTTTGCATCCTCAGTGCACATTAATATTACTTAAGGAGCAACAGATGCTTGTGTGGCCTCTTCTGTAACACTGATAGCGCTGGCACATATGTAGCACCAGTGCTATATTGAGAGGGCATTTCCTCATTTGCATGGGGTCATAGCCCCATGCAAATGAGGCAGTCACTTTACCCCTGGGCCTGCACCATACTACCGACACGGGTGCAGAGGCAAGCATGCCTTTAGCAGGCGTACAGACTGGGCACAACAAAAAGATAGAGCACTGTCGCTGTGCCCCCCGAAGGCAGCCCTTCAGAGGGGAAAATGGGTCCCAGGGACTCCCCCAAGGCATCCCCCTGCAGGTGAGTGCAGTATCTCCCTGCACCCGTCTGCAGGGGCATCTCTCTCCCTTCTCCAAAGTGCAAGTGGGTTGCCCCTTGCACAGAGTGACATGGAACGGCTTTGAAGCAGCTGCTCAATTTTTCGCTGACTGTGCTTCCCTCAGGGTAGCACGAGTTTAACGGCTGTACTGAATACAGTGCATTCTTCATAAAATGGCGCATTGACTTGTTTTTGCCAGGCACAAACAAGGACAGTGCACCCTCAGCATTATTTCATATTTTATAAAAACAATGGGCCAGATGTATGAAGAAATGGCTTTGCGAATCGCAAATAGCATTTTTTAAGCGATCGCTATTTCCGAGTCGCAATAGGCCATGTATCATGATTGCAATTCGGAATTTGCGAGGCCCATTTACCGAATCGCAATTTGCATTTGCGCAAAGTGCGATTCGGTAATTGAAAATCGCAAATTGCGTGAAATTGCAAGAAAGCACAACTGGAGGAGTCTGATGACATCACAAGCAGGAAGTGAGTCATCTCAGGCAGTTTCAGGTGCCACACCCAAACCAGCACTCAGAGAGAGCCAGCCCAGCCACACTGAGCAAGTCTCTGGAGAAGGCAGCAGCACAGCTGAACAACCATGGACACCTCTGCCTAGGGAAAGGAGAAGGGAGAAAGAAGGCGTAAGCTGAAATTTAGCGAGCAAGAGCTGGAGGTGCTGACAGAGGAGGTGGTCAGGAGCCATGATCGGCTTTTTGGCAAAAGCTCACTCCAGGTGCCTGAGAGTGAGAAAAGGAGACTCTGGGCAGACATCCAAACAAAGATCTGCGCTGTTGGAGTGGCACAGCGCTCGGTAGAAGAAATTAAGAAGAGGTGGTACGACCTGCGGTCCCATGCCAAGGAGAGGGTGGCAAGACGACTGCAGGAGGCCAGGAGCACAGGAGGCGGCCCACCCACAGAGTCACTCTCCACTCCAATAGAGGACCTAGTGGAGTCCACACTCCTCCCTGAAGCAGTCAGTGGGGTCACTAAGATTGACACCTCCGGCACACCAAGTACCAAAGGTAAGTGCAGTATTAAATTGTAACCCCATATGTGTATGCATAAAAGCCCCTTAGGAATTAGCAAGTAATGTAAAACATTGTGAGAAGTAATCCATTCCACATCTTAGAAGCAGCACAACAATTTATTATGGGAGTGGCAGTCCACAACCCAGAGCTGAAAGTAGCACATACAATGTAATTAAGTAGAGCGACACCCAGAAGAACACAACACCCACAACACAGTGACGAGAAGTACCTGCACCTTTATTACCATTGTGTGACCGTAATTGTAACAAACATAACTGACATGCTGCATATTGTTGTTGCAGGTGGGCCAGGCCCAGCAGCCACAGCATGTGCCAGTTTAGGGGAGACTGACACCCATCCTGCTTCAGACTCCAATGCGAGTGGGTCTCAGAACTTTGCGCCACTCCGACGCAGGCCTAGGCACTGCCACTGCCCGAACTCAGTCAGGACTCCGATGAGCAGCAGGAAGGCCCACATACACCATCCCCAACTGGCAGATGCACCCAGATGCAGGAGCCCCGTTCGCAGGAGACCACAGCATCCCGCAGGATGGCTACAAATGCAGGTGCACAGGCGTATGAGGCAGGTGAGGGAACCTCCTTCTTTGGTGGCCTGGAATCAGCTATGTTGCAGCAACAGCACCTGCAGAATAAAAAGATCACTGCATTACAAAAACAGATGCAGCAACATAATGCCAACATGGGGGGGCTGCATCGCCAGCTGGAGTGCCTGAATGCAAACATTGAACAGCTGCATGAGGGACAGGTCCAGGCATCGCAGGACATAAGGGAGCTCACTTCTGCTGTGAGGGAACTATGTCAGGAGCTGCTCCATGACCGGGTGAGCCACCGCAGTCAGGAGCGACGCTTCATGAGCATGTTAGGGGGAGTTTGTCGCTCTGTCACTAGGCTGGCTAATTCCACCTCCCAAATTTCACGTTGTGCAGTGGCTGCACAGGTTGAGGCAGCACACAGCAGCAAGGATGTGGCTCATGGACTAGTCCAAATCACCAATGTGATTGACATATGCGTACTCTGAAAATGCGCTCCTGTCTCCTCCTCCCTCCCCTCAAACCTGCCAAGATCCTTATCCTCCTCGCCATGACGTACAGTGCAGCCATTGTGGAAAAGAGTCTGAGGCATTCTGGGCCTCTTTATATAGGTTGCACCTGGTTACCACCTGGTTTCACTTAGTGGTATTTTGCATGTGCAAAATGCCATTCTGCGAAAAATCACAATTTGCGATTTTTTGATGCATAAAATTGCGACTTGGATTTTGCAAATCACATTTTGTGCCTCGCAATTTCCTACTGGAAATACCGAATCGCAAAATGCGACTCGCAAAAACAGGTCGCAACGCAAAAAAACGCAATTTTTGCAATTTCTTATTTTTGGTCTGCGAATGTCTTTCATGCATCGCAGACCACGTTTTTGCATTCACAAACGGCCGAATTTTGCGATTCGCACCGTTTGCGAATGCAAAAAAGTTTCATACATCTGGCCCAATCTCCCCAAGCAGGAGTTTGCTTCAGAAAAACAAAAAAAAAAAAAACAAATAATCAAGAGTATTCTCCTAGCACGTCAGGACCATTTTTATGCTGCCCATATCTGCCACCCCGTTCATATGGGCTGGTTCAGGGAAAATCAGTCACTGTCGTCACGCTCTGTATACAGCATGGCGATCGCCAGTGTGGCCCAGCAGTCCTTTAGTGGACAGACAACCAGGTCGAATTGTTCTGCCAGTAGAGCCAACTAAGACTTTGGCATCAGAAACAGGGCAATTGCACAACTCTAAATGAGGCAATGGGCGGGACTGGTGAACCGGTTATTTGGTGCAGTCCTCATATTCTGCCAAACACTAAATCAACCGCAACATTCTCAAAATGGTGTACTTCTCAATTTATTCTTGGCTGTTTGCTCAATGTGTACTTTGCTTTCCTCTGGCAGGGACAGAAAATATTGTGTTTCTGTCCATAATGCAGACTCCATCTTCTCTCATTTTAGCAGTTTGGCCCTTGCTCAATCAGATGGTGGCTACATTTAAATCTCTATTTTGTGGCCAATCCCTGACTGTGTTCCTCCTCCCCTGCCTAAATAGTAATAGCATGAGCCCCACTTTCTCTCTTTGATTCTAAAGGCACGATGACAAATTAATTGCTTACCAATTCTCCTTTAGTACTCGAGTTTTTAATCAGTAAGCACATCTACCTCCTCCTTTGTTTCTGCATTGGCCCTAATCAGAATACAAGTGCAAAGTGAAGAGAATGCTACTCATATCACTTTCTTCATACCACTTGATGGAGCTAAAGAAATTAAACTTTATATCTGGCAGATCACACATACTTTTAGGCAGATTAAAAAATGCACCACGGTTTAATTAAAAGTTCCTTTAGTGCTCCTTCTTTGTAAATAAAATATCTGTTAAAATCAAGGAATGTGTACTTAATTGTCATTCACAGCACTCCAAATTTCGCCTTTTCATTTATGTCTAGACTTTGGGGCATTTGATTCCGGGATCGCACATTTGTTTCATATTTGAAAATAAGTGACCTATTGCCTTTGTGCTCTGAGTCAACTAATCTACACATCTTAGTTTAGGTGCACAAATCACTGTTCTTTTTTTAGCCAGTCTCCCACAACTTTTATACCCCATCCACATATGTGCCATAGTCAATTAAAATCATTTGTGACTTAACTCTGTTCAATCTATTGAGGGCTTTTTTTCTCAACTTTTTTGTTGCTATTGATTTTCATATTGGTGGGTTTTACCTGGATTAAATCATTACATTCATGACTCCTCTATTTAAAACATCAAATGCACATTTTCTGGTTCTTTGGACGTCTGTGTACTATCCCTTACATATCTGCTTTCTTTATGAAATGAAATAGAACATTAACCTTTGCAACCTAATAGGTTGCTTTTAGTCAGTTTAGATTTGTTTATGTTTCCCCTGCTTTTTGGGGAGCACTGTTATAGTATGCCAGCAGTTTTGTACTGACAAGAGCACAGCGGTACCAGCAAAGTAAGGTACTTTAGAAATCAAAAGACAATCAATATTTACGTCAAACAGGTATGAAACAAGCTAGGACAGAGAACATGTGGGGTACTTTGGAAACACAGAATCAACAATTGATCTGAATTACAATAGCACTGTAAGTAGACCACTTGAATGTGGAAAAGCGAGCGACCCAAAACGTAAATGGCTTCATGATGTCATAATGAACTAAAGCCATGCAGCATCAACAAAGGGGAGGTGGTAGAAAATAGTGAATGGAGTGCCACCTACTGACCGAAAGGAGACATACTGCTACATGGCTGCATTTCGTTAACATGAAATGAAGAGGTTGAATATGTCATTACTATTTTAAGACCAAAGAGAGGGTGCCAGATAGCTGCGGAATTCAGGGCAAGTTTTTGCTTGATGTAAAGGGTTTGCATTTGTTTTGTCTTTTTCTAAGCAAACACTCACTATATTTGAGAATACTTCAAGTAAATGTTGTCTTGGTTGCCTGGGAAACAGAAAAAATAACTTGAAGAAAGAGAAATGAGAAAATAAACATTGGCTTCAACACTCGATTTTTGTGAGCAAGACATTCTGGATTGAGCAAATATACCAAGCATGTATCATCCACAAAAGAGTAATCCAAGAGCATGATCTACCGACAATAGATTTAGAGATTTCCAACTAGCCAAAATTAATGAATTGCTAATTGGTAATTTCAACAATGTAGCAATTGTTTTTAAAAATCACTGTTTCAATTTACTGATTCACAAAATGCAATTCCTCAACAAACTATGGGCCAGATGTACTTAGCTTTTTCAGGTCACAAAAGGCCGATGTACTAAACCCTATTTTGTGATTCAGTGACCTATTACCAAATCACAAAATAGGTTAGCGATTCAGTATTAGGAAGGTGCGGGTTAAAAGTGTCCCTTCCTAATAGCGATTTGCAGTGGTAGGTATGAATGTTTTGTGACCAAAACACAGGTGCAAAACATTTTACCCCCAAATTCAATTTGGTGGTGCCCCATTTGCAAACAGGAAGGGGTCTTTAAGGTGCCCCTTCCCCATTGTGAATGCATGCAAAAACATTTTTTAAGGTCAGGCATCGGTGCCTACTCTTAAAAAATGAAACTGAAATGTTTCATTTTTCTTTTTGAAACACATCCTATTTTCCTTTTAGGTTGCTTTATTTAAAAGCAAACACAGGCATGGTGGTCTGCTGGCCCCAACAGGCCACCATTCCTGCGGTTTTTGCGATTCCCTGTGGGTCACAAATTGTGACCTACCTCATAAATATTAATGAGGTAGATCTATTTGCAACCCACTGGCAATCGCAAATGGAACTCAATAGAGTTTCGTACATTGGAAATTGCAATTTCCTAATTGCGATTCGCATGGAATCACAATTAGGAAATCACAATTCCTAACATATGTACATGTGGCCCTATGAATCAGCACTCGCAAATTGTAAATGTCTCCTAGAACCGACCAGGCATACACCAATTATTGAGCTGAAAGGGCACAACAAAAGAAAGGGAATTTACTTTCAACAGCGCTTGGTCATCATCCGTCCCCTCTTCTGAAACCACCCCCCGAATTCCTCCTTGCCTGTCACTAGTGTCACTTGCTGACTGTCACTTTCTTTTTTGAGGTACAAAAATTTGAATTAAAATGTAATTTGGATTGGATCACTTAAGCACACTAGATTATGTCACTGCACTGAGTGATCATCATTAGATTTGATTGTAAACCACACCCCTTCTGACCTGACGATTGCATTAATGACACAAGCTCAGACAGCTGTCTTGTGCCTTCTATATCAGCCTTTACTGTTATAGCTCAAGCAGCATTATGGTCTCTCAAGCAATATACTATTTAGATATTTCTACAGTGTGCATCCTGAACTGATTTATTTCAAAGTTCCCTCAATTGGTATGCTCATGGCAAACGAGGCATGGAGAAGAAAGGTAATTGCCTAGGTTCATATAGTTTGGTCAACCTAGGATTAGAGCTGAGTTCCCTATTGCACATTGTACAATTACAGCACTGAATGGCTATCACATTGTTTCCTCTTCTGCTCTGATGACATTTTTATTAGTGATCCAAGGGGCAAGTCATTGTCTTGTGCCTCCTACACAAGACCTTTATTGTCGTTATAGAGAGAGCAGCATTGTGGCCAATTAAATCATATTCAAGAATGTTTTTTGTACAGTGTGCATCCTGAACTGAATTATTTCAAGGTGTTCTCAATTGTGATTTTTTAAAATATCTTTATTGGCATTTTATTTTCCTTTCCAAGTATTAGCAGTTTTCCTTCATCTTATTTCGCTCGTACAGGATAGCCGTACAATAGGAGTTGTGCAATATTTGTGTGTTTACATCAGGTACATGGTTGTGGTAAACAAGAACATCAAGAAGTATCAACATATTCCATTGTATGTTGTTTGCCCAGTCCCAGCAAAAAGGGCGAAAATATCTGACATTTGGTTTGTTTTCATAGTTATCTGTCTCAAGCAAACTGTAAGGGGAGAGGGCTACTGTTACGCAGTGTAAGGGGCACACTGCGATGAAGGGGTAAATAGTGCCATTTCAACTGAAATAAACTATGTTAGAGAAAATTAAACAGTGTTATACCCAACTGTAGTGTCTCTGACGTTAGGGGCAGCAATCAGTATTATGATAACGTCTTGGCATCCCGTCGAGAGAATCGGTACCCACTGGAGGCATCCTGCCTCAGTCTCCATGTGTAGCATACAGATATTCGTGCCCATGTTTGTATTGTATATGTAAGTTGTGCACTAAGCAGGAATGGCTAATATGGATCCTGGTATATAGCTTCTCTGTATGGCCCCCACTGTCTTTTCTAAGTCTGTATCTTGTCCTATGTGTCCCTTCAGTGTTAATGTTCTGTTTCAGTATCACTTCCCTGTTCAGACTCAGTGCTATTATTTGGGTTTAGCCAGGTTCCTCGCTCCACAACCATGCCATATCGCGCTTTCTGATTCCACGTCTATCCTCATACTGAAGCGCCCTTTCCACTACTTCCACCCATTTTGTAACATCCTGTACCCAGTCATCATATATAGGACCACGGTTTCATTTCCAGGTCGTCGCAATCCGGCGCTTGGTCAAGGCCAGAGCTAGGTCCAGAAATCTAGATCCCACTCTATGATTCTTGTGTCTCGGGAAAGCGCGCAATAAGCAGACCTCCATATCATGTGGAATGTTGGTCCGAGTGTGAGGTGCAGCCTGCGTAAAACTGCTGTCCAGCATACCCGGAGGACAAGGCAGCTCCAAGTTATATGTGCCAAGTCTGCATCGGGCTGTCTGCATCTCAGGCACCATCCCGTATTGGGTTCATATATTACCTGGAGTCTATGTGGGGAGAGGTAGGTCATGAGAAGGAAGTTAAATTGGGTACATTTGAGCCTAGTGCTGCAGGATTTCTTTTTCGGATATGCTACTATTTTTTCCATTGTCTGCCAGTGAACTCCTTCCCATGGATATTAGCAGATTTAGCTCTCAGGGCAGTCAAGGGTTGGCATTCCATGATGCTTAATGCTCCATAAAACCAAGTGACTTGTTGGTGGGAGTTACCCATCATTAGCAGTGATTGCAGGACATCATGTGTATTGAGCTCCTCCTTTCCACAATGCCATAGGTCTGCGAAAGTTCGACATAAAGCGTCATACTTCAGGAATTGACTGCTGGGTAATGCATATTGTTAAAAAATGTCAGCGTAGGGCATGAGCATCCCCATCTGGAAACAGTCTCCCACTGATTCCAATCCTGCAGTCGTCCAGGTGGCCAGATTAGCAGTGGTAAACAGAGTAATCAGTTTACCGTATGGGAGACCAACCAGTGGAATCCCAGGGGTGTATGTAATTGCCTATTGGTTTCACACTTAGCATCTCATCCAGGTATACAGTACAATGCCACCTTCAGTAGAATGGTAGGATGCAGAATATTTACGTCCTGCTTGAGTAACTTCAGCAGCAGAAGGTCTTGAAGAGGAGCTAGGACTGTAAGAAGTACTATGTGAATCATCCATCCACTTCGCGATTCACTGCAATTGTGCATCCAAGTAATATAGATCAAAGCCCAGCACCCCCAAATCCCTTCCATCTAGTGTGTGCTGTAAGGTCTTAAGTGAAACCCTGTGTCTACCTCTGCCCCATATCAGATCTCGCAGCAGTACATCTATGTGTTTAAACCAAGTGACAGGAATATTTATCGGAAGGTTTACAAAATAAAACAAAAGGTGAGGGAGAACTTTGATTGTAATCACAGTGACTCGTACCATTAGGGATAACCTCAGCGATCTCCAGAAGGAGACGCTATCCTTAAGGGACTGATATGCCATCCCCAAATTTCCTTCATGTAGATCATCTGCTGAGTGGTAGATATAGATACCCAAGTATTTAAAGGAGGAAGTCTCCCATCTGAGACCCCCAGGTAGATCTCATGGGTGCTGATACACAGGAATAGGCAGGTCTTAGTGCAGTTTAATCGCAGGCCTGATTCCTCCAAATTTCCTCGAGGCATGCTACCACTTTATGTGCCCCTCTCATGTCGTGTGCTGTGTACAGTAAAGGATCGTCGGCATAGAGCGAGATAATATGTTGGAATCCATCTATTATTATGCCATCTCCGTTGCCTTCTCTGCAGAACAGCGCAGCTAAGGGTTCTATGGCCGTGCGAATAAAAAGGGTGGTAGTGGGTAGTCTTCTCTCGTCTCTCAATGGATGTCATATTTTGAGGAGATTGTGTTCCCCGCCCTGACTCTTGCAGTCGGGTCAGTGTAAAGCAGTGTAACCCACTTAATCCATCCCTCTCCTAGTCCATCTTGTGCATGACCATAAGTAGGAAATCCCATCTAATGGAATTGAACACCTTATCAAGGTCTACCGACATGAGCACAGCATTGGGTTGGTTCTGTATATCTGGATGGTCTAGGCGTGGAATAGCCTACGTATGTTGAGGGCTGTGCTTCTATTCGGGATTAACTCATTCTAGTCTTCGTGAACTAGGGTCCTCATGTACAGTAAAATTTGATTTGCCAGGGCTTTACTTAAAATGTTAAAGTCCATATTAAGCATGGATAGTGGTTGGAAGGCGGTAGTGGGCATGCCAGCAAGTTTTGTCTAGGGAAGTGGCATTACCAGAGCGTTTCTAGTTGATTCAGGCAGGTGCCCTCCTTATAGTGCGGCTGCATAGAGGATTTCTAGTTTCAGGGCTAAGATATATAAATAGGCTCGGAAGAATTCATGCGGGAGGCGATCCGGACCTGTTGTTGTTGAAGCCGTCTCCTAGACCACTTGTTTTATTTAAAGGACCATTATGGACCCACACAGTATTTCCTTAGCTTCAGAAAGCAATTTCGGGAGTTGGAAATGGGGAAGGAAGCAAGTTTGTGACTGGGAAGGTAGAGTATTTGGACGTCCATAAAGGGTCTCGTAGTAGCCTCGGAATTCATCAATGTGTCTTGACTGTGTGTTCCTATGGCAGTAGTCGGATGAGTTATTGGAGAAACCTTGTGATTCTGTGTGGATAAGCCACGCCAGGAGCTGTCCTGACTTGCTCTCCTCATCGTGTGCTCTAGTCATGTAAATCTTGCAGTCAATGCATTTCAATCTGTGCAAAATGTAATTATGCTGTTAATGGGATTTGCGGAGTTGTAAGCTAATGAAAGGGTATGTCCGCTGTCTGTCTCCGATGTGTGAATAGAGATTTCTAATGTGTGCAGTTCTTTGTGAAATTCTTGCCAAACACTCACAGTTTGGTTTAAGCATTGTCCTCGTACCACAACCATGCAGGCTTCCAATTCTATCAGGACAGACAAGGCAAACCCTTGGTTCAATTCAAAGAACCCCGCTATAGCAGTGTGTAATTGTTCTTTATAACTACCACCCTCCAGAGAGGCAGGTTGGAGTCACCATTGGGGAGTCACAGGCCTATCGGTTAGGGAGTGGAAGGTAAAAAGGAGAGGGCTATGATCTGAGAGAGCGAGCCCCAGATATTTAGTGGATTTTACATAACTGCTTAACCTCCCGGAACAGAACACTCCATCTATTCTGATGTGTAGATCATGAATGTGCGAATAGTAGGAAAAGTCACGTTCTTGGACGAGTTGGATTCATCATGTGTCTGTTAGTGAGAGGATCCCATCCCCCAGACATTCCATGTTATACATTATAGGTGTTGCGGTGTAGCCACCATTTACTTAGGGGCGGTATGTATCGCCACACCTCAGTTGCCACACTTACCACACATTCTAGTTTATCATGTGTCTATCTACCCTGATCCCAGAGAGACCTGACAAGAACAAAAACAATCAAATCCCCAACTACAAACTTCCTCTCCCTAGGGCTGAGCAGCAACTGCCTTCCGCCCAAACATAATAAGTTCCAGAAAGAAAACAAAGTCAAAAGTGTAGCTCCACCATCTCCTAGAAATGAGTGAGATGGTAGGAAAAGGGAGTGCATAGTTCTCTGATCACGATGCTAGTGTGGCCCATTGCATATACTTACAACCAGTGTGTAGGGTATCCAGGTTTCTGGAGCCCGGTCCGTCTCTACTGCACCTCAGCGGCAGCCAGGCAGAGCCCTGTTTGTTTCCCACTCAGGGGCTGAGTTGTAGGTGTTTTTACACCGCAACACCCATTCTTTAGTACCCCACTCATGAGGCTAGGATGAGCATGGGCAATTAAGTAGGTGTGGTATCAGAGGGTTCAACTCCATGAGTGGTCACAGTCAGGGATCAAATAAGATTATCAACCATTTGCAGGGCTATCCCCAGAAGTCCATCCTCTTCTTTCCGGGATGTCACAGTTTTTCTTTTGATGTGCGTTGTTGCCCAATCCAGGGCGTCCCAGCTTAGTAATTTTTACGCCAGTCCGTGCTTCTTGGGGGTTTTCACAAAAATGTGTCACCCATGATAAATCTTAATTTGGTGGGAAACATTAGAGAGTATTGAATACCTTCGTCCCTGAGCATTTTTTTCACTTCAGTGTATGAAGCCCTTTTAGCTTGGACCACAGCTGTACCATTCCTCCTGTGGCCTTCCAATCAAGCGCATCACAGCAGAGTGTCCCTGTCTCAGAAGTGGAGCAGTTTAGCAACCACTGTGCATGGGTGCCTACCAGGAGCTGGAGGCCTAGCGAGTACTCTATGGGCTCCTTCCAGTGTGAAAAAGGGAGTGAGGTGGGTCGGGCCACAACTGATTTAATCCAGTTCTCGAGAAAAGTCACCATATCATCTCCTTTGGTGCCTTCCGGGAGACCCACTATGCAAATGTTGTTTTGTCTGTTGCGGCCTTCCCCATCTTCTGCCCCATGCTCCAAAATGCATACTCTGTCCGCCAAAGATTCAACCTGGCGCGCCAGGTCTTCTGGGCGAACTTCTTCATACCCTTTTTCCACCTTGTACTCTGTCGGCCAGTTTATGATGTTCTGCATGCAAGAGTTGCAGGCCTACTGACAAGGCACCAATATGTTGCTGAAGGGCAGATTTAGGCCCTCATTATGACATTGGCGGTGAGTTACAAAGTGGCGGAAATACCGCCAAATTATGACCTTGGCGGTGAGAATTCCCATAGACAGCCAATGTACCACACCATCCGCCAAGGCGTTAACACCACTAATCACGGCGGTAGCCATCAACAGCCAGGCGGAAGGCAAAGTACCGCACACCATATTATGACACAGCACACCGCCACGATTTCCGGAGCGGTACCAACGCCATCAAAAGCCTGGCGGAAACCGAACACAGAAAACAAAAGACTCACTAACAAGTACACAGAGGACCCCGCCGCCGCCATGGAACCAGAACTGCAAGTCTTCCTGATGCTGTTCTACGCCATGCTCCACCTGGAACACCAACGCCAACGAAGATGACGACGGTGAGTATAGCCTCCTAGCACACAAGGGAGGGAGGGGGGAAAACAAGAGTGACACACACACGCATTACACACACCAGACACACACACACCATACACAGAACCAGCTGCAGACGTAAACCAATCGCACACGACACACGGCACAATAAAACATGGACCAGATTTCGTAAGTACTGAAAATGTATTAGCAAGGGAAAAGCCACCACATGAACATGATATGTACAACTGTCCACAAAGGCCCAATGCACAGTCCAAAGTACAAAGGGCCCACATGGCCACAGGGCACAGTCCAAGACCCAACTTGTCTTCTGACATCAACTGCACAGAACTCTGCAGGGGCATTATGTTGTAAGTGGGCAGGCACCTCAGAGGAAGGAGGGTGGGGGGCACCTCAACTGAGTTGGAGCACTTGCATACTGGTTCTGGAGGGGGCTCCATGCCCATTTCTCTGTGCTGGGTAGTGCAAGGCCACAGTCTCTCAGGTGGGTGACTTTCCCACTGGTGTTTCTGGAGGGGGCTTGTTGTACAGCAGTCACAGGAGGTAGCCTACATGCCCTCTGCTAGAGGTGAGGGCTGCACTCCCTCATCTGGAGGTGAGGGCTGCACTGTGTCAGCAGGTGAAGGTGCCTCCTGGGCAGCCTCTGCTGGAGGTGAGGGCTGCACTGTCTCATCTGGAGGTGAGGGCTCCATGACCACTGGTGGTGGTGTCATCCTGCCAGCCTCTGCTGGAGGTGAGGGCTGCACTGTCTCAGCGGGTGAAGGTGCTGCCTCTGCAGGAGGAGTGGGCTAGACTGCCTCAGGTGGAGGTGAGGGCTCCGTGACCACTGGTGGTGAAGGTGTCATCCTGCTAGCCTCTGCTGGAGGTGAGGGCTGCACTGTGTCAGCAGGTGAAGGTGCCCCCTGGGCAGCCTCAGCTGGAGGTGAGGGCTCCGTGACCACTGGTGGTGGTGGTGGTGGTGGTGATGGTGTCACCCTTCCAGCCTCTGCTGGAGTCGAGGGCTTATTCCCCTTCATGGCAGATGTCAAGGGCTTCTTCACCTTTATGGCAGGAGGTGCGGCCTCCTTCCCCTTCATGGCAGGAGTCGAGGGATGGCAGTGGAGGTTGAGGGAGTGGTTGTTGGAGGAGTACGTCTGCTGGACTTGGGTCCACGTGCATGGGAAGTGTGCTGATGTGAAGTGGATAGCTGCTGGGTGTCTGAGTGCTTGCGTTTGTGTGCTTTGGGGGGAACAGATAGGGTTGTAAAGGACACAGGGGACACATGCATGGATGTTGTGGAGGTGTCTGCTAGTGAGTTGTGTGTGCTGCTTGGTGTGGTGATGCTGGTGGTGGTTGTTGAAGCAGTGCATGTAGGTGTGAGTGCAGACGTGACTGTGAGGGAGGTGGAGGAGGAACAGGAGGGGGAGACAGTGGAGGCAGTGGATGTGGTTGTGTCTGCAAATGTCTGGTGTTTGCGTGAGTGCTTGTGTGTTGAAGTGTGGTGCCTGTGTTTGACTGTGCTACTCTTGTGTGTTGTCTTGTGTGCATACTCGGCGGTATGTGTGCATGGGATGGGTTGGGGTTGAGGAGACTGAGACTGGAAAGTGGTAGATGGGGGGGACAGTAGAGACAGGGACAATGGCTGCCATCAGAGAAGATGCCAGAGCCTGAATAGATCTCTGGTGGGCCGCCAATCCACCGTGGATGCCCTCCAGGAATGCATTACACTGCTGCATCTCGGATGCCAGCCCCTGGATGGCACTCACAATGGTTTACTGCCCTACAGAGATGGATCTCAGGAGGTCAATAGCTTCCTCACTCAGGGCAGCAGGGCTCACTTGGGCAGGACCTGAGGTGCCTGGGGCGAAGGAGATGCCCACCCTCCTGGGTGAGATGGCAGGGGCAACTCACTGAGGGACTACTGGGAGGGTGGTGCTGGTAAAGGGGATGGCAGCTGTACCTTCAGCTGGGGTGGTCAAAGAGGTGTCCGCCACTACCAGGGAGCTTCCATCGGAGGAGGTATCTGAGTCTGTGTTGTCACCTCCCGTCTCCGCCGTGGTGCTCCTCACGCCCTCCGTCCCACTGGATCCCTTAGCGTCGGTGGACTCTACCTCCTGGATCCTGTGGGATGCAGCTCCCTCTGTCACCGGTGCCCCTGCTCCACTGCCAGATGATGATCAAAGGTAGTCATGTCCACATGTTAGAGAGAAAGCATATCAGTGTTCAGAAACAGCCAACACATGTTTCGTCCACACAGACTTTTTCAAGGCAAAAAGATGAGTAATCCAGCAGTGTTCAGAGCCGCCCCTTACAGTGTAGGGAAGAGGTAGTCTTCAATGGCAAAAAGGACTGTAAAAGTTGAATGCATGCGTAATACGGGATGGCACTTACAAAGAGCCTAAATAGGACCAACCTGATCTCTCCAGAATCCCGAGAGTCAGGGAATTATGTAAACGGGCGAATACAGCGCATGATAACGCTGCCGTGACTATCTTTGATCATTGATTGGAGCTTTCCCAACATAAAGGATTAAAGTATTTTCTGCAACTTTACTTACAGTGGACTTATTATTTGGAGTGCCATGGTTGCCCTGGTTGCTCTTTTGTCTTGCATTTTGTATCAAACAGCACGTGACATAGGTGGCGTTGTCCGCCTGTGTTCTGTGCATTTCGAAACCCATGGTGGTTGGGTTTCCGTACCAGGTTGGCACCCTTCCCAGGACTTTACATTTGATATTTGTATTTTTTAGCTCCCTGTTTCAGATGTGCGACGTTTAGCATCAACCACCTTTCTAGTAACGTGACTGATTACATAAATGCAACATGTACAGTGAGGTTGTGGTTCCATTGTTCAAATTGTGACAGCCTACTCACTCTTGTGACCCTTAGATACCCACCGCTGTGGATGAATGGGAGGAGAAGACAAACCCCCCGTGTACAGACCCCTTGTGGACTGGAGCAGGCACATTATACTCTCCTATAGACTCCCCCCTCTTGTGCAAGTGCTAACAGTGCTCCATTTCCTGGCAACTGGTTCTTTCCAAGTGACAGTGGGCTTGGCAGCTGGAATGTCACAGCCAATGTTTTCTATTGTGCTTGCACGGGTCTTGTCTGCCCTGGTGAAACACATGTGCAGCTACATTGCTTTCCCCCAGGTGGAAGATTTAGCCACTGTAAAGGCAGGATTCTATGCAACGGGCCATATTCCCAATATAATTAGTGTGATTGACGGTACACATATTGCGTTAGTCCCCCCCCACCAGAATGAACAGGTGTTCAGGAATGGGAAGAGACTCCTCTCACTGAATGTGCAAATGGTTTGCCTGGTGGACCAGTACATGTTCCACGTCACTGCCAAGTATCCTGGGTCAGTGCATGATGCCTTCGTCCTGAGGAATAGCAGCATCCCAAATGTGATGGCCCAACTACAGAGGCACAGGATGTGGCTAATAGGTGGACCAGAACCCCCACCCACTGTATGTCAGTGTATGCCTTCAGGTGTTCTACCCATAGGATTGTGTAAGGCTAAATGCTGTCCCTCTATACCTGCAGGTGACTCTGGCTACCCAAACCTATCATGGCTGTTGACCCCTGTGAGGAATGCCAGGACAGGGGCTGAGCAATGTTATAATGAGGCACATGGGCAAACCAGAAGAATAATCGAGCGGACCTTCAGCCTCCTGAAGGCCAGGTTCAGGTGCCTTCGCCTCCATCTGACAGGTGGATCCCTGTGCTACTCACTCGGAAAGGTCTGCCAGATAGTAGTGGCATGCTGCATGTTGCACAACCTGGCCCTCAGACAACATGTTCCTTTTCTGCAGGAGGAGGGGACTGGAGATGACCCTGTGGCAGCAGTGGACCCTGAGGACAGTGGGTATGAGGAGGCAGAGGATGAGGATGAGGATGAGGACAACAGAACATCATTTATACGACAATACTTCCAATGACAAACAGGTGAGACAGTGGAACTGACCATTACTCTGACTATTGATTTATCTGTGTGCCTGTGGCATTATGGCATTCACTTCCTTTGCATCTCAACTTACTGTCACCTATGGGTTCTCATTTTACAGATGTTGGTGATATGACAACATTGGCCTGATGTGATCACTACAGTCTGTTCCAGGTCATTATTTGTTAGCTAGCACAGTGTTCAGATTATTTGCACTCGATGTGACTGTTCCCACAAATGCACATTAAAGACACATAAAACAGTGTTACTCAAATTGTGTTCAAGGGTGATATATGATTAAGGGTAAAGTGCAATGGAATGGGGTGATGGTGGAGGAAAGTCCAGGGTATTGTACAGTCAGTTAGTAGCACAGGTCCAGTGTCCAAGGGGCTATAGGAAGGGGAGCAATGGCAGTTCAAAGTGGACAAGGTGACAGGGTGGGACACAAGGGGGACAATCAGCAGAGTCTCATTTCCGGGTGGTGGTCTTGGTCTTGGCAAGTGTCTCTGGCTTTTGTATGGTTCGCAGGGAATGTTTCCAAGGTGGTTCACCTTCTGCAGGGGGAGGGGTGCTGGTGGCATGTGGGTCCTGTGGCGGGGCCTCCTGTCCACTAGCTGCAGCGGAAGTGGAGTGCTGGTCAATAAACTGGCAAGTGGTAGGGACCCCCTGGTGTGCTGTCCATTCCCTCATGATGTTGGCCATGTCTGCCAGCACCCCTGCTTTGGAGATCATGGTGGTGTTGAGTGCCTGAAAATCCTTCCTGATCTCCTGATGGTGTTCCTCCTGCAGCCGCTTATTCTTCTGCATGTTGCTCAGGACCTGGCCCATCGTGTCCTTGGATTGTTGGTAGGCACCCAGGACATTGGTGAGTGCCTTGTGGAGAGTCGGTTCCCTGGGCCTGTCCTCCCCTTGCGCACGGCAGTCCTCCCAGAGTCCCTGTTGCCCTGTGCCCCTATCCCCTGAACGGTGTGCCCACTGCCACTGATCCCAGGTCCCTGATTGTCTTGGGTATGAGGTGTGGACTGGGGTCCCTGTACAGGTGGGCACACTGCAGATTGACGTGTCCTGGGGACAGAGGTGTGGGTACGATGGGTGCGTGCTGTGGTGTTGGTAACTAATAGGGGAGGCTCTGTGGTGGACTGTGGGTGGGCTGGGGTGAACGACTGTCCAGTAGTCCCTGATGGGCCAGGTTGTTGATCCGGATCCTGAAGTCCAGAGTTACTGTCATCATTGGGGGCATCTTCTGTTGGGGGACTGGATAGTCGTGGCACCTCCTCTCGACTGAGATTAGCTGGGGCACCTGTGGGTATGTAAGAGGTGTATTATGCTTCATGGCTGTGACATGTTGTACATCCCTATCTTCCCCTCTATGGTTGCTTTTGCCCTGCCACCTTTGATTGTGTATGGTGATGTATTGTGGGATTGTTAGTTCCCCTATGCTGTGCATGCTTTGGTAATGGGTGTTCATGGAGGGCTGGGAGGGCTGTCCACGCATTGGTATGGCATGCTGGGCTTGGCATTGCGGTTAGTCATCTACGTTGGTGCAGTGTGTGGGATGGAGTGGAGTGATGGGAGTGAGGATGTGAGTTGGCAAGCAGGTATGGGGGATGATAGGTGGTAAATGTTGATTTACCAGTATCCAGTCCTCCAGCTACTCCTGTGAGTCCCTCAAGATGCAGTAATGCCAAGGCTTGCTCCCCTGATTCTGTGAGCTGTGGGGGAGGAGGTGGGGATACACCAGCAGTCCTCCGTATGGCGAGCTGGTGCCTTGGTGCCACGGAACGTACCTTCCCCCATATATCGTTCCACCTCTTTCTGATGTTGTCCCTTGTTCTTGGATGCTGTCCCACGGCGTTCACCCTGTCCACGATTCTCCACCATAGCTCCATCTTCCTTGCAATGGATATCTGCTGCACCTGTGATCCGAATAGTTGTGGCTCTACCCAGATGATTTCCTCCACCATGACCCTTAGCTCCTCCTCTGAAAACCTGGGGTGTCTTTGGGGTGCCATGGATGTGGTGTGAGTGGTATGTGTGGAGTGATGTGTGGGGTGTTGTGTTGTGAGGTGCGTGGATGGTGTATGGGTGATGATGTATTGGGCCTCTGATTGAGTGGGTGCTCCTGGCTTGTCTCTCTCTGCTTGCTATCTTTTTTTTAGCTGTAAGGGTTAGTGGGTAATGTGGGTGTGTGTTTTATAGTGGTGTCGGTGTGGTGTGTTATGTGTGTCAGGTGTGTGTACTTTGAATTGTCCAATGTGGTGGTGTCTTGTAAGTGTGTGTGTATTTTGAGCGCGGTGGTGTGTACCACCAATGGTTTATCATGGTTGAAAGACTGCTGCAGTGATTCGTGGGTCGTGATACTGTGGGCGTATTCCTGTTGGCGTAACGGTGTGGGTTTTGGTACCGTCAGTTTATCACTGACGTTTGGTCTGGCGGACTTGTGCGGGTGTCTGTATAGTGACAGATTTCTTAGTGTGGGTCATAATACCCGTAGCGGAATACCGCCGTGGTCACGGTCTGTTGGCGGCCGTCGGCACGGCGGTGGGCGGCATTTACCTCCAGGGTTGTAATGAGGGCCTAAGTCTATCTTTTGTGGTATTAATTGTCTTCACAAGTTCCCATCTAGCTTTTTTGTAGCCATGAGTAGTTGCCTTTGCCTGAACAAACTGCAGAATACTTCAAAAGTGGGATGCGCTTTTGTGGACACTCGAACCTGGGTCTTGTTGAACCTGGGGTGGGAAAACGTCCCCCAGGCTCCCCTGCTGCTTTCCTGCGCATTTAAGCGCTTCCAGGCCCCGCATCACAGGATGCGCTTTTGTTGACATTTGAACATGGGCCTTGTTGAACCTGGGGTGGGACTACGTCCCCCAGGTTCCCGTGCTGCTTTCCTGCGCATTTAAGCGCTTCCAGGCCCGCAGCGCGGGACGCGCTTTTGTGGACACTCGAACCTGGACCTTGTTGAAACTGCGGTTGGACTACGTCCCCCAGGCTCCCTTGCTGCTTTCCTGTGCATTGAAGCGCTTCCAGGCCCGCAGAGCAGGACGCGCTTTTGTGGACACTCGAGCCTGGGCCCTGTTGAACCTGGGGTGGGAATACGTCCTCCAGGCTCCCCTGCTACTTTCCTGCGCATTTAAGCGCTTCCAGGCCCGCAGCGTGGGATGCGCTTTTGTGGACACTCAAACCTGGGCCTTGTTGAACCTGGGGTGGGACTACAATCCCAAAGGCTCCCTTGCTGCATTCCTGCGCATTTACGCACTTCCAGGGCCCGCAGCGCGGGATGCGCGCGGGCATGCGCCTGGCCTTGACCGGGCCAAGACGGACCCGTTTTCACCTGTCATCGCCCGACTGAGGCTGGGCTGGGTGCTATTATCTGCTCCAATAGAAGTAAGTACTTACTCCAGGATTTGCCTTAAGGTTTGACTTGCTCTTGCTCACTTCTTACTGCCTACTACCTACTGCTATTCAGTGATGGGGAAGCGCAAAGCTGTGGATGTTCCTGCTCATATTAGTGGCCCAAAAAAATAAAAAAACTGTCTAATAATAAAACGAACCTTACATCTAACCAAGGAAGTCCCTCCCTAGAAGATGTAGATATTTTAATCGAAGAAGTGGAGGCCATTTTAAGAAGTAATTCTAATCCACCCTCTCTAAAACAGGGTACCCCTGCTATAAAAATCCCTAATATATTTAAGAAAAGGCCGCAGCTGTCTAATCCATCTAGGGAGACTGAACTAAAGGCGATTTCCCATACTTGAAGGTCGGAACTTTCCCCTGTGCCAATGGGCACTCAGTGCAGTGGGTTGGATGCTGCATTATGTATTACAGGTGGCCTTTCTGTGGGGGATGAGGCCTTCTGCCCTCCTCTAAGTCCTGAGGTCTTGGTGATTTCCAATATCCTGTGCTCTAACCTGTACGGGCCCTTGGGGGAGGAAGAAGAATCCTGTCGACATTGCTACACCTGTATACACTGGGGCTTGCGCTGATGTTGATGCTGTGGCCAAACCATCTTTGGGCACAGAAAGATCGCTGATGTCATGCGGCACCTTTGAGTTGTCCTCTGTTCACCTAAAGCTGGATGAAGTAAAGAGCCTGGTGTTGACACTAATGAACAAATTAACAAGGGAACCTGGGCTGTTGTGTGGTTGTAGGTGTTCTAGGCCAAGCATGGATGGGCTTCTGCCTGTCATGGGGGGTACATCTATTGTTCCTGCTATACCTGCACCCAGGCCTTAATCAGGCGATCAATATTTACGGCCTGGTACCATTTCCCTCCCTGTATATTCATCTGCCCCCATATTGAAAGACCACAGGCCTCCCCTGAGGCCACTAGGCGCAAGCGTAGTACTGATATTAAGGGCTGGAACCCTACCGGGCTTGGTAGGCCCGGTAGAACTAAATTTGCTGATCACATCAAGGATCTCGGGGCGGCTGGCTCCCAGGTGTTAGCTGGAGCAGCCATTTCCCCAACTCATCATATCAAACCACCTGATGGCGCCATACATCAGACTGGAACGAGATGGCCAGCACCTAAGAAACAGGTCCGAGCACCTGGGACAAAGGAGGTACCTTATTTATGGTTGAGGTACCCAAGCTGCCCCCGGGGTCTGCGGAAACTCAGGATTCCTTGCTAAATAAGGTCATCTATTGGTTGAGAGCCCAGCGAAGCTGTCTCTCTGTTATTCAAGCAGATATTTTAGAGGTGGAAAGACACTGGCAGTTTGGCTCTAACTTTGATTTAATCTCCATTTGTTTTGTGGACAGGTTGTTAAGGGATAATCTTATTGATTTTGAACTGCACACTTGCCACCTTAGGAAGTCCAGGGGGGTTGGTATTAGACTTAAATCTTCTCCACCTACTGCTAGTTCATCTACAAACTGCGGTGATTCAACTGGTGGGAATTCTGATACTACCCACTAGTGCACTCCGGCCTTGGCAGTTAATAATTCCCATCTACTATCAGATACTGATTGACTATCCACTGACTCCAACCTAACAATTTCTATTTCGGGTTCTGTGGGTAGGCCTGGGTGTCCGATGAGCTTGTCAACTGCAGGGAAGTCCAGTGTCCCAGGCCTGGAGACTTGGGAACTAGTGCTGAACTCTCCATTATGTCCTGGAACCTGGCTGGGCTGGGCAGGAAACTGCTGGATACTGAATGGGTTAATTATATAAATAAGCAGGACACATGTTTATTCCAGGAGACTTGGGCTGTGGACCCTGTGTTCCTGGATGTTTTTTTATCATATGGGATGGCCCAACCTGCAGACGGGGACACTGGTCGGCCAAGGGAGGTTTACTGATATTGCTAAACAAGAAATTGCAGTGCGACCACCTTGTATTAAAAATTGACTCCCCGGATTTATTAGGTGTGCAGCTTGTATTTAATAAAGGTTTCAAGGTAATTATAATTAATATATATGCAAGGTCAGTGCCATGGGGACTGGAGTTCCAGACTATGACTCAGTTGTTTGAATACCTAGACACCTTGTCCCCCACTATTAATTTAGTGATTGCAGGGGACATGAACTGCACATTTGAACCCTCATATTTAAGCAATGACCTAATGGTCGAGGAGGATGAATATTGGGGTATTCCGCATTTGACGAACAAGCAATTTTGTAGCCGCTCCTGTGCTGCCCTACAGTTGACATCACTGTGCCCTTAAGTATGGACTTAGGGCCTGGAACGGTCGCACGCACTCCGATCCAAGTATTGCCCCAACCTTTAGACGAGGCCAGTCATCTAGTATTATTGATTATTTTTTATTGGATGTTATTGCCAATATTGGTAGATATGAAGGTGGATTTTTGCCACGACAGTGGCCATAGCTCCCTACTCCTTACTTTACATAGCGCCGAATTTAGAAGGTCTCAGAATACCCATTAAATTATTGTTCCAGGGCCATTTTTGGATAACAGCCATACTCTTGTTAGCTGGCCAAAAGTGTTGTCTAATCCATACATGATTAGAGAGATTTATAAATTGTTTACTGATGCAATGGCTAATTATGAGGAAAATGAGGTCGCCAATATCCCAATTCTTACTATTCACGAGACAATGATACACAAGTTGCAGAATATCTTTTAGAAGAAAATTCCCATGAAGCAACTTAACCATACACATAAAACCAGGTAGTGGTTTAATGAGGATTGTTCCAGGACTAAATTTGCATTAAAGTCAGCCATTGTGTCCCGCTCACAGGAGGCAATTAGAACAGCCAGATTAGTCTATTATAAAGCCATTGCACAGGCAAAGAAAAGCTGGGATAATTCAATTTGGCCGAATCTGTTGGACGCTGCTATATATAATAATAACGTGTTTTTCTAGAAATTATTGTCTGACAGGCACAGAAAGGGTAAGAGCATAACTCACACCCATATTCAACCTGAGAGTTGGGTTGATCGTTTTTCCAATCTTTATGCTCTGCCCTGCAATTTTTCCATCCACGATTCCTTCTCCCAGCAGTTGGCTGGACTGTGCTTACCATCTGGTGACCTAGAAAAGGTTGTGCGCAGCCGGGATGACTACATTGACTTTACCCTGGAGGAAACAATTGCTGCAATTAATTCCCTTAAACCTTCTAAAGCGCCAGGCCCAGATAAGATACCGGAGGACTTATATAAGACTGAGCCAGTGATCTGGTCCAGTTACATACATATGAGTGCAACAGCAGCTGGGGACCCAATACCCAGTACTTGGAAAGGGGCTGAAATAGTTCCCATTTATAAAAAAGAGTAGTGAGCTTTCCTGCTAATTACAGACCCAATAGCCTTATTGACAACCTCCCAAATTTTTTTGCAAAACAGCTTTTGGACAGGCTTTTATATTGGGCTGACACCCATTATGTGATGTCCCCACTCCAGGCAGGTTTTCACCCTAAAACTAGCACTATGGACCAGGTATTTAGACTGGCGCTCCTATATTGGAAATATGTAACGCTTGCCAAACAAAATGTATATGTTGCTTTCGTGGACCTTCGGTCTGCGTTTGATATGGTTCCTAGAGAAAAATTATGGGGTGTTCTATATAAAATAGGTACTCCAACAAATATAATCCATCTTTTACAGCGGTTACATGAGGGCACACATGCCCAGGTGAGGTGGGGTAATCAGGGAGAACTAACAGACCATATTGCCATCCAGCGGGGGGGTTCGTCAAGGATGTGTCTTGGCCCAACTTTATTTACTTTATATATAATGAGGTGGTACAAGCTGTATCTTCTGCCAAAATGATGCCCCCTCCCTAAATGCGCAAAAAAATCCTATACTGCTTTTTGTGGATGATTCTCTCCTGATCTCTAAGACCCCAATGGGTCTCAAGACTCTTGTTGATAAGTTTATAACTTTCTGTACTGATCATGGGCTGGAACTGAATGTCAGTAAAACCAAATTAATGGTGTTCAGCCCTGGACTAGTCAGGAGATGTACTATTACCTTAGCTGGGGCTCCTTTGGAAAAAGTAAGTTCGATAGACTATCTGGGTGTGAGGATCTAGAATAAATTGCACTGGGAAGAACAGATTAACAAAAGTGTGTCTCTTCTTCAACATAGATCTGGGGCCATTTTGCGCTTTTATAAGAGTATTGCCATGAAAGCCGTTTTTCCGGCTATAAAGATTTATTTGGCCAAAGCACAAAGTGCTGCTACTTACGGCGCTGAGGTGTGGGGCTTTTGTAACACCACTAAACTGTCTGTGGGCGAAAATAGTTTTGATAGAGCACTACTTACATGCCCAGGCTGTTCTCCCTTGAGTCCCATCTTTTTGGACCTTGACTTTAACCATATACTGGACGACGCCTCAGCTCATTATTTACAGGGACTCTCTTCTTGATCTTTTAAAAAGACTTAATGCAGCCTCTATTCCATGGTTTAGGCATGTGTCTAATTGGTTTTGTACCCTGGGACTTGGGAATTATTGGGACAATTCACAGGATCTAGGGAAGGCTCATAAATTTTCCCTGAAAATAGCTTATTGTTCCTATGTCAGGAACAACTATCTCCTTGGTACATCACATGGACGACTGACCAATGCATTTCTTGATTTCAAATGGTACCCCCAGTATGAGCATTATTTAGATCTTATTCCTGACTCTCTGGGAAAGAGTCTGTATGCCCGCTTCCGTTACAGATGTTTACCGTTACTATCTTTTACTGGCAGCTGGAAGACACCGTCGGTGTCCAATCTAGGTCCAGGTTGCAATGCTGTCCTGGAATCAGTTAAACATTTTATGTCCTTCTGCTCAGCGTATGCTTCTCCTCGACGTAAGTGGATTTTTCCAGCTTGTCAGAAGTTGGGTTTTAGACAATATGCCATTGCCCTCAGGACTTTAAAGAGTGATATTTCTGCTACTCTAATCCATGCAGTTAGCAAGTTCCTTGTGGCTGCATGGTATATACGAATGCTTTTTAAAAACATTGTAATTTGTGAATATGTATGTCCTAGGGTATGCACTGGCAGTTTTTTTTATTGGTTTTATTGTTAGCAATGAATGGTGTTTTATTGTCCCATTATTTATTTTTTAAATTTCACTTTCAATATGTAATTACATGGAGTACTGTTTTTTGCTTTGATGGTTTTATGACCGAATAAAGCTTGTGTTATAATAATAACTTCGAAAGAATAACTGAGCATCATTACACAATCTGTACTATTGGGGAACATCTTTCCAAGTGGTAGTGCCATAATATTCTGCAGCTCTTATCCTTCAATGATAATGTAGCAAGGTCGTTGGATGGCTCATCGGATGCTCATGTAGTATAGAAAGGTTAACTCCTGGAATTACCAAGACAGGGGCATGCAAAGTCATTGGTGAACAAAGGCCTTTGGCAGTAACTGAGTGTACAACAGTTTTCCACACAGCCAATAATAGTCCATGAGACCTGGGGTGTCCCCTGCATGTTGGCATTATCTATTGTGGCACTGCAATTGATATTCTGTCCTACATTAACTGTGTCATTTGTTCTGAAACATAAAGAAACAGACGTTAATCTTATGACTGTCTGAAGACTCACTGTGCTATACATCCAAGTGTGTTACGCAACATTATCATCCCATAAGTGCACACTTTTTTTTACTGCATCCTGACTAATATCAGTACCATTCCATTAAAGACATGGCCCTGCTGGAAAATTTTATATCAGAATGTAATTGATCATGAGCATACACTGAATAGGTAACTCAAACACAATCTGGGGGTAAAGGATTTACTAAATAACAATTCTACTCGGCAGGCATGCTACTCCTCAAATCCCTAAACCTAAAACCATTTGTATTAATTCTGCAGTGTTAGGACAACCTGTTTTCTTCACTCTTGCTATCTCATCTGTAAGGATATATAAAACGTCTGCTGAGAAATCATGTTTTGTTGCATCAGCTAGAAATTTTACTACCCTAACGTGTTTGCTGCATTCGGGCCTTACTCCTGCACAGGTAGAGATGTAGAAGATATAAGGCTATGTCTGAGGGTACATCTTTAGCTATCTGATCCTGTGGCATGAGGATTTAATGAGCACACAAAACACAATTTATTGGTACTTTCTAATCCTACGTCTGACATGTGTTGACATGTTATCTAAAATAACATAGTATGAATACTCTCCCTGTACCCCTCTCTCGCAACTCATTCAGGGCCAAACTAAGACGTGAAAAACAAGTGTCTATACCATGCCCCATCCTGGCACTATCAAAATTAACTAAGGCTATTGGAGGGGAATCTGGCATTGATATCAGCAGCCTCTGCAACATCCGTGCTCCCAGTGCAGATCATGAGTGTACCCACTCAACTCCACTGCAATAAATGTGATCAACAACAACCTCCCCCCCCCACCGAGCCCTCCCTGCCACTGAGGGCTCTGCTGGATGAAAATAAGTCGTATAACCCTCCAGGAAAAAACTGTTCTTAATCTCCCAAATTTTCTGGAGGTAAATGATCTGATAGGTTTTTATAAACTGCAACCAACTAGAGTCAATGAACTTAGCAGAAAGTCCCACAATGTTCCACGATAAAAGATTCCACCCATTAATTGATAGTTACATAGCCATTGGAGTTTTGGAGGACACTGGGGATAACAAGGGGAATTCAGAGGAAACCAGTCCGTCACGCAGCTCTAAGTTGCTCAGGGGGGTAAATCTGTTTGAAGTACTCAAAGGTGAGGGCCGCCTAGATACTGTACACACGCTCCATGGGCGGCCCTCCCTCGCGAGCCTGAGACACAGGGATGGAAAAACCTACCTGGCTTATAAAAAAAACCTAAAGGGAGAGCAACTATGCCTGGTGGGTTACATACCCTCGGAGTGGGCAATGCAGACAAAACATCTACAGGAGTCCATGGGCTGCTGAAATTAACCACCACACAATTCTCCGCCCACATTTTCCTAGCTGGGCTCACACACCCAACTCTCCGGGCCGTTATAGTGGATTCCAATAGCCCACAACCTCTGTGGGAATGTAAGTTGAAGCAATACACCACCTTATTTTTCAACCCGAAGTAGGTTTCTGAGGCTAGGTTGGGATGAGGCAGGACATTCTCTAAAACCACCATAGAGGGGGTCATCTCTGGAGGCAAGTTAAGCAGTTTGTCTGTACTATTGGGGATGACTACTCCCGCAGCAGCCCCCTCCCCAAATTTGTGAGGGACAGAATCTCCACTACCCCACCTCAATGTGAGTGAGCCTGGACAAAATTGGGTCAAGCTTTGCATTTAAAATCGTCTGGAGCTCAGTTATTAACTTTCTGTTGAAAAATTGGCCTCCCTCTACACAAGTGGGATTAAGGTCAATTTGGGATGACACATTAACCCAGGAGTTACATTGAGTTGTAATGGGGCCACGCCATTTCCGTTTGCGTCTGGGGCTAACCACCGGGGATGAGGGAGTAAGGGTCTTCAATTGCTCCACCACTCCCCCCTCCTGAATACCCCTTTGCTGAACCAGGTTACATACAACAGGCCGGTCTTTGGGCATTCCTGCAGCCCCACTACAATCAGGCGAGGAGTGGGGGCTACAGGAAGTTTGTCCTAGACAAGAAGTTCATTCTTTTAGCCAGCTTCCTTTCTTGAGATACCACCTCCACAGCCCGATTTAGAAAGCCCTCTATTTCTTTTCACCATGCTTCTTTCACCCTTTTAACACCAGCGCCCCCTCCCGGCCCCCCACCAGACTGGAGGGTGAGCCCTCACAACCAAGCTCTAATGGCACAGACTAACCGCTGCAACAACATCAGACCCAAGTCCCAACCCCCAAAAAAAGAGAAGGCAGTCACAAGTACAACCGTAAGGATCAGGCAAGAGATTGCTATGTGGGTCACAACAAATCGGTAGGCAGGAAAAAAGATAGAAGAGATCCACCAAATACGCCTGGGTCCAGGGCAGCTTTTCATGTCCATCAAATCAGTCCCAGGAGTTACAGGCACCCTTCCACCAAGAAGAGAAGCCAAGGGGGGGATAGGCCTGCCCCAGCTCTTCCTGGTGCAGACGGGTGTAGGACAGGCCCTCCATTGGCCCGGCCCGGCCTGCATGCAGTGTTCATGGCGCTGGGGGGGTGTAAGAGCCTCCTTCCCCTCCACCTGTGCAGGTGCCTCCTAGTGTGAAAACGGCAGCATGGCATCCTGGGACTTGGATTCTCCAGCAAAATTGATCCTGCACTGCGGCAGTGTTCGTGGCACTATAAGGGCTGGTGGGTGTAAGATCCTTCTCCCCCTCAACCTGTGCAGGCGCCTCCTAACATGAAGCGAGCAGCAAGGCGTCCTGGTACTTGGAGTCCCCAGCATGAATGGTTTCTTAATTTAGTTAGAGTTTGTGCAGCGGACGAGACAATGGAAAATAAAACTTCATTGCTTGGGTGTGAACGGTTTGGAAGTGTTTGACAACTTGCCAGAATTAGAATTACAATGATAGGGGACAACGGGTGTGAACGATTTAGAAATTTGCCAAGAGAAACTTGAAGAGTACTGGAAGAATAATTTACAAGTTTTTGGAAATTGGCTTCACCTTGCAAATTTGAAGCCTTAACAGATGAACTAATTCAGGATCTGTTTCTGATGAACTGTAATAGTAATATACTACTTGAGGAGCTTTGGTTGAAAGATAGATCCCCATTCATGGATGTATTAATAGCTGCCAAAAGAGCTAAACACAAGATGGTGTGTTTTGTGGCGATAGAAAGGGACAATGAAAAGAAAACAGTGATGATTGTGGTGAATGAGAGAAGGACAAGTAATTTAAAGGAAAATTATGTGAATTTCAAAGGGCTGTGTTATGGGTTTGGTCTGCAGGGACCTGGCTAGCTGCAAAGATCATCCAGCTGCAAAAGTTACTTGTAATGAGTGTGATAAGAAAGGTAATTTTATTAAGCACTTCTGATAACTGACCATAACAATAACAAAGAAGGAATGAAGAAAGTATGTGATGAAACAGTTTTACATGTGTACAGTAATAATAGGGAAATCTCACCAATTCTGCGTTGATGGGGGCTAAGAAGTTGGAAATCATGTTGAACTGTTTCTTGCTCACTGCTTACCATTATTTCTAAAAAGACCTTCAGATCCTTGTGAGGGGGAGAGAAACAATGAAGGAAAATGGGCATAAAAGTAGGCGGTTGCATAGAGCAAGTAATGAAAATGAAGGGTATTCTGAGGGTACTTTATAGTTAAGAAACAAAATCACATGCCTCACTGAAAGGGGATAATAATATGAGAAGTACGACAGTGACCAATAAACCAGTTTATTTTAGTGATTGTGTAGCATTATCATTTTCTTCAACAGTATCTTCTTTAAGTACTATTCCTTTGTTCTTGTGGGAATAAGCAATTATTGCTCTGGGGGTGATTCTTGTTGGCTAGAATGAGTCCTTATTCTTTGTTTATTACATTCTATCAAACCTATTTTTGTTTTAGCCTACATATTTCTTCCCTTTATTTTTACTCCATTTTATTGCTCACCACCTACCTGCTTCTTTGCAGCTAGTAATATTCTGTATGCGGGGAAGAAATGTGGTGTTTTGGAACAGAATGAAGGGGTAATTCCACCAAAAGTGTTGGGGGACGGGAGGGTCTAAATAATTCTGAAGGTTGGCTGGGGCAACCATTGGCTGAGGTGTTGCAGAATAAAGCTAATCTTCTCCTGCTAAGATAAGACCTTGTCACCCAGACTTCATGACTGTTAAATGGCTGCTTACCAGTGGCGTAGCGTGGGGGGTGCAGGGGGGGCCGGCCGCACCGGGCGCAACATCTTGGAAGAGACTAAATCCACGGGTTAGGGGGCGCAAATTACTTGCCTTGCCCCGGGTTAGGGGGCGCAAATTACTTGCCTTGCCCCGGGTGCTGACAACCCACGCTACGCCACTGCTGCTTACTGAAGCTCAAAATCTATGTAAAATGACATTCATTAATCACAAAGCCATGCACTTTGGCACCACAAATAAACCAGAAATAAAAAGTAACCATCTCCAGGAACAGCTGCACTCTACGAAATCCTCAATCCTTCATCCTGGAACCAGGCCATTTCAAGAAACCAAAAACCATTTCAAAACCGTTTTCAGGGAACTCCCGAAAAATTTGTAACGTGATTCCCACTGAGGTACTTAAACACCTCTTTGAAGATATTCAGTGTAGCACCTGCTATTCTAAATGTACCTCCAAGGTGACCTAATCTCTGACAATGCATATTCGCCTGTCTCAACTACATTTGTTGGACTTCCTACTTGTATGTACATTTGTTACTTCTGTCTTGGAAATGTTAATCACGTATGTCTGCTTTACATAGAAATTAACAATTTATCACGCCTGCTGCTGCGTTGCTATGAACTTGTGTCGCTCTAGCAATGATAGTACATGATGTAACTATGTTATTTAGGTTGATGATATAGTGAGATTTTTGTTTTTCCTCTTATACAGCGCCTTGACACATACAGTACTGCAAATAGATAAATAAATCAGGTAGACTGAGATTCTCTTTGGGATCCCTTGCCCCTTCAATGTTGTGGCAAAGGTCGGTACATTCGAAATATTTGCAGTGTCACAGATGGATTATCTCCTCCCAGTTGCAGTGCTTCAGAGCACAACAAACAGAGGCGTGAAAGGAACACTGTCTGCCGGGAGTAATTTTATCTTCGTCCCAGGCACTCAATGGGACACAGGGGATGCAGCCTGTTCTTTAGTCCCTGGCGTGAATCCACGAATTCCCTCCTGACAACAGTGCTTTGCTCCCTCTCCGTTATCGGGCCGGTGACTCGTTTTGTTACGAGGATACCTTGAGCGTGGGCGAGCCCGGCCGGAACATCCGCAGCGCTGAGCACAGGGTGTCTGCCTCAGTGTCAGGCCGATAATGAGCTCAGCTGACTGGCTTCTGATTAGAAATGTTTCCTCGGACAGCTGTGCTCTAATTATAACATCTTGGCAGGTTAGCAGTTTGTTGTTGCTTGTTAAAGGAGCAAATACATAGTTCTGCTCAGCATACAGCCCACTTGATCGTCTGCCCATTGAAGATGGCAGAAGTGCAAGTGACACCAGCGGGTTAAGGCAAAGAAGAATAAACATTGGCTAAGCCAATAGGTCTCCTCTTAGCCTACTGGTGCGATATTTATTGTTTATTGTTAGTGTAGGCATATGTCTGAGAAAATCAAATAATGATTTAAAAACAAATTTAGGCCTCTGCCTAAATAAAGGGGCCATACGCTAGCAACAAATATTGTTAAAAATAACCAATGCAAATATTATTTATAGAACTGTAGATAGATGTGGTTAGAACGGGTATAAAAACACTTTTAGTTTTAATGAACATCTAACAGAAAAATAACAAAAAGTTCAGGGAACTGATAAACAAATTAAATCAGGGAAAAAATCAACATATGAACGCAGGTATTGATGCAGCCACATGGGAAGCTCACGTACAAACAATGTTCTCACTCTCAGAGCACCACATGATGGAGGAGGGCATTCAGGCAGCTAGAAACATAGGTAAGACAAACTTTGGCTTTAGAGTGACAACGCAAACTAATTTATCTCTATCTGATAACGAACAAAAATATGCACTAATGAATATAGATATCGAAAAGCTGACTAGTCTTATTAAGAAACTAAAACTGGAAGGGGTAGCTGGCTAAAACGGTATTCCGAATGCCTTTTTCAGAGGGGACTCCTCACACTGGCTCACTAACTGGCGCTACTTTTTAATGACCTCCAGGACACTACGGGGCTACCAGAAGCATGGAAAGGCAGTATTATTCATTCAATATACGTAACAGGAAATCTAGCAACTTCTCAAATTATAGGCTAATAGCCCTGATAGATATGGAAGCAAAACTCTATGCAGCCTGTCTACTGCAACAACTTGCGGCATGGATTTATGATAGACATCTAATTCCACAATGCCAGACAGGCTTCAGAGCAGGCATGGGAGCTTTCACCAACCTGGCAGCCCTGGCCTTGCTGGGAAACAAAGCCAGGCTTAAGAACAAAAGGTTAATTGCGTGTTTTTTTTGTACCTGAACGCAGATTTTGATTGTGTACCAAGATCCCGTCTATGGGAGAAACTGAAAGGCTGGTGCGTACCTTGCAGCCTTCTTAATGCAGTGATGGATCTGTACACGGACCCTTGGGCGCAAGTAAAAACAGGAGAGGGCGGCCACCTCACAAACAGAACATCAACAGCAAAAGGATTAAAACAAGGGTGTGTACTAGCTCCCATGCTGTTCAATTTATGTCTTGCAGACCTAGCTGAGGGCCTCGCACCCGTAAATAGTCATCCACCAATACTGGCCAGGAAAGGAATAGCATGGTTACAGTATGCAGACGACATAGTTTTACTCAACCTGCCACCAGTCGGATTACAGCATAGCATGGATGCACTTCACATATATATAACAAAGCAAGATCTGGAACTGAATTTGAGTAAAACAAAGGTTGTCCACCTGGTTGATAAGAAGTTTAAATCTGTTTCATGGTTCTTAAACGGAACCCGGGTGGCGGTCGTCCCCACATACAAATACTTGGTATTTACTATGGATCGCCTCTTGACTTTCAAATCACAGCTTGCTGTCGCTGAGGCCAAAGCCCACTCATTGACCTGTGGCTTCAAAGTATTAAAACAAAACTTGAGCTGCCCGTCATACACTCACCTGCTTTCTGTCATGGCAGCATGGCTAATGCCTACCGTCACCTACGGAGCTGAAATTATGCTGGGCAAGGAGGCAGTTTTTTTCAATCGAGTACAGACGAAGGCCTATAAAAAGGTTTTTCGGATTCAAAGACCAGAATCTCCAGCCCAGGTCCACTTAGAATTGGGTTTAAAAAACTATGAACATCGGAGTAAATGTGCCTCCATCAAATTATGCTGGAGAATGCTTGCAGCAGAGACTGGTACCATTAATAATCTATGTTGGATTGAAATCAAGGAGCAACAGCGTTACAACGATAAAGGCACCTGGGGTCAACACTTAAAACAATTGCATTAAAGTGCTAGGCTTGCAAGATGCTTGGGAGCTGAACCTGGGCAAAGGGGCGTTTTATCAGAAGGCAAATGCTGTCACCAAGATGAAGTCTCTAATTTCTGATAAACAAAAACTGGTAAGAAGACAGCGCGCATGGACTGTTTTAACATCATATAAAACTTTACGGGCTCAGAAATATTTAGCAACATCCTTCAACCAGTCATTAAAACATTGGTTCATGCTTTTTCGATCTGGGTTGATGGAAACGAAAGACATGGTCCCTTTATGGAGATAGCAAGTACTGACACATTTTTGCCGACTGTGTGGGTGCAGACTAGAGTCATTAGAACACATCTTTTGCATGTGCCAGGCTTTGCTAGGCTTCAGGATATTGTATTTGAAAAACATCTTCAGGTCATTAAATATACGCTCATGTAGGCCGGCCGTTATCAGTTGGTTTAGCAGATTCTCAATCCCGTTTTCTTGTTGAGGGACCAAATTTATGGTACAGGCCCAAAAAGAATTAGAGAATAAACTCTAGTAAGCCGAGAGTGCATGGTTTATCAACTGGTGTTAGAAGAGTTTTAAATGGTTAACCGCAGCCAGAAATTAGTCATAGGTATGACTTAGTGTTAATTATTTAATGATATTCCCTGAAGTTTATTTTTAGCAACTAACAACGCAGCTTTAATACGGGAGTAAGAAAATCCTGATTAAGAAAAAGATTTAAATTAGCGGAGCAGGTTTTAGTTACGCATAATTTAACATCATGATATGATTCAGTTTCAAATAAGCAAATTATGTTTTTAAGAGTTTCAAATTTATCTAGTAAGTATGTTAAGTATTTATATTGGATGTATGCTTGAATTGTGATGGTTTTAATGAACCCTGTCAATAAACTTCTTCTTCTTAGTTTTAATGATCATCTTTAAAAATATGATTCTTATTGATGGAAAGAAAATGTGTTACTGGGTTTCAATTGCTGTAACTTGATGATATAGATTAGATACACAAGGATGATTGAAAAAAGAAGAAAAGGCTTAATAATGGAAAGAAAAAAAACATTGGAAATGTATTGGCCCTTTAACAAATGGGGGGACTAAGAAAAATTAAGTTCCAGCATATATGATCCCCTGTATCGATTAATCAATGCACAAAGAGCATGCAATTCTTAAGTACATCTCAATGGGGAACACCATTAGTGTCGTACCCATGCCAAGAAAGGTCGGTGGAATATCAATATTTGGGAGCAAGGACCCTCACTGACCCAAATGGGTGGCATGCTTCATCATCAGGCAGCTGCTCCTTGAGCTGGCTCTGCAATACCCAACAGGCCCCTCAAGGGGCCTGTTTGCTGGAGAGTTTTTTAAGATGATTTGCCATAGTGAACCTAAAACGAGGGTGCTTAGTATGTAGATCAGAGTAAAAATGGTGGCATGTTAACCACTTCGCTGCCAGGTCTTTTCCCCCTCAGGTGCTGAGCCTTTTTTTTCCTATTTGGGGTAGTTTGCGCTTAGGACCTCATACCTTTTTGTCCACATAAGCTAAACACGCCAAATTTACATCCTTTTTTTCCAACATCCTAGGGATTCTAAAGGTACCCAGAGTTTGTGGGTTCCCCTGGAGGAGACCAAGAAATTAGCCAAAATACAGCTACATTTTCATTTTTTCCACGAAAATGGTAAAATAGTACTGCAGAAGAAAGCATGTGTTCCCCTGAAGGAGACCAAGAAATTAGCCAAAATACAGGTACATTTTCATTTTTTTCACGAAAATGGGAAAATAGTACTGCAGAAGAAAGCATGTGTTTTTTTCCCTGAAAATGGCATCAACAAAGGGGTGGTGGTGCTAAAATCACCATATTCCCAGCTATCAGGAACAGGCAGACTTGAATCAGAAAACCAAATTTTTCAACATAATTTTGGCATTTTACTGGGACATACCTCATTTTTACTATTGTTTGTGCTTTCAGCCTCCTTCCAGTTAGTGACAGAAATGGGTGTGAAAACAATGCTGGATCCCGGACAGCTAACATTTCTGAAAAGTAGATAACATTTTGAACTCAGCAAAGGGTCATTTGTGTAGATCCTTCAAGGTTTTCTTACAGAAGGTAACAGCTAAAATAAAAAAATATTGAAATTGAAGTAAAAAAGAGCCATTTCTGTCCACATTTTCTTCTATAACGTTTTCCAGCTATGGCAGATGTTTGAAAGCAATATACCGTTACGTCTGCTGCACTCTTCTGGTTGTGGGGATATACAGGGCTTGTAGGTTCATCAGGAACTCTAGGTACCCAGAGCCAATAAATGAGCTGCACCTTGCAATGGGTTTTCATTGTATACCGGGTAAACAGCAATTTATTTGGTGAAATATAAAGAGTGAAAAATAGGTATCAAGGAAACCTTTGTATTTCCAAAATGGGCCCAAGATAAGGTGTTGAGAAGCAGTGGTTATTTTCACATCTCTGAATTCCGGGGTCCCCATACTAGCATGTGAATTACAGGGCATTTCTCAAATAGACTTCTATTCTGTGTTCCCTCAAGTCTCCCGATAAAAATGGTACCTCACTTGTGTGGGTAGGCCTAGTGCCCGTGACATGAAACGCAAACTGGACACATCACATTTTTACATTGAAATCTAACATGTTTTTTGGAAAGGGCCTAGCTGTGGATTTTGGCCTCTAGCTCAGCGGTTCATAGGGAAACCTCGCAAACCTGTGCTTTTTTGAAAACTAGATACCTAGGGTAATCCGGGATGGGGTGACTTGTGGGACTCTTGCCAGGTTCTGTTACCCAGAATCCTTTGCAAACCTTTAAATTTGGCAAAAAAACAGTTTTTCCTCACATTTTGGTGATAAAAAGTTCTGGAATCTGAGAGGAGCCACAAACTTCTTACCACCCAGCATTTCCCCAAGTCTTCCAATACAAATGGTACCTCACTTGTGTGGGTAGGCCTAGTGCCTGCAACAGGAAATGCCCCAAACCACAACGTGGACACATCACATTTTCCCAAAGAAAACTGACCTGTTTTTTGCAAAGTGCCTAGCTGTAGATTTTTGCTTCTATGTCAGCTGGCATCTAGGGAAACTTAGCAAACCTATACATTTCTGAAAACTAGACACCTATAGAAATTCAGAATGGGGTGACATATGGGGCAGTTACCAGGTTCTGGCACCCAGAATCCTTTGCAAACCTCAAAATTTGTCTAAATAAATACTTTTCCCTCACGTTTCGGTGATGCAAAGTTCTGGAATCTGAGAGGAGCCACAAACTTCCTTCCACCCAGCATTCCCCCAAGTATCCAGATACAAATGGTACCTCACTTGTGTTGGTAGGCCTAGTGCCCCCAACAGGAAACATCCCAAAACGCAACATGAACCAATCACATTTTTACATTGAAAACTGATGTGTTTTTTGGAAAGTGCCTAGCTGTGGATTTTGGTTTCTAGCTCAGCTGGAACCTGGGAAAACCTACCAAAACTGTACATTTGAGCCCAGGATGGGGTAACTTGTCTTGCTCTCACCATGTTCCGTTACCCAGAATCCTTTGCAAACCTCGAAATGTGACAAAAAAACCTTTTTCCTCACATTTCAGTGATAGAAAGTTCTGGAATCTGAGAGAAGCCACAAATTTCCTTCCACTCAGCATTCCCACAAGTCTCCCGATAAAAATGGTGCCTCACTTGTGTGGGTAGGCCTAAATCTCGCGACAGGAAATGCCCCAAAACACAACATGGACACATCAAAATTATCTGTTATAAAACTACCTGGTTTTTTGCAAGGGGGGCACCTGCGTTTTTGGTCCCGGGCTCAGCAGCCATCTGGGGAAACCTACCAAACCCAGACATTTCTGAAAACTAGTCACCTCAAGGAGTCCAGGAAGGAGTGACTTGCGTGGATCCCCCAGTGTTTTCTTACCAACAATCCTCAGCAAACCCCAAATTTTGTAAAATAAAATCACATTTTCCTCACATTTCTATGTGGGATCACCGCACTGGCACAAATTTCCTACTACCCAACGTTCCCCTCAGTCTCCCAATTAAAATGATACCTCACTTTTGTAGGTGGGCCAAGTGCCTGTGACCGGGAAGGGACAAAAACATGTTGAAATTGAGTGGGAACCAAAGTGGGTCCAAAAGGGCAGTTTGAAAAAAAATGTTTTTAGGCTGACAAGTGGGGCAGAATTTTTATCGGTATAGATGCGACTATGCTTGGAATTTTGTGGATTCCTGCAGATTCCGAGATGTTCCATCACAAAAATTTAGGGAAAATGCATTATTTCAAGCAAAGTTGGAGGTTTGCAGGGCATTGTGGGAAAGAAAATGGTGTGGGGGTGCATTTTAAGCACACCACCCTGGTTTGACCTAGATGTTTAGTTTTCAGATGTGTGTAGGTCTGGTAGATTTTTCTAGATGGCAGCGATATATGGACGATATTGAGAGTTAGCCTTGCTTCTTTGGCCTAAATGTAAAATCTAAACCCAAAATAATCAAATGTACTCTTGCTTGCCATTGGAATAAGATCCTTTAGTTTGCAGGTGGGGCTGAAAGACTATTACCCCCTCCAGTTGAGGTGGGGGACATAACCATGCCCATACTGGTTGGCAGCTCCCACCCTTCTATTTTTCTTAATTCCCTGGCATCTAGTAGGCTTTCTGTCCTACGGGGAGTGGCTCAGGGGTAATTGTCCCATCTGTCCACAGGTGGGCAGAACAACTTTGTCACCATTTATTTGGGGTCGGGGTATGATCATACTCCCACCTTCTTTTTTTAAAAAGATTCTTCCCTAATGTCTTAATGGCTTCCTGCCCCCTTGCCTAATAAAAATAGGCCGTTCTGCCCCCAAGGGGACTGACTCAAAAAGACAATCTGAGATTAGAATTTAGGAAAACGATGAACGTTTATTACAAGAGTATCAATGTACAATGCATAAATAGGAGATTCAGGTGCAGCAGTAATTGCATCAAATTACATACAAATCATTAAGGTTTGTGGAATTGGTGGAGTTTGATTCTGCGGAATTCTGAAGAATTACATTAAAATTCAGCAGAATTCCATCAAGGGGCAGAGTGGGCACCACAATGTGCAGTGCATACCTTTTGGTACTCTTACGTAGTTATGTAAGAGCACCAAGAGGTGCGCAGTGGGCTGTAATGCAGAGCTTACGCCTCAGTGCCCTTATGTAAGTATGTAAGGACACCAAGAGGTATGGAGTGCTCTACAGTGCAGCTCATAACCCTCGGTGCCCTTACATAGTTATGTAAGGGCACCGATGGGTATGCACTGTAATGCAGTGGTTTTTAAACATAGAGGGACTGCTCCCTCTTCTAACCCTGTTTAAAACCAAACAGTGCTGATTCAATTCTGCCAGTAAAACAGCAGAATTAATTAGTAATGCGGAGTAACTGAATTACTCCAATTCTGCAGTCGGAATTAAAAGATCTAACCACCCCTAAAAATCATGTGCCATGAACTCCATCAAACGCAGAATATGGTAATATGGGGCAAATGTCCGAAAAATTCCATGTTTCAAATGTCCAGCAAATCAGTAAGAAATTGGACAGCATCCCTAATGGATTGGTAAAGGGCAGAAGAGTCTAGCTGACCTCCAAATCCAAGGATTTAAATACAGTTTTCTTGCATAGAAATTGCTAAGAACTGCAAAGTCAGCATGGTATTTTTCAGAATACTGAACGTCACATAACCCTTTCTCCTTGCCACTAACCCACTACATGAATCTTAGTTTGCCCCTTCTGACCTAATGTTGTCTGAAGGTTTTATAACAAACTGGTTACATAAACAACCGTGAACCATTGTGAATGAATCCAATACCGTGTGCAAGAGGATGGACCTTGGAAAATGTTGCAGAAGGATTGTTTCTAGTACACTCTTCGAGAACAATGTCTCACAGAAATTAAAAATTCACACCTTGCTGCACATAGTGTCATAGGAGAAGTACAAACACAGAGATAAAATTAGGATATAGCACCTATTTTGACAAGACGGTGTTGGTGTTGAGGCCTAACTAAGGCCCAGCTACCCTAAGCCAGAAAAACACACTTTTACACACTGCAATAACTTCATTAAAATTGCATTAGCTCCATGTAAGTATACATGTGTGAATTGAGGGGAAAATGGCTAATGTTGATGCATATTTTAGTTTAAACAGTCAAGTGCTCTAACAGTTCCCCCCTCTGATGAGTCCATCACCACTAACACCCACACTATTTACAAAACAGTATGCATCACTTTCTGTGTCTTGAGTCTAGATTCTTCCAGCATCTTAGGTCAATCATAGACTCGATCTTTGACATCTTCCAATTACATTTCTTGTCTTTTCCTTTTAGACATAATTGATTCCTTATTCTTGCACCCCTATTTAGACCAAACTTTAAAATGATTAATTCAGAGAATTTAAACAAAATGAACAGAACTATTGCACAAATTAGCACAATGATTATAGGAGTTGGTATAACAGACAGCATGCCAACCCCAAACCATCAGTCAGTTCACCAACCTTTCCAATCTCACCAAACCAGGAACCCACTGATTACCACAAACCATAATCATCAAAAGCTTTCACTTCACGGGAAATGTTAGTAAATTAGTGACTTGCAATAATAAGCCTACTGTTATCCAGGATGAAGGTACAACACTCTCTTACACTCAAAACCCGAAAGACTCTGCTCTCCTCTGTAAAAGAAGGATGTCTAGCGCAAGTCAGTTCTGTATAATCATGGCTTGCATTGCCATTAATGCATTTTTTTCTCGGTTAATGCACCAGCTGTATTAGAAACAACGCCAACTACATCCGTAGATAATCTAATCTTCACATAATTCATAGTTCCTCTGATGGATAGGATCATAGCATCCAAAATATCTAACATAATTTGTCCAAAGCCACTCATTTTATTCATATGGTAAAACCTAAGCAAAACAGCAGCTCCTCCCTAAATTACAATGCAGGTTAAAATAAGCAGTCTTGCACACACATGTAATAAATTGGCTCTTCACCAATTAAAACTCACCATTTACAATATAACTCCTTCAACACTCGCTCTCTACAACAAACTCCATTATTCTAGCTCTTTTAAACTCTTGTTGTACCTAAAACACCTCTCCTCTCCTTTCATTCTCCATTCTCAATTTGGGTGCGCATTTGAATTTCAAAATTTCACTTCAGGTTTGATTTGTTCTCTAACCTCAATCCCATCTTTTCAATGATTTTCCTAATTATATTACCTAATAAACTCTTGCTGTTCTTCACTCAAACTGCATACAAGTTCATTTTTAGTCTTGTTACTCTTCAGATTAATTTGTGCAATCTTCAAATATTTAGAATAAATCATTCATTCCCATAATTTTCTGCATCAGGATGTTCTTTCAGAGTAGCATTGAAATCTACATGGTGAAAAAACTCTTGCTTATGAAAAACATGAACAAAAACATTACAGGATAAGCTATAAGACAGTAGCCTCATCCTTCTTCGGCTGAGGAGAGAAGAAATGTAAACACAAAACAATTCTCAATATTCATTATCCTAGTGTACTCCTATAGTAAATTTGTATAAAGGTTTTCCCTAAATCTATCTACTGATCCATCCCTTTGTGTAAATCTCATGCATGTTGTATCTTTATGTAAAGTAGTGTGTTCTCTCTCTGAAGGTGAGACATATCCAACCAGTGATATAAAGCATAGCATAAAGCCAATTACCACTGTTTGTATTATTATCAAAGAAATCATACCAAACATTTTACAGCATCTGCTGTATTTCATCTTCTAGTGAGGAAAAGAAAAATATGAAAATATACAAAATCAGGAATTAGACATCACAAAAACAAAATTCAGGGACTCAATTGTTTTCTTCTGGGTATTTAAATCAAAACCAATAATTTATGCACTGTTCAAATCTGTTTTTTTCAAAACATATTCAGATTTAGGGAAAAATTCAAGATGGCTTTTCTTCCTCTGGTTCCTTTCCAAAAATTAATTGGCAACAGTCAGTCAGATCGTAGATTTCAACATCTGATTCTTCTTCTTCTTCTGACACAGATGCTAGATAGCCTCATTCAGGTGATGCATACTTTCAACTTGGCACCCGCTTTCTTGTTGGTCTTTTGGAAATAGGTGTTTCAAATTTACTGTTCTCAGACTTAAATTTATTTATCTCTGCTTCTTCCCTGATTGATTCTGAACTTTGAGTCTTCCAATGTAGACTTTTACCGCTTTTTTCACTGGTCCTGGCCACTGATGCACTCTATCAATCTCTGTGCCCTCATTTGTGACTACTGCTGACTTAGCTCACTGCCAAACTTGTGCTTTGATCAGCAACTTGGCTCACTGTGAAGCGCTTTCTCTTGAGGGTTCCTGAGATTCAGATTTTCAATTTTACTGAAATCAATTTCAGATTATTTTCTTCCTCATAACTTTGCAACGTTTCTGTTTTTTTCCTCATAACCTTGCAATGTTTCTCCTTGATGTTCAATTTTCTGATTGTCAGGCTGGCTACTTGAATCTTCAGTAGGATCATCTTCTCCTCTTCAGCCCTCTGGATTCATGTAGCGAATTTTGTGAATCAGTAGTTGTTCTTACCACTTCTTCATGTGCTGTCTTCACTCCCTTCGAGTGAGCTGCACTGATCCACTGTGGAATTCCTGAGCATTTGACAGCAGGGACAGTCACAACTGTCTTCTCTGTATCAAGCTTTTTATTCATGTTATGGTCTATTCGCAAAAGGTATCTGTAATTGGTGACCAGTGCCTTGAGATTTTCACAGTGTCTCATCTTTAATGGAGATGTACTGTTTTTGATCAATTTTAAGTCAAATATGTTTCATATTTACATAATATGCACTTATTTATTTCTCTTTTTTGTGATGTGCTTTTATGGCGTTTAGCCACAATAAAGTAATTTTGACTGACTGACTGATAGTCACAAGCACAATTTGATGTGGCCCCTTCGATCTAGGTTCCAGACAGTGTTTATGAATGTGCTTCTTGATTAGGATCTAGTCAGTGAGTTGCTGTGCGTGGTACTGGACTCCTTTCATTGATGGTGCTGCTAGATTCACCTGATGACAGTTTTCACCACACCAGTCAGACCTTTATAGTAATTCAACGCAATGTCATCAGTTATCAACACAATTGCTGCTGAAGTGACATATGGGATTTGCACAACTGTACTCATTAGAATTTTATGACAGGAGAGACCAGTCTTTTTGTTTGGGAAACTTCTAAAGATCAAACAAACCATGAAAGAGCATCTGGCCACTTCAGCTTTGTCAACAAACACACCTTGGCAAGCTTAGATTTGATAGTCCCATTCATCTTCTCGACAATACCCGATGCTTCTGGCTGATAACTAATAAAGAACTTCTGTTGTATCTAAAGAACAGCACGCAATCATTTTAGGACCTCATTCTTAAAAATTAGTTCCTCGCTCCAGCAGGCCAAACTGCAATATTAGTTCCCTCAATAGGAGTTTGACTACAGTCATGCTGTCACTTTTCCTGGTTGGATAGGCCTCCACCCATTTGGTAAATAGGCAGACAATCACAAGAACATATCAAAGCTCATTGTTAACAGGCAGCTCTGTGAAGTCTGAGGTCTACTAAATGGGCCTTTAAATCTGCCTCGTGACTCATACTAATGTATGTTTACCCTTATTACGTTTCTGGCACATAATGCATTTTTGTCAAAATTCGTCTGCTACACTTCTAAACATTGAGTGTGTGTCAGTACTCCTTAAACAACCTGACCATTCCATCTCTTCCTAAATGAGTCTGACCATGCAAGTACCTGGCTATATTCTAAAGCATGGAGTCTTGAAGGACATACTGATAATCTAAACAGTAGCTGCTGCCCCTTGGGGTGCCTTGTAAGCTATGACAGAGACCGCCCTACAACATAAAAACCTGGGCTATATTACTATACTTAAAACAGTGGTTCTTATTTGTAAAATATCTATATATAGAAGGTTCTGCTGCAAAGCTAATTGATGCCATTGGGTGTTTTTTTTTTATCAAACATAAAGATGTATTACAAATAAGAACCACTGTTCTAAGTGTAGGGGGTGCCAGGGCATTGACCAACTGTCTCCCTCTGCCACTACTGCTTGGCATATTACAGCTTCTATATGAAAGTGAAATATCTCACGGATCGTTTGTTTGCAACTAAAGTTGTAATATTACCTTGCCACCAGAAGTGGGCTCTACTGGATCCATTGTGAGATTTTGTCAGGTGGGGGTTGTTACAGCCTGGCCTTACACATACACAATACATACCTGACATGCTGCATTATTGTCACACAGTGGAGCATGTCAGATAATGGAGTTTCATGGCTTTTCAATCACACACCCTCTTGCCTAAGCAGAAGATGGAATAGAGAAAAAAGGTCCACCTCAGCACATTCAACACTATACCAGCTTCTGATTTGGTGGAAACTCATGGTTGTGCCTCTGGCTGCTGCAGGCAGACAGGAGTCAGAAATTGAGGGCCTACTCAGGTAAGTTTTTGTGTCTGAAAGTGTGAGTCTGTGTTTGTCTGTGTGCTGGGAAGGGCATGTGTATGACTTTGTGTGTGTGTCTGCAACTCCGTGTGTATGCATGTCTGTTTGTGTACAATGTGAAAGTCTGACCATAGGGTTGGCAAGCTAGGCTTGAGGCAGAATGCTGGATAGTGCTTTTGCGCCCCACCATTTTAATAATCCAGCAGTCGCCACTGATTCTAGAGTAGTCCGTGCATTATTTATAACTCCCCTATAGTTCGCTAATTCCCATATTTTCTTTTAATCCTCTTGTACTTCCTCCCACAATTCACTTTGAGTTAATTCAGTGTGCTCTGTGGATTAAAAAACAATTCACATTATTTACATTATCAGTTTTTTGCATCACTTTCACAATGTTCTGTTTACAATAGGTCTGGAATTTATGATCTGTAACGGACAGGAGTACCAGAGGATGTCATGAAGCCCCATTCTGACCATAACTTTCCAAAATCATGCACCACTTCAATTCCATATTTGCTGTCTGTATAGATTGCTACTCTCAAATCTTCAGCCAAGCAGCCGGCTCTTGTCAGGGCTATTAACTCTGCTACTTTTTCTGAACTTACATCAGAAAAGCATGATGCTACAATGATTTCAGAATTACAGCTGACTGCATAAGCAGCTCTCAGTATTCCTTGCTTATCCCTCAGACAAGAACCATGCACAAACAAAGTCAGATCAGCCATTTCAAGGAGCACATCTTAGACAACTGGTTTTGGTTTTGTAGACAATTCTGTTACATTTATACAATCATAATTGGGATCTTCATCATCAGCTTCGTTGCTGTTTGGAATCGGAAGCAATGTTGCAGGGGTTGAAGTGTTGTATCTTTTAATTGAAATATTCTCAGCGGAAGGTATTGTTTGTTCACAATTTGTAAGGCGACTGTAAGAATGCTGAGTTTGATTTAGCAAAATCTCAACTAAACGTGGGTCAAACACAATGAGGGTATACCCCATAATACTTCCGTCCCTCTGTTCAATTGCAAGGCAAACAGTTGCATCCTATTTCAAACAAACAGGAAGTGCTACAGATAGTGAATCTAATGTAGCAGAGAAGTAAGAGACAGGTTGCTTGATGTTACCGTGCGTTTGGACCAAAACAGAAAACACTGTCACTTGATTTTCATGGCAAACAAGATAACATTCCTTATTATAATCTGGCATTCTGAGAGCGGATGTTACAAAACTTTTCTCCAAGCTCAAGGATTCACTAACAAATGCCACTGGATGCTTTATGTCACTGCGCGTAAACCTCAGGACAGGCTTCACAAGTATGGAAAAGATTGGAACCCACTGATGACAGTAGCCAGCTGTTCCCAACAAAATCCTCACTTCCATCTGGGTAGTTAGAGGATTCATCTTCAGGATTTCAGAAACTCATCCTTTGGACACTTTCCTTGCACCCTTCTCAATATAATGACCAAGGTAAATCACTGCAGTACTGCATCTTTGTAAGTGAAACATAATGACCATTGTCAGTACGATGGTTCAGAGTGCAACTATATCCAAATTGCATGAATCCTTTGTCTTTGATTCCACTAGCAAACCACCAATATATTGTACCAGCACTGAATTGCAGGGCGGTTGAAAACTCTCCAAATCTTTCTGGGGAAAAACATTACTCAGAATCAATGGACCTTGGGTTGTATGGCATTTTGTTTCTCATGTTTTGCTGCAACACTAGAGCTACAGCCATATTTGTACAGAAATACCCCTAATTCTGCAAATTCTGCATAGGAGTCTGTTGGGGGAAGCAAACTGTTTCTGCATCTGATTTGCATTCTGCTGCATTTGTGGAGTAAAATAATTCTGGGATTGATCTGATTTCTGTCTGCATTTGTGCTTCCAGTGTCTGGTTTTCCCACAGATGTGACAAGCAGTGCTCTTCTTTAGCAAACTGATATTTGCATTTGTTCCACAATTATTCACAAACATTCTACTCATAACTTTGGCTTGCATCTGAACCATATCACTCCTCGTCCCAGCTCCTTGCATCTCCTGTGCTTTGAAATTTAGATACACATTCACACTAGAAATTCATCACGAAATCTATACCTCAATTTCCATGTGATTCTTATTGCTTCTCTAAATCTTCTCTATTTGCTCAACCATCTTCTCTTTGACTTTTTCTGCTTTGCGTCAAGCCAATCAATTTGGTACATGACATACTTAAGTATTTCATCACTACTTTCACCTTGCCAGCTAATTACACTCTGTTGACTATAAGAGCTAATCTTAGGGGGCAACCCTAAAATGAAAGCCAATATGAATCCGCTAATGCCTTCTCTTTCTGGCTTTTTGACTTCACAGTACTTACTACAGACCTGCATAAGTCTCTCATAGTAAGCATGCTCCGACTCCGGCTCCTTTGTGGCTCTATCTAGCTTTGCACCTTCTTTTTCAAATGCTACATCACATCCTTATATTTTTCCATCATCAAATCAGCAGACGCATTTTTGGGTGGAACCCTTGCTGGTTCTTGTGTCTGCCAAGCAACAGAAGCCTTGTATTGTTCCCATGCATCTCTGGGAACAACAACTTAAACACTGTATCTAAATCAACATAAAGTACCCTCGAAATTGTCACAGACCTCTGAACTTCTTTATGCCATTTATCAGGTTCCTTTCTCAATTTCAGAAAATGTGTCATAAAAGCATTGAGATCACCGCTGGTGCAAGGAACATGCACAGAAATCTATAAATTTTCCTCTTTTCAGAAGGTCTACTAACCACCGCTTCAAGAACAGCAACTATAGTATCCACAGCATTTGTAACCCTACTAGGAATAGGTGAAGCTGGCAATGCAGTCTCAGGGTGTACACTTAGGGTTGCAGTACCAAGGGCTGTTATTTCTGTGTCACCCGCACCCATATCTACTACTGTCTGCAACATCTGTGTAAGGAGATGGTCTAGAATCAAACAGGTAATTTAAGGAACCAACCTCCTCATCTGGATCAACTTCCTCATTTCTTTTTAGAATTTCAGAGTTACATTGTTTGGCTGATTCGTCAACTATTGCGGAAAAACACCCCACACCATGCATAGTGGCCTCTCTTCATGCCTTTTTCTGAACGCCATATTTAGATTCTAACTAACCTTTAAACTCTTTTATCATTTTCTTTTTTCTTTTCTATGGTCTATCAATCTCATTCATTTACTGCTACAAACTGTGTAGGCCTAAATTGTGGCTTTCTCTCTCTCACAGATTATAAATTTCAGAATATTACGCTTTTTAATATGAAATGTATTCTGTGAAGGAAATAGCATGTCCTCGTTCTTGAGAAGTACACTTATGACAATTTTTTTAACCACACACACACATATAAAGTCCAACGGAAGACTGTGTCTGTAGTGGCAAAAATAGTTTGTCATTTGTCAGCTTTGCATGGATGGCACCTTGCTAATCCTATGTTTAAAGACTTTTCTGTAAAAATGGCAAAAGGCTTTCTGGCTTTCTAGCTCAGCATGGATGGGACTGTGCTAATCCCATGCTTAAAAACTGCTAGAAAAACAGACATTTGAGGTGAGCAGCTTCAGAGTGTCAGTGGTGTTGTAGGGTGCTTCATTTAAAGGAGCTGCTCTCCGCCTGAACTTGGGAACTCTCAAGTTAAACAAACAATCTACTGGTCCCAGAGCAGCGACAGCAAAGGCCAACCAATCACAGCATGGCGACAGCGGTAACCAACCAATGATAGCATGGCTCACGAATCCTTGTGGGGCTCCCAATATCAGCTAACCAATTGCAATGTGCTTCTTCAGAAATTGGAAATCAACACGGATGCCTTTAACCACCAAACAAACTCAATTAATCAAAACTAATCTTGCCTGCCAAACCTAATTAAAGGGAAGAAAGTAAATGATAGATGAAACCATCACACACCCAATACAGTAGCACAGAGGTACTAGCTCTCAAATCACTATAAGGCAAATTTCCATCAAATGGTAGACCTACCCTGATTAGCACATTTACTCCTGTTCACAAGAAGAGGCAAAACTACCAATTCAGACTAGACACACAAAATTCTGAACAAAATTAATTGGTTAATTCAGAAAAATCCTCAATCAGTGTGAATATGACACCTCACAAATCCCATACCTTTTATAACAAATCTGATTGCCTCAACCAACAAATAACTAAATATGACAAATACATCAAATCATACAAATCAAACCACCAAATGAACCAGCAACGCAAAACCGAAGATTTCACATGCAGTGCAACAATTCATGACTAAACACAAATCGGTACATTCAACTGCAAATTTCTCAATGCATCATAAGCACACCAAAACACACTCAAGAATCATTCTGTCCATTATAATTCTCACAATTCTTTTGCTCAGGAACAGCACTGATCACCAGTACTAATTAACAATCTAATTTGTTCTTTTAGGCATATAGACATACATTCCTGATCAGGGACAAAAATTATGTCAACAGAGTATCTTATCACTGCCAACCAGTGTTTTAATTTAGTATACTATCCACTGCTACCAAAATCTCTGGGCCTGCAGTTCCTAGGAAGTCTACATTAGAGAAACACGCCCAAACATTGAGTAAATCAGGAACGGTTTTAACCTTAAAGACTATGAGGCAAAGTGGCCCTAGAGATAAGTTTCAAAACAACATCTCAAAATACAATCACTAAGGAAAACGACTCAAAAGAAAGTTTGAGATTAGAATTTAGAAAAACAATGAAGGTTTATTAGAAACTTTCTCAGGTACATTACAGGTAGATTCAGATGCAGCAATACTCTCATTGAATTACATAGAAATCAGTTGCAATGAAGGCCATCAAATGCAGAATAGTATAATAGTGGGCAAAAATTTGAAAAATGCTAACTTTCAAATGTGCAGCAAGTCAGTAGGAAATCAGACAGGATCCCTAGTAGAGGACAAACGAATCAGGCTCATCCCCAAATTCAAGGGTTTAAATACAGTTTCCTTGCATAGAAATTGCTAAGAATTGCAAAGTCAGCATAGTATTCTCATGAAATTACATTTTCGCAATTCTAAACGTCACATAACCCTATCACTTTAGCACTATCTGACTACATGAATATTTATTCACCCATTCTGATCTAATGTGTTCCGAGCTGTTAAAACAAACTAGTTACATAAAGAATAGTGAACTATTGTGAATGAATGGAATACCCTGTGCAAGCAAAGCACCTTGGAAAATGTTGTAAAAGGATTTCTTGTAGCAGACCAGTATCATTCAGAAATAATCCATATCTTGTAGAATCGAGTGTCATGAGAGAAATGTGAACACAGAATGATTATTGTGATACAGCATACTTTTTTAACAATACGCTTAATTAGTCACGCCAGAAAAACACACTTTAAGCAAAGTGCAATAATTGTATTTCAAATGCGTTAGATCCATATCAGGATGCACATCTGAACGGCAGTGCATAATGGCCAATATTAATGTACATTTTAGTTTCAACACTCAAAAGCTCCAACATATATATCTAAGTACTAATTATTATTTTTTTACATGAGGATGGAGAAACAGCTCTCTCTAGGCCAAACCTTAAAGAAAGAGCGGAGGCTTGCTACTTCCTCTATCTCACCCTTCTTCACCCTCACAGCATACAACATCCCCACTGTAGGGTGGGACTGATGATAATTGGATCTATAGTACAGGGCTTTCTCTTCAGTACTATGTTGTGTTCTTTGGCTGTAGCTCTGTCCTTATAAAGAAGTCCCAGCATGCACTGGGCTCCTTAAATCACAGCAAATTAATATGCTGCATATGTATACGTTTCCCATGAGAAACAGCTTACTAACATAATAGATTAATGATTACAGTCTTTGGAGTAGCAAGGGTACCATAAGCTCTAATGCAAGCAAGATAAATGAGCCCCTCTGTCACCAGTTGGCTGCTCAAACAGAGCAACAATGATGCATAGAGTGCCTCTCACACTCCTGGGTCCCAGCGCCATTGCCACTTACCTGCTGCACCATTGATCGCTACTCCACTGATGGCCATACATTCTGTAGCTAAGACTAAAATTAAATAGCCCATGTACTCTCACTGACCTATGCAGATCGGTAGTGGGTGTGTTATATCTACTGCAGCTTTCAGGACTGGTAAACAATAAAATCATGCACCGCACTTTTTAAGCCAATTAATGGATCATGTGTTCTAACACCTATAGTAACTGGGATGCAAGTTCAATGTGCTGCTTCTTAATCAACGTTTTAATTAGCAATATTATTCCTGAGAGACAGCCATTTCTCTGTATTGCAGGGTCCTCCACTGTTATATGATATCTCTGAGCCGAAAATAGCGCCGAATAATGAAACAGCTGCAAGTGTGCAATGACCATGTGCTTCATTTCTAGGTCTCCAGCGGCAAAGAAGGGGTCACCGTGCTGGGATACCTTCGAGGCAGTCTGCAGAAGTAGAACTCAGTTCCCGAAATTGGCCAGGTTTTGCAGTATATATTTCATATATATACATGAACAAGATTGTGTGGGCAGCCGAAACACGTCATATACTTAATGAAATAAAACATTTATGGCACTGGAATCTTTAAGTCTGTGCCTCTCAGTCCGCGCTGTGAAGCTACTAGAAAATATGCAGCAAGTAACCAGTTTAAACCAAATCCTAGGTTTAATGCTGTTGCCTATTGTGAAGCTACCAAGCCTACCACTTCCCTTGCAAAGAAAGATCTACAGTCTTCACAGGATATCTAATCAAATCTAAAATTCTGGATTTACAGATAGAGATGAAAACATTTCAGGCCCAATTGAAATATTATAACCCAGACTTCGAATGGGAATCTAAACCCCGTTTTTCAAGACTACTTTTCTGCAGCTACGCTAGTCTCTGTACAAACGGAGAATAAAACCTTGCACTCCTTCAACTTAAAGGTAGTCTGTTGTTTATGTGAATAATATTGTTGATTTGCGCTCAGTTTTCACTCAGAATAGCCATGACGCCTCATCTTAAAGTGCAGTTCATTAAAGTATGTGTATGAATGCTACATTTTCTAACTCCTCTGATATTGTGTTTTCTAGTGCTGAAGCAGAGCTAGGCAACACATCTGAGATGTGTCCTATTACTTTTTTAGGAACCTCAACTGCCAGGCAAAGCACAAAACATCTCTTTGTTTTCTCTTCCTGATACTGAGGTCAGTTATACCGCAGTGGTGACAAATGCACAGGACATGGACCTACAGACAAAACCTGAACCAGTGTCCCATATAATTACTAAAGTGACAATATCCTGGGACTCAGGCCACACTCTTGGTCTGAATGGTGTGGCTGAAGCAAAGCTCCTGATTGAGATGGGACAAAATCTTGACTAGTTGTTTGCTCTCTCGCTCTCCTTCAAGTATGCCACATTTGTCTACGCTCTGACGAATCTGTACTACCTTGTAATGCAGAGGAAAATAAAAAGATATCCCATTACCAAGTAATCTCTGACCTATTTCCTCTGACTAAGAGATGTGAACTAGCGAATAGTAAGGAACGTCTGGTCATCAGAGGCTTTCAGATAAACACTAATCTTCGCCATTCTGAAGAAGGAACTTCAGTTTTTTATTAGTACCAATGAACTGTGAAGGTTTTACTACTGACAACAGGTAATCTACTGTCCAAGAACTCATATAATTCCCTCAGTTAAACGTCTGGCACAGTCTGGCACACTTGTGCGTCTTGGCCTTCAGCATGCCTCCTTGCAGAGTCTCCAGAGTCCTCAGTTGGTCTGCTGTTATCAGAGCCTGAACTCTTTGCCAACCTGCCTTCAAAGCCTGAGCCCTCAGCCTGCTTGCCTTCTGAGCTTGTGCTGCCAGTCTGCTAGCCTTCAGTCATGCCAGCAGGTGTACTCTCAAAGGCTGAGTCTCCAGCCTCAGAGGCAAAACTCTTGGCATGTAAGCCTCAGGGCCTGGTTCTCCTGTATGTCTGCTTGCAGAGTCTTGTGCTTGTGAGTATTCTCTATGCCTTCCTCCAGGGCCAGAGCTTCAAGTCTGGTTCCTTTGAGCTCCTTTGTCTTCCATCAGCTTGCCTTTGGCTTCTGGGTCTCCTGCCAATTTTATATCTGCTTTTGAGCCTACTGACAATCTGCCCTCATATTCTGAGTGTTAATCCAGCCTGCCATCATCCGATGTGCATGCACCTTTGATTCAAGTTCCTCAGCATCTCTTGCTGGTTTTGAACCTTTCAAGTCGACATTCAATCATGCCTCCAGAAATAGTGTTTCCCTCTTCAAAAGCCTCTGATGTCCCTGTTAGTTGACTGCCCGCTATTCTACACACCAAGCATCACATTTTGCCTAATGTTGTCACTCTGGGGGAAATAGACTTATTTCACAGGGGAAAGTGCTTTGGTTCCAGTTTGAGATCCTGGGAACCGGTTCTGGGAGGGGGTTTAGTGCCACAATTTGCTCCCTGTGCTTTCGTGCCCACCACAGTTGGGCCTAACTGCTGGACCTTCCAGTGTTATAGTAAACTTCCGTCTATCCCCATGTATCCATCACTGACTTTCAGCCTTTTGGAATTTATTCTGACATTCCTATCCATTCCAGATCTATGCTAGGTTTTGTGGAAGCCACTGTGGCTTTCTAAAACTCCAGTACCTAGAACTCTCTGCTTTACCCCACATTCCCTTTATTGGTCATGTTGATGTTGTACATATATGTGTTGCACATCAATCCTGGGTGTTAGTCTGAAGGCCAGATTGCCTCTTGAGTGCCTGTTCTTTCTAAGCAGTGGCTTCATTGTTCCCTTGTGCAGAGCTTCTACTTTGGATCCCTGCATGATCTTGGGCCATCAACTCTTGCCAGAGATCCTGATAAAAGGTTAAAGCCATTTTGGGACTCGGCTTCCCAGAAAAAAAAGATTAAAAAAGAAAAGGGGCAGGGTAGGGACACCCTGATCCCTTAGCTCTGATGGACTCATCCAGGACAAAAATGCACTTTAAAAAAAAATAATTGCTGCAAATTTGCAACAAATTGGCTGCAAAAATGTTTAAAAAAAATTACAAGCGTGGGCTGCCATGCTTCTTTTGGAAAAAGCCCCCAGGTGGGACATGTCCCAGAGGCATTATTTAAAAAACAGAGGACGCACGGGCCCCCCTCCTCAGACTCTTGGAGCCCAGGGTACCACCACTTCCCCAGGGCGTTATTGAATAAGTATATGGGGGGTCGCGTGGCCCCCCGCACCCTGTGGACCACCACCTCCTCTGAGAAAAAGAGTTATTTTTAGGAGGGGTGGCCCGTACGGCCTCCTCCACAGCCCTGGGGACCGCTACCTCCCCGGGGCATAAATACAATGATGAAGGAGGTCAGTTGTGGACCCCCAGCCCGGGGGACCACTACCTCCCTGGGGCAATTGACTGCAAATTAGGGGGGATTGCGCAGCCCCCTCCACAGCTCTGGGGACTGTCACCTCTCTGGGTCAAAGTTTAAGATTGGAGCCAATAATGGCCCTGGGGAATGCCATCTCTCCCAGGGCTAGCTCCTGCTATGAGTTGGGGTGCCCACCCCGGGACACAGCTGTTTGCTCTGACTTGGCGGGAGCTTTGACAGTTCCCATCAAGTCAGAGCAAACACTCCGTTTACAGCAAGCGAGAGATGTTAAACGCCACACAGCCCCTCGCCTCCATTGATCGAAGGCCATGCCCCAAGGGATGGGGTCCAGGAAACAAAAATCGGCTGGGGGAGGTGAGCCCTGGGCCCTCCTCTCTCCCACACTGGCCATTCACCCCAAAAGGTAGCACTTACTAACTAACCAGTAGAAAGTACACTAGTTTGATAGACCTTTTGTGCAAAACTGTGGACTCTTGTTGGATAAATGAGCAGGTGAGCTTCCATTCTGGCCATGATGCTCATTTCACAGACATTAAACCTCAATAGGAAGCACTCCCCAGCTGAAGCTCCACTTCTGGAAAGGACAAATGATTCTAACTTCTAGACTTGGCGAAGGCAAAGCAAGTATGTTTACTCTGCAATTCCATTTTGAAAAACAATCTGAAATCCTTCATGGAGGTGAATGCATCTCTTATCTATTGGAGCGCAATCAGAAACTCACACACCCACTCTCACACTCATATAGACCCTATCACACCTACTCTCACACCCAGACACTCTCACAGCCACTTTCACACCTAGAGGCACCCCCTCACAGCTATTCTCTCACCCAGAGAGACAGGTCCTGCGTCTAACTCCTGCCACCCATTATCAAAGGCCATGTGCATCGCGTGGAGGGCCGGGTTGGCCAGGCCCTGCGGCCAACCGCCGCACGCACGCCGAATGGCGTGGGGTTGGGTGGTTACAGGGGGTTGGTAACAGGGCCTTGCGTCAGGTTGGTTGGATTAGTGCATAGTAATGAAAATTACTTTATGTTTTAAAAAAACCTAGAAATTCAGTGAAAAAAACAAAGGTTACAGGGACGTTATAGTTAGGTTCTGCATTTAATTTAATTAACTATAACCTAAGATAACTATAACTCGCGCCCTCGCCATGCACTACTAATTACCCCAGGTATTATAGCACTCGTGACAACTTTTATAATGTCATTAAAACTATAAATGAAACATTAGTAGTTAAATTATTGAAGAAAAAACTGTGCATGGCGGGAGCACGATTTATAGTTACCTTAGGGCTCGAGTTATAGTTACTTGAAATAACTCTGACTATAGCTGCTGAATTTCTATGGTTTTGTGTGAGTAAATTCCAAACCTAACTATAACGCCCCTGTAACCTTGTGGAGCCCGTAAAAATGTTGAGAAAAGAAAACAATTTCAGGCAATCCTCACGCTGAAAAAATCCAATTAATTGACAATGTTTGCAACAACGCACAGCCTTTCATACATATGTGTGTGTAGGTGTATATATATGTATGTGTGTGTGTGTGTGTGTATACATGTATATACCCAACAGTATTTCATGAAGCTTCAAGCAGATTTACACCTTCTGAACCAGATATGTAGCCATTTCGCTTATGCACTTTAAGCATATCATAATGTAGTTGATAGGCTATTATTTGGAAATGTCCTGAGGATTGTATTTAAGGCAAGCAGTGGCTAAAATAAGCAGATGAAATTCTAAGCTTGGAAACAATAGTGGGCCTGAACAAAAGCCAAGTATGTTTAGTTTGGTGGTCTAAGCAGCAGATGTCATTGATTGTAGGCAAGTAAAGGAAGTCATGTCTAGGAAATGGGAAATCACGCAAGCCCATAAAACCAAACAATTGCTGCTCCTCCCTTTGTACTGAGGATTCAAATACTCAAACGTTCACTCAGAATCAACATTTGTTTCTCTGAAACAGACTGTGCTGGAAGATAGGAGCTATTGTCTATTTAGATTCCGTTTCTAAATGTGTAATTTGTACTACACTTTGCTTTGTTTGGGATGGCCTGCAATAAGGACCAGCTTCTGACAGGATGCTTACAAAACCCGGATCCTCCATTAGCCTCCCTTTTATTATATGCTGTTGTGGGTAGTCCTGGTATGTAGGGTGCCCGCTTAAAATACTGCCCGATACCCGTTCACAGAGTCTATACCTTCCTTTTTGGTAGGGAAAATGGAGGCAACAAATGTAGAACTATAAAGCAAACTCATTCTGAACAGTTTGCCTCATAACTGACTCATCTGGGTGCAGTCCACCAGACTATGGGGGTGATTTTAACCTTGGCGGACGGCGGAGGCCGTCCGCAAGGTACCGCCGTGAAATGACCGCACCGCGGTCAAAAGACCGCGGCGGCCATTTAAACATTTCCGCTGGGCCGGCGTGCGCTCTCCGAAAGAGCGCCCGCCGGCCCAGCAGAAATGCCCCTGCAACGAGGACGCCGGCTCAGAATTGAGCCGGCGTAGTTGCAGGGGTGCGACGGGTGCAGTTGCACCCGTCGCGTATTTCAGTGTCTGCAAAGCAGACACTGAAATACTTTGCGGGCCCTCTTACGGGGGCCCCTGCAGTGCCCATGCCATTGGCATGGGCACTGCAGGGGCCCCCAGGGGCCCCGCGGCACCCCCTACCGCCATCCTGTTCATGGCGGGTTTCCCGCCATGAACAGGATGGCGGTAGGGGGTGTCTGAATCCCCATGGAGGATTCAATGGGGCAGCGGTAAACCGGCGGGAGACCGCCGGTTTACCCTTTCTGACCGCGGCTGAACCGCCGCGGTCAGAATGCCCTCGGGAGCACCGCCAGCCTGTTGGCGGTGCTCCCGTGGTCGGTGACCCTGGCGGTCACCGGCCGCCAGGGTCAGAATGACCCCCTATATGCTCCCATTCGACCTTTGTCATTAGCGACCTTCTTCGAAGTTTGGCGTGAGCAGTATCTTTAAAATAAAAGCCCTCAGGTGCGTATTAGACTCTCTACTCAGGTTTACTCCTTTCTGCTCCGGAGCTGGAGGTTGCGGCAGTTGCATAAATAATCCTTTAAGGCTTGTTTTTTTAAGGTTCTACTTTGGCTAAACCCCTAGCCTCATCTGATAAGGTTTACATCCCCATGACGTGTTTGAGAGCCGTTCCTAGAAATTGAAATAACATGGCTGCACAATGTACAACAAGTTAGGAGGCCATAATTCTCAGCAATAGGTCCTGCAATGTTGCCTGAATGATGCTCTACTGATGATGGCTGTTCTTGAGCCTCAGATGCATTTTCTTTTAACCTTGCTATTGCATACATTGTTCCGTTGTTCTGTATGCCAGGATAAATGTGTTCAGAGGCATTTCAAGTTTCACAGTAGACGTTAAGCTGGGGTCTTCTGTACAGCGGTGACAGCCAATGTGACAGTGTTGCATTTGAAAACGAAAATGTTTACATTTTCTTCCTTGCTGAGAGACCTAGTAGCACTACTGCCTTCTGAGATGCTTTGGGGCAGGTATCTCTGACTTCATCTGACATTGGTAGTTTCCTTAAGGTGCTGTGTTTTTTGTAGTTATGATACTCTGTTTTGATGGATTTATTTCTATCCAAGTTAGCTTGGGTAGCCACAGTGGCAGCCTGTTAGTATGGGAATTGAGTCTTCGATCACCCATATTTTCCAGTGTGTGATGAGTGCCTGTCAGAATGAGCAAAGGACAGCCAGACAGGCAATCATCATGTCAAAGTTAGGCAGCCAAGTACTTTACATGTTCTAGTACACATGGGAGAGCAGTGATGTCATCAGCCTGGCAAAGCCCTTTGAGGATCCTCCACTGAGGATGAGGGGGGCATCAATGATAGAGTTAGGCATAGGTCCCTTAAGTCATGAATGGCCCAGGATGTATTGACAGTGGTGCCCCACACCACGGTTTCCCAACTCATCACAAAGTGAAGTAGGATCAGCAAACTTCACTGACTCACCCCACCCTGCATTTTGACCAGTTAAAGAAAGTCCCTCTCTCATTGGCTTCTCGTGCCGGTATTAGTCAATGAGAGGAAGCAGCAGGACCTTCTGGTTTTTGCTTTCTTCCTGAATCCTTCTTCTGTAGCTTATCACAGGGCTGTCGTTCTTCTACTTCCTCCCATCTGCTGCGCTGGATCTGCCTTCTACTCGTATGACCTGGTAATTAAGTGGTAAACGGAATGTTTTGGGTTTTTGTGTGTTCACATTAGGCCCGGGTGTAGAACTCCACTCAATCACGGAGTTTGTGGGATTCGGGCACTTCGCACCAAACTCCACAATCCAGCGTGGAGCAGAATTCATTTGCATGTGCGAGATTTTGTTTTGGCACACACTTCCAAGTTCCATGTTACTCTCGGGCTGCTAGCGAGCGCACACAAGCCTTTGCGTTCTTTCTTGCTGCTACCAGCCTCACGTGCAAGACTTCGTGTTTACTCATGCTGCTTCCAGCCATGACGGCAGACAAAATAGTCCTGCTCGCAAGTGCAAATTCACCTGTCATAGATTTTCTACTCGAGATGCATCTAAATGTAGTCAAAAATAGGTTTTTGACTGGATTTTCTTCTCCAATGGACCCTTCAGGTTGTTTTTTTAGTGTGAGAGGCCTTTTTTATTTTTTTCCAAATGGGAAGGAAGTGCTCCAGAGACTTCACCTTCCTGTTCCTGTCCAGCAGGCTCCTCCCAGTGCTTTGTCCATCTCCTGGTCACTTTTCACTTGGATTTCAAGGTGGAAGGATAACTCTCTTTGTCTGGATTTAAGGGCTTTGGGCCTCATTACAAGTTTGGTGGTTCGTGGACCGGCATGCTAGCGGTGGCGGTTCGACCGCCGCAACTTTGGCGGTCAGACCGCCAGATTCCAAATTAGGTCAGATTGCCAGAAGACAGTGCTGCGGGGAGCGCAGCAGTCCTGACCCTGGTGGCCAATGTTGGAGATTCCGGCATTGGGACCCCATGACCATTACGACCTGGAGGACCACCAAGCATTCAAAGACGATCCTATCCTATTAGGGGTTAAGGGGCACACTGTGTCCCAAAAGCAACGTGGTGCATGGACACAGTCTGCCCGTTGTGTCGACAGGTAGGGATGCATGGTCAGAAGTAGCTCCATTATGCTGCCTCTGGCTCCCCCAGCCAGTCACACCAGCACCATGAGAAACTCGCAATCCGGCGGTCTTGGGACTGTCAGCCTGGCACTGTTCGAAAGACCGCCACCATGGTGGTCTGGCAGGCTGACTGCCAAACTCATAATGAGGCCTTTTTTATGTGAAATCACACAAGTGAGTTCAACAAATATTGTATAATGGTGTTGTTTGTTTGCTTGGGCATGCATCAGTATTACTTTGAACTGTAATGTGATTTTTAAATTTTATGGTGGTGAGTAGCCTGAACTTTAAGTATGAGCCCAGGTATTATTTATTTTTGCATTTCATTGATTTTTTGTAAAGTAAAGTTGAAGCATAACTCAGTATTTTTTCTACTTGTTTGTAACATTTTCGATATTATTTTGCTATGTGGCCTAGATTTCCAAAGGGGCATCTAGTCAGTACCAGTAGTCATCAGTGTATGAAATACATTTTTTAGTGGTATATATTTCTAAAACTTCATTTAGGGCAGAGATGGCATTGGAGTACAATGTAAATGTTGGCTTTTGTTTGTATTCCATGTGTTTTTTGCAAAAAGTGTATTTGTTGTGGAGTAATATTTGATGGATGTGTGTTGTGAAACTTTTATAGCTCGGTTAATTTTCGTGTTTTGCATTGCTGAATTAATGTTAGTATTATTTTCAGTGTTACCACCATGCCTCCTTAAGGGCAGTGTGTGTGTGTGTGTGTGTGTGTGTGTGTGGTGGAGGTGAGTGCGTGTGTGTTTGTCATCATCCACCATGCGTCTTTGTTCTCCATGCCATGTGGTCAGAGGCCATTTCGTGTTGTCTATATCCTTAGGCTTGCATGTATTCTTTGTTCTCCATGCCTCGATGTTCACAGTTGTTGTTTGACCATATGGCTGGTGGCCATTTTGTGCATCCAGCCATGTGCTTTTGCCATAGGCTTGCATATGTCCTTTGTTCCACATCCCTTCTTTCTTACTGTTTTTCTTTAACCATGTGGCTGGCCATTTTGTGCATACAGCCTTTGTCCCTTTGCCATATGCTAGCATGTGATCTTTTTATGCCATGCTTCCTTGCTCCTTCTTGTTGTTTGACCATGTGGCTGGCCGCCATTTTGTGCAACCAGCTACTGTGTCTTTGCCATAGGCTTCCATGTGTTCTTTTTTCCCTATGCCTCCTTGCTCCTTATTGTTGTTGTTTGACCATGTGGCTGGTGGCCATTTATGCATCCAGCCAGTATCCCTTTGCTATAGGCATGCATGTGTTCTTTGTTTGCCATGCCTCCGTGCTCCTTGTTGTTGTTAGACCATGTGACCGACAGCCATTTTGTGAATCCAGCCAGTGTGTCTTTCCAATAGGCTTGCATACAAACATCTGCAATTACTGATCATCTTATTTGTTTAATTAAAGTTTATATTATTTTTTATTTACATTTTATTATTTATTTTATTTTTTAATATTATTTTAAGTTTTTTTAATGTCTTGTTTTTCATTTTTTTTTAATTATTGCATTTTATTTAATTCAACAATATGCCTTGTCCCGTCCATCCATTCCTCCATGCCATCCATCCACCAAAGGTGCACAGCCGCGCTACATGATTTGGTTCCTTTAGGTGTATAATAATTCCATTTCCTCCTGGACACCCTGGATGTGCTACACTGCAGACACATCAGCAGCATAATTCATTTTGTAATGATTATTCCATTTCCCCTGGACCACCTTGCCGCCACAGTTTTTTTAAAGGATTATTCCATTAACCCGTGCACCTCTCTCTGACTACCATAGATATATCCTTTAAAACAGATGGAGATAAAGCAAAGAGCTATATCTGCATGTTGTGCTGTCTGATACATTTTATGGTATGCTGGTGTGGTTTTACTTTATAATGTTCGATTAAACTACTATTTATTACATAAGTAACCAACTGCACTAATATTGCATTTGTCTATACTATTTCAACCTGCAACAATGCCATGTTTCACTAACACATGTTTTTCTCACTTGGTTGCTTTTAGGTGCTCAAGAGAAGAGATGTCACATCACCCACAGTACTGCCAAAGAGAAGGCCTGTACAGTTACTTCGGTCCTCCAAACTGTCAGCCCAACCCTCCTGGCTCACAAGCAGTACTTCACCAAAAAATAGATGGTGATTTCTGGCAGCCTTTCTGCATGGACTCTAAAGTGCGACATCTCAGGGAAGTCGTGGTTGACGAGAGTTACCCTTTTCTCATGTTAGCAATGAGTCTCAGTCACACACAGGCAATAAAGGAGATGCAGGATAGTTTTTTAACAGGTTTATTTAAAATATTGCAATCTACTGTAGAATGCATGATCTGCAATGATTAGAATAATGAACAATGCAAGAAGCAGAATTGTAAAGAAGAGAGTCATGAATACAAAGACCCCCACCATCTTGCAATAAACATGAAATGTAAAATGTCCCTAAAGCCCTAGCATGGAGCACCTAATCTCTAACCTAACAATTCCCTCCAGAAGTACATTATGTTCCTGTCACACGTAAGTGAAAAAGGGACATGATGTGAATACCTACGTATCTCACTTAACTTTGACACCGATAGTGACTCCTTCACAGAGTGGCACTGATTACGTCAAATCAAAACATTTCACTAACTATAAACATAGCAGCCATTCTGAAAGAAATAATTAAATAAATAGGCTAAGACAGAGCAAGCTAACTAGGTGAAAAGTCACAGCGGCACAGACCTGCAAGCCAGAAGGATAAGCTAAACTTCTGATTCCCATTAAAACTAAATTGGATCCACCACACTGCCAAATGAGAGCTTAAGATGGCCCCAAAGAATGGTGCTTCGAAGAAAGTGGTCAGTGAGAAGAAGCAGCTTTCCACCAGTAACCTGCCGAACACAACCTTTTTCAGTAGATTGGTGTCTGCCACACTGTCCTCCAGGGAGGAACTTGGAAGCAGCACTCCCGCATCAACAGCATCAACCCAACCTAAGCCCAAGACCCTGTTTGTCAGTGAGGCAGCCACTGCAATCATGGTGATGCCAACTAGCAGTGAAGCTGAATTGGATTTGTCCCTTTTCCAAAGTAGTACCCAATTGTTTTAGGAAACAGAGCAAAGTGGACAGCAGCTGCAGCCAGCATTAGTAGATCTTCATGAAGATGGAGTAGAACAGGAGGTCAAGCTTCCTGCCGAGCAAGAACCCTCTCTTTTAGAAATAATGGCTCCCAAATCTCCAGCAAGAAAAAGGAAGGGTACTACTACTGTCAGAGTCACCAGATCCTCGGGGTCTGTGCATGTTCCCAACACTTCCACCACAAGACAGCTCCAATACTCTGATTAGATTTATCACAGAGTCTAAGAGAGTCCAAGTGGGGAATAGGGGATTAGGACGGGAACAGCTGGGAAGGAGACCTGTAGGAAGCAAAAGGTTAAAACACAACATCAAAATTACATCTCATGAATTTAGTACCATGCTACAACTCTAAGCTTCGTCTTTTCCAAAAAACATGAACAACCCTAGAATAGTCCTAAAACTGACTAGGAAAAGTTAAATAGGACTTTCAGATTCGAGTACTTTCTTTAGCATGAGAATCAGGAAACACTCTGAGCAATTTCTAAACAACCATATGAATCTCCTTTTAAGAATACATATCAGGAACACACAGCATTACATCTAGAATTCTGGTATTGTTGTGTTCATCTCAGAAAAAACATTGGGAAGTGAATTGCGCACATTGCAGATTTTTATATGAGTATTAAACACCATAAAGGATTGTGCACCATGAAATCACACAACGTAGATTCAAGGAATAAATCACGCAACGTGTCAACTTGAAATGCTACCAAGAAAATGTCTTAGAATAGTAGCGCACAGTAATTTACATTATTTATACACGAGGAAAGAATTGCGCGTCTTGCCGATTCAAATGCCACCATACAAATATCAATAAATGGTAGCGCACAATGAACAACATGAAAAGCACTCAGAGAAAGAATTGCGCGTCTTGTCGATTCAAATGCCACCATGCAAATGCCAAGAAATGGTAGCACACAATGAATAACATGAAAAAACACTCAAGGAAAGAATCGCGCGTTTCGCAGATTCGAATGCCACCATGTAAATGTCAAGAAAAGGTAGCGCGCAATGAACAACAAAGTTAAATGCTCATGAAATGAGTTGCACGTCTTGCCAACTCGTAAAACATCATGTAAATGTCAAGTAATATCAGCGCGCAATGAACAACCATGTAAAAACGAAGTCAAATCTTTATGGAATAAATTGTGCGTTCTCCCTATTTGCAAACCACCATACAAATGTCAAAAAATGGCAGCGCACAAGTAATCTGTTATTCATTTAAGAATTAAAATCAAGAATATGAAAATTCTCAATTACGGTGTTGGGAAATGTCCAAACACCGTCTTTCTGCCTGGAAACAGTGATCACCAATGAGAGATGAGTGCAGAAGACTGGAAAATCCAAATAGGCCTCCAGGACAGGAGCTCAGGAAGAAGCTGCTGCTCTGCACCGGGACCTCTGAATAGTGAGCACTGGGATTTGGGCTGACTCTCTTTTATAGAGTCTTGGCCCCGCCTAGAACCACACCCAGGCATGTTACAGGGAAAGTCTCTGAAAGGCCCTGGAAAGGGGCCACACCCTGCCACACCCTAACTCACTCGGAATGTCTGCAGCAATACATTGCAAATGTACAGTATTTATAAGCACCTTAAAAATGAATCTTTTGGATGGAATTCTGCAATGCAAAAGGTTAAACAATAACATATCATCACAATGCATAAATTACATTATCTTGCGAGTGTTGGGTTTTTGCATTCTAGATGCCCGTAGAGCGCGCACTGTCCTGGTGTTGACAACTACACCGTCTTCTCCAAGTACCACTTCTGATGATGATGATAGGAACATAGAGTCTAGGAGACGCCAGCAAAGGCAAGGGAAAAGAAAAGTTCCAGAAAGCCTTAGAATCATGGAAGGGGGAAATGAGGAGGAGGATGATGGTGACAAGCCAGTCATGGAAGCTGTCTCAGAGGAGTCCTACATTACTATCTAATCTGCTCCAAGAGATGTGGCACAGGCAGCACCACCAGCATCCATATTGGTAAGGTTCCAGCAGAGACCTGCACCAACCTGTACCTCAGTAGAAGTATGCACAGCAGAGAGGCAATCGACACATCCCCTTCCTCCAGTTATTCTTCAAGCATTGTCAGTGACCCAGAAAGAAAGTACTTCTGCAGAGTTTAGGACTTTTTTACAAGTAGAAAACAGGAGGAGAACATTGCAATAATCTCCATTTGTCATGCAAGTGTTTGTCGAGGTAAACCTGGTTCACATTATGGCACTGGAGGCCAGACCACCCATATGAAAAACATCATGCAACCCGGTGGGAGGAGCACCTTAAAAACATTGCTGAACGTGGTCTCGGTGGTGAAGGTAAGGACAGTTGGGAAAAATCAGCTACAACTGGTCATATCATGGTGGAAGGTGAGGAAGAAGAGGGTGACATCCTCAAACAAAGTAGCCCTGTCCCCAGCAGTACACCAGAATCACCTGCCTTGGAGACCTCACAAAGGCACAGGAAGACTCAGAGTCAGATGGAGACACCATGGCATACGGTGACTGCACCACAATGCACATTGAGTCTACTACCACCTACATCTTCAAAGTCACCTGAGTCAGTGCCCCCACAAAAGAAGAAAATCCAGGCAACTATTACAGGCATGTTTATGCAGAAGGGGCCTACGACCACAAGCACCCAATAGAAAGTTTGTACAATGGGTTGCCCTCCCGCTACGCTGGGCTCGCGCTGAGCATCAGGTATTAACAAATTTAGCTCGTAGGGGACTGCGACAAGTGGGCGGTGAGGCCTGGGGCGTCTTAGTGTCCAGGCTAGAAGCCAAAAATGATGAAAGATCCCCCTGAATCACAGACAGCTGCACCCACCTGGAAGGCCGCGGGCCCAGCCCCCGGCAGAAAGACAATACTATACTTGGGGACGCATACATATCCATCATCAAGGTCTCGCCAACACTGATAGCACAGAAGCCCCCCAATGCATGCATGCCACAGCACCAAAAGGTCTGCACACTCAATCGACAGACACCAGCGCTATGACCCATTGGGCCAGATCCCTCCACCTTGCCCCCTCTTCCCCCCCCCTCCCTTGTTTCCTCTGCTCCCCGCCCTCACCCGTGTGGCGATGAGGGCCCCTGTCACCAGTGGCAATAGAATCGCATTGCAAATGTACGCTTCGTCATATGTGGCGGCAACTTCGGAAGTGTTGGGTAGAATTAGCGAACCGGGAAGTGCACACAAGTTCTTAGTAGTTTGTTATAGATATTGACCTTAATATGGGAGAGCCAGACGACAGACTGTAACCAATGACAAATTGATATTAATGACTTTTACATGCAAGAAAATGTATGGCTTTTGTTTTGAAAAAACAATAAAAACATGTTAAAAAAAAAAAAAAAGTTTGTACAATGGGAAGCTGCCATAAATGTTAGCGGTAGACCTCTTCCCTTTTTCTTTTGTTGAAGGAGTGGGATTCTTAGAGTTTGTGACAGCCATCTGCTCAAAATGGAGGGTTCCAAATCAGAGCTATTTTGCCAGAGTTGCTGTTCCAGAGCTGCATCATGATGTGGTGGATTTGGTTGGACAAGCTTTGCCAAAAAGTTCTGTCCACACTATCCACCTGACAACAAACATGTGGACCAGTTGTCAGGCTACTGATTACATGTGCATCACTGCACACTGGATCTCTTTTGCAAGAGTACAGCAAAAGCTATCTACAGGTCTTGCTCGTGAAGACAGTTTTAAGAGCATTCGGCGGCAAGCAACAGTAGGCAAGTTCGCCATGGAGTAATCACATACAGCTGCAAATATCTTGGACAAATTTAATAGCCAGGAGTCTGAATAGCTGCAACCCAGAGGTCTCCGAACTGAATTTGTTGCCAGGGACAATGGCAGTAACATAGTCAATGCAACAAATGTAAGGTACACTGGACCATTAATCTCCCTCTCCCCCTTTTAAAAAAATATATATTTAGTAACATAGTCAAGACATTGGCAGACTGTGGCTATTTCAGGGACATGTGTTTGGCGCACTGCATCAACCTGGTTGTGCAAGACTTTCTCAAGAAAGAAGACGTAGTTAGCAACATACTGACCATCTGCAGACAAATCTGCACTTATTTTAGCCATTCCTTTAAAGCCCTGAAACAGTTGCAGAATATTCAGTGTGGTAACAAAGTAATAGTTAAAGCCCTGATACAGGAGGTGCCAACATGTTGGAACTCAGACTATTATTTGTTGCAACGCCTGTTTAAGCAGTGCAGACAGATCAATGACTGTCATTCTAAGAGGAGGGGATGCAGTTGGGAAAGCTATGACCATAATAAGAAAAATAGTGGAGCACTCAGAATCTCTATATATCATTCATGTACTAGTCAATAAGACCATCTAGAAAGGGGAATGAGATCAAAGTATAAACAAATGAAAAGACAAACAATTAGAAAATGAACCAAAAGGGTGTTGATATTCTATGTATAATCAACAACTTTAATAATAAATTAACTATATATTCAACGTATGATATTTGGAATGTCCTATCCATAATACCATAAAAACATATAAAAGCAATACCAAAATGTATAATCTTTTGATGCTGCAAACAAATGTATGTCCGTTACTGTGAGGATCCGCCTAATAACTTAAGCCCAAGAGTTCATTCCTTGTGAATCTTCAAACATTTAAAATACTATTCCATCCATGCAATATTGTAGCCAAGGGTCTGTTTGACAGTTGGGCCCTGATCTTCAATCTTTATTAGTCTTCCACACTCAAAGTGAGTTTCAGCCCATGCAATGTTTTTGCCTCAGTCTTTATAGGTCTTCCACACTCAAAGTGAGTTTCAGCCCATGCAATGTTTTTGCCGACACGTGTTTCGTCCCGTTCTGGGACTTTGTCAAGGCTGATAAAATATTGATGTCAAACGAAAAAATAATATTTTATCATATAGTGCACATGTCAATAGGTTCAGAAAATATTTTTCCAATACCCAATTAGTATTTGATAGACTACCAACTATACTAATCACCTATTAGTCAAATGTCCTGTAAAATACTTTTATGAAAACTCACAATGTCAAAGGTATGTGACAGTGATTTCCATAAGAAAAGAGATACAATCCAACACCCAAAAATAGAAAGCAGGTATACAAACCAAGAAAAACCCATAGATGGTCTTTTTGACTAGTACATGAATGATATATAGAGATTCTGAGTGCTCCACTATTTTTCTTATTTTGGATATTAACTGGTTTCTTTAGGATTTCGGGTTACACATGGTGGCAACAGATGTGGTATAGTGTTTGAGCACCTTTTATTGACTCTTAAATATGTTCAGAGATGTGTGGCTAAGTTAAATCATTGTTGCCTTATTGTTTGTAGTTAAAGCTATGACCATGGATGCAGACAAATGGGGCTAGTCAAATGCCTGACACAGCTGTTGCTTCCTTTTGAGGTTTTCACACGGGAAGTTAGCAACGAGGACAGTATGATGGGCCAAGCTATCCCGTTGTTGCATCTGCTACAGGACCAGCTAAATAAGGTGTCTGACAGGTTCGCACTCAGAGATGTGAATGAAAACTCAGAAGCTCATGCCTTGGTTGAGAGCCTAAGCTATCGTTTAACTTGTAATACAAGGCTGTAAAATTACATTATCTAGTCCAAATAGTACATCTGTGCCACCGTACTTAATTCATGCTACAAAAAAAATCTTTCCTCTTTCATTCTTTTTTCTGAAGGGGATGTCTCAAACTAAAGGAGGTGGCGTGTCGAACAAGCCGGAGACCTGGAAGAACAACTAGAACTTAGAGTCCCTCTCTGCAGTTCTGGGGTGCCACCTTCAACTTCCAGAGAGGGCAGTCTTGTCTTGCAGCAGCCAACACCAGCAACAACAGCATCAGGCGAATTGGACCCAATCTCTGCATTGGCTTGGTTTCAAGTGGCAGGTCTTAAGTCCTGTGCAGAGGCGAAGGCAAAAATAGGTTGAGCAACTGGCAGCCACAGTGACACTTCAGAGGATGTTACAGGAATATCTGGATGACCCAGAAGAGGTGTATGTGGATCAAAAGCCATTGGTGTATTGGTACGGTAAGATAAACCGATAGCCAGAGCCCACAGGCTGGCAATAAAGTATCTGGCTTGTCCTGTAGCCAGCGTGTGCAGTGCAACTGGTGCAGTTGTTACAGAGAGAAGGACCAGTCTCTTGTCTCGAAATGAGGATCGATTAACCATGAATAAAATTAACCAGTATTTTATTCCACCAGATTAAACTGTTATCAAACAGGAGGATGATTTGTCAGAAATAAGTGTGTTTGCAGACCAACTTCTGGGTCAATCACCTGAGTTTGAGGATGAACTCCACTTCCCGGACTGAGTATGTCAGTGCCACCATAGAATGCCAAATTATTTTCCTTCTTTCTCTCTTTCTTTCTTTCTTTCTTTCTTTCTTTCTTTCTTTCTTTCTTTCTTTCTTTTTCTCTTTCTTTCTTTCTTTCCAAAAATAAATTATGGGGCCTGTGTGCAGTGAAGAAGCCCCCGCATTCCCTTCAGGACATTGGAGACGATGCCTGCCTTCCTCACATGCCATTACCCACCTTTTTTTACTTCATCTAGCAGGGCTGCCCCAGACGATCATGGAGTAAAAGACTGCTAGTGCCATTGCCAAATTCCAATATGTTGCTACCATCAAATAGGAAATAATATTTTGTATCAATCAAGCACTATGCTTGGATTGGAAAAGGTAACTACTAACTATTGCACCAATGAGTGGTGATCTATTGAGTAATTGTGAATGATGATTAATGATATATGTGGTGGCTGACAGTGAGGAGGGGTGTTTAACAAATTTGTAAATCTGATTTTGATGATTTTCAATGTTTGAGAGCTGATGGGTGATCATCTTTTCCTGAAAGTATTTGATCTTTCAAACTTAGCAAAATTTACTTGCAGGGTCCTCTCTGGTTCCTCAGAGATCAGACCAGTCATTTTAATTACCAAACACAAATCTACACAAAATACTCTAATTGTCTTTCTCTTTTTGTTCTTCAACAGCAGTACACTACACAATTCTACCTCACTCAGTTTGGGAGTAGCACAGAGTTACTCAGAATCAGGAGAAGGAAGAGGAGGAGGATGGAAAGACTCAGGCCCTCATTCTGACATTGGCGGTAAGTTCCGCTTACCACCATGCCGACTGCTGCCAACATACCGCCGCGGCGGATTACGGCTACACATATTATGTCACATACGTAGAAGTCCGTCACTATACAGCCACACACACAAGTCCGCCAGCACAAAGATGGGTGATAAACTGGACGTATCCAAACCCACACCGTTACGCCAACAGAACTACTCCCACAATATTATGACCCACGAATCACCACAGCGGACATTCAATGGCACTAAACCATTGGCGGTACATACCACAGCGCTCAAAATACACACACACACACATACAAAACACCACTACATTGGAGAATTTAAATAACACACACCTAACCACATACACAAACCACACCCACAAACCCACAACACTAAAACACACACCCACATTACCCACAACCCTTTACGACTAGAAAGAATTGCCAACAGAGAGAGATACAGCAAGAGCACCCACATAACCAGAGCCACATAACACCATAACCCATACATTATCCACATACCTTTCAGCACACACCCCAACACATCACCCCACACACCCTTACCCACACCACTCACACTACACCCATGGTACCACAACGACAACCCAGGTTCTCAGAGGAGGAGCAAAGGGTCATGGTGGAGGAAATAATCCGGGTAGAGCCACAGCTATTCGGATCACAGGTGCAGCAGACATCCATCGCTAGGAAGATGGAGCTATGGTGGAGAATCGTGGACAGGGTTAACGCTGTGGGACAGCACCCCAGAACAAGGGATTACATCAGGGAGAGGTGGAACGACCTATGGTGGAAGGTGTGTTCCTATACAGCGGATTGGTGGTGGACCCCCACCACCTCCCCCACAATTAACAACATGGGAGGAGCAAATCTTGGCAATCATGCATCCTGAGGGGCTGGCAGGAGTAGGAGAAGGACTGGACTCTGGTAACTCAAATCTTTACTACTTTCACCCCCCTCTACCTGCATGCCATCGCATACCCCCATCATTACCTTCACCCCCATCACTCCACCACCTCCCACACACCCCACCATCACATCTCACTCATCCCAATGCCATGCCGTGCATGCAATACCAATGCATGGACACCCCTCACAGACCTGTTTGGTCAACTATCAACTCTGCTATCACGCTAGAGAAAATCATCTAGCCCACCAAATAACAACTCACACAAAGGCTAATCTGCCAGGGCAATAACAACCATAGAGGGCAGCAAACCAATGCACAAGATGTCACATGCAGAAACAATAACACTGCATTTACATCCCCACAGGTCCCCCGTTCACGCCACCGAAGAAGAGGTGCCAGCAACACCCAGTCCCCCCCCCCAGAAGAGGCCCACAGTGATGACAGCAGCTCTGCTCGCCTGCATCTAGATGACCAACCTGGCCCATCAGGGATCCCCATTCGGTTACCCTGCCACACACAGAACCTCCCCCCTCAGGAAACACCAGCACAGCACCCACCCAGCGGACCCATACCTCTATCCCCAGGACACGTCAATCAGCAGTGTGTCCACCACTACAGGGACCCCAGGACACCCAACAAACACAGGCTGATCAGGGACCTGCAGTGGGCACACGGTTCAGGGGACAGAGGCACAGGACAACAGGGAAGCAGGGAGGGCTGCTGTGAGACAGGGGGAGGACAGACCCAGGGAACCGACTCTCCAGGAGGCACTCACCACGATCCTAGGAGCATACCACCATTCCCAGAAGATGATGGGCCAGATACTGGACAAGATGCAGGAGAACCAGCGGCTGCAGGAGGGACAGTACCTGGGGATCAGGGAGGACTTGAAGGACATCAACACCACCCTGGTCTCTATTGCATGGGTGCTGGCAGACATGGCCAACACCATGAAGGAGGCAGTGGCACACCACCGGACCCCTACCACTAGCCAAACCGATGAACAGCCCTCCACCTCTGCTGCCGCTAGTGAACAGGAGGCCCCGCCACAGGACCAACAGGCCACAGCATTCCTCCCCCTGCAGAAGGAGAACCACCCCGCAAATGTTCCCTGCGATCCAGGCAGAAGCCAGAGACTATTGCCAAGACCCCCGCCAGGAAATAAGACTCTCCCTTGTGTCCCACCCTGTCACCCTGTTCACCCTGAACTGCCATTGCTCCATTTCCTATGCCCCATTGGACAATGCACCTGTGATACAAACAGAATGGACTCTATCCTGGACATTCCTCCGCCATCACCCAAGCCCACTGCACATCCCCCTATACTTCTTAGCACTTAAATAAACACCCTTTGAAAAAATACAAGTATGGAGTGTGTCAAATGATTTAAGTACGTATTCGTTTAACAAGGTTCAAACATGCAATTAAACTGTACAGTAATGTATATATAGGAATGACCGGTAGTTGGCAGTGGATGCCAAGAAATAGAGCATTGATAGGACTTGCTCAGAGGTGGGATCCCAGTGGGGTGACGGATTGCGGATATCAGGTCAGGTGTCAATTGGGCACACAGCTCTGTGATTGTGGCCCTGTCAAGTCTATAGGTGAGGATGATGTGCCTGTCCTCCATTGTTGCGAAGTCCACCATGGGTTTGTACATGAGGGGATGTCACCATCTCCTATTCTTCTGCAGCGGTTGCAATCTATAGGGCAAAACCGTGAGCAGCTGGTCAGTATTTCATAATTCCAAACACTACACTTCATTGCCTGTTATGATTGTAACAGTATATTGTTGGAGGGGTGCTTATGTGTATTGTGACACAGTTAGGAGCCATGGGCTGTCCCCCCCCCACTGAAATGGCGTCTGCCTGTCCTGTATGGAGGGACATGTGGAAATTATGTAATTCCGCCGACGTTGTGCGCCGTTGCGGGAGGCTGTCGAGAACCGCTGTGCAACTACTCATGGGTTATTATTGGCCCCTATGGGGTACAGTGGCAATGGTGATGTATGCTGGCGGTGACGGTACGCACCACCGTGGACGTGGCCGCCATTTTCTATCTGTTCACTCACTTGCTACATGACCTTCAACAGGAGAGGACCTACACTGCATGTGCTGCTGTGACCTGTGTCTGGAACTGACCATGGCTCGTGTCACTGGGGAAAGGGTCCCTGCCTTCACCTCGGAGGAGTTGGAGAGACTGGTGGATGGAGTCCTACCCCAGTACCGAATGCTGTATGGGCCTCCATACCAACAGGTGAGTACACTGTGAGCACGATGCATGCTGCATGAATGCATGGAGTGGTGTGTGTGAAGGCCTTGTGTAGGGGGGGTTGGTGTATGGACCCTGGGCAGTGTGCAGCATGTATGCTGGGCCATGTATGTGCATAAGGGGATGGGAAGGGCCATGGTGGGCCATGAGTGTAACATGCAGGACGGTCTGACTGATACCTTTGCCTATGTGTATTTCTCTGCAGGTCAGCGCCCATCAAAAAAAGGGTATATGGCTTGCCATCACCAAGGACGTGCAGACCCTGGGGGTCTGCGGCAGGCGGAGCACCCACTGTCGGAAACGGTGGGAGGACCTGAGACGCTGGGCACGGAAGACGGCAGAGGCCCAGCTGGGGATGGCCTCCCAACGATGAAGGGGTGCCAGTCGAACCCTGACCCCCATGATGGCCCGCATACAGGTGGTGGCCTATCCGGAGCTGGATGGCTCTTGGGGGCATCACAGCAGCCACAAGGGAGTGAGTACAGTGCCCCAATACACTACATGTGGGTGGTGGGGTGGGTTCCGGGTGGGGGATGTGGGACTATGGGTGCCCCTTGGCCAGGCCTGGCACTGGGTAGGTCCCATGTTGGGCAGGGTCTGATGTAAACTTCCTCCAAACAGGCTAGTCGGTATCCACTACTGGGCAGGGGTCTGTGGGTCTCAGGTATGCTGCAATTGGTGTCAGGTGTCTCTATCTGTCAGCGAGACCGGATCCTCGGGGTTTGCGCCTGTTCCCAATATGTCCACCTCTTGGCAGCTCCAAACTCTACTAGCCGTTATAGCGCAGAGTTAAAGAATGGCCAAGCAGGAGATGGGGTTAAGGTTGGGAACAGCGGGGAAGGAGAAATGTGGAAACAAGAGTTAAGAACACAATAGCAAGGTCACTCACATTAATCTTCATGAACTTTGTTTTAACTCTTTATGCTCTAATAACATGAGAGATCAAGAACTTTTCAATAACATGACCTTTTTATAATCATATACTCTGAACATTGAACTTTCTCAAGTTAATCCTTAGAATAGCAATTACATCACAACAAGAGTCAATGAGTACCTTAATTCCCAAATAATTAACTGCTATAGGATTCATGAATTATACTGTGGAATAGGCAAACTGACTAAACTTGTTTTGTCTATAAAAATCACACTTTGTTTGATCTAAGTTTCAAGATTCAATTGCCCTGAAATTATTGCGCACCTTGTTGCCAGACTGCGCATCAAGACTCAAGTACCTGGAATTATTGCGCGCTCTGCCGATCTGAACTGCAAGGGTCAATTGCCAAGAATGAATCGCACACACTGTTGCCGATTCAACCATCAAGATTCAAATGCCTTGAAATGATCGCCTACTCTGCCGATCTGAACTGCAAGGGTTAATTGACAAGAAAGTATTGCGCACACTGTTGCCGATTCAACCATCAAGATTCAAATGCCTTGAAATGATCGCGCACTCTGCCGATCCGAACTGCAAGGGTTAATTGCCAAGAATGAATCACGCACACTGTTGCCGATTCAAGCATCAGGATTCAAATGCCTTGAAATGATCACGCACTCTGCCGATCCGAACTGCAAGGGTTAATTGCCAAGAATGAATCTCGCTCACTGTTGCCGATTCAACCATCAAGATTCAAATGCCTTGAAATTATCGTGCACTCTGCCGATCTGAACTGCAAGGGTTAATTGCCAAGAATGAGTCGCGCTCACTGTTGCCGATTCAACCATCAAGATTCAAATGCCTTGAAATGATCGCGCACTCTGCCGATCCGAACTGCAAGGGTTAAGTGCCAAGAGTAAATCGCACATGCGGTAAATCACACAGCCAAAAAACTCAAATGTTTCTAGAAAACGGAGTCGAGGTCTATCCCGAACTCCGCCTAACCACCCTGCTTGAAGATCAGCAAGATAATGAGGACAGGGCCAGGAAATGTCCAAGTAGGCCTCCGGAACAGGAGCCCTGGAAAATGCTGCTGCTCTGCACCGGGACCTCTGAATAGTGAGCACGTGGAGCTGGGCTGGGTTCCTTAAACAGACCCAAGCCCCGCCCACCTGCCACACCCAGCCAGGCTGCAGGAAAGGCTTGACAATGAACAATACATTGCAAACAGTATTAAAGACATTTCAAGATAAATACCTGCAATGCAAAAAGTTAGTATGCAATATCAGCACACAATGCATGAATTATTACATTGCATAAGGTTTGTCATTTTGCATTATGTTGCCCGTAGAGAGCGCACTGTCCTGGTGTTGACACTATCCATGGGCTGGTGACTAGCATTGTGACTGGCAATGCATTGCCTAGTGCGTAGGACTGTTTCCTGTGAGTGTGTGTATGGTACGCCAACGGTGGTGCTGGTGCAGCCACTGACCCGGTGTATCCTTTGTCTCTTCCCCCTCTTTCTTGTTTTGTCATCCTGTCCTTATGTGCATTAGCATCATCTGGCGGAGGAGCAGAGGCACCGGCGACTGAGGGAGCTGCATCGCACAGGACCCAGGAGGCAGAGTCCACTGACGGTGAGGGCACCAGTGGGACAGAGGGCGAGGGGAGCACCGCAGCAGAGACTGGAGGGGAAATTTCTGACACAGATACCTCCTCCAATGGAAGCTCCCTGGTGGTGGCAGATACTTCTGTGACCACCCCAGCTACAGGTACAGCCGCCACCCCGTACCAGCACTGCCCTCCGAGCAGCCCCTCAGGGAGTTGCCCGTGCCCGCTCACCCAGGAGGGTGGGCATCTCCTTCACCCCAGACACCTCAGGCCCGCCCCAGTTAGTTCTGCTGCCCTGAGTGAGGAGGCTATTGACCTCCTGAGATCCATCTCTGTAGGGCAGTCAACCATTGTGAATGCCATCCAGGGGCTGGGAGCCTAGATGCAACAATCTAATGCTTTCCTGGCGGGCATTCACACTGGATTGGTGGCCCAACAGAGATCGATTCAGGCTCTGGACTCCTCTCTGATGGCAGCCATTGTCCTTGTTTCTACCGTCCCCCCTCCAACGTCCACTGCCCAGTCCCATTCCCCTCAATCCCAACCTATCCCAAGCACACATACAGACAAGCATGCACACAAGACAATACCCAAACGTGTCACAGGTAAACACAAGCACCACACTTCATCCCACAGGCACTCACACAAACACCATCCACTTGCAGACACAACAACATCCTCTATTTCCACTGCCTCTCCCTCCTCCCCCTCCACCACCTTCCTCCCAGTCACATGTACACTCACACCTGCATGCACTACATCATCATCCACTACCAGCATCATCACCACACCAAGCAGAACAAACACCTCACTAGCAGACACCTCCACAACAGCCATGCACACGTCCCCTGTGTCCTCTCCCACTGTGTCTGTATCCCCCTCCTAAGTACACAAACACAAGCACTCAGACACCCAACAGCCATCCACCTCACATCAGCATATAGCCCATGCACCTTCACCCAAAAGCAGCAGACAGACACCTCCAACAACCACTCCCTCATCCTCCACCCCTATTCCTTCTCCCTCTTCCCGCCCCAATGTCCCTAAAAAACTGTTCCTATCCACCATTGATCTCTTACCTACCCCTCCCCAGTCCTGCATGTATGGCCAGGGTATCACAAACCTAGCCAAGCACCTCAGCCACCCAGTCCACGGGCCCAGTCCTAACCGCACCCACTCCTGATGGAAAGGGATCCAGGCCACATGTACTGAAGGGGAAGGATCCTGCACCAGCCAACCTAAAGGGGAAGGAGACTGCTCCAGCAGGCAAGAAGGGCAAGGAGCCTGCACCTGCCACCCGAAAGGCCAAGGAGCCTGCACCAGTAGGCAGGAGGAGCAAGGAGTCTGCCCCAGCAGGCAGAAAGAACAAGGAGCCTACACCAGCAGGCAGGAAGAGCAAGGAGCCTGCACCAGCAGGCAGAAAGAGCAAGGAGTCTTCACCAGCAGGCAGGAAGGGCAAGGAGCCTGAACCAGGAACTGTGACAGAGCCCCCACATCCATCCATGGATGTGCATCCGTTCAAGGTGCAGGGCATGGGCAGGAGCATTCCCCCACCAGCAGCACCACTACAGTGCAGCCGTCCGAGGTTGCAGGGGATGGGCAAGAGCCTCCCCCACCAGCAGCACCACCACAGTGCAGCCGTACGAGGTTGCAGGAGATGGGCAGGAGCCTCCCCCACCAGCAGCACCACCACTGTGCAGCCGTCTGAGGTTGCAGGGGATGGGCAGGAGCCTCCCCCCACCAGCAGCACCACCACAGTGCAGCTGTCCGAGGTTGCAGGGGATGGGCAGGAGCCTCCCCCCAACAGCAGCACCACCACTGTACAGCCGTCACCGCTGGCGGACAGTATGGAATCCAGCCTCCATGGGCTGCTGTGCGGCCTGTCCACTCCAGAACCAGTGGGGAAGACACTCACTCAAGAGACTGTGACCTTGCACTCACCAGGACCAAGCACAGGGCATGCTGCCCCCTCCAGAAACAGCGGGTAAGACACCCACAGGAGAGACTGTGGCCCATCACTCCCCAGGATCAAGCAAAGGGCATGTTGCCCCCTCCAGAACCAGTGGGTAAGACACCCACATGAGAGACTGTGGCCCATCACTCCCCAGGATCAAACACAGGGCATGTTGCCCCCTCCAGAACCATTGGGTAAGACACCCACATGAGAGACTGTGCCCTATCAGTCCCAAGGATCAAGCGCAGGGCATGTTGCCCGCTCCAGAACCAGTGGTCTTGTTACATCTCCTGGCTGAGGTGACACCCCACCTCTCATCCCCCTGAGGTGCCTGCCTATTTACCAACTGATGCCCCTGCAGTGTTCTCTCTGTGTTGAAGCAGGTGACATGTGTGGCCTTGGACTTTGGCCTGTGGCCATGTGGCCCACGCAAATTGAGGACTGGGCTGTGTCCCTTTTTTTGTAAATATGCATATTTCTATTATCTTGCCTAGCTTATTATTTCTACTGTGTTGATCTTATTATAAACACTTTGGCGAAATTGTTTTGTCCTCACATTATTCAGCCGAGTTACGGGGTTCTAATTGTTTTTTTAATGCATCTGGTTGTGTGTATGGTGTGTGTGTGTGTGTGGTGTGTGTTGTGCGTGTGTGTTCACTCTCTTTTATTTCCCCCCCTCCTTTGTGTGCTAGGCGGCTGTACTCACCGTCATCGTCTTCGCCGGTGTTGGTGTTCGTGGTGGAGCAGAACGTAGAATATCATCGGAAAAACATGCAGTTCTGGTTCCATGGCGGCGTGGTTCTTCCCTGTGTCACCAATGGTGAGTCCTTTCACTTCTGAGCTCAGTTTCAGCCAGACTTTTGTTGTCGTTGGTATCGACCCAGAAAAGGTGGCGGTTTGCAGGGTTTTAATATGGTGGGCGAAACATTGACTTCCGCCTGGCTGTAGGCGGCTACTGCCTTGGTGGCTGTTGTTTCCGCCCTGGTGGTCAGTGTGGTACATTGGCTGTCTTTTGGAGATCTTTCTGCCATGGTCATAATAAATGGTAGTTACCACCACTTTATCACCGAATACCAGGGTCGTAATGAGGGCCTAAGACTCTTAGGGGCACATTATAACATTGGTGGTAAGTGCTGACACCTTCCGCAGTGACGGCCGCCAAAAGACAGCTAACATCCGTTTGCCAAAATATGACCACAGACGGATTTCCGCCACAAGAAGGGCGGAAATCCGGCTGTGGCCATACTGGTGGACGGTGTTAAGGTGGCGCTGCTACCACCAGCAGCGCCACGCCAGTAGACTGCCGCCAGCTGTATTATGTCAAATAATACAGCCTGCCGGTGTTCTGCTGGCGGGCGCTGCTGGCAGTAGCATCGCCCCGTCCCATCCCCTGTCGGAAGACCCCCTGGTTGCAGGTAAATCGGGTTTCTGACAGGGGAGAGTGGTGGGGGGTGTTGTGTGTGTGTGTGTGTGTGTGTGCATGAATGTGTGAGTGTGTGCGTGAATGTGTGTGTTGTTTGTGTGTGTGCATGTGTGAGAATGCGTGTATGAATGGAAATGTGAATGCGTGTCTCCGTGTCAGTATGAATGTGTGTACGGATGCGTGTGTGAATGAATGGATGCATGCGTGTATGAATGCATGTATGCCTGTGTGAGTGAGTGTGTGAATGCATGGTGTGTGCCTGCGAGTGTGCGTGTATGAGGGGCATTGGAAGGAGGGAGCGTGGATGGAGGGGGGGTGGTGGGCGTCTGGGGAACGGAAGGGGGGTGGATGGGCCTCCAACCAGTGACAGGGAAGGAATTCCCTGTCACTGATAGGGACGACCGCCATGGTTTTCGTGGTGTTACGAACGCCACGAAAACCATGGCAGTAGGCAGGGTTAAAATGCCGCCGGCGGTACAGTAGCGGCCACTGGGTTGGAGATTGTTACCATGGCGGTCGGTGTGGTATATTGGCGGGTTGGCTTCAGCCAACTCGCCAATGTCATAATGTGGCGGTATGTACCACCAGCCTGTTGGGGGTACTACTGACACATTCACACCGACCACTGGGGTCATAATGACCCCCTGTTTCTTTTAAAAATTCATAACTTGACTTCTGTATGTTGGATTTTTTTCGTTTTGTTTAGATAAATATTGCCTATTTTTCTAAACCTGTGTTGTGTCATTTTGTAGTGTTTTTACTGAGTTACTGTGTGTGTTGGTACACATACTTTACACCTTGCTTCTAAAGTTAAGCCTGCCTGCTTGTGCCAAGCTACTAAGGGGTTGAGCGGGGTTAACTGAGGGTGATTCTCCTTTACCCCGACTAGAGTGAGGGTCCTTGCTTTGATGGGGGGTAACCTGACTGCCAACCAAAGACCCCATTTCTAACACTGCAACTTCAAATTCTACTGACAATCAGTAGACTGATAGTCCAGTAAAAATATTACCAGTGAGAGAAATTCCTGGAAGGAATTATGTTCATGTCCCTTGGAGTAGAAGTGATATTTTGTCATTTACAAATGACTACCCGAGATTGAGAGTAAAGCCAGTGGAATGGTGCCAGCAGACAGACATGTTTGTGAAATGTGAAAAATGTTTGTGGAAAGATTTAAATGCTCTTTTAGAAATAGTGGTCCCAGCTGATTTATGGATTGAATACAAAAGGAGTGTTCACTGGCTGACGCGAGAGCTTCCACGAGATCCGGGTACAGGTGCGCCGTCTCCTAAAGTGATGAAAAGCTATTACAAAGTAATAGAATTTTTTAAAATAAGAATTTCTCCCAAAGATATTGATTGGCAGAGAATTGATAGGGCAGCTCAAGAGCAAAGGAATCAATAGATGTATATTATGAAAGGCTTTTGAAGGCATTCAAGCGTTACAGTGGTACAGAGACAATTGAGCCTAAAGACATGATTAATCTTGTGTGCAGTGGTTTGTGCAGGGGTTGAGACCTAAAATTGGTAACATGCTTAAGAGTCATTTGATTTGCTGGCAAGTGAAACCGATTGATGAAGTATTGCAGTTTGCTAAATATTGCAGTGACGAAATTGACATGAACAGAAAAGATTGAGAGAAAAGGCAATGGTGATGCAGATTAGAGCAGCACAATCAGGGATGCAGGGAATAACATAACAACAGGGAAACATGCAAGTGATTCAGGGACAAGGAATGGCGAGAGGAAGAGGAGGTGGTGGTGTTGGAAATAGAAATCGTGTTGATCTGAATACTAATGTTAATCCAGGCGATGTGCAGGTAATGAAGAAGGTGTTACTTTGTCATGAGTGCAGCGGTCTTGCACACTGGAAGCAGGAATGTCCTTTGATGGTGTATGAAAGAGTTGTGCAGATGAATGAACATAATCTTTTTCTAAATTTGAGAGGACCGAGAAATCAGAAGCCTAATGTAAATGTCCAGAATATGAATAATCAAATGCAGATTTCGCAAATGCAAATTCCCCAACAGCAGGTGCCACTTTTTCAGGAATCACAACAACAAATGCAACAGCAGATGCAACTGATACCACAGCAGCAGCAAATGCAAACACCTCAAGCTCCAATGGCACAGCAGTGGGTAGTGGCTCCTGAGCAGAAGATGGGTCAAAAGTTAAGTCAAAATAGTCAACAATTGATTACACAATATCCCTTACATAGTAAGGATGAATTGAGTGATGAAATTATGAGTGAGTTTGTATGAAAAAGAATGTGTGCTAGCAGCTTCATTAGAGGTGCATCAGAGTGATCCCTCTATAAATTAAAGTTATGGGTAATAAAGATTAATTCTTCATTGACACAGGAGCTACATACTCTACTTTCAGAACTGCAGAAGTTCCCAATGTGCCTCTCTCTGGGAGAACAGTACAGATTGTAGGAGTAGCGAACCAACACCTGACAAATCCGATTACTGAATTGATTCCTGTTAAAATGGGTGCTTTTGAAGGCATGCATAAATTTGTAGTCTGTGACACAAGTCCAGAATGCCTGCTAGGAAGAGACTTATTGTGCAAATTAAGATGTTTGGTTACTTGCACGAATTATGGAATTGCTATTCAAACAAATAGTGATGATGAGGAATCATGCATATCAATTGGCTGTAATCTAATTAATGAAGAATTCCCATTGATTACTCTTTTTCCCCACATTCATAGTACAGAATCTATCAAGTAACCTGCAAGATACAGTCATTCTAAAAGTATGGGATGTTTCAGGACGAGATATTGGTCTAATTAAAGGAGTGGAACCTGTCAAAGTTACAGTTAAACCTAATGCAGGTCTCCCAAAAACTCCACAATATTACATGGCACCAGATGTAATTGAAGGTGTTACTCCTGTAATTGCAGATTTTGTTGAGCTACAGGTTTTGAAAGAAGTGCTGAGTAGTCCATGTAATTCACCTATTATAGGTGTGCGGAAACCTAATGGGAAATTTCACATAGTTCAGGATTGGAGGAAAATAAATGACATAGTGGTCAAATGTGGTCCGGGGTGCCTAATTCAGCAGTAACTTTGTTCCAAATTCCACGTTATGCACAATGGTTCACAGTAGTGGACTTGTCACAAGCATTTTTCTCAGTGCCTCTGCACGAGAATAGCCAATTTTTCTTTTGTTTTAAATTCTGCAACTGTGTGTATTCCTCGTGTAGAGTTCCAAAAGGATTTTCAGAATCCCCATCAGTTTTTAATCAGTTGTTGAAGATGAATTTGGAATCATTGGAAATGCCTTTCCAATCTTCATTGACCCAGTACATTGATGATTTGACGGTTGCTTCAAAGACACGAGAAGCATGCAGGCAAGATACTATTGCCTTACTAAATCATTTGGGTGAAAACAGACATAAAAGTGGTCATTATGACAATGGTGGTGACTGTTAAAGTGGAGGTAATACAGCCAACAGGCTGGCGGTAATTACCACCAAATTACGACCATGGCGGTGATAACTACCATAGACAGCCAATGTACCACACCAAACTCTAGGGTGTTAACACCACTGACCACAGCAGAAGCCATCAACAGCCAGACAGAAGCCAAGGTACTGCCCACCATATTATGACATAGCAAACCACCACGAATTCCGGGGCGGTACCAACGCCATCAAAAGCATTGCGGAAACATTGCAAAGTAAAGACTCACCATCAGAGAAACAGAGAAGACCAACCCCGCCACGGAACCGGAACTACAAAGCTTTCCGATGGTCTTCTTGGCCATGTTCCACCTGTTCCACCTGGAACACAAATGCCGATGAAGACAATGACGGTGAGTACAGCCGCCTAGCACACGAGGGAGGGAGGGAGGAAAAGGAGAGTGACACAGACAGACGCACAACACAAACCATTCACACACACCATACACACAACCAGCTGCAGAGTAAAAACCAATGTCACAGGACCCACATCATAATAATGCAAGGACTACATTTAGGTTTAACTGATATTGTAATTTGATGCCAACAGCCACCATATTGTCTATGTGAAAACAATAGGAGTAAATACCCAGAAAGGGCCAATGGACAATCCAAAGTACAAAAGGCCCACATGGCCACAGGGCACAGTCCAAGCCCCAACTTGTTTCCTGACAATTTTGACACTACACTGTGCAGGGGCATCCTGTTGGAAATGGGCAGGCACCTCAGGGGAAAAGGGGGCAGGGGAGCACCTCAGCTGAAGTGGAGAACTTGCCCATTTTTCTTTGCTGGGGAGTGCATGGTCACAGTCTCTGAGGTGGGGAACTTGCCCACTGGTTCTGGAGGTGGCTCCATGCCCATTTCTCTTGGCTGGGGAATGCAAGGTCACAGTCTCTGAGGTGGGGAACTTTTTCACTGGTTCTGGAGGGGGCTCCTTGTACAACAATCCCTGGAGGGTGGCCTACATGCCCTCTGCTGGAGGTGAGGGCTGCTGTGTCTCAGCTGGAGGTAGGGGCTGCTGTGTCTCTACTGGAGGTGAGGGCTGCTGTGTATCTGCTGGAGGTGAGGGCTGCTGTGTCTCAGCTGGAGGGGAGGGCTCCTTGCCTACTGCTGGTGGAGATGTTACCCTGACTGCCTCAGCTGGAGGTGAGGGCTCCTTGCCCACTGCTGGTGGAGGTATCACCGTGCCTACATCAGCTGGAAGTGAGTGCTCCTTGCTCAATGCTGGTGGAGGTGTTACCCTGCCTGCCTCAGCTGGAAGTGAGGGCTCCTGGCCCACTGCTGGTTGAGGGAGACCCTGCCTGCCTCTGCTGGAGTTGAGGGCTATTTGCCCACTGATGCTGGAGGTGTTATCCTGCCTGTCTCAGCTGGAGGTGAGGGCTCCTTGCCCACTGCTGGTGGAGGGGGCCTCTTGCCTCTCTTTGTTGGTGGAGTTGGAACCTTCCCATTTTTGGGTGGTGGAGTTGGATCCTCTCCTTTCTTGGGTGGCGGAGTGGGATCCTTCCCTTTTTTGGGTAGTGGAGTGGGAACCTTCCCTTTCTTGCCTCCACGACTAGGAGGTGCCTCCACTGTCCCTGTTTCATGTCCCTTGGGCTTCACCTCCCTTTCTGAGGTGGAGGTGTGCTCATAGCAGGAGTGGCAGTCATCACACTCTGGGGCCCCTTCGTGCCAGCAGCTGTTGATCTGATGGGAGCAGTGGCAGACTGTTTGGCTGAGGTATTGGGCTGGGTCATTGGGATTCTGCTCTTAAGGGCAGGACTGGGGAGTGGAAATGGAGGGAAGAGGCCAAGTTGGGCAAGGAAAAGCTTCTTAGGGATGGTGGAGCGGGATGAGGGAGGAGGGATGGGAGTGAAAGTTGAGGGATTGGTTGTTGGAGGTGTACGTCTGCTGGACTTGGGTGCCGGTGCATGGGCAGTGTGCTGATATGAGGTGGATAACTGTTGAAAGTCTGAGTGTGTGTGTTTGTGTCTCTTAGGAGGGGGGGCAGACAGGGTGGGAGAGGACACAGGGGATGCCTGGATGGATGTTGTGGAGGTGTCTGCAAGAGAGGTGTGCGTGCTGCTTGGTGTGGTGGTGGCTGTTGAATGCAGTGCATGCGCGTGTGAGTGCGGATGTGACTGTGAGGGAGGAGCAGGAAGGGGAGACAGGGGAGGCAGTGGATGTTGTTGTGTGTGCAACTGGCTGGTGTTTGTGTGAGTGCTTGTGGCCTGAAGTGTTCTGCCTGTGTTTGTCTGTGCCACTCGTGTGATGTTTTGTGTGCATGCTTGTCTGTATGTGTGCATGGGATAGGTTGGGGTTGAGGTGACTGGGATTGGGAAATGGTAGTTGGAGGGGGAACGGTAGGAACAGGGACACTGGCTACCATCAGAGAGGAGGCTAGAGCCTGAAACGATCTCTGTTGGGCTGCCAATACACCGGGGATGCCCTCCAGGACTGCATTGCATTGCCGGTCTGGAATGCCAGCCCCTGGATGGCATTCACAATGGTTGACTGCCCTACAGAGATGGATCTCAGGAGGTCAATAGCCTCCTCGCTGAGGTCAGCAGGGCTCAGTGGGGCAGGGCCTGAGGTGCCTGGGGTAAAGGAGATGCCAACTCTCCTGGGTGAGTGGGCAAGGGCCACTCTTGGGGGGCTACTCGGAGGGCGGTGCTGGTGGCTGTGCCTGTAGCTGGGGTGGTCCCAGAGGTGTCCGCTACCACCAGGGAGCTTCCATTAGAGGAGGAATCAGAGTCTGTGTTGTCTCCTCCTGTCTCCACTGTGGTGCTCCCCTCACCCTCCGTCCCACTGGTTCCCTTGGCGTCGGTGGACTCTGTCTCCTGAGTCATGTGGGATGCAGCTCCCTCTGTCGCCGGTGCCCCTTCTCCTCCACCAGATGATGCTAATGCACACATGGACAGGATGACAAAAGAAAAAAGGGGGGAGAAGGAGAAAGGGAGCACTGGGCCAATTACAGGACGAACACCACAGTTGGCATACACATTACCATCACACACAGGGATCAGGATTGAGCACTATGCACTGCACTGGCATTCAATTGGCTAGGTGCTACAGCAAGATGAGAGCAAACCACCACCAACTGCACCCCTCCTGGGACCCACTAAGCCCTGTCTGACATGGAATGCAACCTAGCTAGGTTAAAAGATTTTGCAGCACACCCATTTCCCTTGAGCTGGATCACGCTGCAATGTCTGATCTGGCATTAAGGGGCACCCACTGACTGAAACCCACCACCTGGATCCCATGCAACCTACCAATAATTGTTGTTGTTACGCTCACTGTACTTACCCCTTGTGGCTGCTGTGATGCCCTCAAGCACCCTTCTGTAAACCCCCAGGATCCGCACGTTCTAGACGATGGCACGCCACAAGGTACGAGACTCCTCCTGAGTCAATTTATTTAAATCGTTTTTAACTCATTTTTATAACATTTGCTGACTGATTGTGTTTTTTTACTGTTTATTGGTGCTATTCTACATGTTTTTTTGGCCATTCTATTTTCAACATTTTATATTTCGGGGGCATTTTTCTGACATTGTTTTCCAATTTTTTTACTTTAGGAGCTGCCGGCGCCCGTGTTCAGTGGTTTCCGGCAGCTTCCATTTCTTTTCTGCTCGCAAGGCCATCTCCGGCTGCCATTTTTGTTAGCGGTTCAGCCGCTAGATCTCTCAGCTCGGGCTTTCCCGAGATGGAGTATTTAAAGCCTTCTGTTCGCCGGCCATTTTAGGTACGCGACTCCTCCTGAGTCAATTTATTTAATTAGTTTTAAACTCATTTTTCTAACATTTGCTGACTGATTGTGGTTTTTTACTGTTTATTGGTGCTATTCTACATCTTTTTTTGGGCATTCAATTTTTAACATTTTATATTTCGGGGGCATTTTTCTGACATTGTTTTCCAATTTTTTTACTTTAGGAGCTGCCGGCGCCCGTGTTCAGTGGTTTCCGGCAGCTTCCATTTCTTTTCTGCTCGCAAGGCCATCTTCAGCCGCCATTTTTGTTAGCGGTTCAGCCGCTGGATCTTGCGGCTCGAGCTTTCCCCAGATGGGGTATTTAAAGCCTTCTGTTCGCCGGCCGCACAGCGGACGCGTGCAGCGGGCACACTGCAGGCACGCCAGAGGCAAGCCCGTCTGCGCCCTTCCGCGCCCAGGAGAGCCCAGAGATGCTGTTCCTTCTGACACTAACAGGTTGGTCTATTCTCCCTCACAATTACCTGCACTCAGAACCCCTATGGTCTACACTGTCCCTACGGACACTTTGGGGGTCATTCTGACCCTGGCGGCCACGCCGCCAGGGCCACCGACCACGGGAGCACCGCCAACAGGCTGGCGGTGCTCCCACGAGCATTCTGACCGCGGCGGTTCAGCCGCGGTCAGAAGCGGCAAGTCGGCGGGCTCCCGCCGACTTACCGCTGCTCGGGGGAATCCTTCATGGCGGCGGAGCGCGCTCCGCCGCCATGAGGATTCGGACCCCCCCTACCGCCATCCTGTTCATGGCGGGAAAGCCGCCATGAACAGGATGGCGGTAGGGGGGGTCGCGGGGCCCCAGGGGGCCCCTGCCGTGCCCATGCCAATGGCATGGGCATGGCAGGGGCCCCCGTAAGAGGGCCCCGCAAAGTATTTCAGTGTCTGCCTTGCAGACACTGAAATACGTGACGGGTGCCACTGCACCCGTCGCACCTTCCCACTCCGCCGGCTCGATTACGAGCCGGCATCCTCGTGGGAAGGGAGTTTTTCCCTGGGCTGGCGGGCGGTCTTTTGGAGACCGCCCGCCAGCCCAGGGAAAAACTCATAATACCCTCCGCGGTCTTCTGACCGCGGAGCGGTATAATGGGGGCGGAATTCTGGCGGGCGGCGAATCAGAATCACCCCCTTTATGTTTTTGTGACCCCTCACCATGCCCCAGTTGTTCTTGGAGACCCACTACTTCCCCACCTTCTAAAAATTCTTCTCATCAATTAACCATGCCCCAGTTGTTCTTGGAGACCCACTACTTCCCCACCTTCTGAAAATTCTTCTCATCAATTAGGCAGAATGTTTTTGCTCAACTGTCGCTCTTTACATATTTACACCCTTTTAGAAGATCTCCAACCTGATACTTTATTTCTTACTGAAACATGGTTGACGGAAAATTCGTCTGTCGATATTTGTAGAACTTTACCATGTACTTATTCAATAGTTCATGTAGACAGATCTCACACAAGAGGGGGTGGCATTGCTATTATACACAAGAAAACAATTCAATGTGTCACTTCGACACTTGTTATCCCGGGTTGCGAGAGCATGACTTTTTCTCTATATCTGTCGCCCACCTTCACCTTTTCTGGCATTCTTCTTTACCGGCCTCCGGGCTGTTGTGTTAGCTTCTTAGAAGCCTTATCCGAGGCTGTGGCCAGCCTCAGCTGTAAAACTCCCAATTTAACCATTGTCGGCGATTTTAATATTCATTTCGAGAATGCAGACTGTTTGTCTGCCAAATCCTTACTCGCTTTTCTGACTGCTTTAGACCTGAACCAATATTCGACTGGACCCACCCACCTTAAAGGCCACACTATTGACCTTATATTCAGTAATGCTCCTGATTTCGCTGGTTTTTACCCCTCTGCCCCTACTTTGGACAGATCATTACCTTTTGTTGTTTTCCCCCCCTATAAGCACTCTTTAGGTGCGCAACCCAGGACTAAAATATCGGGGCAAATCTGGTCAAAATTGGTGCCCAATGAATGGCATAATGCACATCGTGCCTCTTCTATGACCCACAATCACTCGACTTTGACTACTGCAGAGTTGTTTGATAAATGGATCTCTACCTCCCTGGACTCCGTTTTGCCCATTAAAACAAGATTAAAGAAAACCATTCACAAGACCAATCCTTGGTTTTCACCTTTCCTGTTAGAACTTAAAAAGAATTGTAAATAACTGGAAAGAATGTGGAGGAAGAACTATAGCCTTCCCTCCAAGGAGGCCTATAGGCAATCCATCAGATGCTACCATCAGAATATTAAAGCAACCCAGACTACTTACTATAGCACCAAAATAGAAGAATCATCTAACCCCCAAAAGGAATCTTTCAGATTTTTAAAGAACTTACCCTGGCTCCTCAAACCGACTCTCCTATAGAGGCATCTATTGAACATAGTAATCTGTTAGCTGCTCATTTCCAGGACAAAATCATTAAAATATAGTCTGCATTTCCTCCTTCTTCACCTCAAGACCCCCTGGACTGTCAATCCATTGATCCCTCTCTCTCGGGAATGGCATTAACTGTTTTCCAACCTCTTACAGACGCTATGGTAACCAACTTTCTTCTTAACAATAAATCTGGCTCTCCTCTTGACCCCGCTCCTCCTGCCATTTTGTCACTGGCTTTAGGCATTATTGTTCCGCCACTAACAAAAATTCTAAATCATTCTTTATCCTTGGGCTCTTTGCCTCAATCTTTTAAGCACGCCTTTATCAAACCCCTTTTGAAAAAACCCAAACTTGATCCCGTCTCTTTGGACAATTACAGACCCACTGCTCTTCTCCCTATTTTAGCAAAGGTCCTAGAAAAACATGTTATTCATCAATTGACCAGCTATCTTGAGAACCAAGAGCTCCTAGACCCCTCTCAAATGGGTTTTAGAGCCCAACACAGTACTGAGTCCGCTCTGTTAGCAGTCACTGAATCTGCCCGGCAACTTCTAGATCAAGGTGGTCATGCTGCCATTATCCTACTTGACCTCAGTGCAGCATTTGATACCGTGGACCATAACCTCCTTTGCTGCAGACTCTCTAAGATGGGGATAGGAGGTACTGTTCTTTCTTGGCTCTCTTCTTTCCTTACGGGAAGATCGTTTCAAGTTTTAGACCGCTCATTTTTGTTAGATATTTATCCTCTGACTTGTGGAGTTCCTCAGGGCTCTTCCTTAAGCCCGACTCTCTTTAATATTTATTTATCCCCCTTGGCCAAAGTTGTCACCCGCCACAACCTCTCAATGGTCACCTATGCTGCCGACACCCGGCTAGTAGTATCCCTCTCTAGTACCGGGCATTCCTCTTCTGCCAATCTCTCCCGCTGTTTGATGGACATTGCCAGTTGAATGACCCTATCTAAACTGAAATTTAATGATGGAAAATCAGAGGTAATGACTGTGGGTAATGGCTCTCCTTCTATCCCTTTGACTCTACACTCAGAGGCCTTCAGCAGCCTAAGGCACACATCTAAAGCCTTGGTTTTTGGCTTGAGCCCCATTTAACTATGGAGCTCCTGTCCAAAAAGGTTTCTTCTACCTGCTTTGGTCTTTTCAGATCTTTTAGGACATTTTTTAATCTTCTACCTCCCACGGCCAGAAGAATCCTCATTCAGGCTCTGATTCTCTCTCGTCTTGATTATAGCAACTCCCTATTTCTCAGTTCTCCAGACTATGTGGTAAAAAAGCTTCAAGTTGTACAGAATGCTGCAGACAGACTCCTCACTAATCTACCCAGACATCTTTCTGCGAAGCCAGCTCTTGTAGCACTTCACTGGTTGCACATAAAACAGCGTATCCAATTTAAAGCCTTATGTTTTGTCCACAAAGCCCTACATAACAAGGGTCCACTTTTTCTCAGACATCTCTTTTCTGTGCATGTCCCCGCCAGATTTTTGCGGTCTTCCACCTCCCGGCAAGTTCATATAGCCTGATCGAAGAGATCTTGGGGAGGCAACTCCTTCTCGGTTAAAGCTGCCCGGCTTTGGAACTCCCTCCCTTCAGCGCTTCGACATGAACCCATGGAACGTCAGTTTAGGAAGAATCTAAAAACGGTCCTTTTTGTAGCAAACCCTCTGTCCTAATTTTCTTTTCTCAGGAGTCCTTCACGTACCTTAGCGCTGGGATGCCCTAGGGTAGCTATGTGCTCTATAAAACCATAAAACTAAACTAAACAATCCCTTCTTCTGATGGGTGCTGACCTTCGGAGGTAATACAGACAGGAGGACACCATTGCACATACAATCGAGCCTGTCACACATATGGCCCACAAATCCCATTCCCATCTCCATTGGCACACACATCATCCAGCTCCCACCATGTACACTACCACCAGACATACCACCCCCGTAAATCATACGATGCTTGCACACACATCTCCATGCAACCTTGTTACATGCATTGTGCCCAAGGTGTACTCACCTGTTGGTCTGGAGGCCCATACAGCTGTCCATATTGGGGTAGGACTCCATCCACCAAGCACTCCAACTCCTCCGAAGTGAAGGCAGGGGCCCTTTTGCTGGTCACATGGGCCATGGCAGGATCCAGACACAGGTCACAGCAGCACACGCAGTGTAGGTGTTGTCCTGTGGAAAGTCAGGAATCAAGTGAGGTTATAGACAGAAAATGGCGGTAACGTCCGCAGCGGTGTACACCGTCACCACCGCTGGTGATCCCCATTGGCCACTGTACTCCAAAGAGTCCCATATTAGCCAATGGTGAATAGCACGGTGTTGCAAGACCGCCTTCCGCCATGACTCCCAACTCCTGCGGAGTTACCTCACTTCCACCTGTCCCTACGTACAGGACAGGCGGTCGCCATTTTATGATAATCATATAATCGAGAACTGCGTCATTACTATAAATTGCACATACACTGGCATTCCTATTGTCCCACCACATTAATGCTCTATGTACACTGAGGTGGTGGTTTCATTGTTGAAATTGTGACACTCTACTCACTCTTGTGTCCCTTAGATACCTACCACTGTAGATGAATAGGACGAGGAGACAAAACCCTGTGTACAGACCCCTTGTGGGCTTGGCTACACTGGAGGACAGGCACATATTACTCACCTATAGACTGGACAGGGCCACTATCACAGAGCTGTGTGCTCAATTGGAGCCCGATCTGATATCAGCTATCTGCCATCCCACTGGGATCCCCCCTCTTGTGCAAGTTCTATCAGTGCTCCATTTCCTGGCAAGTGGTTCTTTCCAAGTGACAGTGGGCTTGGCTGCAGGAATGTCACAGCCAATATTCTCAATAGTGCTGGCAAGGGTTTTGTCTGCTTTGGTCAAATATATGTGCAGCTACATTGCTTTCCCCTAGGTGGAAGATTTGGCCACTGTGAAGGCAGGATTCTATGCAATGGGACATATACCTAATATTATTGGGGCGATTGATGGAACACATTGTATTTGTCCCCCCCTGCCACAAGGAAAAGGTGTTCAGGAATCAGAAGAGTTTTCACTTTCTCAATGTCCAAATGGTGTGCCTGGCTGACCAGTACATCTCCCACGTACCTGCCAAATATCCTGGGTCGGTGCATGACGCCTTCATCCTGAGGAATAGCAGCATCCCAAATGTGATGGCACAACTATAGAGGCACAGGGTGTGGCTAATTGGTGAGCCCGAGTCCCCACGCAATGTATGTCAGTGTATGCCGTCAAGAGTTATCCCCATACCATTGTGTAAGGCTAATGTTTGTCCCTCAATACTTGCAGGTGACTCTGGCTACTCAAACCTATTGTGGCTCCTGACCCCTGTGAGGAATGCCATAACAGGGGCTGAGAATCGGTATAATGATGCACATGGGCGAACCAGAAGGATCATCAAACATACCTTTGGCCTCCTGAAGGCCAGGTTCAGATTCCTCCATCTGACAGGTGGATCCCTGTGCTCTACCGAGAAGGTCTGCCAGATAGTAGTAGCATGCTGCATGTTGCACAACCTGGCCCTCAGACGACATGTGCCTTATCTGCAGGAGAAGGAGATTGGAAATGCCCCTATAGTAGCAGTGGACCCTGAGGATGAGGAGGCAGAGGATGAGGATGTGGACAAAAGAACATCAGTTATATGTCAATACTTGCAATGACACACAGGTGAGACATTGGAACTGACCATTCCTCTGACTATTGATGTTTTCTGTGTGGCTGTAGCAGGATGGCATTCACTTCCTATGCATCTCAATTTACTGTCACCTATGCGTTCTCATTTTGCGGATGTTGGTGTTATAACAACTGTGTACTGATGTGATGACTACAGACAGCTACAGGTCATTATTTGAATGCTATCACAGTGTTCAGATCATTTGCACAAGATGTGACTGTTTCCATAATTGCACATTTTCATCACATAAAACACTATCACTCAAGATGTGTTCAAGGGTGTTTATTTTAGTGCAAATTATAGACGGGAAAGTGCAATGGAATCGGGTGATGGTAGAAGTAAGTCCAGGGTATTGTTACAGTCTGTTTGTAGCACAGGTCCAGCGTCCAAGAAGCCATAGGAAGGGGAGCAAAGGCAGTTCAGAGTGGACAAAGTGACAGGGTGGGACACAAAGGGGATGTTCAGAAGGGTCTCATTTCCTGGCCGTGGTCTAGGTCTTGGCAAGTGTCTCTGGCTTCTGTCTGGGTCGCAAGGAACATTTGCAGGGTGGTTCACCTTCTGAAGGGGGAGGGGTGCTGGTGGCCTGTGGGTCCTGTGGCAGGGCTTCCTGTCCACTAGCTGCAGCAGATGTGGAGGGCTGGTCATTAGACTGGCTAGAGTTAGGGGCCCGCTGGTGTGCTGTCCATTCCCTTATGATGTTGGCCTTTCCAGCCAGCACCCTGCTATGGAGACCATGGTGGTGTTGAGGGTCTGCAAATTTTCTCTGATCTCCTGATGGTGTACCTCCTGCAGCCGCTTGTACTCCTGCATGTTGGTAAGGATCAGGCCCACCTTGTCCTGGGATTGTTGGTAAGCCCCCAGGACATTAGTGAGTGCCTCCTGGAGAGTCAGTTCCCTGGGCCTGTCCTCCCCCTGGTGCACAGCTGTCCTCCCAGTGTCCCTGTCCCCCTGTGTCTGTGTCCCCTGAATGGTGTGCCCACTGCCACTCACCCCAGGACCCTGATTGTCTTGGGCATGAGGTGTGGACTGGGGTCCCTGTACAGGTGGGCACACTGCTGATTGACGTGTCCTGGAGACAGAGTTGTGGGGACATTGGCTGGGTGCTGTGGTTTTGGATACTGAAGGGCGAGGCTCTGTGGTGGACTGGGAATGGGCTGGGGTTGCCGACTGACTAGTGGTCCCTGATGGGCCAGGAAATTCATCCAGATCCTGAAGTCCAGAGTTACTGTCATCACTGGGAGCATCTTCTGTTAGGGGACTGGATAGTCGTGGCACCTCCTCGCCGCTGGGATTGGCTGGGGCACCTGTGGGGATGTAAGTGATGTATTATGCTTCATGTCTGTGACATATTGTACATCCCTAACTTCCCCTCTATCGCTTATGTTGCCCTGCCACCTTTTTTTGTGTATGGTGATGTATTGTGTGATTGTTAGTACTCCATGCTGTGCATGCTTTGGCAATGGGTGTACATGCAGGGCTGGGAGGGCTGTCCATGCATTGGTATGGCATGCAGGGCTTGGCACTGAGGCTGGTCACATGTGTAGGTATACTTTGTGGGATGGAGTGGAGTGATGGGAGTCAGGGAGAGGGGGTGAGATGGCATGCAGGTACGGGGGGTGATAAGTAGTAAATATTGACTCACCAGTGTCCAGTCCTCCGGCTACTCCAGTGAGTCCCTCAGGATGCAGAATTGCCAAGACTTGCTCCTCCCATGCTGTCAGCTGTGGGGAGGAGGTGGGGGTCCACCGCCAGTACTCTGGATGGGGAGCTGGTGCCTTGCTGCCACAGAACGTACCTTCCCCGTAGGTCATTCCACCTCTTCCTGATGTTGTCCCTTGTTCTTGGATGCTATCCCATGGCATTCACCCTGTTCACGATCCTCCGCCATAGCTCCATCTTCCTGGCAATGGATATCTGCTGTACCTGTGCTCTAAACAGCTGTGGCTGTACCCTGACTATTTCCTCCACCGTGACCTACAACTCCTCATCAGTGAAACGGGGGTGCCTTAGTGCGGACACGGATGTTGTGTGCTGTGTGTGTTATGCAGAAGGTGTTGACTGGTTGCATGAAGGATGGATGGGTGGTTGTGGTGTGTGTAGTTGTCTCTGTGAAATTCATGTCTGTCTCAAGGCAATTTTTGGTGTTTCTAAAGGGTTGAGGGTAATATGAGTGTGTGTTTTATAGTGCTGTGGGTGGGTTGGTGTAGTGTGTGTATTATTTGCAGGTGTTTTGTTTTTGGTATTGGCCAATGTTGTGTTGTTTTGTATTTGGGTTGCTATTCAGACCACGTTGGTGTGTACCGCCAATGGTTTACCGCTGTTGAATGTACACTATGGTGATTCGTGGGTCATAATCTCATGGACGTTGTTTTGTTGGCGTAACGGTATGGGTGGTAGTACCGACACTTTAACACTGGCCTTTAGTCTGGCGGATATGTGTTTGTGGCAGTATTCTGGCAGTGTGGTGTGTGAGTGTCATAATATGGTGAACAGATGTTCGCCTCCGCAACGGTACGTTGGTGGCCGTCACCACGGCGATAAGTGGTATTTACCTCCATTGTCATAATGAGGGCCAAAGTGGCTCTAGCGAAATTACAGTACTCTCAGAAAGAAGTGAAGTATTTGGGACATCAAATAGAGAAAGGTGCAAGGAAAGCATTCAGAGGAAGGGTTACAGCTATATTGCAAATGAACCCTCCTGTTACTCAAAGAGGTGTCAGGATGTTTTTGGGAATAGGGAGTTACTGTCGCCAATGGATTCCCAATTTTTCTGTTATTTCCAAGGCTTTGCAAAGATTGACCCACAAAGATATTACTGATCCAGTACTCCTTGATGAAGCTTGTATGAAAACTTTTACTGAGCTGAGAGGGAGTCTGTGCAGAGCACCAGCTCTAGGATTGCCTGACTACACTAAACCATTTTCACTGTTTTGTCATGAACGTGATTGTTGTGCTCTTTCTGTCGCGACACAGGTACATGGTGGCATAAATCGACATGTAGCATATTTTTTAGCTACATTTGATCCAGTTGCCGCTGCTTTACCAGGTGGTTTAAAGCAAGTGGCTGAGGTTGGTGTTAGTCTTGCCCAAAGTGAAAGCATTGTGATAGGATATCCTTTAACTGTTCTGGTCCCTCATTCAGTCAAAGTCTTGCTTACCAGGACCAAAACTCAATATCTGATAAATACTCGGTTGACTTAATATGAGTTATTGATTTTGGGATCCCCACATATAACCTTAAAAGGGTACGGAGTACTTAATCCTGCAGCTTTGCTACCCATAGCCACTGCTAAATTTGAAAATGTGAATGAAGTGGAACTGTGATCCAAACCCAGACCTGATATTCAAGACACTGCATTAGAGAAAAATGACCAAATAATGTTTGTTGATGGTTCCTGTTTAAGAGATAATGTGGGAACATTGAGGGCTGGTTATGCTGTGTGAACTATTTCTGGTGTACTCAAAGCTTCATGGCTTCAAGGAGTATTTTCTGCATAAGTGACTGAATTGGTTGCTCTTACTAAAGCATGCTCTATTTCATCACAGCTCAAAATTAAAATTTTTACAGACACCCAATATGGACTTGGTGTTGTACACGACTTCGGGAGTTGTGATCCATGAGTGGTTTTATGACCTCTTCTGGCACACCTATCAGAAATGGTGACCGGATTCATGAATTACTAGAAGCTTTTCAAATGCCTGAGAAAGTCGAAGTTGTGAAGTGTACTATGCATCGCAAGGCAAATGATTTTATTACTATGGGAAATGCCTATGCTGATGAAGTTGCTAGATATTGTGCACTTAATTGTGCCACTTTTAAGGAAGAGTAGAAAAATGTATCAGGTACTGATGAGACAAGTCAAAGTTTTCTGTTGACAGTGGTTGACACTTAAAAGTTTGCAAGATGAGGTTCCAAAAGATGAAAAAAGAAGCTGGATAAAATTGGGTTGAAATTGATGAAATTTGGGTTTCAAGTGAAGGGCAGGTAGTCTTGCCAACCTGCCTACTGACACAAATGGCAAGACACTATCATGGTCAAACTCACATTGCAGAGATCCAATGATTCGAATGTTTAAGCAATCCTGGTTCCAGCCAAAATTTAGACATGTTGCAGAAGCAATTTGTCACAGATGCATAACATGTTAGCAAATGAACACAGGAAATAGAACTGTTGTCAGTTCGAGTCACATTGGAAGATCAGGTGGTCCATTTTACTGAATGCAGATGGATTTCATTGCGATGCCTGTGTGTTGTGCTTTGAGGTACGTGTAGGTGATTGTCTATATATTTAGTAATGGATTGAAGCCTACCCTACACATAGAAATGATAGTCTCACAGTAACAAAGCTGTTACTTAGGGAGCTGATCCTAAGATTCAGGTTCCCGGCCTCTTTAGAATCAGAAAGAAGAAGTCGCTTCAATAATGAGGTGATAAAAATAATATGTTCAGCCTTAAACATTGAGAAGAAGCTGCACTGTAGTTACCGACCTGAAGATACTGGATTAGTGGAACAAATTAATGGTACTCTGAAAGCTCGTTTAGCAAAAATGTGTGCATCCACAAATCTAAAATGGTCTGATGCTTTACCTTTGGTTCTGATGCGCATGTGAAGTACACCCGACAGAAAGACAGAAAGACTGGTTTCTCGCCTCATGAAATACTAATGGGCAGAGCTATGAGATTGCCAACAGTTCCTACAAATGGGCTTGTCAGCACAACAGATGACCTGGCGTTGGAATTCTGCAAGGGTCTGATGTGGTTCTATCTTTGTCTCACCAGGTGGAAGCAACAGCCATGTCCACATCCAAAGAACAGTGTCACAGTCTACGGGCTGATGATTGGGTGGTGATCAAGAAGCATGTGCGGAAGTCTTGATTGGAGCCTAAGTGGAAAGGTCCTTTCCAGGTCATACTGGTGACCACGACTGCTGTGAGGTGTGCTGGAGTTCCAAACTGGATTTAAGCAAGCCATACTCATAAAGTGCCATATCCTTTGGATGATAAAGATCCAATATTCCTGAAATCACCAGCAGTAACTGTACAGTCTCAAGAAGAACAAGTGACAGAAACAAAGCAAGAGACTGCAGAAGTAAAGACAGTGCAAACTGGTGAAGATCCAGATCAAGGTACTCCTCTGACAGCTGAACTTGAGGACATTCCTGATACTCCTCTATCAGCAGAAACAGAAGTGGATGTAGCAGGATAGTCAAGTTTGAGCCAGAGGACTCTCCCAGAAGCAGACAATTGGGAAAAAGGGATAAACCATATATTGTTTCCTGAAGCAGCCAAAAGTGGAGTTGAGTTCAATCAAAGTCATTCAGATTTGACGTCTCCTGAAGTGGCTAGTGGTGCGGGTGAAACAAGTCAAAGTCAAAGAAGAACTTGTCAGATCCCTTCTAGACCAAGAAGAATCGTACATCCAGTTGTACCATCACTGTCTAGAAAAACTGTGAAAGGAAATAAATGGCCTTCTTCATCTGCAGCTGAAAAAGTTTCTGATGTGTTGTCGAGCATAACTGAGAAAGCAGAAACAGCTGAAGAAACAGATCCGAGTGAAGAAGAAACAAGTGCAAGTCAAAAATCAAAAAGGAAAGGAGTTGCAAGTCGGTCCTTAATTGGGCCGTACCTTGCTGCTGATGAGTGGGAACACAAGATATGTCCTTTTGTTTTGACCATGAGAATCCAATTCAGCCTTTTGGAACTTGAAATTACACCTGAACTGGGTTTTGAAGTTACATTGTCAAATGGCCAAGAGAGACATTATACACTTGAAGTGATAATCAGTGAACAGCAAATTGTGATCTATTAAACAGACATTCAAAACTGATTTTGACAAAGCAGCTAAACCGATTTTTTGACGAGTTCTTGAGAGCCTGAAAGTTGCTATATATAATCACAATGAAAGCTGAAGATTATTTTTCATTTTTGTTGTGGCTGCGTAGTTTAATCTGTATTTTTCTTTCTTATACTTTTTTATTCTTTACAGGCCATGAATATGAATCACAATAGGAACAATGGGTGCAAGTATGTGTGTGCTGGATTGGCAGTTGTATGTGTGTTGTTAAGTGTGTTGTTGATTATAAGCATGCGTATCTCTGATAAAGATTAAACTACTTATACACATTTTCCAATAGAAGAAATTACTACACTTTCTGAGTTAGATAGGTTTTCATAAAGATGAGAATTATTTACACTTAGACAACTCACAAGAAGATCTTTCTTCTAATGTTTACTATTGTTTGCTGTATGAATATGTTGAGACTATGGATGTGAGAAGGAATTAGATATCATGGTTTACCATCAATTTATGGGATTAGTTGTAGTCTTTTATTAACAAGGGTTTATAATCAAAAATACATACAGTATTGATATTCAAATTTTGACCTAGTCTTTTCTTTTGTTCCAGTTAACCAACACTTGAGTAGCATTGCTAAAGCTAGAAACAGACATTGTAGGAGGTTTTTTGAGCCTGCGCTGACATTTGGTACAGTTTATGCTCACAAGAATAATTTGACATGTCTACTTTCTCCAGTTAAGAAATGTTTCTTGAATCAGGCTGATAATAGAAGAAAAGCAATGAAAGAGAAAATAGAAAAAGGGCTTAGTAAAATGCATCTATAAGAATGATCATGCATATAGAGTAAGTATCACGCAAGGAAAGCTTGCTTTAGATTACCAACACATAGGAAAGATTTCTATTTACAGGCCTCAATCCAGAACTGATACTAAGTTTGTGGGAACAAGTGAATGCAGACATGTATTTCTATTTAGGAATATATGGGATTTCATGCTAAATGGACAAGATCTAGCAATTCCAGGTGTGTATTATATTTGTGGTAAGAATGCCTATTATCGTCTCTCTAAGGGATGCTACGGGACTTGTTATCTGGGAGTGGTTTTCCCTAAAATATATCAGATTGACAATATAAATGATACTCATGACAAATCAAGAACAAAATAAAAATGGGCAAGCTATTCAGAAATAATTGGAGATATATTATGAGCAATTATTCCTTCTGTAGGAGTTGTTCTGAATGACATGAAAATTAGGAAATTGTCAACCATTGTAGACAGAATGTTAACAGATTTTTCCGGAGCAATACTTCTCATGTATAGAAAAACGGTTGCGTCCGTTCGATGGTTCTTCAGGACTGTCTCACATAAAACATCCTTTTAGCAAAAGAGGGCCGAGTCTGTCAGATGCTTAAGGTGCAACATTGTTGCACTTTGATCCCAGACAATAATTAATTCTGACTCAAAGGACCTGAAACAACCAAGGGTATGGGAAAATATAGGCAAAAGTTTTACAAAAATTGGAAATTGGTTAGGAAATCTTGGTCAAGGTTTTGTGAGAACAATACTGAAACCATTATTTATAGTGGCTGTGTGTTTCATTTGTGTAATCAGACTTTACAAACTGTACAGATTCATACAATTAGAAATTATGAAAACCAAGCAGAGGAGGGAAGAAATAGAAATGCAAAAGATGAGAAGCAAATACTTTAGTGATCTGAGCAATTTTGAAGAAAAGAGAAAATACAAATTCAGGTATACTAAACAAACTAAAGGGCTGATTACGAGTTTGGCAGTCCTGTGACCACCATGGTGGTGGTGGTGATCCGACCACCAACAGTCTGGCGGAGCGAACCACCATATTATGAGTTTGACTGTGTAGCAAACAGAGAACCGCAAGCAGTCCGCCGTTACCGTCAGGGAGCACAAACCGCTGCAGTCTCTTGGAGGCACAAACAGGCCGGCAATATCACACATGTATGCACTGACACACAACACTAGATCAGGGACGCCGAAGGCCACATAACATATACACACACACACACACACAGAAAGAACAACACAACCATTGCACATATACAGACACATCCCACACACATACACACAAACCTGGCCAGGGACTGGCCACACATACAACACACAACACCCATATCAGGGGGAAAGTCATACACCATACATGCCCACATCACACAACACCAAATAAAAACACATACCACAACAAACACAATACAAGCCATGACACCAACATTTCCACTACATACACATAACCATGACACAACACACACACTACCCTTGGGAGACAACAGCACTGCACACAAGCTCACTGACTGCAAAAAACATTATATGTAGCAGCATACAGCACAAAGACACACAACTACACGCACACAAACAATGTCAGCCAGGAGCAATAGAAACCTAGTGAAGGAAATGCCGGACAAAGGTGTAACAAAAACATCAACAACAGGTTGGGTTTATTCTAAAAACATCAATAAGGAATAAACAAGTCCAAGGCCATAGGCCAGTAGAGTTCACCCAGGGCCAAAAGGCACAATCCAGGCATCCATGTCTTGGCTCCTGACTGCCAAAGAACCTCCACAGTCCAGTTAGGGCCATCAAGGGGGCAGGTACCTCAGGGATTATGGGGGGCAATGGAGAGTGGCTTGGGGGAGGAGAGCTTAGGTTTGGGAGCGGGGGGTCTTGCGTTTGGGCTTGGAGAGGGGACTTTTTCAGAGGGGCAGACTTCTTTTTGGCAGGGGAGGGGCATGGGTGCTTGCGGGGGGTAGGGGAAGACTTGGAGGTGGAAGGGATGGCCTTGGGAAGGGAAACGGAATGTCTGGGGGATGGTAAGGAGGGAGAACAGGGGTGAGGTCAAGGTCACAGAGGAACAATTAGTTACACACACTGGGATGGTCATCAGAAGGGGGTGGGATTTGGAGGTTGAAGGAGTGGTTCTATGACGTGTAGTTGTGAATGTTTTGGGTGCATGTTTGTAGGAGGTGTGTGTGGTGGTGTCTGTTGGGTGGGTGAATGAGGGTGTTTATGTTTTTGGGGTTGAAGGGGGGAGGTGCTGGGGGGTGCTGTTGTCTGTTGGGGTGGTAACTGCAGGTATGGTGGATGTGCTGCATGTAGGTGTCTCTGTAGCGGGGTGTCTGCAGGTATGATAGGTGTGGTGGCTGGATTAGTGAATGTTGTGGTGCAGTGTCTGCAGGTGTGCCAGATGTCATGTATGTGATGCTGGGAGGGGTGTCACAGGAAGTCGTGACAGATGATGTGTCTGCAGTTGGACGTTGTTTGTGTACGTGCCGGTGGTGTGTCTTGTGGTATTTGTTGCGCTACCCTTGTCTGTTGAGGTGGATGCATGTGAGTCTCTCTGTGTGCTTTGGTTGGGTCAGGGAAGGGGGGATTTGGACTGGGAAGAGGAAGGTGGACAGAAGACAAGGGGTGACTGGCTGCCATCAGTGTGGAGGCCTGAGGCTGGAATGATCTCTGTAGGCCAGAGATTGCACCATGAATGCCCTCCCAGAACTCTTATTCTGTTGGATCTGGCTTTCCAGTCCCTGGATGGCATTCACGATGGCCGTCTCACCCACGGAGATAGACTGCAGGAGGTCAATAGCCTCCTCAGTGAGGGCAGCAGGGCTAACAGGGGGTGGGGCAGAGGTACCTGCGGTAAAGGGACACCCACCCTTTTGGGTGAGCGGGCACAGCCAACTGGGTGGGGAGCAACAGGGAGAGCAGTGATAGAATGTGGGGTGGTGGACAAAAATGGTACAGGTGTGGTCCCCAATGGGTCTGCCACCACTAGGGAGTGGCCACTGGAGGAAGAATCCATGGATGACGATGTTGATCCTGTCTCCCGTGTGGCACTCCCTTTGCCCTCCAGGCCACTCGCTGTCAATGGTCTCGTGACCTGAGGCCCCGTGGCCAAATGCATCCCCACTTGGCTTGGCCCCGTCTCCTTTCCCTGCCGGGGATGATGCTGCCAAAAGAAATAAAAGTAAGGTCATGACATCTACATGATGACAGTGCAATTACAAATTAGAGAGGCAATAAATACCTTCATGTTTGCTGCCCCACCCCCGCAGGAAGTGACAGCAAAGTGCCACCATCATGTGCCAATACTAAACTATGCATGCCATCTGGATTCACAAAGGTAACACATGAGCAAATCTTGGTCTCAGATAACTACAACAGCATGGATGAAGTCTAGCTAGCACACTAACTATAACACAATGAGGTGACCACTCCACATCAAACAAGTGTTAAATGCAGCACACCAAATGGAACCAGCAGCCAAAACATGGATTGCTTTTTAAGATACCCTAACAATTACACTGACACCAGCCTATAGACACATCTAAATTGCACTGATATGATGTCTCAACAACAACTGATGGTGTTAAGGAAAGGCAAACAACAATGCTAAAATCATGCCAATGCCTGGATTAGGTGGCATGCAAACACCGATTTCACTAGGGACACAACACAACAATGTACAGCTCCATAAGTCACACCTTATCAAAATGAGTCAAGGCTGGTAGTTACAAGGCTTACTCAGATGTGCCACACAGTGAGACATGACATTTCATGCAATGCATCATACTGCCAGGGTTTGATAGCTACATCAGACTTGGAGATGTCCCTCTCTTGAGCATCTCCTTTGATTTTTGCAGTCAGTGAAACAACAGCAGTTTGAATTGACTTTTGTGTCTCATGTGTGCCTTTGCCTGCCTAAACTCATTGTATGTGACTTTTTCCTTCCAGGTCTCATCAACATGCCATCCTCAAATGGACATTTCAGAATGGTGTCATTGTCTGATGGAAGTGGGTCATCTGACAGGTGAATGGGACATGAAATGGATCCAGGTACTGGATGTTACAAAATTGGTTTGTGTGGGCACCATGCCCAGGCTGCTTGGATAGCGTGAGGGGTTATCTGAACTACAGAATGGACCTGTTTCACCTGGAATGTTGGTCCAATGGTCTCATGTGTGTGGTTAGGTGCCCTTGTAACATGTCATAGTGGCCAATCCATACATTCTTCCTTCACATTGTGTTGACAATTTTCCTATATGCCCTATATGTAGCTGCTGATGTTTTTCCTCATTGCAGGCCACAGTGTCTGTATCGCAACACTTGCATAGGTGTGTAACATGGCAGTAGATGTCTATCCATTATAATAGGATGGGCCTCAGACTAGGGACCGTTGTACTGTCCTCTGTCTGTGTTATGGGGTATGTCAAGTTGGATAGACATGGTTTTGGTATTGGATAAGGGTCAAGCTGGAGACAATATCCACCTATATGTTTTCCTATCCTACGGCCCAGGGTCTGACATAGCCCTTTTTTCTATGGTTAGGTGGATAGTACTGTTGGATATCTTTACAAGAGCGTCAATGTTTAGTCATTCTTGGCTATGACAGTTCAGAGAGTTTTGCCGCCTATGGGCTCTACAGTGGAAATAAATATTTTGGTGTGACTGACCACTGGTGTTATTGTGTTGCTAGTTATCCTCAGCCTGACACAGCCTGTGACATATCCTTCCCTACATAGACATTCTTATATGTACCTCAATTGCTTCACATGATTTTCACATTCTATATCGCAATATATCCTAACACTATTAGGCATACTTTGAGTGCTAGTTGAGTTTATTTACATGTGGTTTGAACTCAAAGGTGTACATTAAGGAAATAAAAGGAAAAACTAGTGAAGGGATCAGTGATGGTGGATGTCATCTTCAGAGTAGCTGCCAAAAGATTTGAGGTCCAAGGTCCAGTGTCCTACTATCCTGGAAAATGGTACGTGGTTGTAGAACAGTCAACAGAGTGAATCTGTGGCACACAAAGGAGTTTCATCTGAAAGAGGTCACTTCCTGGCAGTGATTAAGGTCTTGGCATCTACACCTGCTAGATGTTTGGGTAGACATTCCCGGTTGCAGGGGGCATTATTCAGCTGCAGGGGCACGGGTGTCTGAGGCAGGTCCTTCCCTAGGCAGAGCCTCCCTTCCACTTGCTGACACAGATGTTGAAGGGGCTGGTGTTAGGAGGCCTGTGGAAGGGCTGTTTTATTGTCTGTTATCCCTGCTCAGGGTGGTGTTGATATCCCTCAGCACCCCTGTTAGAGAAGCCAAGGTGACATTGTGAGCCTCCCACTGTTTCAAGATTTCATGGTGTTAACCCCTTTGCAGCTGCTTGACCTCCCTGAGTTCGGTGAGTACCTGGCCCATCATGCCTTGGGACTGTTGATAGGCTCCCAAGACTTGGGTGATGGTGTCCTGGCCAGATGCATTCCCAGAAGCCTCATGCTGCTGGCCCACACCATCCCTCCCACTGACCCAACCCCCATGTGCCTGTGCCCTTGGCACAGTTTGGCCCCTACCACTTCCCAGGTCCTTCATTGTCTGAGGTGTCTAGATGGGACTCTGGTCCCTGGAGGAGTGGCACAAAATGTTGGAATCTGTCCTTGGGACACAGGTTTGGGGGCGAGTTGTTGCCTGAGATGTTATCACAACTGTGCTCGGAGGGGTTGATGTAGTCAGGGTGAGGCTGACCGGTGTATTCTGACCAAGTTCCCATGATGGACCGGCACTGTCCTCAACATCCACATGTCCAGGAGGTGAATCCTAACTGAGGGCTTCATCCATGGGGGCAGTTGCAGTCTCTAAAGGGATCTCCATATTCTCAGTGGCGGATAGACCTGTTGAAGTGAGAGACAGTATGTTACAGGCTCTATTGTGACATGTACCTCCATAGTTTACAGTGACATCTGCTTAAGTCCTAGTACACTTTGGCTCTGCATTTTTCCCTTCATGTGAGAGGCACACCTGCTATCAACTGTATGGACCTGGGTAGTGAGCAATTCTATTTCAAGTCACCTTGCTACAGATTGTGTGAGTATCTTGGTACTTGGAAGACTGTTCATGGACTCCTAACATTCCAGCAGTGCAGTAAAAACAATGGCAGGGCATGATGTGGCTATGATACTCTTTGGACCTAGTAGACTGTCACGCATTCAAACCCAGAACCATGTAGTTGTCAACAACTGATCAGTGCACTGTGAATTTGTGTACCCCACATGCATTTAGATGAGGCATATTGGTACCTTTGTTTGTCTTTTTTTGATTTTGCACACAGGTTGGGCTGTCCTTCTTGTCCACACTATTTACATCTTGCCTTAGTAGCTCAAGATGAATCTAGATGATTGTGCACATCACAAAGTGTAGCATGGTCTGTTTCTTGCTTCCTCCCAGGTATGTAAACTGCATTGGTGAATTAAAAGACAGCAGCACAATGTCAGGGGTACAGTGTTCTGGTTATTGTAGTCAGAGGGACTGTCCATCCTGGGATTTCCATTAATGTTACACCAAGTGCTACAAACAGCATACAAATTTCATCCCCTCAGGTGAGTAGGTTTTCATTGTGAGTTCATGTGGGAGGATGTTGGAACAGATGCACAGTGGGAAGCTGTATTGCATTGAGTAGACAGTGTCTGCTGGCCTTAGCACTGTTGTCTTTCCCTATCCTCCTGTCAGAGTCACCAGATCCTCGGGGTCTGCGCACGTTCCCAACACATCCACCACTGAACAGCTCCAAGACTCTGATAGATAAATCACAGAGGCTAAGAGAGTTCAAGAGGGGAAGAGGGGATTAGGAAGGGAAACAGCTGGGAAGGAGACCTGTAGTAAGAAAAAGGTTAGAACACACAATATGAAAATTATATCTCCTGAAATCAATACTAGACTATGATTCTAAGCATAGTCATTCTGAAAACATGAACAATCTAAGAATTAAGTTTAAAATGACTAAGTTTCAAGATGGCCGGATACCTGTAAGGGAATCAAGATGGATTAAATGAAAACTTTCTTATTCAAGTACTTTTCTTTACATGAGAATCAGAAAAACGTTCTGACTAAATTTTAAAACAGTTAAAAAAAATCCTTTTTTGAGAATGCATACTAGGACCATACAATATTGCATCTAGAGACTCTGATCGTCTGTGTACTCTTAAAATGTTTCAACACAAATTGCGCATATTGTAGATTTATATATATATAACCATAAACACCATAAAAGGATTGTGCACCATGAATAACACAATATGGATTCAGGAAAAACAAATCACATAACTTGTCAACTCGAATATTACATGATAAATATCTTAGAATAGTGGCATACAATAAACAACATGAATTAAACTCGAGGAGAGAATCGTGCGTCTTGCCGATTCGTAAACCACGAAGTAAATGCCAAGAAACAGCTCACAATGAATAACAATATCAAAGTACAATGAAACGAATCGCGCGTCTTTTGCCGATTCTTAAGCCACCATGTAAATGTCAAAAAATGGTAGCGCGCAATGAACAACAAAGTTAAAACACCATAAAGCGAATTGCGCGTCTTGACGATTCTTGAGCCACCATGTAAATGTCAAGAAATGGTAGCGCGCAATGAACAACAAAGTTAAAACACCATAAAACGAATTGCGCATCTTGCCGATACTTAAGCCACCATGTAAATGTCAAGAAATGGTAGCGCGCAATAATTAACAAGATTAAATTATCATGAAACGAATCGCGTGTCTTGCCAATTCACAAGTCACCCTGCAAATGTCACAAACACTCAAGCGCATATTTCACACGCGCAAAGTACTCTGTCAAATCATAAAAGAATTAGGCCCAAGAACATGACAGTTGTCGATAACGGCATCGGGAGGCCAGCCCAACCACCGTCTTACCGCCCAGAACAAGGATCTCCAAATGAAGAATGAAAGTCAGATGTCTGGAAGATCAAATAGGCCACCGGGACAGGAGCTCAGGAAGTAGCTGCTGCTCTGCACCGGGACCTCTGAATAGTGAGCACTTGGAGCTGGGCTGGCTCCTTTTTATAGAGTCTTGGCCCAGCCCACAACCACACCCAGGCATGTTGCAGGGAAAGTCTCTAGAAGGCCCTGAAAAGGGACCACACCCTAACACACTCTGAAAGCCTGCAGCAATACATTGCAAATGAACAGCATTTGTAAGCACATTAAAAATAAGTCTTCAGGATTGAACTCTGCAATGCAAAAGGTTAAACAACAACATATCAGCACAATGCATAAATTACGTTGTTTTGAGAGTGCTGGGTTTTTTCATTGTAGTCGCCAATAGAGCTGCGCACTGCCCTGGTGTTGACACCTCCCCACACACTATGCATTTGATTTCCTCTGAGGTGAGTAGAGTTGAATGGCTGATTTGAAGGAGAATGGTCATAGTAGGAAAGGACACAGTTGTGGCTGTGTGGAGTGATATTACCAGTGCGTGCTGGCCTTAGCATCACTTTCTTTGCCTGTCCTAACCACACACTATGCATTTAAATGCCCATCAGATTGGTACATTCCAATGTGGAGTTGTCAAAGGGGTTAATATTTTGGTAGGATACACTGATCTGGTATTAGTGATAGTGAAACTGTGCCTTCTGGGACTTGTAGTGCTGCCAATCCCTGAGATACACCCAGTTGACAGAGATGTTGTTCCCTGAGATGAGTGTACTTGCCACATTGTAGGCCTGAGAGGGGTCTATAGACAGGTGGAAACTGGGCTGTTGAGTGGTTTTAGATTGTGGGTGGGTAAAGGTGATCAGTGAGCATGCATGGCAATACATTTTGGATGAGTTACTGTTGGAGTTGTGACTTACCAGACTCCACTCCCCCAGGTTTTCCTTTCCTTTCAAGCCCTCAGGATGCAGAATGCAGGATGGCCAAGACCTTCTCCTCCTATGATGTGAACTGTGGGGAAGAAGGTGGGGACCACCGCAAGTCTTGTGTACCGCCAGCTGGTGCCTGGCAGCCATGAAACAAACCTTCCTCCAAAGGTTGTTCCACCTCTTCCTGATGTCACCCCTTGTGCCCAGATAGCTTCCTACAGAATTCACTCTGTTGACTATCCTTTGCCACATTTCCACTTTTCTAGTGATAGCATTCTGCTGGATTTGGGCTCCAAATAGATGCGACTCTACTCTAATGATTTCATCCACCATGACCCTTAACTCCTCATCTGTAAATTGTGGTTGTTTTTGTGGTGACATGGTGATGAATAAAAAGGTAGGGAAATTAGAAAAAAAAACATAATGTAGGTGCTGTGTGATGAGTGGGTGATGTGCAGTGTATGTTGTAATAGGTTGCAAATATGTATTCAGGGTGTGTACTGAGGATGTGAGATGTGTGGCTTCTGTGAGGTGGGGTGGTGCCTAATCTAATCTTTGCACTGTTGTTGCTGGGTGTGGCATTGTAAATTAAAAGGATTGTGGTGTGTGAAGTGGTGTGTTTTATAGTGTGGTTGGTAGATGTATCGGGTGTGTGAATGTGTGTCAGCTGTGTTGTTTTCAAATCTATCCATAGTGGTGTTGTGTATTACTGTAGCGAACCAACCACCGCTGCGATTCGCACCGCCATTGGAGGACCGACAAGGCGATTTTCGACTTGTAATAGGTTGGTTGACGGGCTGGCGATATCAGTGGTCGGACCGCCTCCTTCCCGCCCTCCAGAGTCTTGGCTGTGTCGGGTTTTTGCCTGTTTTTTTGGAGGGCTTGGCTGTGTGACACGTAACACGGTGGTCTCTATGACCGTCAACCTGGTGGTCTTTCGGTGGCCGCCACCGCGGCGGTCTGGCAGTCAGATCGCCAAACTCGAAATGAGGCCCTAAGCTTTGAATTGCCTCATTAGTGAAATGTTCTTTTGTGATGACACATCTTGCCGTCAGAGGAGGGATTGTTAGAGAGCACAAAAAATGAGTAAATAAATCGTATTAGTTTTGTGTACTAAAGAGCCTAATTAGAGAAATGTAGGCTAAAATTGTAAAATGTGCAAGTCTGAAATGTGGTTGACATGGTGTTCGCCAGCTAGAATTGTGTATGAAATAATAACTAATGTTGAAAACACATTTAAATGAATCATAACCATTTGCACTGACAAAAGATAATTAATATTGATGAGTAAAACGAATGGTTTGAAACTATTACTGATTAATTAAATAATGTACTAAATATGGTTTGATTAGTAAAACTGTTTTATTATTCATGTATTAGCATTAGGGTCTAAGCTTTAGTACTTTTCCACAGCACGGTGTTGAGATGTTATGCTGACTTAATAAAAAAAAATCCTTTGCAAACTGTGTGTATTCACTGTCCTCTTGAAAGCTCACAGTTGAAATCTACTGTTTTGTTCCGCTCTGTTCATTCTGTATCTCCTTGTGATAATCACTGAAAGTTTTAACAATGGGCCTTAGTTTCTGGTAGGAAGCAATGTTGGCTAAATTGTCATGTTCTGTGCTGTTTTCTACAATGCTATTATTCTATGGAAACTGCAGATCGGAGAGGAGTGTCAACATGGGCTCATCTTGAAGAAGAAGGAAGAAAAGATACAAATTGGAGACGTGTAATCCAATTGACTTCTTATTGTGATAATTTTGTCTTGTCCAATAGGAGTCTAGCCAGTAACTTTTCAGACTTTAATTAAGCAAAATTCTAGTTGTTCTTTTCAGTTCTATGCAGAGATGTCCAGTATTCAGTCCCATTGATGACTTACATGTTTAGGATTCTAGCAGTTCAGATGCCCTATGCCCAATTCTACTGAACTGTTGCCCTTTCATGTTCCTGATGCCTATCACTGAAGACTTGCTGTTACTAAAAGAAACGTGGTACCACACAGTGTGTTTCTTCTTCTTTTATTCACGAACCAAGACTGCATCTGCTTACAATCTATTCTCTGCATTCTCATTCCATCCCTAGTTGCTAGGCAGCCAACAAAACTACCCAACAACTATAATACAACAGTTCCTGTGCTTTGCTGATGAAGATTCTTTTAGGAGAGGTATAACCAATGTGCGTTTGTTTTCCTTCACATGTTTTCCTTAGAAATCCAACCAATTTCTTTTGTTAGCGCCATATTTAGATGTTTTCCAAAATAATTTTTGTCTTATTTTGATTCTTGCATGTGACAAATCCCAGCCCCAAACACGCTTTTCAAATTAGAATTTGGAAGGATGTCTGACCCAATAATCAAATTGAATGTTTATTAACTGATTATGATTAATTCAACTGCACAATTAATTAAATCTGTGACTACTACTCAAATAATTCTGTTGAGATTCTTCAGATGATTTGGACAGCCTGTTTTGTTCCTGCATTGCTATCATTTGGTATTGTGTATTATTTACCTGACTTCACAATTGTTAATGTAAGGGCAATAAATGTTTAAACTTTACTAAATCGGTGTGGTGATTCATGGCCACATAGGGCATGGTGAGTGCAACTTACTGACTCTTTATTGCATTTTATTATTGTTTATGGTTATTTGCTCTTATGGCTAGATTCCATGATTTTATTTCTCCTGTCTGAGTCAAAAGATTTGAGTTGGCCTCTGAGAGTAGTAGATGTCACTGTCCTATTATGTGCCACCTAAGCCTAATTTAGGAAGTCACACACCAACACCATCAATTTCAATTATGACATTATCAAAAGCCCTAAACCATTGTCTCCATTTCATAGGAGGTTTTCCAGGGTTTTGTAGAAAAGGGCTAATTTGTACTGGATGTAAACTGTTCGCCATTATATTTGTCAATATTAACAAGCAATACGGGAACACTCAAAGTACAGTATAAAATAGATTATGCAATGCAGTGGAGTACGACCAACTAATGTTAAAATAAAATAACAATAACTGCACACAATATTTCTCATCGTGTTTCTTTCTCACCGTGTTTCTTTATGATGAGAACACGGTTAAAATGTTCTTCCAGTCAGATAGCAGGGAAGATAAAAGTGTGTTTAAATGTGTGATGTGGTAATCAATTCAGAACATTTGTAAAATGAAAAGCTGCCACCTTTATATCACAGGGAGTGCCCCAGAATCCTTAGCGTATAAATAAACAGGCAGGTGAATAAAAGAAATTCTAACTTACGCGTCAAGAATTTTCAATTCTATTAAGGACACGGAGGCGAGGATTATGCTTCTCTCTCTTTAATGCAAAAAATACAGCAGCCAATCAAAACTTAAACAACCAGGAAACTACATTTCCCATGAAGCCATATACCAATGTCCACCAATCATAGGGCTGACTCCTGTATATTAGTCTCTGCCAACACAATCCATCCTCTTTCTTTGCAATGAAACCAAAAAAGTACTTGACTCCTTGGAACTGGAATCCCTTCAACCGAACCAACTCAGGAGAAGATCCTGACTATCCTCCTGAAGAACATCGGATCTTGATAAAACTTCCATCTCCAAAACACCGATCAGGTGCCCTTGTTATCTGTACCGAGGAACAAGAAAAAGCAGGCCAATAATATCTTATTCATGGCAAAACATCCTATACACAATAACTGGCGGGTAAATAATCATAAATCACAATACATAATACAACTTTCAAATAGAAAGAAAAAATAATACAGTAATTTCTCTGTGGGTGGGATAATCCTCGCCTCTGTGTCCTTAATAGTATTGAAAATTCTTGACGCATAAGCTAGACATTTTTTTATTCTATGTCAGGACCGGAGGCTTCGGATTATGCTAGTTCAAAGCTGATCTACCACTGCTGTAACCACACCCACAATTGGTTTAAGATAAAATATTTTAAAAGGGGAATCTGATGACCAATCAGCCGCTTTCATAATATCCTCTAAACGAGAACCAACTGAGAATGCCTTAGAGGCCATTGCTCCTCTGACTGAATGTGCTCCAAACATATAAATATCTATACCAGCTTCCTGCAGGAGCCATTGAACCCATTGTGCCAAAGTAGCTACAGATACGGGACCAAAAGGTTTCTGGAGGGAAATCAATAATTGTCCCTGACAATCTCTACATAATTCTCTTGTACATTCCTCATATGCTTTTAAACATTTCACAATACACAATCTCTGATGGTGAGGAAAAGCTGGATAAGAAACACATCTGGAAGATGTACGATTAGAAATAGTAAAAGAAATTCCAGAAGGAGTAAATACTCTACCTGCTATATCCAGCCTACGTACATCTGACACTCTCCGACAGGACAAAAGACACAGCAACATAGTCAACTTCGCCGAGAGTTGTTTGCGAGAAATATCCTCATTGCACGGCCAGGCCATCAAGAATTTTAGGACTATAGCCACATCCCAAAGGGAATAATATTTAGGCTGAGGAGGATTAATCATTCTGACTCCACGAAGGAGTTTACAAACCAATGGGTGCTCCCCCACCGGTTTCCCTTCAATAGGGGGATGACCAGCTGAAATCGCTGATCTGAGATTGTTGATGGTTCTATATGCTAAGCCCTGAGTGGCTAAGTCGGAAAGGAAATTGACGATCAATGCAATGGAGGACCCCAAGGGATCAACACCTTGCTCACCACACCAACACACCCACTTCTTCCATGAAGATTGATATCTTTTGTGAGTGGAAGGAGCCCAAGATTGGGACAAGAAAAACATTGCATTGTCCGAAACACCCGGCACTTGCCAGCGTCTCCGGAAATTCTCCACGCCATAAGGACCAACTGCCCCGTCTCTATCAGAGGATGAGTGGACCCCACTGGGTCCAAAAGCAGTTGAGGGTCCAGCGGAATCGCAATTGGGAGACCACACGACATCGACATTGCTACAGGGAAACAAGGCTGTGCTTTCCAAATGGGGGTCGCTAAAATCAACTATGCTTTCTGTCTCCTCGCCTGAGAGAGTACTCTCTGGATCATGACAAATGGAGGAAACGCATAAAGGATCCCCATCTCCCAAGACTGGAGAAAAGCATCCGTCCCTGAGGCTAAAGGGTCCAGTCTCCAACTGAAGAATCAAGTCAATTGAGCATTGAGTCTCGAGGCAAAAAGATCTATCACACATGGACCCCACTGAAGGTTCAACCTTGCGAAGATCTGAGGGTTCAGTTGCCAATCGCTGCCATCCCTGAGAAAGCGGGAGTTCCCATCTGTAATCAGATTGGCTCGACCCAGAAGGTATTCCGCAGTCATTGAAATATGGTGTTGCAGACAAAACTGCCAAAACTCCTTCGTGATTTCCATCAGAACAAGGGACCTGGTCCCTCTTAGGCGATTGATATATGGACCGCCGCAATGTTGTCCATCCGAAGAAGAATACAACATCTCGCTTAACGAGGAGATAAGGAGCGAATTGCAAATGCTCTCGCTAATAGTTCCAGGCAGTTGATATGAAGGTTCAACTCTTCCTGTGACCATCGGCCACCAGTCTGAATCGGACCACAACGAGCTCCCCAGCCCCAACGGCTGCCATCCGATTCTATAATCACTTCCGGGCTTTAAGCAAAGATGGCTCTGCCATTCCATGCATCCATGTACCAATCTATCTCCGCTTTGGCTTCTGTTGAGAGAAAGATCTGTTCCGCATAAGATAAGCCCTTGCGAAGATGAAGGATCTTCAGCCGTTGTAAGGCTCGATAATGAAGAGGGTCCGGAAAGATTGCTTGAATGGACGAGGCTAACAGACCCACTAAACGCGCAAGGGTCTTCAATGATATAGTCGGAGAGGCAAGGGCTCTCCTCAACACTTTCTTGATGGAAGTCCTCATTGCAAGAGGCAACAACAATTGGGCTTTAATGGAGTCGACTTGAAAATCTAAGAATTCGATAACCTTGGAAGGAGTCATAATTGACTTTTCTGAATTGATGAGAAACCCTAGGTCCTGAAGAAGTTGAATCGTCCAAGAAAGATGAATAAGGTCAGATTCCTCCCATTGAGCCATGATTAGGATGTTGTCTAAATAAATGATGAGACGAACTCCTCTTTTCCTGAGAAGTTGAACCACCGGTCTCAGGAGTTTGGTAAAACACCAAGGGGCGGAAGAAAGGCCGAAAGGAAGAACAGCAAATTCGTACCAAATCCCCCGCCAACAGAATTGAAGATAACTGCGGTGTGGTTAAAAAATAGGGACCGTGAGGTAGGCATCTTTGAGATCTAAATGAACTAAGAAATCGCCTTCCTGAAGAAGATCTCTCAAGAGATGGATGCCTTCTCTCTTGAAATGTCGGTAAACGACCCATGAGTTGAAATCTCTCAGATTGCGAACTTGGCGAGACCCTCCTCCTTTTTTCTGAACCAGAAAAATGGAGCTGACGAACCCTGTGGGATGACGACTGGCACGGAAAATGGCGCGTTTCTGCAGCAGAAGCGCTATTTCGTCATCCATGAAAGAACTCTCTGCTAGGGAAAAAAGAATGGGACGCAGAAGCGATTCCTGAATAGAAGTGGCTTAAAATTCTCTTCTGTATCCCCGCACCGTTTGGAGAATCCACGGGTCTTGAGAGATACTCTCCCATGCTTTTACGTGCTGTTTTAACCGACCCCCTAGAAAAACTGTTGAAAACGGAATGATTCTCACCTGTGGAATTTCCGTCAGCTGAGTTGAAGCCGCCTCTGCTGTTGCGGAAACCGTGACCTCTACCTCTACGGTTTCTCGTTGGATAGAATCCAGATCTGGAATAGTAACCTTGGGCCTGTTGGTTGTAGCCTCCAGAGGTCTGGGGATACCCTCGGCCTGACGCTCGACCCCTGCAGCGTCTGGCCCTAAGAAAAAGGCCCATGTTGAAAAAAATTCTCATTGAAGATTGAGCCTTGTCTAGGGGGGAAAAAGTGGCAGCTTACTTCCCTAAGTCCTTTACAAATTTGTCACCAAAAAGTAAGCCATTCGCTAGAGAGCCCGCGTTGTTGGGAGCCAATTCTGCTAGTTGAGGGTCAATTTGCATCAAAAAGGAACGTCTACGCTCCGTGGACATGGCATAGTTTGCGTTGGCCAATAAGCATATGGCTTGTTGAGCCCACTCTAGAACAGTCTGAGGGTCCAAGGGAGAATCAGATTCTTTGGCTTGGACTGCCAACTCTAGGATTTTCGTGATTGGTCCTGAAACGTCTAGTAACTTATCTTGGCAACCTTTCCATGCACGATCTGCCTTTTTTAGGATCTTTGGAAAACTTTTTCATAAATGTTGCCATATTGGGGTCTAAATCAGGCGTATCTGCCACTTTACCCATCAAAGAAGGACGAGGGCACTCTGGTCGTAAGGTGTTTCGCAACCTCTGTACTTGGGATCCATTCCGAAGAACAGGGGTGAATCACGTTTTTGGGGTCGAAAGATAGAGTGTGTGAAGAGGAACTATGGTCTTGCACATTATGGGCCTTACGCTTACGTTTTCCGGGAGGTTTGGGATCTTCATGATCGAGATCCGAACCGGAAGAATGTGAGATAGAAGAAGGAAGGCCATCAGTCAGGAAGGAAGGAACCAGCCCTGTCTCTGGAACTTCCAAACTATTAAAGGATCCATATCCATGGTCTAGCATCACTGACGCAGCCATGTGCGGCCAAAATGTCCGCGGAGGACGTGGGTTTTTGTGAGGCTCCTTGAACAGCGCTCGCTTCCGAAGACTGGTCCTAGACTGGAACTAGAATCAAATAGAGAGCGGCCTCTCAATTCACGTTGGCCAAAACGCATAAGGGGTTGAGTGAAAGGTTTCAAAGCATTAATAAGAGCCTGGTTAACAGAGTCCTGGGACATGATACCCCAGTGCCTCCACTAGTCTTTCCTCCATAAGGTGTTCCTCATTTATTCCAGTTTGAACCTGGTAGTATTCATCCTCTTCGGCATAGTACGCCATGATAAAGCAGGATGTATGGAGGAGTTCAATAGGGGGGAAGGGCCCCAGCAGGGAGATGTGCAGATGAGGTTGGAAAAAATAAAAAATAAATCTCACAGCCAATTTTTTGTATAAGATGTGGAGGGAGCCCCTGCTTCTTCCCTAAGGCAAAGCCTTTGAATGTTAAATGCGCCCCGTCGGGCGTTCTGATGCTGGATTCAGGAATACCTAACGCGATCGGAAAGAGATAAAAATAGACTCCTTTCCGATAGCTGCTCGCGAAACAAGCACCTCGCTCCTCAACTCGCAATGAGAAAGCGAGTGCGCATGTGCGACATGATAGTAAAAAGAGTACTAGTCCTCTTTACGCGCGTTCGGGGTCTAGGAGTCTGTGGGACTCCCAAGCAAGACGGATGCCACGCCCGCTTTTGGGAAATACCTCGCAGAGGCGAAAGTATTCCAGCCGCAATGATCGTGAATAAAAACGATCGAGAAAACGGCTTAGTGAAAATGAAGCACCACTACTCACGCAGAGCCTGCTCTCACTCCACACTGTGAATCACAGTAGAACATTCACACAAATAGAGTAAAGTCGCACAAACAAGAAAGAACTTATCTCTAGGCTGCAGCAGCAAAGAAAGAGGACGGACTGTGTTGGCAGAGACTAATATACAGGAGTCAGCCCTATGATTGGTGGACATTGTTATATGGGTTCATGGGAAATGTAGTTTTCTGGTTGTTTAAGTTTTGATTGGCTGCTGGATTTTTTGCAGTAAAGAGAGAGAAGCATAATCCGAAGCCTCCGGTCCTGACATAGAATTGCGGAGAAATGCCTTAATTAGTGTGGCTACAACATCATAAAGATCACCCCACAATACCTCGTGGTTTACGTCTTGCCTGCGATCCCGCCTTGATGTAGTGAAGATCACCCCACAATTCCTTGCGTCGTTTGTGAACGCTGTGGGAGGTAATGATCCAACTAGGAATGTTGTGGTGTGGCATGCAATGGAGGAAGCCGAATCACGTGCTGGGAGAAAATATTAAGAATGCAAGCGCCTCTTTCAATTAGCATGGCTAAAGTGCTCAGCTCGCCTGTGCTACATGTTTCTTTTGAAAGAGACGAACCTTTACAATTGTAGGAGTAACGCTGACCTATGCTGTAGTAGACATTTGGCCGATCACTACTTTATAGCAAAATGAAATGTTTCCCTTGTCTATCACTTGTAGTAAAATATCAGCGGTTGGCAAAATATGCTCTTTTTCTCCTTGTAGTCAAAAATATGTGGTATGCCAAGTAATAAGGGGCATAGATCCAAAGAGACGGCTCCAAAAGTAGGTTTATTTTGAAAAAGAAGTAAGCATATATAGAAGCTCACGAATAGCAGGCAGGAGCCCTTGGTAAATGCTACAGTCCAAGTCAGAGGTCCAATCTGGAATCCTGATAGGACAACAGAAGAAACCAAGGCAACAGAATCATGACGCATCACAGTCAAAAGAATACAAAAGTAGTTAAAGATACATGCCAATACAAATACAACAAGGTACAATGAAGAAAGTACATATGAACTAAAACCATGAATACAACATGGGGGTACAAAGCAACGTTTGAGATTTGACACTAACACAAAAACAATTGATAATGTACATTAACCATAAAGCTTTTGATTTCCCTGGTTGCACTCATCGTCCCATTACAAAGAAAACTCTTGAGAGACTGGCTGTTATGTGCTTTCATATAGCTTGGGTGGCAGACACCATTTTGGATTTGGACTGTGGAAATACGGAGTTTGTAGCGTCTCGCCTCCCTAGTGGATTTGTCCCGACTTGTGCTTCAGACCAGCACTGGATTCATTCTTAGGTTCTGGCCTACCAGGCAGCCTTCCAGATTCTTTCATCAGCTCTCTGCAGGGAACAAATCACAACAGGATTGTAATTGGATTGAGTGTTTGGAATTTGGCGAACAAACTATTTAGTGAACAACATATGCGCTGTCAACACCCGTTTCATATGGTCTCATATATATCCTGGAACTGTTAAACCATTCAGCAAACATTCTAATGCATATATCCTTTGACCCATACTGTAAGCTCCCATTTGAGGTGGACAGAGTTTGTATTAAGGGAGATATCCACATGACATATTAACACTGATGCTACCCACTACTTATGTTCTAAACCTATCTTTTTCCTCCATTTCCAGAATCAAAGTATGCTCTTGAGGTATTGAGAGCAGAGAGAAGTAGAATAACATACAATACACACACTTAGGCCCTCATTACAACCCCGGTGGTCGGTGTTAAAGCGGCGGTAAAGCCTCCAACAAGCTGGCGGTTAAAAAAATGGGATCATGACCATGGCAAAAACCGCCAAAACATACAGCCACTTTAACACTCCGACGGCCACGGCGGTAGCAACAAACACCGCAGCGGAAACCGCCAACAGCCAGGCGGAAGTCAATGTACCGCCCACGCCATCACAACCTGCCCATCACACCTGTCGGTACCAATGCCATCAAAAGCACGGCGGAAACAGTACTTGGAAGGGAAGCCACTCACCTCTCAACACTCAATGAAGAACTAGGACGCCATGGAGCCCGAGCTGCAGGTCCTCCCCATGCTGGTCTACCTCCTCATCTACCAGGAGTCCCACAGGCGGCGGCGACGACCACGGCGAGTACTGCACCTAGGAGACGGGGGGAAAGAGAGTGACACACACACGCAACACGCCACACCCCCACCCTCACTCACAACACCATACACAGAAACACATGCATCAACGTTACATTTACACCGCGTAACCCCCTGGAAGAATGCAAGGACAAAAGGAACAGAGTCAAATCAGTGATATTTTAGAAATATTCAGATGTACGTAAGAATTTCAAAAACAGTATTTACAAAAAAATACATTATGTACATAAGGCGGTACATTGTCCAATCAAAATGTCTGTGGGCCACAGGGCCAAAACTCATAGGCCAAGCCCACACTTGACTCCTGCCTCAATACGGAGAGAACACTGCAGGGGCATCAGGTCGAAAACACACAGGCACCTCAGGGGGAGGGTGAAGGGGGTGCACCTCAGCCGGAAGATGGGACAACACCACTGCTCCTGGAGGGGGCTCCATGCCCACAGCGATGTCCTGGGGAGTGCAAGGCCACAGTCTCTCAAGTGGGTGGGTTGCCCACTGCTTGGTCCTGGGGAGTGCAAAGCTGCAGTCTCTCTAGTGGGTGGTTTGCCCACTGCTTGGTCCTGGGGAGTGCAAAGCCAGTCTCTCTAATGGGTAGTTTGCCCACTGCTTGGTCATGGGGAGTGCAAAGCCACAGTCTCTCTAGTGGGTGGTTTGCCCACTGCTTGGTCCTGGGGAGTGAAAGGCCACAGTCTCTCGAGTGGATGCCTTCTTTCACTGGTTCTGGAGGGGGCTTTGTGCCCAGTGTGCTTCATCCTGCCAAGGATAGGGTGAGTGGATGCCTTTTTCCACTGGTTCCGGAGGGGACTTTGTGCCCAGTGTGCTTCATCCTGCCAAGGATAGGGTGAGTGGATGCCTTCTTCCACTGGTTCTGGAGGGGCTTTGTGCCCAGTGTGCTTCATCCTGCCAAGGATAGGGTGAGAGGATGCATATCTCCACTGGTTCTGGAGGGGGCTTTTTGCCCAGTGTGCTTCATCCTGCCAAGGAGGGGGTGAGTGGATGCATATCTCCACTGGTTCTGGAGGGGGCTTTGTGCACAGTGATGCAACACTTGGGGTGTGGCAGTTCACAGTCCCTCACCTGGGTGTCTGAGGCACGAGATTTGCAGGGACCAGATTGCATGATAGTCCATGGAGGCAGAGCTAGACTCCATCAGGCGACGGCTATGGCTGCAAACTGGTGGTAGCGCCGGGGCTGGTGGGGGTGCTGCCAGTGGTGGAGGGAGGCTCCAGCCCTTCTCCTGCAGGCTCGGATGGCTGCCTACTGGGGCTGCTGTTGCCAGTGGTGCTACTGTCAGCGGTGCAGGTGGTGGTGCTTGCGGCGGGGCCTACAGTTGTGCTAGTGGCGGTGTAGGTGGCGGTGCGGGCCGTGGTGCAGATGACGGTGCTGCCAGTGGTGGCGGGAGGCTCCAGCCCTTCTCCTGCAGCCTCGGACGGCTGCCCACTGAGGCCGTGCTGCTGACAGTAGTGGTGCTTGCGGCGGTGCAGGTGGCGGGGCTTGCGGCGGTGCTAGCGGCAGGGCTGCTGGCTTTGCTGGTCATGGTGCAGGTGGCGGGGTTGGCGGTTGTGCTGGTACACACCAGGCCTTCACCTTCAGCCTCAGATGGCGGAAGTGCCTTGGCTGGTGTTTTCTGCACCTTCCTCACCTTGGCAGATGTTGCTGTGACCTTGGGTCTGGCTGGTGGAGTCTTTGAGGTGGCCTTGCTGGGTGGTTGTGGCTCCTTCCCCTTGCTGGATCCTGTCCCCCTCTTCACCTTGCTAGGTGGCGGAAAGGTTTTGGCCTTGGCAGGGGTTGGTGGCACACTGGCTGGGCTGATGGGTGCTCCCTTTGAGCTTTGATAGCTGCAGGAACCACAGCGGAGGAGGATTTGGTGGCTGAGGAGCTGGGCTGGGTTCTGGCCACCCTGGCCCGAGGGGAAGGACGGCGGGGAGGGGGAGGGAACAGGTCAATGTTAGCTAGGAAAAGCTTCTTAGGGACATTGGGGTGGGAAGAGGGTGAAGGTTTGGGAGTGGAGGGAGAGGGAGTGGTTGTAGGAGGTGTCCGTCTGCTGTGTTTGGGTGCAGGTGCATGGGCTGGATGCTGTTGTGAGGTGGATGGCTGTTGGGTGGGTGGGTGCTTGCGTTTGTGTACTTTGGGAGGAGGGGCCACAGACACACTGGGAGAGGACACAGGGGACGTGTGCATGGATGTGGGGGTGGTGACTGTCAGTGAGGGGTGTGTTGTGATGGGTGTGCTGGTGATGGAGGTAGTGGATGAGGATGCAGTGCATGCAGGTGTGAGTGGAGACACTACTGGGAGGGTGGTGGGCGATGAGGAGGAGGGGGACACAGTGGAGGCAGTGGATGTTGGTGTGTCTGCATGGGGATGGTGCTTGTGTGAGTGCCTTTGAGATGAAGTGGGGTGCTTGTGTTTGCCTGAGCCACGTTTGTGTGGTGATTTGGGTGAATGCTGGTCTTAAGGTGTGCTTGGGATAGGTTGACGTTGCAGGGATTGGGACTGTTTAGAGGAAGTTGGAGGAGGGAGGCTAGAGACAGGGACAAAGGCTGCCATCAGTGCGGAGGCCAGAGCCTGAAATGCTCTCTGTTGGGCCGCCACACCAGAGTGAATGCCCTCCAGGTATGCATTTGTTTGTTGCAAGTGCGTTTCGACACCCTGGATGGCATTCAGTATGGTTGACTGCCCAACAGTGAGGGATCTCAGGAGGTCAATAGCTTCCTCACTGAGGGCAGCAGGGCTGACTGGGGCAGGGCCTGAGGTACCTGGGGCAAAGGAGATGCCCACCCTCCTGGGTGAGCGGGCACGGGAAACATGCTGAGGGGCTGCTGGGAGGGCGGTGCTGGTATGGGGGGTGGCGGCTGTGCCTGTTGTTGGGGTGGGCACAGAGGTGTCCACCACCGCCAGGGAGCTTCCATCGGAGGAGGAGTCACTGTCGGTGGTGTCCCCTCCTGTCCCCGTCGTGGTGCCCCCTTTGCCCTCCATACCACTGGTGCCCTCACCGTCGGTGGACTCGGCCTCCAGGCCCATGTGGGATGCAGCTCCCTCCGTCGCCGGTGCCTCTGCTCCTCAGCCAGATGATGCTAATGCACACAAGGACAGGGTGACAAAACAAAAAGGGGGGAGAGACAGAGGAAACACTTGGTCAATGCCAGCAACAACACTAACAGTGGCGTACACAACTCACAGGGAGCAGCCCTATTCACTAGGCCATGCACTACCAGTTACTAAGATAGTCACCAGCCCATGGGGTACAATGCATAATGCCAGTAGCTGCACAACTGAAACCCACAGGACCCTGCCCAGTAGTAGATGTCCACTAACACTATTGGGGGTGGAGTGCTTCAGAGCCTGCCCAACAAGGAACCTATCCTGCCATGTTTGCCCTGGCCTAAGGGCACCCACAGCCCACATCCCCCACCCAGGTAAACCTTAACGCACGCACAGTCATGAATCTGAATCTGTACTCACCCCTTGTGGCTGCTGTGATGCCTTCAAGCACCCATCCAACTCCCGATAGGCCACTGCCAGGATGTGGAACATCAGGGGGGTCAGGGTACGACGGGCACCCCTTCCTCGTTGAGAGGTCAGCCCAAGCTGGGCCTCCGCCCTCTTCCTTGCCCAGCGGCGCAGGTCCTCCCACCGTTTGTGGCAGTGGGTGCTCCTCCTGTCAAAGACCCCCAGGGTCCGCACCTCCTTGGCGATGGCACGCCAAATACCCTTTTTCTGATGGGCGCTGACCTGCATGGAAAAGACAGCAGAAAAGGGAATTAGTTAACCGTCCAAACCGTCACACTCATGGCCCACCATATCCCTCCAATCCTGATGCACATACATTGACCACCATACATGCAGCACCCTGGCCAGGACGCCTCAGCCTCCCCCTACATGTGGCTTACACACACAGCGATCCATACATTCATGGCCCACGCATCATGCTCACAGTGTACTCACCTATTTGTCTGGAGGACCGTAGAGTAACATGTACTGCGGTAGGACCCCATCCACCAGTTTCCCCAGACACATGAGCCACTGTTGCTTCCAGACACAGGTCACAGCAGCACTTGCAGTGTAGGTCCTCTTCTGTTGAAGGTCAGGTAGCAAGTGAGTGCACAGATAGAAAATGGCAGTCACGTCCGCAGCGGTGCGTACCGTCACCACCGGCGTACATCGCCATTGGCTCCTGGAACCCATAGAGCCCAATGATAACCAAAGCTAAGTTGCGCAGCGGTCGTCGACCGCCTACCGCAACAGCGCACAACACCAGCAGATTTACTTCATTTCCACTTGTCCCTCCTCACAGGTCAGGCAGCCGCCATTTCAGATGGGCACAGGCCATGGCACCTAACTGCGTCACAGCAGACAATGGCACAGCAACTGACTCTAAGATTCACATACAGGTTCTGTAAAGGAAAAGATGCATCATTATTTCAATTGATGTGTGACTATGACCCTCTGTTCACCGTTTTCCTCCATAGGCTTCTGCCACTGAGGATGAACATTAGATGGCGACATCCTCTGTTTTACAGACCCCTGGTGGACCTTGTGACTATGAAGGACAGACACATTATCCTAACCTACAGACTTGATCGGGCCACAATCCAAGAACTGTGTGCCCAATTGGAGCCAGACCTGATGTCAGCTATCAGCCAGCACACAGGTATCCCCCCTCTAGTGCAGGTCCTGTCAGTGCTCCATTGCCTGGCAATTGGTTCCTTCCAAACAACAGTGGCCATGGCATCAGGGATGTCTCAGCCAATGTTGTCCAACCTGTTGACCAGAGTGTTGTCAGCCCTGCTGAAACACATGCGCAGCTACATCGTATTCCCCCAGGTGGAGGATTTGGCCACAGTGAAAGCTGACTTTTATGCCCTGGGACATATCCCCAATATCATTGGTGCCATTGATGGTACACATGTAGCATTTGTCCCCACCAGAAAAATTAACAAGTGTTCAGGAATAGAAAAAACTATCACTCTATGAATGTGCAGATGGTGTGTTTGGCGGACCAGTATATCTCCCATGTGAATGCCAAGTTTCCTGGCTCGGTACATGACGCCTTTATCTTGAGGAATAGCAGCATCTTATATGTGATGGGCCAACTCCAGAAGCACCAGGTGTGGCTAATAGGTGAGCCCAAGGTCACCACCCAGTATAAGTTGGTGTCTGGGTATGGGGTTGTCCCTGAGGGTTAGTGTGTGTCTAACAGGTATCCCTCGATATTTGCAGGTGACTCTGGTTACCCCAACCTCTCATGGCTACTGAACCCAGCGAAGAATGTCAGGACAAGGGCAGAGGAACGTTACAATGAGGCACATGGGCGAACAAGGAGGATAATTGAAAGAAGCTTTGGCCTTCTGAAGGCCAGGTTGCGGTGCCTCCATCTGACAGGTGGATCCCTGTACTACTCACCCAAGAAGGTGTGCCAGATCATCGTTGCATGTTGCACAACCTGGCCTTGAGAAGCCAGGTGCCTTTTCTGCAGGAGGATGAGCCTGAAGATAGTCTTGTGGCAGCGGTGGATCCTGTGGACAGTGACAAAGAGGAGGCAGAGGAAGAAGATGTGGACAACAGAAGTAATATAATTCAGCAGTACTTCCAGTGACACACAGGTAAGACACTGTAACTTCACTTTACATTTCAGTTTTCTTTTAGACATTGTACATGGCAGCCTGAGTTCCCTATGTCTATGGCCTCTTACTGTACCCTTTGGCATCTCTATTTTCAGATCTCTGTGGCCCACCCTGGCTCCTGATATGTTTACTGCTGCCCACTAAAGGTCATACCAAAGTATAAATGACTGTATATATGACTTGCAATGTTTTCAGAATGTTGTACTAATATATGATTCAATCATTTGACAGACTCAAGACTTGTATTTGTTTCAAGGGTGTTTATTTAAAGTGCTCATACGTAGAGGGGGATGTGCAATGGGCTGGGGTGATGGTGGAGGAATGTCCAGTTAGAGTCCAGTCTCTTTGCATCACAGGTGCATTGTCCAATGGGGCATAGGAAGGGGAGTAATGGCAGTTCAAGGTGGACAGGGTGACAGAGTGGGACAGAAGGGTGACAATCAGGAGAGTCTTATTTCCTGGCGGGGGTGTTGGCTATGTTCTCTGGCTTCTGCCTGGATCGCAGGGACCGTTCGCGGGGTGGTTCTCCTTCTGCAGGGGGTGGGGTGCTAGTGGACTATTGGTCCTGTGGCGGGGCCTCCTGTCTATTAGCGCCGGTGGAGGTGGAGGGCTGTTTTTCGGTGTGGCTAGTGTCAGGGGCCTGTTGGTGTGCCACTGCATCCCTCATGGTCTTGTCCATGTCTGCCAGCACCCTGGCAATGGTGACCAGGATGGTGTAGATGTTTTTGAGGTCCTCCTTGATCCCCTGGTACTGTCCCTCCTGCAGCCGCTGGGTCTCCTACAACTTGTACAGTATCTGGCCCATGGTCTCCTGGGAATGGTGGTATGCTCCCAGGATGTTGGAGAGTGCCTCGTGGAGAGTGGGTTCCCTGGGCCTGTCCTCCCCCTGTCACACAGCAGTCCTCCCAGCTTCCCTGTTGTGCTGTGCCTCTGTCCCCTGAACCGTGTGCCCACTGACCCCAGGTCCCTGATCATCCTGTATTTGTGGGGTTGCCTGGGGTCCCTGTAGTGGTGGACACACTGCTGATTGACGTGTCCTGGGGACAGTGGCATGGGCCCGCTGGGTGGGTGCTGTGCTGGTGTTTCCTGAGGGGAGAGGCTCTGGGGTGGGTTGTGACTTTGGCAGGGTAACCGACTGTCCAGAGGTCCCTGATGGGCCAGGCTGGTCATCGTGATCAAGGCGTGCAGAGCTGCTGTCTGCACTGTGGGCCTCCTCTGGGGGGGGGGGGGGGGCTGGATGTTGTTGGCAACTCCTCTCCGGTGACGTTGAGTAGGGGTCCTGTGGGGAAGAAAATGCAGTGTTATTGTATCTGCGTGTTCCATCTTGTGCATGGGTTTGTTTCCCTGTATGGTTGGGATAGCCCTGGCAGCTTAGGTTTGTGTGCGTGGTGATTTTGTGGGCTAGGTGATTCTCTCTAATGGGCATGCTGTGGTGATGGGTGTCCATGCAGGTCTGTGATGGGGGTGCATGGATTGGTGTTACATGTAGGGCTTGGTTTTGGGATGGGTGGGTTGTGATAGTGGGGTATATGTGAGGTGGTGGAGTGATGGGGGTGAGGGTAGGGGTTTGTGATGGCATGCAGGTAGGGTGGGGGATATAGTAGTAAAGATTTGACTTACCAGAGTCCAGTCCTCATGCTACTCCTGCGAGGCCCTCAGGATGCATTATCGTCAAGACTTGCTCCTCCCATGCTGTTGGTTGTGGGGGAGGAGGTGGGGGTTCACCGCCAGTCCTCTGTACAGATACCTGGTGTCTTGCAACCACGGAACGCACCTTCCCCCGTAGGTCGTTCCACCTCTTCCTGATGTCATCGCTTGTTCTTGGATGCTGTCCCACGGCGCTGACCCTGTCCACGATCCTCCGCTATTGCTCCATCTTCCTTGCAATGGACGTCTGCTGCACCTGTGATCCGAATAGATGTGGCTCTACCCGGATGATTTCCTCCACCATGACCCTTAGCTCCTCCTCTGAAACCCTTGGGTGTCTTTGGGGTGCCATGGATGTGGTGTGAGTGATATGTGTGAGGATGTGTGGGGTGATGTGTTGTGGAGTGTGGTGTGAGGTGCGTGGATGGTGTATGGGTGATGATGTTCTGTGGCTCAGATTGAGTGGGTGCTCCTGGCTTGTGTCTCTCTGTTGGCAATCTTTTTTTTATTGAAGGGTTGTGGGTAATGTTGGTGTGTGTTTTATATTGGTGTGGGTGTGGTGTGTGTGTCAGGTGTGTGTAGATTGAATTGTCCAATGTGGTGTAGTTTTGTAAGTGTGTGTGTATTTTAAGCGCAGCGGTGTGTACCGCCAATGGTTTACCGCGGTTAAAAGACCGCCGCGGTGATTCATGGGTCCTGATACCGTGGGCGTATTCCTGTTGGGGCAACGGTGTGGGTTTTGGTACTGCCAATTTATCACTGACCTTTGGTCTGGCGGACTTGTGTGGGTGTCTGTATTGTGGCGGATTTCTCATTGTGGGTCATAATAACCATAGCAGAATACCGCTGAGGTCACGGTATGTTGGCGGCCATCAGCACGGCGGTAGGCAGCATTTACCGCCAATGTTGTAATGAGGGCCTTAATGTTACTGCCACCAGTAGCACACTTCTCACAGCTTTCTCCTTTACCATGATAGCTGAGTTCTGGATGAGCAAGTCGGAGTTCAAGCATTTGTGAACACTGAATAGGAATACTCTGACAGAGACCAAGGGCCTTAATTAGAGTTTGGCAGTATTACAAATGAATTAGAGCCTATGGAACTGGTAATATGGCAAATAGGATATCAGCCACATTTGTGACAGAGTCTCAAACCTGTCCGCCAAACTCTAATTAAGGCTCTAAGAAAGCAACACCTACTGAGGAACTAGGTTAGCCATTTGTTGGGACAGGTCCAGGAGGAGGCAGGTGCAGGTGGTACGTCTTAGGGATAGAGGAAACTGAAGAGTCAGAGAACAAGGGGGACGTTTCTTGTTTGTCTTACAAAGCAGTGGTGAGACCTTTGTAGTTAAGATTGAAACTTCACTCTCAATGGTATCCCCCTTTTGAACACATAACCTCTTTGGGTTAGATGTATTAATCCCTTTTGCAGTTGCAAACCCAGCAATTCACAAAATTTGCAACTGCAAAATTGATTTTGTGATCAATGGAAATCACAACCAGGATGGGACTTTAAAAGGAGGTCCCTTCCTAACTGCAAGTTGAAATTGTATATATTGATTATAACATAACAGAAATTGTGATTGCAAACAGTTGATCAGTTACCAACACCTTAAACGAAGCAGTAACTGATTTGCAAAGGGAGAGTTATCCTGTTGGGACACCTTACTGATTGGGAATTTTTTCTGCAGGCTGGAAGAATAGACAGTGGTCCAACGTACAAAAGCCTGCATCTTCAATATTTTCCCAAATGACAAGCCTTTTTTTAAAGTAGCACTAGTTCCAATAAGGAAAAAGGCCTGCTTTAAAAAGTGTTTTTTATTTGGTAATGCAAACGCAAGGATGGTGGCGTTCTGTGTCATGTAGGCCACCATTCCTGTGTTTTAGCCAAACGTTGGGGTCACAAATAATGATCTGACTAATTTTTATGATTACAACAGGGTGTTCTGTGACCCCCCCCCGTGAGTGGGCATTCTCAAAAGCAATCTATTAGCACATAGGTTGTATCATAAGAGTAAAGGCTAGTTGCAAAAAGTTGATGTGCAATTTACAACCACTTTTTGTGATAATTCTTTTATGACCAAAGTTGACGGAAACAACATTGATAATTCAGGCTAGGATCTTGCCAAATTTGGTGCAGGTTGGTCTAAGTTTTTAAAAGTTATAAGGGGATGGAGGTCCCAGAACTTGTCACTTTTGGATTTAACATTGGTTTTCCATTAGCAAAATTTTATTGCACTGAAGACCAGAACTGCTGAAAGAAAGTTCACTAACTTGATGATTGTTTCTCCAGCTAATTTGGAGATAGGAGGCAAAATGTGAGTGCATAATGCCCATGCACCCATGCTTCATCATTGATAGCAGTCTACAGACACAAAATGAGGAATCATTCGGGAGCGAAGCAATAAAAATGCATACTTAGGCCGATGTGCAGTAACGCTCACTTCACCTTCCTCACTATGTATGTGAGCATAAGGAACACATAAGAAAAATAAGTTAGTGTCAACACCAGAACAATACGCGCTCTATTGGCGTCAAAAAATGCAAAAAAACATCACTTTCAAAATAACATGATTCATGCATTGTGCTGATATGTTGTATTTTACCCTTTTGCATTGCAGAGTTCAATCCTAAACACTTATTCTTAATATGTTTACAAATACTGTTTCTTTGCAAGGTATTGCTACAGGTTTTCAGAGTGGGTTAGGGTGTTGTCTCTTTCCAGGGCCTTTCCCTGCAACATGCCTGGGCGTGGTTCTGGGCTGGGCCAAGACTCTATATAAGGAGAGTCAGCCCAACTCCCAGTGCTCACTATTCAGAGGTTCCAGTGCAGAAGAGCAGCTATTTCCAGAACTTCAGTTCCAGTGGCCTTTTTGATCTCCCAGTTCTGCTTTGAAATCTTCATTGGTGCATCTTGTTCCTGGGTGGTAAGACGGTAGTTGGGTTTATTCCCAATACCGTTTATTTTATCTAGAATTATCTCATTCTAAGATCTGATCGTTTATTTATGTTAGCAATTTGTTTTAAGGTCATAAAAAGTGCACTCGAGTATTTTTGTTAAAGTGTGTACATGGATGTTTATGAATCGGCAAGAAGCGCGATTCGTTTATAGTTTTGAAACTCATGTTACATTACGCGCCAGTGTTTATTGACATACACGTGGATATTTATGAATCAGCAGGAGGTGCGATTCGTTTGAAAAGCTTTGAAATCTTGAGTTGTATTGCGCACTGGCATTTATTGACACATACATGATTGATCACGAATCGGCAAGAGGCGCGGTTCGTTTATGAAGCTTTAAAAGCTTGTGATACATTGTGTGTTACTATTTATTGACATTTAAAAGAAGGTTTTGAAGTGGCACGATGTATAATTCAATTTGAGATAATTTCAAAACCTGTTGCTATTGTGCAACCATTTCTTGACTTTGCATGATGGCATTCGAGTCAGCAGGATATGCAATTTTTTACTAGAGTTTATTTATGTTGTGAACTGCATATTACCATTCCAGGATAATTGCTTGGTACAATTCGAGTTGACTAGCATGGAAAATATTTCTTGAACTATTGAACCCATTGAAAAATATTTCTTCTCTAGTGTTTTAAGAGTGTAATCTGTGTTAAAACATTTCAAGGAAAATATATATAGGATCAGAAGTTCTAGATGCAATATTATATGCTCCTATTATGCATCTTCTTGTTATTCTAATTCATGCTTGAATAAGAAATGTTTTTTTGAATTAATCTTGATTCCATTACAGGTATCTGATCATCACAAAATGTGTTAATTTTTAAAACTGCAATTCAACATTGCTCATATTTTCAGAAACACTATGTTTATTAATATTTACTTCAGGTTATATTGTGTGTTCTAACCTTTTTTCCCATTAAAGGTCTCCTTCCCAGCAGTACCCTTCCTAATCCCCTCTTCCCCTCTTGAGCTCTCACAGTCTCTGTGAATTATCTATCAGAGTCTTGGAGCTGTTCATTAGAGGACGTGTTGGGAACGTGCGCAAATTCCGAGGATCTGGTGACTCTGACAGAATAGTGAGCCCACAAATTATTATCCTCCTGGTTTGTGTATGTTCTCACCAGGGCCACGCTAGATGAGTTAGTTAAGGCTATCACCCAGCTCCAAGCAGAGGTGGTATCATCCAAAGAATTGACAACCAGCTTAGCAGAGAGAGTGAGTCAGTTGCAAGATAAGGTAGAGAAGAAGGAGCAAAGTCCCACAGGGGTGTTTTGGCCAGGTACTTCTTCTCAGGCTTCTGGAAGTAGTCCAATTTCCCTAAATGTTCCTGCTGCTATTCCTTTAGCTCCCCCAGAACGTTTCTCAGGTGACCCATTGAAAGCGCAATCTTTCCTGGTTCAAGTGGAACTACACTTCACCTGCAGACCAAATACCTTTCCCGATGCCCAGTCCAAAGTAGCTTTCTTGTTATCATATCTGACTGGAGATGCAGCTACTTGGTCAATTCCTCTTGTGCGTAAAAATAGTCCCTTGTTGTATAATTTGAGAAATTTTGTTTGTGAATTTGAGAGAGTTTTTGATCGTAGAACTGTAACACAGTCAGCAGATCATGAATGATTAAACTTACGCCAAGGAAATCAAGACCTAGTGTCGTATTTAGCCAACTTTAACCGGCTGGTTGCCGAGACTTCCTGGCCTGAAGAAAAACAAGCGGTCTTGTTTTACAAGGCACTCAAAGAGGAATTAAAAGATATCTTAGCGCAAATCGATCCACAACCTACAGACTGTCAAGAGTTAATAAATCTTGTCTTGAGACTTGACCACCGTTTAGCAGAACGTAAAGGAACGCACAAAAAGATTGAAAGATATTCATGGCGCGTTCATGATAACAGAGATTCAAGAACTCCGAAAGAAAGAACGTCGGAACCGATGGAAATTGGAACCATCAGAAGACCTTTGACCAAAGATGAAAAGGACTTACGCAGAAAAAATGGACAATGTCTTTATTGTGGGCGAAAAGGTCATTTTGCCAAAGATTGTCCAATCAAACCAAAGAACAAGCAAGGTCCAGTTCAGAAGGTCGCAGCCAATGCACCAGTCGAGTTGGAAAACTAAAACACCTGAGATGCAGAGAAGGGTTGCTCTTGGGTGTCACCGTGGACCCTTCACAACCTAGACATCTTAAACTGGAAATAAGAGTTCAGGTCAAGAAAGAGATCTATTTAAAAAAAGCTCTAGTCGATTCTGGAGCTACTGGGAATTTTGTTGATGTCCAATTGGTTCGTGCATGGGGGATCCCATGTATTGAAAAGAAAAACCCAGAAATCATCCAGGCAGTCGATGGAAAACTCTTGACTGGTGGTCCGGTAACTCTTCAGACTATCCCCTTGTCAATGACTTGTGAAGATAAGATTCTAAGAAAGAAACATGAAGAGAAAATCATTCTAGATGTGATCCATGCTCCCCAATATGGGATTATCCTCGGCTTGCCATGGTTAACTCATCACAATCCAGAAATCAATTGGGCAGAACGACAAATCATGTTCTCATCTGCGCTATGTAATGAACAATGTCTCCAAAAAAATGAAGTACCAACAGTTTGCAACTCTAACATAGCTACTGCTGCGGAGAAAGAAACTCAGTTGCCCAAAAAGTATACCATCGTACAAAGATGTATTTGATGAGAAAGGAGCAGAGACTCTACCTCCTCATAGATCTTATGACTGTCAAATTGACCTAGCCCCAGGTGCGACACTTCCCAACTGTCGTGTATATGCTCTGTCAGAACATGAAAACCAACATTTACGAAAATACCTAGATCAATTTTTGGAGAATGGCTTCATTCGCCCCTCTAAGTCTCCTGCAGCTTCGCCTTTATTTTTTGTCCCAAAAGCTAATGGAGAACTTCAAACTTGCATTGACTATAGAGGTTTAAACAATGTCACCATCAAGAATAAATATCCTTTACCCCTAATTCCAGTTTTATTGGAACAAGTAAAGGGAGCAAAGATCTACACGAAGCTTGATCTTCGAGGTGCTTATCATTTGGTCAGAATGAGAGAGGGTGACGAATGGAAAACAGCGTTCAAGACAAGATATGGCCTTTTTGAATATACCGTCATGCCTTTTGGTCTGTGTAACGCTCCAGCAGCTGTTCAATTTTTCTTGAATGACGTTCTTAGAGAGTACCTCGACATATTTGCCATAGTCTACATCGATGACATTTTGATCTACTCAGACAATGAAAACGAACATGTACAACATGTCAAGAAAATTCTTGCAGCCCTTCGAAAACACCATTTATATTGTAAACTAACCAAGTGTGAGTTTCATGTTACCACGGTTGAGTTTTTGGGGGTTATTCTTACCCCTAAAGGTATGGTGATGGCAGAAAAGAAAGTAAAAGCTGTATCTGAGTGGCCCATCCCAAAAACTGTTCGTGATGTACAGTGCTTCCTGGGGTTTGCAAATTTTTACCGGAGGTTCATAAGTCATTTCTCCCAGACAGTGGCTCCAATCACTAAGCTACTAAGAAAGAAAGAAAAGTTTGTATGGTGCCCAGAAGCTGATCAAGCCTTCTCGACTTTAAAGAAAGCTTTCTCCACTGCCCCAGTTTTAACTCATCCTGATGCGAATCAACCTTTTATGGTGGAAGCTGATGCTTCAGATGTAGCAATAGGAGCTGTCTTATCACAACGAAATAAAGACACTGGTCAACTTCATCCTGTAGCTTATATGTCTCGGAAGTTGAACAAAGCCGAACAAAACTATGTCATTGCTAAAAAAGAACTTCTGGCAATTTGGGGCACCTTTAAAGAATGGAGACATCATTTATTGGGTGCCAAATACACTGTTACAGTATATACTGATCATCGTAATCTTCAATTCATGAGTTCCGCCAGACTTTTGACCCCTAGGCAATTATGCTGGATGCTTTTTTTTGCTGAATTGGATTTTGTAGTAACCTTCCGGCCTGGTAAAGATAATCGCAAGGCTGACGCCTTGTCCCGTCAAGAGTCTACCACGTTGCCTGCATTTCAAGCCTCCAGAGCTATCATTGCTCCAGACAAGGTTCTATGTATCATAAAAACTGAAGATTTCTTTGAAGAAATTCGCAATTCCTTCACTGTTGAAAAATGGCAAACATGGGCCCAAGCTGATCCCAAAAGGTCAATCAAACAAGGTTTACCTTTTCATTACGCTCGTTTATTCATACCCAATATCAAACTTCGCAAGATAGTGTTTCATTGGTTACATGTGATACCTACGGCAGGTCATCCAGGTATTCCTAAAACTCTTGAACTGATCCAACTTTATTTTTGGTGGCCTACCCTAACAAAAGATGTAAAAGCAATGGTAAACAACTGTGAAGTTTGTGCTCGCATTAAAACAAGTCATTCTAAACCAAAAGGATTATTACATCCACTTCCAACTCCAAGTCGTCCATGGGAACACATTTCATTAGACTTTATTACAGGTCTGCCAGTGGTTCAACAGCATTCAGTAATTCTGGTGGTAGTAGATAGTCTCACAAAATATGGACATTTTATTGCCTGTAAAAAATTGCCCACTTCTAGTGAATTGGCAAACATTTTACTGAACAGAGTAGTTCGTTATCATGGACTACCAAAGGTTATCCTCTCCGATCGGGGGTCACAATTTTCCTCCAATTTCTGGAAGACATGGTGTAAAACACTCCAAGTGACATCTACACTATCTACTAGTCACCATCCTCAAACAGATGGTCAAACAGAAAGACTAAATCAGACTTTAAAACAATACCTACGTGCCTACGCTGAAAAGGCACTTCATTCTTGGACATCTATGCTCTGGTTAGCTGAGTTAGCTTACAATAACTCATTCCACACTTCCATTGGCGTTACACCCTTTTTTGGTTTATTTGGTTATCATCCTGACACCTTGCCCATCACAATTCCTCAAGACAGTTCTCTTACTCCAGCTGTGTCAGAAACCATTCAGCATTTACATCAAACCCAGAAGCTGATTCAGCAGTATCTAGAAAAAGCCAAACAAAAATATAAAAGACATTATGATAAGAAACATTGTGAGGGACCGCAATATCAATCAGGTGGCAAAGTGTGGCTTTCCACAAAACATATAGACTTCAAGAAGAAGCAGATGTTTAACCCCAAATTCATAGGTCCTTATACTGTCCTTCAGCAAATCAATCCAGTGACTTATAAACTACAATTGCCCGGATCCTTGCGGATTCATCCAGTGTTCCACACTTCCCTCTTGAAAAAGGCAGTCCAAAAGGTCCATCCTCATCCAGCTCCTGTTTTAGTACAAGGGGAAGAAGAATATGAAGTCAAGAAAGTGTTGGATTCTAAACTGAGAGGACGTAATCTATGGTATTTAATCTCATGGAAAGGTTATGGTCCTGAAAGTAACTCATGGGTTTCCGCATCTGATGTTCATGCTCCAGTACTTGTGAGACACTTTCATCGTCTTAATCCAAGCAAACCAGGCCATAGAGCACGTCTGGGAGAGGGGAGTACTGTCAACACCAGAACAATACGTGCTCTATTGGCGTAAAAAAATGCAAAAAAACATCACTTTCAAAATAACATGATTCATGCATTGTGCTGATATGTTGTATTTTACCCTTTTGCATTGCAGAGTTCAATCCTAAACACTTATTCTTAATATGTTTACAAATACTGTTTCTTTGCAAGGTATTGCTACAGGTTTTCAGAGTGGGTTAGGGCGTGGCCTCTTTCCAGGGCCTTCCAGAGACTTTCACTGCAACATGCCTGGGCGTGGTTCTAGGCTGGGCCAAGACTCTATATAAGGAGAGTCAGCCCAACTCCCAGTGCTCACTATTCAGAGGTTCCAGTGCAGAAGAGCAGCTATTTCCAGAACTTCAGGTCCAGTGGCCTTTTTGATCTCCCAGTTCTGCTTTGAAATCTTCATTGGTGCATCTTGTTCCTGGGTGGTAAGACGGTAGTTGGGTTTATTCCCAATACCGTTTATTTTATCTAGAATTATCTCATTCTAAGATCTGATCGTTTATTTATGTTAGCAATTTGTTTTAAGGTCATAAAAAGTGCACTCGAGTATTTTTGTTAAAGTGTGTACATGGATGTTAATGAATCGGCAAGAAGCGCGATTCGTTTATAGTTTTGAAACTCATGTTACATTACGCGCCAGTGTTTATTGACATACACGTGGATATTTATGAATCAGCAGGAGGCGCGATTCGTTTGAAAAGCTTTGAAATCTTGAGTTGCATTGCGCTCTAGCATTTATTGACACATACATGATTGATCACGAATCGGCAAGAGGCGCGGTTCGTTTATGAAGCTTTAAAAGCTTGTGATACATTGTGTGTTACTATTTATTGACATTTAAAAGAAGGTTTTGAAGTGGCACGATGTATAATTCAATTCAAGATAATTTCAAAACCTGTTGCTATTTATTGTGCAACCATTTCTTGACTTTGCATGATGGCATTCGAGTCAGCAGGACATGCAATTTTTTACTAGAGTTTATTTATGTTGTGAACTGCATATTACCATTCCAGGATAATTGCTTGGTACAATTCGAGTTGACTAGTATGGAAAATATTTCTTGAACTATTGAACCCATTGAAAAATATTGCTTCCCTAGTGTTTTAAGAGTGTAATCTGTGTTGAAAACATTTCAAGGAAAATATATATAGGATCAGAAGTTCTAGATGCAATATTATATGCTCCTATTATGCATATTCTTGTTATTCTAATTCATGGTTGAATAAGAAAAGTTTTATTTGAATCAATCTTGATTCCATTACAGGTATCTGATCATCACAAAATGTGTTCATTTTTAAAACTGCAATTCAACATTGCTCATATTTTCAGAAAGACTATGGCCCTCATTCTGACCTTGGCGGGCGGCGGAGGCCGCCCGCCAAAGTCCCGCCGTCAGGTTACCGTTCCGCGGTCGAAAGACCGCGGCGGTAATTCTGACATTCCCGCTGGGCTGGCGGGCGGCCGCCTTCAGGCCGCCCGCCAGCCCAGCGGGAAAGAGGCTTCCACGATGAAGCCGGCTCGGAATCGAGCCGGCGGAGTGAAAGCTGTGCGACGGGTGCAGTTGCACCCGTCGCGTATTTCACTGTCTGCGCAGCAGACAGTGAAATACTTGTAGGGGCCCTCTTACGGGGGCCCCGCGACACCCCCTACCGCCATCCGGTTCCCGGCGGTCGGACCGCCGGGATCTGGATGGCGGTAGGGGGGGTCGGAATCCCCTCGGCGGCGCAGCAAGCTGCGCCGCCTTGGAGGATTCAATGGGGCGGCGGGACACTGGCGGGAGACCGCCAGTGTTGCCGGTCCGACCGCGGCTTTACCGCCGCGGTCGGAATCCCCATTGGAGCACCGCCGGCCTGTCGGCGGTGCTCCCGCGGTCCTCCGCCCTGGCGGTCTTTGACCGCCAGGGTCAGAATGACCGCCTATGTTTATTAATATTTACTTCAGGTTATATTGTGTGTTCTAAAAATGTTTTCCCATTAAAGGTCTCCTTCCCAGCAGTACCCTTCCTAATCCCCTCTTCCCCTCTTGAACTCTCCCAGTCTCCGTGAATTGTCTATCAGAGTCTTGGAGCTGTTCATTAGAGGACGTGTTGGGAACGTGCGCAAACCCCGAGGATCTGGTGACTCTGACAGTTAGCAGCAGAGCAGAAGTGGTGAGGCTGTAGGATACAGTAGTGAGAGGGCCTTCGTCTGCCACTTATTCTGATCTCTCCATGGTCTGGGAGAGATCAAAGAAGGAAAAAGGCCCTTCACCCTACCATACTCATGCCCCATATCCCAGTCACCCTACATAGGTGAGAAGAGATTAGAAGAAAGAAAAAATGGATGGGGCAGCTGCCAATTGTTGTGGTCCATGATGGAGTGGAACAGGTTCCAGATGGAACAGCTCTATACGGTCCCACTCCTCTGTGACTCGCAGTACCTGATGTCCAAAGAGGAGGTGAATAGCTTAGAGCAGGCCTAACACTGTTCAATTTGCAAACAATCATAACACATACAGAGAGTCAGGGAGATTTAAATCAAACAAATCTAAGGGAATCGACCCATACTATCTCCCTACATATAAGACCAAAAACACAAAAAAGTATGGGGTTCACTTATAATGAGGAGCTATACCCGGGGGAAATTTTCCTGGTGCTCCTTAACCTCACTAGGTGAGTAAATGGTGAATGGGTGCTGTGAAGGGTCGTGAAGTGATGATGGGGGGGTATTTCCTTTATGGACTAGGTGGTCTCACACCCTATATAGTGTCATGCTTCATCATTTGACCACCTAGCCCCACCCAGGTAGGACAATGCCACCTAGGCGGACTCAACCTCACCGTTAAAAGAACGGGAGGGAGTGCGTACATTTTTACTTTCTGGAAATTGTGGGATCCAGCTGAACTAGGGAAAATAGAAAAACACCTAGGCAGTTACCTGTGTGAAATGTACACTTTTAATAATGGTGTCTGCTGGTGTATTAAAAACTAGGATGGGGCACCTCTGTGAGAACAAAGACTCACTGGGTCACCTATCTAAAACTAAATGGCCAACATGTTTCTGCCCTCTACAATGAACCAAGGAAGGTCTGGGGGCATTCTTCAGGGCCTAGGATCCCTTAAAGTCATGCATTGCAGAGAAAAACATCCAACACTCAGTAAAAGTGTGGGTAAAATATAGTGAGAATTGATGCGGCCTACCTGAAGCGAGGAACTACCTAGCGTAGGCCTAAGGGTACAGAAACAAAATTAACGTTTTGTGGCACACAGCACTGCACAGCAAAACACACACAGGGGTGACACAGCAAGTGCAAGTCATGCAATGTATAGGTGTGTAACATGTATCTACAATGTAAAAAACATCTTACCGCAAGTCTAAAGGCTACTTGCCCCAAAACTCCAGGAGGGGGAGTGTCCCCTTATAGTCATGCACTAAGGAATAGGGAGAGAGGTAGGCAAGAGCGGCAGTAAGTATATACAAGATCACAATTCTGTGGAGAAATCAAGAGCGTCTGGCCGAAGGCTGGACTCACTGTGAGATGCGCCAGAGATATAACTCTGCTAGATAGCGTATAAAGGAAGATGGAGCTAAAACTAACTCAGCGAGTTCATATCAGTCATGGTGCAGCATAGAGAGTGCCTATGGTAAAAGTAAGGTAGGCAATTTACCAAGTACAAGGTAAATAAAAAAAACTGTCTAATCCAAATAACATTAAATGATTATATGACCATACATATGTCCCCTGTGGCGGAGAGAGGGCCGCCAGGTTAGAGAATACATAAACAGACAAACAAACAACGCAGCTCTTATCTGTGGCGAGGAAGATGGCCTCCGGGGAAGAAGAAACGATAAACCGCCACTCACTGCATCAAAGGAGGTGCTCGCTGTGCGCCCAGTCGGTCCCCTCACTGGACCGCTTGTGGTAAGTGTTCCAGAGTGGTGACGGTATTTAAAGTCCCAAACAATTAAGTCATAATGAGGTACGCGGTGCGCGTTATCATTCCAGCCAGCCCCGGCCAGCTTGCTGCCGGGGTGTGGTTAGGTGCCCAGAGTCCGCGTGTACAGAACACGCGACGCGCTGGCATGCACGGGAGGCTGGGAAATGTAGTTCCCGGCCTCTAGATTAAAATAATGCACCTCCTCTTGCGGTGGCGAAACAGGAGGGCATACGGAAGAGGGGGAAAGAAGGGGAAAAGGAGGGGGGGAAAGATTGGAAGGGGAGGAGGGTTGGGAATGGTGGGGGAAAAAAGGAAGGGGAATTGAATAAAAAGTGGAAGATAGAAAAAGAAAAAGAAAAGAAAAAGGAAATGAAAGAAAAAAAGGAAAGGACAAAGGAACAGAAAGAGAAATAGGAAAAAAGTAGAAAAAAGAAGATAAAACGAGAAAGGAAAGAAGGGGGACAATGAGACCGACAGAAGGGGGGAAAGGAGGGAAAGAAGGAGAAAGGAAGGGGGGGGAGGGAGAGGAAAAGAGAGGAAAGATAGAGGAGACGGAGGGGAAGGAGGAGAGAACAGGGGAGACGGAGGGCAGGGGATAAGAGGACCGAAACAGAGAGACAGGAGCACAGGGGTGGGGGAAAGCAGAACAGAGGAGGAGGAGAAGGGGAAGGGGGCAAAAAGGAGCAAGGGGGGAGTTTGGGGGGGATAAGATGGGGTTGGGATAAGGAACCTGAGAAAGAAAGAGGAGGGGGGGAGAAGAGGAAGAAGAAACGAATGTACCCAGCCAGTAGTTGGTGGTACGATGTTATAAGGATACCCAGATCAAGATGCCTCATTGCTAGTGTGTGTCACATGGGTATAGTCATTTGTTAAGTGAGGACCACAGGATGTCGTCATTTAGTCCATTGGTGTCCGTGCGTAGTCTCCAGACCCAGCGTTGTTCATAGTAAAGTAACTTCTGTGACATGTTGTTAGTTGTGGGCGGCTATTGCTCTAAAATAGTTAATTTCAAATCGTCTGGAGAATGATTTTTTGTGACAAAATGGCTTGTGGCGTCACGTTTGCACCTGATGGTGCTCCTGTGTTCACAAATACGTGTGCTGACCTTCCTCGTTGTCATTCCAATATATTTGAGCTGGCAGGGGCACTTGATCATGTAGATTACATTCTTACTGTTGCAGTTCGTAAGTGCCTTTAACACCCATGGTGTTTTTAAACCGAGCTCCACCGTGTTAGATTTCTGTGTGAACATACACACACTGCAGTTGCCACACGGATGGTGGCCGACTGGGGGAGATAGGTGCCAGAGAGTTAACTGTTTGTCAGGAGGTTTCATGGTAGGTCTTGTGTGGACCACCATATTGCGTATGTTGGTGGCTTCTTTAAAGGCGTGCAGTGGTTGCTGAAACGGGAGGCCACCAGATGTTAAAATTTCCCATTCGTCTCTGATAATCTTCTGGATCTTATTAGATAGTGGGTTGAACGTAGTCACACACACTATCTGTTCCGTCTTGGGTTTGTTTGCACGGGGTTGTAACAACTGGTCTCTATTGTTGTTCCGTGCTCTTTTGTATGCTCTCCTAACAAGATCTGCAGGGTAATCTTTTTCTTGTAGTTTGGTGGACAGGTTAATAGCATGTTTTTTATAGTCCGAAAGATCCGAACAATTCCGTCGTAGACGTAAGAACTGACCCACGGGAGGTTCTCCCTCAGGGACCTCGGGTGGCAGCTTTTGAATTGTAACAAATTGTTGCGGTCCGTAGGTTTGTGGTAGACCTCTGTTGCCAGAGATCCATTTCTTTCATAAATTAGAAGATCCAGAAACGGTAGTTGGTTCTCGCCGATAGTCATAGTGATTTTAAGAAAAGGGTTTGCCGTGTTGAGCCAAGCTGAGAAGGCAAAGGCCTCTTCTTTGGAGCCTGTCCAGATAAGTAGAATGTCATCAATATACTGCTTCCAAAGTTTAATCTGCTCCAGGTAGGGGTTATCCTCATGGAGTACCACCTGTCTTTCAAAGTTGTCTACGTACAGACAGGCCAGACTGGGAGCAAAGGTGATGCTCATGGATGTCCCCTGTATCTGTAGATAGAATGTGTTCTCGAATTCGAAGTAATTCCTTGTTAATGCAAGGTGTGCTAGATCTAGTACGAATTCTGGGGATGTCCGTGAATCACTCCTGTTTGCTTCCAGGAGATCGCAAATGACCCCCAGGGTTGCTTCCTGGGGGATGTTGGTGTAAAGTGATTCAACGTCCAATGTAATCAGGAGTTCCAAGTTTTTATCAAAGGGCATTGAGTCTAGGAGAACAAGGACATTGGTGGTGTCTTTCAGGTAGGTGGTGATTTGCTTCACTAGTGGTTAAAGGAAGAAGTTGCAGAACTAGGAGAGTGGTTCAAGAACGGAGCCAATTCCGGACACTATGGGGGTGATTCCGACCCTGGCGGTAAATACCGCCAGGGCCGGGGTCCGCGGGAGCACCGCCAACAGGCTGGCGGTGCTCCTTTGGGCATTCTGACCGCGGCGGTACAGCCGCGGCCAGAAATGGAAAGTCGGTGGTGTACCGCCGACTTTCCGCTGCCCAGGGGAATCCTCCATGGCGGCGCAGCTTGCTGCGCCACCATGGGGGATTCCGACCCCCTCACCGCCATCCTGTTCCTGGCGGTTTCGACCGCCACGAAAAGGATGGCGGTGAGGGGTGTCGTGGGGCCCCTGGGGGCCCCTGCAGTGCCCATGCCAATGGCATGGGCACTGCAGGGGCCCCCGTAAGAGGGCCCCACTTTGAATTTCAGTGTCTGCTTAGCAGACACTGAAATTCGCGACGGGTGCTACTGCACCCGTCGCACACCTTCCACTCCGCGGGCTCCATTCGGAGCCGGCTTCATCGTAGAAGGGTGTTTCCCACTGGGCTGGCGGGCGGCCTTTTGGCGGTCGCCCGCCAGCCCAGTGGGAAACCCAGAATGACCGCCACGGTCTTTTGACCGCGGTACGGTCTTCTGGCGGTTCCCGCTTGGCGGGCGGCTCCCGCCGCCCGCCAAGCTTGGAATGACCCCCTATGGGCCTTTCAGGAGGGGGAATTTTCCCTTTGTGTATTTTAGGAAGGATGTAAAAATAGGGTATTTTGAGATAAGATTGTGTCAGGAAGGCTGCTTCTTGTTTGGTCAGCCAGTCGTTCTCGACTCATCTATTCACTAAGAAAGAAATTTCTTCCTGTATGTCTGGGGTAGGATCTCGGGACAGGCGTTTGTAATGTTGTGCATTTTCTAGTAAGTGCTGGCACTCTTCTCTATATATTTTCAGTGGCAAAATTACCGTAGCCCCACCTATGTCAGCTGGTTTAATAATGATAGAGGGGTCAGAAGTTAGACGCTTCAATGCTGCTAGTTCGTCTGAACTCATGTTGTGGAATGCGTTGCTCTTGCTCTCAGCGAGACCGCTGATCTTGCGGGACACCGATTTTTCAAAGGCAAGTACTTCAGGGGGCATTTGTCCAGTTGTTGGACAGAAGGTTGATTTGGGACCTAGTGTTTCGCTCTGGTTCATCAAAGTTTCTTTCTAAGAAAAAGGTTTTGAGGCAGATTTTGTAAAACAACTCTGCAATTTCTGTTCTAGTTTTGAAAAGGTCTATTTTGGCATAGTTAAGACTTTGTTTAGTGCCTTAGACTCGATAGTGTCAACAAAACCTCTGGAACAGCCAAGGGCACCCCTCTTCTGCTTGGACTGTACCATATGGTGGGCCGCAAATGGCCAAGACAGCTGGTAGCATCTAAAACCTCATTGTTTGTTTAAAACCACCCTTTATCTGTGGGTAAGACAAGAGAAAGGCAAAATAACATCGCCCTGCATTCAGAGAGGCGGGAGGTAGGAAGTGCACACTAGACACCCTTGTGTAAGTCGGGGGCCTCAAACATCCTCACATGGAGAAATTGTTTGATTTAAATCCATGACAATAATGCTCTCAAACATCAGCAGATATTAGAAAAAACAAATCCAACCAACCATGCTTGGCTAAATGCTCCATTAAAGTGGGAGGTACAAAATGAACCCCACTCATTACTTGGGGGAGGTCGCAAGCCAGACAGGTTCAGTTCATCCCTTGAGTAACATGGTGTGGGAAAACATATACACCTAGCAACCTATGGCTCACATTACCCATGTCCTTGAGCAGAGGTGGTTGAAAAACTCCATTCCCTCTGCTGTTAGGCAGGGCTAGGGGGAAGTCTTCTCCTCCACGTCCATTCTTTTTAAATCTCTCTAAGTGCTCACAAACATTGGGGAAAATACTAGCACCCACCAGGAGGTACTAGTTATGATGCACTAACATTGCAATTCAGTTCCAACAAGAGTGGTGCGTGGATTCACATTTCTTTGAAACCACTGCTAAGTGTAAACAAACAACATGCAGTTTAGAAGGTGATCCAGAGAAAGTAGAATGTGACAAAAGAGACAAAAAGAAACACTGGATATTGTTACACTGCCTTGTTGCACAAGTGAACTTGATATGTTCCTCAGGACAAGAGAACACTCATTGTATTATGGTATTGGCTTTGCCATCTAACTTCTGATACTGTACACACTATGGCGGTCATTACAACATTGGTGGTAAAAGCCGCTTACAGCCGTGCAGAAGACCCCCAACACACTGCCGCGGAATTCCACCACAGCTATTATGACCCACAGCACGGAATCCGCCAATATTCAGACACCCACACAAGTCCGCCACACCAAAGGTCAGTGAGAAACTGGCGAAAACAAAACCTCCACCGTCACGCCAACAGAAATATGCCCACACTATCATGACCCACGAATCCACGGGGCAGTCTTTCAACCACAGTATTCCATTGGCGGTACACACCGCCGCGCTCAAAATACACACACATCTCCAAAACACAGCCACATTGGACAATTCGAAATACACACACCTGATACACATACACACACCACTCCCACACACCCAATACAATATAAAACACACACCCACATCACCCACAAACCCCTATGACCACAATTACCGAGAGAAGGCCAGAGAGAGACACCACCATCAACAAGACTAGCATCCACAAGCACACAACCCCATAACTTTCACGCACCTCACACAACACACCACTACATTTCAGCACACTTATCACCCCACACACCACCCCACACATCACCCACACCACCCCATGGCACGGCAAAGACACCCCAGGTTCTCGGAGGAGGAGCTCCGGCTCATGGTGGAGGAAATCGTCCGGGTAGAGCCACAGCTATTGGGGTCACAGGTGCAGCACACCTCCATTGCAAGGAAGATGGAGCTATGGCGCAGAATAGTGGACAGGGTCAACGCAGTGGGACAACACCCAAGAAATCGGGATGACATCAGGAAGAGGTGGAACGACCTAAAGGGGAAGGTGCGTTCCGTGGTCTCAAGACACCACCTTGCGGTTCAGCGGACTGGCGGCGGACCCCCACCTCCTCCCCCACAACTAACAACATGGGAGGAGCAGGTCTTGGCGATTCTGCATCCTGAGGACCTTGCAGGAGTAGGTGGAGTAATGGACTCTGGTAAGTCAAACCTTAACTATTACATCCCCCACCCTACCTGCTTGCCATCACATACCCCCACCCTCACTCTCACCCCCATCACTCCAACTCCTCACAAATGTCTCAACATCACAAACCACCCATCCCAACACCAAGCCCTGCATGCAACACCAAAGCATGGACACCCATCACCAATGCATGGCCACGGCACATACCCATACACCCCCCAAACCATCATCACACAAGGTCCCTCACAGGAATGCAAGCATTGGGGTACACGGTCACCCACCCATTGCACACCATGGCACACACAGATGTAATAAACATCCTTTTATACCCCTGCAGGACCCCTACCCAACGTCACCAGACAGGAGGGTCCACACATGTCCACACTACCAACAGAAGAGGCCCACAGTGATGACAGCTCCTCTGTCCAACTGGATCTAGATGACCAGCCTGGCCCATCGGGGACCTCGGGACAGTCGGTTCCCCTGACACAGTCACAGGCCACTACAGAGCTTACCCCCTCTGGAAACACCAGCACAGCACCCACCCAGCGGGCCCATACCTCCGTCCCCAGGATACGTCAATCAGCAGTGTGTCCACCACTACAGGGAACCCAGGCTAACCCACCACCCCAACAACAGGGACCTGGGGGCAGTGGCAGTGGGCACACGGTCCAGGGGACGAAGGCCCAGAAACACAGGGGAACTAGGAGGGCTGCTGTGCGACAGGGGGAGGACAGGCCAAGGGAACCCACTCTCCATGAGGCCCTCTCCAACATCATGGGAGCATACCACCATTCCCAGGAGACGATGGCAACGGTACTGGCCAAGATTCAGGAGACCCAGCGCCTGCAGGAGGAACAGTATTTGGGCTTCAGGGAGGAACTCAGAACCATCAATTCCACCCTGGGCACCATCGTAGGGGTGCTGAAGGAAGTACTCAACACCAGGAGGGACACTGTGGCACTACATGGGGCCCCTGACACTAGCCTGGACGATGAACTGCCCAACACCTCCGCCGGCGCTAGTGGACAGGAGGCACCACCACAGGACCACCACACCAGCACCCCACCCCCTGCAGAGGGAGAACCACCTCGCAAACTGTCCCTGAGATCCAGGACAAAGACAGAGAACGATGCCAAGACCCCCGCCAAGAAATGAGACCACCCTGATTGTCATCCTTCTGTCCCACTTTGTCACCCTGTCCATCCTTAAACTGACCCAGCTCCACTTCCTATGCCCATTTGGGCAATGCACCTGTGAGACTAATAGACTGGACTCTGCCATGGACATTCCTCCGCCATCACCCCTCACCAGTTTGCTACCCCCTCCAATATTGAGCATTAAAATAAACACTCTTAAAGCACAAAACAATCTGGAGTCAGTCTGTGATTTCGGAATAGTGTATTAGCAATTACTGTGGCATCGTTCATTTGTAATGTCAGCATACCTATGTCACACAGCTGTAGTCCACGATGAATCAAAGCAGAAGTCACACTGTGGGACACACATCTGTGAAATCGTAAGGGAAAGTGACAACTCAGTGATCATACACTGGGTGAAAAAGACAGACAGTAGAGGGGTAGTAGTGTTAAAGTACATGTAGTAGGCTGGTTTGTATTCTTACCTGTGTCTCACTGGAATAATTGCTGTATCACTGAGTCCCTGTTGTCCATGTCTTCTTCCTCTGCTTCCTCGTCTTCACTGTCCACAGGCTCCACAGCTGCAACACCACCGCCATCTGGACAATCCTCCTGCAGAAAAGGCACGTGTCGTCGCAAAGCTAAGTTGTGAAGCATACAGCAGGCCACGATGATCTGGCACACCTTCTTTGGTGAGTAGAATAGGGATCCACCTGTCATACGGAGGCACCTGAACCTGGCCTTCAGGAGGCCAAAGGTCCGCTCGATTATCCGCCGTGTATGCCCATGTGCCTCATTGTAGCGTTCCACTGCCCTTGTCCTGGGATTCCTCACTGGGGTCAGTAGCCATGACAGGTTGGGGTAACCAGAGTCACCTGCAAATGGCGAGGGACAACTGTTAGACACACACTAACCTGTAGGAATATCCCCAGACCCAGACAACCATTCCCACTGTCTTGCTTCCAGGTGCGCACCTAATAGCCACACACAGGGCCTCTGGAGTTGACCCATCACATAAGGGATGCTGCCATTCCGCAGGATGTAGGCGTCATGCACTGAGCCAGGGAACTTGGCATTCACATGGGAGATGTACTGGTCTGCCAAACATACCATCTGTACATTCATGGAATGGTAACTCTTCAGGTTTCTGTACACCTGTTCACTCCTGCGGGGGGACCAAAGCCACATGGGTCCCATCAATGGCACCTGTGATGTTGGGGATATGTCCCCAGGCATAGAAATCACCTTTCACTGTAGGCAAATCCTCCACCTGAGGGAAAACGATGTAGCTCCGCATGTGTTGTTCAGCAGGGCAGACAACACTCTGGACAACACATTGGAAAACATAGGCTGGGACATCCCTGATGCTATGGCCACTGTTGGTTGAAATGACCCACTTGCAAGGAAATGGAGCACTGACAGCACCTGCACTTGAGGGGGGATTCCTGTAGGATGGCAGATTGCTGACATCAGGTCTGGCTCCAGCTGGGTACACAGTTCCTGGATTGTGGCATGGTCAAGCCTGTAGGTGATGATCACATGTCTTTCCTCCATTGTCGACAGGTCCACCAACGGTCGGTACACCGGAGAATGCCGCCATCTCCTCACATGTCCCAGCGGACGGTGCCTATGAAGGACAACAGCGAGCAGAGTCAACCAACTCAGACAGCTTACACAGAACACCAATCATAATCCAAAAAGTGGCCTGTATGTGTGTTGAGTCTAGGCCTCGATATGTGTGACGCAGTTAAAAATGAAGCCATGTGGGCCCCTGAAATGGCGGCTGCCTGACCTGTAAAGTGGGACAATTGGATGTGAGGTAACTGAGCTGGCATTGTATACCATCGCGGTAGGCGGTCGAAGACCGCGGCGCAATGCTGCATTGGTTAACATTGGACCCTATGGGTCCCAGGAGCCAATGACGATGTACGCCGGCGGTGACGGTACACAGACCGCCATTTTCTATCTGTTCAATCACTCAATACCTGATCTTCGACAGGAGAGGACCTACACTGCAAGTGCTGCTGTGACCTGAGTCTGGAAGAGACAATGGCTCGTGCGTCTGGGGAAAGGGCCCCTGCCTTCACATCGGAGGAGTTGGAGAAACTCGTGGACGGGGTCCTCCCCCAGTGCACGCTACTCTATGGTCCTCCAGACAAACAGGTAAGTACACTGGGAGCATGCTGTATGGGCTATGCCTGTGTGGAGTGGATGTAAGAAGGGGGGGGGGGAGATTGCGGCGTGCATGAAACGACGGTGTCTGCATGTGCCACATGGCAAGGGTAGGGATGGGGGCCAATGACTGTGATCGTGCAGTTGGTAATAAGTTCCTCTTCCCCCTGTACAATTCATGTAGGTCAGCTCCCACCAGAAAAAAGATATTTGGCGTGCCATCGCCAAGGATGTCCAGACCCTGGGGGTCTACCACAGACGGAGCACCCACTGCCGGAAAAGATGGGAGGACATTCGCCGCTGAAGCAAGAAGACGGCGAAGGCTCAGCGGGGGATGGCCTCTCAACGTGGGAGGGGTGCCCGTCGCACCATGACCCCCCTGATGTTCAGGATCCTGGCGGTGGCATAGCCGGAGTTGGATGGGCGCTTGAGGGCATCACAACAGCCACAAGGGGGTAAGTACACTCTCATCCTGCTGATTTTGCGCACCCTGGAGGGGTCTGGGTGGGGGAGGTGGGCTGTGAGTTTCCCTAGGCCAGGGCGAGTTCCGTAGGCAAGGTCCTTCCGTAAGGCAGGCCATGTGGCACCCCATCCCACCTCTGTAGAGTGCCAAGTACACCTAGTCATGCCCCTGTGTCATCCATGTGTGCAGATGTCGTCCATAGCCTAGTAGGCCATTTCCCAGGAATTTAACAGTGGAGCCCAAGAGCGCGGCGTAATGCAGGGGGCTTGTGTGTCTGTCGTGTCCGCCAACGGTAGCGGTAATGCATGCACTCAACGTGTCTTTCTTCTGTCTCCCCCTCCCCTTTTTGTGGTCTCCCTATTCTTGTGTGCATTAGCATCATCAGGTGGAGGAGCAGTGGCACCGGAGCACGAGGGGGCTGCATCCCACATGGCCATGGAGGGCCACACTACGGACTCGGACTTCACCAGTGGGACGGATGGCGAGGGAAGCTCCACGGCGGGGAGAGGAGCTGAGACCAGCGACACGGACTCGTCCTCTGATGGGAGCTCCCCTGTGGTGGCGGCAACATCTGTGCCCCCCCATCTACAGGTACAGCCGCCACCCCCTCCCAGCAGCCCCTCAGCCTTTGCCCGTGCCCGCTCACCTAGAAGGGTGGTCATCACCTTCGCTCCAGGCACCTCAGCCCCTGCCCCAGTCACCCCTGCTGCCCTCAGTGAGGAGGCCATTGACCTCCTCAGGTCCCTCACTGTTGGGCAGTCTACCATTTTGAATACCATCCAGGGTGTCGAAAGGCAGTTGCAACAAACCAATGCATTCCTGGAGGGCATTCCTTCTGGTCAGGTGGCCCTTCAGCGAGCTTTTCAGACTCTGGCCTCAGCACTAATGGCAGCCATTGTCCCTGTGTCTAGCCTCCCCCCTCCAATTTCCTCCACCCAGACCCAATTCCCTGTACCCCAGCCTATCACAAGCACACCTACAGACCAGCATGCACACACATCAACACACAAGGGAAGCTCAGGCAAACATAAGCACCACACATCCCACAGGCACTCATGCAAGCATCACACACATGCAGACATAGCAACATCCAGTGCCTCCACTGTGTCCCCCTCCTCCTCGTCTCCCTCCTCCCTCCCAGTCTTGTCTCCACTCACACCTGCATGCACTACATCTACAGCCAATACTGCCATCACCAGCACACACACCACCACAACCCGCTCACGTGCAGTCACCACCCCCACTACCATTCACACGTCCCCTGTGTCCTCTCCCAGTGTGTCTGTGACGCCACCTCCCAAGATACACAAACGCAGGCACACATCCACCCAACAGCCATCCACCTCACGACAGCCTCCAGCACATGCACCTTCACCCAAAGTCAGCAAACGAACACCTCCCACAACCACAACCTCTTCCTCCACTCCCAAACACCATCCAGCTACCCGTCCCAGTGTCTCCAAAAAACGTTTCCTGCCCAAACTTGACCTCTTTCTCACACCTCCCCCACCCCGTCCGTCTCCTAGGTCCCGAACTAGCACCTCAGCCACAACATCTCCGGGACCAGTGGTGCCTGTAGTCACCAGAATCTGGAGTGCACCGGCCACCAGGGCAGCCAGTGTGGCACGGAGCCACAGCACAGACAGTCCCCGACCTGTGAAGCATCAAAAGTTGGCCAGTGCCCGGCGGGAGAGGGGGAAGACTCCAGCCACCAAAGCAGCTCCCAGGGGTCCCGGTTGGAGTGTGGATTCAGCTGCGACACCTTCCAAGGTGGGGAAGGGCCACAAGAAACCAGGAAAGTCTGGGAAGAGCAGCATGGTGGAGGAGACCGCCATCATCCCAGCTGCCCAGGAGGCCACAGCCGTCATTCCCGCTGCCCAGGAGGCCACAGCCATCATCCCCGCTGCCCAGGAGGCCACAGATGCCATCCCTGCTGCCTCGGAGGCCACAGACATCATCCCCACTGCCCAGGAGGCCACCGCCATCATCCCCGCTGGGCCAGAGAGGACCGCCAGCACAAGCCCCGCTGGGGCAGAGAGGACCGCCAGCACAAGCCCCGCTGGGACAGAGAGGACTGCCAGCACAAGCCCCGCTGGGACAGATAGGACCGCCAGCACAAGCCCCGTTGGGCTAAAGAGGACCGCCAGCACCAGCCCCGCTGGGACAGAGAGGACCGCAAGCACAAGCCCTGTTGGGCCAGAGAGGACTGCCAGCACAAGCCCCGCTGGGCTAGAGAGGGCTGCCAGCACAAGCCCCGCCAGCAGCTGAGTCACTGCAAAGGAGCCCGCCGCTCCAAGCACCGCTGAACAGGACACCGCCGCTTCAAGCACCGCTGAACAGGCCACCGCCGCTCCAAGCACCGCTGAACAGGGCACCGCCGCTCCAAGCACCGCTGAACAGGGCACCGCCGCTCCAAGCACTGGTGTTCAGGGCACCGCCGCTCCAAGCACCGCTGAGTAGGGCACCGCCGCTCCAAGCACCGCCTCAAGCACCACTGGCCCATGAGCGCTAAGGGCACTGACGCCACTGAGTCCGTCACGAGCAGGATGAAGCACTCTGGGCACAATGCCCCCTCCAGAACCAGTGGAGAGATACATCCACTACCTCTGTCCTTAGCAGGATGAAGCACTCTGGGCACAAAGCCCCCTCCAGAACCAGTGGAGAGATACATCCACTACCTCTGTCCTTAGCAGGATGAAGCACTCTGGCCACAAAGCCCCCTCCAGAACCAGTGGAGAGATACATCCACTACCTCTGTCCTTAGCAGGATGAAGCACTCTGGGCACAAAGCCCCCTCCAGAACCAGTGGAGAGATACATCTACTACCTCTGTCCTTAGCAGGATGAAGCCCTCTGGCCACAAAGCCCCCTCCAGAACCAGTGGAGAGATACATCCACTACCTCTGTCCTTGGCAGGATGAAGCACTCTGGGCACAAGGCCCCCTCCAGAACCAATGGAAAAAGGCATCCACTTGAGAGACTGTGGCTTTGCACTCCCCAGGATGGAACAATGGGCAACCTACCCACTGTAGAGACTTGAGAGACTGTTGCTTTGCACTCCCCAGGATTGAACAGTGGGCAACCCACCCACTGGAGAGACTTGAGAGACTGTGGCTTTGCACTCCCCAGGATGGAACAGTGGGCAACCCACCCACTGTAGAGACTTGAGAGACTGTGGCTTTGCACTCCCCAGGATGGAACAGTGGGCAACCCACCCACTGTAGAGACTTGAGAGACTGTGGCTTTGCACTCCCCAGGATTGAACAGTGGGCAACCCACCCACTGTAGAGACTTGAGAGACTGTGGCTTTGCACTCCCCAGGATTTAACAGTGGGCATGTGGCCCTCTCGTGGATTTGGCGTCGTGCACTCAAACGGCTGAGGTGCCCCCCCTTCCCCTCCCTCTGAGGTGCCTGTTTTCTTGCTCTCTGATGTCCCTGCAGTGTTCTCTCCGTCATGGTCGTGGATCTTGTGTGGGCCTCGTCCATACCGTGTGGGCCCAGTGTTCCACTGACTTAATTGGAGCACTACCTGGACTACTATGCTTGGTGTATATTTTGTTTATGGTATAGATATATATTTTTGCCTACTTGATTTTAATATATTACAATGGTTACACTCATTTGCTTTTGTCTTTGCATTCTTCTAGGGGGGTTGGGGATGTAACTATTATGTATTAATATGTATTAGTGTGTGTGTTGTAGTGGGTGAGGGTGGGGGTGGGGATGGGGGTGGGGGTGTTGCGTTTGTGTGTCCCTGTTTTTTCCCTCCCCCCTCCCCTGTGTCGTAGGTGCAGTACTCACCGTGGTCTTCGCCGCTGGCGTTCGTGGTCCTGGTAGAGGAGCAGGAAGACTATCGCAGGGAGAATTTGGAGTTCTGGCTCCATGGTGTCCTGGTTCCTCAAGGGGTGTGTAGAGGTGAGCGTTTTCCCTTCGAAATCCTTTTTCCGCCGTGTTTTTATCCGCGGTGAATCCGCCCCGGAAAAGGTGGCGGATTGGTAGGTTGTGATACTGTGGGCGTTACTTTGTCTTCCGCCTGTCTGTTGGCGGTGACCGCCAAGCTGTTTGTTTGTACCGCCGTGGCGGTCGGAGTGTTAAAGTGGCTGTCTTTGTTGGCGGTTTCCGCCACGGTCGTAATCGCAAAAAAAATTCCGCTGGCCTGTGGGCGGTCTTACCGCCGCTTTAACACCGACCGCCAGGGTTGTAATGACCGCCTATATCTGCTGTCCCAATGGTTTCCCAATACATAACCACAATTAGAGTTGATATAATACTTTTGAAGTACATACTATTTGCTACAGAGAACTACCTTGAAGATTATGTGATATCATTCAGTGGTTCTGATTATGTTCGGCATGACTGGCTGATAACTGTAATATGAAAATTTTTCATTAATGCCTAAACAACCAATCCATTTATCAACAAACATATGCTCATTTAAAGCAATAACTTAATCCCTTTTCTGATATAAGAAGGATATAAAGTCTATATAAGAAGTGTACTAAATAGGTGCAGGAAAGACATCTTAATCTTAATGGATGCCTACTTTAAAAAAAAAAAAAAGCAAGTGCTAAACAATTCCCAATCCTTTATGAAGGAGTCATGAAATAAGAATCAAATGCAAATTCTAATTGCTTTCACACTAGCACTGCGTTAGAATACCTTTCTGACTCAAATTATGTCAACATCCAGGAATAACAGATTTTAAGATCCGAACTTCAGAACAGCAAGTCCAAGCTGCAGCAACTATGTATCACGACTGCCTAGCTAGGACATTATGGTCCATGAGTGACTTATACTTATACTATGCATTCAATATGGCAGGTTGTGAGAGAGTCCCTTTGCGCCATGGAACATGTTGAACTTCCTCTCTTCACTAGGGTGTTTAACATACTGCCTACATGTGAGACACAAGGCCTCTTTCCAGGTGATGCCTACATTCTGCATCCTGCCATCCTCTTCTGGTCCTCAAGACGTGTTCAGGAAAATCAAAGTAGCACATCTCTGCACAGAAGTGGTGCTCAGAGATTAGTGGGCCATCAGAAGAGAAACCCATGTATCCATGATCAGATGTCCACACACTATCAGATGAATGCACATCCCCCTTCAGATGCCCTTCACAAGTCATGAAACCCACACATACACCCACCAGACACCCACATATCCCCCAAACATCCACCATCAAATTCACACAAGTACGCCCACCATCAGACTCCCAGGCTATCTATCAGATGCCCACACAAAAATAACTGGGTACTCATCCACACATCACAACATAGAATTAGATACAGCATCGGAAACATATATACACACACACATTATATATTTGGCAAAATAAAGATTTTATCGTTAAACCTACAAAGTTTATCTGATCCCATATCCTCTGTCTCCCTATTGCCACCCACTCCTTTGCTATCTGTGTAAACAACACTGTATGAACCACCAGAGAGCCCTTTATAAATGGCCCAACAGAAGGGACATCAAACTGAGAAGCCTTTTCTCAATACTGACAAGGGCACAGAAGCAGGGGCCACATCTACAAAGCATTTTGCACGTCGCAAACGGTGAATCGGGCTGTTTGCGATGTGCAAAATGCAATTTGGGATGTACAGACCCATTTTTGCAATTTGGTAATCTATTTATCGAATTGCAAAAGGGGTTTGCGAGTCGCAATTAGGAAGATATATATATATATATATATATCCCAAACACGAAAAGCCCAGGCACCAGTCCATGTTAAAATCCAAGCATTTAATAGCATTTCTGAGCAGCAAGACAAAAAATCCTGACGCGTTTCGGCAACAGCATACCTTGTTCACAGGTAAGTAAAAGCAGGTGTGAGTGAGCCAGTGCTTTTTAAATACACAGTCATGTGACTTCAATAAGCATAAGTTCCATATAAATAACTTCCTGAACTGGAGCGCTTAATTTCCATATAGCTGTAATAGCGTCACAGGCACTTCAGTATATATGTATGTATTGATATTTCCTAAGAAAATAACACTGAAGGAAAGTTAAGATTGACACTGTGGCATTAGCAGCTATAGCACAAAACCTAAAAGTGCATACATTCACGTTTATCTACTACCTTCATCAAATCTCCTTCCCAGCTGTGTTAACTTAACCTTACCTCCTATCCCTTGGGCCAAGGAGGCACCTGGGGCCGCAATTTGCGAGTCGCAAAACCTTATGTACAACAGTGTCAATGACACTGTTTGCGATCTGCAAGGGTGTCGCAAATGACCTACCTCATGAATACTAATGAGGTAGGTCGCAATTTGCAACCCCACTGGGAATGGCCACCCTCACAGGGATGGTGGCCTGCTGGAGACAGCAGACCACCATGTCTGTGACTGCTTTTAAATAAAGCCGTTTTTTTTTTTTTAAATGCAGCCCGTTTTCCTTAAAGGAAAACGAGATGCATTTCAAAAACTAAAAATGAAAAGTTTTTATTTCATTTATGTTCAGAGCAGGCAGTGGTCCATAGGACCACTGCCTGCTCTGATTTTTTTTTTTGCTTCCATTCACAAAGGGGACCCGTTTGCGAATGGTTAGCACCAGTTTGAAACTGGTGCTAACTGCAATTGTTTTGCGACCGCATTTGCGGTCGCAAAACAATCATACATGGGAGTGCAACTCGCAACTAGGTATTAGGATATATATATGCATGTGTTGTTACCATAGTGCAAACCTAGCTAAAAGGCAGTGGGACTCTGTACAGACAAGCATAAAGTCAGCAAGTGATAAGAGAGGTTGTTAGTTTATGGACGATTAATGATTTGTGATGTGTGTTCTTTAAAGAAGTGACGCTTTCCTAAGTTGGAGCAGTTTGGGGGTGGAACAATGCATAGGGGATGTTGTTCTAAATCCCGAGTGCATATATTGAAAAGCCTGTTGCCTTGTTTTGTATTTTTTGCACTCCTTAATCTAAAGTCTGATGGTGTTCTGGCTGTGGGTGTGTTGAGACCCACCAAATATAGTGAGCTTGTCTGCAAGATAAGTGGGTTGGCTTTGTAAATGATGCATCTGGTTTTAAAGATGATGCAAGGAGACAATGGAGTTCCATCAGGATGGGGCTAATGTGATTGAAATTGTTCAGGCCCTTGATAAGGATGCCCTTAAGTGGTATCAATATGGTGCCTGGAAGGCCGTAAAGCAGAACATTTCTACCATCGAGGTGCAAGGGCTTAACAGCAGTTCTGTAGTCCCTTTCTGGAAGAAACTGTTTCATTTTCCTTGGAAGAAAGACCAAGTGCTAGGCCATCTTCATTTTTTGGCAATATTTTTCTCGAGGTTGACACTGGTGTGCAGAGTAAACCCAAGTAACTTTATATTCAGTGAAAATTGTGGTTCAAAGCCGTCAAGGTTCATGTCAATGGTTTATACCATTTCGTATTTGTTGCTCTTGGCAAATTACAGGGATTTTCTAATGAGTTGAGCTTCATATAGGATCTGAACATCCCGATCTAGATGATGTGCAATCAGTGTTTATGTGTCAAATGTCCGAAGCAGAGAAGACTTTCACATAGAGTTGTGTATTGTCTGCATATTTGTGAATCTTGATATTGTTATCTGTGGGTAGAAAACCAACTGGCTTTATGTAGAGGTTTAAGATGAAATTGGACAACCCTATGGTACTCTACATGTGATAGAGGTCTTTTGGATCTGCGGCTGCCCATGTGAAAAAACTGGTGTCAATTGGAAGGGCAAGAAGAGAACCAGTGGAGGACACGGCCAATGAATCCCATTCAAGACTCTAGGGTGGGATATGTGACTGTGCTAAAGGTAGCTGAGAGGTCAAAGGTCATCTTCATAGGTGGTTAGGTGGGCATAATCTACTTTACATAAGGCAATGCTTTGCAGTGTGATCAGAAGCCAGATTTGTAGTCCTGCAGGAGATGGATAGCATTAATATGACCTTGGAATGAAACAAAAACTGATTTTTAAATGATCTTGCCAATGAATTGTGGGTGGGTGATGGGCCAGTAGTAGGCAAAGTCATCAGGGTTTAACATATGCTTCTTTAAGATTCAGAGGATCAGGTTTATCTTGAAAGCTTCTGAAAAGATGCCTTCATTGAGGGAGGCATTGACAGTGGTGAGTAGGGGTGGAAGAGCTTCTTCATAGAGAGTGTTGAGAAGGAGAAAGGTAACACCACATCTTCATAAGATGTGGCCTTGAGGGAGTTGAGTAGGTTAAGTTATTGGTGTGTTATGTTATGTGGTAAGTTATGTTATGTAATTTGTCATGCTCGCTGTTGCCAGGATTTCACTTGTATTTTTAAGATTTAGTAACTGGCATCAGTGAAGAGCAGCATGTATGAATTTGCCTGACCCATGGCACAATTTGAGGCTACCCAATAGGATACATTTTAATCCACTGGCTCTAAATGGAAGTAATGTACACAGTGCTTATTCAATTCAAAGCAAGGAACACTTCTCCTCCATGAACAGACACCATTATTATTAGTCCAAGTTGTTATCCTGGTCGGCATCCCAAAAAAGAAGTCACCTAAGAAATCCAATACAGTATTTATTGGAAGGTGTAATCTGAATGTATTCTACTACAACAAACAGCAGAGATGGCTTGCCCATGGAAAAGAAGACTTGCAATTTTAGGACGGTGTGCACATGCCCAATACGCATGCCATGCAAACATCAAACCTGTTGACTTTTGCCAATGCTTGTTGATTATACATCAGAATGCAGGTCAGTGTATTATGCTTTGATCTTGTTCATGGGATGGTGTGTTGTGCTTATGCTAAGCTCATCTGCATGTTTCTAGTGTGTACGTTCTTGTGATGCATGCCAGTGCCCTTGATTTGATAAGGGTCTGCCAATTTTATGGCTTTGGCATTGGGTTGTGGACATGATGGAGACAGAATCCTATTTAGCATAACTGGCTGTAATATGTATGGGTGTTATTGTTACATGTGGAATGCTGTTGGATGCCCAATGAAAGCTCTAATGTTGGTCGTCAGAAGTGGTTTTGGATGCATGTGCTAAGGGCTGGCTATAAGGAATTGATTGTAGGGTTGTGTGTTGGTTTTACGTTTGGTTGGTAAATTAGTTAGAGAAAATCTAATTGTTATGAAAAACAAGAGCTGTTTTTATACATCAGTGTGGTGTTGGGTCACTTACATATTTCTATGGTGAGTCGTCAGCCCTGGTGATGGTGTGGGAGAACAGCACAAAGAGAAAATTATAAAAAGCAGTGCAGTCTTCACAGTTACAGATGCACAAATGGTACAAAAGACATAACTAGGCTCAAGACATTCATATATACTGAAAAATTAGATAGCAAGGCATTTGTTGAACTCTTTTTGACCATGGTGTATTCAAAGTAAGAAAAATCTGAACTGCTGGGCCAACCTACGGATACAAGTTTTATTAAGTAGATTGATATAGTGTCTTCACCAATTACTACGGCACAGAAGCATTTAGTTAATGTGGGTACTCTTCTTGTATAGTTGGTATGCTAATGTACAAAAAGAGAAAGAGACCGAGTGAAAATGTGAGCATGAGAGAGAGAGCGTGAAAGAGAGAGCCTGAGCAAGAAAGGTTAAAGAGGAATGTGTGTGTGTGTGTTTGCACATGCATGTGTGTGCATGCATGTTGGTGCACAGGTATCTTTCTAGAGACAAAAGTGGGACTGTCAGATTATTATTAGAGAGATTCTAGAGCCTAGAGAATACCAAAGATGTAAGGGCCAGTCACTTCCCCATCAGGAAGAGGATGGGAGAACACTGCCTCACATCCTAGCACTCAGTTCACCCCAATGCACCATGGCAAGTGCAGTGCGTGATGACACTTACTTCAGTGACAGTCTTTCGTTTTTCACCCTTATTGGTGCAGCCAGTGCTGTGCATCTCTAGACTCGAGTTTCAAGATAGTCACCCTTCTTCAGTAGAGAGAAACACATTGTTTTGGGGGTGCTGGAAATGCTGCCCAAAGTCTTCTTAAGTCTCTGTACCACTCACTGGGTGTGGCGCATCAGCCAGAGCTCATCAACTCAAGGAAGCCTTTTCATACAAAAAGAAGGTGAGAGCACATTGCTTCACATTCCAGCACTCAGTTCGCCCCTAAGCATCATAGTTAATACACTGCATGATAACACTTACTTCAATGACAGCCTTTAGTTTTTCACCCATGTTGGTGCAGCCAGTCCTGTGCATATCTAGAAACATGTTTCAGGATAGTTGTCCTTCTTCTGTAAAGAGCAACACACTCTTTTGGGGGGGGCGGAAATGCTGCCCAAAGTCTTCTCAGGTCTCTGTACCACTCACTGGGAGAGGTGCATCAGTCAGAGCTTGTCAGCTGTTTAGCTCAAAGGAGCCTTTTCAAACAAAAAGAAGGTGAGAGCTCACTGCCTCACATCCCTGCACTTAGTTTGACCCAAAGCCTCATGTTAAAGCAGTGCACGATAACACGTCAGTGACAGTCTTTACTTTTCACACTTGTTGGTTGGCACTCTTTTTGTATATTCGGTATGACAGTGTATTAAAAAAGAAAGAGGCAGAGTGAAAATGTGAGCAGGAGAGAAAGAGAAAGTGAAAGGGGAGTGACCACTCCCCTGTCCAGCACCACCCAAGGGGTGGTGCTCAGAGCTCCTCCAGAGTGTCCCTGGGTTTTGCCGTCTTGGATTCCAAGTTGGCAGGGTACTCTGGGAGCATCTGACTGGCCAGTGCCAGCAGGTGACATCAGAGCCCTCCCCTGATAGGTGCTTACCTGTTAGCTGACCAATCCCTCTTTCCGGGCTATTTAGGGTCTCTCTCTTGGGTGGTTCTTCAGATTCGGATTGCAAGACTCCAGCAGGAATCCTCTGCATCCTTTACTTCACCCTCTTACTGAAGAAACTGCATTTGGACCCTCCAGGAACTTTATAACTGCAACAAAGAAGCAAAGAGGACTTCTGCAACATTGTAACTTCAGCTCCTGCCAGCAACTGCAACTGTTTCCTAGTTGTGCATTCTCTGAGGAAAGCCAGTCTTCAGTCTGCACCAGAAGAACGAAAGAATCTCCCTTGAAGTAAAGGAGTCACTTCCCTGCTTCAGCAGGCACCCCTCTGCAGCGATGACTGGTGGATTGGGTCACCTCTCCTGAAGACGTGCATGGATCCACAACACGGGTGGTGGACTGAAGTGCTCCCGACGATCCTGAAGTCCAGCTGTCCAACTTTGGTGGAGGTAAGAGCTTGCATCCCCACGCACGACAGTACCCCTGTGCACTGCGTGTTTTGTAGATGCCAAGGCTTGTTGGCATCCTTCTATGAAGTTCTTCATGCACGGTGCAGCTCTGGCCCCCAGCACTCCTTCCTGCGATGCACAGCCTCCTGCGTAGTTCTCCGGCGACGTGGATTTCCTTTGTGTAGTGCTGCGTGGGCCTCCTTTCGCACCTTCTTTGTCCCTGTGCTGTGGGACTCCTGTGCGCATTGCCTGGTCTTCTTAGGGCTCTCTGAGTTGCTAAGAGCCCCCCTGTATCCCACTCCTGGGTAAAGGCAACCAGGTCCCTCCTGGTCCCAAGCAACGCCATTTTCAGCTAACCATGAGCTTTGCCTGTGCCAAGGCTTGTTGGCGGAATCCAGCGATGCAAACCAGACTGCAATCATCCATCCGGCGTGCAACATCATCTGCGCCAACCAGGAACCCGCATCCATCCTCTTGAGTGCAGTCCTGACTGTTCTTCTTCACCGGTGGTTCTTCTTTTGCACCTTCATCTGCGTTAGCAGGGGCTCCTGTTCTCCCTGGACTCTTCAGTGGTGTCTTGCAGTCTTTTCTGGCTCTTGAAAAATCTATCACATGTTCTTGTGTGTTTTAGGAAAGTTACTGTAATTTACTCCTGCTTTCCTGGGCTGTGGGGTGGGTTCTTTGGCGTTTTCTTACACTCCCTTTGCCCCTCTACACTCTACACTTACCTAGGTGGGAACCTAATTTCGCATTCCACTATTATAGTATATGGTTTGTGTTCCCCCAGGCCCATTTCTAAATATTGTGATTTTTTTTTACTATTTGCACTGTTTTCTAGCTGTTTTTACAGCTATTACTGCATTCTAGTGTATATAATGTGTATATTACTTACCTCCTAAGGGAGTATAGTCTCTAAGGTATTTTTGGCATTTGTGTCACCAAAATAAAGTACCTTTATTTTTGTAACACTGAGTATTTTCTTTCATGTATGTGAGTACTGTGTAACTACAGTGGTATTGCATGAGCTCTGCATGTCTCCTAGTTAGGCCTTGGCTGCTCATCCACACTACCCCAAGAGAGCCTGGCTTCTAGACAATGACTACATTTAAGGGATAAGGGATGAACAAGGGATACCTGGACCTGGTATGAGATGTAAGTACCTAAGGTACCTACTACAAACCAGGCCAGCCTCCTACATTCAATGAGTTGCAAAAATCGAGCGTAGTCATTAAGCCTGTCTACGCAATGATTTTCTTTTAAGTGGTAGGAATTAAGAGAACAACTATAAAAATAACCTCCGAAACAAGCACATACCAGTTTATTGGTTTGTTCTTAAAACCTGGTGTTGGTGCCTCCCCCAGCGCTTCGCCTTGGCTGGTGATTGTACGATTTCTTAACTTTAGGGACAGGGATGTGGTTCTTCAGGAGGCCCGAACCCCTGCAGACTTTCGATGCAAGAAGGCCAAAGTCCTCCTATTCCTATTGGAGATGGAGCTGCTACCTGAGGTCTACACCTCACATACTGACCAAGAATAGTAAACTGTTTTGGTGATCTGGTGCTGATGATGATCCTATATCATAGATGGGTCACCCACGACCTGATAGCTTTTTCCCCTGTGTCCTTTTGTTTGTTGAGTCATTCCACAGTGGTCATTATATGGGTGACAGATGCTTCTGGATGGAAGTATGAGGTGCGGTGGGAGCTGGGTTGAGGGAATGTGAGTTGTCAAGCAATTTGTTACTGTTGTTGTTGGTTTTGGTATATGTTCGATTCACCTGCTTTGGCATACACACAAATATCACCCACCCTCAATGGGCGGACATGTTATCATGGGGACAAGAGACATTAGATGGCCCAGCAGACTTGGCATCGAGTGATGGTATGCGCCAGTCAGTTGCCCCTCCTCCAGTGATAGGTTATGTACCCTGACAGCTGTTATGAAGCCACCATTTCAGATATTGTCCTGGAATGTTAATGTTCTCCTAGATAAGATCAAACGTGCCACGGTCTTTTTGTTTGCTCACAACACCCCCCAGATGTCTTGATGTTGCAAGAAACACACCTGGTTGGAGAGTGCTGCCCTTTCTAGACCTGGTGAGGGTATGATCGAGTTTATTACACCAGTTTCACCTGAGGCTCCAGGGGAGTGGCTGTCCTGTTAAGATGCTCTTTCCCGATGGTAGTTGGTAAGGTCATAAGGTTACTCAGGGGAGGTATATAGCTCTTACGGGTGTAGCGAGGGCCGCACCGTTAATTTGGTGAGTGTGTATGCCCCTCCAGTGGCTGTGAGAACATGCTTACGAGATCCTGCCAAAACATTCTTAGAGCTCCCCCATGGACAGACATTGATAGGGTTTGACTTTAATCCAGTACTCGACCCCGAGAAAGACATGTCAGGCTCACCCTCCACCTCCCGATGTGTAATGGCGCAGCACTTATCAGACTGGCTTGCATGTCTGGAACTCAATGATGTGTGGAGAACGTGGCACCTGCAGAATCAGCAATTCAGGCATACCTCATTGGCGCACCACACACAATCTAGAATAGACCTCATCCTCGCTCCAACTGTAGAATGTACTGTTACTGATATCCAAATCTTACCAAGGGGCATCTCAGATCACGCCCCCCCCTTCTTGCGTGCATATGGTCTGCTGGGAGAGAGGCCCGTCCCCTGTGGTGTCCTAATGCTTGGCATTTGCAGAATAATGCTTGTGTTCACTACCTGCAGACTGAGTTGCAAGCATATTTTAAAATTAAGGATGGCTCCGTCTCGTCGCCTGGAATCCTTTGGGCGGCCAGTAAGGCAGTGATCCGGGGCTTAGCGAAAGGTTTTGTGCGCTTGCAAGAGAAAGCACTCATGTCACACATCACGCAGTTGGAGGCCCAGACCCTCTGCCTTGAAGCTGATCTAGGAACACAATTAAGGGCAGCAGATTCTCGTCGCCTAACTATGATTCAAGATGAAATACGCAATCAATCCATGGAAGCGACTAAGCACCTGTGGAGGGGGTCCACATCTAGAGTCTATGACTGGGGGGATAACAATGGTAAACTACTTTATGGCTGGTGTCTCATCACCAACAGTCAAGGATTATCCCTGAGACTGACGACCAACACGGTCTGTACCATTCCTGAAATATTAGGAGCATTTGCTGAATTTTTATCAGTCCCTCTATACTGTCTCGTCAGTGGTTGACCCCGAGTATTTGGCTCAGTTCCTCAATGACGTCTCTCTTCCCACATTACCTCTGAATGTGAGAGGCGCCCTAGATGAGCCCATTTCTAATATGGAAATCCAGAAGGCTATCTCAGCTTTAGCCCTTGGGAAAACCCCAGGACCAGACGGCCTTGCAGCCGAATATTATGTTAAATTCCATGAGATCTTGACACCTAGACTTCTGGCTATATATAAAGAAGTGGACCTTAAGGGCTTGTTTCCTTTGGGGACGAGTATGGCCACCATAGAGGTGATTCCCCAAGACCTAGCCTCCTCACCGGTGTGTGCAGATTATTGCCCCATTTCGTTTATAAACAGCAATGTTTTTGCTACTATCCTGGCTGCCCATCTCAAGTGGGTACTATCTACCCTGTTCACCACCCTGACCAGTGTGGATTCATGGAAAAGTGCGATACTCGCCATTGTATCGGCTGACTCCAGGGGGCCTTGGCTCCCCATCCCCCGCTGTCATGTGACCCTACCTTATTGCATGTGGATTTCGAGAAATCATTCAATTTGGTAGACTGGAGCTACCTTCAGCTGGTGTTAAAACGGGTCAGGGTGGGTCTGCGTTTTAGCAGGTTTGTGCAGGTGCTGTACGTCAACCCTGAGGCCTGGGTCCTGATTAATGGTACGCTATACCAGGCCTTTCCCATACGCTGTGACAAATGTCAGGGATGCCCACTATCCCCCCTCATGTTCGCCCTGGCGATGGAGCCGCTTGAACACATAGTAAGAACAGACCCTGGAATTGGGGAAAAGACCATAGTAACTGCATTTCACTTTAAGCAGATGACGTCCTCATTTACCTGTCAGACCCGATTAACAGTGGGCCACGCATCTTACACCTATTGAAATGCTTTGAGGAGGCATCAGGCCTCTGAATAAACCCCTTTAAATCTGTGATAGTGCCCCTGTTGTCATTGCTAGATTGCTTCACGTAGCAAAACACTATGCCCATCAGGTGGTTTAGCTTTAGATGCCCTGGTACCTGGGTGACACTTGTTCCTGACTTGATGTGGGCCCTTAACTTGTGACCATTAACACAATGTGCTACTGCAGATATGATGAGGTGGTGCTCTCTTCCCCTGAATATATTAGGCCATATAGCGCTCTTTAAAATTATGATCCTCCCGCAATTTTATATACCTTACAAAATCTATTGGTCCCACTGCCATGATCCTGGTTTTGTGCCTTTGAGAAAAAAATAACATCCTTCCTCTGGCAGGGAACCAGACATCGCATTGCATTGCGCCACTGTCAAAAAGGCCCATATGACGGAGAACTGTGCATGACCAACCTCTATATGTATTACCTGGCGACCCAACTGCTTCCCGTCCATTATTGGTTCACGGGGATGGTCGGATCCAGCAAACAAATTAGAGCTTAACACTCTAGACTTCTCTAAAATACTTGAAACATTATATAGATCACCGATTTCAAAGGAGTTAGCGCCAGCAACCAAAATGGTGTTTCTGGCATGGCAGGCAGCCTTGTGTTGGAGCACACTTGATGCACTACAAGGGTTCACCAGATGGGATCAAATAGGAATCTCACAACTGGGAGATGTATGGTGGGGGACACATATGTGTTCCTTCCAAGAATTAGAGATGACCTATCAGCTTGCACAGACACAATTCTATAACTATCTACAACGTTGCCACGCGCTCCATACACACATCACAGACACTACCCCATTACCAGAGCATAGCCCGCTTGAGGCTAAATTACTGATGGGGGCTGTAGGGAAGGGTGGAGTGTTTCAGTTGTATAAAATGCTGATCAATAATACTTCAGGGGATCTGACTGATCTTAGGGTGAGGTGTAAAGGATGGTTGGGACCCTAAGAAAGGGAAGATTGTCGGGAAGCCCTAATGGCGCTGCAACTTATCTCCATATCATCCAGGTTCTGACTCATTCGAACATATAACCTAAACGGAGTGTATCTCTCCCCCACGAGACTGCACTGAGCGGGATTTCTGAGGAACCTTGCCTGTCCCAAATGTGACACACAACCAGCAGACTTCTATCATATGAATTGGTTATGTCCTTCCATAAAAAGCTATAGGATCAAGCTGTTGAAGGAGCTGCCTGATCTCCTGGGGAAGGAGGTTTCACTATCCCCCTTGGCTGTGCTATTAGGAGTCATGGAAGTTATAGGAGGCACTAGAATGGATCAGCTCTTTTTGGGCATGGCCCTTATGGTCGCCAAAAGAGATATTGCAGCAAAGTGTAAGGCCACAACTCCACCGACCCTCTCGAGCTAGAGGAGAGGGGAAAACTGGTGCTGGGCAAGAGAAAACGGTTTATGAAGCACGGAGTTGTGTTCGTAAGCATGCTAAGATCTGTGGGAAATGGCTGGGCAGAATATTGTAGAGGGTTTTATGATGGACACTCATGAAGTCTTCCCCGTATCAATGCGATTTTTGGATATACCTGATGAATACCACTGTCTCGTCACTAACTATATTTATTCAGAATCTATCCTACGAAAGGTGCGTCTTTTCTAGATTTGAGTCTGTAATGCCTTTAAATTTGATTAAATGGTTTATCAAAAAAAGATGGTGTAGGTGTCATAAATCACGCCCAGATTGAGTGTGGTATGGAAGCTTGGCCCCAGTTCGAGGGCCACCAATAATAAGACAAGGTCCAGGTTACAAAAATATTTACATTATTTACGAAAATACTGTCCCATTGGGTGTAGATTTTCTATTATTAACTCCAAAGAGTCTATATTTTTGTGAATGATATTTGGATACAAGATTTGTGTTAGATGATATTTAGCCTAATATATTCTGGTAACATGTTCAGGTGGAGTTGTGACTGATATGTGTTGATATGCAAATGAAGAGAATTGCAATCCCTCCAAGTAGCAGTAGCACTCAGGCAGTTTTCCAACCAAAGTTGTTGCATTGACACATTTCCTAGGAGTTGGACAACTAACCATCACCAGCATAGATGCAGAAACTCAGTCTTGCTGCTGGAGACACAGAGACTGAATAAAGCGGGCTTGAGGGAAGACCTCTAGGGAAGGTCACGTGTAAGAGCTTTGTTGTGCAACAAGAATGGATAAAGATCTATTTTCTGAGCGCGATCAGACACATAGGAATTGATACCTCCCAGGCACTGTCTCTCACTCCCACCCCCAGTGACACTGCAGGATGATTGAGTGAGACAGAGTACCAAATGGAGCTGATAGATCTAGAAGAACAAGGGCAGCTCTTCCATCCTCATCCAAGCCTGCTTTTCAATACAGTCTGATATTTGAGAAAAGACAATACTTTCACTCAAATGGCAGCCATGAATAAAATTAAGATGAGCCTAAAATTAGCAAATGTCCACGCCTCCGCTGCAGTTATTTTAAAGAGAGGAATAAGTAGAGCATTTGCTCAGCACGGTGGGACCTGAACACTAGTGATAGAGAGATTGCACAGCACAGTTAATGTGGAATAACAAATGGTGATAATGTATTAGTGGCTCGTAGCTTGGATTCAACATAGGTTTCAGAGACCTACGAGTTCTCATAGTATGGAGACAGGAGAACTCCAGTACCTCAACGTACTTCATAATAATCTTAATCTACCACCGATCTACAAAATCACAGATTTACCATCTTCGTGATATTACAACAAAAGTTATTCTTTACAAACCACTAACATAGCTGTGTATGTTACGATTGTTGATTCTATAAACCCGCTCAACGTGGAGACCATCTCGAGTCTTGGTTTGTCTCCAGCCTAGCACACCAGAGTGCCATTATGACCAAATAACCCGTTCTTATTACAGGGGTGAAGTTACCGTTGGTGCAGCAGGTGCTGGGGCACCGGGCCCTGAAGTGCCCTTTGAACCCTGAGAATGCTGTATTAAGTAGTCAAAGGGGCTATTGTCTTTGCTTGTTCCAGGTCTCATAGCATTCTTGCTAAGCTACTGAGTTATTAATTGTTATGAAGTGTCAAAGCACAAGTATCATATCTCATTGTTACTCTTTTGTAATTTACTGACCTGCAACTAAGGCTAAGCGAGCTTGGCTCTGTGATGTGCAGGGTTACAAAGATGTCTTTTCACCATTTCTCGTGGCCGGTCTGCTGCAGTCGGTGCGGCCGCCTCCCTACGAGGACCCTGACACAGCAACCAGTGGCACCTCCGAACATTAAATGAAAAAGGATTTCACCCATCGCCGTAGCCAGAGCCCCCGGGAGGCGACCTCAAGCAGGCCCCTAGAGAGGAAAAGACGAAATCTGGTCTGGAAAAAATGGGTGGGGGTTGCGTCCGCAGCGCAGTCACCAGGGGCAGCCAGCAGCAAAAAGAGGGCGAACAGGCAGCCCAGCTCATTATTTAACTGGTGTGACTGCCCCTGATGCCTGCCCGGACGCCCCCCGTCCATCACCTAGCAGCCAATGGCTGCTGACCCTGGGTGACCGCCCAAACTCCAACAAAGGCCACCATTAACAATCTGCCCCTGACCGGCCCGATCCGGCCCACCCCTGTCTCCGGGGCCTGCGAGCTACTGCCTTGTCCCCTTGCTCACAAGTATCATATCTCATTGTTACTCTTTTGTAATTTACTGACCTGCAACTAACGCTATGCGAGCTTGGCTCTGTGATGTGCAGGGTTACAAAGATGTCTTTTCACCATTTCTCGTGGCCGGTCTGCTGCAGTCGGCGCGCGCGTGAAGCTGGACACTGTTTCCCTGTCACGGGCACACGGCCTGTTATTTTCTGGAGCCTGGTCGCGCGCAGACTTTAAACTACTGGTAAACAAGTGGGTCAGCGGGTACCTCTGTCAGCATTTCCTCTTTTTTTGTAATGGTCAGAATCAACACAGTCACTCTTCGTTGCAGCGTTTTTCTATTGACTCAGGCAGACTACAACAGCACAACGTGGTTTGCGTCCCACAGAGCGGCAACGTAGACATTAAGGCTTATTTTAGAAGTGGGTTTGATAAGCATTGATAAGGCTGCCATAAAATAAATAGCACACAGCTTGTGTAGGAACATTCAGTCCTGGAAAGAATTAACATTAGGTGAAAAGCACGACAAACATGCGTAATGCTGTGCATGCGGGTATGGAAGCCCAGAGGAGCAGAGGACGGCGGCAGGGGAGCCGGCAAGCAGCAGTAAAAGAGGTTATTTTGGGGGAGGAGGTGACCTTTTCTAGTGACCCGAAAAACTGCGCAAAAGCAGCAGGAAAAGCCAGTGGGGTACTGGAGTGCATGTGGTAGCTCGCAGAGTAAGTAAGCATGGACAACGTTAATAGACATTGCTTACTAGGCCCTTGGTGATGAATGGTGATAAAGATAGAAATAACTATTTTGTACGCTTTATGTCATGAACTCGCAAACACATTTGAAATAGGGAATTCAAAAGTACAAAGAGTGAAAGCGTCGTAATCCTTTTAGGCAACACTTGTTTTTTTTTGTTGAAACATTTTCTTGGTCACAAATGAATGTCTCAATAACAACATTAAAGGTCAAGTACTGATGCGGTTTTCACCCTCCTGCTATCAAGATCTCAGTTCATACAAATGGAATCATTTAGATCTCCTTCTTTACCACTAAAATATGGAGTGCTCAATGTCTTTTTTATTACCCCCACACTTATTCAACCCAGACATGGAACTTTGAGCACTAAGGTCAAAGAGAAGGTACTAACAGCCATCAGTATGCAGATGACACACAACTTTACTGAAAAATCCCCATCTCAAGAACCATCAAATCTCTAGACTCCTTTCTAGTCAAACTAGCAGAGTGGATGAAAATGTTCTCACTTAGACTAAACCCAACTAAAACAGAGTTCCCACTCATATTCAAAAGAACTCCATCCAAAAGTACAATCCTGTCTTGATGTACCCTCCACTCAATGAATTTTTCCCCACCAGGGTCCCTTCAGTAGGGTTCATGCTATTCAACCCTACATATCTAAGTTGGCCATAACTGCCTCTATCCAAATCTTCCTATTCAGGAAGCTCGAATCCACTGTCTTACCAGCAGTTTTCCGGAAAGGGCTACAACCTCTGGTACTTTCTCACCTTGATGGTGGCAAAGCTTTGCTAGGTGGTCTCCCCAAAACATCTATGGAACATCTAAGAGCCATCATTAATTCCTTTGTATCCCTGAAGCAAAAAAAGAGAGCAAAAACAAATCTGACAGCATTGCACACATTTTAGGAAGCCTCCTTTAGTTGTGTCTCACAGCCAGAATTGCCTTCAATCATAAGGTGATTCTGCTGTCACACCTAAAAAGCAAATACCACACCCCAGAAGGCCAGAGAAAAACCAGAGGCGAATTGACACCAATAGTTAGAGAATCCCGCTGACAAAAAGGTAAAAAACTGTTAACCAGCCTTCATGCAGAGCTCATGTACAATTCAAACTTCCTAGTTTTCTGCAAAGTCCTAAAAAGACAAGCCTATTCAAACTTTAATTTAAATTGCATAATTACTCTCATCCTTTGATACGCTTACAGCCCTGACTTGTTCTTGCCTTCCAATAGTATTGTTTATTATTGTTTACAAATTTACACTGATCCGCTCCGTTTTGCTAGCTACTTCTATGTAAAATTCTATTTTGTGTGAAGTGCTTTGCTACCCTTGCAGTGAACTCTGCACTGTATAAATACCACAATACTAATAATTCTAATAGCATTTTTTATTTCTTTTATGTTTAGACCTTATGTGGCACGGTGTTGCGTACTTTGTTGATCTGCATAGTCATTACTATGTTTGTAAAGAATGTGAATGCTAGAAATGTCATAACCAAGCAAACAGAAACCTCTACATGTGTTATAAGCTTCTGATACTTTAGGAAAGGGGGCACATGTGTCGGTCACAGTAGGAAATATGATCAACGGAGTAAGCTGTAAGGGTACTGTTTTTAATACACTAGAGTGCCCGGTACAATCCCTGCACACCAACAATCCAGTAAAAAAGCCATCTGTAACTTTTCTTTATATAAACCCTATAAAACCTGAGACTGTCAATGGAGAGCAAACAAAAAAGGGGTCCTTTTGACAGCATTTGTTGTGTTTTCAAAGGTAGACAGTTAAATACCATCCATGTCTTTAGTGAAGTGAGATAATTGACCTGCATACCCACCCTCAAAATTGTTCCAGCATCACTGGCTTCATCATACGAACGGGTGCATATTCACTTTTTACAAGGCGTTAGACTGGAAAAACGCCCTGCCATATTCATAAAGTGGCGCAATGCACGCACTGCACCACTTTGTGAACTCTTTCACCATATTATGCCTGCGCCAGGCATAATGTATGCAAGGGGCGCATTCCCCCATTAGAAGGCCCAGAAAAATGGGGAAGTGGAATCTATGAGATTCCACTGCATCATTTTTAACGTCATGTTTAACCCCTGCTCAGAGCAGGCGTTAACATGAGGTACACCATTAATTATGATGGGCCTCTATGTACTTTGCAGGATTAGCACCAAACTTTTTGGAGCTTATCCTACAAGTACCACAGTAGCGTCAGAAATTATTCCGCTATTGTTTCTAACGTGTGCCATGGTGCGCCATATGTTAAATGTGGTGCACACATGGTGGTGTTGGGGGGGCGCAATGGGGAGCAAGAAAATTGACGCTTCATGAAATGAAGCGCCACTTTTCTTAAAACTGGGCCATGGATGGTACACATGATGACCACTTGCAGCACCACTAGACAAAAACAAGCAAAGTACACAATACCTCAAATCTTCAAACCATTATAAGCCATGTGACACGTTTTACATTAAGCTATTTGCGTAGAGCCTACTAGAGCTAAAACAGCCACACCTAAGATGTCCCCCCAGTTATACCTCATGAGTAAGTTGGATAATGACCTTTGTCAAAGGGATTGCCAGCAGAGGGGTCTGAGGGGTCTGAAGCTGCCCCAAGATCCAGGGCTTTTAAAGGAATGTGGGTCTTAGGTTATCAAAGGTTATGGGCCTTTTTCACTAGAACTTAATCCACAGCTTGTGACCATGGGCTTCTGGGGTGGAACAAACAGAGGACCATTATACACTCTTGTTTTACAATGTAGCCTTGATGTTGGGACGTCATTATGTTATTAGACACCAGCGGCGAGATGATATTTTGATGCTACATGCATGGGAAGCAAACCTAGATTGGTGCATGAAGGCAGACAAATTGATGTATCAGACAAGGGGGCGTCCAAGAAAACTTGAAATGGTATGGGGTCCATGGGGAGGTCACAGAGGACGCTGACCCTTGAAGGCTGCGACCCAGCACGGGGAACAGACGCCATGTGGAGGATGGGGTCATCTTGGGTGCTGTGCAAAGCTTCTATTGATAGGATTGTGGTGGGAGGAATGCTCTGATTGGTCTGAATATGTAACTGAAGGACCCGGACCGGTATGCCTCAAACACCTGAATGCATGTGGTAGTTATTAATGGTGTTTGTTTCTATATTGAAAAAGTAAATAAAAGCATACTGCAAAAAAAACACAAAAAAAAACCTAAGGTGTTCTGTCTTTATCTACTTAAGAATATTGTTGGTCTGTAATATTGCTTCCAAAACATCATGGTTTCCACAACATTGTGGGATTTAATATCGAAGATAAGAACCTTATTTTTTAGACTTTGTAAAAACATATTGTTTATAACATGGTGTTCCTCATATGGATGTATGCATTTTTTTGTTTTATATATATATATATATATATATATTCTGTTTTTAAATAATTATGGCATTTTTAAAGATTTTTTGTGAGGCATTTTTTTAAATTTTCAATTAAGTTTTAACTTTTTATGTTAAAAAATATTTATTTACTTTATGTAATTGTGTTTTATTGTATTATGTACTATGGTATTTTGTGAATAGGTTGTTGGGTCTATAGGAGAAAAGGGTGAGAAGTGTTTAAAAAAAGTTACTTAATTTAATGGCAATGTTATTAACTATTATTTAATTAGTATATTAATTAGAATAATTAACTAATTACTTTATTAAATTATAATTATTTAAATGTGTTGTTGGGTTTTCAGGGGAACAGGCCGGGAAGTGTTTTAAATAATATTTAATTATAGATGTTATGCATGTTAAAAACGTATTAATTAATTAATAAAATAGTGAAATTAATTAATCAATGATTTCACATAAATTTAAATGGATTGTGTGGTTTAGTAAAGTATTTGATAGAAATTGGTTTGGGCTAATCCTATAAAAATCTTCATTTTGGACCCTGGGAAGACCACTGAATGATGGAGGGCACCAGGTGCATCAGCGGACCGGCTACTGGGGTAGGGGATGTTGATGTGTGGTATCCCGATGCAATGCATTAGCAACATTGCACAGATGTAACATATTGTGGGCACCAACATTGGCATTAACATACCAATCTCTCCCGACCAGGAGACTACCAGAGACCTTCCTGTATGTAATCTGATCCACCTTGCCCTGTACGGTGTGCTCTTCCTCAGACACAATGATTACCAACTGGAGCCACTGAAACGATTCAATCATGGACATACTAGATAACAAAGGTACCAAAATTCTAAAAGCATGCCTTTCTTGCACTGACCTACAACTGACAGTAGTATGGAGCCCCAGCCTTCACTTGCAATCTCACAGGAGTACCTGCAGTAGTTCTTTAGGGAGATTAAAGAGGAGGTGGGCAGAATCAAGTCTGATCTTAATGAATATTTGATGGAGAAGCAGCAGGACACCACAGGGCTCAGCGCCAAGGCCAATGACTTAGAAACCACAGATGACGCAAGGTCAGAAGAGATTCACCACCTCATTTCTAGAGTCCTGGCCCTGAAAGGACATTATGAGGACCCAGACCTTCAACAAGAAGATAGTAAGAATAGATCACACTGCAATAACATTAGAATTCATGGATTACCACAAGTGGCAGAGGGCTCCATCATGCAAGTGTTTGTACAGTGGCTTCTACACAATATCCATGATCATGGGAAGGCACTCTGATTCGCCTAGAATGCACACATTGAACCAATAAGGGAGGGCAGTGGAAAGAAGCACTCTCGGACATATTAACCCAAATACCCTTATTCGATGAGGAGAAAATCATGGTCATAGTTCACACCATGGATCACATCTCTTTTGAGGGCCACAAATTGATAATGACCTGACAGCAGCAATGGCGCAATTGAGAAAGGACACGTGTCCAATCACATACTACCTCTACAAGCACAACACTCACTATCAATTTGGTCATTCATTCCGAATCAGCTTCACCTCGAAGGACCAGAAATATTTCAACAATAATGTACAAGGACCCCAAATTATTCTTGACATCACAGACAGGAATTCAGATGCAGAAGGTGAAAGCACTTCATGTGCTAAAAACTCTTATGCATGTCAGTGGAAAACATTGAAGAGGGGTCGTAAAAGTATAACCCTGTCTCCAGCAGTCACTGGGACAGCATAGGACAAGATGTTCTCTGAGAGATAGAGATGCTGAGAGACAACAATCGTGTAACAGGAGGTGGGAATCTGTTATCCACAAGATCTCCATCTACAACAGCAAGACATGGCCCTGAGTGATAAGTACTTTGCCTGCCTGGTGACATTAGGGTGGGGAATTGGGGATACTGGTGTAGGTGTCATGGACAACCCCTGATTGATCATAGCTAGCTGTAACAGGGTGACCCTATGGAGTCTATCATTGTCTGCAAATCCACTTGGTTCTCCTACAAAGGCCCTTAAAAAAAGCTCAGTTTTATTTATGTGGGTGTTGAGTTATTGGTTTTGGTTACTATACCGTCAGTTGTAGCTGCAATTGGGAAGGAAAGGTTGACACAATGGCACTGTGTTTTGATATGGGCTCTTCTTACTAGGCGGTATACATAACAGTTGCACTTGGCACAGCACATAGCTGCATTCCCTAGAATGTAACAGGGCTAAAATAGTTAGTCTTATTGTTAAGGGTCTGAATTCACTGGGCAAGAGACTGGCCATCCTGAACCTACTAAAGAGCTTAGAAGCAGAGCTTTATGTACTGCAAGAGACCCATTTGTTAACAAAAGACTGGCCCAAGATGAAGTCAAAATATTTCCCAATTCAATACCTCTGGAGTGAGGAAAACACTGAGGTGGCAATCTTATGTTCCTTTGAGGGCACAGTGAAGGCTTTATGTCTAGAGAAAATGAACAGAACTTTGGCACTTGGCACAGCACCTAGCCGTGTTCATTAGTATGTAGCAATGCAAAAATTGTTGGTGCCTGATTTAGATATTGGTGGATGGGTTACTGCGCCACAACGGTGAAGGATATCCCATCTGCTGAAATCTAAATCCCACACAAAACAAGCATTTGCAATGCAACGGGTCTCGCATTTGCTCAAGTTAAACTCTTAACCGGACTTTTCTTGCCACATAAATTGAAAATTATAAGTAAAACAGTTTCACAAAAGCGAGCCAATTCACAGCACCATGGCCTCCATGAGCATCAGCAGGAAGAGACACACAAAAGGAAAAAGAAGTTTGCTCGCAGTCAAATTTATCAGCAAAAGTGCAATTATCAACATAACAGAGGCGATGGCCAAGGCGGTAACAAAACCTCCCCAAGGGGGGACAAATGTAAACCAATGTCATCAAATAAGTTTTGAAGGGGAAGCCCAGGAACGAGTGGAAGTGATGTGGGCGCTGTTAAAAGCCCATATACATACCAACACGTCGGAAAAGCAGTGCTTGCGCACTGCTATGCTCAACCTAAATATGGGATTTTGTTTTCAGCGGACAGGATATCCGTCACTGTTGTGACAGAGTAACCCATCCAACAATATCTAAATCCGGCCCTTAGTCTTAATGTTGATGGTCTGAATTCACTGGGCAAGAGACTGGCCATCCTGAACCTCCTAAGGAGCTTAGAAGCAGAGATTTACGTACTACTGAATTTGTTAACAAAAGACTGGTCTAAGATGAAGTCAAAATATTTCCCAATTCAACACTTCCCTGGAGTGAGGAAAACACCGAGGTGGCAATCTTATGTTCCTTTGAGGGCACGGTGAAGGCTTTATTTCTAGAGGAAATGGACAGAACTTTGACACAGCGTTTAGCTATGTTCCCTAGTATGAGCAATGCTAAAATTGTTGGTGTCTGATTTAGATATTGGCGGATGGGTTACTCCGTCACAACGGTCAAGGATATCCTGTCTTCTGAAATCTAAATCCCATAGGAAACAATGGAATTTAGTTTTCAGCTGACAGGATATCCGTCACTCTTGTGATGCACTAACCCATCCAAGAATATCTAAATCTGGCCCTTAGTCTCAATGTTAAGGGTCTGAATTCGCCGACCAAGAGACTAGCCATCCTGCACCTCCTAAGGAGCTTAGGGGCAGAGCTGTACGTAATGCAAGAAACTCATTTGCTAACAAAAGACTGGTCTAAGATGAAGTAAAAATATTTCCCATTTCAACACTTCTCTGGAGTGAGAAAAAGGCTAAGGTGGCACGCTTAGGAAGCTGCTACTTTGAGGCACGGTGAAGGTTTTGTTCCAAGATAAAGAGGACAGAGTGTTGGCATCATAATCTAAAACGGGTCCAGGGTCTCCACAATAGTAAATATATACAGCCCTAACATACAGCAAAACACTTTCCTCAAAATACCACTTTTTGCAGCACTAGAATATATTCGGGGTGACCTCATAGTGGATGGTGATCTGAAAGCGACGATGGACCCTACTAGAGACAGGTCCCAACAAAGAATTGGTGTGGTGGTGTGATCTCACTCTCTCTCTTGGACTGGCAGAAATTGGCCTCTGAGATATGCAAACTTTACCTTTTACTCCACTGCCCACAAGACGTATGCCCAACCAGACTAGCACAAAAAAGACATGGGACTTTGGTTACTTTACGTTTTTAGACCCTGTTCTGATTTCATTTACAGCTGAGACAGGTGAACAATAATAAAAGCTTAAATTGGCAGCTTAACAAATTTCTCTGGCATGATTCAGTACATAGGACAGGTGCGGAGAAAAAAATAACAAGTTACCTAAGCGAAAATAACTCCCAGGTAGAGTCATCCTCTGTCCTGTGGGACTCGGTAAAGACATATATCAGAGGAGTTTTCATTGCAGCGCCACATGGCATTGGCAAAGCCAGTAGTTCTCGCCTATTCAAGAGCTATTGGCTTTAGCAATGTGTTTTTTCCATTTTGTACAGCAGCATGGCTGCTATTCAGCATGGCTGGAAGTTAGTGGAGTGTTGTAGAGTGAAGGGTGTGTATAGTGGATTTGTTGTAATAGAGTGTCGTACAGTAGAGTATGGGGAGTAAAGTGTCAGAGTGGAGTAGGGGGGAGTAGAGTTTAGTGGCAGAGACTGTCAGAGTGTAGTGTCGTAGAGTGGAGTGGGTGGAATAGGGTGGAGTGGGTTGGAGTGGATTGAGGTAGTGGGGTGAATTGGATTGAAGACAAGTGGGGTGTATTTGATTCGGGTAGAAGGGGTGGATTGGATTGGGGTAGAGTAGGGTGGATTGGAGTGGGCGTACTGGATGAGGTGGATTGGAGCGGGTGGTTTGAAATGGGGTGAGGTGGATTGGTATGGGGTGGATTGGACTGGAGTGTAGTAGACTGGAGTTGAGTGGATTGGATTTGAGTGGTTGGGATTATGGTGGATTGGATGGGAGTGGGGTGAATTGGATTGATGTGGGTGGATTGGATTGGAGTTGGGTGGATTAAGGTGGTTTGTAGTGGGGTGGATTGTACTGGAGTTGGGTGGATTAAGGTGGCCTGGATTGGACTGGAGTGGGGTGGATTATGGTGGATTGGATTGTAGTGGGATGGATTGGATTAGAGTGGGGTGGATTGGGTTGCGTTGGACTGGATTGGAGTGGGAGTGTTGGATTGGAATGGGGTGAATTGAAGTGGGGTGGGTTGAAATGGAACGGGGTGGGTTGAGTTGGGCTGGAGTGGAGTGGATTGGACTGGAGTGGGTTGGATTGATGTGGGGTGGATTGGACTGGAGTGGGGTGAATTGGATTGGAGTGAGGTGGATTGTGGTGGGTTGGGCTGGGGTGTATTTTGGTGACTTTGATTGGATTGGTCTAGGCTGGATTGGGGTGGACTGGATTGGTGTAGGGTGGATTTTGGTTGATTGCAGTGGTGTCAATTGGGACAGAGTGATACAGATTGGAGTGAAGCGCATTGGACGGGGGTAATTGGACTGGTGTGGATTGTTTTTGATTGGAGTGGGGCAGAATGTTTTGGATTCAAGAGGGGCAGATTGGAGTGGGACAGATTGCTTTGGATTGGATTGGGGCTGATTCGAGTGTGTCAGTATGTTTTGGATTGGAGTGGGTCAGAATGTTTTGAAGTGGGGTGGGTTGGGGTGGTGTGGCGTGGATTGGATTGGGCTGGAATGGATTGGAAAGGTGGATGAATTTGATAGGTGTGGGGTAAATTGGATAGGATGGGGTGGATTGGAGTGGGGTGAACTGGGATGGAGTGGGTGGACTGGGGTGAGGTGGATTGGATTGGAGTGGGGCAGATTGTTTTGGACTGGAGTGGGGCAGATTGGAGTGGGCAGATTGTCTTGGGCTCAAGCGGGGTTGATTGTTTTGGATTAGAGTGGGGCAGATTGTTTTGATTGAAGTGGGGCAGACTGGAGTGGGACAGATTATTTTGGATTTGGAGCAGACTAAAGTGAGGCAGATTGTTTAGATTCAAGTGGTGGTTTGAATTGGGGTGAGGTGGATTGGATTGAAGTGGGGCAGATTGGAGTGGGACAGATTGTTTTGGATTGGAGTGGGGCATATTGGAGTGGGGAAGATTGTTTTAGATCAGAGTGGGGCAGATTGGAGTATGTTAGGGTGGGGCAGATTGGAGTGGGGAAGGTTGCTTTGGATTGGAGTGGTGCCAATTGGAGTAGGGCAGATTGTTCAGGATTGGTGTGGGGCAGATTGTTTTGGATTGAGTGAGGCAGATGAGAGTGGGGCAGACTGGAGTAGGAAAATCAGAATGGGGACAATTGTTTTGGCTCGGAGTGGGCCAGATTGTTTTTGATTGGAGTAGGGGAGATTAGAGTGAGGCTGATTGTTTTGGGTTGGAGTGGGAAGATTGCAGTGGGCAGATTGTTCTGGACTAGCATGGGGCAGATTGGTATAGGGAAGATTGTTTTGGATTGGAGTGGGACAGACTGGAGTGGGCATATTAGAGTGGGGACAATCGTTCTGGATGGGAGTGGGGCAGATTGTTTTGGATTGGGGTGGGGTGGGGTGGGTTGGGGGATTGGAGTGTGGTGGACTGGAGTGGATTGAATTGGGGTGAGTGGTTTGGACTGGAGTGTGTGGATTGGATCAAGTGGAGTGGATTGATGTGGTGTGAGTTGAAGTGGGGTGGATTGGAGTGGGGCAATTTGGATTGGAGGGGGTGGACTGGAGTATACTGCAGTAATATCTATTAAAGCATAATTTTGTAAATTACACACAAAAAAGAAACAATGATGCTTTTGCAATATTTAGAACAAGATGATTCTCATTTCTTGAGCACAGCGCCCATGAGGAGAAACAAAAGAAAACATGGGTGCAAAGTGAGAAAAGAAGAGTTGACAAAATAAAATAAAGCTAACTATAGAAAAAAAATTATGAGGCTGTAAGAAGAGTGTAACTCAAGCCAACAAATGGTCAACAACAGGCAATCTCCAAGCGAGGCGCATGTGCTAGCACATGCTCTCACAGGCTCGACCCTAAAAAGCAGGAGCTGACACACCCTCATCCCTTGAGGCATCACTAACAGAGGTGTAAAGGAACCATAAAGACACTGCCTCTCCTAAACTGGGTGAAAAATTCTGCCAGCCAGAGCTCAGTTTAGGACATTGGACTGGAATTGAGCTGAATGCACCCTACATGGGACAAAACAAAAGTACTATCCAGCTAGCAACAAAGCCTGGAGGCTATTGCCCACCAGCTGACAGCCAGGGCTACTGCATTCAGAGTACAAAAGCCAATATACCTTACAGTGAAAATGGTCATCAAAGATGGAGAGATGTCAACAATCAGAACCTTTTAACAACAGCCTTACAGAAGAGAAGCAGAACATTTTTGTCACAACACTGGATTTATAAGCTAACCCCTGCTATAAAAGAGTCCCCGGACAAGCCTATTTCTCTGCAGGTAGTAATCTTGGAAAGAAGTAAACTCAATGGAGGGAAATCCTCAGGCCTAGATAACTATACGGCCATCTTCTATAAACAATACTTAAGCAAACTAGCACTGAGCTTAACAAAATTATTCTATGACATAGCTGAAGTGGGATTAGTCACACCAAGACAGGGAAGAGGCAGTCACAGTGATGCCTAAACAAGGAAACAAACCCTCCTCCTACAGACTAATTTCTCTCTTAAACTTCAACATGACACTGTTTACTGGCACATTAATAGCTAGACTGGCCCTCCTCCTTCCGGACATTATCAAAGCAGATCCCCTATGGCAGAATGGTACCAGGGCCCAGAGTCTTGAGGAATCCATTTAATCCTGATAATTGTTGTATTTCACAAACTCAACAGCAGTAAATGCTCACAATTACTGAGCCACAGGTGTCTGTCCGGTCTGTCCTGGAGGAGTTGGAGGCCATCAGAATAATCCCCAACTTCAAAATTAACGTAAAAAGGTCTCTTCCCCTCCACCCGCTCCCAAATCAGTTTGGGGACTTCTGTGGGTAAAATCCATATCATGGCATTCAACATCAGTAAAATATTCTGGGACCTACATTGGTCACATCAACGCCCAGGTACTCATGTTAAACTATTCCAGTCTCTTCCAGGATATTTAGAAAGAGTTCTAGATGGGGAAGAGAGAACAGACTGCAGCAAAACACATTGGATCAGTTATACACCAGTGCAGCTTTTGGGCCATCTCCCTCAAGACCTTGATGGAGTCGGAGAGGCAGCCTTGATGTTGAGCCCACTGTGATTTCAGGTTTTATTGCATGGCCTGCATGTGCCATCTTGCATTTCTGACAAAGAGGACTGAATCCAAAATATCTAGATTATAGCCTGAATGTCCTGATCTTGCTTCAATGGAGGAAAGGCCTCAAACCTCACCATGGATGGAAGCATCACTGTGGGAACCAAGAGGGACTTGAGCTCGTTTATGGTGCAACCCAAAGATGTTAAGAGTTCCACCACTGTCTGGAGGTGCTTTATGACTGACTGCATCAAGCACAACTTCAGCGGCCAGTCACAGAAGTATGGAAATACAGGAACTCTCGACCTCTCAGGCTGGGCAGCAACCACCACCATCACTTTTGTGAACACCTGAGCCGCCGAGGTGAGGCCGATAGGAAGCCCAGCAAAATGAAAGTGTTCCTGGTCCTTATGCAGGAAGGCTTGAGAAGATGAAGGTCAAGGATAAGTGTGAGACAAATGCTGAGGCACCTGTCCTTTTTCGGAATGAGAAAGTAGCACGAATAATAGCCCTCACCTCTCTTTGAGTCTGGTACCTGTTTGATGGCTCCTTTAGTGAGTAAAATATATATTTGCTGCAGCAGGGCAGACAGATGCTTTGCTGAAATTTGTTCTGATATGGCAGGAAGGAACATGTTTGTAGTGGCCCAGCAGCCAGATTGACTTTACAGGCTGCAGTGGCAAGTTGGCGGAGGAAACATGAGTTTGTCAAAAGCATCAATCCTGAAATTATTTCAGAATAACTTTCTTGGTTGAAGCCTTAACAATCTGGTTCACTGGGCACAGGTCTGTGATGCCTGGCTACTTGCCTACTAATGGGCAGAAACGAACAAGGTTTTGACCACATAGCCATCAAGGCATCTTTGAGTATGCCTTGTAATGGGAGCAAGGGTTTTGATATTGCTGGCCCAGCTTGGATAATTTGCCTTAGTTTCAATGAAGGACAACTGTAATTCTAGTGCCTCAGTTACCTCTTGAATCACCACTGCAAATGAGGCACTTACCTTTGTTAAAGGCCATATGGTCAGTCAGGCTTTGTCTTAGGGGAGGTGTCAAGCCCACTAGTATTTTGTATGTCAAGGTATAAGGCATCATCAATATAATGAAGGGGAAGCAAGCCATTCTTTGCCCCATACTCATCGGTATCTTGGGATGATCTCCGTTCTGGTACGGCCAAAAAGAAAATGGTGCCTCTGATGATAGTTGAGTCGCAATAGAGCACTGAGTTATAATCAAGTAGGAGGACAACTGGCTGTGCATATTTCGTAGCCTGACAATGGGTGAGCTCGAGCCAACATTGGTTCCAGTTCTCATATGGGCATCGGGACTGGATCATTGTTTGGCAACAGTCGAGCCAGCAAGAGCGTCAGTGTGGCAGGACGCTGAGTGAACAATTAGGATGGCATGAAAGCTTGTACTGGCACTAGTATGGGCCTAGTAATGGGTACCAAAGGGGAGACAGAGACAGGAGAAGGACTGCTTGTGGTACCTGGAGGCCCTTGCAGCTTTGTAGGGTCCAAAGCTGCACCATAGGGAGTCAGAAGCCACTTAAGATTTGCAGCATGGCCTTCTCAAAGGCCTCAGTTTGCTGTGGTGGCAACAATGGCCCAGAAAACTCAGGGAGTGCTGGGACCAACTAAGGTATTAGCTCTGTGGCTGGTGAACTTGATAAAATGCAGCTCAGATTTTGACGCCTTTGCATTTTCTTCTTGGAACCAGAGTGGAACTATAGGGTTGAGTCCTGCTTCACCTTCTTGTGCTTGTGTTTGGATTTTACCTTCCACTTCCTGAAAAATTTAAAATGGGAAGTGGAGCAGTCAGGGAAATGGTCTTGTGACTGGGACTGGGCCCACGACTTGGACCGTGGCCTGTATGGTGTTCGTAAATGTACAGCTTCGCCTCCAGGTCTTGCATCCCCTTTGGGTGCATTGGGGAGCATTGGCCACACGTCTTGGAGTGGTGACCAGAGCACAAGCACCAAAGACGCACCTCATGGGAGGTCAGTTACCAAAGATCTGATGGCTGCAAAAACAACAAGGTAATGGAGAAAGTGCTTGAATTTTATTTCAGACCATGGCAATCACTTAGGGCTGCATTCCAACCCATCATTTTTCACCTTCTTTGCCATTCTAGATAAAGGCCCACCTTATGAAAATCAGTTTTATTCCTGCTCTAATAGGAACAGTCCAGGCCGAACTGCCAGGCCAGGTCCCCTCCTGATGGGAACACAAGCAACCCCAGACTTGTTTTACATATCTGTTTGTGACAGTCTCAGCAGCGCTTAAAAGCCATTGTTTTCAGAAGGGACATTCTCCCCAGCACACTATTTGAAAACAATTTGGAAACAACAAAGAAGGAAACTGAGCTCCAGATCCACAACAGAGCACAGAAAGAAAGGATCTTGCAGTGCACAGGGGTGGCGCTTTTGTGTGCTTCCACTCCTTCTGTTCAGGTGTGGTATGAAGACAATGCAGAGCCACACAATGCTGTATACCAGCACACAGGAGCAGTGCTGAAAAAATATTTAGATCCAGTCTGGTACCTGGGGGATATTACAAAGGTGTGGAATCCGCTGTAAGACGTATCCATCAGAGGCAACTGATTAACTAGGGTTTAGCCATGTAAGGTCCATTGCCAGTCTGCCCCTGTATGCCACAGCATGCAACCTGAAGGACAGAGCACTAGAGTAAGCACATTTCATCCCCATACTTTGCTTGTGATACTTATTTTACCTTAAATGAAGCTGATATCATTTCTGTCAGGGTGTATCCATTACTAGATTTCTGGTCCAATTTGTACTCACTCACAGATCTTTCCCCAATTAATCTATAGTCCTTGCTCCTACTATTGGGCTTACTATTATTTGTCAGTCTCCAGACATCCTCGACGGGATGGAGATGGATAACATCCAAACTCATTCTGCTATCCATTGACTTTTCCTGGGTATCCTAGCAAGACTTTCTTGTTTCTGATTCATAACCTCTACAAGTTCTAGGTGAACCAACCTCATTCGAGGAAGCAATGTGTAGGCACCTGCAAAGATCATGCACACGAAAGGTTATGCTGCACTTATCAAAATGTGTATTACAAGGGAGGAATTACGTTTCCAATTACAAAATATTAGATAGTGCAATGTTCTGAAAGTTTGAAGGCCAAGCAGGAAATTCCCTCGGCACCTACCATGAACAGACTATGGGTTTCCCTTCCCTTTGGCTATTGTTGCCTTCTTGTGGAGGCGGGTTTAAGCTCTTTGGAGTTTATTTTTAGGATTTTTAGGATGCTACTCAAATAAGAATCGAGTAAGGAGACGGAAGTAGAGTACAGGGAGTGCAGAATTATTAGGCAAATGAGTATTTTGACCACATCATCCTCTTTATGCATGTTGTCTTACTCCAAGCTGTATAGGCTCGAAAGCCTACTACCAATTAGGCTTATTAGGTGATGTGCATCTCTGTAATGAGAAGGGGTGTGGTCTAATGACATCAACACCCTATATCAGGTGTGCATAATTATTAGGCAACTTCCTTTCCTTTGGCAAAATGGGTCAAAAGAAGGACTTGACAGGCTCAGAAAAGTCAAAAATAGTGAGATATCTTGCAGAGGGATGCAGCACTCTTAAAATTGCAAAGCTTCTGAAGCGTGATCATCGAACAATCAAGCGTTTCATTCAAAATAGTCAACAGGGTCGCAAGAAGCGTGTGGAAAAACCAAGGCGCAAAATAACTGCCCATGAACTGAGAAAAGTCAAGCGTGCAGCTGCCACGATGCCACTTGCCACCAGTTTGGCCATATTTCAGAGCTGCAACATCACTGGAGTGCCCAAAAGCACAAGATGTGCAATACTCAGAGACATGGCCAAGGTAAGAAAGGCTGAAAGACAACCACCACTGAACAAGACACACAAGCTGAAACGTCAAGACTGGGCCAAGAAATATCTCAAGACTGATTTTTCTAAGGTTTTATGGACTGATGAAATGAGAGTGAGTCTTGATGGGCCAGATGGATGGGCCCGTGGCTGGATTGGTAAAGGGTAGAGAGCTCCAGTCCGACTCAGACGCCAGCAAGGTGGAGGTGGAGTACTGGTTTGGGGTGGTATCATCAAAGATGAGCTTGTGGGGCCTTTTCGGGTTGAGGATGGAGTCAAGCTCAACTCCCAGTCCTACTGCCAGTTCCTGGAAGACACCTTCTTCAAGCAGTGGTACAGGAAGAAGTCTGCATCCTTCAAGAAAAACATGATTTTCATGCAGGACAATGCTCCATCACACGCGTCCAAGTACTCCACAGCATGGCTGGCAAGAAAGGGTATAAAAGAAGGAAATCTAATGACATGGCCTCCTTGTTCACCTGATCTGAACCCCATTGAGAACCTGTGGTCCATCATCAAATGTGAGATTTACAAGGAGGGAAAACAGTACACCTCTCTGAACAGTGTCTGGGAGGCTGTGGTTGCTGCTGCACGCAATGTTGATGGTGAACAGATCAAAACACTGACAGAATCCATGGATGGCAGGCTTTTGAGTGTCCTTGCAAAGAAAGGTGGCTATATTGGTCACTGATTTTTTTTTGTTTTGTTTTTGAATGTCAGAAATGTATATTTGTGAATGTTGAGATGTTATATTGGTTTCACTGGTAATAATAAATAATTGAAATGGGTATATATATTTTTTTGTTGAGTTGCCTAATAATTATGCACAGTAATAGTCACCTGCACACACAGATATCCCCCTAACATAGCTAAAACTAAAAACAAACTAAAAACTACTTCCAAAAATATTCAGCTTTGATATTAATGAGTTTTTTGGGTTCATTGAGAACATGGTTGTTGTTCAATAATAAAATTAATCCTCAAAAATACAACTTGCCTAATAATTCTGCACTCCCTGTATTGTGGTAAATCAGTGAGGGTTTGGCCTTCTAGAAGGATATCGCCAGTCTAATATAAAGTGATTGCAAATAAGAATTCAGTGGAGAGATGCTATAGATACAAAGTAGGGAGGTACAGTATTGTGGAATATCAAATTGAGTTTTAGACTTCCTTGGTAGGATATCACCAATGTAATGTAAAGTGATCGAGCCGACTCAAATGTATTTACAAATGGATAAAGGGAGGAGCTCTTTTGCTGATGGCTGTGTATTCGATGGAAGGCTCTGTGCTGCAGGATGGGAGTATTGGACACCACCAGAAGATCCCGGACTTAAATACTGAGACACTCTTTCTCCATCCACTGAAACTGAAGTGAGTGGATTCTCCCTTCTTCACTTAACCACTATAATGCTCAGTTGAGCGCATTATTAAGTGGCATAGACTTCCATTCTGCTGGGATCTAACTGATCTGCTGGGAGAAAAGCTGCAGGGAATGCTGTCGGGACTAGGGGCAAGGCCCTTGGTAGAAACTACTGTGGTGCTGTATCAGATAACATAACACCAAGACAAAACTTCAGACTCTAGTTCTAAGATAGTTAGGGGCAGGTTTAAGAGCCCCTAGTGCCTCCTTGCGCCACATTAGAGTAATTGTTTTTTACACCAATGTGGTTCAGTGAGGCCAAAATCAATGAGCCAAATTTTACAAAGTGGGGCAATGCATGCATTGCCCCACTTTGTAAACCTTTGTGCTACATTATGCCTGCACCAGGCATAATGTATGCTAAGGGAGCGTTCCCCCTCTGGGGTGGGGAGAAAAAATGGCACAAAGAAATCTACGAGACTTCTTTGCATACTTTTTTTCAGCGCTTTTAACACCAACTCAGAACACGCGTTAAAAGGAGGCTCCCATTGTCTACAATGGATTTTGCAGGATTCACATCAACATTTTTGACGATAATCTTGCAAAGCGCCAAACAAACATCAAACAGTATGAAGCTAGTTCCCTAATTACCGCCGTTATGTGCCATATATTAAATACGACGCACACCTGGTGGCGTTAGGGGGGCCTAGAAAAGTAGTGCTACACTTTTCATAAATCTGCCCCTTAGTCCCTGGAATTTTGCTGAAATTACTACCCTAGCGGTCAGTGAATCCTTTGTTCAAGACACAGCTGACAAATCAGAATTGGAACCTGTTGCTACATTAAGGGCAGTGTAAGCAGCTGCCTTCCTGCACCACATCAAGAAGCAACAAAAGGGCACCAGAATGAAAACAGATATTGAAAGGAACACACAAAGAAAACATGCTCTATGGGGTTCAAGAACTCATTGCACCAGCCTGGGATCAACTGAATTCAAAATTGTTGGAATGTGTAATTTTAGTTCTATTAATGTTTATAAATAATGGTTTTATATGTATTTTTAGTTGCAGGATATTGAGTTTTTAGGAGATAATGGTGGGAAGATTTTCAAAAAGTGGATATTTTAAAGTTCATTTTATGTTTCTTATTTTAATGATGCAAATTAATATTTTACTATTTTACATTTTATTTTGTAACATTAACATTGTTTAATTTATTCTAATTGATAATTAATTAAAATATATATTACCCACACTAAATTAAAAAATGAAATATAAAAAATATTCGACTTATAAAAAACGTTAACAATTAAAAATAAATAAAAATGTATTTTAATGCCGTAAAATAATTCGTTTTTTTATATAAACGTTTTAATATTTCAAATTTTCTTCAAAGATAAATGCAAATGATACAACTATCTTAAACATTGCCAAAATATAATTTTATATTAAAACATATTTTTATTTTTCAATTTAAAATTGTTTTTATATAATTTTATTTTTATGATTGTTAATTTTGGATTCTTCTTTATTTTATTTACTGGTTTAAAGTTTACAAATGGTAATAACTATTTTAAAAATATATTAATTCTTTATAAGAATACAAATATTTTTATATGTTAATGATTGCACTTTCAAGCTGCTTTGTATCACCCACAAAGCTATACATGGAACAGGACCGCTTTTTATCAGAAACAAAATAACCAAATACATCCAACAAAGAAACCTCCGCTCAAGATTGGCACCCCGCCTTATAACACCACCATACAAGAAAAAGACTATAGGTGGTACATCCTTCTCCGTTCAAGCAGCCAAACTATGGAATTCATTACCCCCAACTATAAGAGCCACAGATAATTTTATTGTCTTCAGAAAACTACTCAAGAGTTGGCTCTTTCCTTCATAACCACCATATTCAAACAACTATGAGCTGCATATCCCTATGTTGATAAATATTTTTTTCTGATTATGTGTATATTTCTAGTTATGTATTGTTCTTTAGAAAATATGTATCGCTACTATGTCATAACAATAAAATACACACACAGTCTTTAAACCTGTTTGACTAAGTATATTTTACCCATGGTTTTAATTATGTATTGTATGTGCATATGTGTGTGTATTCATGTGTGTTTGTATGTGTGTGTGTATGTGTGTATGTATATATATATATATATATATATATATATATATGTATATATGTATGTGCATATGTTGTTTCTGTGCTTGGCATGTTCGTGGGTTATTGCATGGCTCCTGGGTGGGTTGTTATACTAGATATCTATGAATTCCTGTTCTCCTCTTATCACACTTATCTACCCATCATCATATGTCATGTCTCTATCAAACTATCCTCCATTCTCACTCTGACTCATCCCAAATCCTTTCTACTACTTTCATCTCCTAAATAACTCTGCCTAAGCTCTTCCCTCCGCTTCCACATCTAACTCACCAAACCTCACTCTACTACCGTGACCTCCCACACAACCCTACTAAATTCTCCCGCATTTATCTCACCCTGCTACTATGCTCTCCCTAACCCTTCCACATACTCTTCCCTCCTCCATCCACCTTTACTCATCCCAAGCCTTTGGGTTGAGTAAATGAAGGATATACTCCCAATTAACACTTCTGAATTTCTTTCCTCCTCCACCCCTCCATTATTCCAGTCAATCTAACTAACAAACTCTCATATCCGCGGCTCAAATTAACTCATAATAATACTAAAACTGTACTCATTATTTCTCGATACTAATCCATCACTAATTTTTGTTGGGTTCCAGAGTAGCGTGCTACTCACCGAAAAGCGCTTCGAGGCCTCGTCAGGGGTAGTAAGCGCTATATAAATGCGATTACAATTACAATTACAATTGAATATGAATACATAGGTTTGCAGTTTTGGCTAGTGTGTTTTTAAATTACATTTAAAAAAAATTGTGTGTGAGTATAGAGTATTGATTGTGTGTAGAAAATGTTTAATTTGTATTACCTCAAAACTAAAGAAACTACAGGGGAACCTGTAGACACAGTTGAGACCTAGCTAAATTGTGATATCTGAAACAATGTCTCAACAGGTATCAATTAAAGCAACAATTGAACAAATAATGAATAAAAAACACAAGAGGAAAGCACCAAGAAAATTACTGCATTTGTATTGTCAAATCAATAAACATGAGAATACATAGAAGCATCAACATTAATCAAAATAGGAGGGGTGAATAAAGAAAAGTGAACACAAAGGGCCTCATTCGGAGTTTGGCGGTCCCATGACCTCGATGTTGGCAGTGGCGGTCATATCACCAACAGGCTGGCAGAGAAGGAGCCCAAATTTTGACCATGACGGTATTCCCTACGGAATACCACCAAAGCACCGCCGGCACCGCCACTGCGGTCAGACTGCCACGGACAACTGAAGGCCCCAGCAGGCCGCAGAGACCATGTTTCTGAAGGAAACATTACAGGGCTGCACATCACCTAGATTTCCACCGCGGTCACACCACCCCGGAAACCCAGCTGGAAACAAACTATATAGACACTCACCTTCAGGAAGCCATGCTCGTCCCGAGCCGTAATGGAACCCGAACCAGACGTCATCCTGCTGCTCCTGCTCGTCGAAAGACTACGGAATCTTCACCGCCGCTGGTAACAGCAACCATAAGTATACACTCTCACCTGGCACTGTTGTATAGTGTTAATTTTTGTACACTTATATAACATACCAGGGGGACTGGGGTGCGAGGCTACACTAACACATAACTGTACACTGACATGCACACTCACATACAGCCACACAGACACCTGCACATACACAGCACACACACTACAGCCACCACATACACACCACACGTCAAAAACACACACTTACGCACAGAAACACAGCACAGGCCCAGTCTCACACAATACCACACAACAACACATCACAACAACACCACAACCGCACAATCAGAAACACATTGGCAGGCACTCACAATAGACACTACCCAAGGACACATCACACATATAACACAACGTAAAACCAGCAGGGAACAGAGACACACAGTCACAAAAGTATGCAACTTAATAATCAACACACACATCACAAATCACACAGCACATTGTATCTATCATAACATGCACAATACACACACACTCACACAGTCAAAGCACACAAAGCCACACACCACAACAATTAACACATGTTGACTCAAACACCACAAAATACCATGACAACAACATGTCTGCTACATACCCATGCCCATCACACAACACACACCCTATCTCTGGTGGACAAAAGCACTGCACACACCTTCACATGCTGCCCACACAATACAGGAAGCACAAGCACCACACACACATAAATACACACATCCAATGTCAGCCAGGGACAACTCCAACCTAGGAAAGAAAATGCAGGGCAAAAATGTAACCAGGAAACCAACAACCGGTTGGTCTTAATATATTTCTCATGAAATGAGATTAAAGTCAAAGGCTGTAGGCCAGTCCATAGTCCATGGTTTGTGCCCCAAAGGCACATATTAGTGCCCCTAACTTGACTCTTGACTGCCATGTAACCTCCACAGGTAGGGACATCAAGGGGGCAGGCAGGCACCTCAGGGATGATCTGGGGGTGGTTTGGGCTGAGGCTTGGGGAGGGGTTGTGATTTGGCTTTGGAGGGGGGTTTAGCTTTAGGCTTGGGGAGGGTTGAGGCTTCTTGGCAGGGGTAGTCTTCTTGGGGGAAGGGGCATGTGTACTTGCTGGGGGTAGGGAAGCCTTTGAGGTGGAAGAATGGCCTTGGGGAGGGAAACAGCATGTTTAGGGGTTTCACGGGGTGGAAAGGACTAAGGAAAAGGTCCAACTCAGAGAGGAAAGACTTTTTGCACAAACAGGGATGGTCATAACAAAAGGGTTTGGGTGTGGAGGGAGGGGGGGTGGTTGTCTGATGTGTTTGTGTGGATGTCTTGGGTGCATGTATGTGGGAGGTATGCTTGTGGGTGGTGGGTTTCTGTTGGGGGGTATGTCTTGGGCTGAGGGGGATGCCATGGTGTGTGCGTGGCTGTCTGTTGGATAGGATAGGTGTAGTGGCTGGAAGTGTGAATGTTGGTGTGGTTTCTGCAAGTGTGTCAGGTGTGCTGTCTGTGATGCTGGAGGTGTCAGGGCAGGTTGTGACTGTTGCTGTGTCTGCATCTGAAAGATGCTTGCTGGTGGTGTGTCGTGTGGTGCTTATGTTTGTCTGAGCTACCACAGGATGTTGAGGTGGATGCATGCCTGTCTGTTTGTGTTCTTTGGCTGGGTCGGGGAAAGGGGGTTTGGGTTTGGGAAGAGGAAGGTGGAGTGGAGGCGGTAGACAATGGGTGACTAGCTGCCGTCAGTGTGGAGGCCAGAGCCTGAAAGGATCTCTGTAGGCCAGCCAGTGCACCGTGAATGCCCTCCAGGAACTCTGTTGGACTTGAGTTGCCAGTCCCTGAATGGTATTCACGATGGTCGAGTGACCCACAGAGATCGACATCAGGAGGTCAATAGCCTCCTCACTGAGGGCAGCAGGGCTAACAGGGGCTCGGGCAGAGGTGCTTGCAGCAAAGGAGACGTCCACCCTCTAGAGTGAGCAGGCACGGCCAACTGGATGGGGAACCACAGGGAGGGTGGTGGTAGAAATGGGGGTGGCGGACAGAGCTGGTGCTGGGGTGGTCCCTGATGTGTCCACCACTGCCAGGGAGTGTCCACTGAAGGAGGATTCCGAAGATGATGAGGTGGAGCCTGTCTCTCCTGTGGCACTCCTCTCGCCCTCCGGGCCGCCGGGTCCCTCAGTGTCAGTGGTATCATGACTTGAAGTCCCATGGGCAGCAGCTTCCCCACTCTGCTGTGCTCTGTCTTCTTCACCTACCAATGCTGAAAAACAGAAAGAGAGACAGAGTCATCACATTCTTTACATACACTAACATCACACTATACACATCATTTACATTACATCTAGTTGTACTACACCCCCAGGTTAGTGCCAACATCATGTCACAACAAGATACAATCTACACCCATATATGACAACAATGTCACACACCAGCTAAGCCACCTGTCTCACAACTACAATACCATTGTGTCAGTAGAGCTATCACACTAACCATTCCATGACAAGCTGACTTGGCTACATTAATCTGGGTCCCTAGCCACAGCAACATCGTCAACCAAAAACCAAGTTATGGGAAGTAGTGGCAACATTGATTTCCACATATCACATACACAAAATATACCCATATTTACAATCTTACCTGATGTCATGGACCAGGAACGGAACTTTATCATATGCTAGACACAAGACAGCATGTTGCATACAATCCAAAACCATTTCATGTCACACATTCCACAAACTTCACAATTGAAATTTGCATGCATGTACCTACTATATTTGGCAAATCCAATATTTGGAGAATGATAGAGTGTAAACACATGCCACCAAAACATGTACCAATAGTGATGTAGGAAAGGATGATAGATACTTTGTTAACCTACTCGTCTTAGTCATTTTCCACCTGTAAACAAAGTCTTGCACACTCATAGGGGCCTACTGAGCCCGTAGCATTTACCCACAGACAACCACAATAGCATGACAACTCCTTAAATACAATGGACACCTGTCATGTGCATGAAGGCCACATACAGTCTCATGATGAGTAGCAACATCAATAGCCCAATGTTTGAGTGACAACATCACTATCCACACTTCAAACATGAGCAGTCTTACATCTGTATAGGAAAATGTCAATGACACAAACCACATCTGAGGATATCATGGTAGAGACATACACCTTGAGGCAAGCCAAATGAATGACTACACATACCATTCCACCCGCATGTGAATGTGAACCACCACACCTGCACCACAATGTAGTCAGTGCAAACAATAGGTTTCCATACTAAAAGCATTCAAAACATATCCAAAGTAACAAAAGAAAGTAGGTTTATGCTACATTAGAATGTTTATTTATGACAGAACCTCACAATGTACAAATGATGTTGGTAAAAACCAGTGAAGAATGTAACAGTTAATAAGCTGTCTTTGCCTATTTAGCATGCCCACAACACAATGACTCAGCAAACAGCTGTGTAGCCACCTACCATCCAAAGAACATGTACATGGTACTAACATTCAGAGATGTGATATAAATGTATGTGTTGCAATAGTAGTCTAGCAATACCTCCATGGTTTCCAACGTGTAGGATGTCCACTCAGATGAGACATTACAGGGGCCAATGTACAGCCCGTTTGTACCAAATGGCACCTCCTAACAGCTCTGAGTAAGATTAGCAAGTATGGCATGTGAAATGTCAGCTGGACATTGCAGCCTCACATGAAGATGTCACTCATCAGAAACCTCATGAAACGTAGGAATGGCCTAAACTTGTCACACTCTATGTTGCACATAGATGTGGATCAAGTGGCATTGGAATGGACAGAGGACAAAGACCTGAACAACTTACCTTCATGATATTGGGAGTATGAATCTTTAGGTTGCAAGGAACAACCAGCAGGGTATTTAACGGCGGTACACATATGACACAATCACATGTGCATCATCATATGCTTAGGTACAGAAGGGATCACATAATAGAGTAATATGTTTCTATTGACAATATAATGTGCACACCTGTGTACCAGTGTTGAGGACTATACATCTATGTGTTCCTTGGAGATATTTGACCCTTTGCACCCACCGTCAGAAGCGGTGGGAGTACCTGAGATGGCGGGCCCAGAAGACCGCAGAGGCCCAGCTGGGGATGTCCTCCCAAAGGAGAAAGGGGTGCCTGTTGGACCACCACCCCCCCCCCCATGGCCCAGTGAGTCCTCCGCCAGCTGTGGACCCCCAGAGTCGGCACTTTCTTGATGAAGGAACGCCAAATTCCCTTTTTTGATGGGAGTTGACCTGCATGGATGACACAGACAAGAGGAGAAAGTCATGTCCACATGCATCATACCAATACAAGAAGGGGGAAAATAAGTTAGTGCAAGTAGCAATACACACGCTTCTTCCAACATCGCTTTCTATGTGGAATGGCAATCTGCAATCAGGCTATGTGTGAAGTTGAGTCAGGCATACAACATGCGCATGCAGCAGCAGGTGTCGGCTAGAAACATATGACCAGACCATAAGCATATCTTAAAAGATGGTGTAAGTTTTCATGTTTTTATTACACCACCTTCAATTTCCTATACAGTCTGTGGGTGGGTCAGGGTACAAACATCACACACTCCCTACTATGTATCCGGGCTCAAAAACTATCTAAGCACATGTGCACGAGTCCATCTACCCACACATATTATCCCAAACCTTCACACTTATCTGTTCCTCTGGTGCACCATACAGCTGTTCATACAGAGGTAGGACCTCCTCCATAAGCTTGTCCAGCTCGTCAGCTGAGATTGCAGGAGCTTTATCATCTGTAGGATGTGGCACGATTGCTCTCAGAAGCAGTACACAGCAGCTCAGATCGAGGAGATCTTGTTGGCAGCAGTGTCAGGAGTCATTTGAGGGATGAAGTATGAGATGGTGGGCACATCTGCCACGTACAGGACCATCACTGCTAGCGGACGTCGTCATTGACCCAAGTCCACCAAAGGCAGAAATGTGTTCCAGTGGCAAAGTCCACCGCGCTTGTGTCTGCTTACTGCCATGACAACATCCGGCGGCGGAGTTAGGTCACTTCCTGATGTCCAGTACAGTAGGTCAGGCAGCTGCCATTATATGTACATTGAGGTTATGAAAGGTGCATCATTGACTATGAAACACAATTATGGCATTGTGTTAACTGCTGGTGTTATGCAAACATGTATAAATGTGCATGTATAATGTGGAGGTTGTTAAATTGCTGTATCCTGAGTTATGTACATGAAATAGTATTGTCAGCAGAGTAATGATAATCAGAAAATAGTATAGCCTTACCAAATATGTTCAACATTTTAAGCTTGTTGATGTCTCTTTTACTGTCGATGACCTGCTTCTCCATTTAAAGAACATGCTCCTGGTTAGGGGATCTGAATGCAGTTATTAGCCAAATGATGCCTAAGTATGTGCTGAGTACAATGTTTTTACTGTTTCAAGTGACAATATGTAGCTTCATATGTGAAGTTGGTGTGAACATACTAATGATGTATAGCTTAAGTAATACACATACAATCTGGGGCTGTCCCACATAGTTACCCTGGCATGAGAAGAGCAAGACAACCTCCAGTGTACCATCCACTAGCTGACCTGCAGACCATGGAGGAGCGACATATGATACAAATATACCACCTGGATAGGCATACAATAATGGAGCTCTGTCGTCAGTTGGAGCCAGATTTGATGCCTACCATTCGTAATCCCAATAGCATACCTCTCATTGTCCAAGTTATGTCAGTGTTACACTTTCTGGCCACTGGCTCCTTTCAAAATACAGTGTCCCTTACTGCAGGGATGTCTTATCCCATGTTCAGTCTGGTTTTGAAGGATGTACTGTCCACATTGTTGAAACACCCGTACAAGTACATCAGGTTTGCACAACGTGAAGATTTGGCCCATGTAAAGTCTGATTTTTATGCTTTGGGACACATTCCACATGTGATTGGAGCCATGGATGCCACTCGTATAGCCTTGGTTCCCCCATATGCCAATAAAGAGGTATTTAGAAACAGGAAAAACTTCCACTCCATCAACGTCCAAGTGATCTGTTTGTCTGACCTCTACATATCACAAGTGTGTGCAAAGTATCCTGTGTTAGTCCATGATTCCTTCATCATGCGGAACAGCAATATCCCACTGCTAATAACATGACAATACACAGAGAGGGCCTGGCTGGTTGTTAAATCATATATGTAATGTATGTCTGTACCTTTTATCTGCTACCAGATATGTGGCTGTCCAAGTTCAATGTTTGGCTTCTTGTAAGTATTCCTTACAGGGGACTCTGGCTACCCAAACCGTCCTTGGTTGTTGACACCAGTGAGGTACCCAACCACGCCAGAGGAAGTCCGCTTCAATGAGTCCCACGGAAGGACAAGGTGTGTCGTGGAATGGACGTTTGGGCTCCTGAAGGCAAGATTTTGCAGCATTGATGAATCTGGAGGATCCTTCCTCTACTTAACCAAAAAAAGTTTGTCAAATAATTGTTGCCTACTGCATGCTCCACAACCTTGCCCTGAGACGTCAGACACCATTCATACCAGATTATGGGCAGCCAGCAGATCCTTTGGGTGGAAATGCAGATTTGCCAAGTGAGGATGAGCATGATGAGGATGAAGCTGGAGTCATCAGGGCTGATCCCAGTACTTCACCTGACTTTAGGTATGTGATGTGATACAATTAAAGTGATTTAGTGGGGTGTATTGGCGAGGTTAGGAATGCCAGATAATGTTCTTTAATGACCATCAGATAGGTCATAAGTGGCTCCAAAGCTCATGACTGAGATGTGCATGCAGATTGTTGTGTACATACGTTATGTACACAGTCTAATGTTTTCACAATGCACAATCAAAGTCACATTTGTACATATGAGTTGGCTGTGCAATAATTATATATCAATTTGGCCTATACATTTTGTTTGTCTTTTACAGATTGTAGATTGACTGTTTGGCTTATCCTCATTTGGCAATATCAGACAGTGTCACAGGCTGAAGACTGACATGGGTGAATGGCAAGCCTACAGATACCTGACCATGGTAAATGGGCGGTCCATGACTGGGGACATTAGTACTGACCTCTGTCTGTAACATGGGGTGTGATTATTTGGGAGCTATGGTATGGGTATGTGATAAGGCTTTAGCTGATGATACATTGAAGCAATATGTTTTCCTCCTGGCATATTGAAGCACTGACAGGTCCCTTACTTCAGAAGTGTGTGGGTTTGTAGTATATGACACCTATGCTGTAACTGAAGTTAGCAGCAGTACTTCACTGTGTGGTCATTGGCATTATCCAAATTGATATGTGAGAAAGTACTTTACAAGTGATTTGTGTAAAGTACATTTTACTTTGTCAATGCAATATGTAGCCTGATTATACAGTACATGTGTAATGACCATGACAAAGGTTTAACATTTGAGAGAAATATGTTAGTACAAGAGTTGTTACACATGACAGTTGTAAATGGTTGATAAATCACACATACACATGATCTGTGGTTAAGTGGTATTTATTGGGGAGTGCACAGCAAAAAAAGAAAGTGAATAGAAACCAAAATAACACAAAGTAAACAGTGATGGGTTCAGTCATGGTGGATTAAATCATCAGAATAGCTGCTACACCATTTGGAAACACAAGTCCAGTGTCCTTGTACCATAGGGAAATCGAGATAGGTTTCAGAATAGTCAAAAGTGTGTCTCTGTGGCACACAAGGGGAACCAATCAGTAGAGGTACACTTCCTGGCAGTGGTTTTGGTCTTGGCATCTGCTCCGCCAGGATGTCTGGGTGGACGTCCACATTGTTCAGTTACAGAGGGTGGTGTCTGAGCCATTCCACTAGTTGCTACAGATGTAGAAGTGCTTGCTGTTTCATTGCTGGTGGAAGAAGCCTAATGTTGAGTAAAAATCCTACTCAGGGTGGTATTAATGTCTCTCAGCACCCCAGCAATGGAAGCAAGGAAGGCATTTTGGGCCTGCCACTACCTCATAGCTTCCTGGTGGTTGTGCCTCTGCAGCTGTCTGATCTCCCCCATCATGGTCAGTACCTGGCCCATCATGCCTTCGGAATGTTGGTAGGCTCCCAAGACTTGGGAAATAGTGTCCTGGTCAGTTGTGCCCCTTGGAGACCTCATCCTCTGGCCCTCACCATCGCTCCCATGCACCCTAACCCCACATGCCTGTGCCTCTGGCACAGTGTGCCCACTCCCACTGGTGGCAGGTTCATCATTGCCAACAGGAGACTCAGGTACCTGTACTGGGGGGCACACGATGGAAGACACTGTCCTTGGGACACAGGTTTGGGGGTGGATGGTTGCCTGTGATGTGGATGCAACAGGGCTGGGAGGAGTTGATGTGGGCAGGGTGAGGGTGCCAGTTGTTGACTGACCAGGTGTCCCTGATGGGCCTGCTTCAACCTCAGTGTCCAAACATCCTGGGGGGTTTTCCTCACTGGGGCCTTCATCCAGAGGGGTAGTGTCAGTTTCTGGTGTCCTCTCCATAGTGGGAATGGCACGGTTAGCTGTAGGGGAAGTGGAACACACAATTGCTGTGAGTGATGAAACAAGTGTTGCTCAACTTTGACCACTAGACATGATATGTGACAAGCACACAATGCCTTTCCATGTTCCCCTAATATGCCGATGACATCTGCTTCCAACTCTGGGTTAGAGCAATGAGTGACACAGATATTTGCAATTGCATAACCCTTGTTTCAAGCTCTTGGAGTATGTTGGTGGTTAGATGACTACTGCTGCCCTCATACCTTATCTGAATAAAGGCATAACAATGTACATTTATCTGCTAGTAAGGTGTATGGCATCACTGATTGAACTAACAGCTGGACAATGCACAATGGTGACAGAGCTGGCCAAGAGTATGGGAGTTACCATTTGACCTGGGCCTTTGTATGGTTGCACTGTAAGTACATCCAGTTTCCCATATCCTTCCACCGACCCCCAGGTGGGTATATGAAATTGTTTGGAAAGGTGTATCAAAGGCCAGTTTAGTAGGGAACACAGCTGCAGCTGTGTTTTGCTTGTAACGGTACTGGTAGTGGGCCATAGCATTGCTGTCATTGCCGTAAACTGTTAAATAGTGGCGTATTCAAGATGGGTTGCATTGATTGTTAGTTTCACGTGCAAGACTGTTTGAGATGTAGTACACTGTTCTGGTTTTCCTACAAGTAGAAAAGTGCCTGCTGGGAGTTGTAGTGCTGTCAGCCCCTGTACCCCAGATGCCATACACAGAAACTGTGGCCCCAGGTGAGTTTAGTTGACATGTGGCATGCCAGAGAGGGGAATTTGGACATTTGAACACAGGGGTAGTGGGTGGTTTGGTCATTGTGATGGGAAAAGGTGACCAGTGAGCATGCAAGACAATACTTTTTGGGGACATTGTTGGTGTAGTGACTTACCAGACTCCACTCCCCCAGGTATTCCTTTCAGGCCCTCAGGATGCAAGATGTCCAAGACCTTCTCCGCCCATGATGTGAAAGTAGGGGGAGGTCCACCGCCAGCCTTGAGGACTGTCAGCTGGTGCCTGGCAGCCATGGAACATACCTTCCCCCTGAGGTTGTTCCCCCTTTTCCTGATGTCCTCCCTTGTGCGTGGGAACTGCCTACAGAATTCACCTTGTCTACTATCCTTTGCCACAACTCAATTTTCCACATTTTCCTGCCTATTGATGTTTGGTGGACCTGTGCTCCAAAAAAGTATTGCTCTATTCTAATATTTTCATCCACCATGACCCTTAACTCTTCATCAGTGAAGCGTGGATGTTTTTGTGGGGACATGGTAGTGGTTGACAAAACGGTGAGGTTGTGAATAATGGGGAATGATTGCTGATGAGGTGTGGGTGCTGTGATGTGAGTGGGTGACGATTGTTGTGTATTGTGTGGGATACTAAATTGTGTGTTGTGTATGTTGTGCAGATGTGAGATGAGTGCTGAGTGAAATGTGTAGGGGTGCCTCTTGTGTGATTTGGTAGCGGGTTTAAATTTTGGCTTGTCTCTGGCTGTGTGTGGCGTTCTGGTTGCAAACAATTGTGGGTTGTGTAGGAGTGTGTTATAAAGTGCAGTTAGTGGGCGTGTCGGGTGTGTGGATGTGTCAGGTGTGGGTTTTTCAAAGTTTCCAATTTGGTGTGATGTAATGTTCAACTGATGTGACCGCCGACCGCTGCGGTATGCACCGTCAATGGTTTTCTGCCATGGAAAAACCACGGTCGTGATTTGTGGATCGTAATATGATCGGAGATTTTTGGGCAGGCTGGTGGTGGGACTGCCTCTTTCTTGCCCTGCAGTGTCCTGGCAGTTTCTGAAATTTGGCTGTTTCTTGGTGGGCTTCGCTGTATGAGTGCTAATACGGCAGTCGGATCACTGCCAATATGGCGGTCTTTTGGCGGCCGGGAACCGCAGAGGTCTTGCCAAAAGCCTGCCAAACTTGTAATGAGGCCCAAAGTGCTTGTGACCCACTGCCCGTGAACGTGGCATGTGAAACACGTTAAGAGAAAGAAGACAGCATGTAGGTCAAGAACATACAATTTCACTACATGAACTTGATACTGAAAAAAGATTATCAAGATATCATGTATTAAATCATTTGGTGCCCAACAGCTTCCCCCAATATGATTAGACTGGAGTGGGAATATTAAATTTCTCCCCCCTAGTGTCTAAGAACTTCCCCAAATATGGTTAGATTGGAGGGGGAATAGTAAATGTCACCTCCTTAGTGTCTAACACCATCTCCAAATTGGTATAGATTGGAGTGGGAATAGTAAATGTTACCCTATTGTGTCCAACACGTTCCCAAAATTGGTATAGGTTGGAATGGGAATAGTAAATGTCCCCACTTTAGTTTTCAACACTATCTCCAAAATGTTTTAGATTAGAGTTTAAATAGTAGTTTTCACCCCTTTAGTGTCCAACACCTTCTACAAATTGGTATTTATTTTTGTAGGAATATAAAATGACACCCTTTTAGTGCCCATCACCTTCCCCAAATTGATATAGGTTAGTGCAGGAATAGTAAATGACACCCTTTTATTATCCAAACCCAAATTGGTTTAGGTTGGAGTGGGAATACAAATTGGTTTCGAATGAATAGATTGGGAATAGTACTTTTCACCCTTTTAGTGTCCAACACCTTCCCAAAGTGGTATAGGTTGGAGTGGGAATAGTATATGACACTCTTTTAGTGTCCAATAGTTTTCCCAAATTGGTTTAGATTGGAATGGGAATAGTAAGTGTCACCCTTTTAGTGCCCAACACCTTCCCCAAACTGGTATAGGTTGGAGTGGGAATAGTACATGATACCCTTTTAGAGCGCAACCCTTTCCCCAAATTGGTTTGCATTGGAGTGGGAATATTACATGTCACCCTTTAAATGCCCAACACCAACACCTTCTTCAAATTGGTATAGATTGAAACAGGAATAGTAAATGTTACCCTTTTAGTTTCCAATACCATCCCCAAATTAATATAGGTTGGAATGGGAATAGTAAGGGAAACCCTTTTAGTGTCCAACACTTCCCCTAAATTGTTTTAGATTGGAGTGGCAATAGTAAATGTTACACCTTTAGAGTCCAACACTGTCCTCCAATTGGTTTAGATTGCAGTGGGAATAAACAATATCACCCCTTAAAAATGATTTATGTTAGAGTGTGATTTTTTTATTTTTTTTTTAATAATTTTAGTCTGAAATGTTTTGTTTTAATTGTATTTGTGTGATTTTAAATATCACCCCTTTAATGTCCAACACTGTATCCAAACTGGTTTCGAATGAATGGAGTGGGACAAGTACTTTTCACTCTTTTAGTGTCCAACACCTTCCCAAATTGGTATCGGTTGGATTGGGAATAGTATATGACACTCTTTTAGTGTCCAATAGTTTCCCCAAATTGGTTTAGATTGGAATGGGAATAGTAGGTGTCGCCCTTTTAGTGCCCAACACCTTCCCCAAATTGGTATAGGTTGGAGTGGCAATAGTACATGAAACCCTTTTAGAGCTCAACCCTTTCCTCAAATTGGTTTGCATTGGAGTGGGAGTTGTAAATGTCACCCTTTTAGTGCCCAACACCTTCTTCAAATTGGTATACATTGAAATAAGGAATAGTACATTTTACCCTTTTAGTGTCCAATACCATCCCCAAATTGATATAGGTTGGAATGGGAATAGTAAGTGACACCCTTTCAGTGTCCAACACTTCCCCCAAATTGTTTTAGATTGGAGTGGCAATAGTAAATGTCACACCTTTAGTGTCCAACACTGTCCTCAAATTGTTTAGATTGCAGTGGGAATGAACAATATCACCCTTTAAAAATGATTTATGTTAGAGTGTGAATATTTAATTTGTATTTTTTATAATTTTAGTCTGAAATGCTTTGTTTTAATTTTATTTGTATGATTTTTAAATAGTTTGTGTTATTTAATTTGTATTGGTGGTGTTTAGAAATATAGGGCCTGATTACGAGTACGGCAGCCCCGCTGCGGCAGTCCAACCGCTGCATTAATGGTGGTCCAGCTGCCAGATTATGATCCTGGCAGTCGAACTACCAGGAGGCCACCGTCACTGCCAGGATCAGGGATCCCGATGGGTTGGTAGCAGTGAAAGATGTGGTCAGCCACAGCGGTGCCATGTTCTGCACTGCCATGCTGATCACAACTTTCCTTTCCACCAGCCTTTCCATAGCAGGGTCCTTGCCATGAAAAGGCTGGCAGAAGGCAGAGTTGCGGCCTCCCTGTCAGCACCCTTGGAATGCACACTGTCTGTTATGGCACGCAGTGCACATTCCGATGGTGCTGTGTGCGACGGAGTGTGATGTGGATGTATTTTTGGGATGTACTGTGTTTCGTGAGTGGTTTTTTTTTCTTACTTTGATTTCCTTTTTTCGGGTTTCCTGGAGCCTTTCTGCACAGCAGACAGTGTGCATTTCATGGGTGTTGGGCAGGGGGAGCCCTGCACTGCCAAAGGGGTCCCCCCTGTGGCCCCCAGCACTTGTTTTCTGCTAGCCTTTTTATGGCCGTCAGGCCACCATGAAAAGGCTGGTGGAGAACAATGGTGTAATCAGCATGGCGGCTCTGACTTCGGCACAGCTGTGGCTGATTACAACCACAACTGCCGTCATCCCTTCGGGATCACTGATCATGGCGGAAACTGTGGTCTTTTGGTGATCCGGCTGCCAAACTCTTAATTTGATGGTGGGACTGTCAAAGCCACAGCAGTCCAGACTGCCACTGGGAGTTTGGCGGTCTATTGACTGCCAGTCTCTTAATTAGGCCCTAAGGGTCTCATTACGGGCTTGGCAGAGGGGTTTACCCCATCACAAACGTGACGGATATCCCGTCCTCCGTATCACATGTTTCATTATATCCTATGGAACTTGTAATACGGCGGACAGGATAACGCGCAATGAGGCTCAAAGTCTTTTTTTATTTTGTTTTGTTTGGGTGGGAAATTTTATATTTTATTATTTGCGCAAATATTATGCGAGTGCTATTTGGAATTGTGTAGTTTATGTGCTGTAATTGTTTTGAGTGATGAATTGAGTTTAGTTTTTATTGTTTTAGTTGGTGTGATAGTGAAATGTTTTGTTTAAATAATTTATCTCATTTTATTATACCGGTCTTCATTAACGTTAGACTTTAATTTAGTTTTTGGGACTTTGGTAGGTTACTATTTATTATATATTATGCTGTTGGCTATTATTCTTAAGTAATCTACTCCGTTATATAAGAGTTTGACTTTAAATTGTAGCATCTTGTACATTCTTTTAATTTGTTTGCTAAGTTTATGGGCAATTTGGCTAACAGATTACACCATTAGTAGTTGTTGGTAGCTTTGCTCTTTTTGTAATGCTTCTATACATTTATAGAGTGTAGGTTGGACTCTGCCTCGTGTGGATTGGAAGGCATTGCACCATCCTTCCACTGTGTTGTTTGTTTTGGCTTCCTGTGCTAAGGTGCTGTCATAGACATTTCACCATGGTATTTGGAATTTGGGTTAGTGTCTGTGTTCAGAGTGTTGCATTCTATCAAATCAAGTGCCCTCAAAATAGTCTAATAGAGGGGTCTAAAAGAGGGGTCAATTTTGCTTCATTGGTAGAAAATGCTTTCTATTAGTTAATTGTAGTAGCTACCTCTGTTGCAGGGACATAAGCAAGTGTTATGATTTTGTTTTTATTTCAAAGGATAATTGACTGTTTGTAGAATATTCTACACTTAGGGCCTCATTACGAGGCTGGTGGTCCGGGGAACGCCAGCCTTGCGGTGACGGTCAGACCGCCGCAACTGTAGCGGTCCGACTACCTCATTACAACCCTGGAAGGCGGACCCGCCAGGAGGCTGCCATCCCTGCCAAGAACTTGGTTTCAAATGTGATGACGGCGGTCTGAGTTGTACTCAGCCCAGGGCCTGGCTGATTACAACTAAGCTTACCACCAGACATTCCATGGTGGGGACCCCCCATAGAAAGGCTGGCGGAGAGCCAGTGCTGGGGGCCAAAGGGAGGCCGCTGCACTGCCCATGAATTGGGCAGTGCAGGGGCCCCCCTGCCCAGCACTCTCGGAATGCACACTGTCTGCTTGGCCAATATCGCAGCACTGTTCCCGCTGGTCAGCCCAGCAGGAACGTCGTAAAACAATGTTCCTGCCGAACAGTCAGGTAGGAACATTGTAATATGATAGGGGTGGGCGCCACCGGTATGACAGTAGCGACCTCCCCGCAATTTTGGCGGTCGACTTGTCCGGTCGCAAAACTTATCACAAGGGCCTTGGTGCAGATTGTTGGCGGTGTCTCCATATGTGTTAATTGAAATCATAGTAACAGCCTTGTATGGCTATGTGTGGGAAGGGTAGATTTTTTAAATGGTTTGAATCATGGCTTGCTCAACGTCTATGATTATTTTTTGGGGGTAGTATTTATTTGTTTCATGTTTAATGTGGGTTAAAAGGTCATAGTAAGTGCTGCTTTGTTTATTTGGTGGTTGGACATATATAAAAGGTGTATATCTGAGTGAATGGTTTGGGACACATTTTGAAGGTCCCATTCATCATTCAGGTTTGACGACAGCTTAGTTTTAGTAAGTTCTTTGCTGTAGAGAACATTAGGATTCATTTCTCATTGTTTAGGTTGTCATGTAAAAGGAAAGGAGGGGTTGGGTCTAAGCTTTTCAGGAGGTCCTTTGGAATTGGGCTTGGGAGGGGGTGTTTAGGTCTAGGCTTAGGGGAGTTGGGTTCTCTTGGGAAGGGTAGACTTCCTGGCAGGGGAGGGGCATGGGTTCTTGCAAAGGACCTAAAGGGGGCTTTAGAGGTGGAAGGGATGCGCCTGGGGAGGGAAACAGAGTGTCTAGGGGTCTCATGGGGGAGGTGGGAGAAGATGAGTAGGGAAAAGGTCAAAACATGAAAGGAAAGCTTTTTTTGACACACAGGGGCAGTCATCAGAAGGGGGTTTGGGTGTGGAGGGTGAGGGAGTGGATGTGTAGGTGTGGGTGTTGTTGGTGCATGTTTGTGGCAGGTATGCTTATGGGAGGTGGGTGTCTATGTGTATGGGACTGAGGGAGGGTGGAGGTGCTGGGGGGATGCCGTGGTGGGTGACTGTCTGTTGGGGTGGTGACTGCAGGTATGGTGGATGTGCTGCATGTAAGAGTATCAGTGGTTGTGGTCTCTGCGGGTCTGGTGACTGGGGTGGATGTATGAGGGTCTGCTGTAGTGCTGACTTTGGGTAGGAGAGGTGTAGTGGCTATGTGAATGTTGGTGTGGTGTCCGCAGGCGTGTCAGGTGTAGTGTCAGGAAGAGAAAGGTGGAGGGGAGACGGTAAACAATGGGTGACTGGCTGCCATCAGTGTGGAAGCCAGAGCCTTAAAGGATCTCTGTAGGCCAACCAGTGCACCGTGAATGCCCTCCAGGAACGCATTACTCTGTTGGACTTGAGTTGCCAGTCCCTGGATAGCATTCATGATGGCCGACTGACCCACAGAGGTTGACCTCAGGAGGTCAACAGCCTCCTTCTTGAGGGCAGCAGGGCTAACAGGAGCTGGGGCAGAGGTGGCTGTGTCAAAGGAGACGCCTACCCTCTTGGGTGAGCGGGCACGACCAACTGGGTGGGGAGCTATAGGGAGGGCAGTGGTCCCAGATAGGTTCAGGGATTGTCCACCAGAGGAGGATTCCGAAGATGATGAACTGGATCCCGTCTCCCCTAGCCCTCTGGGCTACTGGGTCCCTCGGTGTCGGTGGTATCATGACTTGAGATCCCATGGCCAGCAGCTTTTCCAGTCCCCGTCTCCTTTGCCTACCGATGCCTGGATACAGAAAGAGAGGTAGGGTCATCACATTCCTTTCAAAAACTTACATCACACTGTACACATCAATCACATTACAACCACTTGTACTACACTGCCAGGTAGAACAAAGTCAGTGCCAACATCATGTCATAACTAGATACTACCTAGACCCCTACATTACAACAATGTCACACACCAGCTAAGCTACCTATTGCACACCTACTATACCATCATATCAGTAGAGTAATCACAAGAGTAATCACAACAATCATACCATGACAACCTGACTTGCCAACATGAATCTGAGTCCCTATCCACAGGAACAAAGTCAACCAATAACTAAGCAATGGGAAATAGTGGTAACATTAATTTCTACATAGCACATGCACAAAATCCACACATACCTAGATTTGTTGCAGATGTCATGTACCAGGAAAGGAATCATATCATGTGCCAAACAAGACAGCAAGTTGCATACATGCCAAAACCATTTCATGACAGAGTCCACAACCTTCACTATTGACATAAGCAAATATGCAACAACTATATATGCCATTTCAATAATTATGACAGAGTCTAAACACGTCAGCAACACAGGGCCCAATAGTCATGTAGGAAAGTATGATACATACTTTGTGGAGCTACTCATCTAAGTCATCCTCCACCTGTAAACGAAGTCATGTACACTTATAGGGCCTAACTTAGCCCACAGGATTTAGCCACAGACAAGGCAAACTACCATACCATCACCTTATGTACAATGTACACCTGTCATGTGCATGAAGGCTACATACAGTACAACTAATCATGATGATTGGCAACATCACTAGCCCATTATTCAATGGGCCAAATCACTATCCACACTTCAGACATGAGAAAATTTACATCTGCACATGACCTATGCAATGCCACAACACACTTCTGAGCTTAACATGATAGAGACATACACCTTGAGGCAAGCCAAATGACTGGCTACACATACAATTCCAACAACATGTGAAGGTGAAATACCACATCTACCACACAATTCAGTCAGTACAAACTCTAGGATTCCATACCAAGAGCCATCAAAACATATCCACAATGGCAAAAGTAAGTATGTTGAAGTTGCATCACAATGTTGATATATGTCTGGACCTAACAATGTACACATGATGTTGGCAAAACACAGGTCAGATTGTACCAATTACTAAGATGTAGTGGCCTATTTAGCATGCCCACTACACATTGCAAAAGGAAATTGCTGTGTAGCCACTTACCATCCAAAGAACATGTACCTGGTACTAGGATTCTGAACACTCAATCAATATTTTTTAGAGCGCACTACTCACCCGTAGAGTCTCAAGCCGCTGTGGGGTATGTCCTCAGGCTTCAGTCGAAAAGCCAGGTCTTGAGATCCTTCCTGAATTGAGGTAGCAATGGTCTGAGGTGGAGAGGTAAGGTGTTCCAACATTTTGCCGCAAGGTAGGAGAACGATCTCCGTCCAGGAATTCCTTATGCGGGGTACAGTGGCGAGCGACTGCTGGGAGGAGCAGAGAGGTCTGGCAGGGGAGTAAATCGTGATGCAGTGGTTGAGGTATCTGGGTCCAGGGTTGTGGAGGGCCCTGTCAGTGTGCGTGAGGAGCTTGGAGTTGATCCTCTTCTCGACGGGGAGCCAGTGGAGATCTCTCAGGTGCCCTGTGATGTGCTCTTGGCAGAAGATGTTGTGGATGAATCTGGTGGAGGCGTTCTGGATTTGTTGTAGCTTTCTCAGGTTCTTCTTGGTGATTCTGGCATAAAGGGCATTGACATAGTCAAATCTGCTTGTGATCAGGGTGTGTGTCAAGGTTTTGCGGCAGCCGTTTGAGGTCCATCTGAAGATCTTCTGTAGGAGTCGGAGGGTGTGGAAACAGGTGGAGACGCCAGAATTGACCTGTCTTGTCATGGCGAGCGCTGAGTCAATGAGGAGGTTGTGTGCGTGGTCTGTGGGGAGGGGGGCTGCTAAGTGTTGAGGGCCACCAGGAGTTGTCCCAGGCTGTGGAGGAGGGTCCCAGGATGAGGATCTCGTATTTGTCGGAGTTTAGCTTAAGGCAGCTCTCCTTCAACCAGGCAGCGACAGATTCAATCCCGTCTTGGATGTTCTTCTTGTCCGTTGTGGGGTTTTCAGTCAGGGAGATGATCAGCTGGGTGTCATTGGCATAGGAAACAATGTTCAGTTTGTAGTTTCTGAAGATTGGGGAGAGCGGGGCCATATAGATGTTGAACAGCGTGGGACTCAACGAAGATCCTTGGGGTACTCCACAGCTGAGTAGGTTATGACAGGTGTGGCGGGAGTCTGACTCTCTGCATTCTGCCTGTCAGGAAGGAGCGTATCCACTGAAGGGCTTTGCTGCATATTTCTGCTGCAATGATATGACTTGCAGGATGTCCATTCTGAGGAAACATCACATGTGCCAATGTTTAGTCCTCACTTACCAATCTGGACACCTCCTAACAGATCTGAGTAAGTGCAGCAAGTGTGGCATGTGAAATGCCAGATTGAGATCACAGCCTCACAATAACTTGCCTAATATTTTGGAGGTTTCCAATGAGCGTCATCTACTCAACTTGTTTGATTTAATGTTGCACATAGAGATGGATCAAGGGGCATTTGAATGGACAGAGGGCATAGATCAGGACAACTTATCATCAGGATATTGGGAGTATAGGTCTTCCCTATAGGTGGGAAGGCACAACCAGCAGTGTACTAAGAGCAGTATAGTGGTACACATATGACACAGTCACATGTGCATCATCATATGCTACTGTACAGAAGGGATGACATAGGTGAGTATTATGTCCCAATACAGAATACATTGTGCACACCTATATACCAATGTTGAGTACTCTACATATAGGTTTTACCTTTTGCACTTACCACATTGTCATAGCTTAGAGTCTTTCACATCATATACTGACCTTGCAGAGGAATCCAAATTGCTTCAGTCAGTACTCACCCCCTTGTGGCTGCTGTGCTGCCCTCAAACACCCATTCACATCAGGGTAGGCCACTGCCAAAATGCAGACCATTAGGGGGGTAAAGGTCCAATGGACACCCCTTCATCCTTGGGAGGACATCCCAGCTGGGCCTCAGCAGTCTTAAAGGCCCAGCGTCTCAGGTCCTCCCACGACTTTCAACAGTGGGTGCTCTGCCGGCTGTGGACCCCAAGGGTCTGCAGTTTCTTGCCGATGGTACACCAGATCCCCTTTTTCTGATGGGCGTTGACCTGCATGGATGACACAGACAAGAGGAGAAAGTCATGTACACATGGCTCCATTCCCAAACAAGTATGATGAACAATCAAGTTAGTGCATGTTGCCATATTTACCATTCCTCACACTTCAAACTATTTTGCATGTCACCCTCTGCAGTCAGGCCATGTGTTAAGTGGAGTCAGGCTATACAACATGCACCCAGTACTGGTTTCTAGCTAGTAACATAGGACCAGACCACAAGTATGTCCTTTAATGTTACATCTCAACAACTATCTGTCACAGCCAGATTGATGTAAATGCTGTAATGTACATATATGGATCAGGGTACATAAATCACACAGCACCTACTATGTTTCAGGGCTAAGAGTCTTCCTATGCACATGTGCACATAACCATCTACCCTCACATGTTAGCTCAATCCTTCATTCATTCACCTTTAATCTACCTCATCATACACTCTACCTTTCACCCATTGTTGATGCATTGGGCACACCTGCTCCTCTTTTGCAGCATATAGCTCTCCTTACAGGGGTAGGACCTCTTCCACAAGATTGGCCAGCTCTTCGGGGAGAGACTTGCAGGATGTGCCATGATTGCTCCCGAGGCAGTACACAGCAGCTCAGGTCGTGGAGGTCTTGCTGATGGCAGTGTCAGGAGTCAAGTGAGGGATTGTGCAGAAGATGGCAGTCACGTCTGCCACATACATGACCGTCACCGCTGGGGGCTCATCACCACTGGCCCAAGTCTGCCAAAGGCAGCAATGTGCTCCAGTGCCAATGTCCACCACAGCTGTAACCTCCTACCACCATGATGACTTCCGCCAGTGGAGTCAGCTCACTTCTTGATTTCCAGTACAGTAGGTCAGGCAGCTGTCATTTTAGGGCTCTAATAAGTATGATGAAGTAACGTAAGTTGAGCCATTTACAGAAATATCATATCTATGACAATGTGTGAAGTGCAGGCTTACTGTTTACAAGTATTATTGTGCATGTAATTAGGAGGAAGTGAAATGAGGTATTTTGGATTAGGTACATGAATCAGTGTTGTCACCCCATTAATGACAGTTGGAAGATGGCATAAGTGCAAAAATACATATGTGAGATGTCTACAGGGTTGATGTAACTTTCACTGTGAATAACACGTATCTCTATGTAGAGTACATGCAAGGGTTTAGTGGATTTGAATCCGGTACACTGTCATATTTTGGCTGGCTACGAGCTGAATACCACATATTCACTGTTTCATGTAACATGATTTCGATATGTGTGTGACGTTGTGATCATACTTATGATGGATGGGTTGAGTCATTCACATTAATTCTGGTGTTTTTCCACATATTTACCCAGGCCTGAGGAGAGCAAGACAACCTCTAGTGTACCGTCCACTAGCAGACCTGCAGATCATGGAGGCGCCACACGTAATACAATTATGGATCTATGTTGTCAGCGGAGCCTGATCTGATGCCTGCTATTTGCATTCCCAATATCACACCTCCCATTGTTCAAGTCATGGCAGAGCTGCACTTCCTGGCCACTGGGTCCTTTCAGAATACAGTGGCCTTTACTGCAGGAATGTCTCAGCCCATGTTCAGTCTGGTTTTGTACTGTCTGCTTTGTTAAAACATCCGGACAGCTACATCAGATTTCCCCAGCGTGAGGATCTGGCCCATGTGAAGGCTGATTTCTATGCTTTGGGACACTTTCCATATGTGGTTGGAATCATAAATGGCACCCATGTAGCCTTGGTTCCCCAAGTGCAAATGAACAGGTATATAGAAACAGGAAAATCTTCTACTCCATAAACGTCCAAGTGGTCTGTTTGGCTGACCTTTACATTTCACAAGTTTGCGCAAGGTAGACAGGATCAATCCATGATTCCTTCATAATGCGGAACAGCAATATCCCACTGCTGATGACGCAACTATACACAGAGAGGGCCTGGCTGGTTGGTAAATCACGTATGTCATGTATGTCTGTCCTTTTTTTCCTGCTACCATATATGTGGATGTTCAATATTAAAGTCTGGATTGTTGTAACTATACCTTACAGTTGACTCTGGCTACCTAAACCGTTCTTGGTTATTGACACCAGTGAGGTACCCAACCACACCAGGGGAAGTCCGCTTCAATGAGGTCCACAGAAGGACAAGGTGTGTCGTGGAGCGGACTTTTGGGCTCCTGAAGGCAAGATTTTGCTGCATAGACAAATCTGAAGGAGCCCTCCTCTACTCACCCTACAAGGTATGTCAATTAATTGTTGCCTGTTGCATGCTCCACAACCTTGCCATGAGATACCAGATACCATTCATCCCAAGTGAGGGGGAGCCTGCAGATCCTGTGGGTGGGAATGCAGATATGCCAAGTGAGGATGAGCATGATGAGGGTGAAGCTGGAGACATCAGGGCAGATGTCATCAATCAGTACTTCAACTGACTCAAGGTATGTGATGTGATGTTACTAATGAGATTCCATGGGACATTATTGAGGTAATGCATGCAATGTAATGTGTTCTTGCCACAGTCAGTGTGGTCTTAAGTGGCTCCAAAGCTCATGACTCAGACGTGCACGCTGGATGTTCCTTCGAGTTGTGTGGGTTGGCAGTGTATGACACCTATGCTGAAACACTGAAGTCCACAGCATTACTTCACAATTTCCTGATTGCAATTCTCCTAATAAATATGTGGGGATGTACAATACAAGTGACTTGTGTCATGTGTTTGTTACAATACCAATACAATGTGGTGCACCCCCTGTATGTTTTGCATTGTTGGGGTTTTTCCATTTGCCCTTTAGGCTCCTTTTTGCAGCAGGGGCCTTGGTGGAGTTGCACACCACAGATACTAGTAATAATTATTCTTTTCATTGTGGTTTATTGGGTACTTATAGGGATTGATGTGTTGTCTTTGAGCCTGCTGTATTTTTCTGTACATACTACCAATACAATGTGTATCCTGGTGTTCCAGTACATGTGTGATGACCATTAAAGAGGTATAACATTGGAGAGGAACATTTTTGTACAATAGTTTTCATACATATCAGTTGTTTATGGTTGATACATCACACTTTCACAGGTGTCTGAGGCATTCCCTTCAGCTGGCAGGGCCTCAATTCCACTGGCAGCCACAGTTGTTGAGGGGCCTGATGTCTCATGGCTAGTGGGAGAGGCCTGATATTGGGTGCCAAAGCTATTCAGGATAGTGCTGATGTCCCTCAGCACCCCAGCAATGGAACCCAGGATGGCATTTTGTGCCTGTCACTGCTGCATGGCATCGGTGGTTGACCCTCTGCAGCTGTCCGATCTCCCCCATCATGGTCAGTACCTGGCCCATCATGCGTTGGGAGTTTTGGTAGGCTCCCAAAACTTGGGAGATGGTCTCCTGGTCAGCTGTGTCCCTTGGAGCCCCCATCCTATGCCCCACACCATCCCTCCCACGCACCCTACGCCCATGTACCTGTACAGTGTGTCCACTCCCACTGGTGGCAGGACCATCATAGTCAGGGGTGACATGAGGAGACGCAGGTACCTGTACTGGGGGGCACACAATGGAAGAGACTGTCCTTGGGAAACAGATTGGTGGGTGAATGGTTGCTTTTGATGTAGTTGCAACAGGGCTGGGAGGAGTCACTGTGGGCAGGGTGAGGCTGACAGATGTTGACTGACCAAGTGTCACTGATGGGCCTGCTTCGTCCTCAGTGGCCAGACATTCAGAGCTGTTTTCCTCACTGGGGCCTTCATCGATAGGAGTAGTGTTCAATGGATCAATTCAAATGGATTCCTTTAGAAACAAGAAGAACGGACACCCATGCCCTCATAAACAGCAGACTGGACTACGGCAACACCCTCTATGCAGGGACCACAGCCAAGCTTCAGAGAAAACTCCAGCGTATCCAGAACGCAGCCGCACGTCTCATCCTCAACCTCCCTCGCCATGAACACATCTCCGCCCACCTCAGATCCCTACACTGGCTGCCCATCAACAAAAGGATCATTTTCAAAATCCTTGTCCACGCTCACAAAGCCCTCCAAGACACCGGACCGTCCTACCTCAACAAACAAATCAACTTCCACAAAGCAACTCGAAGGCTCCGCTGACCTCGCCCTCGCTACATCCCCCGCATCCAAAGCACCACCTCCGGCGGCAGATCCTTCTCCCACCTCGCCGCCAAAACCTGGAACTCCCTCCCCACCAACCTACGCAAGACCAGGACCTCCTAACCTTCAGAAAGCACCTACAAACATGGCTTTTTGAGCAGTAACACCCCTCCGCCACTCCCCCCAAGCGCCTTGAGATCCTACCAGGTGAGTAGTGCGAATTTGTTTGATTGATTGATTGATAGCGTCTGTCTCTGGTATCCTCCTCATGTTGGGGATGGCAATGTTACCTGCGTGAGAAGTTGAACACATAGTTGGTGTATGTAATACAACAAGTGGTGTATCAAACAGACAACTAAACATGGTATATTAGATGCACACAATGCCGTTACATAATCCCCTGACATAGCAATGACAGTTGCTACTTGATCTGGGTTAGTGCAATGTGCGACACAGAGATTTGCAATTTCATACAGCATGCTCCATGCTCTTGGAGTGGTGTTTAAATGGCTGCAAATACCCTCATATCTTGTCTGAGTGCAGACATGACAATGTACATTTCTCTCCTAGTAATGTGAATGGCATCCTTGAGCCAACTAGTAGCAGAACGATGCACAATGGTGTCAGGGCTAGCGCACCAAATTGGTGTTAAAATTTGCCTTGGCCCTCTGTCTGGTTGTACTGCAAGTGCATCCAGTTTGCCATTAGATAACCCCTCGGTGAGTACATAACATTATTAGGGATGTTTTCTCTGAGTCCAGTTTGGTATTGGTCACAGCTGTAGCTCTGATTTGCTTGATTTGGGACTAGTAGTGGGTCATTGCCATTAGCTGTTTCATGGTGGACCATTCAGTTTGGTTTGCTATGACTGTTTCACATGCAAGACATTTCACATTTAGTGCACGGTTTTGGTTTTGTTAAAATTGTAACAGTGCCTTCTGGGACTTGTAGTGCTGTCAGTCACCAGAACTTTACATGCCCTTCTGTACTGCCATTTGTTAAATTTTGTTTTGACCAATGACTTTGTGTTTCACCACTGCGCATATTAGTTGCTCAATGTTCACCAGTAGCACATGGTATGTTTTGTTCAGTTTAGCCGCCTATGGGCTTTGACATTGCATTAGTCATTACATTCTGTATTCTGCCTATTGGCTTTGACATGGCATTAGCCATTACTTTCTGTATTCAGTTGAGCCGCCTATGGGCTTTGACATTGCATTAGCCATTACATTCTGTATTCTGCCTATTGGCTTTGACATTGCATTCCTATTGGCTTTGACATGATGTATTCAATTTAGCTGCCTATTGACTTTGACATGCTATTAGATATTCTGCCTATGGGCTTTGACATGATATTATACATTACATTTTGTATTCAGCTCCGCTGCCTATTGGCTTTGACATGATATTATACATTGCATTTTATATTCAGCTCAGCTGCCTATGGGCTTTGACATGATATTATACATTGCATTTTGTATTCAGCTCAGCTGCCTATTGGCTTTGACATGACACTAGACATTGCATTTGATATTTAGGTTAGCTGCCTATTGCCTTTAACATGACATTGCATTTGATATTTAGGTTAGCTGCCTATTGCCTTTAACGTGGAGTTAGACATTGCAGTTGAGAATCCAAGACGAATGACACAGGCTGCAGAGATTCAGATTCGAATCTGCCGGACCTCGTGCTGGAGCTTGGCGCCAGCTGCCAGCAATCCCGTGTGGGTAGATGAATCTCTTTCTCGCGGCTGACAGGGGGTCATCAGCTTGCAGACCTTAGAAAGTTGAAGCTGTAAATAGTTTCCCACACGGTGAAGTATTTGTTTTGCTTTGCATTCAATATCTTATAAATATAACCTGCTGTGTATATTGCAAACTGATATATTTTGTTTGATTAACGCGGACTTGAAAGCTACTAATTCGTCATACATAAAAATTGGGGTTGGGGAAGAATTAACAACAATAAAAGTCTTCTTTGACCTCAGAAGTGCATTTCTGGTGTGTTATGTTAGTGCTTAGAAACTAGATAAGAGGAAAGCCCTACAATTGGTACCAGGAGTGGGGTCGGTCATTAAGAGGTGATTAAGAGGGTGTTGACGAGTTGGTAGATTTCTAAGTGCACACTTTAAAAGTGTAATTGTTTTTTTGTTGTTTGGAGAATTACAGAAATTGTTTTTTTGTTTGGAGAATCACAGTAGCACGGCAGACCATGTCTGAGAATGCATGTGTTGTTAAACTGCCCGATGGTGCTCGGAAAAACTGTGATTTGTTTTCTGTTTGGGGAATTACAGAAGCACGACAGACCATGTCTGAAAATGCATGTGTAGCTAAAATGCCTGATAGTGTTTTGAGAAATAATTTCTGTTGTACATATGTAGAAAAAGTGTCTTTTGGAAGTAATGATGACAGAAAGGTCTGGATACCTTTATCTGCTTACAGAGAAATGCAGGAGAAATGTAGGAAGCTGGAACATGAAAATAGGAATTTACGTGAGCAAATTAGCCAGGATACAATAATTCAAAATAATTCTGAAAGTTATAAAACTGCTGTTGTAGAAGAATCTTTCTTTTCCAATTCCAGTAATGAGGGGGTTAAGACAGCTCCGAGCTGCTTTGAGCCGTGTGAGCCAGGGTTTTTGGCAGACAAAATGCATTCCTTAACTGATAACACGGACGAGAGAGACCAGAATGTGATTTACGAGTTACCGTTGCAAAATGCACAAGTAAAACGAAAGATTTTAGAGCAAGAGCCGACTTTCATTAGCTTGTTTGATTTTTGGAAAAAGAATATCCCTCATTTGAGTGAAATCCTAACACTTTTGTATATGGTCACTGTGAAAAATTATATGCAGCTGCGCGCTTGTGATTTGGCAAATGAAATAATGCAGACTTTAGGTTTTTGCGCAGTGCAAGAAGGAAATACTTATGTACATGTAACTCAAGAACAAGGGAAGAAAATAGTGCCCCTAGCTAGAATCATACAATGGATCTGGTACTTGCAAGACAGGGCTAGAGTACCACAGGTAAAGGAGTTACCAATGAAATTGTGTGCACCATTTGAACTCGTGTCCACTGAAGATAAAAAGCATGTTTGTTTTACTAATGATTCATTGACTGAAATGTTGTTTTCTGGCACAGGAGAAGGAATGGAGTTGTATAATGTGTGTCAGATTTTAAAGCAAGAGCTACGTGAGATGTGTCATTTTTACGCTGATTTTTGGTTCATTGCTAATGTTTTAGCACCTAACTGGTTCAATTACCTTGCAGATGTTAATGAGAAAAATGCAGAGAGAGAAGTGTACACCCAGAATTCTGCCTTAGTGGGGATGGCTAAGTGGGTGCCCCAGAAATGTGAACAGCTGAGAGAAAAAGCCACTTACAGGTGGGCAGAGATGAGAGAGATGCACATTCCCCTAGTTTTGATAAAAACTGTGCAGCACGCACAAAAGCAATCTGTCATGCAAGCAGTCACAGAGCAGTTGGGGAGAGGAAAGTTACCAGGACAGGAATGGCAAAGTGATCAGGTTTTAGGGAAAGTGATTGCTGCAGATTACCAAGGAAAAATCGAAATTCTGATACTTAGAAAAGAATCTGATTTATTCATACAAATTGGAGACAGAATGGCCCAAATTGGCAAAAGTGCAGTGAATGGAGGTTTGTTAAAGAAGGAGTCTGCCCCAGCCCTTCTGACAGTGCAAGAAAAGGGAAGCTGTGGTGCAGCAGATAAAAACCTCAGTGCTGATGTGTGGGCTGAAGCCCCAAGTGATCCTCCAGAACCTGCAGTGAATATAACAAAGGGCCCCAAAAACGTCCTGCTGATTATAAAACAGGGAAAGAAAGAGGAAGGGTGCAGTTTAAATGAAAAATGTTATTTGCAAGAAAAGTCATACTTGTTTCTTTTGCAGATCCTACCACGTTTCGCCACTGTCCCTGAGTGTGCTGTGTGGTCCCCTTTCCAGTGTGTGCGTGTGGGGTCGGGGAAGGGACCGAACACCCAACCTGAACCTGGCTGAGTAAAGTGCCAGCACCATGGATCCATTTTGCGCAAACTGCGCCTTCAGTTCAAGTTCAACTTGTTTGATTGCATTCTTCCACTGGAACTAAGCTGTGTTTTTTTTTTTCCCTCTCGTATGGAACTCTGACTTTTGCTTATCTTCCAGCAAACCTTTCAGGTGGACCGTGCCCCTTTACATGAGTAGAACTCATGCCACATCAAATTGCTAACACTGTTGAATTAGAGACTCATTCAGAGTACAAATTGCTCAGTCTTTTCTGTGTAGATGTATCTGATGTGAAAGGTTATGAGATCAATGTGTTAATTCACTTCTATTGCTTTACAGGGATTGCTTTGATCATTCAAATCTGACTTGCTGATAATCTTTTTTTTTTTTTGTGCTGATGTTTTTTTTTGTTTTTTGTTTTTGTTTGAAACAAGAGATATGTGAAACAAAAATTCATTGGTCAAAGGGCGGAATGTACTGCCATTTGTTAAATTTTGTTTTGACCAATGACTTTGTGTTTCACCACTGCGCATATTAGTTGCTCAATGTTCACCAGTAGCACATGGTATGTTTTGTTCAGTTTAGCCGCCTATGGGCTTTGACATTGCATTAGTCATTACATTCTGTATTCTGCCTATTGGCTTTGACATGGCATTAGCCATTACTTTCTGTATTCAGTTGAGCCGCCTATGGGCTTTGACATTGCATTAGCCATTACATTCTGTATTCTGCCTATTGGCTTTGACAAGCTGTATCCAGTCTAGCCGCCTATTGGCTTTGACATTGCATTCCTATTGGCTTTGACATGATGTATTCAATTTAGCTGCCTATTGACTTTGACATGCTATTAGATATTCTGCCTATGGGCTTTGACATGATATTATACATTACATTTTGTATTCAGCTCCGCTGCGTATTGGCTTTGACATGATATTATACATTGCATTTTATATTCAGCTCAGCTGCCTATTGGCTTTGACATGACACTAGACATTGCATTTGATATTTAGGTTAGCTGCCTATTGCCTTTAACATGACATTGCATTTGATATTTAGGTTAGCTGCCTATTGCTAACATGGAGTTAGACATTGCAGTTGAGAATCCAAGACGAATGACACAGGCTGCAGAGATTCAGATTCGAATTTGCCGGACCTCGTGCTGGAGCTTGGCGCCAGCTGCCAGCAATCCCGTGTGGGTAGATGAATCTCTTTCTCGCGGCTGACAGGGGGTCATCAGCTTGCAGACCTTAGAAAGATGAAGCTGTAAATAGTTTCCCACACGGTGAAGTATTTGTTTTGCTTTGCATTCAATATCTTATAAATATAACCTGCTGTGTATATTGCAAACTGATATATTTTGTTTGATTAACGCGGACTTGAAAGCTACTAATTCGTCATACATAAAAATTGGGGTTGGGGAAGAATTAACAACAATAAAGGTCTTCTTTGACCTCAGAAGTGCATTTCTGGTGTGTTATGTTAGTGCTTAGAAACTAGATAAGAGGAAAGCACTACACCTTCCCAAACAATGTGGCCCAGGGTGAGTTTACTTGACATGTGGTATGGCAGTGAGGGGTGTTAGGAAATTTGGATAGGGAGTGGTGGGTGGTTTGATCACTGGGGTGCGGAAAGGTGGTGAGTGAACATGCAAGACATAACTGTTTGGTGACATGGGTGTTGTTGCTTACCTACCTCCACTCCCCCAGGTATTCCTGTCAGGTCCTCAGGATGCAGGATGTCCAAGACCCTCTCTTCCCATGATATAAACTGTGGGGGAGGAGGTGGGGACCCACCGCCAGTATTGAGAACCGCCACTGGTGCTTGGATACCATGGAACGTACCTTCTCTCTGAGGTTGTTCCACCTCTTCCTGATCTCCTCCCTTGTGCGTGGGTAACTGCCTACTGCATTCACCCTGCCAACTCTCCTTTGCCACAACTCCATTTTCCTGGCTATTGATGTTTGCTGGAACTGTGCTTCAAATAGATATGGCTCTATCTTGACAATTTCGTCCACTGTGACCATCAACTCATCATCAGATGGTGAGGTAGTGAATAGAAGGATGAATGATGTTTGTGATGAGGTGTGGGTGCTGCGAAGTGAGTGGGTGACGGTTGTTGTGTGGGTTTGTAAATTGTGTGTTGGGTCTGTTGTGCAAATGTGGAATGTGTGCTGAGTGTAATGTGTAGGGGTGTTTATTGTTTCATTTGCTAGTTCGTTTGGTTTATCCTACTCTCTGGCAGTGAGTGGTGATCTGGTTGCAAAGGATTGTGGGTTATGTAGGGGTGTGTTTTATAGTGTAGTGTATCAATGTGTAGGGGTGCAAATGTGTGTCAGGTGTGGGGTATTTGAACTGTAAATTGTGGAGTGGTGTTCTGACGGATGCGAGTTCAGACCACCATGGTTCACAATGCCAATAGTTTTCTGCCATGGAAGAAACGCTCTTGTGATTTGTGAATCGTAATTAGATCGGTTGATTTTTGTCGGGCTGGCGCTGCTGGTGGTCTGACCGCCTTTTTTCCGCCTGCCTGTGTCCTGGCAGTGTTGAGAAATTTGCTGTTTTTTGGCGGTCTATGCTGTGTATCTCTTAATACAGTGGCAGATGACAGCCAACATGACAGTCTTTTGGCAGCCACAAACGCAGCAGTCTCACCGTCAGACCTCCAAAGTCGAAATGAGGGCCTTAGTGCAGATTGTTGGAGGTGTCTCTATTTCGTTAATTTAAATCATAGTAACAGCCTTGTATGGCTATGTGGGGGAAGGGTAGATTTTTAAAATGGTTTGAATCATGGCTTGCTGAACATCTATGATTATTTTTGGGGGTAGTAGTTATTTGTTTTATGTTTAATGTGGATTAAAAGGTCATAGTAAGTGCTGCTTTGTTTATTTGGTGGTCGGGCATATATAAAAGGGATATTAGTGTTTTCATATTCACCATGTATGGTGTATATCTGTGTGAATGGTTTGGGACACATTTTGAAGGTCCCATCCATCATCCAAGTTTGACAACGGCTTAGTTTTAGTAAGTTCTTTGCTGTAGAGAACATTAGGATTAATTTCTCATTTTTAGGTTATCATGTAAAAGGAAAGGTTCCTCATTATGGGTCTTGTTAAATGTTCAGGTATTTCTACGTCTTAGTACCATCTTGGGCAGGAGGAGTATCACAGGTGTTTTTTTTTAGTTCAATTAAACGCTTTGAAGTGGGTACAGGTGGTAGTTAGCCTGTGATGTGTTCAGGGACTTTACGAAGTATATCTTTAAGGATTGTGGTTGTGAGTTCTTGGGAGCTAGTGCTTACCTCTCCTATATCCCACAATACCTCCCATTCACATTTGGGGGGTGGTTTTGCGCTTTTACATGAATTACAACATCATTTTTGTAGTTACCCTCCCACAGTATGCATTCAAATTAAATTTGATACATTTCCAATTTATAGATTCTGTTGATGCACTTTCTTGGCTGTAAGTTTAGCCCTTGTGATTTAGTAACTGCTTTTCTTTCTGTGAGATTATGTGTTTGTCATTGTGTATGAAAGTAGTGTAAAAGTATAAATATATAAAAAAAATTAAGTTTGCACATTTGTGATTTACATTTTAACTTATGCAACTACTACTATTTTCTACACTTACATGTATGCTTTCTTTTCTGTTTGGTAACAAATAAATGCCAGTTGATTTTTAAATGTTAAATTGCTGGTAGTTTGTAGAGGCTGAGGTTATTTGGGTGAGTTTATAGTTCTTTCTTAATTTTTGTACATCTGATAGTTACTTTTTTCCTGGCAGTTTATCGCTTTTCCAAGTCGTACTGTTTTCTTTTAGGAGGTCTGTATAAAGAGGCAGAAGTTGGAGAGTATTTTATCAATTTGTTTCTATTTTACAATTTAACGCTTATTAACAAGTGCGTTTTAGTTTAAATATAAGTTTTACTTACTTGGTTAGGTAGTTGTTGAGATGTATATATTTCTTCTTTATGCGTCTGGATAGAGAATCCAGCAGAGTTTCCTTGTCTTGCAGCGTTTGTTGTTTTTGAAGTATTTAATTGTTTAAATTAGTGGGCCTTATATATTGTTAAAGTAATTGTCTGTCTTACTTTGTTTGAAGTTGTTTATACATGTTTTAGTTTGAATATTTTTCATCAATTATGTCTTCCTATGGTAAACATTAATTTAGGTTTTGTATATAATGTATGATATATAGTTTGCTAGTTTTGAATACAAATGTGTGAGTGTGTATATATTTTTATTTAAGTTGTTGTCTAAGTGTTTGTAGTTAATGCTATTTTTCGGGTTGTACTGTTGTTGTTTTAGTTATATAATTTATTGGGATGAATGGTAAATATCTTGGTGATATAATATGTTTATAGTTCATTTGAACATTTCTATAAAATATTTTAGGTTTCTTTTTAATAATTGTTTTACGTAAAATGTGATTTTTAAATATTTATTAAAGATAATTTTATTATTTTGGCAATATTATTGTAGTTGATAATGTGTGAATTTATATTTTTGACATATGTTTATTTAAGATAACAATATTCTTTTTTCTGATATTTGTGTTTTTGATTTAAGTAAAAATCGATATTTATAACGTTTGTGTTCTCCATATGTGCTGTCTTACTAGTTAAGTATAGGAAGTTGATATTTTTGTTAGCAATATTTTCCAATATTTTTGCGCTACAATATTGTATGCACCGATATTATGTCAGTGCTCCAATGGGACATATTGTCTGCTTATAGGGAGACCAAATGAACCCATCATCTAAGGGGATTACCTGTCCTATCCCTCATGCCACAGCCACACAGCCTAGCATTCTATAGCAAGTACAGAGAGCAGTGGAGACAGAGGCAAACATGTCTCATGCCTCTGAGGACTGCAAACAATGCAGATATGTGCCTACAGAGGTGCCAGCCTGACATTCTGCATTATATACATTAAGGAGGAGCAGATCCAGCAGAGAGGGTGTCCTTGGATGCCATCTGGCGCAGGTGCCTGATGAGAGTGAGGTGTGAGACATTGTCAAATGCGGCAGAGAGGTCCAGGAGAATGAGTGCTGCCATGTCCACTCTGTCAAGAATTATGCGGATGTTATCTGTGGTGGTGATGTGTGGAGTTTCTGTACTGTGGCTGGGCTTGAATCCAAACTGCACGTCCTCGAGGAGCTGGTGGTTGCTGAGTGGTTGGTGAGACACTGATTGATTAATTTCCCTAAGTCCTATCTAATTTCATAGATGGAAGGGAAATGGTTCTGTAGTTGGAGAATGTGGGTGAGCTGATTATTTTTTCAGCCGGGGCATGATGGTGGAGTGTTTTCAAGTGCCCAGGAATGTGGCTAAGGCAATCGAGGCATTGAGGATGAGTGTTAGTGCTTCACTGATCGGTGAAGGCACAGTGTGGCAAGGGTCCGATGGGGCCCCGAGTGGATGGTCTTGTGGTAGCTGTGGTATCGACGGTGGTGATAGTGGACTACAAGGTCAGGGTCTGATCGCTAGGCATGATGCAAGGTCGAGTTGCAACAGTGACAAGGTCCAGTTGAGTGTGATGTTACTGTATACTGAGGTGATTTTAAACAGAAGAATTCCAAAAGCTATTGCAAAGATCTTGTGAGGTGGCAATATCGCTGGAGGTGACAGGAGACATTGTGAAATCGTTGATGATGGTGAAGATTTCCTTGCTGCTGTTTGCACCGGCATTAATGCGATCTGCAAGAGCTGTGCGCTTGGTGGTCCCTATGTGCTGGGGGATAGTGTTTTAGGGCTGATTTGAAGACGTCTTTATTCGTGGTGTCTTGACTTTCTCTTCATTTGCACTTTAGTCACTTGCACTGATGTTCTGTTACCTCGAGTTCCTCTTTGTACCTGCTGGCCTGTTGCCTGGCTCTTGTATTGGGTTGTCCTTGAAAGGAGCTAGGGTGTCGTCATATGCATTGATCCAGCTTTTGAGGTTGTTGCTGGCTTTCAGCAAGTTGCTGGTGTACTCAGACCGGTGCGCAGAGAGGGCGGAGGCCCGTCCTCTTCTGCAATGCTTTTCCATCTTTAGCAGATGGGTCCAGTGGTATTAGGTCTATGGTGGCAATGGTGTGGCCTGTCCAGGTTCTAGTTGGTGGCTTGTTGACTGTAATGTTGCCATTTGAAGAAATAATTGGGTCCAAAGGTGTCCAGCAATGTTGGTGGGTTCTGTAGAGTGCAGGCTGAGGTTTCTGAGGTTTTCTAGAAGGGCCGTAAAATTTGTGTTGGTGTGGACTTCTAGGTGAAAGTTAACATCCCCGAGGAGGATGAAGGTGCTGGTGTTCATGATAAGGGTTGTGACAAAGTGCATGATGGTGCTGGTGAAATTCATGCTGGTCATCTGTATATGAGGGTCCTGCCTAGGTAGAAGTTGCCTGTGACGCGAACCTTGAATGTGAGGCGTTCCATGTAGCTGGTCAGGATGTTCATGTTAGTGGTACAGCTGATGGTGTCTTTGAATATGATGCATACTCCGCCTATGAGCTTGTGCTGACAGTCTTGCCTGCCCTTGTAGTCGGCAGTGATGGCTATAGTGATATCCAGTGCAGAGCTTGGGTTTAACCAATGAGGAAGAGTAGATCCAGAGTGTGCTAGTGCAGTATGTCCCATATCTTCATGGCATGTCTGGTGAGAGAGCGGGCACTGAAGTGCATGCATGTGAGAGTGTTGTGTTGTGTAGGTGGTGGTTGATCTGGGTAAGCATGAGCGAGTAGCTGGTTTGTGTTAGTGTGAGCAAGTGGGTTGCTGGGTGATGTTGGTGTAGGGTGTGGGCAGGTCCATGTGAACTTGCAGGAAGTGCATGTGAACGCTCCCTTTGTATTGTGCGATGCTGTGTTGCAGCAATGTGGCGAGCAGCAGTCTGGGTTGAAACCGTGGAGGAGCATGGCAAGGTAGTGGTGGGCATGGGTTCTGGTGCTAGGTGTGTTCCAGGCATGGACAAACACAGATGCGCTTGCCTTTGGCATTCCTTTGGTGCACTGGTGATACACCTGCTGCACGTTCGCACTGTGTCTGCCATTAACTAGGTCCTGGGAGGAGTGAGGCGTGCAGGGGTCGGAGCAGTGGTCAGACGGGTGATGAGAAATGAAGTCCTCTTGCTTGGCTTCTTCTTTTAAAAACAGTGTTTGTGGAAAACCAGTGATGTCACTTCCTGTGCAGGTGAATGATGGGAAATGCAGTGAAGTCACTTCCTGTGCAGATTGATGATGAAGGAGTACACTTTTGAGGAGGAAGGAGGTGGAAAATGTGGTTGTTCATTAGTATTCCGGCGTATGAAGGACTGGATGCAATGTAAGTCTTTTGAGTGCGCTTCAAGATTGCCCGAGGAAAGGGCAACTCCTCCCTTTCACTTTGCACAGAATAATATACTTGGATGATGACAGATGTCTTCTTTGAAGGGTTATAGACAAAAACAAAAAAACACAGAGGGAAAATCTCATGTGGTAATCTGTGTATATCTTAACTGATGATGTATATTGTATCAGTGGTAATCAGGAAAGACACCAAACTTCCCCTGACATCAGAAGGGAAAAAGAGTCAGGCAGGATAATTTCTCCAGAGTCAGTTGATTTAAAAGTAGATGGAAGAAAATAATCACAAAAATAGTAAAAGACAAGAAGAAAAGGAATTCACAGGGATCATAGTCCATTATCTAGCTCTGCTGATAAAACGGAGGTATAAAAATGTATGGGAAGGGAGTGTTGAGCGCAATGAAAAGTCAGGGAACTAAATGCGTTATGATGCATAAACGCTTTCTTATTACTTCCTTTTGACTGCCAAAAACTGGAACTGACATCAGAGGAAGAGACTCAAAAGGAAATTGGGTTGGGAAGTTTATGTGATTCCGAATGTAGAGACCACCATCCCGGATTGTAGATTTTGTCAATCCATGCTCCATGTTTAAGTTTGGAGGCCTGTCGCCTACACTTCATCTGCTACTACCAGAGTACCCCTCCAAGTTCCCGTGGGCAACTCTGACAAACACTGTGACTGCTCTGAACAAGGTCAGCAAAAAGGTTATGCACTAAACAGAATCACGTTAAAGACTTCTTTTGAAAGCTGCACAAACGTAAGTAAGTTCTACTTTGTTTAAGCCTGGGTCCATCAAGACACGGCCTGGTTTGGTCCCTCTTCCAGGGCCCAAACAGGCCACAGTTAACACAGGAGGTGTTTTGTGACGGGGAAAAAACTCGAACCTTGTCCTCTACTGACTCTTCTGCCTCCTTGTTTTCCTTTGCCTGCTTGTTGCATTCGGAGAGACATTAATTCAGCGTCTGTTTGTTCTTTCTCATCTGAGTTGTTAAACAATGGTTATCCATTTGTGTGAACCATGCTAATATTTTGCAATTATTCTTGTGCTTTTAACTATTATACCCAGCCGAAAGCTACATACAGCCTCTGTGTGAGTTTCAGTAGCATTTACAATATCAGAATGGCAGTCTTAGAGGTCTGCCAGTCAATCTACATGACTGACTAGGGATTCCCTTTTATTTTGTTCACAGTTAAATCTTTTTCCAATCCAGTTTTAGTGGGGCACACCCATTATTGAACTAAGCAGCGCATCCCCAGCTGCTGCTGCCATCATCATTTCTTCATTTTACATCTTACTGTAGTACGCATCCTCATTGTCAGTCACTTTACAAGGGACAAAATATTCTTGAATTAACCTTCATAACTTTTAAAGCCATTCACACGGCAGCTCCAAACTATTTACGATCCATCGTGGAAACAGACATTTAAGAAGCAAAGATATCCTAGATATCCTGTGGCTTATATCCAAAAGTTGAAAACACATTCTGCCTGACGACAATCCTTCTGCAGAGGAGCTTCAACTTTCTGGAATTCTATCCAATCAAAACAAAGTTTCATGAAGACCACGTATCTTTCCACAGGAAACGAAAACCTTTCTCTCTAACTATCTGAATTAATTCATGAAATCACTGACCTGTTTGCATCTCTCATCCCCTTTCTATCGCCTCTATGTTGTTTCCTATACTGCTATTTCTACTATTGCTTCAATGTCATTTGAACTTGATTCTCGCCTCAATGTGGAGCTAGATCAGTTCTGTTAGTAGAGGGGGAGATTGGCGTATTTCTCGGTGCTAGATACCAGGAAAACTGCTAAATGGATGGGTGGCTGTCTTAAGAGGCTTATATGAAGACTTAGAAACTCTGAAGATAGTCCCTATTTCCATAGCCAATTCATGAAATTACCAGGGTTTGGGTCAAAAGGTGGAAGCCACTGGGCAGTAAGAAGGGTCTAAGTTTTTTTAGGGAGAGAAGTGACATTCTTGCTGTGTTTGCTGTTTGGTTAATTTGATATGTCATTGACAGGGAGTGACTGATTCAAATACCCAAAGATTTTACTTTAGATGAGAGGAATAAGTTGAAACCATTAAATGTTACCATTCTTTGCTGAATTTGTGGTTGTGTCTTTCTGTAGGAGGATGAATTCAGTGTTCTCTGTATGAGGCTCAGGAAGTGTTACGCCAACCAGTCTTGCGGTGTTTCTAAGCAGGATTTTAGAATTCAGACATCTTGTAGAGAATTTGGTTTGAGGCAGATCTGGGTGTCATCTGTATATTAATGAATTCTAACATCAGTCTTCTACATTAGGTCTCTAAAGGCCTCCATATACCGTAGAGGATGAATAGCATGGGTGTGAAAAAAGAGCCTTGTGGGACTCCACAAGTGATTTATGTTGTGTTAGAGGTGGCAGGACTCCATTTAACCAGCTGCTTAGGGTTGGTGAGAGGGAAGTGAGCCAACTGAGGACTTTTCCATGGAAGCACACCTGGGTCTTGAGGACCCTGAGAAGTATAGATTGGTTGACAGTGTGAAGGCAAAGGACAGCAAGGAGGCTGATGCTGCCTTTGACCACTAGGATATCACTAATTAGCTTAAGGTAGCATTGTTGGTGCTACATCTCTTGCAGGACACAAAATTGATAGGTCTTAGGAGAGTGTTATTTGTGACATGGACTTTAGGTGTATTACACATTTTGATGGCTTCTACCACACATGAGAAGTTCTTAACTGATCTGTAAAGAGAACTTCTGGGTTTGCTCCAAATTTCTTTAGGAGAGAGACAATTTGACCCACTCTTAGACAAACAGGCAAGATTCATTATTTCACTCATGCACTGATTAATTAACTCAATGTCATATTGAAGAGGTGGAAGTTCTTGTTTATGATTTTGAGTGGGATGAGATCATTGTGATAAGTTTGAATAGGTTATCTTCAGAGAGTGAGAAAACAAAGGCAGATGTGATTGATCTCAGACGAGACAAAATAAGGGCTTACTTATAGGGAATTACTCATTATCTGGGAGCCATTATTATCCTTGTCATGTCTCCCAGTATGTGAAGGACTAATTAGACTCACCAAAAATTGATGGGACGTGGTCACACACCCAACCTTACTCCCCACCCGCATGTCATGCTTTATTATTGACCGCACCACATCCACAAAAGGACATTTTAGCAGTGAATGGGCTCCCTCTTGTTGCGGGGATTGCCTTTGGAGGTGGGTGTCTATGAAGCCGGACCTAAAAACCGTAAAACTCTAAATGCCCTAAACCCAAGAAATATATTCAATAAGAGGGGGCTAATGGATGATTAGAAACTATGCAGATGCATGGGACTGGCTACTGTGCATGGGACTGGCCACTGTCCCTACACCAGAAAGAGTCAACATGCTTCTGCTTCTAGAACGGGCCCACAGAGTGTTCCAGGATTTCTTCAGGACTTAGATTCTTCCTTTCCTTAACTCCTTTCTAAAGTGGCGTTCATTCATTGAACAGCAAGCCTCCACACTATTTTTAAGAGTACAGACCTGCAGAACAATATTCTCTGAGTCTGTGTTTTTGGATCATCACTAACTTAAAATAGTGAGGGCCTCAGAATTAATTATGTGGCGCAGCAGACCCTCCAAGGGTTCGCAGCACCACATAGGTAATCCTGAGGACACATGCAAAGTAGTAAAAGTGTTAACGTTAGTCTGAGCATAGTATTTTTCACTGGAAGGGTAACCTTCCAATAAAAATCCTACACTAGAGTCATGCAAAAACCCTTGCACTATGGTGCGAAGGTGTGTGTGCATGGCGTTCGGCAGCCTTATTGTTGCCAGCGCTAGGTAGAGATTGCCATAGCTCTGTAGATATGCCACTGTACTGCTCTTTCCCCTTCTCAACCATCGCAGCATTTTTGGCTGTTGCATGAGAATTTAGTACATAGGCACTTACATGTCCTTGGTAGGAGGACAAAGAGTCAGGCATGTCAGTGAGTTTTGGAGCCTCTGGTAGCTTGCAAGTAAGTATATCAAAATTATCCTCCAGGGAAAAAATCATGATAGTTCTAGCATCTGACGTTATCTAGTGGTATGCCCATATTTAGCTGCCTCTTTATGAAAAACAGGAATGCTTGCTTTAAGGTGTATAAATTAATATTTGGAGCAGGTACATGGGTCTTTCAAAAAGCGTCGGACCAGTTCCATTATGTCTACTCTGCCCTTCCCTTGCAACTGCCCTGCTGAGAGTACAGTACCAGGTTAAAGGGAGTAGCTAGTCTGCCATATGCTAACAGCTCATGCCTGGAAAGAAAGACAGAGGCTCTCATTATGACAATAGCGGTAAATCCCACTTACCGCCATGCTGACTGCCGCCAACTTACCGCCTCTGCAGCAGATATCCATTCACCATATTATGACACACACACACCAATCCGTCACTATTCAGCCACATACACAATTCTGCCACACCAAAGGTCAGTGATAAACTGGCGGTATCATAACTCACACCGTTACGCCAACAGAACTACGCCCATCACATTATGCCCCACGAATCACCACGGCGGACATTCAATGGTGGTAAACCATTGGCGGTACATATCGATGCGCTCAAAATACACACACACAAACAAAACAACACCACATTGGACAATTCAAACAATACACACCTGACACCCATACACACACCACACCCACCCACTCACACTACTATAAAACACCAACCCACATTACCCACAACCCTTTACCATTTCAAACAATTGCCACTAGACAGACAGCAAGACCACAGACACAACCACAGCCACACACTACCTACACCTATATACCCCATCACCCCCCCAACACATTACCCTACACACCCTCACCTACACACCTCACACAACAACTATGGCACCACAAAGACACCCCCGATTCACAGAGGAGGAACTAAGGGTCATGGTGGAGGAACTCATCAGGGTAGAGCCTCAGCTATTTGGAGCACAGGTGCAGCAGATATCAATAGCTAGGAAGATGGAGCTATGGCGGAGAATCTTGGACAGGGTCAACGCTGTGCTACAGCACCCAAGAACTTGGGATGACATCAGGAAGAGTTGGAACGACCTACGGGGGAAGGTACGTTCTATTGCAGCAAGACAACAACTCGCTGTACAGAGGACTGGCAGTGGACCCCCACCTCCTCCCCTACAACTACCAACATGGGAGGAGCAAGTCTTGGCATTCATGCATCCTGCGGGCCTGGCCGGAGTAGGAGGAGGACTGGACTCTGGTAAGTCAACTCTTTACTACTATCACCCCCCTACCTGCATGTCATCACATACCCCCACCCTCAATCTCACTCCCATCACTCCACCACGTCCCACACCCCTCACCCCCCACCATCACATCTCACTCATCCCAATGCCAAGCCCTGCATGCCATACCAATGCATGGACACCACTCACAGCCCTGCATGGACACCTATCACTAAAGCATGCATACTAGAGAGAATCAGCTATCCCACCACATACCAACTTACACAAGTGAAAGCTGCCAGGGCAAATACAACCAAAGAGGGCAAGCCACGGATGCACAATATGCCAGACACAGACACCATAAAGCATAATTTACATCCCCACAGGTACCCCAGCCAATGTCAGCAGAGGGGAGGTACCAGCAGCATCCAGTCCCCCCACAGAAGAGGCCCACAGTGATGACAACAACTTTGGTCTTCTGGATCTGGATGACCAACCTGGCCCATCAGGGACCTCTGGACAGTCAGTTACCCAGGCATAGTCATACACCACCATAGAGCCTCCCCCATCAGGAAACACCACCACAGCACCCACCCAGCGTACCCACACCTCTGTCAATAGGACACGTCACTTAGCAGTGTGTCCACCTCTACAGGGACCCCCAGGCCACATCTCATACCCACTACAATCAGGGACCTGGCGTCAGTGGGCACACGGTTCAGAGGACAGAGCCACAGGCCAACAAGGAAACTGGGAGGACTGCTGTGCGCCAGGTGGAGAACAGGCCCAGGGAACCGACTCTCCAGGAGGCACTTGCAGAGATCCTGGAAGCATATCAACATTCCCAGGACACGATGGGCCCGATCCTGGACAATGTGCAGTAGAAGAGGTGGCTGCAGGAGAGACAGTACTAGGAGATCAAGGAGGACTTGCAGGCCATCAACACCACCCTGGTCTCCAGCTCCATAGCAGGCGTGCTATGCAGACATGGACAATAGTATGAGGGAGGCAGTTATACAACAGTGGGCCCCTGTGTAGGAGGCTGGACTGGCTTGTAGTGAGTACCAAGGGGTACTTGCACCTTGCACCAGGCCCAGTTATCCCTTATTAGTGTATAGGGTGTCTAGCAGCTTAGGCTGATAGATAATGGTAGCTTAGCAGAGCAGCTTAGGCTGAACTAGGAGACGTGTGAAGCTACTACAGTACCACTTAGTGTCATATGCACAATATCATAAGAAAACACAATACACAGTTATACTAAAAATAAAGGTACTTTATTTTTATGACAATATGCCAAAGTATCTTAGAGTGTACCCTCAGTGAGAGGATAGGAAATATACACAAGATATATATACACAATAGCAAAAATATGCAGTATAGTCTTAGAAAACAGTGCAAACAATGTATAGTTACAATAGGATGCAATGGGGAAACATAGGGATAGGGGCAACACAAACCATATACTCCAAAAGTGGAATGCGAACCACGAATGGACCCCAAACCTATGTGACCTTGTAGAGGGTCGCTGGGACTATTAGAAAATAGTGAGAGTTAGAAAAATAACCCTCCCCAAGACCCTGAAAAGTGAGTGCAAAGTGCACTAAAGTTCCCCTAAGGACAAAGTAGTCGTGTTAGAGGAATAATGCAGGAAAGACACAAACCAGCAATGCAACAACTGTGGATTTCCAATCTAGGGTACCTGTGGAACAAGCGGACCAAGTCCAAAAGTCACAAGCAAGTCGGAGATGGGCAGATGCCCAGGAAATGCCAGCTGCGGGTGCAAAGAAGCTTCGACTGGACAGAAGAAGCTGAGGTTTCTGCAGGAACGAAAAGGGCTAGAGACTTCCCCTTTGGTGGACGGATCCCGCTCGCCTTGGAGAGTCGTGCAGACGTGTTTTCCCGCTGAAAAGACGCCAACAAGCCTTGCTAGTTGCAAATCGTGCGTTTAGCGTTTTTGGACGCTGCCGGGGCCCAGGAGGGACCAGGAGGTCGCAAATTAGACCTGAAGAGAGAGGGGACGTCGAGCAAGACAAAGAGCCCTCACTGAAGCAGGTAGCACCCGGAGAAGTGCCAGAAACAGGCACTACGAGGATGCGTGAAACGGTGCTCACCGAAGTTGCACAAAGGAGTCCCACGTCGCCGGAGACCAACTTAGAAAGTTGTGCAATGCAGGTTAGAGTGCCGTGGACCCAGGCTTGGCTGTGCACAAAGGATTTCCGCCGGAAGTGCACAGGGGCCGGAGTAGCTGCAAAGTCGCGGTTCCCAGCAATGCAGCCCAGCGAGGTGAGGCAAGGACTTACCTCCACCAAACTTGGGCTGAAGAGTCACTGGACTGTGGGGGTCACTTGGACAGAGTCGCTGGATTCGAGGGACCTCGCTCGTCGTGCTGAGAGGAGACCCAAGGGACCGGTGATGCAGCTTTTTGGTGCCTGCGGTTGCAGGGGGAAGATTCCTTCGACCCACGGGAGATTTCTTCGGAGCTTCTGGTGCAGAGAGGAGGCAGGCTACCCCCACAGCATGCACAAGCAGGAAAACAGTCGAGAAGGCGGCAGGATCAGCGTTACAGAGTTGCAGTAGTCGTCTTTGCTACTATGTTGCAGGTTTGCAGGCTTCCAGCGGGGTCAGCAGTCGTTTCCTTATCAGAAGGTGAAGAGAGAGATGCAGAGGAACTCCGATGAGCTCTTGCATTCGTTATCTAAAGTTTCCCCAGAGACAGAGACCCTAAATAGCCAGAAAAGAGGGTTTGGCTACCTAGGAGAGAGGATAGGCTACTAACACCTGAAGGAGCCTATCAGCAGGAGTCTCTGACGTCACCTGGTGGCACTGGCCACTCAGAGCAGTCCAGTGTGCCAGCAGCACCTCTGTTTCCAAGATGGCAGAGGTCTGGAGCACACTGGAGGAGCTCTGGACACCTCCCAGGGGAGGTGCAGGTCAGAGGAGTGGTCACTCCCCTTTCCTTTGTCCAGTTTCGCGCCAGAGCAGGGGCTAAGGGGTCCCTGAACTGGTGTAGACTGGCTTATGCAGAATTGGGCACCTCTGTGCCCAACAAAGCATTTCCAGAGGCTGGGGGAGGCTACTCCTCCCCTGCCTTCACACCATTTTCCAAAGGGAGAGGGTGTCACACCCTCTCTCAGAGGAAGTTCTTTGTTCTGCCATCCTGGGCCAGGCCTGGCTGGACCCCAGGAGGGCAGCTGCCTGTCTGAGGGGTTGGCAGCAGCAGCAGCTGCAGTGAAACCCCAGGAAGGGCAGTTTGGCAGTACCAGGGTCTGTGCTACAGACCACTGGGATCATGGGATTGTGCCAACTATGCCAGGATGGCATAGAGGGGGCAATTCCATGATCATAGACATGTTACATGGCCATATTCGAAGTTACCATTGTGAAGCTACATATAGGTAGTGACCTATATGTAGTGCACGCGTGTAATGGTGTCCCCGCACTCACAAAGTTCAGGGAATTGGCTCTGAACAATGTGGGGGCACCTTGGCTAGTGCCAGGGTGCCCTCACACTAAGTAACTTTGCACCTAACCTTTACCAGGTAAAGGTTAGACATATAGGTGACTTATTAGTTACTTAAGTGCAGTGTAAAATGGCTGTGAAATAACGTGGACGTTATTTCACTCAGGCTGCAGTGGCAGGCCTGTGTAAGAATTGTCAGAGCTCCCTATGGGTGGCAAAAGAAATGCTGCAGCCCATAGGGATCTCCTGGAACCCCAATACCCTGGGTACCTCAGTACCATATACTAGGGAATTATAAGGGTGTTCCAGTAAGCCAATGTAAATTGGTAAAAATGGTCACTAGCCTGTCAGTGACAATTTGGAAAGAAATGAGAGAGCATAACCACTGAGGTTCTGATTAGCAGAGCCTCAGTGAGACAGTTAGTCACTACACAGGTAACACATTCAGGCACACTTATGGGCACTGGGTTACCAGGGTCCCAGTGACACATACAACTAAAACAACATATATACAGTGAAAAATGGGGGTAACATGCCAGGCAAGATGGTACTTTCCTACACCCTGCCACTAGCCAGACATCTGAACTGCCTTCCACCTCCACTGCTGCTAGTGGACAGGAGGCCCCACCACAGGACCAACAGGCCACCAGCACCCCTCCCCCTGCAGAAGGAGAACCACCCCGCAAACATTTCCTGCGATGTCAGACAGAAGCCACTTGCCAAGACCCCGCCAGAAAATGAGACTATCCTAACTGTCACCCTTGTGTCCCACACAGTCACTTTGTCCCCTTGGACAATGCGCCTGTGCTACAGACTGGAACAATACCCTGGACTTTCCTCCATCATTACCCCATCCAATTGCACTTGGCCCCCAATATTTTAGCACTTCAATAAACACCCTCAGTATGTCACATTTTTCAAGTATGTATTCATTTAACCAGGTTCAAACATTGCAATTCAATTGTACAGTAAATGAGCATATGTAAATGACCAGTAGCTGGCTGCAGTGACCACACCAAGAGCTATTGTGAGGCACCAACATCTGTAAATTGAATTGCCAATGGGTACAGTAAGTGGGCATAGAGGTGGGAAATAACAGCATGCCAGTGCCACAGAAATATAGAATAATTACAATGAAATGTGAAGTAGCACTGTCTTACCTGTGTGTCATTCGAAGTATTGTCTGATGACTGCTGTTCTGTTGTCCTCATCCTCTGCCTCCTCATCCTCACTGTCCACAGGGTCCACTGCTGCCACACGGGCATATCTAGCCTCCTCCTCCTGCAGAAAAGGCATATGGCATCTCAGGGCAAAGTTGTGCAACATGCAGCATGCCACAATTATCTGGCAGACCTTCTTGGGTGAGTAGCACAGGGATCCACCTGTTAGATGGAGGCACCTGAACCTGGCCTTCAGGAGGCCAAAGGTATCTATAATCCTTCTGGTTCACCCATGTGCCTCATTGTAACGTTTTTCTGCCCTTGTCCTGGCATTCCTCACAGGGATCAGCAGCCAGGATAGGTTGGGGAAACCAGAGTCACCTGCAATATTGAGGGACAACATTTAGCCACACACTATCCCATATGGCCCACACCATACACCAGCATATACTGGGTGGGGACCAGGGCTCACCTATTAGCCACACCCTGTGCCTCTGTAGTTGAAACATCACATTTGAGATGCTGCTATTCCTCAGGACAAAGGCATCATGCACCGACCTAGGATACTTAGCATTAACGTGGGAGATGAACTGGTCCGCCAAGCACACCATCTGTACATTCATAAAGTGAAAACTCTTACAATTTCTGAACACCTGTTCATTTTGACGGGGGCGACAAATGCAATATGTGTTTAATCAATCACCCGAATTATGCTGGGGATATGTCCCATGGCATAGAAGTCGGCCTTCAATGTGGCCAAATCTTCCACCTGGGGGAATACAATGTAGCTGCACATGTGTTTAATCAGGGCAGACAGCACTCTTGTCAGCACTATTGAGAACATTGGCTGTGACATTCCTGCTGCCAAACCCACTGTCACATGGAAAGAACCAGTTGCCAGGAAATGGAGCACTGATAGAACTTGCACAAGAGGGGGGACCCCAGTGGGGTGACGAATAGCAGATATCAGGTCAGGCTCCAACTGGGCACACAGCTCTGTGATTGTGGCCCAGTCAAGTCTATAGGTGAGGATGATGTGCCTGTCCTCCATTGTTGCCAAGTCCACCAGGGATCTGTACACTGCGGTATGTCTCCATCTCCTATTCATCCACAGCGGAAGCAATCTATGGGGGAAAAAGAGAGAGGAGCCGGTCAAAAACTGAACAATGGGGCTACAACAGAACATTGCATGCTGTTAACTTGTAATGGGTCAGTGGGAATTGTCCAGTATGTCTAAATTTAAACAATGACGCAGCAATTATCCAGGGCCTGTCCCCCCCTGAAATGGCATCTGCATGTCCTGTGTGGAGGGACAGGTGGAAGTGAGGTAATTTCACTGATGTTTTGCGGCGTTGCGGGAGGCGGTTTCGAACCGACGTGCAACTCCTCATTGATTATAATTGGGCCCTATGGATTACAGTGGCCAATGGTGATCTATTCTGGCGGGACGGTATGCACAGCCGCGGACGTGACCGCCATTTTACATCAGATTCTTCACTTGTTATCTGATCACAGGAGAGGACCTACACTGCATGTGCTACTGTGACCTGTGTCTGGAACCTACCATGGCCCGTGTGACTGGGGAAAGGGCCCCTTCCTTCACTTCTGCGGAATTGGGGAGACTGGTGGATGGGGTCCTACCCGAGTACAGACTGCTGTATGGGCTTCCAGACCAACAGGTGAGTACACTGTGGGCACGATGCATGTGGCATGAATACATGGAGTGGTGTGTGAAGGCCTTGTGTAAGAGGAGTGGGTGGATGTCCTCTGGGCGGCGTATTGGTTGTGTGCTGGGCCATGTGTGTGCAAATGGTGATGTTAAGGGGTATGGTGGGCCATAAGTGTAACAGGCAGGACTGTCTGACTAATACTATTTTCCTATGTGTATTTCATCTGCAGGTCAGCACTAATCAAAAGAAGGGTATATGGCATGCCATCGCCAAGGACATGTGGACCCTGGGGGTCTACGGCAGGCGGAGCACTCACTGTTGGAAACGGTGGGAGGACCTGAGACACTGGGCACGGTAGACCGCAGAGGCCCAGCTGGGGATGGCCTCCCAATGAGGAAGGGATGCCCATCAAACCCTGACCCCCCTGATGGCCCGTATACTGGAGGTGGCCTATCCAGAGCTGCAAGGGCGCTTGAGGCCATCACAGCATCCACAAGGGGGTGAGTACAGTGCCCTTCATTACTACTAACGCCTGGTGGGGTGTTATCCGGGTGGTGGATGTGTATCAGTGGGTTCCCCTAGGCCAGGCCTGACATTGCAGCGTAGGTCCCCTGGTTGCTACGGTTCTGAAGGGATAATCCTGCTACGTAGCTCATAGGCATCCACTACTGGTCAGGGCTGCCTGAGTCCTAGGTGTGCTAGATTTGCCGGTGTGTGCCCCTCCTCATGCCTTGGTGGCTAGCAATATCACTGGTAGTGCAATGCATAGTGCGTAGGCCTGTTCCCTGTGTGTGATGGTGCTGTGTACGCCAACGGTGGTGTTGGTGCAGCCACTGACCAAGTGTATCCCTTGTCTCTTCCCCCCTTTCTTGTTTTGTCACCCTGTCCTTATGCGCATTAGTATCATCTGGCAGAGGATCAGAGGCACTGGCAACGGAGGGAGCTGCATCCACAGGACCCAGGAGGCAGAGCCCACCGACGCTGAGGGCACCAGTGGGACGGAGGGTAAGGGGAGCACCACAACAAAGACTGGAGGGGACAGTTCTGACACAGACCACTCCGCCACCGCGGACACCTCTGTGACCACCCCAGCTACAAGTACAGCTGCCACCCCAGCACCTGTACCGCCCTCCCAGCAGCCCCTCAGCGTGTTGTCCGTGCCCGCTCACCCAGGAGGGTGGGCATCACCTTCACCCCAGGCACCTCAGGCCCTGCCCCAGTTAGCCCTACTGCCCTGAGTGACGAGGCTATTGACCTCCTGAGATCCGGCTCTGTAGGGCAGTCAATCATTATGAATGCCATCCAGGGGCTGGCAGCCCAGATGCAACAGATTAAGGCATTCCTGGAGGGCTTTCACACTGGCTTGGTGGCCCAACAGAGATCGATCCAGACTCTGGCCTCCTCTCTGATGGCAGCCATTGTCCCTGTTTCCACCCTCCCCCCTCCAACTTCCTCTTCCCAATCTCATTCTCCTCAATCCCAACCTATCCCAAGCACACAGGCAGACCAGCATGCACACAAGACAACACACAAGAGTGGCACAGGCAAACACAAGCACCACACTTCATCCCACTGGCACAAACACCATCCAGATGCAGGCATACCAACATCCACAATTTCCACTGTCTCCCCCTCCTCCACCTCCCTCCCAGTTCTGTCTAAACTCACACCTGCATGCACTACACCATCATCCACTATCAGCATCACCACCACACCTAGCAAAACACACACCTCACTGGCAGACACCTCCACAACAGCCATGCACACGTCCCCTGTGTCCTCTGCTACTGTGTAGGTCCTCCCCAAAAAGGTACACAAACACAAGCACTCATACACCCTACAGCCATCCACCTCACAACAGCATCCAGCCCATGCACCTGCAGCGAAAATTAGCAGACAGACACCTCCTACAACTGCTCTCTCTTCCTCCACTCTCATACCTTCTCCCTGTTCCCGCCCCAATGTCCCTAAAAAATCTTTCCTATCCACCATTGACCTCTTCCCTACCCCTACCCCACCCCGTTCTGCATGTCTGGCAAGGGTGGCAAAAACCCAGCCAAGCACAACCCAGTCCACGGGTCCTGTCGTCACCATACCCACCCGTGGTGGAAAAAGATCCAGGGCACATGTCCTGAGGGTGAAGGAGCCTGCCCCAGGCAGCCTCTAGGGGAAAGGAGCCTACCACAGCTGCCGGAAGGAGCAAGGAGCCTGCCCAAGCTGCTGCCAGGAAGACAAAGGAGCCTGCCCCGGCTGCTGCCAGAAGGACTAAGGAGCCTGCCCCAGCTGCTGGTAAGAAGTTGAAGGAGTCTGCCCCAGCTGCTGCCAGGAAGACTAAGGAGCCTGCCCCAGCTGCTGCCAGGAAGACTAAGGAGCCTGTCGCAGCTGCTGCCAGGAAGACTAAGGAGGCTGCCCCAGCTGCCAGGAAGAGCAAAGGAGCCAGCACCAGCAGGCAGGAAGGGCAAGGGGCCTGCAGCAGGAAATGTGATGGAGACCCCACCACCAACCATGGTTGTGCAGCCATCCGAGGCTGAGGGGAATGGGTAGGAGCCTTCCCCACCAGCAGCACCACCACCATTGAGCACCAGTCCGAGGTTGCAGTAGATGGGCAGGAGCCTCCCCCCTAGCAGTAGCACCACCACCACCAGTGAGCAGCTGTCTGAGGTTGCAGGGAATGGGCAGGAGCCCCCCCCACCCCCCAACAACAGCAGCACCACCACCACCACCAGTGAGCAGCCGGCCGAGGTTGCAGGGGATGGGCAGAAGCCTCTCCACCCCCCCAGCAGCACCAACACCACCACCACCACCATTGAGCAGCCGTCCGAGGTTGCAGGAGATGGGCAGGAGCCTCCCCCCCAGCAGCACCACCACCACCAGTGAGCAGCCGTCCAAGGTTGCAGGGGATGGGCAGGAGCCCCCCCCCAAGCAGCAGCACCACCACCACCATTAAGCAGCCGTCACCACCGGCAGGCGGTATGTGATCCTGCGTCCATGGGCTGCTGTGCGGCCTGCCCCCTGCAAATCCAGTGGATATGACACCCACCTGAGAGACTGTGACGTCGCACTCCCCATGATCAGGAGCACAGGGCACGATGCGCCCTCCAGAACCAGTGGGTAAGACATCCACCTACGCAGCCTCCCAGGATCAAGAGAACAGGGTACGATGCTCCCTCCAGAACCAGTGGGTAAGACACCCACCTACCCCAGCCTCCCCAGGATCAAGAGCACAGGGCACAATGCCCCTCCAGAACCAGTGGGTAAGACACCCACCTACCCCAGCCTCCTTAGGATCAAGAGCACAGGGCACAATGCCCCCTCCAGAACCAGTGGGGAAGACACCCACCTACCCCAGCCTCCCCAGGATCAAGAGCACAGGACACGATGGCCCCTCCAGAACCAGTGGTCACTCCCCAGGACCAAGCACAGGGCATGTTGCCCTATCCAGAGCAAGTGGGCAAGTCACCCACTTAAGAGACTGTGGCTTTGCACTCCCGAGGTCCAAGCACCGGGCATGTTGCCCCCTCCAGAGCAAGTTGGCAAGTCACCCACTTAAGAGACTGTGGCCTTGCACTCCCCAGGACCAAGCACAGGGCATGTTGCCCCCTCCAGAACCAGTGGTCTTGTTCCATCTGCCGGCTGAGGTGCCCCCGTATCTTGTCCCCCTGAGGTGCCTCCCTCTTTCCAAACTGATGCCCCTGCAGTGTTCTCTCCGTGTTGAGGCAGGTGCCATGTGTGGTCTTGGAATTTGGCCTGTGGCCAAGTGGACAACATACATTGTGGACTGGGCTGTGTCCCTTTTTCTGTACATATGTATATATCTATTATCTTGCCTCACTTATTTATCTTGATGTGATGCTCTCATTACATTCAGTTTTTCTAAAACGTTTTGTCCTTGCATTTTTCACCCGAGGTGCGGGGTAAATATGTTTTAGTACTGCATGTGTATGGTGTTGGGGGGAGTGTTGTGCGTGTGTGTGTCACTCTCTTTTTCTTCCCCCCATCCCTTGTCTGCTAGGCGGCTGTACTCACCGTCGTCATCGACAACGTCATTGGTGTTCATGGCGGAGCAGCACGTAGAAGGCCCTGGGAAAGACATGCAGCTCGGCTCCATGGCGGCGCGGTTGTTCCCTGTGTCTCTAATGGTGAGTTCTTTCCCTTCTGAGGTCTGTTTCCGCCAGGTTTTTGATGTCGCTGGTACCGCCCCAGAAAAGGTGGCGGTTTCCTAGTTCATAATATGGTGGGCGGAACATTGACTTCCGCCTGGCTGTAGGTGGCTACCGCTGTGGTGCCTGTTGTTTCTGCCTTGGAGGTCGGTGTGGTACATTGGCTGTCTATTGGAGATAACACTGCCATGGTCATAATTTGGCGGTAATTACCGCCGGCCTTTGGCGTTTTTACCGCCACTTTTACACCAACCGCCCGGGTTGTAATGAGAGCCAGAATGTATACATTCACATCTGTCAAACCACTAAATTCCAGTTACCCTACTGCCTTCGGGAAATCACCATTCACAACCTGATGTGGTTTGCACAGCTCTCGGGGCAGCGGCACCAGTTGCAACTGGTCAACAGCATTTATCTAATAGGGTATATACTGGGTACATATGCAAGGTCTCTCCTGAGCCACCTGCTCTTTCCTTGAATTTCTCTCACACCTTATCTCCCAACATCTTAGAGTTCCCCCTTTCCTATACATTCACAATCAGTTCATGAACCTAATAGTTGATTATAGAAATTATTAACCCCTTGAAACTAGCTCGACACACTGTTAAATTAATGCACTGTTAAAATTGCACAATTTTGAAACAATTACAAAGACAATTTCATCAAATTTAAGAAAGCATGCAGAAGGCACTAGTTAAAGTATGTGTGCCAAATGTTGGTTTCATTCTGTCCAGTAGGTATTTTTATGTTGCCCTTCCCAAATATTATGGGAATCAACATGGAGAGATCATGTTTCCCTTCCCTGGCCCTCGAATAACTCTGTACCTCCCTTTCCAAAACTGAATGAAACTTTGAAGGATCCATCATGAGTGAACTACTTTTTGTTTTTTAAAATACGTAATGGTTAACTGTGTATTATGGTCCATTATTACCTATTACCAATGAGGGGTTCACGTGACATCATGAACCACAATGCCGAAGGCTAAGTGGTTTGTGAACTTTCCCAGAACTGCAAGATGGCAATATAGGACCATATTATGTTACTCACAAATTTTTTATATTACATAATTTTTTGGGAGGGAGGTTAGTTTCAGAAAGCTTTTTTATGAAAATGCTGTTGTCTTTTAACTAATAGTGCAGTGTTTAATGTGAACCGGAGGAGCCCAGCGGATCAGCACTTATTTTTCCTCATCAGACATCGACTGTGAACAAAAGAATAAAAAACAAATAAATTGAAAAGAAGTAGGAAGAAAATATGGCAAAACTACTACAAAGGAAGAAAAATAGGAACCTGCATGAGTGAGATAAAGGAACAGGGAGTAATCAGTGGTGGATTAAAGAGGCATGAGGTGGGTTCAATACTACGCAGCCTTGAGATGCACCAACATTTAAAATCACTGGCTATGGGCTTCTCAGCAGAACTTTGGGCACCAGCACTCATTCTTTTACAAAGTAAGCACTCTAGTAGTATATGTTAGTGGATGATTGTGTGTATGAAAAAATGCATTTTGATACATGATGAATAGTTGTGTTAATGTATAATTGTGGCACAGTTGGTATACGACTGTGGCTGTGTCACCTGTTATTACTCAAGAATCATTGAAAAAGTGTGTAAAAGGATCTATATTTGTGTGACTTAGGGCCTTATTTAGAACTCGGCGGGTGACGGATATCCCGTCCACAGAAATCTAAATACCAATATATTTTATGGGATTTAGATTTCGGCAGATGGGACATCCGTCACCATTGTGACAGAGTAACCAATCTGCTGAGTTCTAAATAGTTCTTGGAGTCACACTGTAAAGCATTGGTTAATGGCGGCTGTATATGTGCATGTGGTCACTGTGTTCTCATATCATAGAGGGAGTGCTGTTTATTATGTTTGTTCAAAGCTTATACTATTCTTGGTATTTGCATATTTGAAAGTAAGAGGCAGATGTGCAAAGCATTTTTCTGGTCCCGTGGACCACTGCCTAGTTTAAAGTTTTCATTTTTTCTTATTAAATGCATTCCATTTCCTTTAAGGAAAATGGGCTGCATCTTTAAGAAAAGATTGCTTTATAAAAAAAGCAATCACAGACATGGTGGTCTGCTGACCTCAGCAGGCCACCATCCCTGTGATTGCTGCGATTCCTAATGGGTCTCAAATTTTGATATACCTATATATATATTCATGAGGTAGGTTGATTTGTGACTCACTAAGAATCGCATAAACATTTGATACATTTAGAATGCTGATTCAGAAAGAATTGCTATTTGGGAATTGTTATTCTAAAGCTATGTACATCTGGCCGTAAGTTTGTTGTTGGGTGTATGTGTGAGTGTGCACGTGTGTAACTATTAGATGTTATTTATATATATTTATAAATTGGTGGATATGAGGTCTGCTGCATGTGATTCTAGGTATAGAATCACATGCATATTAGTAGAACAAAGAATTGCATGATGTAAAGCATTCTATTTCTGTCCTGATTGGACATTCGATGTCAGTTACCTTGGGACCTGAAAATGTCGTAATGTATTGCAGGGTGAGCACGCCACCTTATTTAATAGTAATGATGGATCTTAATACGAGGTTGGTTGAAGTTGTGAATGTGAAGGATGTATCATCTGCTAGTAGTATAAAGTTTTTAGAGGGTGTATTTAAGAGGGAAAGCTATCTGTAAAGTATTTTGTCTGACAATGGTCCACAATTTTGTTATAAGGAGATGGTAAACCCAAAACAAATGGTGCAATTGAGCGATTCAACAAATATATCAAACAAAGTATACAATTGGCAAAGGTGAATTGCTTGGACTGGAAACTGGAGTTACAAAGAAGAATAACAGCGTATCGCATGTCTTCACAGATAATAACTGGGAAAACACCCTTTGAGTTATTTAAAGGAAGAGCACCCAACACTTGTTTGTGTTCAGGCTGGATGGATTGAAACAAAGACTGAAAATGTATGGAACTGCAGAATGGAGAGAGCGGGAAGAAAGGTTGATACCACAAATAAAACAGGAGTTTGACATGAAAAAGAACGTTAGGGTGGTGGCCATCCAAGTAAGTGATGTAGTTACGATTAAGGTAACTGTGGGATGTGCCATGTGGTCCAAATTTACAAAAGCTAATGAAGTGATAAAATTTTTTCGGAATGCAAGATAAACAGCTGATGGAATGATTTGGAATAAGAACAGAGTTGTACTCGTGAATTTAAAAGAAAGGGAAGAGGAGATAACTGGAGACAAACATGGTATTGACAATGTAAGAAGTTCAAGTAGTGTTCAGAACAATTATGGAAAAGTGGCATCACAGAGCAATGGAGAAATATGTTAAAGTAATATAAGCAATAACGAGCATAAAAGAAGAGTCAGTTACAGAGAAAGGATGTGCCTTAATTACCTTGCAGACTTTGTAACTACATTTTAGTAGTGTTTGTGTTTTCAGTTAGATATTGTATTATTTATTTTGCACTGAGTTTTATTTAAGTTTCGTTTTCTTGTAGATTTTGTATGGTTGTTAAGTAAGGGAGAACTGTGATGTCTCCTGCATGTCATTATACATTTAGAATCACATGCATATTAGTAGAAGAAAGAATTGCATGATGTAAAACATTCTATTTCTGTTGTGATTAGGCATTTGATGTCAGTTACCTTTTGGCTGGCGATGGATGAGGTGTATACCTATAAACCTCCCTGCTTTTCACGTCATGTTGTGTAAAAGCATCTTTCTTCAGCATCACAGTGGGTGTGGGAAACAATGCGCAGGAGCTGGTGCAAGGTGACACTCTTCTGTGGTGTACTACATTGTGGAAGTCATGGAAGAGCAGGTCAGCTGCCAGCCATCCTTGTGCCTTGTCCCCATCTGGAGGAACAAGGCCCAGGGACAGGTGGCAGCCCACCCACTCAACAGTTTGTGGGTTTTGTTTATGCTATACCCCCTCACATTCGTGCAAGCTAGGAAGTATAGCAGCATTTCTCCCCTCATCCTAACACACGGTGATGGGGCACAGAGGCATTTTTATCCTGTCTTGCGAAGTTATCCAGTGTTAATCCCCCTCACCTTTGGACCAGTTGGAGGCACCTGGCTTCTCACCCTTTGAGGGAGGTTGGTGTTTATCCACCTCGCACTATGACAAGGCAAGTGGCTCTGGGCGCATGCATTAAGGTAGGTGTAGTAGTCCAGTTCAAGTTAAAATTGTCCTTCCGTTTTGCAAGATGTCAAAGCATTGGCTACATTGTTCCCTGTACAGTCTGTATGTGAGAACGGTGAGGGAATATATTACTGCCCTTGCACAAGGTGGTGGGATTGCTCCCTAGGCCTGGACAGGCAAGGTCGATCAAAATCAAAGGTCTCTCTTTTTTCCGTCTCTCGATGTCAAAAAGGTCAGTACGATATACTTATAATGCTGCAGTATTAGCTCTCTCCTCATGCTGCTTTCACTTTTTGCTTCGGTGTTCTTTTGTTTTTCTTCAAATTTTTGTGAACTTTAGAAGGAAACCACTTATAAATGTTAGATAGGTGCACCAGGGTCCTATTGGTGGTACAAGCACTTTAGGGCAGTTGTAAACTTTTAAATAAATCTACATGCTTTGACATGCACAACAGACAGCCAAATTTTGCTTTACTAAAGAAAATCCCATTTAAAATAAGAGTGATTTTGGGACCCTCTTATAACTATCGAACCATTTGACCGATCTACACAAACTTTCCCTTGCAATAAGATATCCGTATATACATTTTATTTTCTTAAGATTGGTGCAAATTGACTGGGGAGTTAGCGTCAGTAAGGATGCTACATTTGGATTGCCTCTGGAGTGAAGCATTAAATATAAATATAAACATTACTCAGCTGTGTTCACCACTGTCTAGTTATGGATAAATCACACTTCCCATTAAAAAGGCATCTTTTTTATTTGACTATAATTTTGACACTGTGCATGAATCTGCACCAAAATTAGAAATCACTTGGCGTAGTCTGGTAAGATACGGCACGCCAGATTTAGTGAAGATGTGTTCAGGGGAAAAAGTTGAGGGGGGTGGATTTTTTTTGTGTTCCATTTTAGCTCCTAGAAGAAATTTTTGCTTTTGCTTACAGATAAAAATGCTGAACGGATTTACGCTAAACTAGGCATGAAAATAAAACTTTACTCAGAAAGCATTTGTTACGTGATTTGATGTAAATCCGTTAAGTAGTTTTTGAGATACAACATTTGTTTAAAGTGCAGAGTGGGGGGTTGGCTACTTGTGGTGTGTTTGATGCAGGATGGGTTGAGGGCAGGACCTGGACTAAGGCCAGCTCCTGCAAGTAACCCCTGATGTAGTAACATACAACTCATGCCATTTTCCATGTTGTCTTGTTAGCTGTTTTTTTAATTGTGTGTGGTCAGCAAATTGTTATTCTGAGCATAACAGATGGCATGGGTATGGTATGTGTTGTGTGCATTATGAACCATAACTGACAAATGTAATTTGTTTGGGGACCAAACACCATAATTCTGTTTAAAAACTTTTTGTCAGTGCATATACATATGTATGTGTATGTTCTGCTTCAGACTGAGAGGGAACCCAGTGAAAGGAATGCAAAGAATGCAGCACTCATAGTCTGAGTAAGGAATTTATTAGGCACTTCCCAAGTTTCATACACAGAAAGAATAACGTGAGCGTTTATTTCAAATGCAGTAACACACGTGCAATTCTAAAAATAATCACAGCAGTAGAATAATAATGATCACAGAAACAAAGAAAATGCAATACTTCAACAATGGATATTATATATAACCATCCCACCGGTAGTTTGTCATTCTTGATGTGACTAGTGAAAGTCACAAGAGAAGACAAGACATGTCGTTCATCAGCCTTTTGCAATGTTTATCGGTTCGGTAATGACATAGGCCCTCATTATGACTTTGGCGGTCACTGAGTGAGACCGCCAAAGCCACGGGTGCCAGAAGACCATCAGTGTTGGTGGTCTTCTGTCAGTCATAATATGGTTACTGCCGGATTTCCCCCGCATTTAGGGCGGATATGCCACGGTAGCCATCCTGGCGGGCGGTGGCACCTGGCAGTGCTACCACCTGCACCGCCCGCCAGTAGGACGCTGCCAGCTGTATTATGACCATTAGTACGTCCTGGTGGTGTCCTGCTGGCGGGGCGCTGCCGGCAGTAGCAGCGCCCCTTCCTATTTCCTGCCGGACGCCCTCCTCGCGTGACAAGGTAAGTCGGGCGTCCGACAGGGGTGGGGGATGGCAGGGTGTGGGGTGTTGTGTGTGGATGTGTGGTATCTGCATGTGTGTATGAATGTGTGTGTGTGTATGTGAGAATGCGACTGTGAGTGTTGTGGTGTATGCGTGGTTGTATGCATGTGAGTGAATGCGTGTATGAATGTTGTAGTGAGTGCGTGTCTGCTAGTCACTGTGTATGTGTGTCTGCTAGTCACTGTGTATGCGTGTAAGTAGCGTGTTTAGATGTGAGTGAATGTGTGAATGGATGGATGTTTCGATGTGTGAGTGAATGCATGTCTGGAAGTGTAGGTGAATGGGTGTATGCGTGGTGCGTGTGGGTGTCTGTGTGCATGTATTCGGGGAGGGGGCGTCGTAAGTGGGGAGGCTGTGACTGTAGGGGGTAGGGGAGTGCTGTGATTGTAGGGGGGTGGTGGGTTAGGTGCTTGCTAAGGGGGTGGGGGAGCCATCTACCAGTGACAGGGAAGGAATTCCCTATCACCAGTAGCCCTACCGGCATGTTTTTCATGGCAGTGCTACCGCGGCGGAAACTATAGAGGTATGCCGGCTCATAATACAGCCGGCTCATAATACTGCCGGTGGTCCTCTGTGGACAGCTGGGTCGGAGATGCACTTCTCTGGCCCAGCAGTTCATACCGCCATGGCTGTATGGGTGGAGATGTGGCACCCAAGCCGCCACACATAATGTGGTATCACCGCCAACAGGCTGGCGGTGATACTGCCACCTTAACGCTGGCGGTCGGAAGACTGCCAGGATCATAGTGAGGGCCATAGACTTTGTTGTTAGTTTGGTATCTTTTGAGGAGACCCTGTTGTTGCCTCTAGGTGCAGTTGAGCGCATTTTCCAATATCATGAGAGTTACCTGACATTTGCTAACAGACATCGCCTGTGGTGATATTGTAAGTAATCACCTGGGTTAGATTATTCCATTTTTCCTCAGTTGTTTCTTGGCAAAAACTACTTTACTCTTAGGGACTAAAATGGGATAATAGGTCACTTCCCTGGACATCTGTCTTTGTTGGTGACGTTGAACATCTCCAGTAAAATGTTTGCAGGCATAGGGATTGCCAATAGACAGGTGGATATGACGTCCACTGTACTTTGCATAGCTCCCATGCAAAAGTCCGACCTGTTGAGTACGACTCGTGCCAGATGTGTCCAGATATTTTTGGTCACGTGCAGTGAAGGTGTTAGTCCAGAAACCCAGAGGCACCCTCGTTCTTCCCTGTTTTTGCTGCATGCTCCAATTGGCATATTGTCCCTGAATGGTTACATGCAACTCAATATCTCCTTCCTGTACTGGCCATGAGTCTAAGGCCTGTTAAATCACCTCCTTTGCAGAATCAAACCCACACTGCTGCTGTTCACCCTATTCAAACTCATGATTCTTTCTGGCCACTTTGTACAAACAGGCCAAAATCTGACTCAAGTGAGGGATATGCTGTCTCCAAAAACCAAACAATCCAATTAATTGCTGTGTCTCCTGCTTGTTACAGGGAGTGGCAAGCTCTAAAATATTTTGTTTCGCTTGCGGCAACACATCTCTATGTCCCTGATTCCACTGAATTCCTGCAAACTTTCCATTTTGAGAGGGTTACTGTATCTTGTCTGGATCAATCATCCACCCTTTACTCTGCAAGAGTTCCACAACCTGCTCCAACTGAGTGTGCACCTGTTCTTGTGACTCTCCTTGAATCATCACATCATCAATGTAATGGGTCAATTGCAGCCCTGGAATGACAGATACTTCATCGCCACCAGCCGGTGACAGACGGTGAGGCTATGTATATACCCTATAGGCAAAGATAACATCTTAAATTGTCTGCCACAATGTGAGTAGCTGAATTGCTCTTGACACTCAGGGGTCAACGGAATAGAAAAGAAAGCATTAGCAATATCAATGGTGGCATACCAGGTCCCTCTGTGTTTCTGTATTCTTTTGATCAAAGTGATGTTGTCAGGGACCGCGGCCATCAAAGGTGGTGTATATTTATTCAGCTCGTAGGAATCAGCTGTCATTCTATAGCACCCCTCTGGTTTGCGTACGGGCCACAAACGATTATTCCATTGTTATTTGCCTCATGCAGTATTGCTTTAAGTGAATTACCTTGGTTGCTGGGGGCACCTTCACTGGGAATATCTTCAGATGGCCCACCCTCATGGCTGCCACTGAAATGTATCTCTTTGATCCAAATTGATAACAACCATCATCCAAATATAAAGTAATTCACTTTAGAATATCAATTCCCAGTATATATTCTAGGAGGGGCACAATCAAAACAGTATATTCTCTTTTTGGTGTTCTTCATATTTTCATTTGAACAGTAGTCTGCACAGCAGAGGTTTGTTTTCAACCCAACCCTGTGATGGTGTAGTGCTGACCTGTAAACTTTTTGGGATTTCCATAAATTAAAGAGGCCTCCGCTCCGTTGTCAACTAATGCTCGAACTCTTTGAACATTTCTGAGTTTACAGTGTATTTCTAGATCAACATGGGATCTGTTATCTTTACGAGCCCATCCCTGTACCGGTGCTTGGCCTGTTTCCTAATCTGATTTAAACCTGTCAGCTTTTGCCCAAGTCAGGTCTGGATATATGATTTCATATTTACGAGTAGATTCCCCTCCTTCCTTGCTCTCAGCAGTTAACCACTCGCAAAACAAATCTTCCTCCTCTTCCTCTCATGAAGAAACATTTCTTTCCGTTTCTTTTCCATCTTCCTGCGTCTGTGGCTGGCCCTGATTCACTCGTTTATTATCCTGCTTGTTTACTTTTCTACTGCCCTCCTTTTGATGCAGCCCTCTCTGGCGGTACATCTCCGACAAATCTTTAGTTTCTATTCTGTCACTCTGCTCCTCGTTAACACCATCCTTCAGTAATGCATAAACATGTCTCTCCTAGATACTCTGTTATTATCTGTGCGACCCTCAGACCTCGAAGCTCTCTCAGGTTTATTCCAGTCTCCAAGCTCTCATAGCTCGTGAACTGCCTCCAGCACATCTTTCAATGCCTGCCCTGTCTGATTTTGTAGGATACTTATGGTTGCGCCCCACAACTGTTAGCTGCAGTAGGGTGATCTGTTGGTTGCTCTGATAACTCCTAAACTGTTCCTGTCCTGTATTATGGGGTTAGTGCTAAGGGTTCAAAACTTAGGAGCGTCTCCTATATCTAACATTACTCCAGAGGCTCCTGTGTCGAATAATCGCAACATCCATGTCAGTAATGTTTTCCCAGCTCTCTGCTTGAATCTATCTATGATATCATTAACTTCTAGCTGGGTGTAATCTTCTAGAGAGTGCATGTCAGTTCATGCCGGATTCTGTTGAGTACCATGTATTTTGCATCTAAATATTGGCTGTGCGCGGACTGCTGTTGGCTCGTCTGTCTCAAACTGGCCTCTATCCTCTTTAACCTCTTCTTCACTGGAGTTTGAAAAATCAGTACTTTCAAAAATGTTCATATCCCATTCTTCTGGATTCTAGTCTAACCTGGCTTTAGCAATTGCTAAATTAACTTTTGTTTGATTTTACCTCTCCTTTTTCAATACCTCTTCTGAGCAACTTTGACAGCTGCTTTTTTTGCGACAGACGGATAGGTATCTGCCTTATCTTGCAATAGCTTATTATGACAACACAGCATGGTTACAGTATTTTTAGTTTCAACAAGCTACCTCTCTAAATGCTGGTTTTCATGGTCCAGCTGCTTTCATTGTTTATGCATTTTTCTATAAGCAGCAAGCAAGATCCACCCTCTTCTGCCTAAAACAGATAAATCAAAGCCCCGTTCAAGAGGTACTTTTTGTAAACACATTAACACATTATTTTGGCTCAGCTTCACTAAGACATTCATCCCAGCATTTTGAAAGCCCCGAACCACAAGACCACACGTTTGCAAGGACATTATAAGGTTCTTTGATCCACCCTGGAATCTCACTTGAAATTTGGGAAACTGCTTGTGAAGCTGCTTTGGACTTCATGACAAACATTTTTCACTTTTAAATCTTACACTTGTTAACCTTTCCCCCTCGTACTGCTCAACTACACCAATTTGTTCTGCTTCAGACTGAAAGGGAGCACAGTAAAAGAAATGCAAAGAATGAAGCACTCTTAGTTTGAGTAATTAATTTATTAAGGCACTTCCCAAGTTTCATGCACGGAAAGAATAACTTGAGCATTTATTTCAAATGCAGTAACGCGTGCAATTCTAAAATCATGGCAGTAGAATAATAATGATCTCAGAAACAAAGAAAATGGAATACTTCAACAATGGATATTATTATATATATAGAGAGACTACGTATTCATGCATGCACATCTCAAAGTTAAAAATAAGAATTAAAAATGCATGGGGCTTGACACCAACATCATCCCTTTCTCTGCCAACTTCAGGTCGTGGAACCCTGGACAACCGAAAAGAGGGAAACTACCCACAATGGGATTATTTTCTGAGCAAGACGTCTCTTATTAGATGAGTTCCTTCTTTCCACCCGTCAAGCTTCCCCCACCATACATACTTTAAACAAACTTAAGAAGAAGATTCTAGAAACCCCCCTCCCTTCGAGTAAGTTATTGTTCAAACTTTGGCCATACCAGGTCAGTGTTGAAAGAACACGGTACAGACTGGCCACATCGCAAGGTGCACTTCCAAGACCGAGCTGTACCCTGCTTAACCATAAACAATCTCAGCCTGGTACATTCACATCCCCTTATTCTTCCATGTTATGTTCCCGTACTTGGTGATTAAGCGAGCAAAAACACGTTCACAAGCTGTGCACGGAAAAATACCTGCACCACTAAAGTGACAGCGTTTGAAGGTAACCACAAAATACAGTCAGTGGTCAACATGGAGCCAGTGGTTAAATGCAGATAGCATTATAGTGTATACACAGACACCAAATGTACATTCTACAATCCATATGCATTCTGAAATCAACTATCTCTTAGCTGATATGATCCACAATAGTATTAAAAAGTGTCTACTAGCGACTTAGTAACCCTATTCCACATCATAGTGTCTGTTTAGGTCTATCAAGTATGGTGGTAGGAAGGAACAGTGAAATATGTGTGTCATAACTGTGCCCCTAAGGATGAATAATTAGTCGTGAAAAGGTTGGCAGTGAAATATCCTCTTGAAGCACATTCTGTTTTCCCAGGACGATTATGAGTCACAGATCTGTACATATCTCTGGGTCAATAAGTCATGCAGGTGGACATGGAATTCCATAAAGTATCCCCTATGCACTACTACTCTTTGCCGTCTTTAATCATCCCCTGCTGTCTCAATGGAGTAGATCATTGGAGAAAATATTTTAAGAATCACATTGCCTTTTATGCTCCCACACCTTCGTATCTGAGCATTTTACCCACACTCAATAAATGTATACTGCCCAGAACCTAGAAATCTGTTGTAAATTTGACAGATTCATTTTGACATATTATTGAAAGAATTGCTTAAATTATTTACTTGTTTTATAGTTGTACATTGAGCTAAACTGCCTCTTCTCTGCTGCTCCGAAGTGCCATCCAGACAAATAGCCAGGTACATGTAACAGGTGTATTTGGTCTAAAATGTGATATAATTAATATAGACAAGACACATGTTCGCCTACGAGGAATATTAAACCTGCAGGCTGATTAGCTTTTTCCAAGGCACTAGTTGGAAATAAAACCATTGTAGTGGTCTGTGACGGGCCGGCTTCAGATCGCCCGCACATGGACGGGACTAGTGCTGGCGCTGGCACTTGTGATCCTGACCTTCCCGGCCTCCCGGCCCGTGATTGGTGGACTGGACTATGGGCGCGGGATGCCGGGAGGTCAAATACCCCGGTATCAGAACATACAGGGGGTGGAGGAGGAAGAAGTGACGGGACCGAGGAGCAGGAGGAGGACGGCGACACCCAAGCAGACGAGGAAGACAGAAGTTGGAACCTCGAGCGGAGTTTGGAGACGGGGAACCCAGGTTCGGCGCAGAGAGAAGTTCAAGGCATCCGACGGGATCCTTGACAGCAGGCAAACGGGAGGACGGAGAGCTGCGCCCGCCACGCTTCTGGAGAAGCGTGGCAGTTCCAGGTGCATGGGCCACTGCCCGAAGGGAGAGAGAGAGAGAGAAAGAGGGAGAAGGGGGGGAGATAAAGAAGGAGGATTCACAAATAAGGGCACTGGAAGGAAAGGGGGGGAAGAAAAGGAGAGTGGGGGGGGAAGAACTGGGGAGCACTATCACTAAAACACACCAATGTACAGTAGCACCTATAGCTATCACACAAGGCACCGAGCACATGATCCTACAGCCACAGAAGAAGGTAGACAATGCATAGACCCAGATAAGAAGAAAAAGAGAGAAAAAGAATAGCCTAGAAAGCACCGTTAAAGAGAAAAACCCAGAGAAAGAGTATCAGAGAAGACAAGAACATAAGGGAGAGAAAGCAAAGTAAGCTCACCAAGAAAAGAGACAGGAAGAGAGAATAATAAGTCTTACTGAGGGACAAAACCCTGACCTCTTACCTCTGTTGTTCTGTTCTCTCCACATACGCTTCCCGGGATACCTGTGAGACGAGGAGACAAAAGAGAAGAGTGAAGGACAGACTACGAGAGATAAACCCACCCTATCCACGTCCGAAGAAGATAGACTCAAATCTACCTTGACTGTAACCTTCAAAAACCTGCTAATAAAACCCTTATATATAGCACACGTGTGTCCCGAATGATTCCACCGTGCCAATACGGTTACATGGTCTCATAGGGCTTCAGCAGTCCACGGATGAGACAATGTCGACTACATACACCTAGCTTTACTTGTTTGTCCTGGAAGCTTTGAATCTTGGTGAACAAATCTGTTTTCCCTTCATTCCTTAAGAGTAGGTAGTGGAATTTTAAGTCATTCGTGCCTTCCTCCCAGAAAGAATCAAATTATCTTCAATCATATTACCTACATTCCTATTACGTCAAGTGATTGTTTAGAAACAATGTATATAATGAGGAAAAAACAACTAAAATACCAGAGGACCTTAAGGGAGACCCTTAAACCTTACTTGGTGATTAAAAGTGTGCGTTGGCAGGTCTCAGCCACTGACAGATTGACCATAGTGTAAACCATGGCTACCACACAATGCTGTTTTCAGATTCAAACAGAATGTTTTTCCTTATTATTCAATGTGCAGGACCGGCTTCCATACAATAATGATTAGTGGTTGGGAGAGGCTGCCAGGCTCTTGGTATTTAGAATGTAGGGCGGACTGCTATGCTATAACTGAGACAGCCTATAATTGCTGTGGTGTTAAATGGTTAGGACTGGCTGCTATGTCATGGTGTTTAGTGATTTTCTCCTGCATGCATTGTTTGTGAGTGTGGCAGCTTAAGTTATAGCTCTCTCTGAGTAAGATGACCTTGTGTTTTCCGTCCTGCATAATGATGCAGAAGAAATGCATTAGCTGACCACCTCACTCCATTTAATACCATAGCTAGAAAAGGTATGTAAAGTATTGGTTCAAGGGGTTGTGTCACACATATGGTTGCTGAAAGAAACTGCTGAATCATGGCGTTCCGACTTCGAGCCTGAGGTAAACAAAGCAAAGGGCTTCTAACTTGTCCATAAGGTAAGCAGGGAGGTATGGCCTAACTTTGTATATTAACATATTGTTGTAAACTCAAATAAATTGATGGGGAGTTAAGTACAGTTTTTTCAGGGGGCTAGTATCCTAATGCATGGAATCTTATAGATGCCTAAAATAGGAGGCAACTCCTTAGTGACTGCTAGGGGATGTTTGAGCTGGGTATCACTGTCCTCTCTAACCACCTCAATGTCAGACAAGGCGAACTAGAACCACCATTATGTGATCAGCCTTCTCCCCATGCTCATAATGCCTCCACTTATGTCTCTTATACCTAGAAGAGCAGTCCCTCTGTTTCACCTCCAACATTTGTTTGTCGCTATTCTGCTTCTGACACAAGGCGGAGTCACATTTCAGTTTCACTCTTATCAAGGCATTGCCCGCAGCTCATATGATTTTTACAGAAGTGACCGATCCCTCAATAGTTGACAGAAAGTCAACTTGATGCATCCACAAATTCCTCTTTTCTTTAGATTGCTTGGATTTGCAGGTACTCAAGAGCGCGACTATCAGTCCTAGGGAGCAACAGAAGATAATCAGTGCATGATCATAAAATCCACAACCAGAATCTCACATTTGACAACATCTGGCATGATACTATAGCAGGGATGTGGAATTTAATAAAATATCTACTTGTCCATGGGACTGGTTGCTTCTTTAATCGAGTTGACCTCTGAAAAAAATCTACATGGCCCTATGGTGCCATGTAGTGAGGTGACAAATTATAGCAGCAATCTCATTATGTAATAGCCTCTCTGATCATAGCTGGGCTACTACTATAGCAGGGCTTGAATACTTGCAATTTCAATCCCTACTATAGCAATGTCCTTTACTTTGCCACCTTTCTGCAGATCTACATACTGCGGCTGGAGAAAGCAGTAAGCAATAGTTCCAGGGCTGGAATGTCTGAGTCTGCAAACCTACTAACTTGCATGGTTTAAGGATTTTCACCAGCTCTTCTCCAATCTTTTCCCATAATGAGAAAGGTTGGAAATGTACTCCTGACAATGGCAGAAGTAGAAGTTCTTCCAAGGGCAAAAAGTGGATGGAGGGAAAGTGAACTTGTAAACACTCAATAGATTTTCACATGAGCAAATCTACACATGTACATTTGCTCGTGCTAAAATACAGTTCACAAATATTTTCTAGGAGTACGATTTCCTGGTCTACTTCTGTAAGCTCTTGTGAATTCCTGAAAGCCACAAATTCAATACCATAGGTGCACTTTTGTGACTTTCTTTAAGAATTGGGTCCCTAATTAGGTCTGGCATTAACAAAGACATTTTGTTTTTAATAAACTTCTATTGCTCTCTCTATCGGCTAGCTTTACTGTGAGTGATCGCATTCTGCTCTTCCAGAAGGAGCATATTGGCACACAAAGTAGTTTTGTTCAGTGCCAGAAACCACTATGGCCATCAGTGGGGTAACGAAACTGGAATGGGCCCCCCTGCAAAGTACATTGAGGGCACCCTCTCCAGGATTACTCTGGGCAGGTGCTGTGCTGAGGGGGGGGAAGCGGGGGCTTTGTTACACCACTGGTGGCAATTTGTGTTTTCTATTTGCCAGTGTTTGTTACAAGGGTGAGGGCGTAGCAGCTCCCCCAACAATGTGTTACAAAAGCCATGTCAAAACAAGACATGCATTGACGAAATCAAAAGACTCGCAAAAAATGTAGGATAGTTTGGCTTTGCCAGTGCTTGATTATTTTCATGCTTCCTATAATTTTGTTGAAAATGGTTACAGTGATTTTCCATTAGGAATATTTATTGACATACTAACATGCATCAACACATTTTACTGAATGACGCTTCAAAGAAATAGCACCTAAAATTTCATTGTAGCAAAGTGTTATTTTTCCTACTTGCATTTTTTTCTTAACATTTTATTTTGAAAGCAAAGAATCATCACTCTTGCTTACGAGCTTCTGCAAACATTTGTGTCTAATCAGAGAGCATTCTGGGAGCATTATACTTAGCCTAATATTGTTAAACTTTTCAAATGTGTGTACTCTTTTTATTTTTTACTGAAACCACTGTCAGTATTGCAGCGTGACCTTAAAACGTTTATTTACAGCGCTCACCCTAATAATGGAGGCCTTTTATTAATGAACCATAAATACAAGTTCGAACAGCATTAGCTTATGGACACACATATTACCTCCACTGCAGACACTTCCCTTCCTTGTAAACTGGCAACAAAGGGTTTGTGCTTCAGGGGGTTGAGCCTACTTGGCCCAAGGACAAAAAAAAAAACATGAAAATGTGTTGCCCTTGACCCCAAACAATATGTCCATTTTGGTGATAGGAAGTCCACATGCCTGATTAATGCCTATTTGCATTGCTACAACTGCAAAGTCTTGAAGCTTTCAACTACTTATCAATTCCTTTAATTGTTTACAAAATTGGATTGCTCGGTATGTAGAGACGCATTGCAAGTTTGCTGGACACAACTGCAAGCAACATTGTTTCAGTTTTCCACAAAGGCACTAACCATGACCATTGCATATTCACCTTTGAAATGTTCCAGCTTGTTGTCGGACGTGTTCTAACTGTCCTACATATGGCCTAACCTATATTTTAAGTACACAATTGCAATGGTTAATATTTCATTCTTCCTAGTTAGGCACAATTGGTTTGGGTTGGTTTGAGAACATCATGACATGCATGTGTGCATGTATGATGATGCATACATATGTATACATCAACTTGTCTTATTTACTAAAGGTATTCAGCACCAGTAATATTCTTTTGTTGCTAATTCTGAACAGCATTGGCAATGCCAATGGGCCTGCATTGACCAAGTCAATCCGCAAAGCCAAAAGGCCCAGCCTACTGGCTTTGCCAATGCTTGTTTTATTTTTGTTTTGTTTTTAGACAGCAGTAAGGCGTTTGATGGGGGCAAGGGATAGGAGCAGAAGTGCCTCTCAGGCAGTTCTCGGCTTCGAGCCACATCTCATGCAATCCCACGTCTCAGAGGGAGAATTCATTTTTGAAACTGGCAGGTGTGGGATAACCTAGTCCAAATGCAGATGATTTCAGCAGTAGTGCAAGCTCTAGCAGCGAAAAGTGGCAGCTCGTGTGGTCTTAACAGTATTTCATTGGGTGTTTTCCCAACAAGGCTGTCACAGTCCCATCATCAATGCATTTTGCACATTCTTTAGGGCTCTGCTCGAAGTTTATTTAAATTTAAGTGTATGTAGCCCCTTCAGGAGCAGTGGGACAGATCTAACCCAGATGCTGTCATGATGAATGTGTTGCAGGGTGCCTCTCGGTTCAAAGCCTTGCAGCGTTCATTCTCTTGGTTCTGACCTCTCATTAGTAGGGTCTGGGCAGCTCATCCCTGCTGGGCTTACTGTGTCAATCTCACTGATTTCTGGGACCCACTGCACACACCACCTATCTGTGGTGTGATGTAGCAGCAGAGTAGGCAGGCAGTCAGGGTGAGAAGGCCACAGGACTCCCCTCTGCTCTGCAGAAAGGTACTTTCACATGGTCCTGACATCTGGTTTGGGGCATCTGATTGGTCTCCGTGGTTACAGTGCAACCAATGATAGTGCAGCCATCACCTCTTCTCTGTGTGCTGGGACTGCTGCAGCCCAAGTGTCTAAATGACTGGTATCCTACCCTCTTGGCATGCAACCACCTTCTAGTCCGTGTGTTATGTTTAACCTCCATATAACTGATTCAGACTCCTATGTAACAGCCAAGTGGAGATTCCCTGCACCTAGTCGGTAAGCCAGACGATTCTCCCACAGGGTGGCTGGCACTGTCTGAGTTAGCAGCCATTGTGGGTGAAACCAAGCCCCACATCTTCATCAACAATCTTTCACAGACAGAGTTCTTGATTATTTTTAACAGATTTTATTGGGTATTGTTGATAATTAATCTTGCAATAAACATCAAATGATAACAAGCAATATAATGGGCAGCACGAGTAGACACACAGTTGTTGATAAGATTATTGTTGCAATAGTATGTGGTTAAGTTGCCAGTCAGCTGGAGGAATAAAGATCTGTTTTTTGTCACATGCAAGTACCCTTTATAATTGTCGTATAACTTTCTTTATTGTCTTGAAATGAAACAATTCCCGCCCCCAACTAGCACCATGTCTATATACAGCCCTTTTCTGCTGGGAGGCTTATTGATCATGTCAGAGTACGGTCGGGGAGGGGCACACAGGGGCAAGTGTAATGCACAGATCAGTGACTGGTTTTAAGACATATGGAAGATGCTTTAATTCTGAGTGGCGGGGTCATCTTTATCAGTTAGGAGGGTCATCCCTGATATGTGTTGTCCTGGAAGATTTGTTATCCGAGCCTTGGTGGAGAAGGGGTGTTTCCGCAGTCCTCTGTATTCCTCTCGGCGAAGTGCCAAACTTTCTGCTTGTCCCAAACAGGTCAATTCCGCTTTCGATGCTAATACGTCTGCGAGGGGGTTGCCGATTTTCAATGGATAGTTATTTGCTGCTTTGTTAGTACTAAGGTCAGATCTCTATAGCTCTCCACCCCACTCAGGCCCTTGGGTCTTGGGTATAATCCCAAAATGCAGTGTGCTACTGAGTCCCAATGAGGCAATTCAGTTACTGCTCTTAGTGAGTTGCAGACATTTTCCCAGTAGGACCTCAAGAAGGGGCTTGCCCACAACATATGGAGTAGGTCAGCATCCTCCACATCGCAGTGGGAGCAGGAGAATGGTGCTGAAATGAAGATGGCATGCGCCTTTAGAGGGGCTAGTATGTCCCATGGAATATTGCATATTGTATAAACTTGAATCGTGAATTGCGAGGATATGGGTTGCATATTCTGACATAAGTTTCCATTCTTTGTAATGGAGTGGACTGGAGAGGCCTGCTTTCCATTTCTCCCTGAGTGGGGTCATGGAGATGTATAAATAAGCACGCTGAGCTTTGTACAACCACCTTACCAAGTGTGTGTCTGACCCCAAGTTTTAAAGTGCCTGTACTAGTGCGTGTGTCTGGGGTTCGTCCCCGGACGTCGTTCAGTGTTATTGTTCAGTGTTGTTGTATGTATTGCAGTATATTAGCATAGATTAGGAAGAGTTCCTGGAAATTGGTAGCGGGTCATGAACTATCAGTGTGGGATCAGCGTGCCCTCCTCGAACAAATCACCTATGGTGGAGATACCCTGATCTTCCCAATGGTGTAGCCTGGGTAGAGACAATATTGCAAATGGGGTGGGGACACTATATAAGGGTATGTTCGGGGCATATGGGATGGTGGTTTTAGCCTGACGGATCGCTGCGTGCCAATACCATAGTGCGAGATGTAACAGTAACTGTAAATTCTGCGAGAGGCCTGGTGTCCTAGGCAGAAGCAACACATTGTGTTCCCCACTACCTAGATGTGCCTGTGTATAGTTCATGTCCTGATGATAAGAGAAAGTGGCGGATATAAAGTCAGCGCCTCCCCCTACGTCAGTCACGGGTGTTCGCAGCTTCCTGGGAATGGTGACATATTGTGGGAGATTCATTCCCAATCTAACTTCCCTCACTGCACCACTACGGGAACTAACAAAGACTCACACTCCACGGGAGTGGAACATGACACACGAAACAGCGTTTCAGGAAACGAAGCAGGCGCTGTCTGCAGAAACAACCTTAGTATTCTTCGACCCTGCAAAAGACATGGAACTGTCAGTGGATGCTAGCCCCGTAGGTCTCGGAGCCGTCCTGTCTCAAAAAGGAAGTGATGGCGAGTGGGCACCAGTGGCATATGCCAGCAGAGTTTTGACGGCAACGGAACAACGGTATTCGCAAACAGAGAAAGAGGCACTAGCGGTAAACTGGCCATGTCGCCATTATCACTTATACATTTATGGTCACCCATTCATAATATACACAGATCACAAGCCGCTGATACCGTTATTTAACAAGACGGCGTCACAGCCTCCCCCAAGAATCAAAAAATGGATTCTTCAGCTACAGGGATATCATTTCTCCATCATATATCACCCAGGTACCCAAGATCCAGCAGACTACTTATCACGACACGCTAGACCGGTCGCAGCAATTGAAGAAGAGGAAACAGAGAACACGGAGGAATACGTGAGGATGGTAGTGGAGAGATCTCGGCCACTGCCCATGTCACTGAAGGAAATACAGGAGGCCACAAAAGAAGATGAAGCTCTGCAGTTGGCAATGTCATGCGTCAGCAATGGAAGATGGCATCTGTTGAAACAAAATCTGTCTTTGAGGACTGCGGAGGCCAACAACACATTGCAAGCACTGTTCCGAGTGAGGCACGAACTGGCGGTGTCGTCAGAAAACTGTTTACTGCGAGGGAACCGCCATGTCATCCCTGACAGTATGAGGCAAAGGACAGTTGATTTGGCCCATGCCGCACACCAGGGCATGGTGAAAACCAAAGCCAGGCTACGAAGCAAAGTGTGGTTTCCAGACCTAGATGCACGCGTGGAGCAGACCATACAAAGGTGTCATGTATGCCAATTGGTGGGGCTGATGGATCCGCCACTCCCCATCATCACAGAACCCATTCCGTCCACTCCATGGCAGAGAGCCAGTGTGGATTTAGGAAGTCTACCTGATGGACGGCATATGTTGGTAGTAATAGATGACTTCTCAAAGTATCCGGAGGTGGAGCTGTTGGAGTCTACTGTCACCGAAAAGGTAATACCCTGTCTGGAGAAGATAATGGCCACCCACGGGATCATACAAGAATTAAGAACAGATAATGGTCCCCCATTTTCAAGCCATGAGTTTGCATCATATCTGGCATCCCATGCGATCCAACACAGAAAGATCACTCCGCGATGGCCTCAAGCTAATGGAGAGGCAGAGCGATTTATGAGGACTCTAAATAAAGTGCGGAGAATTGCGGTAGTGAGAGGGAAGAATTAAGACTGTGCCATCTTTGAATTCTTGAGGGAATATCGCCTGATGCCACATAGCACGACGGGTGTGTCCCCGAGCTCGATCTGCATGCAACGGGAGGTGAGAGATACCTTCCATCAGGTGGAAGTCACGACAATGACTCAGAGACAAATGGAAACAAGACAGAAACAAGTAGAGACAAGACTAAGAAACAGACATATTTACAATGAGCGTATGTCAAGGAAGAGGAGAACTCGTGTAAGGGATTTGAAAATTGTGGATGTGGTACTGATGAAGAACAGACATCCAGGTGGCAAGTTCAAAACACCATTTGAGCCAGATCTGTGGACAGTCACCTGAGTGAAGGGAACTCTAGTGACTGTCATGCGAAAGAATGAGACAGTAACTAGGAACATTTCATGTTTCAAGCTATACCATGGAGAGCAACTGGAGTTTGCAAAGAGTCAAGGGAACAGGAGCCAGGAGAGAGAGAATGAAGGATTCAGGAGACCATGTTCACCTGCCAAGAGTTGGTTGCCAAATGGTCCCTTCCAAACCAGTGAGGAACTGGAAGAAAGGAGAGTCGCCTCACCGAGATCTACCGAACGGAGTGAAGAGAGAACCCCAGCCGAAGTGCCATCTGAGGGTGTGTTATGATCAATGCAGGAGACGTTCAAGTGAGTGTAACATTTTTATTTTTTATAGTCCGTGTGTCTTGAAAAGGGCGCCGCTGTCACGTCTCCTGGCCTCCTTCTGCCTCCTTCAACCATCCCTCGCAGAATACCGAGCCACGAGACGCGACCACCGGCTCCGTGCGACAGTTCGGGTTCGGCACGCAACACTGCGTGCGAACCTACACACAACATATTATCTCCTTTTTTTTTTTTTAAATAAGAACAACTTACATAGAGAAGGAAAAATTATATAAGAACATTACATAACTTTTAACAATCACATAAGTGTTTCCTTGAGATGACAATAATAAAAACATTCTTGCTAAACACTATGATATTCCCTGAGTTTGATCGGTACCCGTTTCTCACAGACAGATCTCCTCAAGGTGTGGGGTTCTAACAAATTCTTGTCTGACACCTTCCGTTCCTGATGGATGCCCTCTGACCCAGAGATGCTACCTCCTTCCATTCCACAGTGACTGACATCCTTTACCTTAACAACCTTACCCATATTCCACCATTGACCACCCTCAACCATGATGGCATTACCACACACTTTCTTCACCATCACTGGACATCCATAGCAAGCCTCCCCTTTCCTCACAAATGTCTGTAACTTGACACGCACCAAATCTCCAGGTTGAAATGAGAGTTCTTTAGTAGAATTCTTCAGGTCATACCTAGCTTTTACCTTTTCTTGATTTTTTTTTTACTTCACCTAACACACAGTCCTTGTTCACAGAATCAGGAAATTTACCAGACACAACTTTGGCTAACCACGCTGGAAATAGTCTTGACGTGCTACGTCTTCCCTTGAACAGTTCAAAAGGAGAGATTTTTGTCACTGAATGTGGAGTGGTACGATAGAACCACAACATTGAATTCACTGCTTCTTCCACATCCAGCTTACTTGCTTTAGCCCACTTGATACACTCTACAACCACCCTATTCATTCTCTCTACTAAACCATTCGTTTGAGGATGATATAGAGAACTCTTCAAATGTTTCACACCAGACTCTCTCAGAAACGTTTCCATGTCATTACTCACAAACTGTACACCATTATCCGAGATCAAGGTCTCCGGAAAACCTTCCCTCCAAAAAATCTCTTTGAGAAACTGAATCGCACTACCAGCAGTAGGCTTGGCAAAGAAACGCACTTATGGCCACTTACTGAAGTAGTCCATTAGCACAAAAGCATAACGCATCTGACTGGGGAGAAAATTGAAAGGTCCAACCATATCGACCCCAACTTTAACCCAAGCATTGTCTGGTAAAGATATGGGTTGTAATGGTGGTTTTACAACCTTCAACCCTTTTTCTGCACCATTACACACAACACATCCACCGACCACTCTTTCTACATCCCTGTCCATAGAAGGCCACCAATAGTGTGCTCTAATACGTCTCTTAGTCATAGTGGCACCAAGGTGACCTTCATGAGCATGATCCACCAACCTTGTACGAATCTCACACGGGGGTACACATTTATCATTCCTCAAAATAAAACCGTTTTCAATTGACAAATCTTCGCCCACCTTGGCATATGGTTGAACTTCAGCATTCAAATTTCTTTCTTTAGGCCAGCCATTGATTATATGCTGCTTAACAATGGACAACACCTCATCACTGCTTTCAGCCATCCTCCACACAGTCTCCGTGCACACCTTGGACTCATCAGCATCAACAGCTGCTATAAAACAATCTTCCACATCATCCTCCAAATCAAGAATAATTTCTTCATTGATAGGTAGTCGAGATAGAAAATCTGCTGTGAAATTATCTTTCCCCGGAATGTACTTGACCTGAAAGTCATACTGCAACAATTTTGTGGTGAGGCATGCAATACGAGGGTTTGTGTAATTTTATCCCCATTTAAAATGTAGACCAACGGTTTATGATCAGTTTGAATTACATAGTTTCTGCCCCACACATAACTCCTAAATTTCTCGCTAGCCCAATAACATGCTAGCAACTCTTTTTCAATCACCGAATAGTTCAGTTCAGGATCACGTAAAACTCTAGAAGCATAACTAATGACTTTCTCATCTTTTCCCATACCTTGCAACAACACTGCCCCCAACCCATACCTACTAGCATCAACCGTGATGGTGCACAATTGGCTGGGGTCGTAAGGACTCAATGGTCTGGCGTCCACCAACTCTTGCTTCACCCTTTCGAAAATCGTTTGACACTCACTGTCCCATTTAAATGGTACTTTGCTTTTGAGCATATTGGACAAGACTTTCATTTTGCTAGCATAATTGGAAATGAACTTTGAGTAGTATTCACACATGCCAACAAAAGATCGCAACTCATCTTTGTCCTTAGGGTTAGAAGACTATACAATCGCCTTTACTAGCCCAGGCCGAGGTGTAATACCTTCCCCAGACACACAACGGCCCAAAAAATCTATCTTTTTCTTGTAAAAATCACATTTTTCTTTCTTTACACAGACACCAAAGGACTGAAAAATCTTAAACACTGATCTAATTTTCTCATTGTGATCTTCTAAACTCATTGTGTGAATCAACACATCATCCTGAAAGATTAGTATACCCTGAACTTCCCCCAAAATTTTGTGCACGATGTGTTGGAACTCTGACGCCGCAGAAGCCAACCCGAATGGCATCCTGCAAAACTGGAAAGTGCCAAAGGGTGAATTAAAAGCTGTGTAATGGCGCGAATCCTCATCCAATTCAACCTGGTGATACGCAGATGCCAGATCAATCTTTGAAAACCACACTGAGTCCCTGAGCCCTTCGAGTAGGTCACTGATCTTGGGTAAGGGATACGAGTCTACCCATATTTCCTTATTGAGACTCTTGAGGTCCACACATAAACATAGGTCTCCATTACGTTTACGGGCAACAACCAAGGGAGAAAGCCACAAACTGGACTCAATAGGTTCAATAAACACCATTCTGTTGCAGCTTGTTCAATTCAGCTTTAAGATCTTCTCTTAAACTAAACGGCACCGACCTGACTTTGGGGGTCATTCTGACCCTGGCGGTCGGTGATAAAGTGGCGGCCAACCCGCCAACAGGCAGGCGGTCCAAAAAATGGAATTCTGACCCTGGCGGGAACCGCCAACACAGGCCGCCACTTTAACACTCCGACCGCCACGGCGGGACAGACAAACAGCGCGGCGGTCACCGCCAACAGGCAGGTGGCAGACAATGTACCGCCCACCCTATCACAACTCACCAATCCGCCACCTTTTCCGGGGCGGGAGCCCCGCCGATAAAAACACGTCGGAAACAGATTACGAACAGGAAAACACTCACCTATACACACTCCACGAGGAAGGAGGACAGCATGGAACCCGAATTAAACATCCTACCAGCTATTGTCTACCTGCTCATCTACCAGGAGTACGAACGGTGAGTACTGCACCTATGACACAGGCGAGGGGGGAGGAGGAAAGCTTACACGCACACACATGCGCCATACACCCACCCCCCCACCACAAATACCAACACCCCAATGCCGAGCAACAAGTCAGAGTGACACCCCCCAAACCCACCGGAATAATGCAAAGACACAATTAAATAGATCTATAAAATATATGTAGAAATAGCTCCATTAAAGGCATGGGAAATATGCCATAAAAAAGATACAAAATTAAGGAATGAACAGAGGCAACAATATATACATAGGCAATAAGTCCTGCACATACCCTCAAAGTTCCATAGTCCGTGGGCCAATGTGCACAAACACATGGGCAAAGCCCACACAGGAGACCAGATCCCATTGGAGAGAACACTGCTGGGGCATCAGATGACAAAACTACAGGCACCTCAGGGGGAAGGGAAGGGGGGGCACCTCAGCCACATGAGTCCTTGACGCCAGATTCACGAGGGGCCTCCATGCCCACTGTTCCATCCTGGGGAGTGCAAAGCCACAGTCTCTCGAGTCTCTACAGTGGGTGGCTTGCCCACTGTTCCATCCTGGGGAGTGCAATGCCACAGTCTCTCGATTCTCTACAGTGGGTGGCTTGCCCACTGTTACATCCTGGGAAGTGCAAAGCCACAGTCCATCATATGGATTACCGACTCCACTGTTAATGGAGGAGGCATGGTGCCCAGAGTGCTTCCTGAAGCCCTGCTCGACACAGAACTGGCACTGTCAATGGGCCAGCGGTGCTTGAGATGAAGGCCTCAGCGGAGCAGGGCAGAGACGGCGGGCCCCAGCGGAGCGGTGCAGAGACGGCGGCCCCAGCGGAGCGGTGCTTGAGATGAAGGCCCCAGCGGAGCGGTGCTTGAGATGAAGGCCCCAGCGGAGTGGTGCAGAGACGGCGGGACCCAGCGGAGCAGTGCTTGAGATGAAGGGCCCAGCGGAGCGGTGCTTGAGATGAAGGGCCCAGCGGAGCGGGGCAGAGACGGCGGGCCCCAGCGGAGCGGTGCTTGAGATGAAGGCCCCAGCGGAGCGGTGCAGAGACGGCGGCCCCAGCGGAGCAGTGCAGCGACGGCGGCCCCAGCGGAGCGGTGCTTGAGATGAAGGCCCCAGCGGAGCGGTGCTTGAGATGAAGGCCCCAGCGGAGCGGTGCAGAGACGGCGGCCCCAGCGGAGCGGTGCTTGAGATGAAGGCCCCAGCGGAGCGGTGCTTGAGATGAAGGCCCCAGCGGAGCGGTGCAGAGACGGTGGGCCCCAGCGGAGCGGTGCTTGAGATGAAGGCCCCAGCGGAGCGGTGCAGAGACGGCGGCCCCAGCGGAGCGGTGCTTGGGATGAAGGCCCCAGCGGAGCAGTGCAGAGACGGCGGCCCCAGCGGAGCGGTGCAGAGACGGCGGCCCCAGCGGAGCGGTGCAGAGACGGCGGCCCCAGCGGAGTGGTGCAGAGACGGCGGCCCCAGCGGAGCGGTGCTTGAGATGAAGGCCCCAGCGGAGCGGTGCTTGAGATGTAGGCCCCAGCGGAGCGGTGCAGAGACGGCGGGACCCAGCGGAGCGGTGCAGAGACGGCGGCCCCAGCGGAGCGGTGCTTGAGATGAAGGCCCCAGCGGAGCGGTGCTTGAGATGAAGGCCCCAGCGGAGCGGTGCAGAGACGGCGGGACCCAGCGCAGCGGTGCTTGAGATGAAGGCCCCAGCGGAGCGGTGCAGACACGGCGGCCCCAGCGGAGCGGTGCAGACACGGCGGCCCCAGCGGAGCGGTGCTTGAGATGAAGGCCCCAGCGGAGCGGTGCTTGAGATGAAGGCCCCAGCGGAGCGGTGCAGAGACGGCGGCCCCAGCGGAGCGGTGCTTGAGATGAAGGCCCCAGCGGAGCGGTGCTTGAGATGAAGGCCCCAGCGGAGCGGTGCAGAGACGGTTGGCCCCAGCGGAGCGGTGCTTGAGATGAAGGCCCCAGCGGAGCGGTGCAGAGACGGCGGCCCCAGCGGAGCGGTGCTTGGGATGAAGGCCCCAGCGGAGCAGTGCAGAGACGGCGGCCCCAGCGGAGCGGTGCTTGAGATGAAGGCCCCAGCGGAGCGGTGCAGAGACGGCGGGACCCAGCGCAGCGGTGCTTGAGATGAAGGCCCCAGCGGAGCGGGGCAGAGCCGGCGGGCCCCTGTTCAGCGGTTCTCGTCCCGGCGGGCCTCTGTTCAGCGGTTCTTGTCCCGGCGGGCCCCTGTTCAGCGGTTCTCGTCCCGGCAGGCCCCTGTTCAGCGGTGCTCCTCCCGGCGGGCCCCTGTTCAGCGGTTCTTGTTCCTGCGGGCCCCTGTTCAGCGGTTCTTGTTCTGGCGGGCCCCTGTTCAGCGGTTCTTGTTCCGGCGGGCCCCTGTTCAGCGGTGCTTGTCCTGTGTGTCGAGGGAGCCAGACCTGGCCAAGACTTCCCGCTCATTCCCCATCCGAACTTGCCGTCGCTGCGCCCTCCTTTGATGGAGTCCTGGGACCGTGGGTGTCGTCCGACACACCCGGAATGGGGCTGGTGGGGCACTCCTGGGCAGCTCGCCTCCTGCCTGACTTCTCCGCCCTGCTGCCCTTGCCCTCCTTTGCTGAAGCTCTGTGGCCCTTGCCTCCCTTGGATGATGTGGCAGGTGACGGGGCAAGGCTACTGTCCTTGGTGGCAGCCGTCTCACTCTTGTCGCGCCGGGCCTTCTTCTTTTTTGTCCTCTTCCCAGGGGGTGGGCTGGCTGTCCCCTTGCTGCTGGCCGATGTTCCAGCCCTAGGGTCTGGGGGACTCCAATAGCCCTGCACTTTGGTTACAGTAGATTCAGGGCTGGTGGTGGCTGAGGTGCTTTTTTTACTCTTACCAGATGGAGGGGGTGGGTCAGTGATTGGAACGAGCTCAAGGTTGGAAAGGAAAAGGACTTGGGAAGGACAGGGACGGGTAGGTGTAGTGGGTTTGGGAGTGGAGGAAGAGGATGTGGTTGTAGGAGAGTCAAGTGTGCTGTCTTTGGGTGCAGGTGCCTGTGACGGAGGCTGTCGTGAGGTGAATGGCTGTTGGGTGGGTGGCTGCCTGCGTTTCTGTGCTTTGGAAGAAGGGGTGACAGACACACTGGGAGAGGACACAGGGGACGTGTAAATGGCAGTGGGGGTGGTGACTGCACGTGTGTGGACTGTAATGGAGGGTGTGCTGGTGATGGAAGTACTGGCTGATGGTGGTGTGCATGCAGGTGTGAGTGGAGACGTCACAGGGAGGGAGGAGGGAGATAGCCGGCGGGCCCCTGTTCAGCGGTGCTCCTCCCGGCGGGCCCCTGTTCAGCGGTTCTTGTTCCTGCGGGCCCCTGTTCAGCGGTTCTTGTTCTGGCGGGCCCCTGTTCAGCGGTTCTTGTTCCGGCGGGCCCCTGTTCAGCGGTGCTTGTCCTGTGTGTCGAGGGAGCCAGACCTGGCCAAGACTTCCCGCTCATTCCCCATCCGAACTTGCCGTCGCTGCGCCCTCCTTTGATGGAGTCCTGGGACCGTGGGTGTCGTCCGACACACCCGGAATGGGGCTGGTGGGGCACTCCTGGGCAGCTCGCCTCCTGCCTGACTTCTCCGCCCTGCTGCCCTTGCCCTCCTTTGCTGAAGCTCTGTGGCCCTTGCCTCCCTTGGATGATGTGGCAGGTGACGGGGCAAGGCTACTGTCCTTGGTGGCAGCCGTCTCACTCTTGTCGCGCCGGGCCTTCTTCTTTTTTGTCCTCTTCCCAGGGGGTGGGCTGGCTGTCCCCTTGCTGCTGGCCGATGTTCCAGCCCTAGGGTCTGGGGGACTCCAATAGCCCTGCACTTTGGTTACAGTAGATTCAGGGCTGGTGGTGGCTGAGGTGCTTTTTTTACTCTTACCAGATGGAGGGGGTGGGTCAGTGATTGGAACGAGCTCAAGGTTGGAAAGGAAAAGGACTTGGGAAGGACAGGGACGGGTAGGTGTAGTGGGTTTGGGAGTGGAGGAAGAGGATGTGGTTGTAGGAGAGTCAAGTGTGCTGTCTTTGGGTGCAGGTGCCTGTGACGGAGGCTGTCGTGAGGTGAATGGCTGTTGGGTGGGTGGCTGCCTGCGTTTCTGTGCTTTGGAAGAAGGGGTGACAGACACACTGGGAGAGGACACAGGGGACGTGTAAATGGCAGTGGGGGTGGTGACTGCACGTGTGTGGACTGTAATGGAGGGTGTGCTGGTGATGGAAGTACTGGCTGATGGTGGTGTGCATGCAGGTGTGAGTGGAGACGTCACAGGGAGGGAGGAGGGAGATAAGGAGGTAGGAGACACAGAGGTGGTAGTGACTGTTGGCATGTCTGCATCTGGATGTTGCTTGGGTGAATGTTTGTGTGATCTGTGGTGCTTATGTCTGGATGAGCTGCCCTTGGGTGTTGAGGTGTGTGCAGGCTGGTCTGATGGTGTGGATGGGATAGGCAGAGGAACAGGAGACTGGGACTGGGTGGAGGGAGTCAGAAGAGGGAGGCTGGAGACAGGGACAATGGCTGCCGTCAGTGCTGAGGCCAGAGCGTTGAACGATCGCTGATGGGCAGCCTGACCCGAATGAATGCCCTCCAGGTATGCATTGCACCTCCCTTTCTACACCCTGGATGGCATTCAAAAGGGTAGACTGACCAACAATGAGTGTCCTGAGGAGGTCAATGACCTCCTCACTGAGGGCAGCAGGGGTAACTGGGGCAGGGTCTGAGGTGCCTGGGGCGAAGGAGATGCCCGCCTTCCTGGGCGAGCTAGCACGGAGCGAAGGCTGAGGGGCTGCTGGGAGGGCGGGCTGGTGCGCTGGGTGGCGGCTGTACCTGTTGTGGCGGTGGACACGGATGTTGCCGCCACCGCTAGGGAGCTCCCTTCCGAGGACGTGTCGGTGTCGCTGACGTCTCCACGGGTCCCCGTTGTGGAGCTCCCCTCGCCCTCCGTCTCACTGGTGTACTCGGAGTCTGTTGTATGGCCCTCCGGGGCCATGTGAGATGCAGCTCCCTCGTGCGCCGATGCCACTTCTCCTCCGCCTGATGATGCTAATGCACATGAACAGGAAGACAAAGAAAATTGGGGAGGGGAGAAATGAAGACAGGTTGAGTGCATGCATTGCCAACACTGCTGTCGGAGAGGACAGACACAGAAGCCCCCTGAACTAGGCCACGCAATCGGGGTACACTACTCAGTTATTGTGACTAGGCCTACAGGTTTCTGGACGACAAATGCACACATGGGTGAGGCCGGACCATGGACAGCTGTACTTGGCACCCTACAGAGGTGGGGGGCGGGGGGACAGGGCCGTGTCTAACGGAGGGGCCTAACCTACAGAATGCGCCCTGGCCTGGAGATAGCCACAGCCCTCCTCCCCCACCCAGACACCTTCACTGCGCGCAAAGATAGTAGAATGTGCTGAAACTCACCCCCTTGTGTCTGCTGTGATGTCCTCACGCGCCCATCCAAATCGGGGTAGGCCACCGCCAGGATCCGGGACATCAGGGGGGTCAATTGGCGGCTGGCACCCCTCCTACATTGGGAGGCCATCCCCAGCAGAGACTCAGCGGTCTTTCTGGTCCCGCGGCGGATGTCCTCCCACCTCTTTCGGCAGTGGGTGCCCCGTCTGTTGTGGACCCCCAGGGCCCGACGTCCTTGGCGATGGCACGCCAAATGTCGATCTTCTGATGGGCGCTGACCTATGTGACATGTACAGGGTGGTAAAGGATATCGCATCAGTTTTCTGCCTGATCAATGTGAGTGGCTCCCCCCTCCCCAACCTTGCCATGTGGCACATGCTCTCATCTTTCATGCGTTGCACTCCTCATTCGCTCCCCTCCCCACCATCTTACATACACCCCACTCAACACAGGCATAGCCCATTCTACGTGCACCGTGTGTACTAACCTGTTGGTCTGGAGGACCGTAGAGTAGCGCATACTGGGGGAGGACACCATCAACAAGTTTCTCCAGTTCTTCGGAAGTAAAGGCAGGGGCCCTTTCCCCAGTCGCAGCAGCCATTGTATCTCCCAGACCGAGGTCACAGCAGCACTTGCAGTATAGGTCCTCTCCTGTGGATGATCAGGTCTCGAGTGATTAAGCTGATAGATCTTCGACCGCCTACCGCCAAGGTGTGCCACGCCAGCGCAGTGACCCCACATCCCACTGTCACACTTCACAGGTCAGGCAGCCGCCATTTCAAGGGCCCACATGGCATGATTTCTACTGCGTCACACAGGCCTAGGCCTTTAATTGCCACTCATACAAGCCTTTCAATGCCTGGCGATTCGTGTACTGTGCAAGCTGTGTGTACGAACCTGTGGGTTGCTTGACTGTGTGGTCCATGTTGTCCTTCCTAGGCACCGTCCGCTGGGACTTGTGAGGAGAAGGATGAATCCTCCCGTGTACCGACCGCTGGTGGACCTGTTGACAATGGAAGAACAACATATCATACTTACATACCGGCTTGACAGAGCAACTATACATGAACGGTGTGCCCAGCTGGAGCCAGACCTGATGTCCCCCATCCGGCAACCCACAGGGATTCCCCCTCTGGTGCAGGTTCTGTCAGTACTGCATTTTTTGGCAAGTGGGTCTTTTCAGACAACAGTGGCCATATCATCTGGGATGTCTCAGCCTATGTTTTCTAAGATTTTGTCCAGAGTGTTGTCTGCCCTGATGAAATACATGCGGAGCTACATTATTTTCCCTGAGGTGGGCGAATTGGCTACAGTGAAGGGTGATTTCTATGCCCTTGGACACATCCCCAACATCATTGGTGCCATTGATGGGACCCATGTGGCTTTGGTTCCCCCCAAAGAAAGTGAGCAGGTGTACAGAAACAGAAAAAGTTATCATTCGATGAATGTCCAGGTGGTCTGTTTGGCTGACCAGTACATCTCCCATGTAAATGCCAAGTTCCCTGGGTCAGTGCATGACGCGTATGTAATGCGAAATAGCAGCATCCCTTATGTGATGGAACAGCTACATAGACACCGTGTGTGGCTAATTGGTGACTCTGGTTACCCCAACCTGTCGTGGCTACTGACCCCAGTGAGGAATCCCCGGACCAGGGCAGAGGAACGGTACAATGAGGCCCATGGGCGCACTAGGAGGATCATAGAAAGAACCTTCGGGGTCCTGAAGGCCAGGTTTAGGTGCCTGCATATGACAGGGGGATCCCTAATGTACTCACCTAAGAAGGTGTGCCATATCATCGTGGCCTGCTGTATGCTTCACAATCTTGCTTTGCGACACCAGGTGCCTTTTCTGCAGGAGGATGGTCCAGATGGTGGTGTTGTAGCAGCTGTGGAGCCTGTGGAGAGTGAAGAGGAGGAAGACGACGGGGACGACACGGACAACAGGGATACAGTCATCCAACAATATTTTCAGTAGCACACAGGTAAAAATCCCCCACGCCATTTTACATTTACTTACGGCCTCATGGGTCTCCACTGTCTGTGTTTCCCCCCAGTTCCTGTTGACTGATTTGTGACTTTCCCTTCCCTTTGCAGAGCTGTGTGACCCACTGCCTGACTTCAGCTTTGTTTGCCCATGGACTAAAGCTTATTGAAATTGGTACGTTGTCATCACAAAGTAACTGGACATTATTGCACCGTTATGTGTTATACAGTTGTAAAGAATACAAGCCGACTCCTGTTATTTTTAGTGCAATAAGTGATTTATTTTAAGTGCTACATATAGGTTCATAATTGTGAAACGGTGATGGGTGGGGGTGGAGTAATGTCCATGGCAGAGTCCAGTTCTCAGTCGCACAGGTGCATTGTCCATATGCCTGGGGAAGGATGGAGCAGGGGCAGTTCAAGTTTGGACAGGGTGACAATGTGGGACAGTGGGATGACATCAGGGGGTATCTTTGGCTGGCGGGGGTCTTGCAATCCTACTCTGTCTTCTTGTGAGATCTCAGGTTCCGCTTGCGGGGTGGTTCTTCGCCTGCAGGAGGTGGGGTTCTGGTGGCCTGTCGTTGTGTGGGGGCCTCCTGTCCACTAGCGCCGGCGGAGGTGGTAGGCTGTTCCTGGCCTGGGCTAGTGACAGGGGCCCTTTGGGGTGCCACATGGTCCCGCAATGTGGTGACGATCTGGGTAAGGGCCACGACGATGGTCCCCATTGCGGAACCGATGTTCCTCAGTTCCTCCCTGAACCCCATGTACCGTTCCTCCTGCAGTTCCTGGATCTCCTGGAACCGGGCCAGTACCGTTGCCATCGTCTCCTGGGAGCGGTGGTATGCTCCCATGATGGAGGAGAGGGCCTCTTGGATAGTCGGTTCCCCGGCCCTGTCCCCCCCCCTGTCGCACAGCAGCCCTCCCAGTTCCCCTGTGTCCCTGGGCCTCTGTCCCCTGGACGGTGTGCCCACTAACACTGCCCACAGGTCCCTGTTGTTGTTGGGGTGGTGGGTCAACCTGGGTGCCCTGTAGTGGTAGACACACCGCTGATTGACGTGTCCTGGAGACAGAGGCATGGGCCCGCTGGGTGAGAGCTGTGGTGGTGTTCCCAGAGGGGGTTGGGTCTGGTGTAGCCTGTGCCTGTCTGTGGGGAACCGACTGTCCAGAGGTCCCCGATGGTCCGGGCTCGTCATCTGGCTCCAGGGAGACAGAGCTGCTGTCATCGCTGGGGGCCTCTTCTGGGGGTGGGATGGACATCTCTGTACCCTCCGTGGCGGTGTGGTGGCGTTCGGGTCCTGCAGGGGTATAAAGGTATGGTTATGGCTTCTGTGTGTGGCATTTCGTGTGATGGGTGGGTGTTCGTGTACCTAAGTGCAGGCATTTCCTTGTGGGGGCTTTTGTGAGGGTGGCTTGTGGGGGCGATGTGTGTGTGCAGTGGGCATGCTTTGGTGATGGTTGTCCATGCATTGTGGTCGCATGCAGGGCATGGTGTTGGGATGGGTGGGTTGTGATGGTGAGCCATTTGCAAGGAGTTGGTATTATGGGGGTGGGGGTGAGGGTGGGGGTATGATTTGGCATGCAGGTGGGGTGGGGGTGGGAAGCAGTAGTGAAGATTTGACTTACCAGAGTCCATCCCTCCAGATACTCCTGCGAGGCCCTCAGGATGCAGGATGTGCAAGACTTCCTCCTCCCATGCGGTAAATTCGGGGGGAGTAGGTGGGGGTCCGCCGCCAGTCTTCTGCACCGCAATGTTGTGCCTTGATACCATGGAACGCACCTTCCCCCGTAGGTCGTTCCATCTCTTCCTGATGTCCTCCCGATTGCGTGGATGCTGTCCCACCGCGTTAACCCTGTCCACTATCCTTTGCCATAGCTCCATCTTCCTGGCAATTGTGGTGTGCTGCACCTGTGCCCCGAAGAGCTGGGGCTCTACACGGACTATTTTCTCCACCATGACCCTGAGTTCGGCGTCACTGAACCTGGGGTGTCTTTGGGGTGCCATGGGGTGGTGTGGTTGAGGTGTGGAGTGGCGTTTGTGGTGATGTGTGTGGTGCGTGTGGTGGTGTGTGGTGGTTGGTGCGTGGATTCTGTGTGGGTGATGATGTTGTGGGATTGTCTAATCTGTGCTCTCTCTAGCCTTGATCCAGAATTTCGGGTCGTAGGGGCTTGTGGGTGATGTGGGTGTGTGTTTTATATTGTGTTGGGTGTGTGGGAGTGGTGTTAGTATGTGTATCAGGTGTGTGTATTTCAAACTGACCAATGAGGCTGAGTTTTGTATGTGTGTGTGTATTTTGACCACAGCGGTGTGTACCGCCAATGGAATACCGCGTTTGAAAGACCGCTGCGTGGATTTGTGGCTCGGAATGGTATGGGCGTATTTCTGTTGGCGTGACGGTGGAGGTTTGTTCATCGCCATTTTTTCGCTGACCTTTGGTGTGGCGGACTTTTGTGGATGTCGGGTTTTTGGCGGTTTGCCAGTTGCGCCTTTTACCGCCGAGGTCAGAATGACCCCCTTTATGTCTAACAGGAATGGCCCTATCCTTAACCTTTATCCTATGCTTGAAACCAGTAATCTTTCCCAAACCCTGGGCAAAAATACCAGGAAACTCATCTTCAAACGGTGCCTTTGGAATCTGCGTTCTCCACCACCAAAACTTGTTCTTTTGTTCCAGGTTTCAGCACCATACCAAACAGACCCTGATGGTACCATCCCAAAATGTTCAAACCCTTGTAGGCCACATAAATTTTACCAAAAATCCTCCGACCCTTGAACACTAAACTGTCTTCTATGTAACCTTCTAACTCAATTTTCCTGCCTTCATAAGAGACCGGTGACCTATCGAGAGGGAATAACTTTCTGTCGCCCCAAATATTATGGAACAGATCTGATGAAATCATAGTAATACGTGCACCAGTGTCCACAAATAAACGAAGCAATTTATCCCCAACCCGAATATCCACCATGGGATCTATACATTGGTTTTGTTCCTTGACCACTAAAACTTTATCTGTGACCACAACAATCATGTCTTGAAATGCTTTTACAAAAGATTCCTCTCTATTTTCCTCATCATCCTCCACTACACACGTTACATTAGCTTGCTTATTACTTGTGGATTGACAGACTTTAGCAAAGTGACCAACTTTGCCACATTTCCTACATACAACGTTCTTTGCCGGACAAGTCTTGCCGTCCTTGAAATGGGGCATGTTTCAACATCTAAAACAAATATTCGAAGACCTAAAAAAAGGATTGTCACTTTTCTTCGGCTCAGCATTCTTTGCTGCGCCCCTTTTTGTAACAACACTGACATGAAGAGGATCAGAGTCCTTCACAGCGGAGCTAGAAGAGAGTCTCATCAGAGAGATCTGGGCCAGCTCCACACTCTTGGCTACTTTGATAGCTTCATCCAACGTTGGATTTCCCATGGTGAGTAATTTCTGCTGAATGTGTTTGTTCGAACAATGACCAATTAACTGGTCCCTTATGAGCTGGTCTTGAAAATCCTGAAATTCACACTTAGAAGCCAGTTGTCTTAGAGCACTGACATATGCATCAACATCCTCACTTTGAAATTGCTGACGCTTGAAGAATTTTTGCTGCAAGACTACTAGACTCGGTAACACATCAAATCTTGTGGACAACTTTTTGGTAGTCATCAAATATTCATCAAGTTCATCATCAATTTGCGGTAGGTCAGGTAAGTGTTTGAAGATTTCTCTCCCTTCATACCCCAACGAATGTAAAAGCAAACATTTTTTTCTTTCAGGGCGAAAACGAGAGGCTCCTATAGCACACAGGTAGGTTTCAAAACCATCAAACCATTGTCTCCATGGAATGGGAGGGGCACCAGGAGTTTCCAAGAAAGGTGGTGGAGGATTGACTGACTGCATTACTTAAGACCAGACGTGGCAATCAAAGTCAATGTGATGTGAACTACGTAGCAATAATATTCCACTGGTGATATATTTCAGTAGAGATTCAAGCACGAAGAACTTCCAAGATGGCGCCTGAAAAGGCCCTTCTCAGTACAAGTAAATACACGTTCTATATCACCAATACAACTGCTGAAACACGATCCTCCACAGAGAAATACCCAGAATATACTTATTTTCTTCAGCAAATCGATGTGGAAGACGCTCCACACGAAGACAGAAAAAAGAAATGTTGTCTGGATGTACTCTCACCAACCGCGTAGGAAGAAACCAGCTCGTCACCAAAAATAAGATGTTATGATCGATGCAGGAGACGTTCAAGTGAGTGTAACATATTTATTTTTTATAGTCCGTATGTATTGAAAAGGGCGCCGCTGTCGCATCTCCTGGCCTGCTTCTGTCTCCTTCAACCGTCCCTCGCAGAATACCGAGCCACGAGACGGGCCGCCGGCTCCGTGCGACAGTTCGGGTTCGGCACGCAACACCTCGCGCCGAACCTACACACAACAGGGTGCCAGCCAGGAGGTGATCCGGAGAGGAGGTTAGTACAGGTACCATCTGCGACCCTGCATTTCAGCCCCAGAAAAATTTAAAGACTATGGTGGTCATTACAACCCTGGCGGACGGTGTAAAAGGTGCGGTAATACCGCAAACAGGCCGACGGACAAAAAAAGGGAATTATGACCCTGGCGGAAACCGCCAACAAAGACAGCCACTTTAACACACCGCCCGCCACGGCGGTACAGACAAGCAGCGCAGCGGTTACCGCCAACAGACAGGCGGAAGACAATGTACCGCCCACACCATTACAACCCACCAATCCGCCACCTTTTCCGGGGCGGATTCACTGTGGATAAAAACATGGCGGAAACAGCTTTTGCTATGGGAAAACGCTCACCTGAACACATCCCACGAGGAACGAGGACTCCATGGAGCCGGAACTCCAAATACTCCCTGCCCTTGTCTTTCTGCTCATTTACGACCAACAGCGACGTAGGCGCAGAAGATACCGGTGAGTACTGCATCTACGACACGGGGGAGGGGAGAGGCAAAAGTTAGGGGGACACCCACCAAACACCCCCACCCCCACCCTCGCATATTACAACATACACACCAATGCAGTCAAAAATATCACATTAACAACCCACAATCCCCCCGAAAGAATGCAAAGACAAAGCAAATTTCGGTCAAACATTGTAATGTGCCAATATACATGTCATACAAAAATTTACAGTTATATATCTCTAAATCACTCATAATTATATATACAATACAAGAAGTAGTGCAGATATGTACACAACAATGTCCGTGCACCAACAGTCCAAAAATGCATGGGCGAGGCCCACAATAGATACCTGACCAAAATCTGAGAGAACACTTCCGGGGCATCAGATAGAAACACTACAGGCATCTCAGGGGGAAGGGAAGTGGGGGCACCGTAGGCAAACATGAATGCGGAGCAAGATCCACGACGGGGCTCCATGCCCATTGATGTATCCTGGGGAGTGCAAAGCCACAGTCTCTCAAGTCTCTACAGTGGGTGGGGGGGTGCCCACTGTGCCATCCTGGGGAGTGCAAAGCCACAGTCTCTCAAGTCTCTACAGTGGGTGGTTTGCCCACTGTGCCATCCTGGGGAGTGCAAAGCCACAGTCTCTCAAGTCTTTACAGTGGGTGGTTTGCCCACTGTGCCATCCTGGGGAGTGCAAAGCCACAGTCTCTCAAGTCTCTACAGTGGGTGGTTTGCCCACTGTGCCATCCTGGGGAGTGCAAAGCCACAGTTTCTCAAGTAGATGCAGGTCTCCACTGGTTCTGGAGGGGGACTGGTGCCCAGACTGGATGAGTCTCCCCGTGAAAGTTCCTGTCCTGTCACTGTCCCAGCTGCACATGGGATAAGGATGCCTGATGTGGTGGTCCATTCATTCCTACACGGTGCATGCCCTGTTCAGCGGTGCTTTGCCATGGCGGTCTTTGCCCTGTTCAGCGGTGCTTTGCCATGGCGGTCTTTGCCCTGTTCAGCGGTGCTTTGCCATGGCGGTACTGGACTGTTCAGCTGTGCTTTGCCATGGCGGTTCAGGACTGTTCAGCGGTGCTTTGCCATAGCGGTCTTTGCCCTGTTCAGCGGTGCTTTGCCATGACGGTTCAGGACTGTTCAGTGGTGCTTTGCCATGGCGGTTCAGGACTGTTCAGCGGTGCTTTGCCATGGCGGTACTGGACTGTTCAGCGGTGCTTTGCCATGGCGGTTCAGGACTGTTCAGCGGTGCTTTGCCATGGCGGTCTTTGCCCTGCTCAGCGGTGCTTTGCCATGGCGGTCTTTGCCCCTGTTCAGCGGTGCTTTGCCATGGCGGTTCAGGACTGTTCAGCTGTGCTTTGCCATGGCGGTCTTTGCCCTGTTCAGCGGTGCTTTGCCATGGCGGTCTTTGCCCTGTTCAGCGGTGCTTTGCCATGGCGGTTCTGATACTGACATTGGTGTGTAGCATGACGATCTCCACACTGGACATTGGTGTGTGGCATGACGATCTCCAAACAGGACATTGGTGTGTTGCATGTCGATCTCCACACTGGACATTGGTGTGTGGCATGACGTTCCATCATTGGCCAGCGGGGTTGTGGCATCCTGTCCCCTCCTGGGCTGTGACTCCGGCGGTGGTCTCCTGACCAGTAACGATACTTGGGCCCTACTGGGCTGTGACTCCGGCGGTGGTCTCCTGACCAGTAACGAGACTTGGGCCCTCCTGGGTTGTGACTCTGGCGGTGGTCTCTGGACCAGTGACGATACTTGGGCCCTCCTGGGCTGTGACTCCGGCGGTGGTCTCCTGACCAGTAACGAGACTTGGGCCCTCCTGGGCTGTGACTCCGGCGGTGGTCTCCTGACCAATAACGAGACTTGGGCCCTCCTGGGCTGTGACTCCGGCGGTGGTCTCCTGACCAGTAACGAGACTTGGGCCCTCCTGAGCTGTGACTCCGGCGGTGGTCTCCTGACCAGTAACGAGACTTGGGCCCTCCTGGGCTGTGACTTTGGCGGTGGTCTCTGGACCAGTGACGAGACTTGGGCCCTCCTGGGCTGTGACTCCGGCGGTGGTCTCCTGACCAGTAACGAGACTTGGGCCCTCCTGGGCTGTGACTCTGACGGTGGTCTCTGGACCAGTGATGACGGTGCTGGCGGTTGTGTCTGCACCGCCGGAAATGATGGCGCACTTCTCCGCCGTGACACTCACAACATGCTGGGGAGACTTCCTCTGGACCTTCCCCACCTTTTTTGGAGTTACAGCTGACTCACCAATCGCCTTCGATCCCATTTCACTTGTTGTCCCACCAGGAGTCTTGACACGGTCCCGTCGTCCACTCTCCAATTTCAGAGCCTTTACAGGGGGTGGGCTACCAGTGCCTTGGCTCCGGGTCCTACTGCCTGCCCTGGTGGACGGTGCACTCCAAAAACCTGGAACACGCACCACTGGTACTGGAGGCTTTTTGGCTGAGGCGCTACGACGGGACTGATGAATTGGAGGGGGGGTGGGGGCAAAAAGGCCAATTTGACATAGGGACAGTTTCTGACGGACACTGGGATGGGAAGCTGGAGGGGGTCTGGGAGTGGAGGAAGAGGAGGTGGTTGTAGGAGGTGTCACTTTAGCTGTTTTGGGTGCAGGTGCAGGTACTGGAGGCTGTCGTGAGGTGGATGGATGTTGGGTGAGTGATTGCCGGCGTTTGGGTACTTTGGGAGGGGGCGTCACAGACACACTGGGAGAGGACACAGGGGACGTGTAAATGGCAGTGGAGGTGGTGAGTGAAGGTGAGCGGCTTGTGGTGCTGGGTGTCCTGGTGCGAGTCCTAGTGCCTGTAGATGTGATGCATGCAGGTGTGTGTGTAGACGAGACTGGGAGGGAGGAGGGAGAAGAGGAGGAGGGGGACACAGTGGAGACAGTGGATGTTGCTGTGTCTGTATGGGTGTGATGCTTGTGTGAGTGCCTGTGGTGTGTGTGGTGCCTATGTTTGCTTGAGCTACTTTTGGGTGTTGACTTGTGTGCATGCTGGTCTGTAGGTGTGCTTGGGATGGGCTGGGTTACAGGGGAGTGGGTCTGGGTGGAGGAAGTTGGAGGGGTGAGGCTAGACACAGGGACAATGGCTGCCATCAGTGCTGAGGCCAGAGATTGCAGGGTTCGCTGAAGGGCAGCCTGACCAGAATGAATGCCCTCCAGGAATGCATTACTGTGTTGCAACTCTCGTTCTACACCCTGGATGGCATTCACAATGGTAGACTGCCCAACAGTGAGTGACCTGAGGAGGTCAATGGCCTCCTCACTGAGGGCAGCTGTGGCGACTGAGGCAGGGGCTGAGGTACCTGGGGCGAAGGTGATGCCCACCCTGCTAGGTGAGCGGGCACGGGGTGTATGCTGAGGGGCTGCTGGGAGGGCGGTGCTGGTAGGGGAGGTGGCGGCTGTACCTGTAGAAGTGGGGCGCACAGATGGTGCCGCCACCACAGGGGAGCTCCCATCGGTGGACGAGTCCGTGTCGCTGGTGGGTGATCCGGTAGCCGACGTGAAGCTCCCCTCGCCCTCCGTCCCACTGGTGCATTCAGAGTCTGTGGTGTGGCCCTCCATGGCCATGTGGGATGCAGCTCCCTCGTGCTCCGGTGCCACTGTACATCCGCCTGATGATGCTGATGTACAAAAGGACAGGGAGAGCAGGAAAAGGGGTGGGGGAGACAGAAGAAAGAGAGTTTTAGTGCATGGCATACCGCTACAGTTGGCGGACAAGACAGACGCAGCAGCCCCATGCATAACGCCGTGCTCCTGGCCTCTGCACATGCAATTTCTGGGATATGACCTACATGGCAATGGTGGAAATCTGCGCCCATGGATGCCACAGGGGCAACTATACCTCAACTTGCCACTTTTCTGAGGTGGGGTAGAGTGCCACATGGCCTACATTACGGAGGGGCCTTGCCTACCGAACTCGCCCTGGCCTAGGGACACCCACAGCCCACCTCCCCCACCCAGACACCTCCACTGCACGCAAAGTCCGCAGAATGATGTTGTACTCACCCCCTTGTGTCTGCTGTAATGTCCTTAAGCGCCCATCCAACTCCGGGTAGGCCACCGCCAGGATCCGGAACATCAGGGGGGGCATGGTGCGACGGGCACCCCTCCCACGTTGGGAGGCCATCCCCAGCTGAGCCTCCGCCGTCTTCTTGCTGCAGCGGCGAATGTCCTCCCATCTCTTCCAGCAGTGGGTGCCTCGTCTCTGGTGGGCCCCCAGGGTCTGGACGTCCTTGGCGATGGCACGCCAAATGTCCCTCTTCTGGTGGGCGCTGACCTACATGACATGCACAAGGGAAGAGGAACAGTCATTACCAACTGCACCATCAATGTGAGTGGCCCCCTCCCTACTCTGACCATGTGGCCCATTTATTCCCATGCTTTACTGTAGTATGAACTCTGGCCCCTTCCCTCTTCCACCCAGCCCTCTCCACCCAGGCCTAGCCCATACAACGTGCTCCCTGTGTACTAACCTGTTGGTCTGGAGGACTGTAGAGTAGCATGTACTGGGGGAGGACCCCATCCACAAGTTTCTCCAACTCCTGTGCAGTGAAGGCAGGGGCCCTTTCCCCAGATGCAGCAGCCATCGTCGCTTCCAGACTGAGGTCACAGCAGCACTAGCAGTGTAGGTCCTCTCCTGTCGAAGGTCAGGTATCTAGTGATTGAAGAGATAGAAAATGGCGGGGACGTCCGCGGCGGGGCGCATTATCACCGCCGGCGCACCTGTTCATTGGCTCCTGGGACCCTTAGAGTCCAATGTTAACCAATGCAGCATTGCGCCGCGGTCTACGACCGCCTACTGCAACGGTGTGCAACGCCAGCGCAGTTACTCCACAATCCCATTGTCCCAGTTTAGAGGTCAGGCAGCCGCCATTTCAGGGGCCCACATGGCTTCAGTTACTACTGCGTCACACATAGCTAGGCCTATACTCAACACACATACAGGAAGGGTTTTGTGTTTGGTGCCGTGTTCTGTGTGACTGTGGGTACATACCTGGAGGAATAGTGACTGTTTCTTCGCTGTTGTCCTTCTTAAGCACCGTCAGCTGGGACATATGAGAAGATGGCGGAATCCTCCGGTGTACCGACCGCTGGTGGACCTGTTGACAATGGAAGAGAGACATTTAATCGTCACCTACAGGTTTGACCGTGCCACAATCCAGGAACTATGTACCCAGTTGGAGCCAGACCTGATGTCACCAATCCGCCATCCGACTGGAATCCCCCCTGACATGCAGGTGCTGTCAGTGCTCCATTTCCTTGCAAGTGGGTCTTTTCAGACAACAGTGGCCATGGCTTCAGGGATGTCCCAGCCTATGTTTTCCAACGTGTTGTCCAGAGTGTTGTCTGCCCTGTTGAAACACGTAAGGAGATACATCATTTTCCCTGAGGTGGAGGATTTGCCTACAGTGAAAGGTGACTTCTATGCCCTTGGACATATCCCCAACGTCATAGGTGCCTTTGATGGGACCCATGTAGCTCTGGTCCCCCCCGCAGGAGTGAACAGGTGTACAGAAACCGGAAGAGTTATCATTCGATGAATGTCCAGATGGTCTGTTTGGCAGACCAGTACATCTCGCAGGTAAATGTTATATTCCCTGGATCTGTGCATGACGCTTACATCCTGCGGAATAGCAGCATCCCTGATATGATGGGTCAACTCCAGAGGCACCGTGTATGGCTATTGGGGGACTCTGGTTACTCCAACCTTTCCTGGCTATTGACCCCAGTGAGGAATCCCAGGACCAGGGCAGAGGAACGCTACAATGATGCCCATGGGCGGACTAGGAGGGTTATCGAACGCACCTTCGGCCTCCTTAAGGCCAGGTTCAGGTGCCTCCATATGACAGGTGGTTCCCTATTCTACTCACCGAAGAAGGTGTGCGACATCATCATCGCCTGCTCCATGCTCCATAATTTGGCATTGCGACGCCAGGTGCCTTTTTTGCAGGAGGATGATCCAGATGACGGTGTTGTAGCAGCTGTGGAGCCTGTGGACAGTGATGAGGATGAAGCTGAGGAAGAAGAAAACGACAACAGGGAGTCAGTCACACAGCAATATTTCCAGTGAAACAGAGGTGAGTACATTTTCAGGTTTCACATTACATTAACTTTCACACGTCTACCTCTATCCTTTACCGACATTTCACTCACTATTTGTTAACTGAGTTGTCCCCTTCCATTTCAGTTTCACAAATGTGGTAACCTACGTGTCAACTGCTTGCATCCTTGAAGGGCTTGTGATGTGTGACATTGGTATGTTAGCCTTCCAGTGGGTAACCCATTATGACACTGTAATTGATAATACAAAATTACAAATCATAGACTGACTCCAGTTTTATTAGTGTTTCAAGGGTGTTTATTTAAGTGCTAAAAAATGAAGGGGGGTTGTAAAATGGTGATGGGTGATGGTGGAGGAATGTCCATGGCAGAGTCCAGTCTATTAGTCTCACAGGTACATTGCACATCTGCCCATTGGAAGTGGAACTGGGGCAGTTCCGATTTGGACAGGGTAACAAAGTGGGACAGTGGGGGGACAATCAGGGTGGTCTTATTTCCTGGTGGGGGTCTTGCCATCTTGCTCTGTCCTGTTCCTGGATCTCAGGGCCCGCTTGCGTGGTGGTTGTCCGTCTGCAGGGGATGGGGTGCTGGTGTGGTGGTCCTGTGGCGGGGCGTCCTGTCCACTAGCGCCGGCGGAGGTGGTGGGCAGTTCATCGTCGTGGCTAGTGTCAGGGGCCCCTTGGAGTGCCACGGTGTCCCTCAAGGTCTTTTTAATGTCCGTCAGCACCCCTACGATGGTGCCCAGGGCGGAGCCGATGGTCCTGAGCTCCTCCCTGAACCCCAAATACTGCTCCTCCTGCAGACGCAGGGTCTCCTGCAACTTGTCCAGGACCGTGGCCATCGTCTCCTGGGAGTAGTGGTATGCTCCCATGATGGAGGAGAGGGCCTCGTGGAGAGTTGGTTCCCTTGGCCTGTCCTCCCACTGTCGCACAGCAGCCCTCCCAGTTCCCCTATGTTCCTGTGCCTCCGTCCCCTGGACCGTGTGCCCACTACCACTGCCCCCAGGTCCCTGTTGTTGTTGGGGTGGTGGGTTACCCTGGGTGCCCTGTAGTGGTGGACACACCGCTGATTGACCTGTCCTGGGTAGGGAGGTTTGGGCCCGCTGGGTGGGTGCTGTGCTGGTGTTACCAGAGGGTGGAATTTCGGTGTTGGGCTGTGGCTGGGCAAGGGGAACCGACTGTCCTGAGGCCCACGATGGTCCGGGCTGGTCATCAAGATCCAGTAGGGCAGAGCTGCTATCGTCACTGTGGGCCTCTTCTGGGGGTGGAGTGGTGTTGTCTGGACCCTCTGGTGTGGTGACGTTCCTTCGGGTTCCTGCAGGGGTATAAGAACATGATTATTGCATGTGTGTGTTTCATGGTGTGCAATGGGTCGGTGTGCGTGAACCCCAGTGCAGGCATTCCTGTGTGGGGGCTTGTGTGCTGATGGTTGGGAGGTGTTCTGGGTATGTGCAGTGGGCATGCTTTAGTGATGGGTGTCCATGCTTAGTTGTGTCATGCAGGTCTTGGGGTTGGGATGTGTAGTTTGTGTTATTAGTACATTAGTGAGGAGTTTGGGTGATAGGGGAGAGTGTGAGGGTGGGGGTGTGTGATAGCATGCAGGTAGGGTGGGGGATGTGATATTTAAGATTTGACTTACCAGTGTCCGTTCCTCCAACGACTCCTCCAAGGCCCTCAGGATGCAAGATGGTCAAGACCTGCTCCTCCCATGTTGTTAGTTGTGGGGGAGGAGGTGGGTGTCCGCCGCCAGTCCGCTGTACTGCCATGTGGTGCCTGGAGACCGTGGAACGCACCTTCCTCCGTAGGTCGTTCCACCTCTTCCTGATGTCCTCCCTATTTCTTGGGTGCTGTCCCACTGCGTTGACCCTGTCCACTATTCTTTGCCATAGCTCCATCTTCCTGGCTATTGATGTGTGCTGTACCTGTGAGCCAAATAGCTGTGGCTCTTCCCGGATTATTTCCTCCACCATGACCCTGAGCTCCTCCTCAGAGAAGCGGGGGTGTCTTTGGCGTGCCATGGGGTGGTGTATGTGGTGATGAGCGTGGTGAGTGTAGTGGTATGTGGTGTTTTGTGCTTGGATGTTGTGTGGGTGATGGTGTTGTGTGCCTCTGTGTGATGGGGTTGTGTATTCTGTGCTCTCTCTCTCGCCTTCTCTCAGAATTTCAGGTTGTAGGGGTTTGTGGGTGATGTGGGTGTGTGTTTTATATTGTATTGGATGTGTGGGTGTGGTGTGTGTATGTGTATCAGGTGTGTGTATTTTGAATTGTCCAATGTGGCGGTGTATTGTAAATGTGTGTGTATTTTGAGCGCGGCGGTGTGTACCGCCAATGGAATACCCTGGTTGAAAGACCGCCGCGTGGATTCGTGGGTCGTAATGGCATGGGCGTGTTTCTGTTGGCGTGGAGGTGGAGGATTTGTTTCCGCATGTTTATCGCTGACCTTTGGTGTGGCGGGATTGTGTGGGTGTCTGAATTTCGGCAGATTCCGTGATGTGTGTCATAATAGCTGTGGCGGTCTGCCGCGGCGGCGGCAGTGTATTGGCGGTCTTCTGCATGGCGGTAAGCGCCTTATACCGCCAATGTTGTAATGACCCCCTATGTGTGTGGATAGGTGTACCTCTGAGAACATCTGGAGGTAACAGGTGGAAGTCCGGACTAAGTGTCTGAGAAATGTGTACTTGTTTTGTTGTCTGCAGGTCCCACGTAAATGCTCATCTAATTTCTTTGTTTTTCTCTTTTCTGTTTTTAGTTTAATTCAATTCAAAGTTGAGGAGGAATGTTATGTTTGCCCATGGGGATACACCAAGTGAGAGGGGTGTTTTTCATAGCGTGTGATGTAACACGTTTTGAGGATTCACCCTGCAAACGGAGGGGTGTGTGGTTTTGCCCCTGACGTCAGAAAAAACAATAAAAGGGCCGGTTGGCTGGGCGCCAAGAGGAGAGAGGCCGAGTGTTAAAGCAAAAGGTGTGTCTGTCTGTTTTATTTTAATTGCGCCGCAAACTCAGAGAAACAGGGCCCAGCAAACTAATAGGCTTCAGGATTACGCTGCCGCAGTATTCAGTGATGGCAGATTTAATGACAGCAGCCTCGTGTTTAAGAGAGGGGCGTTGAGCACCGGCACCTCTTTATTTACAAATTAAGCACTGAATAGGGTGGGAAAGACAGGGCAAGCAATGACAGGCTATACAATGATTAACCCAAGTCAAAAAGGAAGATCTTCCTGGAGTCATTCTGAAGTCATCTGATGACTCCAGCTGGGCTATTCCTGTAATGATCTGGTGAAGTCATCCCAAACCATCCTGAAGTATGTGTATAGGCCGAAATATTTAAATGAGATGACTCTAGAGTCATCACAAAAACTACTCTGGGATGGTGCCCTGATTACTTCAATTGAATATGCGCATCATCTTTTACTACTCAAGGAACACCAACTGACAACTACAGGATGATTGTTGATTACTACAGGATGATTCTATGACAACTTCACAATGACCGTGGATTACTCTAGGATGTTTACAGGACAACATTTGGAAGACTGTGAATTACTCCAGGATGACTCTGTGACAACTTTGGAGTGGGTGTGGATTACTCCAAGATGATTTAATGAAAGCTTTAGAATGAGCGTGGCATACTATAGGATGACTTCATGACAACTGCAGGGTGAGTGTGAATTACTCCTAGATGATTCCAAGAAACATTTTGATGGTCGTTGGTAACCAATGAATGATTTAATATAGAATGACAGTTGAAATACTCATTGCAGATTTTATGACAAGAGAACATTCTATGGTCACATCTTCTCAAATTCAGTGCCCATCAAGTACTTTAGATCAACTTATCTGTTGCTAAATAAGTACTTTGGGGTGAATGACTAATGTACCATCCGGTGCAATAGGAAATTGTGTTTGAATGCAATAAATGTAACCCTGTGTATACAGTCCAATGAATTCTAAGTATCTAACAAGCAGCTAAAATTAAACTATGTCTTTTGCATGATACTTTATTGCTCTGCTCAATAAAAAGGTGCTGGTGGGCTTGGGAGGGGTATAAAAAAAATCTGAAGTAGGAATTAGCAAGAATACAACACACTTACATTACATTTTTTTAATGTTGTGATCTGTGGGAAAAGACTAAACAAAACACAGGTTGAAATAAAATGGGACCACAATTCATTCTAAATTCAATTTTATTTAACTGAAGCACATACCTGGTCCTAAAAGGGCTCACATTAACATAAAATAGAATAGTAAAAGTAGACAAGAAATGGTTGGATGTACTTTGTTGTTTGCTTCTAGAGTTGCTGGTTTCTTCAGTTCTCATCTGGCAAGGCAGAACTGTATGGCAAGTTTTCACTGCATCATCTTGATTTTCATGGTTGGTCAGCTTTTGGCCTTCTACACAGATTTCATCATTCTGAAAGAATATCAAAAGCCTTGATGAAAAAAAAATTCAAAGAGGGTGCTGCCTTCAAAATGCAACAAAACCATAGGCTTCAAACAGTCAGTACAGTTTGTTTATGGTAAGCGGTCACAGGAGCACAGGGGATACTAGATAACAGTCATGTTTGGGGTGGAGAAAGAAAATGTCCATTTCTGAATTGTGATAGAGAAAGAAGTATATTTAGAACATCAATCCCATAGTTAAGAGGGTGTAGCCAGAGATGGTCAATCTGCAAAGCATACAGTTCACTTTTTGATTTCCTGCTCAACAGAAGAGGAAAGAGCAGCTTCCTAGCTGTGCCCTACATGGACCAAGTTGTTAGACAGGATAGATTCTCCAGAGACTGTGTTCAATTAGTTAAGAGATTGCTCTGGCAACAAGTATCTGGTGCATAAAAGGATCCTACACCCAAGTTGAAAAACAGGGCTGCTGATCTACACAGTGCAAATGAGAGGTAATGCTTGGAGCAGTGTGCGACATCAGTGCTGCTTGCTGTCACCACATTTCATGTGAGAGCTCTTTTCCTGGGACTAGAGTAGACCTCATTTGGAGACAGTTAAGAATGGAAAGGCAATGTAAAACATCAACAATAGAATCCTTATGTGCCCATCGGATATGCTATGGCACCACGTGCCAAAATGTTTTAGGGTAATTAAGCCATTTGAACTACCTTATTAAACATCAACCTTTTCTTCACCAAGGGCAGCAGTTCCATTATGACCATTCGTAACACATCTGACACTTTTGTTTGGGGAAAACGCATCTCACTCAAACCAGTGAGGAGAAAACTAGCACTGTCCCAAGCATACTTGCCTTTTCCAACAGCTTGTGCAGTCCTCTCTTTCGGATAAGATCATTTTGTATCAGGGAGAATCAGTGGAATCTTTCATCATCTCCTGCACATCAGCCTGTAGATAGCCACACAAAGTATTAACACACATACCATCATACTATTTTAAACATAATTTAAAATTATAAAGTGATAGTCTGTGAGTAGTAACCCGACATCTAGGCATAGTTCACCTAACAGTGACAAAAATGATGTTTTTTAATCCATAAAAATAATGTAGATGTGTCTGAAATATATCCACAGTAATACTTTCAAATTGTAACAAAGACATAATATACCAAAGGAGAAAAAAATAAAGCAAGTCAACCTTTGTATTGCAAATGATCCACTGGATATTTTCGATGATGTTGAAGATTTATTGTAGGATGTTTGACCTTGTCAATGGAGACAGCTGCCCACAAACGATTTATAGTCATCTCCTTTCAGCATGTGCCATATAACTAAAATATTTTGGAAACAAATAATTTCAAGTGAGCAGGTTTGGGAAACACACACGTTTTTGGTCTGTACAGGTGGAGGGTGGAAAAAAGTGTTACGGATGCGGGTGCACTGACATCTACATCTCTGAAAATCAGTTGCCATCTATGTGGTCAAAAAAGAATATCATTTACTCACCTTTCAGGCAGTCAATCTCAGATTGCACACGTCTCATTTTTGCTCATAAAACTAAACACTACTTTTCCGTACAAGTAGAAATGCAATCAGACTAATAGATGTTCTCTCTATTAATGATTTACGAGTCATACATAATTTCATTATGGAGCAAGTGTCTTTATCCCATTTTGAAATTATGCACATTCTTAAGCTATCAAATGATGATAATCTTCCATGTCCTGCAAAAACAAGAGAAACCAGTGAACATAAAGTCACATCTATATAACTGTTTATAGTATAGATTTTCCATTTGTCATCCAAATTTGTAAAAGTTATGTTAAAAGTGCTTTGCTGTCAAGACAATTAATGAACTACATTTATTCTGTATTACAAGAAAGGAGTAAGTCCTAAAAAAGGTTGCCTTGGTCACCATGCAAAGTAGAATAGGTATGGAGGCTTATTGTATGCAATTCCGTGTAACTGATGCACATATAAATCACAGCTTATGCGATAGCCGCCACTCGCACTGCTTGCGAACTGGTATTGAAGGTGAATAGGATGGTGCTCATCAGTGATCACAACAGCAACATAAACTTCACTGTAGGGCAGGTCATTTGTTGATGAATGTAGCCATATCTGGGTGTTGAAAAACCATGAGGCATATTCACAAACTGCATTTTGTAATATGTTTTGAAGAACTACAAAATGCTATTCACAAACCTATGCGCAGTATTTACTGGAGTTGGGTAGATTGGGGGACTGGAGTGGGTGGATTGGATGGAGTGCAGTAGACTGGGTGGAGTGGGGTAGATTGGATTGGATTGGGGTGGATCCGGTAGAGTGGAATGGGATATACATGGGGTAGACTGGAGTAGGATGGGGGAACTGGATTTGTATATACTGGAGTGGAATAGAGACTGGAGTGGGGTAGATGAGGGTGGAGTGTGGTAGACTGCAGTGGGGTGAAGTGTGGAGTAGATAGATTGGAGCGAGATGGATTGGGATAGATTTGAGTGGAGTGTGGTAGAATGGAATGGAGTGGGGTAGTTTTGGCCAGAGTTGAGTACATTGAAGTGGAGTAGATTGGAGTGGGGTCAATTGAAGTGAGGTAGATTGTGGTGGAGTGGGATAGACTAGAGGGGAGTTGGATAGATTGCAGTGGAGTCTAGAGTAAATTGGAATGGAATGGGGCAAATTAGACTGGGGTAGATTGGAATACACTGGAGTGAGGTAGATTGTAGTGGAGTGGGGTGACTGGGTTAGATTGAGTGAAGTAGGGTAGACTGAGTCGGGTAGATTGTAGTGGATTAGATTGGATCAGAGTAAGTGGATTGCAGTAGACTGGAGTGGGGCAGACTGGATTAGAGTGGGGTGGATTGAAGGGGGTGCAGTGGGGTTGACTGGGTATAGTGCAGTGGGGAATATTGTTGTGATTTGACCTCTGTTTGGTGGAAGGGCCAGTGGAGGCCCGGGGGGCCCACAGAGATCACGGGTCCTGTGAGGGGCCTGTCATTAAACCAGAGGGTGTGTGTGGTGCCCCCCTCCTGCCCTAAGTTGTTTTTGCTGGCTTTGGCCCCCCTCGTGAGGGCCGGTTGAGGCCCTGGGGGGCCCCCAGCAATCACAGTCCCCGGAGGGGCCTGTCTATAAAAGAGAGGAGGTGCATGTCGCCCTCCTCTGACCCCACAGTATAAGGGAGGCCCCCGTTTTGCGCATAGGAGCGCCGGGGGCCCCATTGTTTGCCTTCTAGGCACAAGGGGTGCCTTCATCCAACCAGGTACTGTTTAAAGGACCAGTATAGTTGCAATCCAAAGTTCTTTCTACAGACTTTTGTTTGATTCATATATTACCTACCTGAGTTTGATGTTTTTACATATGTGTATGCAAATGTTCCTTTTATGGACATGCTTGCTAATATGTTTTTCTAACTTGCCACATGTTTTCTAATGTTCCTACTATGGGCATTTTATGATATTATTATGACAAGTGCTGTGATGTAATAACGTGTTTTCCTGACTACTGCTTATGTTGCAGAATACTGAGTAACCTGTGTGTAATGTGTGACTACTGCTAGGTTGCAGAGTAACTAATGTGTAACGTTCTGACAACTGCTAAGGTAGCAGGATAGTACTGATATGTGATGTTTGGTCTGATAATTGCGTTGTGTACAATACAGTATATTTTCATATAATCTGGTGTTGTGTTTCCTTTGTGGTGGGGATATTGCGTCACATGTGTTGTGTGTGTTGTGCAAACGCTTTACACATTGCCTCCGGGTTAAGCCTGACTGCTCGTGCCAAGCTACCAAGGGGGTGAGCAGGGGTTATCTTGGACGTGTAACTCCCTTGCCCTGACTAGAGTGGGTAAGTTCTGCCTGGCTGAGGTGCATACCCTAGTCAACCAGAAACCCCATTTCTAACACCATGAAAATACAAAATTGGCACTGACAGAGTCAAAAGGCTAGCGGCCAACGCCAGACCTATTCAGTGTGCCAAGTCTGGTTTTCCACTGCATTCTGTACCTGTTTTATAATCTGATAAACATGACTACAAAGCACAAAATGCAAAAAAGAACTTGCCTGCGCTGCTCATACATGAATGAGAAAAACGTAGAGGTCTGCTTGGTTCAGAAACAGGCAGTGGAAAACCAGGCTACCTTAAGCCATGAGGTCAGGTCAGTAGCTTACATGGTGTATTCAGTAGGCCTAGACAAAAGAAATAGTGTTTCTTGTTTCTTCGGAGACTACTACTAGCACATACATCAATAACTACTTTGCAAGGTAGCCATAAGATGGATCCGATGTGCTATAGTTAACTTTTTCTTTGCTCTTTCTCCCAGTTGTCCTCACCTAATCACCATTCCTGAGGGCTGCTCAAAGAAAACCACATAAAAAAATCTTGTAGTGCCTTTTTTCTGGCACTGGTCATAATGAGAGGGTTTTCAACAGTAAAATATTCAGCATGTTAAAGTAAGTTGACATTGGATAAAACGTATGCAATCTGGATTGCTACTTTACGGAGGAAGGGTCGCAGAAGATTGCTTGTAGATGTACAGAATCTGTCTTTGAAGTGCAGGTGTTGTGTCTATTTGGTGCAGGCTGGAAGTGGGCGCAAGTTCTGGACTGGGTTATACGTGCATAAGTATCAGTGCGTGGTTGTGTCACTCTGTGTGCTGCTTGTAGTAAAAGTAGAAATTAGCTCAGTGTCAATAGGTTATGGAAATTATCTGTGTATGCCAAACTATGCCTCTCAAAGTGCGTGTACCTCTGACCAAATAGCGCTAAAAAGACACCAGGACCAGAAAGCGCAAATTGTGTAAAGGTGAGCAACGGCAAGTAAGATGCTTTTGAGAGTAAATGAAAGAAAAATAGATCCAAAACTCATGCAGGAGGCCAAAATATTCTGACAGTGTTTTTAACCACTTCAACATCTGCATAGTTGTTTTCACTTAACTAATGGTGTCAGACACTGGCAATTGAAATATTTGATAGATTTCGGGAGATGCAACCAGCTGTACAGTTAACTTTGCAAAAAAGTGGAGCAGGGGCTGCAGGAACGTCTGGGACCTTATACCTGACACCACCGTGCCCCTTACTACGGGCGAGACTGAAAATCAATGTCTCCAAGGCAAAGGGCATGAGTAAGGAGCATGGTTATAGGTGCGCTGTGTGATTTAGTAAAATGTTAGTCCAATAAAACTGCCATTCACAGCTTCCCAAGAATCGAGGTACCAATGGAAGGTGGAATGAATGGAAAGACAGACACTATCCTTGCCGCCACATTTGTACAACTGGTGGTTCAGTAATGTTGAAAATGCCTCTGCCCCAGCTGACAAACCCATCAGTGACGAAAGAATAGCGTTGCAAACAGCATAGCCTACATGAGGTAAAAATCAGGCATATACTGGAAGAAAGCCTCAAATCATAGTAGATAGATGAGCCCTGGAAAAAGCCACAGGACTGAATCCATGTGGAAACTGTACAGACAGGGATTGCCAAAAATGCAGTCTCTAACTAACAAATTGGTAGCAAAGGAGAGTATGCATCAAACTTGCAGGAGCTACCAAATAGTGCCACGAAAAGAAGGGGCGTTTCTAGAGAAACTAGCTTTGGAACTGAGGAACTCTTGCCAAATCTTGTAAGCTTCCCTTGCCTAAAACAAAAACAAACATTATCCTGTGTAATATAATGGATGCCCTTGAAAAGCGCCCCAAACGTTTCCGATCCCTAGTTTTCAGAAAAATAAAACGTAATTGTGCTTATCTCCAAAAGCATGCATCCGGTCAGGCCACAGTTAAACCAGGAAAAGGACTGCTGCAGAATTAAGGAATATTTTAGAAGCCATGCAATGCCAAAACGAAAAAATAACCAAAACCCACTCAATTGTTACCATATGCCCGCCATTTCGGAGTACAATGCGAGCCCACGATTTCGCTGATCATGATTTTACCTTAAAGTTAAAGGACTCGGACACAGGAGTTGAATGCCATCTTTCAGTTGTTAGTTGCTGAATAATGCAGTTGAAAAGGGCAAAGAAAAGCAATAATTCTCCTATTTCGTATACCTCTTCCATTTCCAGGCCGTGTCCTCGCATGTTCCATATAATGTCGGCTAAGGCAGGTGATGTTCCTTCCGGGGTGACGTTCTTCTGGCGCCACCGGATGTGTGTCCCAAAGTGCTATAGAAGCGTTTGTGAAACGGATTCCGTTTCAGTGAAGCCACTTGTACCTGGTGGTTGTTGCAGGTGAAGGTAAAAGCGTGTGTAGATTATGCACCTACATGGAATTTAGAGTTTCAGAAAATACTTTTTTAGTAAGGTATAAGAACTCCGACATAGTTTGTAGAATTCCGATTTTGTTTCACCAAAAACAACCTTATGTTTAATTTCCTTACACTTAAAATGCCCGTAATGGAAGTAATAATGCATTTCTATAGATGTTTTCAATCTCCACAAGAGTTTCCTTTGTGTTGTCATTTATTGATTGGGATGTGCAAGAACGGGGAATGAGTGCAAAACAGGAATGTACGTGTCGTACGTGAGTTAACGCACGAGGCCGGAGGGACGGAGCTAGTCTCTCTTCTATGTTTAGACGCCTCATGACGCCACGACCAATCTGTAACGAGGACGGTCGTGACGTCAGGGGGCGGCGCGGCGGAAAGGCAGAGGCGCGAAGAAAGCGCGGTGTTGCGGCCGGCCGGCTGCTTGTGGGCCTTATTTCTTGTGGCAAGAATAAAAGATATAACATGAAATCTGCCTCCCTCGCATCCTTCATACTTGCCACTACAAATGGCGACGAGGGTCACAGCTTCTACCAAGGCCCACGAGTGTAGCCCACCTTACCTGGTGTTTCGGGAGGCCAGTGGAAAGCGCTGATATCTCTTCACTGGGACTACGTGCAACCCCTAAGGCGCTGATGCTGCGGTCTCCACACGATTGACTTTGACGACTCCTACCGTTCTGCGCAGCCCAGTAGCCTCCCGCTTTCCGGCCATGTCGCAGACAGGTCATATCTGCGTACCTCCTCTCTTCCTGGACTCTCCCGGTAAGCCATGCATGAAGTGGAAAGGATGGCTGCGCGCTTTTGAGAACTACATTATCTCAATTGATGGTCAGGGGTATAGCCCCGAACGGAAAAAGTCTTTGCTATTCGGACTGTTGGGGAAGGCTGGACAAGAGGTTTTCGATAGCCTGCCGGTATATGTGAATCCCCATGGAGCCACAGCTCCGCTGAATGAGTACCAGGAGGCTGTACGGCGGCTTGAGCTGCAGTATGCAGAGGAGTGCAACATCATGGTGGGGCGCCATAAATTCGCACTGCGGAAACAAGAAGAAGGAGAGACTATCGAGGAATATATTGCATGTCTACGTGTCCTAGCTCAAGATTGTGAATTTGCAGTGATGACTGATACGTACATTAGAGACCAGGTGGTGTTCTACTGCCATTCAAAGAAAGTGCAGGAACGTTTGCTTTCATGCAGGAATCCTTCGCTGAAGGACGTAATTGCCATTGCAAAGGCAGTGGAACGCTCCATGGTATCTTCCAAGGAACTGGCGAACACTAGTCAGGCTTCAAATGTGTTCTATGTACAGGACAGCCGTAAACATGTGCCCGGAAATTCAGAAAGGGCAGCGAGTGATAGAGGGGGAGGCAGGAGGCAGGAGGCAGCTCGTCTGTTATAGATGTGGGTCAAAAGATCACTTAGCGGATAGCAGGGCCTGCCCTGCCGTGCACAAAAGCTGTTCTAAATGCAGGAAGTTGGGCCACTTTGCGGCAGTATGCAAAGCAAAAAAATATAATACGGGCATGAAAGTGAGCTCGGTAAGCGAGAATGATACTGATGCGGATGCGGACATGGTGTTGTCCATTGATGGTGAGGACGGTAGAGTGAAGGGTCCCATTGGCTCCGTCATGATTGGTGTGATAAAATTGCCATTTACGGCTGATTCTGGTTCCCCCCTTACCCTGATCTCTGATAGGACATTTGATTCGAAGTGGCAAGATGTACGACTGCACGAGACGGATGTGAGTCTAAAGGCCTTCGGGGAACACGACATAGTGATGAAAGGTTACTTCTGGGACTCCCTCACCTTTCGAGGGCGCACTGTGAGAACAAAGATATATGTGGCTGAAAATGGGAGGAGCCTTGTAGGATGGAAGGACCTGGCGAAGCTAGGTGTGATGCTAGTCCCTGGGGCGGAAGATCCCATAGTTCTGAGAGATAACTGGGTCAATTATGTGCAGCCTGATGATTTACATGATGTTTGAGGTCCTCGAAATGTTTGACTCCGTTTTTGAAAACAAGGTAGGGTGCGTAAGAGGATTTGTGCATGCTATACGGCTAAAAAAGGGTGCCCTACCCATAAAACACAAAGTCAGAACAATTCCTCTTTCAGTAAGGGGGGAGCTTAAGGCTGTTCTTGATAAGCTGAAAAGGGAAGGAGTAATAGAGGAAGCAGGTGCATCAGAATGGGTGTCCGCAATCGTGGTGTCCAAGAAGAAGAGGACAGGGGACATTCGGTTGTGTGTAGACCTGCGATCACTGAACAGAAATATCCTGGTGAACTGCCATCCACTGCCCAACATTCAGGAGATATTGTCGGCCACAGCAGGATCGAAGTTTTTCACCCTGATAGACCTGAAGTCTGCATACCACCAAGTATGTCTCACGGAGGAATCCAAGGAACTTACCACCTTTATTACCCCGTTTGGAGCATACAGGTACATCCGTCTTCCATTCGGCCTTGCATCGGCCTCGGGCGTCTTTCAAAAGCTAATGGACCTCCTCTTCTGCGATATGAAGGGGGTTGAAGCATTTCAGGACGACATTCTGATACACACGGAAGACGAGAAGGGGCACTTAGAACTGCTGCGCAGAGTGTTGGAGGTGCTACAAAAAAGGGGGATGACAGTCTCCAAAGACAAGTGCAAATTCATGAAAAACAAGATAGAATACTTAGGGCACGTGCTTACCCCAAATGGCATCGCGCCGAAAGATGATTTAGTGAGGGCCATACGAGATGCCCCTTGCCCAGGAGACAAAGACACCTTGCGATCGTTCCTGGGACTCAGCGAATACTATTCCAAGTTCATGCAAGGATACGCAACCACTGTGGAGCCTCTAAGGAAACTGCTACGGAAGAACGAAAAGTATACGTGGACACAAGAACAAAGCGCTGCCTTCGAATCCGTCAAGCAGGCAATCGCCGCGGCCCCAGTATTACGACCGTACAACAAGGACCTCCGGAATGTAATCACGGTTAACGCCAGTGCCAAGGGAATCGGTGCAGTATTTTGCCAATTCCAAGGGAAGAAGGAGAACACTGTTGCATTCATATCGCGGTCATTGAGCGAAGCAGAGAAGCACTACAGCACCATCGAGCGGGAGACGCTCGCGTGCGTCTGGGCCGTGGAGAAACTGAGAAAATATTTGTGGGGCAGGGAGTTCGAATTAGTCACCGACCACAAACCCTTGATATACATGATGGACGGTGAAGGACGTGGCAATGGCAAAGCCAGCTCTAGGCTCCTACGTCTACTGTCTAAGTTGCAAGAATATCACTTCACCGTCAGACACATCAAAGGGGGCCTCAACTGCAGGGCGGATTGCCTATCTCGCATACCGATCCCGGACGAGGAGAATGATTCCCTGGACGACACGGAGTGCGTTGTGGCAATGGTTGACGCAACAGCCATGTGCGAGGGATCCATATCAGAGGAAGAATGGTTGACGGCTCAGGAGAAGGACGGGACTATGCGGAGGGTGATGGACCACATGAAGGCTCATTGGCCCCCTATCCGGAACTTGCACGGGGCACTCAGAAGTTTCCAACAGATTAGTTCCGAACTCACCATCGAAGGCGGCTTTGTGAAGAGACACGAGCTGTTTGTACCTCCGGAAAGCTTAAGAGACAAGCTAATCAGGATTGCCCATAAAGGCCACCCGGGCAATACCGCTACAAAGAATCTCCTCAAGCAGTACTACTGGTGGCCAGGGATGTGCAGCGATGTCAGCAGATTCATTGATCGGTGTGGACCGTGCTTAAGGGCCGATAAGCACTGGAAGACGACAAAAGGAGAGTTGCAGCTGGTGGACATACCTGCCGGCCCGTGGAACAAGATTACCATTGATTTTGCGGGCCCATTTACAAGGCTACCTGACGAGTGTAGACATCTCATCGTCCTTACGGATTACTTCTCCAAATGGATTCACTACAAGTTCGTCAGGGAAGTTACCACTGAACGAGTGATCAAGGCATTGACGAAAATTTTCGCGATTGAGGGACAGCCGAAGATCATGGTGTCGGACAACGGCACCCAGTTAGTGTCCAGGCGGATGACGGATTTTCTGTCCAGGTTGGGGATTAAGCAAGAGAAAACCCCGCTGTACAGCCCGAAGAGCAATGGGCAGGTTGAGCGTATGAATAGATTCCTCAAAGAGGGCGTGCAACAGGCGATCGCTTCCAACATGAATGTGAAAGCGTTTCTGGCGGACAAGGTGAACACTTTCCACAACACGCCCAGTGAGGTTACTGGACACACTCCGTTTTATTTGATGAGAGGGAGAAGATGCATGAGTGAGCTTACCCCCAAATTAAATAAGTGGTATGACATGAACCGGGAAATTGAGGCAGAATCTGATGAGAGATTGAGAGTCAAAGCAAGAATAGTGGCCAAACAGGAAAACAATAAGAGGTACGCTGACATGGTGAATAGAGCCAAAACTAAAAATATAGCGCAAGGGGATTGGGTATTGGTGAAGAAACCCAACAGGGTGATGAAGGGGGAGTCTGTGTTTCAAACCCCGGTGCGTGTGCAAGGAGTGACAAGAGGGGCAGTCTGCCTGGAAGGAGCGGGGTGGCGGAGCAAGGACGACATAGTTAGGCTCAAGGCTGGGCAAGAGAAAATCATCATGAAAGATGTCCGTGTGGATGGGGCCGAAGGCACGGATGATGTTGATGAGTGGCAAACTCACGAAGCCAGGGATGTAGTCATTGATGAGGAGGAATGTGTGAATACGCCTTCCAGGCCAGGAATAAGTGGACAGGCGAGTGCGGAGCGATGCGAGAAGGCATGGCGTGGCTTGACGGCTGCCTCAGGACAGAATGGCTGCAGGCCCGAATCTGTGGAGAGCGACAGTCACAATGTAATGGGGTCAAGCCTAGAGGATGCGTGCGCCGTCAAGGCGAATTCACTTCAGTATGTTACTCCGAGCAGGCCAATTAGGCGTATCCGAGCACCCAAGAGGTTCGAAGATTTTGTTATGAGGTGAAGTTCCTTAAGTTTCTTGTTCTGTTGAAAAGGGAGATGTCGTACGTGAGTTAACGCACGAGGCCGGAGGGACGGAGCTAGTCTCTCTTCTATGTTTAGACGCCTCATGACGCCACGACCAATCTGTAACGAGGACGGTCGTGACGTCAGGGGGCGGCGCGGCGGAAAGGCAGAGGCGCGAAGAAAGCGCGGTGTTGCGGCCGGCCGGCTGCTCGTGGGCCTTATTTCTTGTGGCAAGAATAAAAGATATAACATGAAATCTGCCTCCCTCGCATCCTTCATACTTGCCACTACAGTACGTTTTCTTTTTGTGCTTTTTTAGAGCACTGCAAGGATACGATATTATACGTCAGTCTGCCGCACCAAGGTTTTAGGGTGATTTATGGATACAGGTTAAGGAATGATTTATCCATAACATTTTAGAAATAGAAAGTGAGAGACTTTGGAGAACAAGCATTTGTAATGCAGTCCGTCTCGCATTTGCTAGAGTTACAGCTATTAATGTTGTAAATTACATTTTTTTACTCGTGTGTTTTGGTTTGGGGTGGAGTGGATGTATGTGGTGTGGCATGGACTCATATGGTTATGTTGTGTTATACTATGTTATGCTGTGCTGAGTTATGTTGTGCAGTGGTGTGCTGTGCTATATTGTGCTGGGTTATGTTTTGCTGTGCTATGTTGTGCTGAGTTATGCTGTGCTGTGTTGTTATGCTGTGCTGAGTTATGTTGTGAAGTGTTGTTCAATGTTGTGCTGAGTTATGATATGTCGAGTTGGGCTGTGCTATGTTGTGCCAAGTTAAGCTGGGCTATGTGGTGCTGTGGTGTGTGTGTTGTGCTGAGTTATGCTGTTATGTTGTGCTGAGGTGTGCTGAGTTATGCTTTGTTGTGCTGTGCTGAGTTATGATGTGCTTTGTTGTACTGATATGTTGTGAAGTGTGCTGTGTTGTGCTATGTTGTGCTGAGTAATGTAGTGCTCTGCTATGTTGTGCCAAGTTGTGTAATGATGTGCTGAGCTGTCTTATGTTGTGAAGTGTTGTGCTGAGTTGTGTTGTGTTGTGCAGAGTGATGCTGGGTTATGTTGTGTTGTGCTGAGTTATGCTGTGCTATGTTGTGTTGTGGTGTGCTGAGTTATGTTGTGCTGAGGTGTGTTGTGCTGAGGTGTGATGTGTTGTGGTGTGCTGTGCTGAGTTATGTTGTGCTAAGTATTGTTGTGCTATGCTGTGTTGTGCTGTTACGTTGTACAGTGCTGGGAAAGCATTCTTGTCGGAACTGGAAAAGTTCTGAACTCACCAGTTAGTTTTATTACCGTTGCAAATTATAATTTTTTTTACTTGTGTGTTTTGATTTGGAATGAAGTGGTGTGGCATGGACTTATGTGGTTGAGATGTGTTATGCTGTGCTATGGTGTGCTGGGTTATGTTGTGCAGTTGAATGCTATGTTGTGCTGAGTTATGTTGTGCTGTGCTATGGTGTGTTGAGTTATGTTGTGCTGTGCTATGGTGTGTTGAGTTATGTTGTGCTGTGCTAGGTTAAGCTGTGAAGTGTTGTGCTGAGTTTTGCTATGTTGTGCTGTGCTGAGTTGTGCTGTGCTGAGTTGTGCTGAGCTGAGTTGTGCTGTGCTATGTTGTGTGCTGAGCTGTGCTGTGCTATGTTGTGTGCTGAGTTGTGCTGTGCTATGTTGTGTGCTGAGTTGTGCTGTGCTATGTTGTGCTGAGGTATGCTGAGTTATTCTGTGTTGTGCTGTGTTGTGCAGTGCTGGGAAAGCATTCTTGTCAGAACTAGAGAAGTTCTGAACTCACCAGTTAGTTTTACTCTGGAAGAGAAGCAGGTGGCTACTCTTTCTACTGTGCTGCTTCGGACGTTATTACAGCCATGTTTATCTCAAAGCAGCCTTTGGTGATCAACAAGCTCACACGGAGTTTTGATTTTCATGATAATAGGGACAGAGGTGGGAGGAAGTTGAAAAGAAGCTTTGGACAAGGAGGGTGAGCTGGTCCTGGAAACGCCCCCCTCTGCTATTGGTTTTATGTTTTTGGAGGGGGCTGGTGGGAGATAAACCTGCTGGAGGACTTGCTCGAGGAAGCATGGCTGCTCTGGAACACACACCCACAGTGTAAGAGGCGCATGCAAAAACTTAAAAAAAGTCCCCTGCAAAAGAGATACACAGGAGAACGTGTAATTTTACAGTAGTCAGTCCATGCTCCCAAAAAGAAAATGGCAGGGGAAAGGTTTCACCTAATTACTACTAATCTGACACTCAAATACAGCAACAAGCAACCAAAACATAACCAATCAACCCTTGAGAAGGGCCTTCCACTGAGCAGCAACATGTGTTGTCGCATTTTTAGTAACGTTTGATCTGTTTAGCCTAGAAACATTTTTTCTTAATAAAATCTGCAGATTATGCAGCAGATGATTCATTATGTGGGAACTGCAGAAAGTCTGCAATAATGTAGAAAGTGCTGCTGCACAAAAACATATAATTCCAGTAGCCCTGGGAATAGTATACTGTCAATAAAATAACTTTAAAATGATTTAAGAATATTGTACTTTTATCTCTCTTTGTCAGTAATACATTATGCATCCAGGTCCTAAAGACAATATACCACCTCAAACATTGCCTTCATCTCATCCAGTTGTGGATGTCCAACATGTCCCTAAAGCTCAACCCTACCAAGACAGAATTCCCACTGTTTGTCAAAAACAACCATCAACGAGTAGGGCAAACCTGGCATAGTGATTTGAATGTGGATATATTTGAACCCCACCATTCACCCATGCCAAGTCATTCTAATTCACTCTGGACACCGACCTCACCCTGAAGGAACTCCCACTTAAGAAAAACAAGATGATTGGATACCATCCCTCTGTGCTGAAGAAAGTTAAACCATTCTTTCGAGAAACTGACTTCAGAACTGCCATCCCAGACCTTGTACTCTTACATCCAGATGGTTTTAAAGCTCTACTCAACAGCCTCCCAGACACCACACTGCCCCAACAGACTCCCTCTCCCGTCGGGCATCCTATATGCTTCAGCATGCCTCATCTAAGCCCCCAAAAATATGATCATATCACCTCCTTCCCTGACAGAACTCCATCGGTACTCCTTGCCAGTTTGTCCCATTTTCAAAGTCAGCTTATTCATCTATAAAGCAATTGGCACCCATCTGGTCGACAGGCTCACCACCTCCAATAATTCTCTGAACACCTGCAGGCAAGACAACATGAGACTAGACAGGAAGTGGTATAAACAGATGCTGCAGGACTGCTACATTTATCCACCCAGTATCTAGAATTAAATCCCTAAAGCCACCAGAGACCAGAGTCACTTGAACCATGCTTCAACTAAGAGAGAGTTAAAGACGCACTTCTTTAAAGAACACTTCATCATGGCAGTAACTGCCAGAAGCCAACTTTCTCTCCAATACAATCTTTTGACTGTATTTTTGCCTTTCATCTTTTTGGCCAGGTTGTTGCTATACAAACACCATATATATATGGGCAAAGTTAAAATTACATTGACCTAATTCACATAATTTGGGGAATTTTGCATTATGCTTGCTACACAATATTATGCATTATTGAACATGCAATTTGTGGTAAAATTTTACTGCAAACGCCTGGGAACAACAGAACATGAGCGGCTGTTGTTCACAGTGCATTTGTGTCTACGCGTTCTTGCACCAGGTATTGACACATTTCACTATACAACATAATGCAAAAGGATGTATTTGCATTTCACGTAATAAACGCTATTTTGTGCAATTTTGCCATCATTTTGTTAATTAGTGGGGAAGAATACACAAATTACGCACACACCTGTCCATACATGGACATGAGCATGATTTAGACATACTATTTGAATGTGAAAGAAAGAAAATGCAGTATTAATTACAAGCAGTGGTAAAGTCAATCAGTCTCACTTTTGATTGGTAAAGTGCGAATAGGTGTATAGTTATTTAAAGCACTGTGATGCCCTTTGTATCCATACTGCTATGTGTTGAAAATAGAGGCAGGTGAAGATTCACCCTTCACTCACAAAGTACGATATTATACGTCAGTCTGCCGCACCAAGGTTTTAGGGTGATTTATGGATACAGGTTAAGGAATGATTTATCCATAACATTTTAGAAATAGAAAGTGAGAGACTTTGGAGAACAAGCATTTGTAATGCAGTCCGTCTCGCATTTGCTAGAGTTACAGCTATTAATGTTGTAAATTACATTTTTTTACTCGTGTGTTTTGGTTTGGGGTGGAGTGGATGTATGTGGTGTGGCATGGACTCATATGGTTATGTTGTGTTATACTATGTTATGCTGTGCTGAGTTATGTTGTGCAGTGGTGTGCTGTGCTATATTGTGCTGGGTTATGTTTTGCTGTGCTATGTTGTGCTGAGTTATGCTGTGCTGTGTTGTTATGCTGTGCTGAGTTATGTTGTGAAGTGTTGTTCAATGTTGTGCTGAGTTATGATATGTCGAGTTGTGCTGTGCTATGTTGTGCCAAGTTAAGCTGGGCTATGTGGTGCTGTGGTGTGTGTGTTGTGCTGAGTTATGCTGTTATGTTGTGCTGAGGTGTGCTGAGTTATGCTTTGTTGTGCTGTGCTGAGTTATGATGTGCTTTGTTGTACTGATATGTTGTGAAGTGTGCTGTGTTGTGCTATGTTGTGCTGAGTAATGTAGTGCTCTGCTATGTTGTGCCAAGTTGTGTAATGATGTGCTGAGCTGTCTTATGTTGTGAAGTGTTGTGCTGAGTTGTGTTGTGCAGAGTGATGCTGGGTTATGTTGTGTTGTGCTGAGTTATGCTGTGCTATGTTGTGTTGTGGTGTGCTGAGTTATGTTGTGCTGAGGTGTGTTGTGCTGAGGTGTGTTGTGTTGTGGTGTGCTGTGCTGAGTTATGTTGTGCTAAGTATTGTTGTGCTATGCTGTGTTGTGCTGTTACGTTGTACAGTGCTGGGAAAGCATTCTTGTTGGAACTGGAAAAGTTCTGAACTCACCAGTTAGTTTTATTACCGTTGCAAATTATAATTTTTTTTACTTGTGTGTTTTGATTTGGAATGAAGTGGTGTGGCATGGACTTATGTGGTTGAGATGTGTTATGCTGTGCTATGGTGTGCTGGGTTATGTTGTGCAGTTGAATGCTATGTTGTGCTGAGTTATGTTGTGCTGTGCTATGGTGTGTTGAGTTATGTTGTGCTGTGCTATGGTGTGTTGAGTTATGTTGTGCTGTGCTAGGTTAAGCTGTGAAGTGTTGTGCTGAGTTTTGCTATGTTGTGCTGTGCTGAGTTGTGCTGTGCTGAGTTGTGCTGAGCTGAGTTGTGCTGTGCTATGTTGTGTGCTGAGCTGTGCTGTGCTATGTTGTGTGCTGAGTTGTGCTGTGCTATGTTGTGTGCTGAGTTGTGCTGTGCTATGTTGTGCTGAGGTATGCTGAGTTATTCTGTGTTGTGCTGTGTTGTGCAGTGCTGGGAAAGCATTCTTGTCAGAACTAGAGAAGTTCTGAACTCACCAGTTAGTTTTACTCTGGAAGAGAAGCAGGTGGCTACTCTTTCTACTGTGCTGCTTCGGACGTTATTACAGCCATGTTTATCTCAAAGCAGCCTTTGGTGATCAACAAGCTCACACGGAGTTTTGATTTTCATGATAATAGGGACAGAGGTGGGAGGAAGTTGAAAAGAAGCTTTGGACAAGGAGGGTGAGCTGGTCCTGGAAACGCCCCCCTCTGCTATTGGTTTTATGTTTTTGGAGGGGGCTGGTGGGAGATAAACCTGCTGGAGGACTTGCTCGAGGAAGCATGGCTGCTCTGGAACACACACCCACAGTGTAAGAGGCGCATGCAAAAACTTAAAAAAAGTCCCCTGCAAAAGAGATACACAGGAGAACGTGTAATTTTACAGTAGTCAGTCCATGCTCCCAAAAAGAAAATGGCAGGGGAAAGGTTTCACCTAATTACTACTAGTCTGACACTCAAATACAGCAACAAGCAACCAAAACATAACCAATCAACCCTTGAGAAGGGCCTTCCACTGAGCAGCAACATGTGTTGTCGCATTTTTAGTAACGTTTGATCTGTTTAGCCTAGAAACATTTTTTCTTAATAAAATCTGCAGATTATGCAGCAGATGATTCATTATGTGGGAACTGCAGAAAGTCTGCAATAATGTAGAAAGTGCTGCTGCACAAAAACATATAATTCCAGTAGCCCTGGGAATAGTATATACTGTCAATAAAATAACTTTAAAATGATTTAAGAATATTGTACTTTTATCTCTCTTTGTCAGTAATACATTATGCATCCAGGTCCTAAAGACAATATACCACCTCAAACATTGCCTTCATCTCATCCAGTTGTGGATGTCCAACATGTCCCTAAAGCTCAACCCTACCAAGACAGAATTCCCACTGTTTGTCAAAAACAACCATCAACGAGTAGGGCAAACCTGGCATAGTGATTTGAATGTGGATATATTTGAACCCCACCATTCACCCATGCCAAGTCATTCTAATTCACTCTGGACACCGACCTCACCCTGAAGGAACTCCCACTTAAGAAAAACAAGATGATTGGATACCATCCCTCTGTGCTGAAGAAAGTTAAACCATTCTTTCGAGAAACTGACTTCAGAACTGCCATCCCAGACCTTGTACTCTTACATCCAGATGGTTTTAAAGCTCTACTCAACAGCCTCCCAGACACCACACTGCCCCAACGGACTCCCTCTCCCGTCGGGCATCCTATATGCTTCAGCATGCCTCATCTAAGCCCCCAAAAATATGATCATATCACCTCCTTCCCTGACAGAACTCCATCGGTACTCCTTGCCAGTTTGTCCCATTTTCAAAGTCAGCTTATTCATCTATAAAGCAATTGGCACCCATCTGGTCGACAGGCTCACCACCTCCAATAATTCTCTGAACACCTGCAGGCAAGACAACATGAGACTAGACAGGAAGTGGTATAAACAGATGCTGCAGGACTGCTACATTTATCCACCCAGTATCTAGAATTAAATCCCTAAAGCCACCAGAGTCACTTGAACCATGCTTCAACTAAGAGAGAGTTAAAGACGCACTTCTTTAAAGAACACTTCATCATGGCAGTAACTGCCAGAAGCCAACTTTCTCTCCAATACAATCTTTTGACTGTATTTTTGCCTTTCATCTTTTTGGCCAGGTTGTTGCTATACAAACACCATATATATATGGGCAAAGTTAAAATTACATTGACCTAATTCACATAATTTGGGGAATTTTGCATTATGCTTGCTACACAATATTATGCATTATTGAACATGCAATTTGTGGTAAAATTTTACTGCAAACGCCTGGGAACAACAGAACATGAGTGGCTGTTGTTCACAGTGCATTTGTGTCTACGCGTTCTTGCACCAGGTATTGACACATTTCACTATACAACATAATGCAAAAGGATGTATTTGCATTTCACGTAATAAACGCTATTTTGTGCAATTTTGCCATCATTTTGTTAATTAGTGGGGAAGAATACACAAATTACGCACACACCTGTCCATACATGGACATGAGCATGATTTAGACATACTATTTGAATGTGAAAGAAAGAAAATGCAGTATTAATTACAAGCAGTGGTAAAGTCAATCAGTCTCACTTTTGATTGGTAAAGTGCGAATAGGTGTATAGTTATTTAAAGCACTGTGATGCCCTTTGTATCCATACTGCTATGTGTTGAAAATAGAGGCAGGTGAAGATTCACCCTTCACTCACAAAGTCGGGAAAGTCATTGTCACTGAATTCTGCTGAAGCTGCCACTTTTTCTTTTTTAACCATGCAGTACTGCACTTTGCACAGGTAAAAAAAAGCGCGTAGAGTTTCACGTTACTCAAGTCTGTAACCCCTTTTTAGAATGTCATGTAGCTAAATTTCACAATTTCACAGAACATGCTGTATAATTTGCATTCTTTGAATTCATAATTTGTTTTTCCCAGCTGCACGGTTTAGATAATACTGCCCAATTGTTTCATACTCCATTTCTGCCTAATTCCATTGGCCCTATCTACAGTTAATCCAGTGGAATCAAAATTAACATGTTTTGAACATTTTATCACAATATACTTATTAATATTGATTATTATAAATAAATATCATGTGAAATAAAAAACCACTCAAAAAATATTTACATGTGACTTTTCTTACATAGTCTGATGAAGCACACTGTATGATACTATGCATTTAAAGAAAACTCGGTGTCCACTGGGTAGTAATCAGCCAATAATTCTAAAAACACATAGCAGTTTGGACCTTTCTGACAAAAAAATGAAACTAAAATAGTTGGTGTATTATTTGGGAAATCAACAAATCATTCTCAAAACATCTGGAGCAATTTCATCATGTTAAATTATGATTGTGGAGTTCTGGATGATTATTTTCAGATCACCCTTAAATCGTCAACTACAATTGGACCTTATGAAACAATCAGATGCTTATTATTCAATCCTTCTGAAGTCACGAGGAATAGTCACACCTTGTAAAGTCATCAGATACTCATTTTGAAATCCTCCTGAAGTCATCGAGAATAGTCACACCTTGTGAAGTCATCGGATACTCATTCTTAAATCCTCCTGAAGTCATCAGGGACAGTCACACATTTTGAAGTCATCAGATACTCATTTTTAAATCATCCTGAAGTCATCAGGAATAGTCACACATTGTGAAGTCATCCGCTACTCATTTTCATGTCATCTTGGAATCATCAGGCTCAAGTTTCTAAACTTTGCTGATGACTTCAAGAGGTTGATGATGTCTGATGACGTGAAAATGACTTCTACAGTAGTTGAATGATCATCCAATGACTCTGGGGTGGCTTCTAAAGTAATCCTGTTTGACATGGGAAGTGTAAAAAAAGTAAAAACAAGACACCATGCATTTTACATCTATGCACCAGAATCTGTACCAACAACCCCAGATCCATCAGAACCACCCCAGTGCTGCTCTACTTCAGGAAATAACTATATACTCAGCTCTTTAAGGACCTCTACCTCACATGCACTTACCATCCACAACCCTCTAATGCATTTGCCTGGGCGCCAAATCTCATGTGTTTCTTTCTGACCACGGCGTTATCTGAGCAAAGGCTACTGTGGCAGATACCACCCATCCACCCGAAACTGCACCTGTACATTAAAATCCATGCTTTGTATTCTGTGGTCTCCGCGGTTTATAAACCTGCGAAGTTCAGTCAAACAAAATTATTTGACTGTCTCTTTAAAAAAACACTCTCCAATCTAACGTGACTAAAGAAGAGAAAGACAGACAACAACAACAAGTCGTTTTCTGAGAATTTTTGGATCCCAGATTATCCAAACAGCCATTTTGTAGTGAAGCAAACGGAAAAGCAGAGTATTGTTTTTGCACTTTGTAAGCGAACAAAGTAGTTTTCCACTAGGTACGGTACATTTTCTGGATATTTAATCACACACGAATGGAATTTATTACTAAGAAAGAACATTTCTAATATAGTTATTTTGTGTATGATTATATATCTATATATATTAGCAAGTAAAAACACAATTAATATACTCTATTAAGAAGACACTGTTTCTGAATCAGTCCTGTTTTTTACTGATATTGGTCATCAGCACATCAATGTCTCATTTTCAAGATGGCCGCCTACGAAACATTTTTCACTCGCAGTGCTGCATTGCGCGTTGGACCTTAGTCCTTTCTCTGCCTCGATAGTCTGGCAGGGGTGCTGCTGCTGGTAAGATGGCGGCGGTGTCAGAGAGCAGAGTACTGGGGTACACCGTTTACCGCTGGAGCTCATTCTCCTCCACTTATCTTCCTGAGTAAGTTCCCTAAAAATAGGATCCGACAAGTTATGGAAGGTTGCATGCAGAAGTATGAACGTCTGGGGTTGAATGGGGATTTTGTGAGCAGACTTTGGATTATGCTGAGGCCTGGTTGGAAACTGCAGGAACTAGTGTTGGGGTTGTTGAAGCATTGCACTTTGGAGTTGAATTGTGTCGGCCAGGGGTCTGCTCGATGACCGGACGGGAACTTTGCAGATCCAGAGTTTGGAGGACCACGCAGAGGAGTTGTGCAGGGTTGCAGGGTATTGAGAACATGAAAGGGAGACTGGCAGATCTCTTATACAAATGTTTCGAGGGGAGCTGTGGAGAGCTTCCAGATTTAAATTCCTGGAAAGGAACTTTGCAAAATCCAAGTTCACCGAGCTCAGAAATATATAAGGAGTGTGTTTGAGCATGCATGTTTACGTCATGCGTTTGTTGTTTCCCCCAGAGGAATGGCTTACCGTGTTGACACGCTTTGTAGTGCAGAGCAAGTGTGTAGATAGTATGAATGCATAATGTTGGAGATAAACCGCGCATATCATTTTTTTTGTACGTGTTTACCGGAGAACTATACAGAAGCTAGGGTGGCCAACTTTCAATTTTTTACACTTTCTCAGCGCCTTAAGGCCCTCACGGGTGGTAGTGCGCTCTACAAATACACTGATTGATTGATTCACACTTTGTAGGACGCTCTGCATGCATATCCATCAGAAGTTGTTTGAAGGGGAGAGGGAGGGCTATAAGTCACACAACACTTGTTTTGCAGTTTATTCTACTCCCCCTCTCAATCATACCATCTAAAAAGATATGTCGACCAGAGAATCAGCTTATAGACTGTGATTATTATTCATACTGCATTTTAATTATTAGCCCTTCACCAACTCCCCTTGACTGCTCACTATTGCAAGTTTTGTGAGGAACATTTAGAACTTGAGCAACTCTGGCATCAGATGGAATGAAATGGTATTAAGTTTAGTATCAGCATTAAGTATGCATACTGTCCAATAACCGTTTATGTTGGACCTGGTTCAGTGGGTGTGCTTTAGTCAAGGTACTAGGATACTAGACATGTAATCTTAGCTTAATTGAGTCACCTAAATATGCGCTAATAAACACTGGATTTATTCTAAAACTAGAGAGGGTGCACAACACAGTGCCATTTCACTAGGAAGGGCAGTCTCTTGGCCAGTCCTTACCATCAGAATTACTGACATCCTATTTGGGGTCTATTGGGCTAGTTGGAGTTTGACTGCCCAGTTGGTAACATTTTGTGCTCTTGGGCAACCACTTTTTGAATACATTTCTTTGTGCACTTTTTGTCAGGATTGGGGGTATAAGGTATAAATATAAACACTGCTAGTGACTGAGTTCAGAAAAATTTTCTAGGTAGTATTTAAGGCGGGGGAGAAGAGCTCGGTCTCATGACATATTCACCAGAATGCACTATGATGGTAAGTGTGTAACCTTTTTTAATCAGATAGTAGCTGTAGTCTTGAGTCTGCTATTTTAACAAACTGTTTGATTGAAGGCAAATCATACTCTGTGCAGCTGACCACTGTTAGATGATGATACAGTGCAGTACTCTAAAATAGGCTTAATGGAATACACAAAAAGTGTATGCTTCCAGGACCCGTCCCCAGCATGGTGTAAATTAACATATTTAGGGTATGGCAAGCCAGTGGATTTGCACCTCAGTAGCTGAACGTATTCTTGAAGATACTTTGTGCTCAACCCCTTTCATGTCGTAGCTTCTTCCTGCTATCCACAATAGAAACTTACTTCATAGCCAGTAAAGGGTTAAAAGAGCGAAAGTTGTTTGTTCTTTGATAGGTTAAAGGTGGTGTGGAACCAAATTCAGGGAATGTGGGTATCCCACATTGCTTCTTTGCCAGGGGCAGGTCAGGAGCCATGATTGTAAAACAAGCCTACAGAAATACAGGATGCTTAACCAACCTAGCAGAATCACCTGTAAAGCCTTGCAGGAACGTGGAAGTGAAACCTGGAAATCATTGGCCTGAAGGAGTATGGGGGATAGCTGTGTAGATTCTTGACGGTGAGCCATGGTAGTATCATATGTGTTAAGTCACCTTCATTTGGGTGGTCCTAGAACTCAAACTTAATCTTTGCTACAATCAGCATGATTAATTTGGATAAAACGGGACCACATTCCAGGCAAAACGTCATCACTTTCTGAACAATAGTTCATGTGCATTTGCTCTGATGATCACCCTCCAGCAACCTTCAACATCATCATCCTTGTAGACTCAGCAGGCTGAGATATATGGACATGGGTGCCTGAATGCATAAGGGGATCCCGGGAGTGCATCCTCATTTAAGGTTGGAGTACAGTGATACAGACCGTGGGGGTGCAGGAACCTGCACACATTTGGGTTAAATTAGGAGTTACAGTTTATTCCGAATTAGTCTGAAGTGGATCCTTTTTAGTTTTTTTAAAGGCTCCCCAGAACCATTAGTGTATGCTCTTAGACTGAGGCCTAATGTGCTAAAAACCTGGGTTGCCAATTCTTCCACTTCCTTCTCAACCGCTCCACTTGCTTAAATCAATTGTGTAACACCATTCTCTTAGGTTATCTTGTACAGGGATACTCTAACAAATATTTCTAATTGCTTACTAGTAAAATTCAATGCTCAGTGTCCTATCATTCCATTGTTTTTCCTGTGATAACCTCAGAGTAGTTGTGAACAGTTCCCAATTCTTGCACTGTTATGGAACCTTTTCAGAAACATATAGCTTATCTTGACATCAGAGGTACGGAATCTACATGTGAGTTTACCATTGGTGCATCTGACGCACGCGCGCGCGTGTGTGTGCGTGCGTGTGCGTGCGTGTGCGTGCGTGTGTGTGTGTGTGCGTGTGTGTGTATATATATGTGTGTGTGTTTTTATTAAGTTTTTGAGTAACCCAAATTAACAAGATATACAGCATATTAAATATAAACAGTGGAATATAGTGTAAATACTCTCCAAACTTCTGATAAAGTTTGTTTATATTGCTTATTTTCAGTTTCCTTTTTGTTCAGTGTATTCATGAACTTCTGAGGATATTGGTCATAGGAGGATAACCATTTACCTCGTACGCAATCAAAAAAGTGAAGTTTGTTTCTTGCTGTAAAGATTATCCTCTCGATGTTGGCGTGTTTTTGTTAATTCCTTTGTATGGTTATTGGTGTTTTCATAGCTGCCTCCTCTCATTTACACAGGGTTATTTTCTTTTTCAACATTGACAGTATTTTTAACTCACAAATTAACTGGAGATCTCTGCACTGAATTTCGAAATATAATTTTTTTTAAAATATCTTTTTGTACGAAATCCACCTTTTCTGTGTGGTCAACCTGGATTTTTAATCTTTCGTAGGATCCTATATTTTTGCTGGTTTTAGAACTCCATGCACTTTACCCTTGCTAACCAGTAGTAAAGTGCCTGCCCCCCCCATTTAGAAGTGGTTGTTTTGGCATACTCCTAATTGGTATATTTAGCTTGCCTTTAAGTCCCTGATATAAGTATGTTAGGGGCCTGGAAGGTAAATGGCAATAACTAAGTGCGCCGGGTTTGCCCAGATGTGGGCCCGGGCTGTCTGTGACACTGGCACCAAGCTATTCCTGGCTGAAGAGCCCTAACTATGGCAAAACCCATCCTACGTTGCCTATGTTCCAGTTCACGGAGGACCTGGTCTGGCAGTTCGGTTTGGACTTTCCCTATGATGAGCAGGGTCAAGGCTGATTTGCATACGGCTGAGTCCAAACTGAGGTGGCATGGTCGGCTAAAAAAAACAGAGGGATTGCAATGAAGCCTGAGCAGTTACCAGTGACTGAGATGAATTCAAGCTTTCCATCCATCACCTTGTTGTTTTTGCATTTACAGCCCAACGTGCGCCGGGTATGCCCAGACATGGGTCCTGGGCTCACTTTGCCACTTGAACCAAGCTATACCTGGCTGAAGAGCAATAACTAGGGCAAAACTGGTCAGAGGATGCTTGTGTTCTGGTTCAGGGAGGACCCGGCCTGGCAGTTCGGGCTGGACTGTTCCCATGAGGAGGAGGGTCAAGACTGATTTACATATTGCTGGGACTAAACCGAGGTGACATGGTTGGCAAAAAAAAACAATAGATTGGGATGTGGACCGAACGATTGCCAGTAGCTCAGATTAATTAATGCATCCATCAACTTTTTTTTTTTTTTTTGTTTACACTGACAGGCTGCAGTATCCCTTGCACTTTGTACAGTGGCAATGCAGATATGACTTCAGGTCTACCATTGTAGCCTGAATGCAATAGCATTAACTGCAATTTGAGCTGTCAAAATAAACCCTCATGATAGGTCAAACCCTCCCTTTAAATAGTAACAAGTCACCCCTATATAGGCCTTGTGGCCCCCAAGTCAGGGTGCATGGTGTGTAAAAGTAGGACATGGTCTAAATTTAACGATAACTTGTCCTTACAGTGACTAGTACCCAAAAGCTATTTTTCACTGTGGCAGACCTAGATATTACAGATGAAAATCCAATCACTGTATTTTTTTGGTGGGATCATCTAGAAAAATCATTGACTTGTCTCAAGATCTAATGGAATTTCCAATGCCCTGCTGTTCAAAGGAGAACACTTCCATTTTAAGCTCCGCCTTAGGTGGTTTGTGTTTATCACCAAAAGTAAATGTTTAGAAGTTGGCTTTCATAACATTGTAAAAGCCATCTTTAACTCTTGTGCAGTATCGCTTGCTGGTCGTGATATAGATTATTACAATGTATAGCAGCACATTTGGCATCTTCATAATTTAAATTTAGTTTTAGCTTTTTTCGGAGCATTTCAGGTGACTTATTTGTAAGTGTCTGGAATTTAGCAAGGGTAGTGTTGCGGGAGATCCATGCTACACTACAATAGAAGACTAGTTTGTTTAGACTCTGAGCTTTTTGGAAGAATTTGGTAACATGACCAACAACCTTCAGATTGAAAGTCAGCTGATATCCCACCACTGAAAGAACAGCTTATTTAATACGTTTTTGTAACAGATTGTGTCTAGGCTGTAGACTTTGGAACCAGCAGACCTGGCTTTGATTCCTATCAAACCTACATGACCAAACTGTGTGAACCTAGACAAATCTCTGTGTGCCTCATTTTCCATATGCGTCAAAATAGTGAGCATGTAGAGGCAATCAATTAAGTCGGAGCCTGGTTATGATGTTGACTTCTGTATCTGAAGTTTCCAGGTATTTGTATATGATGGAAAGCTATAGTTCCATGGGCAAGAAGGGTAAGTAGCTCTGTTGATACCGGGGGATAATCAACGTGCTGCTGAGATTTGTGTGGAAAGTGAAGAAACCGGGATTTAAGTTTTGCCAGGTCTGCTCAACCATTTGTTCTTTTGATACTAACAGAATAAATGTGTTGGGCGTAGTATTTGGTTCAGAGTTTTTAAATTAAACTGGCACATCAAAAGTGGGGATTGTTTGGCATGTACGTATAGTTACCTTAATGGTTGGAAATATACACATTCGAGGACTACTAAAATTATGATTTACAATAATTTTGTGTTGCCCTCTTAACCTTTTCTGTTAGCACTTTGGGATGTTCTCTTTTACACTGCCCGCTTTAGACATCCTTCTTAATTACCTGTCACCACTATGGACAATGCGTATATTTTCAAGTAAAATATTGTATCATTTTGGAATATCCAACAGGGGTTCTACAATGCAGTTCACCCACCCAATGTCCATAGGGATTTATTAACAGTACTACAGCCCAAACGCTGGATGGAATCACACCAAATTTGGCAGAAAGTGAGATCTTTACCCAAAAAGTGTGCTTTTTGTAATTTGGTGTAAATCTGTTTAGTAGTTTTTGAGAATATATATCTCTGGACGGTTGGTTTTCTCGTGCCTCTTGTGATAGTGCTGTGGGTATGCATCTTGAAATCATTGAGCGATCTGATTGGGTGAGAGGGCCTCCTTCCCTTGGTCCGTCTTGCAAGACCGTCAGGAGTTCACACTCTGAATGGCTGGAAGCAACATGAGCAGAAGTGATGCGAATGCCATTTCAGTATACAGGGACGTAGCCCCCAAGCCCTACAAATAAAATTTAAATAAGTTATAAGGGGGCATGGTAAGGTTACCTTGATCCCTGTGGACCTTATGAGGGTGTTCCTCTGGGGCAAATGTATTTTTTTAAAAATTTTGGATTGCCGAAATTTCACAGGATTCTTGCGGGACCTAGTCATGCAAGAGTCCCACTGGTAGTACAGGGGCTGTGCTGGCTCCCACAAGAGTTCAGTGGTATCAGAAAACCATTAACAAAAAATAGAAGTGTGTGTTTTTAGTAGGTTGGCTGCATACAGGCGGTTTGCTTCTTCAGGCAATTCCATGCAGTGCAGGCGGCTGGCTCTTCAGGCAATTCCATGCAGTGCACAGCCGAAGGCCCTACCAGGAAGGGGAGGTTGGCTGCTCGCAGAGCAGGGGGTTGAGAGCAGGGCCTGACTGAAGGCCAGGCCCTACAGCCAACCCAACGCTGTGCATGGCCAAAGGCTGTGCGCTGCAGAGATCCTCCTTTTGGCAATTTTGCATGTAAATTAAATTAGCACTTAAAATATTTTGCATTTAGAAATAAGGCCCTGATTATGACCCTAGCGGTCTTCTGACCGCCAGGGATAATGTGACTGTGTCACTGCCAACAGGCTGGTGGGGTTTACTGCCACATTATGAGTGGCAGGTTGGCTGCTGCCAGCCTGCCACATCTCTTCTCATACTGCTATGGTGGTATGAACCTTCGGGCCGGAGATGTACATCTCCGACCTGGCGGTCCACAGCATGCTGCTGGTGGCATTATGAGCCGGCCTACTGCCATGGTTTCTGTGGCAGTAGCACCGCCACGAAAACCATGGAGGTAGGGCTAACAGTGACAGAGAATTCCTTCCCTGTCAACGGTATGCGGCCCCCTCCCCTCCAGCAAGCACCTGACCCCCCTACACATATAGCGCCCCCTCCCCCTGTGGTCACAGTGCCCCCAACATCCCCACACATAGTGCCCCCCCACCCCCCTGACGGTCACAGCACTCTCTCCACTGCATACACACACACATACACCCACATGCACCACGCATGCACCCATTCACTCACACTTGCATACAAGCATCCACTTACTCTCATCCATACACGCATTCACTCACACACACTCACGCATTCAGGCACGCATACACACATACATCCAAACATGCATTCACTCACACACACACACACACACACATTGACATGCAGACACGCACTCACTTCACCATTCACACGCATTTACTCACACTCATACAACCGCATTCACACATGCATTCATACACACATGCAGACACAATAAACTCACACACAACACCTCCCACCCCACTCCTCTATTGGACACCTGACTTACCTTGTCCGGTGAGGAGGTCATCCGGCAGGGAACGGGAAGGGGCACTGCTATCGCTGGCAGCACCCCGCCAGCCAGACACTGCCAGCCCGTATTAATGGTCTTAGTACGCCTGGTGGCGTTCTACTGACGGAATGGTGCTGGTGATAGCAACACCAGAACACCACCGCTCGCCAGCATGGCTACAGCCGGATGTGGCGGAAATCCGTCAGTATCCATAACAGGGCGGACGGATGTTCGCCTCAGCAGCGCTATGTTGGCAGCTGTCACCACGGCGGTAGGCGTCAAATACCATCAATGTCATAATGACCACCTAAGTATCCTAAATCTTACCAGTGAGGAGTTGCTACTACAAATTCCCATTGCTATGTGTAGCAGAGGTATTAGTTTGATGGAGTTTTGACTTGTCTTAAAGAGACAGCCTGTTGGGTGTAAGGTATTTTTGAAGGTTCAATAATGCTTGTGTTTTTAACGGATGATATGCTTAACAATTCTATTTGAGGGCAATTGTGTTTGACCTTACAATGGTCCTGATTGACCAATGAAGTTGCACACTTGATAGACTGACTCTCAAAACTTAAATCACTCATAAACATAGATTTTCTCTTACTTAGAATTCTGCTACTGTACCAGAAGTGTTATGTGAGTTAATATGCTCACCTGTGGAATGTGAGTGTTCAAGGGCACTGTAGTTACGTGCCAGAGCAGAGGCAGTTGCAGGTTCCCAGACTTACTGTTGTGAATTTTATGAATTTCTTGGTGGACTAAAGTTCATCTAGATTTTATATATAGCCCTGCAAGTGTAATTTTCTGCTTTCCAGCTATGACTTTTGCTAGTCTGTCCAAAGAGAGGTTAGTAGTCTGTCGCTTTTGGCTGCTACTGCTTCAAACAAATAGCGATAAATATGCATGTGTAACATATTCAGTCTTAAAATGGTTCGTTGTATAAAAAGGACCTGAGCCAGCCTAATCTCATCCAGGCTGTATGGCGATTGTGCTTGTCTGCTATTGGATTTCATCATTCCTTGCAGGTGCCTACCTTTTAGTTACAGAAGTATCAAAAGCTTTGCAAAAAAGCAGTCTTGAATGAAAACGTGTTAATATTTTTTTTGTACTGTTTCACAGAGGTGTTTCTTGGGCCGCAGGGGGTCTGTTTCTAATGCTCCCAGTTAATGAGCATACATCCTATGTATGTACGTATGCACGTTTCGTGAGCCTTTGGAGGACACGTTTAAAAAATAATATGGAACATGAGAAAAGTTGCTTGCCCCTTTTTCCCAGTAAGTGTTTAAAAGCAAGGAAGCAAATTACTTATAGAAGATTATTTAATATTTGGTGGTTTGACATTGAAAAATGGTTGCCCATTTTTTATTATTTTAGTGTCAAACTGTATGTTAAAGGTATTGCAGCCATCTTTGCAATTAATGTTGGCTGTCTTTTTTTCTTTTTTCTTTTTCTAGGTCTTTCCTCTCATAGATTTGTTTTTGAACTATTCTCTCTGCATATTAAATATGTTGTTAAGCTTGTATAACTACACTCAATCACACCAAGTATGACAGCCTCCAGAGGTGTACCGTCTCCATGATTGCATACCTTTTGTGACAAGGGAACTACTATTCCCAGCACCTCTACTCCCATTGCTGTGTATGATGTATGGCATCTCGGGTGTACTTCTGTCACAGTAATTGTCCACACCTGAGGCTTTTTCACTACCCAGCCCTCACCAGCCTGCGATACCAGCGGCTGGGAGCTGGTGTGCCTAGGTGAATACACAAAGTGGGCCTTTTGACGACGTGGATATTAACGTTGTGGGGTGCCTTTCGACCTTCAAACATTTTTCAGCAACCTGGCGAGGGCCTGTGTGTGGGAGTTCGAATGTGTGTAGATGTTGCCGTTAGCACTTAAAGAGGTTGATTTTTAAGGGAGTCTCAAGCAAACACACACCTTTGTGACAGAAGTGTGGCATGGGCGAAAAGGAGCTGATACCAGTGTTACGTGTTGTTGGGAATCTCCACCTGGCCCCCTCACTATTCTTGGCACATTGGACTTTCGTGCTGCAAAGAAACATGAGCACAACTATGGCTTTAGGATATGTACATGATGTTTAATTTTGTGTTCAACGTGTGGATTAATGATGGAGATGAATAAATATGAAGGAGCTCTCCCTCCAACGCTAGACGGCATACATGGATATGTGATGCGATTGAACCGATCCCATGCTATTTTCTCTCGCTATCTTTAGTATTAGCCATACATTGGTGACGTAGGTATATGATTAATTGACACTAACAACTGTTGACGCCTGGAACTGTGTGGTTAACTTCTTGATAACAGAATACTGTGTGGATCAGCAGCCTTATGGTCAAGGAATAATAGCAAAAGAACAATGTTCAAAGATCTGTAGAGTACAACTGAGCGCAGCAATTAAGCTTAGATTACGATGGTGGTATGACTGTAATTAACCATATCATTGTGATACCAGTGTGTGACTACAAAGGACACCATCCCCTTCCCAGACCAGGAGCCAGTATCCCCTAAAATGTAGTTGAAGAGATATTTTTACTTCTGGGATATATGTGATTGCTAGTGGCACTCAATGATGAAGTATAGAAATAACGGAACGTCACTGAGTAATTTGCACTGGTAGTTTAATAAATTGCTGTTGGTGCAAACGCATGTACACAATTTTTTCACAAATACACATGTTGGTTTGCAATGATTTGCAGTGAATTCCACCTGCACAATCCCTGCACGGTGTGAGATAGAAACTCATAAAGGGAATGTCTATTAGCAATTTTATTCTTTCATTTCTCATTCTGATTACAAACAGGATATTGTACCAGTATCGTCACTCAGGTAGGACTCACCTGGGATAACTGTTGATACACAATCTAGATAGGGATCCACAGCCCTGAAGAGTGCCCCAGACTTGTTTAGCCTACTTGAGAGGGCAGAAACATGACTGCTAATTAAGACGGGCTGAGCCATTGTCCTCAGCAACACCATCGTAGTTTGTTTTTAAACATACCTGTGGACACCACTATTAAAGGTGAAATACGGGGAGTCTCCAAGGTAATTGTAGTTAATCTGGATCCCCTCCCTCTGTCTAGTATTTTTTTATCTAAGAACTCCCTCCTGTACGGTCCGTCAAGAGGATGAGTCCGCCCTGGTGGCATTGTCCCTCCAGGGTGGAGAGAGGCTGAAGATGATGAAGCATGACACAAATAAGTGTGTGAGGCGTCATCTTCCATAAGGAAGATCTTCTCTTGAGTTCTGTTAGGGCAATAGTTCTTTTACACCCCTACTTGGGATACATACCGGTTTACCCACCTTGGGCAACAGCCTGTGAAACCTGTAAGCTGCCATACTTGGTGTGATTGAGTGTATGTAATTAGGGTGGACGTATAGTAGCCTAATCTCCCCCTCTCTCTTATGTGTTGAAAGGTTGTACAACTAGACTTAGAAAAAAGGAAGAAAACCATGTGAAAACAACCCTTGCTCTCCTTCAAGTGATGAGCCTGAATGAAGAAAAGCCTCGGAAAAGGCACGCTCTGGCTGCTGTTGAAATAATTATAATGATTAAGTTCAGGACTTAACAACATACAGATCTCTTGTTTCCTGATCTCACAAGGCTGTCACACAGCATGCAAAAAATTACACTGCCTGAGAGAACCTATGCTATAGGATTTATAGAGTGCATGGCGACCTGCAGGCATCCCAGTGCTAGCTGAGAATGCGGTTCCACTGCGACAGCAGTCTCATCTGGTGGGTATTTAATAAAAAGCCAGCTCTTGAGGAGTTTTTAAAAGCAGAGCTCATTGTCTGTGCATCAGATGGCAGGGGAAGGGAATTCCAGTGTTTGGCCACCTCATGGCTGAAGAGCCGTCCTCCACTTCTAGCTCTTTTAATAGTGAGCAGGAGAGCGTTTGTTGATCTTAGAAGCCTTTTCAAGGGTGTAAGGGATAACGAGCTGTCGTAAGATGGGTGATCCATGTGCATGAAGGGCTTTAGGTGCAGTGAATTCAAATCTTTGAGCTACTGGAAGCCAATGGAAATCCGCCAGGGCTTGCCTGGCTGACTCAAACCAAGGGATCACTAACAAAGTGCCAGCAGCAGTATTCTGCACAACTTGTAGTTTCCGAATGGCTGCCTTGGGAGCACGTAGGTAGAGTGAAGTAGTCCAGTCCAATATCTGGACTACAAGCCTTCTCGCAGCCTGGGGGAGAAAAGACAGAATCTTGTGTAACAGCTGCAGGATTCCAAAACAGCTGACTGATAGTTTGATGGCCTGGGCTTCCATAGAAAAGCTTTTATACAGCCATACTCCCAAACTTTTTATAGCTGCCTTGGTGGCAAGTAGGGGCTCGAGACATACTGCCCAACCTAGGGCCTGTTGATAAAGAGTACACCTGAGGAGCTTTAGTTCGGTTTTAGCTCCGTTAAGCTTAAGACAGAATTTATTCATTCAGCCGGTTACTAGCTCCAGACACCGTTTCAGGGTGGATACAGAGGGCTCTGAGTCAGGGATGAGTGAGATAACCAACTGGGTGTCATCTGCATAGGCGACTATAGAAATCCCGAAGGGGGTTATAGTATCCACCCGGGGTTGCGGATACAGATTAAACAACATAGGACTAAAAGATGAACCCTATGGCACCCCACAAGTGATGGGGAGAATATCGGCAGGTACAGGCCTTGTTGAATACCTGAAAGATCTTTCATTCAGGAAGGAGCTAAGCCAGCCAAGGGCCTTCCCTATGACACCAGTCTTGCATCCCCTTTTGAGAAGTATATGGTGATCAACTGTGTCAAAGGCCGTGCCCAGATCGAGAAGTATAATGGCAACCTTACCTCCTTGGTCTAATCTTTTTCACATCCTCTGCTGCCGCTAAGAGGGATGTTTCGGACTGTGTGTAGGTCGAAAATCGGTTTGGGTATGTTGAAGGAAGTTATTGGTCTCAATACATTTTGATAAATGACTGTTGACATGTTTTTCTGCCACTTTTCTAATGCCTAAAAGCAGGGAGATTTGGCCAAAGATTCCCTGGGCATGAGGAGTCATATAAGGCTATTTGAGTATGGCTTTAACCATGGCATGTTTCCATGGCTGGGGTACCACTCCTTTCTCCGGGGAGAGAATTATCATCTCTAGCCGGGTAGGGACAATGATTTCTGCTCCAAGGACAAGGATTCTAGGGTGGACAGGGTCAAGAGGGGATTCAGATTTAATTTTGCTGAAATGTACTGCAAAGTTTTCCATAATAAGAGATTCTGAGAGGATGGTGGGGCTAATCTCCAGAATGTTCTTAAAATATTTGAAAGTAGGACTTCACTCCACCTCTTGAAAGGAGAGGTAGATGTCCAATATTTTGGTTTTGAAGTAGGTTGCCAGAACATTGCATCTGTCATTGGAGGGTTCTGAGGGTGGTCCTTTGGAAGAGGGTTCCAACCATGTTTTAGTAATTATAAACGTCTCTCTCAGGGAGTTGGCTGCCTCATTGATTCTCATTTTATAGTAGGAGGCCTGGGTAGATCTGATTTCTGTAGGGTAGGCCCTTCCTGTTTCCTTATATTTTGCTTTTTTATGTTCCGCGTAGTCCTTCCTCCATTCCCTTTCTGCAATCTTGTAGATTTTTTAAGAGCTTTCAGATGGGCGGCAGGGGGGGAGTATTAGGGGGTGGATTTGTTTTTATTTTTTTGAATCACTGTATTATTGAGGATAATTTGGTCTTGCGGGTGGTTTATGCTTTCTGAGATCCTATCATAAGCAACCATGAAGAACTAAGTAAAGAAAAAAATAAAGAACAAGGAAATACAAACCGGGAGTTTGAAATAAGTTTAGGAAAGACACCCAGACTTCTCATCATTGGTGATACCTTAGCAACTTGGCTGTGTACTCAGATGGTGGGGGAATAAAACCTAGTATTGTTTGTCCTCTGGCAGAACCCTTGACGGTGTGCTTGTTAAAAAACTAGACCTACCAGTGAAAATATTAGTAAACAGTGAGAGTCTATGATAGAGACAAGTAAACAAGCTACTTTGTCTGATGACATAGTCTATATTGGTAGTTTACCAGCATTATTTAAAAAACACGTCAATACATAAATTTGCTTATCTTGGAGAGCCTGTATGTTTTACTGCTATTAAAGTTCAGGTCAGATTCATTAAACTATGGATAAAAGTATAATCCAAGCAACAGCTATGTGAATATACCCATTACCATCCAGTGAGTATGGGTGAGTCGCAAAAAGGGTAATCGTCTGCAAAATAAGCCAAAAATACCAATATGGTGCTTCCCAGTTGCATACACAATTGATTATTAGCTCAGATTGATAAAAAGGACGTGCAACCTTCTGTCATCAAACTTCTGTCATCAAGACAAAGTCATTGTCAGTGTTAACAAAACATTGTTTAACCCTAACGATGAGCATGAAAACAATTGAGAAACATCAAGAAACAAATGTATACTGTCCTCGTAATATGGGAGTTAGCGAACATGCCAAGAGCAGTGAAAGGAAAGAAAAGCTCTTAGCACAGATTGACCCTTTCCGAATGAGGTAATCCAAGATGGTTACCACATTAGAGGACTTCAGTAAGTTATTACAAAACAGAAAGTACAACAGATGAGTGGTGAAATAATAAGATCACCACATTCAGAGAGGGTCAATCTATGATAGAACTGTTCCCTCCTTGTAATGCCATATGCAACATTTTTCATGAATATGTTTAATTTGCTGACAAAGTAATTTGTGACAAGGCACTAATTAAATAGTGACTGTTTTCTCACCCAAGCTTAGGATCACCAAAGCTAAAATGTGTGTTTCTTTGGTTGGAACCTATTTTTCATTCACCAAATTGAAGCATAGCAGATACACAACACTATTAAGCCACATGGGAAAAGTGTCTAAGGGGACCTTTTAATCTCCTCCCCGGAGCAACCTCTTTGTCACAAAATCCTTCACAGAAGATAGGATAATATTCTGGTCAGTTGTAAACCAATCTTGCTCTGACATTCTGGGAACAACTGGCTTACGATCTTGTCACTGGAAGTCACATAGTTTCTATGTTGAAATGCATGGTGAGCATGAGAGGAAATCAGTACTCTTTAAGCTTTGAGATTAAAAGTGCAATTCTTGCAATTGTGTTCAGCCCGCAAAGTGCTAACCAGCAGTTTGTGGTTGGTCGGTCATTAATATGAATCTAACATCCCCTATAAAATACCTAAAAAACAAACTAATAAACAAACAAAAAACGTAGTGCCACAAACAAACTCATAAAGTTTCCTTTCAGTTACAGCAGATCTGCATTCAGTTTCACTCAAAGTTCTGGATCCCAAAGCCACATTCTATTTGAGATTACCCTCATGTTGGGAAAGAACTACCTCACACCATAGGCACTTGCATTAGTAGGGATAATACATAAATTGTTTTTATGGCTTTAATGTAGGAGCAGAAACAAAGTTGAGTGAGGTGTTTTATAACTTAATCAGAATTCTTGATTAGTTCACTGTAGGACTTGCACAACCCAGGGTAAAATAACAGCTTTTCTGTGTTGTCTAGAGCAGAAGCATTATTAACTAACTCTACTAGTGATTCTTTTGCCACAACTCCTCCTTTGGAAATTGTGTGGCCTAAATAGTTTTCTTGGTATTGAAACAGAACAAACCTTTCGCCACTGAGAGCCAATCAACTTTTTGCGAGCCTAGAACAAACTTTGGGCTGTGTGTTTAATGTAGGTCCATATTGTTGGCGAAAATTAGAATGTCAAATTCACAGAAACCCCTGAACCCTTAAAAAGATGAATCATGGCTCTCTGGAAGACAAAAGCTGCTGAGGCCAACCCAAAATGTATACTTTTCTAGCAGAAAAGGCTAAAGGGAGTAATGAAGATCAAAATCAGTAGCCAACTTGATCTAATGTTTAACTGTTTGAACGTTTAAAGTCGAACACACAGTAGTTGCATGTACGAAGGTGGCCATTTTGTTGATCTTTGCTTTAGGATGAGCAATGATTATTATACAAAATTGAGTGCGTTTAAATTGACGCATAGTCAGAGTCTGCCATTCCTCTTTTTCACTAGAACAATAGGAGATATTCATTCAGAAGATTCTTTTTCCTTGATGTCTTCTCAACCAAACCTTATAATGTGTTTTTAAAGCTCTCGCCTAACACTGATTAAAACTCGTATAAGCTTTTGTTTGAGTTTTGGCACCTCCTTTTCAACATATTGTGTGAGAGAACTGTTGCAGTTTGCCACATTTTCCTTAAAACACTTGTGGAAATGTTTGTGCCCTTCTCACCAATAACCATGACTGGTTCTGACGCACAGGAATTCATTATGATTTATGTCAGCCTTTGGTGTCCGTAACTTTAGGGCACCAACCCTTAGGCACTGCATACATTTCAAAACAAGCGGACCTCCCTTCGAACTTGAAGTCTCTGGTGAAGAACCAGATAAATCAATTTAATTGCCTTCAGATGATAGAGCAGAAACCTCTAGGCACCAGGAACCATTTTTTTATTTTTTTATTTTTTATTTTTATGTTTCATTTCTTTTTTTTTTGGTGGGGAGCGACCCCTTAGGCAAGGGTCGCTCCCCTTGGGGGAAAATTATATTTTGGCCATTTCTGCCCCCCTTGGGGGCAGATTGGCCTATTTTGATGAGGCCAATCTGCCCCCAAGGGGGGTAGAAACCACTAGACACCAGGGAATTTTTTCTTTGCGTGAATTTCACGCAAAGGGAGCGACCCCTTAGGCAAGGGTCGCTCCCTGGGGGGGAGGGCAATTTATTTTAGGCCATTTCTGCCCCCCCTGGGGGCAGAAACCTCTAGGCGCCAGGGCAAATTTTTTTTGTGTGTTTTTTTTGTTGTTGTTGTTTCTTTTCTTAGAGATGGGGAGCGACCCATCAGGCAAGGGTCGCTCCCCTGGGGGGCAAATTGTATTTAGACCATTTCTGCCCCCCTGGGGGCAGATTGGCCGATTTTAGGTCAATCTGCCCCCAAGGGGGCAGAAACCACTAGGCACCAGGGATTTGTTTTGTGGCGCCAATGTCACGCAGGTGGAGCGACCCCGTAGGCAAGGGTCGCTCCCGGGTGGGGTGGGGGTTGGGGGGGCAAATTTATTTTAGGCCATTTCTACCCCCCCGGGGGCAGATCGGCCTAATATTAGGCTGATCTGCCCCCGGGGGGGGGGGGGCAGAAACCTCTAGGCGCCAGGGCAATTTTTTTTTGGTTTGTTTGTTTGTTTTTTTAGAGATGGGGAGCGACCCATCAGGCAAGGGTCGCTCCCCTTGGGGGGCAAATTGTATTTAGGCCATTTCTGCCCCCCTGGGGGCAGATTGGCCGATTTTAGGTCAATCTGCCCCCAAGGGGGCAGAAACCACTAGGCACCGGGGATTTGTTTTTTGGCGCCAATGTCACGCAGGGGGAGCGACCCCGTAGGCAAGGGTCGCTCCCGGGGAGGGTGGGGGCCGGGGGGGGGGGACAAATTTATTTTAGGCCATTTCTGCCCCCCCTGCAGATCGGCCTAAGAACCCTCAGGGCAAATTTTTTTGTTGTGTTTTTTTTTTTTGTTTGTTTGTTTTTTTCGAGATGGGGAGCGACCCATCAGGCAAGGGTCGCTCCCCTGGGGGGCAAATTGTATTTAGGCCATTTCTGCCCCCCTTGGGGGCAGATTGGCCGATTTTAGGTCAATCTGCCCCCAAGGGGGCAGAAACCACTAGGCACCGGGGATTTGTTTTTTGGCGCCAATGTCACGCAGGGGGAGCGACCCCGTAGGCAAGAGTCGCTCCCGGGGGGGTGGAGGCTGGGGGGGGGGCAAATTTATTTTAGCCCATTTCTGCCCCCCCTGGGGGCAGATCGGCCTATTATTAGGCCGAACTGCCCCCAGGGGGGGGCATAACCCTCAGGGCACCAGGGCAAATTATTTTGTTGTGTTTTGTTTTTTGTTTGTTTGTTTTTTTCGAGATGGGGAGCGACCCATCAGGCAGGGGTCGCTCCCCTGGGGGGCAAATTGTATTTAGGCCATTTCTGCCCCCCTTGGGGGCAGATTGGCAGATTTTAGGTCAATCTGCCCCCAAGGGGGCAGAAACCACTAGGCACCTGGGATTTGATTTTTGGCGCCAATGTCACGCAGGGGGAGCGACCCCGTAGGCAAGGGTCGCTCCCGGGGGGGGTGGGGGCTGGGGGGGGCAAATTTATTTTAGGCCATTTCTGTGCCCCCTGGGGGCAGATCGGCCTATTATTAGGCCGAACTGCCTCCAGGGGGGCAGAACCCTCTAGGCACCAGGGATTTTTTTTTTGTTGTGTTGTTTTATTTTTTTTTGTTTGTTTGTTTTTTTCGAGATGGGGAGCGACCCATCAGGCAAGGGTCGCTCCCCTGGGGGGCAAATTGTATTTAGACCATTTCTGTCCCCCTGGGGGCAGATTGGCCAATTTTAGGTCAATCTGCCCCCAAGGGGGCAGAAACCACTAGGCACCGGGGATTTGTTGTTTGGCGCCAATGTCACGCAGGGGGAGCGACCCCGTACGCAAGGGTCGCTCCCGGGGGGGGGTGGGGGCTGGGGGGGGAATAATTTATTTTAGGCCATTTCTGCCCCCACTGGGGGCAGAACCCTCAGGGCACCAGGGCAAATTTTTTTGTTGTGTTTTTTTTTTTTTTCGAGATGGGGAGCGACCCATCAGGCAAGGGTCGCTCCCCTGTGGGGCAAATTGTATTGAGGCCATTTCTGCCCCCCTTGGGGGCAGATTGGCCGATTTTAGGTCAATCTGCCCCCAAGGGGACAGAAACCACTAGGCACCTGGGATTTGTTTTTTGGGGCCAATGTCACGCAGGGGGAGCGACCCTGTAGACAAGGGTCGCTCCCAGGGGGGGAGGGGGGCTGGGGGGGGAATTTATTTTAGGCCATTTCGGCCCCCCCGGGGGGCAGATCGGCCTATTATTAGGCCGAACTGCCCCCGGGGGGGGCAGAACCCTCTAGGCGCCAGGGCAATTTTTTTTTTTGTGTTTTTTTTGTTGTTGTTGTTTCTTTTTTTCGAGATGGGGAGCGACCCATCAGGCAAGGGTCGCTCCCCTGGGGGCAAATTGTATTTAGGCCATTTCTGCCCCCCTTGGGGGCAGATTGGCCGATTTTAGGTCAATCTGCCCCCAAGGGGGCAGAAACCACTAGGCACCGGGGATTTGTTTTTTGGCGCCAATGTCACGCAGGGGGAGCGACCCCGTAGGCAAGGGTCGCTCCTGGGGGGGGGTGGGGGCTGGGGGGGGCAAATTTATTTTAGGCCATTTCTGCCCCCCCTGGGGGCAGATCGGCCTATTATTAGGCCGAACTGCCCCCAGGGGGGGGCAGAACCCTCAGGGCACCAGGGCAAATTTTTTTGTTGTGTTTTTTTTTGTGTTTGTTTGTTTTTTTCGAGATGGGGAGCGACCCATCAGGCAAGGGTCGCTCCCCTGGGGGGCAAATTGTATTTAGGCCATTTCTGCCCCCCTTGGGGGCAGATTGGCCGATTTTAGGTCAATCTGCCCCAAGGGGGCAGAAACCAATAGGCACCGGGGATTTGTTTTTTGGCGCCAATGTCACGCAGGGGGAGCGACCCCGTAGGCAAGGGTCGCTCCCGGGGGGGTGAGGGCTGGGGGGGCAAATTTATTTTAGGGCATTTCTGCCCCCCCCCCCTCCCGGGGCCGGCTGAGCTAGAGGCCAAACTCCACAGGTAGGCACTTTGCAAAAAACACCTCTGTTTTCTGTGAAAAAATATGTTCTGTCCACGTTGTGTTTTGGGCCATTTCCTTTCGTGGGCGCTAGGCCTACCCACAGAAGTGAGGTACCATTTTTATTGAGAGACTTAGGGGAACGCTGGGTGGAAGGAAATTTGTGGCTCCTATCAGATTCCAGAACTTTCTGCCACAGAAATGTGAGGAACATGTGTTTTTTTAGCCACATTTTGAGGTTTGCAAAGGATTCTGGGTAACAGAACCTGGTCCGAGCCCCGCAAGTCACCCCATCTTGGATTCCCCTAGGTCTCTAGTTTTCAGAAATGCACAGGTTTGGTAGGTTTCCCTAGGTGCCGGGTGAGCTACAGGCCAAAATCCATAGGTAGGCACTGTTTTCTTTAAAAAAATGGGATGTGTCCACGTTGCGTTTTGGGGCGTTTCCTGTTGCGGGCGCTAGGCCTACCCACGCAAGTGAGGTATCATTTTTATCGGGAGACTTGGGGGAACGCTGGGTGGAAGGAAATTTGTAGCTCCTCTCAGATTCCAGAACTTTCTGCCACAGAAATGTGAGGAACATGTGTTTTTTTAGCCAAATTTTGAGGTTTGCAAAGGATTCTGGGTAACAGAACCTGGTCCGAGCCCCGCAAGTCACCCCTCCTTGGATTCCCCTAGGTCTCTAGTTTTCAGAACTGCACAGGTTTGGTAGGTTTCCCTAGGTGCCGGCTGAGCTAGAGGCCAAAATCTACAGGTAGGCACTTCGCAAAAAACACCTCTGTTTTTTTCCAAAATTTAGGATGTGTCCACGTTGCGCTTTGGGGTGTTTCCTGTCGCCGGCGCTAGGCCTACCCACGCAAGTGAGGTATCATTTTTATCGGGAGACTTGGGGGAACGCTGGGTGGAAGGAAATTTGTAGCTCCTCTCGGATTCCAGAACTTTCTGCCACAGAAATGTGAGGGACATGTGTTTTTTTAGCCAAATTTTGAGGTTTGCAAAGGATTCTGGGTAACAGAACCTGGTCCGAGCCCCGCAAGTCACCCCTCCTTGGATTCCCCTAGGTCTCTAGTTTTCAGAAATGCACAGGTTTGGTAGGTTTCCCTAGGTGCCGGCTGAGCTACAGGCCAAAATCTACAGGTAGGCACTTCGCAAAAAACACCTCTGTTTTTTCCCAAAATTTAGGATGTGTCCACGTTGCGCTTTGGGGTGTTTCCTGTCGCCGGCGCTAGGCCTACCCACGCAAGTGAGGTATCATTTTTATCGGGAGACTTGGGGGAACGCTGGGTGGAAGGAAATTTGTAGCTCCTCTCAGATTCCAGAACTTTCTGCCACAGAAATGTGAGGAACATGTGTTTTTTTAGCCAAATTTTGAGGTTTGCAAAGGATTCTGGGTAACAGAACCTGGTCCGAGCCCCGCAAGTCAGCCCTCCTGGGATTCCCCTAGGTCTCTAGTTTTCAGAAATGCACAGGTTTGGTAGGTTTCCCTAGGTGCCGGCTGAGCTACAGGCCAAAATCTACAGGTAGGCACTTCGCAAAAAACACCTCTGTTTTTTTCCAAAATTTAGGATGTGTCCACGTTGCGCTTTGGGCTGTTTCCTGTCGCCGGCGCTAGGCCTACCCACGCAAGTGAGGTATCATTTTTATCGGGAGACTTGGGGGAACGCTGGGTGGAAGGAAATTTGTAGCTCCTCTCAGATTCCAGAACTTTCTGCCACAGAAATGTGAGGAACATGTGTTTTTTTAGCCAAATTTTGAGGTTTGCAAAGGATTCTGGGTAACAGAACCTGGTCCGAGCCCCGCAAGTCACCCCTCCTTGGATTCCCCTAGGTCTCTAGTTTTCAGAAATGCACAGGTTTGGTAGGTTTCCCTAGGTGCCGGCTGAGCTAGAGGCCAAAATCTACAGGTAGGCACTTCGCAAAAAACACCTCTGTTTTTTTCCAAAATTTAGGATGTGTCCACGTTGCGCTTTGGGGTGTTTCCTGTCGCCGGCGCTAGGCCTACCCACGCAAGTGAGGTATAATTTTTATCGGGAGACTTGGGGGAACGCTGGGTGGAAGGAAATTTGTAGCTCCTCTCAGATTCCAGAACTTTCTGCCACAGAAATGTGAGGAACATGTGTTTTTTTAGCCAAATTTTGAGGTTTGCAAAGGATTCTGGGTAACAGAACCTGGTCCGAGCCCCGCAAGTCACCCCTCCTTGGATTCCCCTAGGTCTCTAGTTTTCAGAAATGCACAGGTTTGGTAGGTTTCCCTAGGTGCCGGCTGAGCTAGAGGCCAAAATCTACAGGTAGGCACTTCGCAAAAAACACCTCTGTTTTTTTCCAAAATTTAGGATGTGTCCACGTTGCGCTTTGGGGTGTTTCCTGTCGCCGGCGCTAGGCCTACCCACGCAAGTGAGGTATCATTTTTATCGGGAGACTTGGGGGAACATAGATTAGCAAAACAAGTGCTATTGCCCCTTGTCTTTCTCTACATTTTTTCCTTCCAAATATAGGAGAGTGTGTAAAAAAGACATCTATTTGAGAAATTCCCTATAATTCACATGCTTGTATGGTCACCCCGGAATTCAGAGATGTGCAAATAACCACTGCTCCTCAGCACCTTATCTTGTGCCCTTTTTGGAAATGCAAAGGTTTTCTTGATAGCAATTTTTTACTCTTTATATTTCAGCAAATGAATTGCTGTATACCCGGTATAGAATGAAAACGCACGTCAGGGTGCAGCTCATTTATTGGCTCTGGGTTCCTTGGGTTCTTGATGAACCTACAAGCCCTATATATCCCCGCAACCAGAGGAGTCCAGCAGACGTAACGGTATATTGCTTTCGATAATCTGACATTGCAGGGAAAAGTTACAGAGTAAAACGTAGAGAAACATTTATGTTTTTTTCACCTCAATTTCAATATTTTTCTTTTTCAGTTGTTATTTTCTGTAGGAAACCCTTGTAGGATCTACACAAATGACCCCTTGCTGAATTCAGAATTTTGTCTACTTTTCAGAAATGGTTAGGTTTCTGGGATCCAGCATTGGTTTCATGCCCATTCCTGTCACTGACTGGAAGGAGGCTGAAAGCACAAAAAATTGCAAAAATGGGGTATGCCCCAGTAAAATGCCAAAATGGTGTTGAAAAATTGGGTTTTCTGATTCAAGTCTGCCTGTTCCTGAAAGCTAGGAAGCTGCTGAGTTTAGCACTGCAAACCCTTTGTTGATGCCATTTTCAGGGGGAAATCCACAAGCCTTCTTCTGCAGCCACTTTTTCCAATTTTTTTGAAAAAAACGAAATTTTCACTGTATTTTGGCCAATTTCTTGGCCTCCTTCAAGGGAACCCACAAAGTCTGGGTACCTCTAGAATCCCTAGGATGTTGGAAAAAAAGGACGCAAATTTGGCTTGGTTAGCTTATGTGGACAAAAAGTTATGAGGGCCTAAGTGCGAACTGCCCCAAATAGGCAAAAAAAGGCCTGGCACAGGAGGGGGAAAAGGCCTGGCAGCGAAGGGGTTAAGTCCACTTTGGCTGCATTCTTATTCATGCTGGCAATCTCATTTGTGTTTGTCTATCCTGTCTTTGTTTAATTCTTTCACTATTGAAACACAAAATGACAGCTAGCTTCTGCAGATGTAGTCACCTCCTCCAAAGAGGGCTCACATGTTAATCATAGTCTTTATTATATTCTTTCACTGCTGGCATTCACCATAAGGTGATATGGCAATTAAAAATCAGTCATTAAGGACTTACCTGGGGTTACAACACACCCATAGCTTACCATTGGTTAGCTATATTGTCACTTGTATTTGCCTGCCTCTTATTCAGTCGCTGTCTGTGTTGCTGCTTGTCAGTATTATGTGTCCCTCCGTGGGAGCAAAACCGCTTTACTATCTCTGTTTGGCTTTTAAACAACCTATTGCTCTCTTCTAGCGATGTACTTTTTTTTTTTTTGCTGATGCTCTCCATGTATCCCATTTGTGTGCTTCGTTCCCTCGTTCCTTCTCGTTTTTCTCTCTCTCTCTCCAGTGTGCTTTTATGTCCCTCTCCATGTTGTTTCCTCTTGCCTTTGTGCCATTATTTTCCTCTGTGTGGGCTTCTTCCCCCTTGCCCTCCAAGTTGCTTCACCCCTGCCCTCCCTGTTGCTTCGCCCCTGCCCTCCCTGTTGCTTCGCCCCTGCCCTCCCTGTTGCTTCGCCCCTGCCCTCCCTGTTGCTTCGCCCCTGCCCTCCCTGTTGCTTCGCCCCTGCCCTCCCTGTTGCTTCGCCCCTGCCCTCCCTGTTGCTTCGCCCCTGCCCTCCCTGTTGCTTCGCCCCTGCCCTCCCTGTTGCTTCGCCCCTGCCCTCCCTGTTGCTTCACCCCTGCCCTCCCTGTTGCTTCGCCCCTGCCCTCCCTGTTGCTTCGCCCCTGCCCTCCCTGTTGCTTCGCCCCTGCCCTCCCTGTTTCTTCGCCCCTGCCCTCCCTGTTTCTTCGCCCCTGCCCTCCCTGTTGCTTCGCCCCTGCCCTCCCTGTTGCTTCGCCCCTGCCCTCCCTGTTGCTTCGCCCCTGCCCTCCCTGTTGCTTCGCCCCTGCCCTCCCTGCTGCTTCGCCCCTGCCCTCCCTGCTGCTTCGCCCCTGCCCTCCGTGCTGCTTCGCCCCTGCCCTCCGTGCTGCTTCGCCCCTGCCCTCCGTGCTGCTTCGCCCCTGCCCTCCGTGCTGCTTCGCCCCTGCCCTCCGTGCTGCTTCGCCCCTGCCCTCCGTGCTGCTTCGCCCCTGCCCTCCGTGCTGCTTCGCCCCTGCCCTCCGTGCTGCTTCGCCCCTGCCCTCCGTGCTGCTTCGCCCCTGCCCTCCGTGCTGCTTCGCCCCTGCCCTCCGTGCTGCTTCGCCCCTGCCCTCCGTGCTGCTTCGCCCCTGCCCTCCGTGCTGCTTCGCCCCTGCCCTCCGTGCTGCTTCGCCCCTGCCCTCCGTGCTGCTTCGCCCCTGCCCTCCGTGCTGCTTCGCCCCTGCCCTCCGTGCTGCTTCGCCCCTGCCCTCCGTGCTGCTTCGCCCCTGCCCTCCGTGCTGCTTCGCCCCTGCCCTCCGTGCTGCTTCGCCCCTGCCCTCCGTGCTGCTTCGCCCCTGCCCTCCGTGCTGCTTCGCCCCTGCCCTCCGTGCTGCTTCGCCCCTGCCCTCCGTGCTGCTTCGCCCCTGCCCTCCGTGCTGCTTCGCCCCTGCCCTCCGTGCTGCTTCGCCCCGCCCTCCGTGCTGCTTCGCCCCGCCCTCCGTGCTGCTTCGCCCCGCCCTCCGTGCTGCTTCGCCCCGCCCTCCGTGCTGCTTCGCCCCGCCCTCCGTGCTGCTTCGCCCCGCCCTCCGTGCTGCTTCGCCCCGCCCTCCGTGCTGCTTCGCCCCCGCCCTCCGTGCTGCTTCGCCCCCGCCCTCCGTGCTGCTTCGCCCCCGCCCTCCGTGTTGCTTCGCCCCCGCCCTCCGTGTTGCTTCGCCCCTGCCCTCTTGTGTTGCTTCGCCCCTGCCCCTGCCCTCTGTGTTGCTTTGCCCCTGCCCTCTGTGTTGCTTTGCCCCTGCCCTCTGTGTTGCTTTGCCCCTGCCCTCTGTGTTGCTTTGCCCCTGCCCTCTGTGTTGCTCTGCCCCTGCCCTCTGTGTTGCTTCGCCCCTGCCCCGCCCTCTGTGCTGCTTCGCCCCTGCCCCGCCCTCTGTGCTGCTTCGCCCCCGCCCCGCCCTCTGTGCTGCTTCGCCCCCGCCCCGCCCTCTGTGTTGCTTCGCCCCCGCCCTCTGTGTTGCTTCGCCCCTGCCCTCTGTGTTGCTTCGCCCCTGCCCCTGCCCTCTGTGTTGCTTTGCCCCTGCCCTCTGTGTTGCTTCGCCCCTGCCCCTGCCCTCTGTGTTGCTTTGCCCCTGCCCTCTGTGTTGCTTTGCCCCTGCCCCTGCCCTCTGTGTTGCTTTGCCCCTGCCCCTGCCCTCTGTGTTGCTCTGCCCCTGCCCTCTGTGTTGCTCTGCCCCTGCCCTCTGTGTTGCTTCGCCCCTGCCCCTCCCTCTGTGTTGCTTCGCCCCTGCCCCTCCCTCTGTGTTGCTTCGCCCCTGCCCCTCCCTCTGTGTTGCTTCGCCCCTGCCCCTCCCTCTGTGTTGCTTCGCCCCTGCCCCTCCCTCTGTGTTGCTTCGCCCCTGCCCCTCCCTCTGTGTTGCTTCGCCCCTGCCCCTCCCTCTGTGTTGCTTCGCCCCTGCCCCTCCCTCTGTGTTGCTTCGCCCCTGCCCCTCCCTCTGTGTTGCTTCGCCCCTGCCCCTCCCTCTGTGTTGCTTCGCCCCTGCCCCTCCCTCTGTGTTGCTTCGCCCCTGCCCCTCCCTCTGTGTTGCTTCGCCCCTGCCCCTCCCTCTGTGTTGCTTCGCCCCTGCCCCTCCCTCTGTGTTGCTTCGCCCCTGCCCCTCCCTCTGTGTTGCTTCGCCCCTGCCCCTCCCTCTGTGTTGCTTCGCCCCTGCCCCTCCCTCTGTGTTGCTTCGCCCCTGCCCCTCCCTCCGTGTTGCTTCGCCCCTGCCCCTCCGTGTTGCTTCTCCACCCACCTTCTGTGGTGTTTCTCCCACTGCCATTTATGTTGCGTCTCCCCCCCCCCCCCGAATTGCTTAGCCCCCTCCTCCATGTTACTTGGCCTCCCCTGCCCACTGTGTTGCTTGGCCCCTTGCCCTCTGCTGCATGGATCATGATGTTGCTTGAACCCCCATGCCTTTTCTGTTTCTTGCCTTCCCTCCCTCGGTGTTGTTTCTCCCACATCATCTGTGCTGCTTCTCTCAGCCCTTCTTGTTGCTCCTCTCGGCCCTTCTAGTTGCTTCTCCACCCACCCTCATGTTGCTTGGCCCACCACACCATGTTGTTTGCCCCCGTCCTCCACTGTACAGGTTACCATCTGCTGCGTTGCTGAACCTACCCGCCATGGCACCTTAATTTTTCTGGCTTGGAGTTGTCTTCTGGAGCTAGTCTGAATCTGGAACAAGTTTGATTAAATCACAGGGTTTTCAGAGTTTCTTGGACCTTCTTGTTGTTCAGTCTGCAATGGTATGTGCATTGATTGAGGTAGAATGGCACATAAAGTTTTGCAGCCTACTTAGGTTGTGTGATTAAGATGAGTGCACGTTCACCACTCTTTAAATAAAGCCAGTTCATGGCCCTTAAAATGACCACCTAAAATTATGATAAAATGGTCAAAATGTTTTGGTTCCTAAAGATGGTCTTTTTTTAGATTTGGTATGTGATAGTATGTGTTACATCGAGGAATTAAAGAAAAACTGCCAAAATATTGCCTTTCTGGCTGTTGCCTTCATTTGAGATTTTACTTGCAGAATGTAGAAGAACTGCTATTTGGTTTATCAAATTCTGAATTGTTCAGTAGATGTACTTATTTATGATTGCACGGATTGTAATTTTATCTCATCATGTGCTTCTCTCCTGTCCACTCTGCGCAGCTGCCTGTGGGTGTGTGTTAATGTGGGGTCTCTCTCTTCCTCTTATATTTCTCCCTCTGGCCTCTGTGTGCTGTTTTTCCTCTTCCTCACCCACACTTCCTCAGCACCTGTGGTCCTTTTTAAAAATGTTTAAAAAAAATAAAAATAATTATACTTTCATGCTTAAACAAATAGTCACTATTAGGTCGAGTGTGTGAGCGCTTTGACCTGTTGTGAGTATTGTGGGCTTTTAACCACTCCCACTGCACACCCATCACTTTCCCTCATTCGTGGGCTTGCCTTTCAAAAAACCTTTTTCATTATTGGTAAATGCTTTACGTTTGTCCCTCCTTGGGGCGGTTTTGTTACTGCCTTGCAGACTGCCCGTGTTCCATGGATAATTGCATGACTGCTGAAAGATTTGACTGTAAGCAAACTTCTTTTTCTTTTTGTCTCTCGTTCGTGCTCATGGCTGCCATGTTGCTTTAAATTGTCTCACTTATATCAACTGTTTTACTTTTCATTTTCAATTTATGTGGCAAGATAAGTCCAGTTAGGAATTTACAACGTTAATAGCTCTAACTCGAGCAAATGCGAAACCGATTGCATTGCAAATGCTTGTCAAAATTTACTGATACAAGTGGTGTTCACCATCTTGGATTGGTGAATAAAAAATGAAAGCAAATGGTTGCCATATCATTCCACTGGAGCACACATGCATTCTGGTGCATGCTTGTGACAGTGGGATGACATAACCATCATTGTACCTTTTTTTTCCCTGTATTTAATGTTGATGATTCTGCAGAGAATCACAGTGATGTATAGCTCCATCAAAGGCATTTGGCACAACCAGTAGGCCCCACAGGGAAGATTCCTTGGCTTTCGATTGTTTCTTATTGTTAAAATGTGTCTCTATAAGTTGAAAAGAAGCTGTGAGGGTGCAGTGTAACCTGGGTTCTAACAAAATTAGTTCTGGCTTTGAGAGTTTCTTTTGTGAAATGTCCGGTCAACTCATCTCCTCAAATAGGAAGGGAAGCCCATTCTTTCTCTTTTTCCAAATTCTATTAGTTGTGAGGCATCCTGTGTAACACTGAAAATCGAAAAACTGAGCTCTGGAATTCTATTTAAACACTGGTGCAATAGTGATATTGACAAGCCTGAGGATTTTGTTGGTAGAATATTGACTCTGAAGAAAGAATCCTTGAGTGAACCCTTCCACTTAGAAAGGTCACCCTTATGTTGCCAACAGATCATACATCTTGAAGGTAGGTTAATTAGGCTCTGACTCTAATGTAATTCGTTTAATGTTTGAAAGGTGCTAGACAGCACTGAAGGAGTTAAGCCTCAACATTACAAGTTTGATTTATTACTTCAAACACAGGTACATACCTTGATAGTGAAATCATGAACTGGGAACTGGAAACCAGAAGATGGAGAAGATACTGATAGTAAGAGAGACACAAGACTTCATAAACCTCTCCTGATTTAAATGACTTGTTTAACTACATTCTTTAAATATAAAGAAGTGTTTTAGTTATGATGACCAAAAGAGTTACACGCTGGGGAGGCTGGGTAAAGAGGGAAGGGAGAAATTGAGGAATAAGCTTGGTTTGCCATGTATGAATTTTTTTTGACCCATTTACCATACAAATAAAATGTCAGTTGAAAAAATAATTGAAATGCATTAATTTTTTTACCCACTTTATTGATCATTTTCAAATAGCATACAGCAATGCAAGCTGGGCAAAATAAGCCACGTGGCAGTGGGTGATCAGCATTTTGAAACAAAGGTACATCCTTTGATGGTGAAATCATGACAGACATTCTCACCGTACAAACATGATAATGGGCAGCAGCAATACAAACAGTATTGCAAAGAAAAAGTCAGCAGGCACATCCAGGCACAGTTATTAAAATGGGAGCAAGGCCACAGGCCTATCACACATCCATGAGGTATTGAGAGTTCGGGGGAGTGGTGTCCAGCTTGCACAAATAATTTCTCAATGATTGCCAGAGATCCTTAGGTCCAGGTGTTGGAGGTTGCAACAATGCAAAACCTTCACTGGTATTATCGCAAAATGTAAGGCTTGTTAGCCATTTTGTGGTGGTGGGTGTACGCTTGGTGCCCCAAAGGAGTGCTATTGCCTGTTTGGCCAATAAGAGTGCAACAGCAGTAAGGTGTCTTATAGGTTTGGATATGTCTCCCATGTATTCTAAGAGGGTCAGCAGCGGATCGGGGTGGAGGAGCAATCCCACAATTTGTGATAGCCTGGTGAACACATCACACCAAAAACAACTGTTAGGGCCTGTCCATGTCATGTGTGGAAAGTCAGCAAGGGCTGCACGGCACTTGAGGCAGGCGGGGGAACAAGAAGGATCAATACGGGCTATGGCACTTGGTGTTATGTAAGCTCTCCGCAGGATTTCAAAGTGTATTAATTCATGACGGTGGTTGAAAGACATGAAACGACTCAGGGCGCAGCACACCTCCCACATTTTCTGGGATAGGGGTCGTCCCAAGTGTGCTTCCCAGGTCTCTCTGAGTTTGACATCTGTGACAGGGAGGATAGCAATGCATGCTCAATAAAGTTTGGAAACAAGATACTTACCAGAATCTGCAGTGATGACCAAAGTGAGAGGAGTAAAATCTACTGGGGCCAGCAGATAAGTGAGATATCGGGTACGCAGAGTGCTTTGTAGGCGACAAAGCAGGAAGTGCTGTAATTGAGTTGCAATGGCGAAGCATGCATCTGCAGTGTGTGAAAAAATATGGTCATCAGGAAATGAATCTCCACTTAAATGCTTAAATGCATTTAATAAAATATAAGGCTATGGTTGGCATTAGTATTTTCAGGTTTATAGTTAATTTTCCTGTTTAATCTAAGTTTGGTGGCAAGATTTAATATAGTGCAATATAATATAATTCTATTACTGGGATTGAAATGTAATTCATGCAAATCCAGTCTTAAGGTGCAGTTACTTAGTTCTACGCTCACATTGCTTCTACCAGGTGGAACCAAGCAGACGACGTAGATGCCTAGGAGACCACGGCTCTCCAGATGACAGGTAGAAGGTGTTGGTCCCTTGCAATAGGTCTTTGATGCCCCTGAGATCTCCACAAAAAACAGGGGGCAAACCAACAAGCCCTTAGAGAGCACTCTTCATAGTGCCACACTGCAGCAAGGAGTTTGCCCAGGCCAGCCACGATGCAGGAAGGGTGCGCGGTCCCTTCCTAGGGCATTAAATACTCCTGTGCATAACGGATTCCTCTGGCATTGTGCACCACACATTTCAGGGTCTCCGTCCCGCATTCCTGAAAGTGTATCTCTGAGTTACTGAAGTGTGGTACCCTAGTTATACTGAAGTATGCCTTTGAGGTTGGGGGTGGTTCCCCTTTGAACCACAGATGTCTTCCCCCAAATTTCAGTCCTGTCTGCCATGGAGCTGTGGAATGCAGATCTTAATCTTTAGTAGGGCCCTGATCTGGCTCTGACAGGCAAAGTGTCAAAACCCTCCCTCCAGTCAGGCCCTTAAATGGCAGAGGTCTGTCGTTCCAGTTGTCCAAGTTTTATAGCTGTTGGGGAATGCACAGATGTGTCTTCCCCATCCTCCAGAGGAATGAAGCTGAATTCAAAAGGCACACTAAATGAGTTTTAGAACATAGACATGCCCACTTTCTAGAAGTGGCATTTCCAATGCGTTACTAACTATGCCACCTTTACCAATGGAAAGGGTTTGTCCTTGTGAATCCATTGATAACAAACACAATGAGGCTGCCCCGCTGCAATCCACTATTGCAGTTAGACTTCATTGTAAACTTTCCCCCATATTAACCTATGGGCAAAGCGGATCTCAGTGGTAGTAAAAATCACATGGTTATTCTTCACTCCCTCTTCACGTGCCCTGACACACATGCACAAGCCTGCATGGTCAGGTTGGACAAAAGTTTTAGGAACACCACATAGGGGCAAATGCGCCCATACAGGCCTGCTGTGACAGGCTCAGAATATAGATGAAATCATTACTTACAGTGGGAACGCATCCAGGATCCTAATGCCATTCAAAGCGGATCAGCAAAAACCTCAGGGAAGAGCTGACCTCCTAGATAGGGAAACTAACATGGGAGTTCTCCCCTACCAGGGCATGGGACACCCTTGTGTGCCTACCACCCGCTCTGCCCTCCAGGCGTGCGCTCTAGGGGTAGCGGAAGGCCTACTCGGTGTTGGCAAAGGTGGCGTATATGCCCCCCTTAGCATAGGTGCACCTGCACCTCCACAGGCCTGAACTATCAGACCTACTACATGTTGGTCAACTCTAGTGGGTGGCACACTCAGTGTAGCTTTCTACTAGGGGCGTACCTCCCAGAGTGCTAAGGCCACACAAGGAGAGTCAGCAAAAAACTGGGAGGAAAAAGCAAAAAAAAAATCAGGAAAGTCACCTGAGAAGGGATATGACCAACACCCATCTGTTCAAGAGTAAGGGCTGACATGAAGCTGTCCCTGTATTTTATTTTATGACTGTAAAAATGACAAACTCCGGTAGAACATTGTGATAGTTCAATGTCAACATTTTAAAATGGTGTCCATCTTTTATAGGCCTGAAATTGTATCAGCCAAAGAATTATTTTTCAAAATATGTATCATTTAAATTTTCCTAAAGAGTGAACAATAAGGGATCCTGAAAAGGTATGCATTTTAAATAAACACTTCTGAACTGAAGAGGTGGTTGTTTTTCTGTTCCCTCGAAATTGTCCATATCTCCCCCCCATTGCCATAGTGTAGATTAAAGAGTAGATTCAGTAGATTCTGTTCTGATTCCATTAAAGTTGGTAGGGATACCTTAAGTAAAACTATGTCAATGGGAAAAGCAGGGATTGGGGAATTGTTAGCTGTCTTACTTCGCTCAGAGCATACTTTTTAAAAAATATATCTTTTTATTGACAATTTAGACTCAATTACAGTCTGCCAAATTGACACTGTCAAACATTGCACTGTAATCTCGAGCATCTCCTCCTATTTCCCCAACCCTCCTCCGTATCCCTTCATTCATTGTTTGCTTCAATCGTTTCGTCTCTTGGACCCACCACCGTGTTTTGACTACATTGGTCAAAATTCACACATATCTATCCCATCTGTTGTCACATTTGTTCCCACTTCCTGGTGCAACCCCTACCCTCGTAGACCACTTGTTCCGCCATCATGCACCAATCCATGCCCCTAGATCTGGGCTTGTCTGACAGCCCAAAACTTTGCACTGTTCCTTTTTGCCACTGCCAGACCCACCGCCATCCATATCCTTTGTGCCCTCGTGGCGTCCGTCTCACCCCGACTGTTGAAAATACATTGTTTTGCCGACATTTTTATGCCATCATCCCGTACCACCCTCAGGCATTTGACCTCCGCTGCCCAGTTTTCCTGCAGGACTGGGCACTCCCAGAGGCTATGGAAGAAGGTCCCCATCTGCCTGCAACCGCGCAGACATTGTGCGACCCCCATCCCTTCCATCTTTATCATTGTTGTTTGGACATAGTAGGAGCGATGGAGAATCCAAATCTGGATTATTCTAAACCCGGAGTGTATGGCTATCTCTGGGTGCTGTCCGGGACTCCGTCAATGAAGCCTCCCAACTACCACTCCCACTCTTCCCTTAACTGCTTTAATATCTGGAGAATGAGTGAGTAGTTTCTTATATCGTGATGTGTTTTTTCGGGGCATATATTTATCTAGAAGCCTGACTTCTAGGGGGGAGGACTCTGGAAGGTCTGTCCCATCTGGGTGTATCGCTCTGGGCGTGTGTTGGATTTGCATCTATTAGTAGAATTCAGAGGGTGCTAACTGGTACTTCAGCTGAAGATCAGGCACAGGGATGACATCGCACTGATTCCAAATGTCACCCACTTTGGAGATCTCCATCTCTCACTTGTCAAATCCTGGCTGGCTCTGCAACGTCTCCAATATATTTGCCTCTCATAGCGGAGTCGCCCACTTGACCTTGTTTTTCCACCCCAGGAGTGCCATGGCCTTTCTCCAGAGTTGCACTACTGTCTGCGTGGGTTCCGGGCAATTTCTTTGCTTAATATCGCCATATACAGCCATTTGATATCACTGCAGACCCAACAGTGCCCTATCCATGTGAAACACTGGTTTCGGCAGTGGAAGGAAGGTCCAGTGTTTAATCATACTTAGCTGTGGCGCCCAATTATATTTCTGGATATAAGCCACCGCAATGCTCCCATTGTACTCTTTGTTAAGTTTGGTAGTGCTATACGTATCGGGCTTACACCCCGTAACAGTGTCTGTTCCCTCCTCCTCAATTGCCTTGAAGTACAAGTCGGGAACCTCTTAGAGGGGTGTTCTGCAAGGCATAGGGGAAGTGGGGTAGCAACATCATTTTGAACAGCCCCACCCTGCCCAGAAGTGAGAACAGCAACAACATCCAATGTCTCACATCCTGTCTTTAGCTGTTTAACACTGGGGCAAGATTAGTCTTAAAAGAAGAGTCACCTCTGGTGTAATGTAAATCCCCAAGTAGTGGACACCCATGGTTGCAACTGCTGCAGCGCAATCTGGCAGCAGCCATGGTATCTGACCCTTCAGTGGGAAGAATACAGATGTATGCCAGTTTATGGTATAGCCCGAGCATTTACCAAACTTTGTGATGATCTGCATCAGCTGAGCAGGGGTTTATTCCGGGTTGTTCTTATAAAGCAGAACATCATCTGCAGATAATTATATTTTGTCTTCCCGTTGCCCCTCTTAGTGCATGCCCCTCACCTGCTGGTCCTGGCATATCCACGTAGTCAACAGCTCAAGGGCCAAGGCAAAAATGTGTGAGGATAAGGGGCAGCCCTGCCTAGTATCTCTCTGAATTCCTGGGAGCGTCCGATGTTCACCTTAACCTATGCCATAGGGCCCATGTAAAGAAGTTTAATCCATTGTATGGAATTTGGGCAAAATCCCAGCTTGGCCAGTACCGCAAAAATGTAATCCCATTCCACTGTTTCATATGCCAACCTTGCATACAATGACAGCACCAGGGCCTGCTCTCTCAAGTTGGCCGATAGCTCCAATACACCGTGAAGATTGAGAGTAGGTCTGTGTGGGTATAAATCCTGATTGATCCAGATTTTAAATTACTTTGATCAGGCTCATAGCCAAAAGTTTAGCCAATATTTTAACTTCTTCGTTGAGGGGAGAGATATCGGCCTATAGGAGGTGCAGTCCTCAGGCAGCTTCCCTTCCGTATGGATGACCCCAGTGGTGGCCAGTCTTTGATTGTGTGGCAGAGCTCCCTTTTGTCTACTTTCTTTGTGCATATTTAGTAAGTGTCAAGGCCAAGTTAAAGCCCATTATTTTATAAAGTTTGATTGGTGTTCTATTAGGTCCCATGGCTTTGCCTGAGCAAAGCTCCCTCGTAGCCCCTGGGAGATCCTCCCTGGTAATGTCCGCCTCTAAGAGTTTCTTATCTGTTGCTGACAAGCTGGTTGGGCATGTGTCATGCAGAAAGGCATGTGTGTCTTTGGCTGTTATATACACTGCTGTGGGGTATAGGCGGGCGTAATAGTCTGCAAATGTTTCAGCTGCATGCCTGCTGTCCCTTACTAGCCCTCCCTCACTTGTCTTGATTTCCAGCAACCAGCGTCTAGTCTGATCCCTTTGGTCTAGACAAGCTAACAACTTGCCTGGTTTGTTTCCTACCTCGTAGAGGCGATATTGTGAAGCACAGTGCATCGCCCTGGCAGCATCTGTCGCCAAGTTCTGATTTTCCTTTTGCTCTAAAGCTAGCGTGTGTCACGCTTCTGAGGTATTTATTGCCATGAAGAGGCATTCCTGAGACGCAACCTCTTTCTCGAGCTCCTCTAGTTTTCCCCTTTTGTCTTTCTTAAACCCTACAATGAGGGAAATAGTCTGGCCTCTAACTATAGTCTTGTAGGCCTCCCATAGCGTTTGCGCCAACTTTACTTTACCGAAAACCTGCCCTCTGTTATGTTTTGTGCTCTTGTCTAGCCCTTTCTTCATAGTTTGTTGCTCCAAGAGTCCAGAGATTGATTGGAGAGATTCTCCCCCCATGGTCTTCCGCTCCAGAACAAATCTCACCCTTATCGGGGAGTGGTCTGTAATACCTTCCACCAGAAATCAGATGTCAGATTAAAATTGTGTAGGTGTTGTGTAAAAAGGTAGTCTGTTCAGGACAGGCTCCCATGTGAACTCGAATGGAAGGTGTATTACTGCTCGGCGTGATTGTCCGACCCTCCCATGTTTCAGATAGGGCCACATCTCTCCCTTGTGGATCTATCCACATGCATTGGACTGTGAGTGGGAGCATCTGCTTCACTAGAATTCCCACCCCTCTCGAGCCCGATGTATAGCCCACATAGGCCACGATTTTAAACCCCAATCCATGAAACGCACAGTAGTTGCTGACCAGCATGTGCGTTTCTTGTAAGCGATATTGGAGCACCACTCCTCTCCTAATTTTATCTCCAAGCCCATTAACATTCCAGGACTGGATCTTTACGTCACTGCCTCCTGTCTTTCCACCCACGTCATAGCTCAAGTCTGTGTCCACAAGGGACTAAGCAGATTTGTCATGAACCGGGCGGTGTGGGAGGTCATGCTCATCAGTGTGTATTGACTGTGTATGCAGACATACCAAAACCCCGAAGAACCACCATCTTAAAATAGAACATTGCCTCAGTACCTCCTCACTCCCCTGCATCCCTGCATGGTGAACTTGGAACTGTCCACCCCCCAACAACACAGAGCATGTGTTGCCCCAACCTGAATCTAATCTACCAGGGATTAGTGGTCACTGCCTCTGTTACTCCTTGCTTCCCCATCCCCATCCCCCTAACGTCTTATTGTACATCATTGCCGAGCCAGTGTCCCCCATACTGCAGAGTCTGTTGCCCGTCTGGTATTGTGCTTTGTTTCCGTTCCCCCAGCCTTCCATTAGCTGATTAGAGTTTCTGTCTCAAATTAATGTCAGCAGCCTTGAGTGTCAGCCAGTGACGTTGAGCCAGTCCCCTTCCACCTCCCCTGTCGCATTGTCTAGCAGGACTGTTTGTTGCGGTGATCATTGGTGTCACTCTTCCTCCTCCTCTGAGGCAGGTCGTTGGCAGAGTCAATTACGCCTTTTTGTTTCTCGCGCTGGGCTGCATCCCTCAAGCTAATGCCTAGCATCCTCTGGGGATCCGAAGTACCATGTTTTCCCTTCTGCCACCACTCTCAATTTGGCTGGATATCTATATATATATATATATATCTATCTATATATATATTTTTTTTTTATCTTCGGCCAAACTGCGGCAGATCCACTGGAACTGCAGAGTGGAATCCGGGAACAAACTGATAGCTACAATTTCGTGTCTTAGAGTCAGGCTGTTGCGTGCAGTTTGTAGGCTCACATTGCAGTCTCTGTGGTTGAAGATGCAGGCAGTGATGGTACGTGGTGTTGAGTGTGGCCTTACAGGGGTTCCCGACACCCTTTGTGCCCACTCAATAGAAAAAAGTTTGGACAGACCTCATGGATTGAGAGTGTTTAGAATCAGATCCTCCACAAAGAGGTCAGCAGTTGGACCCTCGGCTCTTTCAGGGACTCCGACAACCCTAATGTTGTTTCTCCTTGCACAGCCCTTGTAGTCTTCCATTCGTGCCGCCGTCACAGTCTCGTTGGCCCACAGTTCATCCACTTGGCTTCTCAAGGTCTTGGTCTAAGTGAACCACTGTTTCGTGCAAAACATATCATTACCCCAGATTCTCTAAAACTTTGTGGGGCCACCCTTGTTTAAATACCCAGTTATCTCCAGACCTGCGGGGATGTTGGATAAGTAGTCAGATGATGGGGGATTGATCAGCCCATGTTACAAAGCTGCTTCAGCCACACCCCTGTTCAGAGCATACTTTAACACTTGCCTTGAATTATAGGGTCAGGTCTCTAGATTGAAGCTGTACGTTGTATAAAAAGGAAAATATTTGTTGGAGTTGAGAAAGCAGTGGGACTGGGGAATCGCATTGGATCTGAATCACCACACTCCAGTGGTCAGAACAGGAATGATCTAGTAGCAGAAGGCAGTTCTCTCCAAGGTATTAATATTGGGAACCCCATACAGGGATGTGGAATTCCTATCATCCGACGCCCTGGAGATATTGTTTGGGGTCCTGGGCAACAGGTTTTCATGTATATTTTGTCCCTGGGACAAGTAGGCTCAACCCCCTGCAGCACAAACCCTTTGGCTGCCAGTTTACAGAGAAGGGAACTGTCTGCAGTTGAGGTAATGTGTGCCCATATGTTAATGCTGTTCAAACTTGTATTTATGGTCCATTAATTGAAAACCTTCATTATTAGGGTGACCCCTGCAAATAAACATTTTAAGGTCACACTATTGACAGTGGTTCCAGAATGCTCTCTGATTAGAGGCAAATGTTTTCCGGAGCTTGTAAGCAAGAGTGATCATTCTTTGCTTTCAAAATAAAATGTTCAGAAAAAAAACTTTTTGCTACTATGATTTTAGGTGCTATTTATTTGAAGCTCCATTTAGTAAAATGTGTTGATGCATGCTAGTATTTCCCAAAAATATTCCTAATTGAAAATTAGAGTAACCATTTTCAACAAGATTATGGGAAACATGAAAATAAACAAGCAATGGCAAAGCCAACTGATCAGACATTTTTTGTGAGTCTTTTGGTTTTGCCAATGCCTGTCTTGTTTTGACATGGCTTTTATAGCACTTTATTTTTTGTGGGAGCTGCCAGGCCCTCACAATTGTACCAAACACTGGCAAAAAGGAAAAAAAAAACGGTTTTGGTCTCAAAAAGCACACGTTGCAACCAGTGGTGTAACAAAGGCCCCTCAGTACAGCACCTGCCCTGAGTGAGTCGGGGGGGGGGTGTTCCGGCTCCATGTTCTTTACAGAGGGGTCCCCGCCCAGTTTCGTTACGCCACTGATTGCCACAGTGGTTCCTGGCACTGAACAAAACTACTTTGTGCGCGAATATGCTCCTTGTGGAAGAGCAGAATGTGATCACTCACAGTAAAACCACATGATAGAAAGAGAAATAAGTTTAATTAAAACAAAATGTCTTAAACACCAGACCTAGTTAGGGACCCAATTCTTAAAGAAAGTCACAAAAGTGCACCCCTGGTATATGTCTTTGAATTAGAGGCTTTCATAAATTCACAAGAACTTACTGAAGTAGACGAGGGAATCATACTCCTAGAAAATATTTGTGAACTGTACTTTAGCACAAGCAAACATGTATGTGTAGATTTCCTCATGGTAAAATCGATCGAGCGTTTACAAGTTCATTTTCCCTCCAACCACTTTTTTCCCCAACCGTGGAAGAACTTCTACTTCTGCTCTCGTCAGGAGTACATTTCCAACTCTTTCATTATGGGAAAAGATTAGAGAAGAGCTGGTGAAAATCCTTAAAACATGCAAGTTAGTAGGTTTGCAGACTCAAAGGCACTCCAGCCCTGGAACTATTGCTTACTGCTTCTTCCAGCCCTAGTATGTAGAGCTGCAGAAAGGTGGCAAAATCAGGAAATTGCTATAGTAGGGATTGAAATTGCAAGTATTCAATCCCTCCTATAGTAGTAGCCCTGGCATAATCCGAGGGGCTATTATCAGAGCTCTTACATAATGAGATTGCTGCCGTAATTTGTCGCTGCGCTACATGACACCAAAGGGACAAGTAGATTTTTTTTTTTTACCGGACAAGTAGATTTGAGAAGCAACCTGTTCCATGGACATGTGGATATTTTCTTAAATTTCACACCCCTGAGGGTTCATGCCTTAACTAATTTTGAAGATTAATGCACACTCTTATGCCCTTTTTGCTGAGAGTAGCACTCAGTTGGAGTTGAGCCTCTCTCTCCCCTTCCTCCCTCCCTCTCTCTTCCTTCCCTCTCTCTTTCTCCCTCCCTCCAATCTCTTTTGTTCCCCTTCCCATGGCACTCCGCTCTTATTGGTTCTTGGTGTTTGTTTTTATTGACTTTGTGTTGCTGAAAATGTGATATATTTTTTTCATGTCATTTAACATTTAAGTATGTGATGGAATAATGGATTGTCTATAAAGTCTAATACAACGTTTTAAACCCTTTGAATTGGCGATTATTAATCTGTAAGAGATTGTACTCCAGACTCTGCACAGGAATCTAAGTGGATAGTGAGCAAGAAACTGATTATGGTCAACATTTTTGCATTTCAAATTAACTTGTATTTGAAAAAAGCACTTTGAGTCCACGATTGTTAAAATTATTCTGTTAGTATTAGTAGGAAGTTTACAGAGCTGTTGCAATATCTTTAAAGTATTTTTCTTGTAATATTATTTTAACTATGTGTAATATATATGCCATGATATTGCTCACATGATGGGCATCAAAGATGTTTTGCAGTTTCAAATTATAGTCAGCTTTCACTCAATTTTTAACCCAGTTACTTGGGCCGAATTAAATGCAGTAGCTTCGTCTGATGTAGCAGCAGTTTTGAATCTGAATAATGAGGCACTCATCTATATGTAGTCACAGTATATTTATTGTACTTGATATGTCTCGAAAAGGTTGTATGGATTATTTTTTTGTACCTGGTCTTTAGGGTAACATTGCTCAGTGTCTTTAGTTAACAAAGTCAAGACCATAACATATCCCATTGAACACATTGATAAGCAATCAGTCATTCAACAGAAATGATCAAAGAAGCTGTTTTGTGCAGTCCGTAACAACAAATTATTTTTGTAATCCAGTGAAATAAACTAGTCCTCGTGGGTATAAGGATGTCTTCTTATTGTACAGGATAGGTTACTCACAGATTTGCCTTTGTTGTGGATGTTTTTGATAATTGCATAGTTTGATTCTGTACACCTTTTGCTACTTTTGTGTTCAATCAAATTCTATAGGCAAGTAGTGGCCCTTGTATGGTCATCTCCTTATCATGTTGCATAAACAGCTTGAAGGCAATGGATTTTTCCAGTGCTTTTGTGTTTTTATTTCTAGAGTACAAAGTGATATACTAGATCCTAGCACACCACTTTGTCTTTTTTGCCTCTAGTTAATGCTCTCTTTTTTGTTGGCGTATAGCATTGCTTCAATTGAGGCCACCAATCATTAATACTATATATTTTTGCTGTACATTCTCACACTAATCAAGCTAAGGATGCTAATGTAATTTCTGGACTCCAGTTTAAAATTACTTCTTATTTACAGAACATTTTAAAACGTTCCATTTGATCATTTAATTCTTTATGTATATAAACTTTATTAGTCTGCTAATATGATTTAATTTTTTAAAGGGTCTCGGACCCCTGAGTAGGTGTTGGGACCCTAAGGGTAGTGCACTCCAAGTTAAGAAACACTGTCCTAGATCGCTGTGTGCAAACTCGCTCATGCAGCTGTTTCTGTGGGCAGATTCTTCATATGTATGGTGTGTCTGTGATCAAACTGATTTAATATTTCCCTTGATTAATTTGAGCACTGGAGATGTCAGGAGAGCATTGGAAATGTTTTCAGATCAGTTTGCCATGCACCTGTGTATTTTATGCTGTGAGAATGCAAGCATTAAATGAAAGGGCCAAGCCCAACTACACCCCTCACCTACACAAATTAAAATCAAAGTTATCTGGTTATCCAAGCCACATCGGTACCCCACTACACACTTCTCTCACACTCAGTCTCCAGTGGGCCATTTTGAAAAAACTAGTCAGGCTATCTGATGGGTGCACACAATCTTGCTCTGTCCCTAACTTGTTCTTGTTCTCTTTTCCCCTCTCTCATGTTATCTCTCTCATTCTCTCTCTCCCATAGTCTCCCTCTCTTTTTCGTCATAGTCTCACACCTTCCAAAATAATACATCTGTCATTTCAAGGCTTCGCCAATAGCAGAACTTGTTACCGCCGACTAGTAAAAGATCAGCCCATCATCCTTTATATGATCAATGACTGTATCCTACACCTCACTCACTGTGACTAAGATACATTCTTCAAAGGCTTGACCTAAGAGTGGGCATACCTTTAAAACAGCAGGAATCTGAAATATATCCATGATTAAATGTATTGTAACATCAATTTATGCTGACAATTCATGTTTGCAACCATGACAAGGGTTAGCAGGAAATCTCAGACCTTACAAAAATGCACCCTGTCACTCCAAGAGTGCTACAATCACATCATTTCAAAACACAGGATAATTCATTTGTGGCTGTTCAACGTTTCTTCTTACTGTTTCTCATAGAGTGCTTATTTTCTTCTATTGAAGTGATATCTGTTGCAAAGACCTAGGTACAGATTAAGAATTTGCTCACAGGAATTGTTTCTAGAGGTTATTTTATAAACGGGGCTGAATACTCCTATAATGCGGTGTTTGAGTAAATGAACATTTCTGTTGTGCAAAAGTATGAAATAACGTCTCCGGGTGTGCTTTGCATCCACTTTAAAATAATGGAACTGGACCACATTGCCAAGAAACTCGTTTTTAATGTACTTGTTATTCCATATTCTCATCACCCTAGAACTGATACATACATTAAAAGGACTTCCTTCTGCAGATAAGAGATTGTCTATGATTATCTGTTGTAAAAGTCTAACAATAGAGATGAAAATTGAGCAGTGCTTTGCTAGTAGTGTCTTTATTCAAATGGTGTTTACACATTCTTCTTGGACACAATACCAGCTTGCTTTCTAAATATGAAATATAAGTCCAAATGTTAATGCAACTGATATCCTCGTCTTTTTTAGGATTGATTTTTGTATTCCTGTGTTAAAATTAGTATTGTAGATCCCCGATTTCTTCTTGCTTTTATTCCAGTTTTTTCGAGATCCTGAAAACGTGTTCCCGGAAGTCTTAAAACTATTTCGCTGCTACACTGGGTAATAGACTTTCTACAGACTTGTGTGACTTGAGGGCAATTAGGCAATCATCTTGACAGTTATTGCTGCTGTCCTTTTGAAACTCAAGTACCTGATACTGCTTCTGACTCACTGAATTGCCAAGTACCTCCTATTTAGGATTTGACTTTGAGGGAATGGCAAAGTCGAACAGTGATGGCTTACTCTTAAATGGTAATATGGGTTAGAATGACTAGTTCAAGCAGCAAATGTATCACTCCAATTTATGAAGTCATATGACTTTTAGAAATTAGTTAAGGTGCTGTCTATGTCAATAAGCTTTATGGCATTTACAAACCTAATGGAAATGCTTAATGAATTTCTTAATAGCACTGGTTATCTTCTCACAGTGTTTATTGTCACTGGTTGGGCTGTTGATTTGGTGAGAAGAGGAAAGGGACCACTGTGTTCATCACACAGTTTGGGAGCAATTGTACGAAGGCAAGGTCATGTTGGGAATCCTTAGCGGGAGGTATACCAGCTCTCAATGAGCTTGTACTGCTAAATAAAACACTGCTGGATGGATATGTTTACTGGATACAGTTAACCACTGTAATGCCTGGCTTAGATGAGGTCACCAGAGCTCCAGCGGATGGACTTCCTCTTGATTCCCACTCTCATTGGGCCTGAGTCTGACTCAGGTCATCAGGTCAGGGGGGGCAGTTGCGTATTGTTGATGGCTAGGCCCCAGGTTGGGCTGCTTTAAAAAGATCATACCTGCCAGCCTTGCACATGTAAGAGATTGCTGTGGATGAGCTTTGGTTGGAATGTAGGAGTTCACAGCAGTGATGGGCCTGGCAAACCAAAGTGATGTGATGGGGTCAAACATGCCACTCTGATGCCTATAAACGGATCTAGCTGAATTGCTGTGCTGAAAGTGTTTTCAGAGGCTATGGGCCAAAAAGAGAGCAATGTTTCTACAGTGTTGCACGTGGTAGTCTCATTCCTACACATGTGCTTTCTCTAGAGCACGCTGTTCTGGACAGTCATCTTCTTTGGTTTGGTTGGAGCAGTGTTGCAGAGGCTGTGGTCTCTGTCTGACTTAGTCATTCAGAGTAGCAAACAGTAGTAGATACAGTGGTAGATCTCAGTCAGTGACAGTGCAGCATTTGTCCTCTAGGCTCTATTGAACAGTGAGCCACCAACCTCCTCATCAGCAGTGCTCAGTAATTTTGATTTTGGCCCGAATCCTAGGGTATGATTATACTCCTTAAAGGGACGCAGCCAACTTCTCTTCAGAGCATAGAATGCAGAGTTTGGGTAAGCAGCCTGTTTGCCCTGCATAAGAGATATAGTATTGGCCATGTGGTAGAGGCTACCAGGAGTGTTAGAGATGCGGTGGTGAGGCCATAGAGAGTAGGTCTGTCTAAGACCATTGATAAGAGATGACAGTTGAGGTCAGGGTGTCTGAGATAAATAATGGCTATTGTCTGGTATCCATGCAGGGTTAGGGTTTTTTAAGGTTTTGACCCTGACTGATGGGGAATTATTTTCACTATACCAAATTCCTAGTGAAGCAGCACAGATACATTTTTCCTGTGTGAGTTCTATATTCCTGTGTGGTTGTTTAGCACGTTTATAGTAGTTTCAATCCTAAACGTGAATGATGTACACATCTTAGGAGTGCTTTTGTCTTTCTCGGTGTGGTGGTTGGTTTCTATGTCACAAGCTTACGAATTTGAGCCAGCACATGGCTGCAAAGTCCAGTGCAAATATAGTATTTATTTCACTTTGTTGCCCCTTTAAGCACACACATACCAGAGTCTATCAAAATGTTTCGGACGTTTCAGTGATGTCCATTGAAATGACCACCAATTTAAGCAGTTGTCTGATAATTTGTAGTAGTAAACCCTTTGCACCTTTGTAGGATCGAGTGCAAAGCGCTCTGTCCCTGGTGTAATCTCTCTACGGGCTTGTAACCATGCCAATGTCAAGCCCATCACTTTCATTGGTTTTTGGGCTTGGCTTTTAAAATTAGCTTGATTTCTCAGTGAAAGGCATGCACATGTCATGCCTTTTCCGTTGCTTAGCCCGCCTCGAGCGCACCGGCCAACTACTGAAAACATACACGGCTCCATGTTTTCCGTATGGTTTCTGCACTACTTTTCTCTTTATTTCGTAGGCAGCGCAATCTTGCTGGGCAGTAGTAGAGTGCTTTGCATGACATCGACCCTGGTACATGGGTAGTTGCACTTTTGTAGGTTACATGGGTATTTATTTGCACTTTTGTCGTTTACATGGATATTTGCACTTTTGCCGGTTACATGGATATTTGCACTTTTGCCGGTTACATGGATATTTGCACTTTTGCCGGTTACATGGATATTTGCACTTTTGCCGGTTACATGGATATTTGCACTTTTGCCGGTTACACGGTTACATGGATATTTGCACTTTTGCCGGTTACATGGATATTTGCACTTTTGCCGGTTACATGGATATTTGCACTTTTGCCGGTTACATGGATATTTGCACTTTTGTCGGTTACATGGATATTTGCACTTTTGTCGGTTACATGGATAATTGCACTTTTGCCGATATGTTTCACTGCAAGTAATTCTGTTTCCTCTTGTGTGTTTGCTTTGCACTCATGGTGGCCGTTGGCTTGCTTATGTGAAACTGTTTTACCGTTCAGTGTATGTGGCAAAAAAAGTCCGGTTAGGAGTTTACAACGCTAATAGCTTTAATTCGAGCAAGTGCGAGACCCATTGCATTGCAAATGCTTGTTTTTTGCTGGTGTGAAATTGTAGACAAATGTTCTTTAATTCTCAATCGCCCCAGGATATTTGCAAACTGAGATAGGTTATTCCATCTTGTCTGCCTGTTAATGATCTGTTTTTTTAGGTAGATGTGTCCTTATGTTAGCCAGTTTGTGCGATGTAATTAGTCAACCTCTCTTTTTATACCCTTGTTTTGGGGATATAACATTTCCTGTGGCTTTTTCTGTGTGTATTTTCTATCAGTAGCAGTTAGTAAGATTTTACCATGCATTACTGACGTAAAGACATCCTTAACCAGCTTCTTAACATTTTACCTTCTGTAGACCTCCACTAAAACATTGCTGAAATTCAGTGACCTCCATGAAGTCATAATTGTTTCGTTTTATTTATAATTGCTTGGTTAATTAAAACCTTTGCAACATTAAAACAGTCATAAAGAGTATTAAAACAGTTCAAGTAACAATAACACTGTGCCTCAATTACAGAATTTCGAATCGGCAAATTTCCCTTTTGAATAAAATATTATTTAGCCTGGCGTGTATATAAAATGCATTTGTTTCTTAAAATGCAGAATGACGAATGTAGTAGTACAGAAAAGGAGTTAAAAAACTCAAAGTGCGATTTTGGCGATCTGCAATGTACATATGTATAAGACTTTTAAAGGACAATGCGGAAACATTTAAGGTAATAAATGTGCAAAAATATCAAATTGTATAACCAGTGGAGCTTTAGCTCAATAATAATTGACTAGTTCTAATATTACTCCACCATTAAACCTAGCTTCTATGAAGCGCTGAGAGTGAGTGGGATAAAATAAAGGTGAGGGATAGCATTCCACTGTTTAATAATGAGCTATGTACAAATAATACGTTATTCCAAGGTTTTCTTCAATGCGGAGTGCGGTTATATTGGAGTCTGGGTGCATACGCTCCTTTAAGGGGGAATTTCTTTTCTACTTTTGTTAAAAATTTCACAGTGCAACAGTTCAGTTGTGTGTCCATTGGCGTGAAACAGTCCAGAACAGCTTGTCTGCATGTTTGTATGTGTTATTGATTGAAGGGCGGGTGTAACATGATTCTTCGCTCGGCCACTAACTCCTTACAGCTACACACCAGATGAACCGTATCTTCTTTAGCTTTTTCACACAGCCGGCAGTCGGTCGTGGTGGTGCTGCGTTTCCAGGGTTGATGATGTAGGAGCGAAGGTAATATGCCCAATCGCTGTCTCAGAATATTTTCTTTTATTGAGCTGTATGTAGTATCCTGTGTGAAAGTTTGAGGTTTTGCTTTATCATAACTGTGCGGCACATACCAGCCGTGGGCTCTGTTTGTTACTGCGTTCTCCTCAATTAACAAGAGTATTTTCATAGTTCTGTTGATCAACTTTTTGAAGCTGGCATGAGTTACAGATGTCTCCCAGTGTTCCTGTAGTCCGAGCTGGGTGACCTATTCATTAAGGTAAACCTCAGCAGGTAAACTGTTCCTGTTCTTAAGGTGTGTGTTTAAGGTGTTTGGTTCTTTTTTGGATTTTATGCCAGCACTTGATGTATGCACCTCTCCGGGGGACTGATTGCCGGGGTAGTCCAAACTCCAACCATATCTATGCTGAAGAGGTATATTTAGGGAGGCCGACGTTCATTCTATAGGATCCGACCATGATCCTTTCTAAACTTGATGTGTCCCTGCTGCATAATGTCTTGTTCCCTTAGTTTATTGTGGGGATCAGTTTGGCTTGTATAATCTTGAGCAGTGGTGTTAGAGTGGGGCCAGCTATTTTCTTCTTAAGGCTTCTTAGGGCTAATGCTATAGCATTCCCTTTCTGTTTGAAAGCCTCTTTTTGTGGTTTAAAGACTCCTTTGTTTTCTATAATGATACCTAAGAATTTATATTCCGACATTGACTCCGTGTGTTGGCAGGCGACGTGCTACATGCTACATTTCAGCAATCCATTTTTATATTTAAGTCAGCTAAGAACAGGTTGAACACAGTGGGGCGAGGACGCAGCCCAGCTCTATGTAACAGAATCAGTAGCTTCAGGAGAGTATGGTTCCTTCCAATTAGCCAGCTTCAGCCATAACTTGCCACAATCAATGTGGTCAAGCGAGGTGCAGAAATCTGTGACGCAAAAGTACAGTGGGAGTTTCCCATTTTTAGACCCATCTATCAACCCCTCTTCTCCCTCAGGCGGCAAGCTTTTTTTTGGTTATTTGGGGTAGTTCACGCTTAGACCCTCATAGCTTTTTGAACACATAAGTTACCCAGGCAAATTTTGGGTTATTTTTCCAACATCCCAGGGATTGTAGAGGTACCCAGAGGTTGTGGGTTCCCCTGGAGGAGACCAAGAAATTAGCCAAAATACAGCTAAAATTTCGTTTTTTTTGTGTTTTTTTTTTTTTAATGGGGAAAAAAGTGCGGCAGAAGCATGTGTTTTTTTTTTTCTCCTGAAAACGGCTTCAACAAAGGGTTTGCGGTGCTAAAATCGCCATCCTCCCAGCTTTGAGGAACAGGCAGACTTAAATCAGAAACCAGATTTTTCAACACAATTTTGGCATTTTACTAGGACACATACCCCATTTTTACTATTTTTTGTGCTTTCAGTCTCCTTCCTGCTAGTGACAGAAATGGGTGTGAAACCAATGCTGGATCCCGGACAGCTAAACATTTCTGAAAAGTAGACAAAATTCTGAATTCAGCAAGGGTCATTTATGTAGCTCCGTCCAGGGTTTCCTACAGAAAGTAACAGCTTAACCTAAAAAAAAAATATTGAAATTGAGGTGAAAAAAGAGCCATTTCTGTCCACGTTTTCTTCTATAACTTTTTCAGCTATGGCAGATTTTTGAAAGCATTATACCATTATGTTTGCTGGACTGTTCTGGTTTTCGGGGATATGTAGGGCTTGTAGGTTCATCAAGAACCCTAGGTACCCAGAGCCAATAAATGAGTTGCACCTTGCATTGGGTTTTCAGTGTATACCGGGTATACAGCAATTAATTTGCTGAAATATAAATAATAAAAAATAGGTATCAAGAAAACCTTTGTATTTCCAAAATGGGCACATGACAAGGTGTTGAGAAGCAGTGGTTATTTGTACATCTCTGAATTCTAGGATCCCCATACTAGCATCTGAATTACAGGGAATTTCTCAAATAGACTTCTTTTTTACACACTGCCTTACATTTGGAAGGAAAAAATGTAGAGAAAGACAAGGGGCAATAACACTTGTTTTTCTATTCCGTGTTCCCCCAAGTCTCCTGATTAAAAATGCTACCCCACTTGTGTGGGTAGGCCTAATGCCTGCGACAGGAAACAAAACATGGACACATCACATTTTTACCATGAAATGTGACGTTTTGTTTTTTTCAAAGTGCCTAGCTGTGGATTTTGGCCTCTAGTTTAGCCGGCACCTAGGGAAACCTACCAAACCTGTGCATTTTTTAAAACTAGACACCTAGGGGAATCCAGGATGGGGTGACATGTGGGGCTCTCACCAGGTTCTGTTACCCAGAATCCTTTGTAAACCTCAAAATTTGGCAAATAAAAAACTTTCTCCTCACATTTCTGTGATAGAAAGTTATGGAATGTGAGAGGAGGCATAAATTTCCTTTCACCCGCCATTCCCCCAAGTCTCCCAATAAAAATAGTACCTCATGTGTGGGTAGGCCTAGTGCCCGTGACAGGGAACGTCCCAAAACACAATGTGGACACATCACATTTTGCCAAAGAAAACAGAACTTTTTTGGGAAAGCGCCTAACTGTGGATTTTGGCCTGTAGCTCGCCTGGCACATAGGAAAATCTAGCAAACAAGGACATTTCTGAAAACCAGACACCTAGGGGAACCCAGGATGGGGTAACTTGTGGTGCTCTCACACGGTTCTGTTACCCAGAATCCTTTTCAAACCTCAAAACGTGGCAAAAAAACACTTTTTCCTCACATTTCGGAGCTGCAAAGTTCTTGAATCTGAGGGGAGCTACAAACTTCCTTCTTCCCAGTGTTCCCCCAGGTCTCCCGATAAAAAATGGTACCCCACTTGTGTGGGTAGGCCTAGTGCCCGCGACAGGAAATGCCCCAAAACACTATGTAGACACATCAAAATTATCAAATACAAACTACCTGTTTTTGCGGTGGGGGGGGGGGGAGCACCTGCATTTTTTCAGTTGGGGTGGGGGCATAACCATGCCCATACTAGGTGTTAGCCACCACCCCACTATTTTTTATTCCCTTTCATCTAGTAGGCTATCTGCCACCTCCCCAGGGGAGTGGATTGGGGGTAATGCCCCATCTGCCCACCAGGGGGCAGAACAATGTTGTCCCCTTTTATTTGGGGTCAGGGTATGCCCATACCCCCACCCTCTTTTTATTTTATTTTAACATTTGCTGGTCTCTGGTGGGCTTTCTGCCCCCCTTGGGGGCAGATGGAACTTACAAAAATAGGCCAATCTGCCCCCAAGGCAGGCAGAAATGGCCAACAGTAATGTGCCCCCCTGGGGAGCGACCCTTGCCCAAGGGGCTGCCCCCCCAAACAAAACACGCATACACACACACGCACCAATCCCTGGTGCCTAAGTGGTTTCTGCTCCCTCTCTGGCAGATGGGCCTAATAGAAATATGCCAGTCTGCCCCCATGGTGGGCAGAAATGGCCTAAAATAAATTTGCCTTCTGGGGGAACGACCCTTGCCCAAGGGGTCGCTACCCATCTGTAAAAAAATAAAAAAATTCTTGGTGCCTAGTGGTTTCAAATAGGCCGATCTGCCCTAAGGGGGGTGGAAATGGCATAAAATGAATTTGCCTCCCAGGGGAGCGACCCTTGCCTAAGGGGTCACCCCCCTTGCATGAAACTGACGTAAAAAGCGAGACGCTTTAGGAATTAAAAAGGGCTCGGAGCCCTGTCCACGTCACGTCAGTGTCTTTCATTGGCTCGTGGGCTTGCCTGTTAGAATCTGCTTGATTTCATTAGTGGAAGGCATGCATACGTCATGCTTTTGCTGGTGGATAGCCCTCCTCGAGCGCATCGACCAGGTACAGAAACATGCGAGGCTCGCTGTTTTCCATCCGGCTCGTGGACTACTTTTTCCCTATTTTCCCAGCACGATCTCGCTTGGCAGAAGTAGATCGCTTTACATAATATCGACCCTGTTACACAGTTAATTGCACTTTTTCCGGTTACGTACATAATTGCACTTTGCCCGATAGGTTTCATTACGAGTGAAAAGTCCGGTTAGGAGTTTACAACGCTATCAGCTCAAAAACGAGCAAACGCGAGGCCCGTTGCATTGCAAATTCTTGTTTGATTTGTAGTCCAGTTCCCTCAGCACCCAACGAATGTCTCTTTCACATTTGTGAGTCGTTACATTCTTCTCCTGTTACCCTAACCTCCAACGTCAATAAACCCAACTTGTCATTTATATTAAACTGAAAATGATAGTGTATCATGATTTTTGTTACAAGGATAGTAAACTTGTGTCCATAAGCTCTTTGCTTCCTGATGTGTAGGCATTGGTATGCTACGTTACATTTGTATAGTGACAATAACCAGTGTTACAGCATCTTGGAGTATTCCCTATCTGGGTGCCCTTTGTTTTGGAACTGGTAGGGCCTTGCCAATCGCATGAGTTTGAAATTTGTGTTCTGTGCATTGATCTAAACTCCATCATAGTCTTCTTTGCAGCTAGCTGTATTTTAACGTGTGCGCAGTAAGTGCATTGTATTACACGCATTTTCGCATCCGTATGTTTGATGTTCTGATCGCCTTGTTTGAAACTATTGTAAAGAACATCACATTATTGACTCCAGTCCCTAGCCATCGCGCCACTGTAGTGAAAGGACACTGGGTTTCGAGTGACATTGAGATACATGATGATCCAAACATTAAACAAACAATTAGGGTTGCTATAGTAGCCACATTTAGTAGGCATTCCGTTGGGGCACTGCAGTCAACCTTGTGTTCTCGGCAAAGTTATTCAAAATGCTGGAACCTGCCCTGAAGATTTCTCTGAAAAAGGAACACAGAGTTGGAGGAGGTGCTAACATTTCAGATTTTTGTTTCGGTATCAGTAGTGAGAAAACATATAGAACAATTCCCTTCTCAAGTGAATTAAAACGTTGATTGTACCTTCATACGAGTACGCACAGCTACAATATAACTATATTGGCCTATGCTGTCATACATGGGAAATAAATTAATCCTTGGAGGGCCATAGAGATTTTTTTACATTCCGTAAAATGGCATTTGCCATTTTTCAAACAGTCTTTTGATCATCAGATAGTGGTGCTTCATTGCAGCATTACCCAAGTTTCCAGTTTGTTTTTTCAAGGTCAATCAAATTTGACTAGTCATTGGGCAATGTCACACTTTCTGTGTCTATCAAGTGCAAGTGTGGAAGCTTGTAGAAAGTACTTCTCAGTAGCAAAGTCGAACAGACTTTATTATCACATCTCGGTCATCACAGACTTTCAGTAAGTCTTTGAGCAATGGGTAAACCCACTCCCTTACTTCAAACTCCACATTCCAGGACATGGTAGTCAAGCAAGAGCACAGGAAAGGATACACCTCGCATCAAAGACATCTCCTTTATAAATCAATAGACAAGCAACCTGTCATGCACCCTCATCCTTGCGGTGAGACTAACACTGTCTAAAAGTTATCCCCCTTTCTCTTCCACCTTCTCCTGACCTCTTGCCAGCATGCACAGTACTTTTTATCCCAACATAAATATGCTCCTTTCGGTGTTACCTTCGTTTTGCATGTTCTTAAAAGACAACCAATATCAAGTACTAGCATTTCTATTCTTTGTTTTGTTTTCTCTTAAAACCCCCGTTTGGAGTCATTATAAACTGAAAAGCAATGAGGAAATGTAATGGACTTTGTACCTGCTTCAAAATATCTAATCCACCTTTTTTAACTCCGCTTACAACCCTCGCAGAAGGCCACTAAATCTGATACTAATCCATCAGAAATGTGACCCATTTGATTTGTACAGTAAAGTTCTCAATTTACACCTTTCCTTATTGTCTCGTCTTCCTTTCCTTCTTCCTGCACACAAGCCAGCTACTGTTTCATTTGGTCTTGTTTTCATCCCACTTTTTCAAAAGGCCCTTTTCTTTCCCTCTTGTTGCATTCTTTGCCCATCACTTGGCATCACTACTTTAGACCAAGCTATCTTAGCTAGGACTGCGTCATTATTTCAACATGCTTTGTTTCCTTTTTGGCTTCTGAGCCTATATTTATCAGGTCACCATATTCTCCACTTATATTCCCTAGACCGGTTTTTTTTATTTAGTTTTTTTTGGCTTGAAGCATACAGACGTCCCTAATTTTTTCCACTTGTGATCTCTTTAATCAGTGCGTCTCTGAATTCTTTGTATGTATGTATATATGTGTGGATATGTATGTATGTGTGTATATATATATGTATATATGTGTATATATATATATATATATATATATACACACACATATATATATCAAGGATATTTGCGTCCGCTCTATTTTGCCACTGGTCTGACTTCTGAGTGCCATTTACAGTTTGCTTCCATTCATAGGTGCGCCCACCTCATAGGAGACCACTATGAAATGTTGTTGTCCATAGTGTATCATTGTTTTCGCATTCCAAGATCGCCAACACATTAATTGTAAATGTAGTGGCCATTCTGGATTTCTAAAACAACTATAAGCTATTTACACCCACAGACACCGACTGCTATATTTACTTTTGTTGTGAGCATGTGCTCACCATGTATATACGACAGAATGTTTTCTTGTTTCTCCTTATATTCTTTTAATTTGTCTTGCTTATATTGTTGAGTTTTTTTTTTTTTTTGCATTTATGTCAGAGGGTGAATGCAGGTATGAGTCAGTGGATGGATGATGAGGTATGAGTGTAAAGATGAGTGATAAGAGTGCACGTAAGATGACTTATTGAGTGCCTAAACCCATCAAAGAAACTAAAGGCACTTTCATTCATGTGTCAGTCGTATTGGGATTGCCAATGCTGGTCTCTTAATATATAGCCATAATTGTGATATCTAGGGCATGTAATACATCTAATCTAAGCATTTATTAAAAAACTAAGGTATAAACAGTGTGACAGCCTAAGGAAAAGAAAAGATTAATGATTACTATATAATGGACATTTTGCAGGCCACAAGTTATAGAAGGCGACCTTTTGAAAGGCTGTTAGGCAGCATCATTGGCTTTCTGCTGCTTGTTATAGTTTTTAGTTTTGATTTACATAGCCGGTAGGCACTAACACAGCTATTCTTTTGCATCTGAGTTTATCCAGTTGACACTACATTTACAAAATAATTGTTTGTGTAGTGCAAAATGTAAATTAATTCCTAATGTCAAACTCTTTGGGAGTTGTATGTAGAACATTGTAAGGTGAGTGGAAGGTGGACGAATTATTCTTATATTTGTAGCACCAGAAAATCAAGTTCAGTTTATTTTTTAAACCAGTAGGAATATAAAACCATGTATCAATTCCTGTATCTCAGTTCTAACAATCAGTTTAATATCTGTCAAAATAAAAGTAAGTATTAGCAATATATAAAATGCTACATGGAAACATCTTTGCTACCAGTAATGATCATATATTTTATTAGTATATTTTATTATTAAGGATATATGTAAAAACAATTAAAACGACTTATGAATAGTAATGAAATAAGATGATTTCTTGTTACGCTGTTTTTTAATTTTTTTTAAGACAGTATCTAATCCACTAGAGTGCTGTGTTTCTATTTATATACAGCGATAAAGCTCGAGTTGGCAGTATTGGTAGCATCTGGGTAATGTATGAAGCTTGCCTTGGCTATCTTTGGAAGATAATCCCAAGGTTGCAAGTAAGGAGCTGGGAAAACTAGTACCACTTCATTGCTTTAGTTAATTTCAAACCTTATTCGATGTTATATACAGATAGCATGACCCTGTGAAATCATCAATGTCTCTAGTTAGGCCGGCAGCCGCAGCAGAATCAGAATTTAGTGACTGAATTCTTTTCATTCTTTAGTTTAATATATTAATTATTCTCCTGCTTTTTGACATTTTCTCAGTTTAGAACCATGATCATGTCTGAAACTATAATTTTAGGGTGGCGGATATGCTAGAGAATAATGAAAATATTGTTCTAATAGCTTGTACAGCCTTTACCAAGTATGTGTACAAGTCACAAGAACAGACTACTAGGTGTTCTGTATGCTGGTAGTTTTCCAGTGATCTCAAAACTAATGCTGCTCATCCCAGAGGCTCGTCGTCCAGGCATACCAGATTTGAATGTACGATTAAGGGTGCTATTGTAGCTGAGTGTTTTTGTCTTTTCCCCATTTCAGTCTCTAAATAAAGGTCTTCTACATTTTTATTAATGGCAGGAAATTAGGCAGCTAGGCTGCAGGTTCTATTTCATGTTGGTGGCTATGAATGTAGTCCTAGTTCAGTTCTTGCATAATTGACTCACATTGACAGAAGCAGTATCTGAACATTAGTTGTCAACTACTGACCATGGCTTCTGATTCAAAGGGCTCAGTCAATCTGACTTGGAATTCAGGAAATGTTGCCACACACTTGAATTCATGTCTCTCTTCTTTCCTCTTGTACTATCAGGATAACCACATCTTAAATCCTCAGGCTTATAGTAACAAAATATAATTGATAAAAATGTAAATGCCCATTTGTGTTATTTTGGCCTTTTGTTTTAGGGCAAAGATAAATGCACCCTAGATTACAGCATTCACACTCTTTAATTGTCTTATGCCTGATACCCCTTGGTCTGCAATATTTGATAAAAACAATCATAAACCACACTTGCGTTCAACACTTCAGGTGCTAATTTTGATATCCTCTTCCTGCCTTCCCACTGATGTTACTTACCGTTCAGGATAGGCCACAAGCACTTTCAGTTCACTGTGCTCCTTTTGCCTTATCAGTGCCCCTCGGGTGCTCACCAAGGTGATGGCTGTGGTTTCAGCTCATCTGCGGAGATCAGGGGTTTCAGTCTTCGCCCATCTTGCTGACCGGTTGTTGAAAGCGGGCTCGCCACAGGCTGTCGTCTCCCACCTCTAGACTACGACGGACCTCCTGCATTCCGTGGGTTTCACTATAACATGCCGAAATCATACCTGACTTGTCTCCCTTTCATCAGAGCTGTTCTGGAGACAGTGCAGTTTCGGGGTTATCATGCCGAGCGGGGAGTCCATGCTATTTAGGCTATTATACCGATGTTCCAGCCTCTCCCCTAGATTTCGGTGAGAATGACTCTGAGGCTGCTGGGCCTCATGTCCTCCTACATCCTCCTGGTGACAGATGCCTATTAACATATGCAGGTTCTGCAGTGTGAACTGAAGTTCCAGTGGGCGCAGCATCAGGGGTGTTCGAAATGGGGTCTGTAATTGGCAGTGGTTTGCACCCCTGTCAAAGTAGTGACCCTCACTCTAGTCAGGGTAAGGGAGTCACACCTAAGATAACCCCTGCTTACTCCCTTGGTAGCTTGGCATGAGCAGTTATACTTATCTCAGAACCAATGTGTGAAGTATATTCTCTCTCTCTCTCTCTCTCTCTCTGTAGGAAGTTGGCTCTGTATGTGCTATTTCAAAGTAAGGAATAGCATGCACAGAGTCCAAGGGTTCCCCTTAGAGGTAAAATAGCGGTAAAAATAGATAATACTAATGCTCTATTTTGTGGTAGTGTGGTCGAGCAGTAGGCTTATCCAAGGAGTAGTGTTAAGCATTTGTTGTACATACACATAGACAATAAATGAGGTACACACACTCAGAGACAAATCCAGCCAATAGGTTTTTATATAGAAAAATATCTTTTCTTAGTTTATTTTAAGAACCACAGGTTCAAATTCTACATGTAATAGCTCATTCGAAAGGTATTGCAGGTAAGTACTTTAGGAACTTCAAATCATGAAAATTGCATGTATACTTTTCAAGTTATTCACAAATAGCTGTTTTAAAAGTGGACACTTAGTGCAATTTTCACAGTTCCTAGGGGAGGTAAGTATTTGTTAGTTTTACCAGGTAAGTAAGACACTTACAGGGTTCAGTTCTTGGTCCAAGGTAGCCCACCGTTGGGGGTTCAGAGCAACCCCAAAGTCACCACACCAGCAGCTCAGGGCCGGTCAGGTGCAGAGTTCAAAGTGGTGCCCAAAACACATAGGCTAGAATGGAGAGAAGGGGGTGCCCCGGTTCCGGTCTGCTTGCAGGTAAGTACCCGCGTCTTCGGAGGGCAGACCAGGGGGGTTTTGTAGGGCACCGGGGGGGGACACAAGTCCACACAGAAATTTCACCCTCAGCAGCGCGGGGGCGGCCGGGTGCAGTGTAGAAACAAGCGTCGGGTTTTCAATGTTAGTCTATGAGAGATCTCGGGATCTCTTCAGCGCTGCAGGCAGGCAAGGGGGGGATTCCTCGGGGAAACCTCCACTTGGGCAAGGGAGAGGGACTCCTGGGGGTCACTTCTCCAGTGAAAGTCCGGTCCTTCAGGTCCTGGGGGCTGCGGGTGCAGGGTCTCTCCCAGGCGTCGGGACTTTAGGTTCAAAGAGTCGCGGTCAGGGGAAGCCTCGGGATTCCCTCTGCAGGCGGCGCTGTGGGGGCTCAGGGGGGACAGGTTTTGGTACTCACAGTATCAGAGTAGTCCTGGGGTCCCTCCTGAGGTGTTGGATCTCCACCAGCCGAGTCGGGGTCGCCGGGTGCAGTGTTGCAAGTCTCACGCTTCTTGCGGGGAGCTTGCAGGGTTCTTTAAAGCTGCTGGAAACAAAGTTGCAGCTTTTCTTGGAGCAGGTCCGCTGTCCTCGGGAGTTTCTTGTCTTTTCGAAGCAGGGGCAGTCCTCAGAGGATGTCGAGGTCGCTGGTCCCTTTGGAAGGCGTCGCTGGAGCAGGATCTTTGGAAGGCAGGAGACAGGCCGGTGAGTTTCTGGAGCCAAGGCAGTTGTCGTCTTCTGGTCTTCCTCTGCAGGGGTTTTCAGCTAGGCAGTCCTTCTTCTTGTAGTTGCAGGAATCTAATTTTCTAGGGTTCAGGGTAGCCCTTAAATACTAAATTTAAGGGCGTGTTTAGGTCTGGGGGGTTAGTAGCCAATGGCTACTAGCCCTGAGGGTGGGTACACCCTCTTTGTGCCTCCTCCCAAGGGGAGGGGGTCACAATCCTAACCCTATTGGGGGAATCCTCCATCTGCAAGATGGAGGATTTCTAAAAGTCAGAGTCACCTCAGCTCAGGACACCTTAGGGGCTGTCCTGACTGGCCAGTGACTCCTCCTTGTTGCTTTCTTTGTTCCCTCCAGCCTTGCCGCCAAAAGTGGGGGCCGTGGCCGGAGGGGGCGGGCAACTCCACTAAGCTGGAGTGCCCTGCTGGGCTGTGACAAAGGGGTGAGCCTTTGAGGCTCACCGCCAGGTGTCACAGCTCCTGCCTGGGGGAGGTGTTAGCATCTCCACCCAGTGCAGGCTTTGTTACTGGCCTCAGAGTGACAAAGGCACTCTCCCCATGGGGCCAGCAACATGTCTCTGGTGTGGCAGGCTGCTGGAACTAGTCAGCCTACACAGACAGTCGGTTAAGTTTCAGGGGGCACCTCTAAGGTGCCCTCTGTGGTGTATTTTACAATAAAATGTACACTGGCATCAGTGTGCATTTATTGTGCTGAGAAGTTTGATACCAAACTTCCCAGTTTTCAGTGTAGCCATTATGGTGCTGTGGAGTTCGTGTAAAACAGACTCCCAGACCATATACTCTTATGGCTACCCTGCACTTACAATGTCTAAGGTTTTGCTTAGACACTGTAGGGGCACAGTGCTCATGCACTGGTACCCTCACCTATGGTATAGTGCACCCTGCCTTAGGGCTGTAAGGCCTGCTAGAGGGGTGTCTTACCTATACTGCATAGGCAGTGAGAGGCTGGCATGGCACCCTGAGGGGAGTGCCATGTCGACTTACTCATTTTGTTCTCACCAGCACACACAGGCTTGTAAGCAGTGTGTCTGTGCTGAGTGAGGGGTCTCTAGGGTGGCATAATACATGCTACAGCCCTTAGAAACCTTCCCTGGCATCAGGGCCCTTGGTACCAGAGGTACCAGTTACAAGGGACTTATCTGGATGCCAGGGTGTGCCAATTGTGGAAACAATGGTACATTTTAGGTGAAAGAACACTGGTGCTGGGGCCTGGTTAGCAGGGTCCCAGCACACTTCTCAGTCAAGTCAGCATCAGTATCAGGCAAAAAGTGGGGGGTAACTGCAACAGGGAGCCATTTCTTTACACAAGCCCCCCCCAGCCCACAGGCCAGGAGACTCAGCCCAAGCTGGGAGAGTCTTCCTAGTCTGTCAGGCGAGGAAGAGTAGGAGAAATAGGCTGGTTAGTTGCAGGGCCTACTCTGCCTTACATCCTTCTGTTCAGGTCATTCCCTTTGGGGAACTGACCCACTTCCACAGTGATAGGACCTAGTCTGAATTGCCTCTTGTCTGCTTCTTCAATGTCTCCACCCATTCTTTTTATTTTGGGTTTAGAGGTATCCACCTCTGCTAATCTTATCTTAGCCAGGGTCATCCCTAGCTTACCCAAAGAGGTTACCCAGAGCTGGAGTAACCCCACCATGACCAACAGGGTCAGGGGGCCTAACTTGCTATTTGGCATGGGGTCTGACCACCATGCCAAGGATAGTGCAGCCACAAAGGCTAACACCCAGCAGAGGCCACTGACAGCTGTCAGTGCCCAGAACCACACCTTTAGCTCTTCACCTAAAAGGGAAGGGGCTAAGTTACAGGCTTCTTTGGGTTCAGGTTGCCTGTCTGCTGTATTGGAGTGGGGGGTTACCACATCTTGTAGTAAACACCCTTCTTCCACTCTTTCTTCTGTTAGCTGAGGAGCCACCCACTCAGGTTTAACAGTTGCCTGACTAGCCAGGACTTCTTGTGGGTCAGGTTGGACTTTATCAGGGCCATTTTTGGAGTTCTCCCCTACTGGAGCAGAATCTCCTTGGCTTGCTGTAACCTTGGCTAAAGGTTGTCCACCCTTCCTACTCTGTTTTCTTTTCTTCTTCTTCTGGGGCCTGCTTGCATTTACTGCAGAGGCAGGACTTCCAGGATCCTTGGGAGAGGACTGGCACTGGACCAGTTCCTCTCTTGAGCTCTGACTAACCTCTGGGTAGTCATTTCCAAGGAGACAATCAAGGGGGAGGTCTGTACTGACTACTACCCTTCTCCAGCTAAGAGTGCCACCCACTTCTATGGGCACTAAAGCCACAGGCCTCTTAGTGACCCTGTCTAGGCTAACTCTTACCCTGGCAGTCTCACCTGGGATGTACTGGTTTGAGAGCACCAGCCTGTCATGCACAATAGTGTGACTGGCACAAGTGTCTCTCAGGGCAGTGGTTGGGATTCCATTCACCAGTAGGTGGTGGAAGTGTCGGCTTCCCTCTGGAATCTCCAACTCACCTGTTGGGCCCTGTTTCCAGTTGAAGGCTAGGAAGACCTCCTCATCTGAGGAGTCATCTCCCAGGGCTACACTGGTTACCCCAGGAATTTTGTTCTGGGGTTTGTTTTTGGGACAAGAAGTGTCCTTGGTGTGGTGCCCAGACTGTTTACAGTTGTGGCACCATGCCTTAGTGGCATCCCAGTTCTTACCCTGGTACCCACCTTTGTTTTGGGTTGTGTCCTGGGGCCCACCCACCTGTTCTGGTTTTTGGGGGCCTACAGAGGACTCTTTTTCTTGGTTCCTAGTGTTACCCACTTTCTCCTGGGGAGTTTTTGTAACCCCTTTCTTTTGGTCACCCCCAGTGGAAGTTTTGGTTACCCTAGTCTTGACCCAGTGGTCTGCCTTCTTTCCCAATTCTTGGGGAGAAATTGGACCTAGGTCTACCAGATACTGATGCAACTTTTCATTGAAGCAGTTACTTAAAATGTGTTCTTTCATAAACAAATTATAAAGCCCAACATAGTCACACACTTCATTTCCAGTTAACCAACCATCTAGTGTTTTTACTGAGTAGTCTACAAAATCAACCCAGGTCTGGCTCGAGGATTTTTGAGCCCCCCTGAATCTAATTCTATACTCCTCAGTGGAGAATCCAAAGCCCTCAATCAGGGTACCCTTCATGAGGTCATAAGATTCTGCATCTTTTCCAGAGAGTGTGAGGAGTCTATCCCTACACTTTCCAGTGAACATTTCCCAAAGGAGAGCACCCCAGTGAGATCTGTTTACTTTTCTGGTTACACAAGCCCTCTCAAAAGCTGTGAACCATTTGGTGATGTCATCACCATCTTCATATTTTGTTACAATCCCTTTGGGGATTTTTAGGATGTCAGGAGAATCTCTGACCCTATTTAAGTTGCTGCCACCATCGATGGGACCTAGGCCCATCTCTTTTCTTTCCCTTTCTATGGCTAGGAGCTGTTTTTCCAAAGCCAATCTTTTGACCATCCTGGCTAACAGGGGGTCATCTTCACTGGAGTTATCCTCAGTGATTTCAGAGGTGTTGGTCTCTCCTGTGAGGGAACCAGCATCTCTGACTATTATTTTTGGAGTCAGGGTTTGAGGGACCCTGTTCTCCCTAGATAGGACTGGTAGGGGGGAATTGTCCTCCAAGTCACTATCCTCTTCCTCTGAGTTGCCACCCTCAGAGGGGTTGGCCTTTTCAAACTCTGCCAAAAGCTCCTGGAGCTGTATTTTGGTAGGTTTGGGGCCCATTGTTATTTTCTTTATTTTACAGAGTGACCTTAGCTCCCTCATCTTAAGATGGAGGTAAGGTGTGGGGTCGAGTTCCACCACAGTCACATCTGTGCTAGACATTTTGCTTCTAAAAGTTGGAATACTTTTTAAGAATCTACAACTGGTTCTAGAATCTAATTCAAACTTTTACAAACTTTTAAACTCTAAAAGAAATGCTAAACAGGATCTAACACAAGGCCCTAGCAGGTCTTTTAAGAATTTAGAAAACTTTTCAAATTGCAAAAATCAATTTCTAATGACAATTTTTGAATTTGTCGTGTGATCAGGTATTGGCTGAGTAGTCCAGCAAATGCAAAGTCTTGTACCCCACCGCTGATCCACCAATGTAGGAAGTTGGCTCTGTATGTGCTATTTCAAAGTAAGGAATAGCATGCACAGAGTCCAAGGGTTCCCCTTAGAGGTAAAATAGCGGTAAAAATAGATAATACTAATGCTCTATTTTGTGGTAGTGTGGTCGAGCAGTAGGCTTATCCAAGGAGTAGTGTTAAGCATTTGTTGTACATACACATAGACAATAAATGAGGTACACACACTCAGAGACAAATCCAGCCAATAGGTTTTTATATAGAAAAATATCTTTTCTTAGTTTATTTTAAGAACCACAGGTTCAAATTCTACATGTAATAGCTCATTCGAAAGGTATTGCAGGTAAGTACTTTAGGAACTTCAAATCATGAAAATTGCATGTATACTTTTCAAGTTATTCACAAATAGCTGTTTTAAAAGTGGACACTTAGTGCAATTTTCACAGTTCCTAGGGGAGGTAAGTATTTGTTAGTTTTACCAGGTAAGTAAGACACTTACAGGGTTCAGTTCTTGGTCCAAGGTAGCCCACCGTTGGGGGTTCAGAGCAACCCCAAAGTCACCACACCAGCAGCTCAGGGCCGGTCAGGTGCAGAGTTCAAAGTGGTGCCCAAAACACATAGGCTAGAATGGAGAGAAGGGGGTGCCCCGGTTCCGGTCTGCTTGCAGGTAAGTACCCGCGTCTTCGGAGGGCAGACCAGGGGGGTTTTGTAGGGCACCGGGGGGGGACACAAGTCCACACAGAAATTTCACCCTCAGCAGCGCGGGGGCGGCCGGGTGCAGTGTAGAAACAAGCGTCGGGTTTTCAATGTTAGTCTATGAGAGATCTCGGGATCTCTTCAGCGCTGCAGGCAGGCAAGGGGGGGATTCCTCGGGGAAACCTCCACTTGGGCAAGGGAGAGGGACTCCTGGGGGTCACTTCTCCAGTGAAAGTCCGGTCCTTCAGGTCCTGGGGGCTGCGGGTGCAGGGTCTCTCCCAGGCGTCGGGACTTTAGGTTCAAAGAGTCGCGGTCAGGGGAAGCCTCGGGATTCCCTCTGCAGGCGGCGCTGTGGGGGCTCAGGGGGGACAGGTTTTGGTACTCACAGTATCAGAGTAGTCCTGGGGTCCCTCCTGAGGTGTTGGATCTCCACCAGCCGAGTCGGGGTCGCCGGGTGCAGTGTTGCAAGTCTCACGCTTCTTGCGGGGAGCTTGCAGGGTTCTTTAAAGCTGCTGGAAACAAAGTTGCAGCTTTTCTTGGAGCAGGTCCGCTGTCCTCGGGAGTTTCTTGTCTTTTCGAAGCAGGGGCAGTCCTCAGAGGATGTCGAGGTCGCTGGTCCCTTTGGAAGGCGTCGCTGGAGCAGGATCTTTGGAAGGCAGGAGACAGGCCGGTGAGTTTCTGGAGCCAAGGCAGTTGTCGTCTTCTGGTCTTCCTCTGCAGGGGTTTTCAGCTAGGCAGTCCTTCTTCTTGTAGTTGCAGGAATCTAATTTTCTAGGGTTCAGGGTAGCCCTTAAATACTAAATTTAAGGGCGTGTTTAGGTCTGGGGGGTTAGTAGCCAATGGCTACTAGCCCTGAGGGTGGGTACACCCTCTTTGTGCCTCCTCCCAAGGGGAGGGGGTCACAATCCTAACCCTATTGGGGGAATCCTCCATCTGCAAGATGGAGGATTTCTAAAAGTCAGAGTCACCTCAGCTCAGGACACCTTAGGGGCTGTCCTGACTGGCCAGTGACTCCTCCTTGTTGCTTTCTTTGTTCCCTCCAGCCTTGCCGCCAAAAGTGGGGGCCGTGGCCGGAGGGGGCGGGCAACTCCACTAAGCTGGAGTGCCCTGCTGGGCTGTGACAAAGGGGTGAGCCTTTGAGGCTCACCGCCAGGTGTCACAGCTCCTGCCTGGGGGAGGTGTTAGCATCTCCACCCAGTGCAGGCTTTGTTACTGGCCTCAGAGTGACAAAGGCACTCTCCCCATGGGGCCAGCAACATGTCTCTGGTGTGGCAGGCTGCTGGAACTAGTCAGCCTACACAGACAGTCGGTTAAGTTTCAGGGGGCACCTCTAAGGTGCCCTCTGTGGTGTATTTTACAATAAAATGTACACTGGCATCAGTGTGCATTTATTGTGCTGAGAAGTTTGATACCAAACTTCCCAGTTTTCAGTGTAGCCATTATGGTGCTGTGGAGTTCGTGTAAAACAGACTCCCAGACCATATACTCTTATGGCTACCCTGCACTTACAATGTCTAAGGTTTTGCTTAGACACTGTAGGGGCACAGTGCTCATGCACTGGTACCCTCACCTATGGTATAGTGCACCCTGCCTTAGGGCTGTAAGGCCTGCTAGAGGGGTGTCTTACCTATACTGCATAGGCAGTGAGAGGCTGGCATGGCACCCTGAGGGGAGTGCCATGTCGACTTACTCATTTTGTTCTCACCAGCACACACAGGCTTGTAAGCAGTGTGTCTGTGCTGAGTGAGGGGTCTCTAGGGTGGCATAATACATGCTACAGCCCTTAGAAACCTTCCCTGGCATCAGGGCCCTTGGTACCAGAGGTACCAGTTACAAGGGACTTATCTGGATGCCAGGGTGTGCCAATTGTGGAAACAATGGTACATTTTAGGTGAAAGAACACTGGTGCTGGGGCCTGGTTAGCAGGGTCCCAGCACACTTCTCAGTCAAGTCAGCATCAGTATCAGGCAAAAAGTGGGGGGTAACTGCAACAGGGAGCCATTTCTTTACACTCTCTCTCTCTCTCTCTCTCACACACTCTCTCTCTCACACACTCTCTCTCTCACACACTCTCTCTCTCTCTCTCACACACACACACACACTCACACTCTCTCTCACATACTCTCTCTCTCACCCCCCAACAGTTTAGAAAAATAGCCACATTTATCTGAATAAAATAAGACAAAAAGGTTAAAAAATAATCCCACATACACAAGCAAAGATACACATTTATAAAGATTAAATCTCAGTAAAGCTCTTAGAAACACAATGGCTCCAATTGGGGCTATCAGAACATCGTTGAAGGAGTTGTTCACAGCAGTCTGAGGCTGCCCACAAAGGAGTAGGGGCTGCTCACGAAGTAGGACAGACCCCTGGGTACACTACCTTGGTAACAATGAGGAAGCAAAGAAGTTGCATGAAGTCGGGGAGGTGAGGTGTCGCTGGAGCCGTTTCGGTGTCTGTTCCTTACTGCTACAGAGGAGGTAAGGTATCAGTTCCTTACTGCAAGGCAGGTGAGGTGAGGCTATGGTTCTTTACAGTTGCAGGGGAGGTGATGCGGCATTGGTGGCGAAGCATTAGTTCCTTATGATTCAGGGGGTTGATGGATCAAGCAGGTCAAGATGTGCGGTGTTGGGATCACACCGCGGGGTTACAGGTGCTGTGGCGGATGCTGGTGGTCTTTACATCGGGGACACAGCACTGGGGACTAAAGCTGTGGTGGGAAGTCGGAGGCGCTGCAGCGGCATACGGCCTGCGGTGTCAGTTGCGGTCGTTGCACCCAGCGGGGTCCAAGGCTCCTGGTGCAGGCAGTGGTGCAGAGCCAGACAGCGGCGTCGGTTCCGATATTGTCGTGGAGTCAATGCACTTGGTTTTTCCTTAGTTACACCAGAACTCACTCCCAAGAGCCCAGAGACTGGATTTGGCACCACTTAATGAGTCAGGACTCTCAGCCAGAGAGCCCAGGTGCTGGCAGATGAAGTCTTTGATATCCCTGAGACTTCTTAACAGGAGGCAAGCCCTTGGAGAACCTTGGAAAGCAGGATATAGAAAGGAAAGTCCAGTCCTTTCAGTCCCGTACAGTAGCAGCAAGCAGCAGGCCAACACAGCAAAGCAACCGGCAGAGTAACAGTCCCGCCTACAGCATCCAGTTCTTCTTCCTGGCAGAATGTCTTCAGTCCAGAAGTGTTCAAAAGTTGTGATCTCAGAGGCCCAATACGTATACTCATTTCTGCCTTTGAAGTAGGCAAAATTCAAAGGAAAGTCTTTGTAGTGCACAAGACCCTGCCTTTTCTACCCTGGCCCCAGACGCATTCCAGGTGGTTGGACAGTACTTTGTGTAAGGGCAGGCACAGCCCGATTCAGGTGCAAGGGTCAGCTCCTCCCTCCACTCTAGCTCAGGAGGACCCACAAACAGCCCAACTGTCATTCTGACCCAGATGTGTAATCCACAGACAGGCAGAGGCACAGAATGGTTAAGCAAGAAAATACCCACTTTCTAAAAGTGGCATTTTCAAACCTAAAATCTAAAAACCAACTTCACCAAAATATGTACTTTTAAATTGTGAGTTCAAAGACCACAAACTCCTTATCTCTACCTGCTCTCAATGTATAATTACATTTAAAAGATATTTCAAGACATTCCCCCTGTTAACCTATGGGAGAGATGTGCCTTGAAATGATGAAAAACAAACTTGGGGTGCATAGAAAAGTCGGACAGTGCAGAAGCAGACTATCTCCAGATGGGTCATACTCTGCGTTAAGATCTGCTAGCACTGGCCAAAAAGCAGCTCCCTGGGGGTTTGGGTGCTCATTCTACCTGAGCTACCGCTGTGACCACTGTGTCAGCATGTTGAGTTCCAGTTCTTGACATCTGTCAGTCGGTAACGTGGCATCCCTGCACACGTTTACCAAACACTACTACCTGGACAGTTCGGTCCGTAGGGACAGGTACTTTGCCCGTTCGGTCCTGCAGGACATTCTAGTATTATCTTGGTATGCAGACCCACCTTCGGGGATGGTATTGCTTTGGTATCTTTTCAGAGGTAAGGTATCTGCTGCTAGTTGTCTCTATCAAATGAACAAGTTACTTACCTTCAATAACGCTATTTCTGGTAGAGACAATATCTGGCTGCAGAACTCTCACCAAATCACCCGTTCTCCCCGCTTTGTGAACTGATTTCTTGGGGCAGGGGCTGCCCTTTCTGAGTCCTAGTTTTGACGCACCAGTAGTCAATTTCTTTATAACTGTGCTTCTGGAGTAGAGAGTTGTGAAAAGAAACTGACGTCCTGTATAGGAACCGTGACGTCATATCAAGCGCAGGCACCGACAGACGTGGTGCCGATCGATGCCACCTAAAGTCGCACAGGGGTACAGCTCACGAAAATCTTCTGGAACCAGTCTGACATCTGGGAAGAATTCAAAGGTAAGGAATCTGCAGCTAGATATTTTCTCTAGCAGATAAGGCCTTACCAAAGGTAAGTAACTTGTTCATACAAACTGAACCATTGTAAGAAGAGATACAAATGTAATATTTTAACAAGGTTTTCCATAGGTTGCATCAACTGCATTGTCTTTTGAATTTTTTAGTAGTGATAACAATCAACTATAAGAGAAGATATGATTTTGGTGAAATTCACAGGGTATTCAAATCCCGTACCCCTCAGCCACTTTAGCCCACTTTTTGAGAGGGCTTGCACGTTGTAGTTAGGCCTTCATTGTCACTGAGGTAATCACAAACATCACTGTAGGAGATCCAAGTTTAACAGCAAAGTTGGTGTTGATCACCTGTTCTTTTATTTCCAATGATTCAATGCAGCGAATCCTATAGTTGGGAATACTTAATTAACAACAGGTTGATGATTGTTATAATGACAGGGTATTTTGATTTAAACTTAGATACTCAGTGATAGTACCTTATTTTCATTTTTGATAATACTTGTTTATTTGTTGTGTTCTCCCTTACATTATTAAGAACTCATAATTCCCAACCTAGTTGCTAAATTTGGTCATAAAATCAGGAAGGATTAGGACTTTTGGCATTTGCATAAATATATTGTTATTCATTGAAAAAGGAAGTGTTTCTGAAGAATTTCTCTTGCTCAATCTTTAGCACAATTATTACAGAATAAAATTAAGAGATTTAATTAGTTGCCTTGAATGAGCTTCATGTACACCTGATTTGCCAGTTCCTGATCACATTCCACCTAGTTTGACATATGGTGGTTCTCCTACTGACAGATCAAGAAATCACCGAAATCTTTTCTGTGGGTTCTGTTTTCATCATGCCACACTGAGATATTAGGACATTTCTGTCTAACTGTCTGTTAGATATGGCATTCTCCGCTAACAGTCTGCAGTGTCAACAGTTATTGGCTTTGCAGCAAAATATATTGGAGAGTGGAGGAGCACTGTTCTAAGGCTGGTTTCAGCCTTCCTGTTCTTTACCTCTGTCACTGCTGGGTACTTATATAGAAAATGTTTTTTTAGCATCATTGTTTCATTCTCTTGTTAGGTTTTCTTCTTCATCCTCCTGCCTGTTTAATAATCTCTCCTTTCAAAATACTGAATAAATCTGTGTATTTGTATAATGAGCTAAAATGAGAATGTGACTTGAGGAGTGTTCATTCAGCATCATACTGAATGGCAACACAAATGTGAAAAGCTTCACAACTATGCCTCACTGAGTGGAGCTGGGTGGAACAGAAATGGCTCTAAAAAGAACCCAAAAACTTGTGACAAGCTTGTTGGCTTGCTCCCCAGGCTGCCTTAGGGGGTCCGTGGTGCTTGTTGGGACATTCCCTGCATGAAGGGACCTTCTGGAGCAGCCACACCAGTGCTCATCGTTGAAAGCAAACAGAGACATCAGATTGATGCAGGAGATGCGGCCCATTGCCATATGGTGGGTGAGGCTGCATACTTGCAATGGAGTCACGTGGCCCAGCTGGCAGGTTGGCCTTGTCGCTGCCTGAAGAATCCTGCTCTCCTGGGAGTGCCTCACAGAGCACTTGTGCTGGCACTTGCAGATGGAGAGGGAGTAGTAAGGGCCAATGCTGGGGAAATTGATTGTTCGACTGGGGCCCAGCTCATGATTCAGAGGAGCAGCCCAGAAGATGGGGCAACCTGGATGAGGTTGTGGATTCAGACCACTTTGCCTTATCCTGATGACTTGATATGTGCGCCTTCAACATTTGTTGAAAGCACTGGCTGTATTTTGTCTGCTGTCCTCTGCACCTAGCCACCATAAACCCTCCTCCACACTCCTCTCACTAACAACCTCCTTCCCGTTGTGGGACAGCCACAGATAAGAATGGGGCAGTCAGTGGAAGGGCTACTCTTACCTTCTTTTTACTGGCAGTTGTACAGCAGTGTTGCATTGCAGGAAGGTCGCTTCTAGAACCTCAAGCTAGCCATTTCCCCACTACTCAGTGGTTTGAAAGACTGGCCATAACAAAAGTATTATCTGCACTCTAGTAGAAGGCCAGGATGCTTGCTTCCACCTGGATATCTGCTAGGGAAGTACTATTGACAACACTGAGGGCCAACCTGACCCAGCTAATCCTCTGAGAAGTCAGTTAGTCATAGGAGTGATGCACACAGCAATCCTTCTTAACGCATCCCCCCCCTTCACATAGTGACACAGATGATCAATCCCCATGTCGCAAACCATTACACCAGGAATGCTCTGCAACATAATTTAGATGCAGTAATATTGAATCTAGGATAACCGCTTAATGAGCAGCAGAAACTAGGCAATGGGATAATTGAAATTCTTTGTAAATGTGCTTCAACCAGAAGTGAAGAAGATGGAGTGCCTAACAGATATGCAAGTATTGATCAGGTTTCTGGTACATGGAGTAGAGGCTGTTAAAGGCATTCCTAATCCAGTGGTTTTGGGAATGATGGTCTTCTGAACATAGTGAAAGCTAAAACATTGAGCAGTACATTGCAACTAGTTTAGCACCATAGTAGCTCCAAAGGGTTTATCAAAGTTTTTCATGGTGGATATAGCATCCGGAGTACCAGCAAGTACTCCATGCCCAGGCATGCTGCTAAGACGGTTAGCCTGAAGGCTGTAAGGCTTACTTTTGCAGCAAGCATGAGTTGTTAGCCTTTTTTGATTGAACAATGCTAAAGTCCTGTTGTTCCCTCGTTTCACAGCAGTCCAACAACAGTACAATTCCTTCATAACAGTAAAAATAAAGCTCTCCAAATTGTGACCAGATGCATGCTGCTATTTGCTGCTAAAATAAAGGTCCCCAATGATGGAAATACAGTGTTCTTTACCAACAAGACAGAGGCATTGGTATTGAATGACAGGTTGTTGGCACAGCACGGAGAGTACGTTGATCAACTTCCTAGGCTGTAGTGGCACAAAAGAAGAGTTAGACGCAAGCATCTGAGACCAACAAACCCATTGTGGAAACTCAGAAGCTGATGAACAAGAGACAAACCTGAGCCCCTCTACCTCTGTTGATGACAAGGAAGGAGTGCCACCGCTGATGCCCCAAACGTCTGGCATAATTATATAACCTTCCACTATATCTTTTTTTTCTTCCTTGAATTGCCATAGATTGCCAGGCCCAGTTAAGTGTTATAAGTGCTTTATATACCTGAGCTACTGTTGAACTAGTCAGATTACCAGATTATGCCATAATTCCAGGGAATGGCTGGTAGGGGATCAGACCGCTGATCTTGCCGTTACTTCCACTTTGCACTTTTCTTTTCTTTTCCTTATAAACAGCAGCCTGAACTGACAATCAGTGCTTGGAGGTTAGGTAGAACAGTGGTTGACTGTTTGGGCTGCTGTATGTTCTGACTCAATTCATGGAAGGGTTGTTGCTTTGTTAGAGTTTTTAGTGAGTTCTTATGGATACAAAGTGCTATATCTACTGTTTGCAATCTATAGTCATACAGGGGTGTACCAAGGGTTGAGGGATCACATTTTTTACATCACTGATGCGCAGGCACATAGCAATGCACGGAGCATACAGAGGCCCATTGAGAGAGCCACAACCAGACACACTCACTCTCGTTCCCACCTCCTTTTTTCCCCACTCATTCGTGGCTAGAAAAGCACATAAATATGCAGAGAAGGAGATTCATGTCATAATGGCTAAAGGGACAACTCAACTGGAACCCACTGATTATATTGCACACATATGCCCTAATCAAAATGTAGGCTGGTTTCCTAGACCACTTATATAACAGCCACACCACATGTACCTGACCTAATTGAGGAACTGCAATAATGGGTTGCATATCAACTTCCATTCCATTGATACCTTACTGTGATATTAGCAAACAAGTTACTCTACCAGGGTTTAATGAATATTCGGAGACTGCCATATGCGGCAACAAGGGGATACTCACATTTCTCTACACATGACTGACTCGCACACAGATGCAGAAAAATCTGGTAGCCTCCTTGCCAGATTAATTATATTATATATAATGGTAATTTATTAATATGTTAGAAAAGAGAGACTGAGAAGTGGTACACACCCAGACAGATATTAACAAGATTATTGCAACGTGTTACCAAACATGGCATTGATCCTTAGCAGTCCAGATACTATATCACCTGATACCAACATAGAAGAAGTAAGCTTAAGACATTGACACAGGATCAAATTAAATACCAAGACAGACCCTTCTCATTGACTGTAACAAAGCTGATATTATCACTGTTGACTTCAGGCAAGACCCTGAGCAGAGGTGGCCTACCTCTTTAATTTAGTGACATTTACCAGGGCTAGCTGGCACAGCAATTGCTCGATATATGAATGGCAGCCAAGACTGAGGGACAGTTACTTCCTACAACTAGAGAGGCCGTCTTTATGATTCTGTCACTGCAGGATCCGCTATCCATAAATGTGCTCCTCCCATTACTCCCTGTGAATGCTGAAGTTACACTGTAAAATTTCGAGTAGGCCAGAGCCATCCAACCGCTATCATTATCACCGGATCTGAGGTGTCCATATCAAAATGGGATCCTGCCTAGCAAAATTACTTCCCTTAACATTCTGTGTCTCTTCTATGTCTTTGGCATATCCCAGACTCCAGTGAAGGTGGTGGTTACCCCTCTTGACATGGAGAAAGCCTTTGACCGCGTTACTTTGGAGTATATCTTTTGTGTTCTAAGAAGGATGGGCATATGGAAGAAAATATTTAGCTTGGATCAAACGCTTATACTCGCAACCTACAGAGTGCATCAGAATGGGAGGGTCATAGCTGACCAGTTACAGGTGGGCAGGGGCGCTCGCCAGGACCATCTACTGTCTTTGTTGCTGTTAAACCTAGCAATGCAGCTATTCACAGGCCACCCAAGGCAACTCTGAGGAACCTGCAACATATGTGATAATCTCCTTATCATATGAGAAATGAATGCAGGACTGAATTTGATGGTAAAAGTTTCAGTTGACTTCAGTAAGATCAATTGGAGAACATTCATAGTGCTGCACCTCAGTGGCAACTCTGTATGCACCTTAGAACTCTCACAAACAGTAGACCTTGAGGAGTGAGCTGTATAGTTTCTCATTTTTAGGATTCGCATGCACAGTGCTTGCGAAATCTCATGTAATTTAAAAAAAAAAAAAAAAAAAATGTTAAAAAGGGCTTAGAAGTGGACCCTTACTTATCTATACTTACCATTGGCTGAGTCCCAAGTGGGCTCCTATGTCACTTTACTTAACATTGGATGGCTCCCACTAAGGGCCTTACGTAACTCGGCTGGTCCTCGCCTCCTCCTTACCTCCGTCATCCTGCCGTGGATTCTCAACCAAGTACTGCTTCCGGTGACTAGTGTCCACGCACCTACAAAGGTACTTTTTATTTTGAAGAGTAGCACTCCATCAGAAAGCATTGTTTTGGAGGTTGTCTCTAGGCCCCCATTTGTTGATGTTTGCCCTGTCGCCCCCAACCAGCGCTCACCTCCTGTAGGTTGTTTAACCTTTTGTACTCCTGAATTACAGTCTAAAAGGGTGATTTTGAAATATTTCTATTGGGATTTTACGAGCTATAATTCCTCTCCATTAGCTTTGCTTTTCCGACATTGGTATCTATGTGGGCTTTTATTCATGCCCATCTTACGCCCATCACTTTCACTTGTTCGTGAGCCTGCCTTTCAAAACTTCCTTGATGACATTGGTAAATGCTTTACGTTTGTCCTGCCTTGGGGTGGTTTTGTTAGCGCCTTGGGGACCGACCCTGTTACATAGATAATTGCACATTTGCCTATATGTTTGACTGCGAGCAAACTTCTTTTTCCTTTTGTGTATTTCCTTCGCGCTCACACTCACGGCGGCCATGGCGCTTTGAATTGACTTGCTTATGTCAAGTGTTTTACTTTACATTTTCAATTTATGTGGCAAGAAAAATCCAGTTAGGAATTTACAACGCTGATAGCTCTAACTCGAGCAAACGCAAGACCCTTTGCATTTCAGATGCTTGTGTTTTTAAAGCTTCGTCCCAAGGCTGCTGTGGGCTGGGCTGTACATAGTCTGGTATCTTATCTCAGCCTCACCACAGTATTTAAAAGACCATTAACTTGCCTTTGTGAACTGGTTATTCCTCTTTAGTAGCCGGTGTATCTTGCCCTGCACTGCCTGGGAGCTAGGGCTCTGCGGCAGTATACGGACTGACCCTCTCTCCCCCCAGTCTCCCCAAACAGAGATCCTATTACAGTCTATGTTTCGTATGAAAATGAAAGGCAGGCTTATTTTACTATGGTAGAGAATTAATGGCCAGAAACCTGTCTTTAAGTTTTTTCATTCTGCCCTGACACATCATCTTTATTTTTATAATAGCTCATTCTCTATAGCTGCACCTCACGGGGCAGGTTTTCTAACAATGTTTGCTGCTACCGGTAGGCCTGCGCTTCTCTTCCACACTTGTCTGTCACGACAAAACAAATGTATAAATTGGTCTTCTGACCATGAAATAGTGTGTCTTAATCTACACTGTAAATTGGCGCATTCGATTAAGACCTATTATAAAGTTTTGTGACTACCTGCAATCACGGGATCTAACACCTTAACTCAGACTTCCATCTTTATTTTTAATCAAATGAGTAAACAAGTTATTGTTATTAGTATACAAATGCAAAACATGTCTCAGTTTAAAACTATTTCCTTTGTAATTAGTTTTGTGGAGTGAGCGCTATTTGCAACAAACACAGCTTAATTGCCTCGTGGAGTGTACAAAAGTACAGCTTCTGTTTTCAGCAGCATTTGGGAAAAAGTTTAGAATGCTGAATTCTTACAAATACACTGTTTGTGTGCAAGTAGGTAAATTTTAATGAGTGCTCATCTAGTTTTATCCAGATTTGGAGGGGGAAGAGTGTCCATTAGAAATCTGCATTTTACCCACAGAATTGTATGTATATTTTATTTATATGTTTTATCGTAAGCTTGCTTTATTCGGACTGCCACAGATGTTTTGGCCAGTGGGCCCTGGTGCTCCTGATCGAAATGCACACCTCTGCCCGGCACAGTCTCCCAATGATCCCACAACAAGTGAGAATGCTGAATCAGTGGACGTGGGGTGCATCTGCAACAAATCATTTTCATGTGTGAAATACTGGGTGCTTGGCTGCCGCTTTTAACCCTCCAACTTCCTTCACAGTCGCGTTGAAGAGCACACGCGTTGCATGGTGGGACCCTGCTCCCGTTGTGAAGAAAGAGGACGTGTTTAGTCATGTTGATTGTTTTGGTGGCTATTTTGAGTTGGGACGCTTTCTTATAGGAAAAACTGCTATTGAGGTGCCTTCGTCATTCCGTTTTGGCGGCCATTTTGAGTAGGGACATCTTACAATAAAATAATGTTTTTCACATTTGTTATTACATTTTTCTGGAAATACTTGTAAGTATAAAGAATTTATTTGAAAATTGTATTGCCTCATTCAATATATAATTGAAGTACTCTTTGGCAGATTTTTACATTTCTGGCCAATATATGTATTCATTTTTGCTGTAGCTATTTTGCTATAGTCAGTACTAAATTGTCTTTATAGCCACATTACAAGGAGTAATTCAGCCACCACCATTTTTGCAAAAACATGGTAAACCTAATATCAAATGGAAAGAGTGGCTGCACATATTTGAAAATTACATTACTGCCATAGATGCAAGCGATTATTCTCCAGTCAGGAAGATGCACTGCTTTTCAATCATTTGAGTATAGCTTGGCAAAGAGTCTTTGATAACCTTCCCATCATACCAGTACCAACTATTGAGAACACACCTTGGGATGTATACTTAGAGGCAAAGGAGCGTATGTGTAAACAGTATTCTGAAGAGCCAAGCGTTCTTTTGAAAAGACATAATTTTTTCAAATGCAAACAATCTAGTGATGAGTCAATTGAGGAATAAAATGCCACACTGAGAGTGCTAGCGTCTAAATGTGAATTTGAAAATAATTTGGACATCTACATGAGAGATCAATTTGTTTTCAATTGCTATTCAAGAAAAATACAGGAAAGACTTTTGACTTGCAGAAATCCATCTTTGATGGAGACTACAGTGTAGCTGTCAACCACTCTTTTTCTGAAATGGCACCATTGCACGCAGCAATTACATCCATTACCGCTATAACACACACTTCATCTTCACATATCCTCTCATCTCTCTCAGCTAAAGGTAATCCAGACAAACAATTTACACAATAATTTCCCCCCCTTGAAGATACTTGATACTGAAATTGTACTCTTGGAGTTTGGACAACAATCTGATCAGACGTGCTCTGCCAAGACCATTACCACTCAACAAATAAACAAGTGGCTGATGATCAATGTGTAAGTAAAATGACATTCCCCAAACGTATATTTTTTAAACTTTTCTACTGCCCATTGTCCAAATACTGTGCCTATTCCCTTCAGACTAGCATCAACCGTAATAAAAGACTTTCCTTCTGGCTCAAATAGTTGTAGAGAAGGTGCTGATATAACTAATTGTTTAATTCCCTTGAAAGCTTGATTTACCTGGTCAGACCAAACAAATTTAAACACCTTTTTTGATGCGAGAACGTCAAGGTTGTACCGATAAACTATAACCTGGAACGAACCTTGCGTAATATTCACAAAGACCCAAGAAAGATTTAAGTTACTTCTTCTCAGTGGGTGATGGTGCGTCTACCATACCTTTTAATATTACAAGCTTTAGATTTAATTCCAGATCCGGAAATTCTACTTCTTTGGTCATGAAATTGCATTTATCTATTTAAGCTGTCATTCCATATTGTGCCAGTATACTCAAAACTCTTTCCAACATGGTGATAGTGAGTGTTGACAGCAGGTTCAACGATTTGAGTGTAAATTGATAGTTGTAATCAAGAGGAAAGTTCAGTTCGTCTTGAAGGGCTCACTCCCTGACTGGTATCTGTGAAGGTATTAAAGATCACTGCATTGTACACATGTGGAGGTCTTACTCATGCTTAGGACTGGGGCTCCAGGCTACCATGTATTTGGCATTTGCTGGTCAAGCTCACCTCCCTTGTCAGTGATATGCCTGACTGAACACATTCTGCAGTTGTGGGATAGCAGATGAATGGGGTCAAGATCCATTTCGGTGGCAGAAGAAGTATCCTAATGCTGATAAAGAACTGCACTAGCAAGAACACGTATTTAGAGCAAATGATGTGACTTACAGAGCAGTATCCTAATGCTGACACTAAGATAGAACAAATCATTTCTAGACCATTGAGGTGACTGGAATAACTGTATAGGCTAAGGAGTCAGTATTCAACCAGTTGCAGTTGCAAAGATATCATTAGCTTAGTACAAGTGGCACTTTATGGACTATGATTTTTCAGTGTTAAATACCACCTGTTCAGACATCCTGTCCTTTTGTTAGTAAACCTAGAGCTGATTATATTAATTGGCAAGTTAATCTTAAACCGATTTTAATCGGTCAGCCTTCCAAGAGGAACACCCGATGAGCCCCAAGTGGTCTTTGATTGAGATAGGTGATGATTTGTGTATTTCTTTGCTCAGTACCGGTAAAATGCATAAAACCTTGATATCACAAACACAGAAAAGATGGTGCATACATGTAGGTGACCTCACATTTTAATCAATTACTGTTAGTTGATTCTTTTTTCTCATGCACAAGTGAATCATACCCAAAAAATGGTATATTACTCAGGGGTGTGGAATTTAGTAAAATATCTACTTGTCCATGGGACAGGTTGCTTCTTAAAAGTACTTGTCCTGTAATAAAAGCTACTTGTCCTCAAATTATGGCAGCAGTCTCATTATGTAAAAGCTCTGATAATAGCCTCTCTGATTATGCTAGGGCTGCTATATTAGTAGGGCTTGAATACTTGCAATTTAAATCCATACTATAGCAATTCCATATTTTGCTACCTTTCTGCAGATCTACTTACTGGGGTGGCTGGAGGAAGCAGTAAGCAATAGTTCCAGGGCTGGAACGCATTTGAGTCTGCAAACCTACCAACCTGCATGTTTTAAGGATTTTCACCAGCTCTTCTCTAATCTTTGCCATAATGAGAGAGGTTGGAAATTTACTCCTGACCATGACAGAAGTAGACGTTTATCCAGAGTTGGGAAAAAAGTGGTTGGAGGAAATGTGAACTTGTAAACGCTCAATAGATTTTCACATCTACACATGCATATTTGCTTGCGCTAAAATACAGTTCACAAATAGTTTCTAGGAGTACGATTTCTTGGTCTACTTCTGTGAGTTCTTGTGAATTCATGAAAGCTACTAATTCAAAGACATACCAAGGGCACACTTTTGTGACTTTCTTTAAGAATTGGGTCCCTAATTAGGTCTGGCATTAACAAAGACATTTCATTTTTTTAAACTTCTATTTCTGTCTATCGATCGGCTGGCTTTACCGTGAGCGATCTCATTCTGCTCTTCCGCAAGGAGCATATTGACACACAAAGTAGTTTTGTTCAATGCCAGGAACTACTGTGGCAATTAGTAGCATAACTAAACTGGAGCCCCCCCTTGCAAAGAACATAGAGGATTGGTTGGCTTTGTTTATTTTCATGAATCCCATAATCTTGTTGAAAATGGTTACACTTATTTTCAATTAGGAATATGTTTTGGAAATACTAGCATACATCAACACATTATACTAAATGCCGCTTCAAAGAAATAGCACCTAAAAAAATCTGTAGCAAAAATGTTTTTTTTGTTCCTACTTGCATTTTTTTCTGAACATTTTATTTTGAAAGCAAAGAATCATCACTCTTGCTTACAAACTTCTGCATACATTTGCATCTAATCAGAAAGCATTCTGGGAGCATTATACCTAGCCTCATATTGTTAAACGTGTGCACACTTTTTTTTTTTTTTTTACTGCAACCACTGTCAGCAGTGCAGTGTTATCTAAAACGCTTATTTACAGTGCTCACCCTAATAATGAAAGCTTTTCATTAATGAATCATAAATACAAGTTTGAACAGCATTATCGTACAGGCACACATATTACCTCAACTTCAGACAGGTTCCCTTATCTGTAAACTGGCAGCAAAGTGTTTGTGCTGCAGGGGGTTGGCCCTACTTATCCCAAGGACAAAATAAACATGAAAACTTGTTGCCCTTGACCTCAAACAATAGGAATTCCACATCTCTGATTACACACTGTGTTCCAGAAATAAAGCTGGAAGAGAAATCAGTAGAGGCATAGCTGAAGGTATCAGGAACTTGCTTATCCAGATGCTCATGCCCAGTCAAATGGTGCATGGGTGTATGTTGTAAATTTCCTTCTTAGCAAGAGCTAACACATAAAAATAAAGGAGTGGAATATTTTATACCCAAAAGCACTGTGATGACAGGATGTCTGCAGGAACAATTATATCATGTCCAGGCATTCATTTTCATTTTTGAAGACGTGTATTAGACACTTTTAAGACTCGCCTAATAGGGAAAGCTGTGTTATTTATTAATAATGGGCACACCATGACGCACATCTTTATAATTCCCAGTTGTTCAGTTTTCAGTCCAACAATCCAGATGAGATAATGTAGATAACTCCTTATCACATTGAGAAAGTGAGATCCCCCTCTTATGCTACATACTGCATCACTAGCACACTTGTAATAGTGCTTAGCGAGGGCCTGTGTACAGTGCTTGGAGGGACAAGGGGTGTGCACATTTTCTTTTTCTGGGATTTTTATATTTTCATGGATACATGTAACTGCACAACCTTCATCTTGATTACCCACAGGTGCCAGACTAGACCCAGAAACTTTGGGTAGCCTTCCTTCGCTGGTACAGGCTGTGGCTCCATCACGGTACTGGAAGCAACACCCACATGACAACAGTAAAGCCATATTTCACCCACCCTGGCACACTAACGTCAGTTCCCTTTTTTCTGCATCCTTTGATGCAATTGTTGTGCTTCGCTCCTCATTTTTTATGGTCGAGCGCACAAGCGCTCTGTCCCTGTTGTAATCTCTCTTTGGGCTTTTACCCACACCCATGTCACCCCTGTCACTTTCACTGGTTAGTGGGCTTGCCTTTAAAAAATTGGTTGATTTCATTAGTTAAAGGCATGCATACGGCATGCTGTTTCTGGTGTTTAGCCCTCTTCGAGCGCACCGGCCAACTACTGAAAACATATGAGGCTCCATGTTTTCAGCCTGGTTTCTGCACTACTTTTTATTTTCAACACAGCACGATCGCGCTGGATTTTACATAGCACGATCGTAGCCGTTTTTTTTTGGAGGTTTTCAATTTATGTGGCAATAAAAAGTCCGGTTAGGAGTTTACAACGCTTATAGCTCTAACTCGAGCAAATGCGAGACACGTTGCATTGCAAACGCTTGTCTTCTCTTTGTGATATCCTTCACAAAAGCTCTGTGGGGACTACAATTGTCAAATGTCCATTTCAGGCCCCCGTGTGGTCTGTCTGTGGTGCATGCATCAGCAGCACAAATTGGTTGTATGAGCAGTGTGGCCTTGTACACCCTAAGGCTATTAAAGAATGCATCGCTAAACTTTTATGATGCGCCACATAGTCCTCCTCCGTGTCTTGTTCCTCACCTTCACCTAAGTTCCTCTAGAGAAAAGCCACAGAACACAAGAATAAAAAGAAGCATGGATCAATACCTTAACCTTGTTCAAAGTTGAGAGGTAAGTCCTGTCTGCCCCTCCTCCTCTGGAGATTCGTCCTCAGAGCCAAAATTAATAGGTATTACTCTGTATGAGGGACTTGTGCTGCCAGCTGCAGCCCAAGGCCTATTCTACCTGCCATCTCAGCTGATGAAGTTTATGGTGCTGATTCTGGCTTATCTGGAGTTTCTGGAGCTTTGGGCAATTCCAGCCTTTTTACTCCATGCATTAATGGTGCCCCACTTGACCCCAAGGGACTTTTGGCATCTGCTAGGGTTCCTGCTGATGCCAATACCAATGCCTCCTACAGAGCTGCCCATTCTGAAATTTGCAGATATCTTGGTGAGGTCTAAAAGAGAGGCCCAGAGAATAGTGGTAGTGGAGGAAAACAGATAGATGCATCCTCACGCTAGCATTACTGTCAAACCAATCCCAATGTTTTCGGTTCTGACCCATATCCTGTTGAAACGGACAACATTACTGAAGCAGCCAATTAGTTGCCACCCCTTTCATCTGATATAGCAGAGTACTTAGCCCTGCGGAATTCAAGTGGCTGGATACTTCTCCTGACATAGAAATGAAGTGTGATTCAGGGCTTGCCATCACAGAAGTGATCCCTTTTTATGTAGTTTTCAGGAAGGCAGCTGGTGGACCTAAAACGTTCTATATCCTCAGCTGAGCCACTTTTACACTTCTGTGAGGCGCTCATGGAGTTGATGAAATAGGCAGGGGAAAAGTTCATATTATTTCCTCCAGTAAACTGTCTAAAAACACAGAGATTTCGGCTGGCACCACATGACCCACCATACGTGTCCATGCATCCTTCCCCTGAAAGATTGGAGGTGCGTGGTCATCCTGTACAAAACAAAACCCTGGCTAATTCCTGGTAAGCCATCCTGACATGGAATCCAAGAAGTTGGAGGTAGTTGGGAGTTTTTATTCAGTAGGCGGCCTGGCCATCCATTTCGTCAATGCTACTTGCCTACTGAGAAGGTATTCCCATGATCTGTGGGACTTATCTGCAATTGTTGTCCTAAAGTCCTGAACGTGTCACACCATCTAAAAGAGAATTTTGCTGAGGTTGTCTGTGATGCCCAGGATGTATCTAGACACATCATTTGGGCTGTACTTGACACAGCAGATTCTGTGGCTATGGCCATTCTCAATGAGCAGGCATGCTTGGCTTGGATCAGTAGGCTTTCCAAATTATGATCAAGTGACATTGATAGATTTGCCACTCGATTTAGCTCGTCTTTCTGGGGAAATGTGTACACCACATTAGAAAGGTTCCAGACAGGGAGAGCAACATCCCTGTCTTTGGGCGCCAGTCATCTCCAAAAGATTAAATGCAGTTTTGAAAATTTTGTGGATTCTTGAAAATGCTATCAATAGCTCATGTTCTGAGGGCACTTGAAGTGGGTCACTGGATGGTGTGCCTGAACCTGCAGGACTTTTATTTCCACGTACCAAGTGTGCAGTCCCAAAGGAGGTACTTGAGTTTTGTTATAGGGTTTATTCCCTACCAGTTCACAATGTTCCCTTTTGGCCTTATATCTGCATCTTTATTCTTCACCTCGTGAAGGCAGTAGTAACACCACATCTGAGGTGGTTAGGGATCTCAATTTCCTGTGACTAGTCAACTGGCTGCTAAAGGTCAGTTCACCGAAGATGGTGTCAGACCACATGCAGTCAACAGCCTCCCTGCTGTTTGACTTGAGCTTTTCCGTCATTGTACCTTAGCCTCACCTAAAGTCCTCTCAGTGCCTCTTATTCATTTAGGCAGTACTGGATACAACATCCCTGAAGACGTTCCCTCCTTATCAAAGGATCCGGGATATTTGGGCTCTGAGCTCGCTTCCCAGTCCTAAAGGTACTCTACTTCTCCTAGCTTCTTGGCTGCATATGCACATATGGGCTTTCCAGCTTTCTAGCTCTGGGTAGATTTATCCAACTACATCATGATCTTCTACGACTCTGGGGCACACCTGGCCTTGCCATTGGTGAATGAGTACCTATCCTTCTACCCACCACCAGCCGTGACTACGGTGGTGACACATGCATCTCCCTTGGATGAGTAAGAATAAAAATGACCCAGCCCAAGTAATTTTGCCCTGGACTTTCCAAAAAGGGTATGGTATGAAAACCTTGTGCATCTCTCCATGTGTGCCCTGCTCTGTCTGGCTTTCAGGGCAGACCTCTTCTTCCAGACTGAGTGCAGGTGCTGCACTTTGACCTCTAGATCCTCTAACTTCATGCCTGGAGATTGAGTGGCAACATTGGAGCTCCTCTCAGTTCGGTACAGAGGTGGTTGATGTCATACCGTCAACAGAAGTTGGTATACTCAGTAGGGTGGAACAGATGCTTTGCCTAGTGTGCAGAGCAGAGTATGGATCCCTTGAAGGCAAGTCTGCTGGATGTACTATCGCTGGCCCATGAAGGCTATGCAGTGAGCACGGTCAAGGGATACATTGCTGTTCTGCTGGCTAAAAGACATTGACAAAGCAAGTAGCTCTCGCATAGGCAAGACCTAATGGATTGTCTATACTTGATTTGCATTGTTGAGGGCCCAGTAGCTTCCCCACCAGTAAAGTTTTACACAAGCCAGGAAAAAACAAAGCAAGCATTGACAAACCTAAAAGGCCGACAGCCAACACCAGACCTACTAGCTTTGCCAATGCTTGTTCTAGTAAAGGATTGTTTACAGGCCTGTTTTGTAGGTTTGTTTCTCTTGTTTTTTAAAAGTTTAGCATGAGAACCCTAGGCAACAGGCCAGTTGTAATATGCTCCGGAAATTGCTTTTTAATACTGCCTTTTTTTTAAATGTGAACATCTAGACATTCATTGAGTTTTGAAGCACTTAACACAGGCACTGTCATAGGGCTGACTTTTACTGTTCATAAGCAGTTGACCATTATCAAGTTTTTTTGGTCTCAACTTTAGTAGGTTTCTCACTTGTGTTGCCAGTGGCATCATTCTATGCAGTCAGTTCTCTGTTTATGGCTGTTGCGCACCAATATGTATTTGTCTGTCACAATATCCAGTACTCTTGCATTCTTCCTTAACGTTTGAATTAGAGGGAGCACTGAAGAGAGAATAATCTTATAACCTTTTATAAGAGCTAATTTCAGCCAGCTAAACACTGCTAACCTTTAAAAACCCGAAAGTGCAATGTTTAATAACCCCTTACTGGCATCGCTGGTAGATTAATAAATAATTAATGGACACATGCCTGATTATATAGCAGGCTATATCTTAAGCCATTTAACTATTGTCTCTTATATTGTTATGTGTATTGTGTCAAATTGCCAATAATAAATCTAAAAAATATGGTTAAAAGAAATTTCAGCTAAATCGCTTTGCTTTTGATAGAATGGAATATGCCAGTTTATCATTGTTTCATTTTCTTCTTCTATTTGTGATTAGGAATATTTTAGTGGACAAGCCCAATGACCAATCTTCAAGGTGGTCTTCGGAAAGCAATTACCCCCCTCAGGTATGTTATTTATTTTCTGTATATAAGCATGTATGTTTTATTTGTATAGCCCAAAAGAGAGGCAGAGTGCTTTACATGCAAAGATAATGTCAAGTAGTGTATGGATGCCTAGCTGAGTTCTGAGAGTAGAAGTAGATGGTTAATTTGTTGGGATGGCCTGATTTTCAATTTTTTATTTTTTTAAACTGTATGTCTTTGGGTCTTTCCTATGCTGGACAATGGTTGTTGAAACCCTGATTGTTATGTGGATTACATATCCAGTCCTGTGTGCGTAATTTTCTTTTTTGCACTACTTTACGGCCACTGTGATAGTGTCCTGGGTCCGAGTGCCTACCCAGAGATGGCAAGCTTGTCAAAGTTGTAGCCACTCACTGGCTGACATCATAACACATAACGCACTGCACACCGGGACAGGCAGCTGAACTAACTGTGACTTGTTCAGCAAGGATATGAGTGGGAACAGGTGCTGGGATGATATATATAATTGTATTAAGTAAGTTTGTGCTGTGCTGATACATAATTTTATTAAAGAAATGTGTAGCGGGTCGCAGCCAGTTGGAGCTGTGCATGCGCATGCTTACATCATTCTTGTGCATGCGTGTACAGTTAGGCGTGCACACCAACGACATCAGGCAGCAAGTCATGAGTGTACTTGAGAGCTGAGTGGATGAGTTTAGACTGACAAGAAGCTAAGTTGCAAGCCTGAACTATTTGCCACTGCTGCATTTACACGGTGATTTACAAATCTACATTTACACTGCTACATTTACAAAGCGACTCGGTCTATCTCAAGAGAACAAGAAGTGAAAATTAAAAACATTTTTAAAAAAGAGGCGGGCAGTGCGTTTAATGTTTGATCAAAATGAAGTTATATTGGGTAACATTAACCTAAACCGAAAAAAAATGTATCTCACTAGTCTTCATAAACTGAAAAAAGAACTTGAATAGCCTTCCATTCTCGTGTTTTGGACTTTTTCAACTTTTGCAGACGCTGGCAACACACTTGGTGGTTTGAAACTCAATGCATAACTCAAGATAACATATTAAAGTGAATTATGTTTGATACATTCCAGTCATGAAATCTGAAACTTTCAGGGAATGTTTGTTCTCCTTGTATATTTTTTTATTTTAACTTGCACATCACACATACAATAAAATGTAAAAAACGGATTTCATTGGGGGCATGGAAGAGACATGTTATTATTTTTTTTGTTATTATTTTTTCCCAATGGACATCCTACATTATTTTCTCTCTGTTTTAATTCTCAGTATTTGCATTTTTTTCTTGTATTACTATTTACAGCCATAATTCTATATTCCAACAAGGAGGGAGTGAGACGTGATACAGGGCTCACTCACCTTCCCGTACAGCTAACCATTCAGAACAACTGGAGGGAACCCCTACCAAGCTTGGCCTATCTCTCTTTACCCACCCAAAGTGATCACACTTTTAAAAGGTCATTCTCCTACTGGGATTGCAATTCGAATGCTTCATTATTGAGTCCTCATCCAGATTGCTAGTGTATCTGGATGGGCTCAACTTTGATAGCCAAGGGAGCTCTTTGGTTATTGGGTGGGATCCTAGATTTAAAATAGTCTGCGTTGTCCTGAGGGTTAATTTTATTTTTATTTTTTAAGGGCACCCTGGCTGAGTCAAAAACAGGTGAGAATGCACTAAGGAAATCAGTATCCTCTGTATGCCTCGGTCAGCATGCTTCAGTCATCACATCAATGCCTCGCCGGGCTTGTTCTTCAGGACCTCACAAGGATCCTGTTAGTATCCTATTTGTGTGCATTTATTTGTGAAACTTCCATCCACCATACTCGTATACGCCATACAAAACAACCTATTTGGTCTGTTTCCATTTCCTTAATAGCAGCCTATTTAGAGCTCCATGAGGATAAGGAGACAGGTGAACCTTTCATCGAAGGTCTGTTCCCGACCATTAACCTATTTGGTTCCTCCTTCCTTATTTGTGAGGCATTGGTGCGATGGCTGAAACATGTTCCCCTTTGGGGGGAGGGGTGGAGAGATAGGATAAGCATGGTAGGGATTCCTTCCTGCTGTTTTTGAATATTTACAGCCATAAGCCACATCCCTTTAGTGACCATTTGTGTTTGCAAGCCGATGTGGGAGATTTGAATCAAATTAAGAAGATTTCTCCAGATCAGGATGTGCACCTGCCCTGTTGTGTAGTTGTCTTTGTAAAAAAGTTCAGGCTCCCATCACATTGCTGACTATTTAATTGTGGATGTATGTACAACAATTTTGTGGTGTTCCTTTTCTCAGGCAATAGATGCAGGTTATTCAGGGAGTTCTGGCACCTCTCCTTCGATACATTCTCTTTTCATTTGCATGCAAGCGGACCACCTATTTTTGCAAAGTCCAAGATACGTTTGTAGATAGTGTAACAATCAAAATCATTCACGTTATTGTAATGTTGATTTAATGTTAACATTTACAGTTGGTAACATACATTTTGAGTCCAATACATGCAAAGCAAATTACAGAATCAGATGTTGTAAATGCACTAGCTTCGATGTGCTAATATAATTACTAACTCAGTTACCTACTAATGAACAATATAGAATAGAATCTGAGCTGAAGTACCTCCAAGAGTTGGGGTGTCCCCACTTTTGAAAGGCCAAGGATTGTGGCCAGTGGTGCTAATGTCTTCATTTATAGCAAGCATTTCACACAGCCTATAATATTCTCCTGCACAAGCTGTAAGATATTTGACTTTTTAGTGAGTATATGGCAAAATATGTGTTGCAAAAGTAAAGCTCCATTAATTTTTTTAAATAATACTCTTGGTTGACAACCCCTCCCCCCCCAACCTCCCTTGAAGTGGTCGGATGCACCCCTCTTATTTGCTCACCTCAGTATTGGGGGACTCGCATGACTATTTTCCAGGGCTCCTTTTGGTTCACAGTACAGCTCTGAACAAGTGCCTGGCTTCTCCCACCACCACTTTATTCTTTATGGCCAGTCGATAATCTGATCCCCTTGTCCACTGATTGTTCTTACTGTCTGAACAACTTCCACGTCTTGCAGGAAGCCTCTGTATTATCCTAGTCATTAAGGTGAGTATATCCAATGCAACCACTCTTTTGTCACTTTCATAGGCATTCTTGTAGGACCATGTCCGCAATATGCATACATACCTCAATGCCTCACTTGTGTGCCCCTTTTGTCCTGCTGCCAGGCAGCACCAGCGTTCCTACACAACTCCATCCATGTAGCCTGATTGACTCTGGGCCTAGAGAATGGAGGTTCTTGCTGTTATATTTGACCATGGGGTCTTATGAACCTTTGACCCCATCCGAGTGGGAGTGTCATCTGGCAAAAACAGATTGGAACCCAAGCTTTTGTCTATAGAGCGCTGTTAAGCTAGGGCCTAGTCTAGAGTTTGAGGCACCATCCTGATGCAAGAGTCTGACAGCTTGAGTAGCAGTTCAGAAGTTGCTTGCTGGGAGAAAGTGTCCCCTTTTTTGTTTTGTTTTTCAAATAGAGCATGTGCTCTGATGTGTTGTAATCCATCTGTGGGCTTTTAACCATGCCCACCGCACGCCCATCGCTGTCACACGTTCATGGGCTTGCCTTTCAAAATTTCTTTATCATCATTGGTAAATGCTTTACGTTTGTCCCTCCTTGGGGCAGTTTTGTTACCACCTTGGGTCATCGACCCTCTTACATGGATAATTGCACGTTTGCCAATAAGTTTGACTGCAATCAAACTTGTTTTTCCTTTTGTGTGTCTCCTTCGTGCTCTTGCTCATGGAGGCCGTGGTGCTTTGAATTGGCTTGCTTATGTCAACTGTTTTACTTTTTATTTTCAATTTATGTGGCAAGAAAAGTCCAGTTAGGAATTTACAATCTAATGGCTCTACCTCGAGCAAAAGCAAGACCTTTTGCATTGCAAATGCTTGTCTTATTGATGGTTTCCTTGAGGCTGAGGTCAGTGTCCAGAGTGACTGAGCATCGGGTGAAATTTCAAGTTCTGTTCTATACAGCTTCCTATCATGTCAGGTTTGGACTAGTTGTTGGTTGACATAGTTAGCAAACAATTATTCTGATTTGATTGTTTTAGGCTTCAGGTGGAAGCTGGTCATCCAGATCTGGATGAGGGGCTGGCAGTGTTTGAGGTTTTGGATGTCCAGAGAGACAAGACTTTCAAGTAGAATTGTATGTCATTGTGAGGGTGAATTTTGATTCTGTATCATTGAGTAATGCCCCCTGGGATCTCCATTCAGAGGTTGAAGATGACAGAGGACCTTATGGGATTCACAGAATCCCCTTAGTTGATAGGGATCATGTGAGGCCTGGAATTGCCCAGGTGAAAAAACAGGTATTGGTTGGATAGGGTGGAGGAGAACCAGTGAAGATGGTTGCCAGTTAATCACATTTCAGATTCTGGGTGTGGATGGCAGTCGGCTAAGCAATGCTGATGAAGGTAGCAGAGAGTTCTCACAGTATCAAAAGGTCATGTATTTGTGGTCTGAAAGACATCTGATTTGTAAGGTAGCTGTCTTTGAAACAGGATTGAAGGTCATGCAGATGGGTTGAGGTGATGTGATTTTGAAGTTGTGCTTAGCCTGCTTTTTTAATGATCTTGCAGATGAAGGGTAGGTGATTGATGGGTTGATAGCCTGCGAGGTAATCGGGCCTCACATATGCCTGTACTATATGTATGTAAATAATTACTAAGTTTGTCTCACCACCATGAGATTCACCTGGATCGCACAAGTTGATTCCCAAGTTAATGACACAGCCCTATACCTGATGTTTACCTCCCATTATTTATTAATTGGGAGAATCCCTCTGGAATGCCCTTATGTTTTTTCGATTTATTAGTGGAGTGACGCCGATCTTCATTGCCATGTTTCATCTAAGGTTGAAAATAACTGTGTTTCTAATTCTTCAGGGTTTTTTCAGAGTAAGTGCTTAATGACAGATTTTTAAGCTTACACGTCAAGAATTTTCAATTCTATTAAGGACACTGAGGCGAGGATTATGCTTCTCTTTCTATGCTTTAATCAACACAGCAGCCAATAAGAGAAGATATAATTCAATGAAAACATATCCCAGAATTCAAGAGAGAACAACAACCATAGAGAACACAGAGTATATAAACCCAAGAGGCAATAGAACTTCCTCTTTCTTTGCAAAGTCTCAGTCAGTAAAGTCAATGAAGTCAATCAAAATCGAACCCACACAAGTACACCATCCAAAGTCCAAGGAGAAAACGGCGACTCAGAAACCGGAATGACCACGAAATCCATAGAATGAAGAACCTCAATTCTGGTCGAATCCTGTGACAAAAGGGAAATGAGAAACTAATCATATTATATGGCATAACCATAACTGACTTCAATAAAATGCATACACTGTCACAACCAATGGGTGGGTAAAAACAATGAGACATAATAGCAAAACAAAATACTTAACTCATAAACAGATGTCTTATTGTTAGCTAGGGGGGAATAGTCCTCGCCTCCGTGTCCTTAATAGAATTGAAAATTCTTGACGCGTAAGCTTGAAAATATTTCATTCTATCTCAGGACTGGAGGCTCAGATTATGCTAGTTCAAAGCTAATCAAGCGCAATCGATGCAATGTCTAGAATGGGTTTATAATAGAAGGTCTTAAATGTAGATTCTGAAGACCATTCTGCTGCCTTCATAATGTATTCTAATCTCATTCCTAAATTAAAGGATTTTGAAGTCATAGCTCCACAAACTGAATGAGCCCCAAAAATGGAAACGTTAATTCCTGCTTCAGAAAGAAGCCGTCTGATCCATCTGGCCAAAGTAGCCGATGAGACCGGATTCAAAGGTTTCTGAAGAGCAATTAGCAATTGACCCCTAGGGTCTGTACGAAATTCCTCTGTGACTGCTTCTAAACTTTTAAACATTGCACCACACACAGTTTAGGGTTATGGGGAAAAGCAGAGTAAGACACTGATTTGGTGCCTGTTTTAGTGCGTTTGGAAATTGAAAAAGAAACTCCTATAGGAGAGAAAATTCTACCTGCAAGTTCAAGGGAGCGAACATCAGACACTCTTTTGCAAGAAAGGGAGGAATACCGAGGGAGAGGAGGATTCGAAAGACGAATGCCCCTCATTAATTTGCAGACGATAAGGTGTTCACCTATCGGTTTACCCAAAACTGGCAGGTGACCAGCTGAGATGGAGGATCTATAATTATTGATAGATCTGTAAGCCAGGCCCGCTGCGGCAAGCGATGCCAGAAAATCGACTACTAAACTGACATCAGCATTAAAGGGATCGGAACCCCGTTCCGCACACCAGTGAACCCATTGCTTCCAAGCAGATGTATAGCGTTTGTGCGTGCCGGAAGTCCAGGCTTGCTGAATGAAACTGGAAGCCTGTTAAGAAAGGCCTGGCAAAAGCCATTGTTGCCGGAAATTTTCCAAGCCACCAGACTTAATTTGCCCGCCACAATCAAGGGATGGGGAGTCCCTAGAGGATCCAGCAATAGGTTGTGCTGAGGAGGGATCAGAAGAGGAAAATCGTAAAGCAACTCTAGAGCCAAGGGAAACCAGGCTTGAGCTCTCCAAAGGGGAGTTATCAGTACAAACTCTGTTCTCAGACGGCGAACCTGGGTCAGGACCCGAGGAATCATGCTGAACGGGGAGAAGGCATAACCCCGATGGGATGACCAGTCCTGGAGAAACGCATCCGTGGCAATTGCCTCCAGATCCGGTCTCCAGCTGAAGAAGAGAGGGAGCTGGCGATTCAATCTCGAGGCAAACAGGTCTATCGAGAATGGGCCCCATTTCTGATTCAAAGTAGCAAACACTTCTAGGAGGAGCATCCAATCGCTGTATTGCGAGTCCCAGGAAGGTACTCCGCAGTCACCAAAATACGATGTTGGAGGCAATATTGCCAAAAATCCATGGCAATTCGAGCTAAGGTCTGAGATCTCGTGCCCCCAAGTTTGTTTACATATCTGACCGCGGAAATGTTGTCCATTCTCAAAAGAATGCAACAATCTGATTTCAAAGGTGGGACACTCCGGATTGCAAAGGATCCGGCTAGAAGCTCCAGGCAGTTGATGTGGAGGTGGAGTTCCTCCTCCTTACCAACGGCCTCCCATGGTCAGATATCCACAACGGGCTCCCCAGCCCCATCTGCTGGCATCCGACTCCAGGATCACATCTGGGGAAGTGCCGAAAATCGCCTGCCCGTTCCAGGCCTCCATTTGCTCCAGCCACCAGGCTATCTCCGAGCGGGCCTCTAGAGACAGAGGTACCATGTCCGTATTTGACAGACCCTTCTGCAGATGGGATATCTTCAGACGTTGGAGGGCTCTGTAGTGTAGGGGGCCCGGAAAAATAGCCTGGATCGAAGATGATAAAAGACCCACCATCCTGGCTAAGTTCCTCAAGGACACCTTCTGTCTGGATTAGAGCAGGCGCAATTCCTTCTTTATATTGTGCACTTTCAATGGTGGAAGGATCAACTGAGCTTTCACGGAGTCTATCCGGGAACCTGGAAACTCGATCTGCTGAGATGGGCGGAGACATGATTTGGGTTGATTGATTATGAAACCTAGGTTCTGAAGGAGTTGAATCGTCCAAGTCAAGTGTACCTGAAGGAGAAGGAGGTCCTGAGCCATAAGGATCAGATCGGCGCACGCCCCGGGCGCGAAGGGATTCCATCACTGGTCTCATTACCTTGGTGAAGCACCAAGGAGCGGAGGAAAGCCCAAATGGTAGGACCTGAAACTCGAAACATTGGTCTCGCCAAAGAAACTGAAGGAAACGCCGATGAGGAGGGAAGATAGGGATGCTTAAATAAGCGTCCTTCAGGTCTAGACGTATCAACCAATCTGCTTCTTGAAGTATATCTCTCAGGAGGTGGATTCCCTCCATCTTGAAATGCCGGTAGATTAGCCAGGCATTGAATTCTTTGAGATTTAGGACCAAACGTGATCCACCGCCCTTCTTGTCTACCAGAAACACAGGGCTTAGGAAGCCCCGCGGATGGGGAACAGACTGACAAATTGCCCCTTTCTTGAGAAGGGCCTGAACCTCCAGGTTTATGATGTCTTGATCGTGACGGGAAAAATGGAGAAGTGGAGGGGGGGGGACTATTGGAAAGGGGTCTGGTAAAACTCCAGTCTGAACCCTTGAACGGTTTGTAACACCCAGGGGTCCCCGGTTAATTTTTGCCTTTCTGTCAAACAAGCCTGAACCCTGCCCCCCAAGAGACACCTCAGAGGGATGAATGATTCTCACCTGAATTGGTAGAGTTTTGGGAGGCTCCTTGTTATCCTTTATAAGTATTCTTGCGGTAACGGCCTCTGCCTCCTCGGGGTCGTGATGGATAGAAGGTGGAGTTTGCCTGTTGTTTTCTGTAGTGCCCACGGCCGTCGGTAAGGGCATCTCGTCTGGGGCCTTGATAATAGGAGCGGCCAGACGAGCGACCCCGCAGACATCCGGCTCTTCGAAAAAGAGTCTCCCTGAAGACCTTTTTAAGTGACAATTGGGCTTTGTCCATAGTATTGAAAGTCGCGGTGAACTTGGCTATGTCCTTAATGAAGGGGGCTCCGAAAAGGAGGCCTTGGGCTACCGGACCTGCCTCAGAGGGAGCGAATTCTGTGAGCTGGGGGTCTATTCTCATTAAAATAGAGCGTCTTCTCTCCGTAGATAAGGCTACGTTGGCATTGCCAAGGTGACAAATGGCTCGCTTAGCCCAACCCACCAGAACGTCAGGATCGATAGGGGAATTTGATTCTTTAGCCACAAAAGCCATCTCTAAGATTTTAGTCAAAAAGACCTGAGATGGCAAGAAGTTTGTCCTGGCAAGAGCGCCAGGCCCGGTCAAGTCCTTTCTTGGGATCCTTAGCCCATTTCTTTAGAAAAGTGACCATAGTCTGGTCAATATCTGGGGTGTCAATGAACCTACCTTCCAAATCTGGTCGAGGACACTCCGTGCGACGTCTGGCCCTCACATCCTTGTCGAAACTAGTTCTGATGTGGTTCTGGAGGTACTCTGCAACCTCTGGAGGCGGAGTCCAGCTTGAGGAGCGAGGGTGAATGATCTCCTCTGGGCTGAAGGTCAAGACCCGTGGAGTTTTGGCGGGTGGGGCTTTAGCTTTCTCTGTCTTTTTGTGCTTGCTCGGGCCAGGCAGGTCCGCGAGATCCTCTTCCGAATCAGAGTCGGATGAATGTTTAGAGGAAGACTGGAATCTGTATCATAATCGTCTTGCGCTTGTGAGGAGCTATACCCGTGCTCCTTTTGAATGGACGAAGAAAGTTCTTTAAAAAGATAGGAGTGCGCCCACTTCTTGGATTTAGATTTACCCTTGGAGGTAGAGGGTTGGTCTGTTTGCGCCTCTTCAGATGGAGTGATGGGTGGGATCCAACCTTTATGGCGCTCAAAGCTCTCGAAGTGATGGGTGAGGGGGCCCAGAGCTTTCGCCAGCGCTTTATTCACTGATAGCTGTACACTATTGTCCAGTGCGCCCACCAGATTTTCTTCAAATGAGGGGGGGTCGCCCCCAAAATATTAATCTTCGTCATAGGCGTATGACTGGGCCATAATAGCTCTGGTACGTTCAAAAGCGTAAATTCAGGGTAGTCAAAGACTACAGTCAGGGGGAGTGCAAACCCCAGCAGGCTAAATAAATGTTCTGTAATTCTTTATATGTGGAGGGAGCAGCCTGCAGCACTCTAGGCAAAGCCTGTTCAAATTTTCCAACCCTGGCCACTTCAGTGAACTCAGGGCATCAGGGAGCGAAGGTAGAGACAGTCAACAAAACAGCAATTGGAAATGTGAACTCGGCATCAGAGCACATGTGCTGTCTCGATTCTCTGGCAGGCCGGATGAAATCCTTGCCGTATTTGAAACGGGCACCAGAAGAAACGAGTGAGCGCGGGCACGGGTGTGCCTGCATGCGCGCGCTTTTGGAGAGAAAAAATGCTTGTGTCAACTGGACTCCACCATCGGGGGAAAAACCTCCTGATTGCAGGGACGGGAAAGGTCCCGTAATAAAATGCTCCCGCTCCACGTTAACAGAAGCGCATGGAAACGCAAGCGCTAGCACCCAACGAGTGAACAAAGCACCGTACGGTAAATATGGGATAACGGAATAAAGTACTTAACTGACAGCAGAAGGAGCAAAGAAAGAGGAAGTTCTATTGCCTCTTGGTTTTATATACTTTGTGTTCTCTATGGTTGTTGTTCTCTCTTGAATTCTGGGATATGTTTTCGTTGAATAACATCTTCTCTTATTGGCTGCTGTGTTGATTGAAGCATAGAAAGAGAAGCATAATCTGAGCCTGCGGTCCTGACATAGAATCAGATGAACAATGGATTCCTGATGCAGAATACGGAATTGTGGATTTGAAGTATTTGTTTCTACTCGGTGTTTAGTTGTTTTTACACACCATAATATTGCCTCATCTAAGTAAATGGAGAAACTCAGTTATTTTACAAGATTCATGCATTTTGTTCAGAATAGCTGAGTCCGCAACCTGAGTCTCCTTATTCCACAGTAACCAGCTTCCCAATTAGGTCATGTCTTCTGGTAGGTCAGTGTCCTGTTATGAGGCATGCTGGCAATGCTGTACCACAACTAATGGTTTGCTTAACCCTCATCTTTATTAGTGAGTTTCTGTTACCAATCACATTTTTGATAACTGTAAATCAATACCATCCACATTAACACACTTTACCGTGTACAAATAGCCAGTCTCATTTTGTAATAAGTTCAGCTGTACAATTCATAGCCTTACTTGTTTGTTACTCTCCTGCATTTGAATAATCTGTTATGTGTATTTATAAAGCACGCTGTCTTGAGAGAGAGAGAGAGAGAGAGAGAAAGAAAGAAAGAAAGAAAGACAGACAGAAAGAAAGAAAGAAACTTTCTCTCTCTAGTCCTGCCTATGGTAGGTTGGTTAATTGAAAAGCCAGGTCTTCAACCTCTTGCAGAATTCGAGAAGAGAGGAGTACAGTCTGATGTGGAGTGGGAGGGCGTTCTTTGCCTTAGGAGTGATAGAAGAGAATACCCCAGCTCCAAATCTGGTACTTTGTATGCTTGGGATGTGTACGAGTAAGAGTCCTGCAGAGCGAAGGTGTTTGGATGGTTGGTGGAAGGATATGCAGCTGTTTAGGTAGGTGGGTCCTAGGGCGTGTGGTGCCTTTAATGTGTGTGTGAAGAGTTTGAATGGAGCATGTTTGTGTGACGAGCCAGTATAGCTCCCTGGGGTGTGGTGTGAGTGAAGGAGAAGTTATCCATCATATAAGCTTAGCTCGATGTTCATAAATATTGATGATCATTCCATACAAGTTTCCCTCCCCAAGTTTTCAACCTCTAGATGGAGTCAACATGGGTGCCTTCTAAAAGACCTCAGCAAATAAATACCCAGGTGACTTAACATAAACTCAGTCCTAAAATTGACTATTTGCTACTTTCTCCATTCCAGAAGAAAACTTTGAGCGGAGTTAAGTATACTGAAATATTGTAATTCATTCTCGAGTACATCCTCCATCTAGACAACTCTAGAAAAGCATTAAGAGAGACCAATACCAGCTAAAAATGACAAGGAAAATAAAGTGGTTCATTCCAAGGCAACACCTAAAGATGGGTTAACATTGTTTGATCATAAACGGGCCAGATTATGGAATTCCCCTGCTAATAGGTCAGTACTAGCAAAACTAAAAGCTATTCTTCATGCTGCTGCACGTCTGCTCCCTAGCGATGACTACAGGGTTTGCAATACATGTAGTAAAATATATTCACCCCCTTCCACTTCAAACAAAATGCTTATTTAAATCCATGTATCACGAAGAAAGCAGTCCATCTGAACACTCCAAAACATATTGGATGTAATTTCCAGTGTTAAGATCGGCCTCAAACTTACGTAACTTCCAGACACGTTTAATTGGAAATGTACCTACGACCAACATCTTCAAGCTTGAGCTCTAAACATTGGTATTCGTTTCACGAAAGGAGTCGTCGATTTTCTACATTACTGACATAATTTTGTTCTGTTGAAGGTGACCTCAAACTGAAGCCTCGTACTCCTAGGCATGTAAAAAGAGCCCCTTCCCTTTTATTAGCTTTTATTGTCTAAAGATATTTTAACATGCAGCATTGTTATTCTTCGCATTTATCCTCCAATGGTCGACCAATAATTACAAACAATGCTTTCAAGTAATATTACTACTTATCTATTGCCGTCTGCTGCATTTCAGTCTCTTGGACCAATTTTAACAATTTGTACTCCTCTCTATGTGTTCTATTGATGCTCGAGAAACTGTGGTACTCATAGTTAATGATCGTTAACTGTACGGCACGAACATGGCTGTTCCTAAACACAGGATACTAATTTCAACCAGCTGTGAAAAAAATATTGTTTCCTTCAGTACTGTGTATTTAGTGGTTCTAATATATACAATTATTGCGCTGCAGCATTACAAAGCTTGCAAAAAATATGTAAATAAATAATAATTTGAAATATGTTTAACCTCTTAGCTGCAGGGCCTTTTCCTCCACCAGTGCTGAGCCCTTTTTTGGCTATTTGGGGTAGTTCGCGCTTAGGCCTTCATAACTTTTTGTCCACATAAGCTGTCCACGCCAAATGTGCGTCCTTTTTTTTCAACATGCTAAGGATTCAAAAGGTACCCAGAGTTTCTGGGTTCCCCTGGAGGAGACCAAGAAATTAGCCAAAATACACCTAAAAGTTCGGTTTTTTTTCTCCAAAAAAGTGGGGAAAAAGGGCTGCCGAAGAAGGCCTGTGTTTTTCCCCTGAATATGGCACCAACAAAAGGTTTGTGGTGCTAAAATCACCATCTTCCCAGCTTTCAGGAACAGGCAAAGTTGAATCGGAAAACCACATTTTTCAACACAATTTTGGCATTTTACTGGGACATACTTAATTTTAATATTTTTGGTGCTTTCAGCCTCCTTCGAGTTAGTGACAGGAATAGGTGTGAAACCAATACTGGATCCCGGAAAGCTAAGCATTTCTGAAAAGTAGACAATACAAGGTTTTCCTACAAAACATAACAGCTGAAATAAAAAAATATTGAAATTGAGCTGAAAAAAACAGCCATTGTTCTCCACCTTTTACTCAGTAAGTTTTTCCTGCAATGCCAGATTTTTTAAAGCCATATACCGTTACGTGTGCTGGACTCCTCTGGTTGCAGGGGTATATAGGGCTTGTAGGTTCATCAAGATCCCTAGGTACCCAGAGCCAATAAATGAGCTGCACCTTGCAATGGGTTTTCATTCTGTTCCGTATATACAGCAGTTCATTTGCTGAAATATTAAGAGTGAAAAATAGGTATCAAGAAAACCTTTGCATTTCCAAAATGGCCACAAAATAAGGTGCTGAGAAGCAGTGGTTATTTGCACATCTCTGAATTCTGGGGTGCCCATACTAGCATGTGAATTACAGGCCATTTCTCAAATAGACTACTTTTTTTTTACACACTGTCTTACATTTGGAAGGAAGAAATGTGGAGAAAGACAAGGGGCAAGAACACTTGATGTGCTACTCTGTGTTCCCCCAAGTCTCCCGATAAAAATGGTACCTCACTTGCGTGGGTAGGCCTAATGCTTGCGACAGGAAAGGCAATAGGGGCACATCACATTTTTACGCTGAAATCTGACGTGTTTTTTGCAAAGTGCCTACCTGTAGATTTTGGTCTCTAGCTCAGCTGGCACCTAGGGAAACCTACCAGACCTGGGCATTTTTGAAAACTAGACACCTAGGGGAATCCAGGATGGGATGACAGGTGGGTCTCTCACCAGGTTCTGTTACCCAGAATCCTTTGCAAACCTCAAAATGTGGCCAAAGAAACACTTTTCCCTCACATTTCCGTGACAGAAAGTTCTGGAATCTGAGAGGAGCCACAAATTTCCTTCCACCCAGCGTTCCCCCAAGTCTCCTGATAAAAATGGTACCTCACTTGTGTGGGTAGGCCTAGCGCCTGTGACAGGAAATGCCACAAAACACAATGTGAACACATCACATTTTCCTAAAGAAAACAGAGCTGTTTTTTTACAAAGTGCCTACCTGTGGATTTTGGCCTCTAGCTCAGCTGGCTCCTAGGGAAACCTACCAGACCTGCGCATTTTTGAAAACTAGACACCTAAGGGAATCCAGGATGGGCTGACTTGTGGGGCTCTCACCAGGTTCTGTTACCCAGAATCTTTTGCAAACCTCAAAATGTGGCCAAAGAAACACTTTCCCCTCACATTTCGGTGACAGAAAGTTCTGGAATCTGAGAGGAGCCACAAATTTCCTCCACCCAGCGTTCCCCCAAGTCTCCCGATCAAAATGGTACCTCACTTGTGTGGGTAGGCCTAGTGCCCGCAGCAGGAATAGATCACACAATGGTCAAAGTTGGTCCTTACGTGAGGCAACTGTTGACCCTGGGGTGATCCATTCCTGACGCAGGCACTAGGTATAGGCACTCAACTGGGGTAGTATTTTTATCAGGACAGGTGAAGAATCACTGGGTGGTAGGAATTGTGTGGATCCCAGCATATTCCTGTAGTTTGTGTGACAGAAATGCAAGAAAAATTTAGTTTTTATTAATCATTTCAGTTGTGCAGGGTATTCTGGGTAAGAAACCTTTGGGGAATCCGCACAAGTCACACCTCTGTGGACTCTCCGGGATGTCTAGTTTCCAGAAATGTTTGGGTTTACTATGTTTCTCTATATGGCCACTGAACCCAGGACCAAAAACACAGGTGTCTGCCTTACAAAACCAGTTTGTTTTGTGATAGATAATTCTGATGTCTCCATAATACGATTTGGGCGGTGGAATTTGGGGCTGAACTAAATTGGGGAGCTCCCAAAAGAGCACTCTCTCTCTGTGCTTGCCGCCGCATATGCCTGCTCTCTGGGTTGGGCTAACCCACTATTGCCCTGTTGCACAGACTGCTTGTGAAGGGACAGCTGGACTGTCCTCATCACCTCCCTCATAATTTACTGGAAGAGGAGTTATCCAATGGGACTTTTCCGACTGAAAAATCACTCCCAGAGTCTGCGCCATTGTCCTATTCCTCAGATGCTGTCTCAGTATCTGCTGTCTCAGTCTCTGATCCTATGTCAGAGCTGTCCTCTGTAGCCCGAGTGATGGCATCAGCAGCAGTCATCCATCAAGATGCCATCTCTGTTATTAGCTAAACTGTTGCTCTAAAACACTAGCCTACGTAGACAGTCACAGTAGCTGGGTTGTGTGTGATACGTGCAACAGTAGAGGCCACCTTACGTTCGCTCCTTCCCTCAATCAGCACGTTCTTTCAAGACACTCAAAAAACACCTTGTCACATACCATTCGTCAGTCTTTAGCACCTCCTGTGCCCAGTCCAACAATCATTATTGGTGCTCCCACTCCCATGTCCTCCTCCTCGGATTCCCTCATTACCATCCAGCAAAAGTGCCTTTTATCTCTCCATAGCCGCCCCCCCATCCCACACATACATTTCATTTGTATTATAGCGCAGGCAATGGCTGACTTTACTAATATACTCGGCTATTTACATAAAATACAGATTTGCTCTTTGCAGTAGGCATATAAACCTTCAGCGCTTCTTTATGGCACTAAAACTGCCACTAGAAAAAAGTCTGATCCTTTTGTAGCAGAAACATAATCACAAGACTTACTTGACTTTTTTTATTGCTGCCTAAAAGCTACAGTTGAAATGTCAGTTGAAGTATGTGCATTGCTTTTAAGATGCAAGCTGCAACTGCAAGACAACTGGTGGCAAATAATATATATATTTACATATATATATGATATATATATATATATATATATATATATATATATCGCTTTTATATGTGGGTCTGGTTTTCCTGGGGGCTGATTGCAGCCCCCAGGGAAACCACACATGCATTGACAAAAGTGATCTTATATATAGAAAGAGAGAGATCTAACTCTATAAAGATATATCCATCTCTGTAAATAGATATATCTATCTACATGGATATATCTATAGATAGATCTTTCTATCTATATATATATATATAGATATATCTATCTACATAGATAGGTATATCTATCTACATAGATAGGTATATCTATCTACATAGATATATAGATCTATATATATATAGATCTATATATTTTTTTTAAGTAGTTGTAGGGTTTCCTTCGGGGCCAAAATGGCCCACAGGGAAAGCCTACAACTACTAAAAAAAAGTATTACCCCCACAGGGGGTCACCCTGCCCACGGACGACCCCCTGTCAAAGTCTTTATTTTCTTATTAAAAATAAAATAAATAGCCCCCGGGACACCTACCTCAATAAAAAAAAAACAACAAAAAAAATGCCCCCGGGGGGCAGGGGGCAGCCCCCCCAAGTGAAATCCCTGGTGTCTAGTGGTTTTTCCTGGCACAGCTGAGATGAAGGGGCAGGAAACGCGTTGAGGAAGGCCTTGTATGAAAGGGGAAAGTCTCCCCTTTCATAAGAGGCCTTCCTGAACGTGGGGAAGGCCGTTTTCCCCATCGGAGCAGGAAGCAGCCGTAAATGTGACATCAGCACGCCCCCGCGTGTCGCTGACGTCACAAGGTGGCGGGGAGAGACACAGAAAAGCTTCCGTGTCTCCCGGGGAGTGATTTAAAAAAAAATAATAATAAATCCTCGGGTGCGTTCCCTGGTGTCAGCCATTGGTCGTGATCCGCACCAGGGAGGTAGTGCGGGCGTCGGCCACTGGCCGAAGCCCGCACTTAGCGGGTTAAATCTGTAATTGGTCAAACACTAACCAATATCAGTTCTAGATCAATTTAATCAAACACATGTATCCTCAATTTAAATTAATTGAAAAAAAGGCAATTGACTGTCCGAGGCCTTAAAAGTAACAGATATGGATGCTGACACCCATTACTATGACACTCATCTTATTTTTCTGACTTTAAGTGCACTTCCAAGACAAATCCCAATTTACATAGAGTATCCGCCTTCTTAGATGCAAGAAGCAACACAATAGCAGTTTTACAGTTTTGAAGATCATTCATTATTAATCACTGTGAATATCTATTTAATGGTTCATTTTGTTTTTTACCATATGCTAACAATAAAATGAACATTATTCTCGATTTGCCACGCTCCATGAAGGAAGACGTGCACAAGTTGACATCTGTTACCACATACACCGATGTCTTAGAAAGGATTTCTGCTTTAACCTCACCCTAATAATTAAGAAACTGTCAATAGCGTTTCGGGTGAGTTAAAGATGTGGCTCCTTTTCATTTTTGAAGTAAAAGTGCTTGGGAAAGTGTTCATACACTTTTTTCTAATTTGATTTTTCTAAATATTTTTTAAAATATTTCTTTAAATTGGAATATTTTTTCTTAGAAAATAACAAGCCACTGAGATGCTGTACAGGATAGTCAAAAAGAAAAAAAACCAAGGTCCGTTCTATTGTAGGCATGCTCATGTGTGCGCGCGTTCATGTGTCATTTTTCTGAGATGGATCTATCTGCCTCACTCCCTCTTTCTCTCTCTACATCTATATATATATATATCTCTATATATATATCTATCTATATATATATATATATATATATATATATATATATATATATATATATTTATATATCTATAGATATATAGATAGATAGATAGCCCGGCATTTACTCCTGATGCGCTGGTACCCCCACCAGCATCTGTTATATAAAATGTACATACAGTGGTTTATCTGTGGTAAAGAAAGAGTAGTCCAAGTCAGTTGTCCAGAAAGTAAAAACGTCAATCCTTTATTGTTAGATGTATCTTGAGTTATTGCAGAACATCAATTCCACGTTTGCAAGGAACCATCATGGCCAACAATTGTAGGACATCAACCTTGCTTGTATGCAGCAAAAAAACAACAGCCAAGTTTTTCCTGAGTAAATGCAGAACATCAAGTCCTGTGTTTGCAAGGAAACATTACAGCTGAAGACTGTTGAACATCAAACTTGCATGTATGCAGCAAAATACAAATAGCCAACATGTGTTTCAAGACTGTCTCTTCTTCTGGGCTGCATATTACTGAGCCACCTTCCAGTTCTGCTCTAAATCACCCAATATGTTCACTAGCCCATGTATGATTTGCAGTCCAACTGCCAACTTCAACTCGTAACCCAAACGACATCAGTGCGTATTCGGATTCCCTCCTGTGAACCATCCAAATATCCCCAATGATACGGTGTACTCTTCTCTTACACCGTTCCTAATTCGTCTGTCCCATCAGTTACCAATCACACAATCACACACATTAGCGACACTTTACAGGGTTTGTCGGTGAAGCGCTACTTTTATTTTCTCCTCTTTCTTTGAACAATATCGGGGCTTATTTACAAGCCCCTTACACCACTGGTGCTTCACTTTATCCTATATTAAAAGTGATGCACTGGTGCTGCAAGGGACTTGTAAATAACCCCCATTGTTTTCCCCGGGTGGGGAAGATCACCATTCCTGGAGGTACTGCAATACCTGGTTGATGCATACAGGGAGTGCAGAATTATTAGGCAAATGAGTATTTTGACCACATCATCCTCTTTATGCATGTTGTCTTACTCCAAGCTGTATAGGCTCGAAAGCCTACTACCAATTAAGCATATTAGGTGATGTGCATCTCTGTAATGAGAAGGGGTGTGGTCTAATGACATCAACACCCTATATCAGGTGTGCATAATTATTAGGCAACTTCCTTTCCTTTGGCAAAATGGGTCAAAAGAAGGACTTGACAGGCTCAGAAAAGTCAAAAATAGTGAGATATCTTGCAGAGGGATGCAGCACTCTTAAAATTGCAAAGCTTCTGAAGCGTGATCATCGAACAATCAAGCGTTTCATTCAAAATAGTCAACAGGGTCGCAAGAAGCGTGTGGAAAAACCAAGGCGCAAAATAACTGCCCATGAACTGAGAAAAGCCAAGCGTGCAGCTGCCACGATGCCACTTGCCACCAGTTTGGCCATATTTCAGAGCTGCAACATCACTGGAGTGCCCAAAAGCACAAGGTGTGCAATACTCAGAGACATGGCCAAGGTAAGAAAGGCTGAAAGACGACCACCACTGAACAAGACACACAAGCTGAAACGTCAAGGCTGGGCCAAGAAATATCTCAAGACTGATTTTTCTAAGGTTTTATGGACTGATGAAATGAGAGTGAGTCTTGATGGGCCAGATGGATGGGCCCGTGGCTGGATTGGTAAAGGGCAGAGAGCTCCAGTCCGACTCAGACGCCAGCAAGGTGGAGGTGGAGTACTTGTTTGGGCTGGTATCATCAAAGATGAGCTTGTGGGGCCTTTTCGGGTTGAGGATGGAGTCAAGCTCAACTCCCAGTCCTACTGCCAGTTCCTGGAAGACACCTTCTTCAAGCAGTGGTACAGGAAGAAGTCTGCATCCTTCAAGAAAAACATGATTTTCATGCAGGACAATGCTCCATCACACGCGTCCAAGTACTCCACAGCGTGGCTGGCAAGAAAGGGTATAAAAGAAGGAAATCTAATGACATGGCCTCCTTGTTCACCTGATCTGAACCCCATTGAGAACCTGTGGTCCATCATCAAATGTGAGATTTACAAGGAGGGAAAACAGTACACCTCTCTGAACAGTGTCTGGGAGGCTGTGGTTGCTGCTGCACACAATGTTGATGGTGAACAGATCAAAACACTGACAGAATCCATGGATGGCAGGCTTTTGAGTGTCCTTGCAAAGAAAGGTGGCTATATTGGTCACTGATTTGTTTTTGTTTTTGAATGTCAGAAATGTATATTTGTGAATGTTGAGATGTTATATTGGTTTCACTGGTAATAATAAATAATTGAAATGGGTATATATTTTTTTTTGTTAAGTTGCCTAATAATTATGCACAGTAATAGTCACCTGCACACACAGATATCCCCCTAACATAGCTAAAACTAAAAACAAACTACAAACTACTTCCAAAAATATTCAGCTTTGATATTAATGAGTTTTTTTGGTTCATTGAGAACATGGTTGTTGTTCAATAATAAAATTAATCCTCAAAAATACTACTTGCCTAATAATTCTGCACTCCCTGTAGAGTGGAAAACGATTAACAAGATCCTTATCAGCTGTTTTCCTTATTTTAGTTTATAAAATGTGTACCATGGCTCTGTGTTCAGGGATGTGGTCTTTTTAAACCATACTTCTTACGTTTTGTAAGGATATAAGCAATGAACATTGAAACGGGTCCCTTCCGGACTCTATAGTCCTATCCTTAACTTTTCAGGCAAAAACACTAATTGATTTCTGAATAATAAGTGTGGAAGCGTTAAGATAACCATGTTGTTCCTGCATACAATTTGCATGCTTTACTTAATCTTGCATTCCCTATGAGTGTTTGCTTTTTCCAGGATGTTGTTACTCTTTTTTTCCCAGCCAGCATATTACTTCCAATTTTCTGGTTCTACAGTACTGCAAGGTCATACGAATGGCAATTGCGCTATGCAAATATCATCACGCCATTGCACACAAAAAAACAAAAGTAAAAAAAAATTGTAATTTTCAATGCCAAGAGCTCTACCTGTCATGAATGCAAGACTGATTGCATTGAAGATGCTTGTTTGTGTTTATGATTCTCCACTAACCAACCTGATTGAATCATTTAGCATCAGTTTTTATTCATAGGCTGATAATATGTATTTGATCATAAGTTCAAATGCTGAGACAATGGCTTGGAATTTGAGAAAGTGGCTAATGAAGGTATTCCATTGGATGACTGCAAACAAAGATAAAATAGAGATTGATAGTGTTACGATCTGACGACTCTTGTTCCAAAGAATGGTAGCCATAATCTTTCGGAATCTTACCTACTTCATCAGGTCGGACCTGTAATTTGGGTGAATTACGATTTGTCCTTTAAAGAGCATATCGAAACCACACGCCTAACTGTTTGAAAATCACAAGGAAGATTGTCCCTTTTATAATCAGCCTCTTATCCTTTCTAGAATAGATTATTGTAAGTCACTCGATGTAGGATTACCAAGCTTCCTCCTACTTATATTGTAATTGCTGCAAAATGCTGCAGTCAAACTAGTGTTAGGTTTAAATAAATGTACACCCAGTGAGTTAACAAGACTTCATTGGCTTCCGGTTTTGAAGGTGCCAATTCAAAGCACCCTGCTTATGCTTTAAAGCACTTCATAATCAATATCAGCACCCATACAAAGCCTCATTGATTGTCTGGTGTTAGAAATGGGGTTTCTGGTTGACTAGGATAGGCACCTCAGCCAGGCAGAACCCTCCACTCTAGTCCGGGTATGGGAGTTACACACCCAAGATAACCCCTGCTCACCCCCTTGGTAGCTTGGCCAGAGCAGTCAGGCTTATTCCATAGGCAATGTGTAAAGTGTTTGAGCAACACACACACTCCAGTGACACAATAAATGCACCACAAAAGAGACTCCACACAGTACTATATAAAAAATAGACTGTTTGTATGTAAAACATAGACCAAAAACGACACGAACCAATAATTACTTTGCCAACTAGGCAATTGTCAATACATCACAGTGAGTGCAAAGAGAGAAAGGTTTCTATATTGCACATATCATTAAAACACAATTACTGAACATACTCAGCAGTCCCTGAAAGTGCAAGAATAAATACGACCTACATCATCAAATCAAGGCTCAAAATTAAGTAGTTAGATGCAGAACACATAAGGGTTACCAAAACATCACCTTATACCCCAAACGTTGCCCACAAGTACCGGGAGCATTTAGCTCAGGTGCACATGCGCTGCTCTTACAGGTTAGACGGTAAAATGGTGAACTCCTTGAGGAAACAATGGCGGGTAGGCTTAGCAACGTAGGCCGCATGCATCCCCCTGCACACCTAGTACTTATAATGCGGTGATCCAGAGATGAGCACCCGAGTGCAAGTGAATTTCGGCCCCTCTGGACTGAGGAGGCAGTGCGGCAACCACAGAGCAAAGAGGTATGTCAGCCTTGGTCCTTCGGGACCCGGATGGCAGCTGCGGCACTCGCGGGCACCCCAGGTGCCTCAGACCTATGAGTGGGGCCTTGCCGTGGGAAACATCACCATGGAGTCAGAGCCACCGCTCCCTCCCTCTCGTGTTCTTCCTTTGGGTCAGGATCGGCCTCAATAAGGAGCAAAGCCTCTGTCGATTACAACCCCTGCCGCCTATTGGAGGTCTTGCCTTAGGCGGTGCAGGGCCTTTCACAGCCGGGATTTCCTTTGTCTCTGTCAGAGAATGATGCACAGAAAACATACTAGATATCAACAAAAGAGAGTGCACTTCGCCATTCTCTGGAGCAGGCAACTTCTCCTTCCAAGGGAACATGCTTCACACGCACTACCCCACAAGAGGCTCTCCCCATTCGCTGCTCCCGGGCATTATAAGGGGCTCAGAACGAGCTAATGACCATGAGGGAAAAACGCACGCTCAGTGCTTAATTTGTAAATAAAAACGTGCCGGTGCCCAATGGCCTCCTCTTAAACACACGGCTGCTGCAATTAAATATGGTAACACGGAATACTGAGGAAGTGTAAACCTGAGGCCATCTCGGGCCTTTTCAATCCATTTAAAGCCACTCCCTACCCCTTCAGCTCACTCCTGCAGCTTTCTACTTTCTCCTTTTATGAATCTTTTTAGTTTTTCCCTTCCTCCTTCTTTCCCATATGTGTCTTTTGCTCAAAGCAAATGCTTGAGGCAGAAGAATGAGCCCCGGCCCTCAAAAATAAGTGCCTGTGCTCAACACTGGAAACAACAAGCACAAATTAAGCACTGCACGCCCATAAGATTTCATCTTGTAGCCAAACAGGGAGGGTGCGTGCACACCACGCAGTCCCTGGAGAAAATCTGGGGAGGACAAGAGCAGGGAACAAGCAGCAGCCCAGCACATCCGGGTTCTTAAAGCAAGGTGGCAGTTATTCTTGTAGCCCAGAAGGCCACAAGGCAGCACAACAAGCAAGTTAGTCCAGTGGTGGTTCCCGCTGGTAGCATAACAGTTCCTTCTGGCTCAGTGTGCAGTCTGTAGAGCCAGCAGCATCTGGTTACAAGTCCATGCAGTGTCTAAAGTCTGCGGGTCACAGCCCCTGTACCTATGCTCAAAATGTCTTTGATCTCGGAGGAACTTCAAAGAAACCTTAGATGTGCGCCACACCCTCTTTCAATACCAGCCCTGGCTCCAGACATCCGTAGGGGGTAAACAAGCCCTTTGTGTGAGGGCAGGGCACAACCTATACACATGTAAGTGCGCCCCACCTCCCTCTCTCCCAGCCTATGAAAACCATTCAGTATGCAGATGTAATCCTGTTACAACCCAACCCTCCCTGTGTGATGCCTATATGGAAAGTATACACAAAGCCCAGCTGTCTCTCTACCCTAGATGTTGATTGGAGTCAGGCCAAAAATCACAATAGTCATAAGCACAGTTAAATGGCCCTTTCTAAAACTGGCATTTCTACAATAGTAATGAAAAATCCACCTACACCTGGATTAGGCCATCAAAGTGTAGAACCTCACCCAAAGTTGTTTGAAAGGCTACTGTAGTGAACCGCACCTGTTTGGAAGGCATATAAGTACACAATGTATCAACCCCTGCCGATTCCATCATCCAGTGTGAGACAATGTGTCTGTGAGGAATAAGAGGAAGTCAAGGGTCGTTATTTGGTCGACCAGAAAAGCATTCTAAAGTGAGTGACTAAGCAAATGAATGGTTGCAATGTTAGATGGTGTGCAGGGAGATGGAAACTGAGCTGTTGTGCATATAGTAGGAGGTACAGAGAAGCATTTCCAGGTAAAAACGAACACATCTGCGCTATTACTCCCACTCCAAATGGAAAAACTGATATGCTTTGTTGTGTTTGCCAGTTTGAAGCTTGAGGGATCCTCCATGAAAAACACATCTATGAATAGTTGTAAACATTTGGAAACATACGTTATTGTGAAGTCTGATGGTTTTGATTCTGCAATTTTTGCTCCTTGGCCTGAATACAGATTTTCACGGGCATTCCCTTTTTCTCTTCAAGGTTAAGATAATTGTTTTCTGTCTCACAGATATTTTAAGTGTTGCAAACTACTAGTCATTGTGTCGCAACGTTTGAGTAACTTGGGTTTGTTGCTGTATAGTACCCTTTTGCTTAGAGATTTAGTTTCACATTCTGATATTCCCTTAGTATTGAAGGCTGATTTCCTGTTTCCTGCACCTTTTACTACTTTCCAATATCTTTAGATTTCGTTCAAGTGTATTTTTCATCTCTTGCTACTGTCATCGGTAACTATGGAGGTTTTTAATTTCACTGGTATTTTCCACCAAAAATTGGCAGTTTATTTTCTGTCTCTTTTCTAGCTTTGTGTGACCATCTGTGGCTTTCAAAATGGCTTCCAGTGACATCCTTCTGTCTTCAAAACCAATAACTTTTTTTTCTGAACAACTCTTGCGTCCTGCAATTAAGACATTGTGACATCAGCAGATTCTGGATCATGTTTTTCCAAAGAACACTATACAAGTACTCAGGAGTATTATTTAGCAACAGAACATGGAGGTGAAATCTCTTTGCAATGAAAGTGCAGAGTTGTGCCAGACGTTGGTCACTCGAATATCTTTTGAATAACTGACGATTACTTTTGGGAAAATACTTTTTTATGGCGATCCCAATAAGCTGAATTAATTTTTGGACCCTTTAATGCATCAGTTCACTTTTTGGCTGGCTCTGTTTTTTCTGAGAGGAGTAAGGTGTGGTGCATTGGTTAGACTATTTATGGGAGCAGCTTTAGCTTAGTCTATCTCTGTTACTGTTGGTGATTTAAGTGTAAATGACTAAGCATCCTTGGTTGTTGGGTTTACAACCATGTTTCAGGGGCTAGATTAAGACAGATCTGAGGTTTAAGCTCCTTGTGACGTTCAACAAGGCTCAACTGGCTACCTGACTTATGTGATATGATTTGAGCATTTGACCACAGAAACTACATGGGGGTTGAGGACCTTGCTGAATTAATTTTGGTAACAACTGAAACAATAGCTAAAAGTTGGGTTAATTTGTATACCTTGACCGGTTTCATTGATGGAAGCTATATTAATCTGCATTGTTTGAACGGTAGAAGAAAAAATGAGCGGTGGACTAGCAACCCACACACCTGTAGCTTCAAGATTTATACCTTCTTGAAAAGCATTGTTCTAGCAATGATCATGAAGAGGAAATGCTGATTGGTCTTACCTTTGGTCCTCTCTGAGCAGAGAGACGAAGATGTAGAGCTAAAGGTCCTGTTCTATATTGTTATGCGCATGAACACAAACTCTGACCCAGTGGATACACAAAAAACCCATCCTTGTAGAAGAAGGAAGCTTTTGGTTGTCTTTTTATTTGTCTAAGTAGATCTTCGCTAGAGTATATTGGCTTCAAAAAAGGACATTTGTTTTTTTAGTACTTACTAAATTAAAGGCTAAAGAATTACTATATATGTCAGTTGGCCTTATTAGATAGCAAAGCCTCTGGAATGTTCATTGGTTATAAATGGGCTTTAGAGTATACTATTCCAAAACATCGGATGCCCCAGGAAGATATTAGTCACACCATAGAAAGTACACTTATTAGTTTCTAGGTCTGTAACCAAATATATCAAGCCATTGGAGGTACCTTATTTAATCTTAATGAGAAACAAATGTTTGATTTAATTACCTCTCCCATTCACCAAGTTATTATTTTTTTTCACCTCAGTGTTGTCACCAAACCCCTTTATATAAATTGATCCTCCAGAACACTGTCTTTAAGCTGTTTGTTCTGTAATCATTCTTTGATTTTTGGGACAAGAGTGTATTCTTAAGATACTTTGTAAAATAGTCAATCAGAACCTACTTTAGCTATTCTCTCAAAGATCCCGGAACAACAACATCTAGAATATGCTGATGTGTTTGATTAAACAAAAGTCAAGATGTTTCCACCACAGCATGCACCATAACCTTGAAACCCGAAGCCAAAATTCCTTGTGAAAGAATGTATGCCTTTAAAATGGATACGCAAACTTTAGAACTATATTTGGATAAAAACCAAGAAAGCAGAGTGATTGCTCCTTATTCACTTCTGTGTTCGGGCTCTCCTTTTCTTTGTTTCTGAAGAAATACATGGAGTTAAGACTCTACAGTGATTACAGGTGATTAAATGACATAACCACTAAGGGTCGCTCTGCGATGGATCTAGTAGAAGGTAACTACGGCAAGACCCTGGCCTCCACCCGACAATCTTTGTCCTTCTGGGCATGCCTGCCCCTCTTCCCTATGGGTTGAGCGGCCATTGCCAAAATGATGGTTCTCCCCAGATTGCTTTACTTGTTTATGGCATTACCAGTTCCGCTTGGGAAGGCCTTTTGTGAGAGTGCGCGCAGTCTGCTAATAGCACTTATATGGGGATCGGGACACAGGAGGGTGTCCCTGGATGCACTCCAGCACCCCTTGCTTGAAGGTGGCATGGCGGTACCAGATATAGAACGATACTATGCAGCAGCGCAACTGCAGTGGCTGATGCTCTGGTTGACTGGTGATCAGACAATAGAGGGGAATATGGTACGAAACACTGTTAGGGGGGTGGGGTGCTGATATGGCTCCTCACACCGGACAGACGCGGTGCGGACTTAGGTCTATTGCTGTGGACAGCAAGGACGGCCTGGACTCGATATATCCATCCACGACAAAGGTTGTTCCCCTACTCACCTCGACTCCCGTAATGGTATATACCTTGAATGAGCGACCTCACTCAAATATACGATTTTAACACATGGAGGGAGGGTGGACTTGCATATATAGGCGACCTTTATGAGGAAGGGCAGATGTGTTCCTTTACAGACTTAAGCAAAATATATGGTCTGGACACAGAGCAGTTCCTTGCTCACGCGGCACTGCAAGCAGTGATAGGGAAAGTCTGGCAGTTGGGCTCACTGGAACTCACAATACATCATGGGCTGCATTATGTACTAACACAAGGCAGAGAGGAGGGCGGTCTCTAACTTATACATAGTACTGAGGGGGACACAGGGCATACCACACCCCCGTAGCAAGGCCTGGGCATTGACTTGACCGAACAGCAATGGAGAAGGACTGTGGGGCATGTGAGACATGTTTCACGAAATGCCAGACTAAAATATTCACACTTCAGTTCTGTTCATCAAACTTACCTGACCCCACATCGCCTTCATAGTATATTCCCAGGAGCTTCTCCGTTATGCCCGAGATGTGACGATGAAGATGGCACTTTTTAACATATGACTTGGGAATGCCAGGTGTTGCGCAGCATATGGTCCTACATAGTACAACACGTATTGGACATTATAGATCTACACCTCCTACTGGACCGACTCCTCTGTCTACTGGGGATAGCCAAGAGAAACAAACAGACTAAACACTATCTAAAATTTGTAGGCCTTGCATTTGTACTGTTCAGAAGACTTATTGCTACGTCTTGAAAAGCACCCCAACCCCCCAATGTGAAGGACTGGCTGCACGCAGTATCCCGCTGGGCTACAGCGGAGGCTAGAGCATTCGAACAAAATCGACGTGCGCAGGGTAGAGATGGGGGTATACCACTCTGGGACACCTATTTGATGAAACTGGCGGACAAGCTGGCCCCTCAGGAGAATTAGGACACCAGGCCACTAGGATCACCCCAGCCAGCAATGAGACCTTCCACTGCACAACCAGCCGTTATGTGATAGAACTCTGTGCCCGTCAGAATCCTGGCACTCTCCTTTGCCTCTGCCTCTCCCCACCTGGATACCGTACACTCACCTGACCGCATACTTACCCGACCTCTAAGGTCCTTGAGGGGTTGGGAGGGGTGAGCACCCCATGTGCGCCCTCGGGGCACACTTTGAACATTGCTCGGGGAGCATTGATCCCTGATCGCTCGCTCTTCACCCCCTGATTTTGGTGATTCCCCTCGGGGACCAAGAGTCCTGACTGGGTGATTTACCGTGGATATCCTCTAACCCTGAACCGCACATACCAGACACATTATATAGTTCTCATCTTCACCAAGTTGTGTTCCCTTTCCCCGTATTATTTCTACAAGGGCCTAATATTAAATGATGATGACCGACCACGATGTGAAATGTGATTGATAATATGGGATTATGACGTATAGCAGAGACAACTTAACTAAAAGATCATTTTAGCCCTAATTATAGTATTGATGTGTCACCCTATTGAGTATGCTTGAGATGGCGACGTATGGTTAAGATGTCAAATTACCAGCTGATATATGATGTTATGTATCCTTTCACGGCTAAGAGACTGTTTTTATGATTGGCATGGTTCTTACCGGTTGTTGACCCTGTACTGCTGAAAATTAATAAAAATATAGATTTTTAAAAAAACAATAAGGGTCGCAATCCTTTGATAATAACAAAAGACAACTTGGGGTCTGTAAGTGGAGCTCAAGTGATGAGTGGAAGACTGTTTTTCATACTCCCTTTGATCAGCATGTCATTGAGATGCTGCAATGGTTAAGAAACTAATCAACTAACCTGCTAACCCGAAAAACTTTTGTTAGAAAAGACTGAAGTGGAGTATGTAGCAATTATCTTGACCCATCCTGGAATGCCTTTAGCGCCATCAAAAATAGAGGTGGTTTCAAATTGGCTATTTCCTGCCTCCATCAAGAAAGCTCAGTACTTCTTAGGATTTCACCAGTTTTTATCATCAATTTGTTAAAAACTTTTCTGACCATTCATGTAAAATCTCTGAGAATTTTTAAGAAAGGAAATCTGAAAAAGAAACATTTGTGTGTTATAAGGGTGCTGAAACTGCTTTTCAAACATTGAAGAAGACAGTCCTTTCTGCACCCGTTGTCAAGTATCCAGATCCAAAGAACAGATTCTTTGTGGTAACAGATAAATCAGTAATGCCAGTAGAATATGTACTACTGCAGTTTCAGCACTGCAATTCATACTACTGCTTGAGCTAATATTGTGCATCTTGTTGTGGCCGCACACCAAATGATGTATGAATGGCCTTCACTGGTGCCTAGGGCTCTTCATTGATACTTAAAATGGCAGTGGTTCCAACATCAGGTGAGTCATTCGGGTTAGGTGCAGATATTTCACAATGTACTCCTATACATCCATTGATGGGTGTGCCCGCCAACCTTATGATGGGTAATTTCTTTAGTTATTCACAGGCTACCCTAGTTACAGACCCTCATTTTGTTAGGCTGGCATGCCTTGCTGGGCGTCATGAAGGCGTCAGAACAGCAGCTACTCATAAAGGTCTCTCTTCTACCTTTGAGTGCACCAATCCAGATTCTGTTGAATACCACAACTACTATCTGCTACATCAACAGACAAGGCATTGTGGGCTATCCAAGCCTGCATTTGGAGGCTTTGACTGTGGTGGTAGGTCTTCCACTTGGGCATCTTCTCAATGGCATCCCACCATGTGGAGCCTCTAAGTCTGAGAGTGGATGCACTGATCTACCTCTCATACTAGTGGCATCTCCATCTTGAGGTAATGAACATGATCTTCTTTTTGGATCCCTTTGCCATAGCCTGGAAATGGGTGTGTACTTGGTTTTGTGCCCTGCATTTTTTGTCAATAGGTTCCCTGGGGGGATGCCTTTAGGTTCACCTGGTCATAGACTATGATTTATTCTTTCCACCTGATACCACATGTTGGAAGTCCTATAGCAAGATGAGGAAGACTGAACACCCAGGCCAGCATGTTTGTTTGGTGCCACATATACCCTAATTTCACTTGTGGAACATACAAAGAGCAACTAAAGCTGCTTGGCGCCATCTTGTGGTGCTGGAGACCTATTGCTGGGGAAGAATATTGCTTCAACCTAGTTCTCAGAAGTTATTCATAATTTGTATTTGTTTGTATTTATAAAGCGCATTCCGGCCAAGGCATCGAAGTGCTCAGAAGGTAAAGTGAGGTGCGGAAAGAGCAAGGAGAGTTCAAAGGAAATTAACGCTGGAAGGGCCAGGTTTTAACCAGCCTCCTAAAAGCCAGAATGTTTTGTTCCTCCCTAATGAACAGGGGGATTGAATTCCAGCATTTGGCCGCAGCCACCGTGAATGCTTTATCACCCCCATTTAGCTTTATAGGTGCGGGGGACCTGAATACGGAATGCTCCTATCGAACGAAGTTGCCGATTGGGTCTGTACCAGCATAACTGAGAAGACAAATATTTAGAGCCACTTCCATGTACTGCTTTATAGGTCAGACATAATGTCTTAAAGGTAATACGTTTAGCCACTGGTAGCCAGTGCATTTGTTTGAGACTGCTGCCGGCCGAGGCTGAGTGAGGAAGATTTATTATAGCCCAGGCAGCAGTGTTTTGAATCAGCTGAAGTTTCTTCAGTAATGTCTTATCCAAGTTAAGCATCAAAGCATTGCAGTAATCCAATTTGGAAACTACCAATGCTAAGGTTACTGTAACTCTCCATTCCCTTTGTAAAAAAGGGAAAATCTTTTTCAACGTTTTCAGTGTCCTGAAACTAGTTTTAACAATATAATTGACATGCGACTTAAAGGAGAGACAGTTGTCAAAGGTGACACCTAAATTTTTTGTGGCAGTAATAGGATCCGGGAGAGTTCCACAATCTGTCGGCCACCAGCAAGAGTTCCACAATTCCTTTCCAGATCCAAAGCATAAAATTTCAGTTTTGTCACCATTTAATTTAAGCCAGTTTAGATTCATCCATCTATTGACTTCTTGCATACATTCATTAAAGCGGTCTGCCATTTCCTCCCAATGCTTATGGACTGGGATGATCAGTTGGGTATCACCAGCATAGGAAGTCGGCATAAAGCCAAAGGAATGAATCAGTCTAGCTAAAAGAGCAACATACAAATTGAATAGGGTGGGGCTAAGTGATGATCCACGAGGGACACAACAAGGTAAGTGGTATGCAGGGGACTTGTAGTCACCACAGCTCACCATGGTCGATCTGTCTTTCAAGAAGGATTCCAACGTCTTCAAAGCAACATCTCTAATCTCTGCTTGATATAAGCGGGATATCATAATCTGAGGAGAGATAGTATTGAATGCCGCAGATAGGTCCAATAGGACTATTATAGCCCCTTGTCCTTCATCCACCATTCTGCGAATCGTATCAGATGTAGTAAAGAGTGCTGATTCCATGCTATGAGCCTTACTAAAGCCATGTTGAGAGACGTCTAATCCTCCTGAAGCGGTTAAAAAGTTGGCTAATACCTTGTTAACATGTTTCTCAAAAATCTTGGCCTGGAAAGGGAGTAAGGAAATGGGTCGTAAATTATTCAGATCTTGTCTAATTCCATCTAGTTTCTTTTTTAGAGGAATCACTGTAGCATCCTTCCATGATGGGGGATAGACTCCAGAGGCAAATACCTCACAAACAATTGGAGCTAGGGCTATCGAAACAGGATCCGGGACCAATTGTAAAATAAAAGGGGGACAAGGATCAGAGGGAGAGCCTGATTTAATTTCTAGCATTAAATTCTTTATTTTTTCAGGAGGCAGTGATTGAAAATTAGTTAGTAGAGGGTGGTCGATGTCCAAATCAGTGTTAACTGCATCAGAGCAACCATTCCTCTTATCAGAATGATTAAAGCTAGCGTAAATTTGTAGAATTTTATTTTCGAAGTGAGTAGCCACCGTATTACAAAATTCTTGTGAGTTCTCCAACTCTAACGAAGGAGGGGGAGTGGTCAACATGCTAATGACTTTAAAAAGTTCTCTGGGGGCATTGGAGGCCTCTTTAATTTTTTGCGTATAATACTCAGATTTAGCTTTAATGTTCGCCTCGTAATTTTTAACAGCGGCTCTTAATTTGTCTTTCTCAGTTAGATTAGAATTCAATTTCCATCGCCGCACTTGTTGGTGATATTTTCTTTGGAGCATCTTAAGATTCTTTGTGAGCCAGGATGACTACGTTTTTTTCGTTTTCTGTGAATCAAAGGCCTGAAAAGGGGCCAGTTGATTAATGGCAATGGAGATTCCCTGATTAAAACTATCTGCTGAGGACAGGGACAGATTTTTAGACACTTCCCAACCTGCCTCCAATGTAGATGCTAACTGTTCCTTCTTGATACGATTCCAGCGTCTAATCAATTTTCCTTCACAACTGCTTTGCTGAGGTAAGTGAACCTCCATAAATATGAAGGTTAGGAGAGAAAGATCTGTCCAGCTAAGCGGGGCATTAGTTAGTAACAAGTAATCCTCCAAGCGGGCAAAAATCCTGTCTAACAAATGTCCAGTTATGTGTGTAGCTGACAAGACTTTCAGCTCCCACTGCAAAGCTGCCATAAGATTTTAGAATTCTTCAGTATGAGGATTTTGAATGTCATCGAAGTGAAGGTTAAAATCCCCTAATATAATGGCTTTAGTTGACATAATTAAAGGCTCTAGTAAACCTGGCCATTTCTGTAAAAAGTTCAGAAAAGGACCAGGTAGGCGATAGACTAACAGTCCTTCAAAAAGTAAAAAATTATTCTGATAAGTTTTAAAATATATAGCTTCACATATGTCCAAGGAGGGGATCAGTCCGTTCCATTGACACGTAAGATCTGATCTGCAAATAACCGCTAATCCTCCTCCTCTGCCAGTTGTTCTATCCAATCTGTAAAATACATATCCCAGTGGAGTAGCCTAGATAAAATCAGGATTAGAGTCTGTTTTTGTCCAGGTTTCTGTTATGAAAAGGCAATCAACGTTATTTTGTCCAATTAATTCTGCAATTTCAGTTTTGTGTTTAATTAAAGAGTGGGCATTTAACAAGGCGCAATTTAATGAGCCCCTAATAGAGGTCCTAGCCTTTTTTTGCCTTTTACCTGTCCTGTCGGAACCCGTACTCAGGGCTCGAACCGCCTCTAAGCTCTGGAGCGCCTGAACCACCCAACTGCACTGTTTAAAGCCCCATTCAATAAAGTTATCTGAAACCATCTTGTGCTGGCAGGCCTCTGCACGGCTGTATTCAGAGCAAATATATTGCTGCCGGGTCAAAGAGCAGAGCTCACGTGACCCGCGGCAACTAGACTACTGACTCGAGGTTCGGTAACTAATGGAGGAAGGGCTCTAACTGGCCCGTACCTCCCGATAAAAGTGAAGAGGTGAGTAAAAAAGGAACAAGTTTATAAAATCCGCTAAAAATAATGCCCCAGATGGAATAAATATTTTCCTTGTAAAAGCAGTTTTTATACAGAGCCAGACATAAAACAACGCGGCACAAGCGCTTACCTTCTAGGTGTTGAAACTTATGGAGGATATAATTTACAACTGAAATATTGTTACTGAATGTAAGTAACTTTTTTATCCATTTAAAACTGTCAGGCTTTGTTCCCCTGAGGTTTTCAGCCTTGTTGAGCCTCCTCAGTGGGGTGCAGCTTAGATTCTATGGCACAGCAAACATGGTACCCCGCATCTCGACTTACAGTTCGGCCTGGGCTTTTCCCAACTGATACTTTTTCTAGCATTTGGCCCATCACTTCTGTTGATTTTAGTGCACCACCTTTTGACAAACTGTTTATTTTCTCCTACCTATTTAGATAGTTCTTAGATAACAACTGTATTCCTTCTGGAAGACTTTGATTTTGAGGTCAATTAGTGCATTTTTTGCCCGTTTATTATTACACTCATACAGCTGCTGCTGAGCAATTTTGCATGGACTAAGCAGTCACAATTCTGAATTAATTATAAAAGATCAAAATATCTAGAAATAACTTATAGATTAGAGATTCAGCGCAGAAGTCCCTTCTCAAAGCATGATAATGTAGAGTTTATAGGTTTTTACTTCTAACTCTGAAAGTAACTCCCTCCTCCTCCTTAGCCCTCAGCTCCACCAGTAATGCACAGTGCTAATAAAGCAGTAGCTTTGGATCACATCGGGATTGCTTAAATCTGGAAGGTCTTCACTTTGAAATTGTTTCATAGTGTTTGAAAGCAGTACTGTCTGGGATACAGATGTCGGTGGATACAAAGGATGGATAACCTGTGCCCAAATTGTTTCATAAAAAGTTGATTTTTATTAACCTTCCTCACTTTTGTGCATTGTATGGAACCATGGAACCTATAGCTTTTTTAATATAGTAAACATTTTACTTACCTTCAACAGTTTACCTTGAGTTGAGCCATAAAATTAATCATGGTGGTGTTTTTTCAGGATTTCCACACATCATGGGGCCCTAAACAATACGACTAGGCTAATAACTTTTGAAAGATTGCAAAACCAACTGAATAATATTTTTAAATTCAGCCCCCTCCTGTGCCACTCTATATTAGAGCACATTTGAAGGCTATGACTACGTATACTATATACTGCTGCATGCAACTGACTTTTTCACTTGACCAAATGCAGTTATAAGCTGCACACGTATACATACAGATCGTGCCAGCCAGCATTTTAATGCTTTTATGTAGATTCATTTGCAGATGTTTTCCAAGCATAATTTTTTATTTGCTCTGAGAATGTCAGCCTTGGCCCTCGTTTGTGTTACTTTTTATTCACCACAAATGCACCAGTGTTTCTTTTATTATCTGCAACAGTAGGAGTGTAATTTGTGCAAGATTTCATACTTTAGACACTGATGTCACCATAAAGTGTGTGACTGGTTAACAAAAAGTCTCGAATAAATAGGATTAAATGATTTTCACAAGTACAGGTTGATGTCATGACATTTTTCTTCGTATGTGGCTAAAATATTGGCTAAGCCTGTAAACACCATGTCATCAAGGTGTGAAGGGCAGAGCTCCACCTTCTTCTTGCTAAGATGGATGAATAAAGGAAGACATACGGGCTACGCAAGTGAACAGGATCAAAGTCAGGATTTCAAAAGGCCAAGCCAGGAAAGTTAGCCCAATTTAGTCAGAAGATAACACAAAGCTAGGGATTTGTATTAATGGGATGGACACTATTACCCCCTACCTATCTTAAAATTATAGTTTCCTACTCAAGACAGAGGAAATCTACATTTTGCATAAAGGCACATAGAGTAACATTATTGTGGTGATTGGAATGTTGGATAGCTACAATGGGAGTCGAATGTAGGGCTGGAATGGTCGGGCAGCATAATGTTGTGGGTGGCAGTTGCTGTGGGGCAGTTGCTGGAGGAAGTCGAGTTGGCGTTGCTCCCTTACGACGACCCTTGTTTTTGTTTTTTTATTAAATTGAGTTGGAAATAAATTTGTCGCATAACTCTGTGTGTGCTTTGAGTTTGGATTCTGCCGGCAAACTTCATGAACAAAAATATTTCCAGGAAGGAGAGGAAGGATCGGAGGAGCCAGTTTGCCATGGTTGTTCGAGGAGTACGTTTTGGAAGTGCAGGTACGATAAACTGGTGCGTGGAGCTCTGCGCGAGCATTTATTGACGCGTACAGTGAAGTGCACTTAGCACATGTAGCTGTGCACGATGCCTTATTGACTAGTACAGTGAAGTGCATTCTGGGTAAAAACAATCCCCAATGCCTATTGGCAAAACATAAGATTATTTCTTGGCGGCTATCTTTGTTGTTTGGGAGGATTCCTTTTTACAGCTTTGGTTGTACAGCAGTCAATAAGGATATTCACTCTGACTTTCCCTTCTATCCTGCACGTTCGGTGTCGCACACACCTTTAATTACTGAAGGATCAGCGATTGTCAATTGGGTTGTACAGCAATCGATACAACCATTTACTTTGACCCTGTGCGTTCGGTGACACGCCCACCCAAAATATGGAAAATAATTATTTTAAGGGGTGACACGCACTGGCCACACACATGCTTGGGGCAGTGGAAATTTTGGCCGTACGTGGAGTTTTATTGATTTACTTCTTATAGTGGGATTGAAATGTCTAGTATTCAAACACCACCTTTCTTTTTAGCTGAGCATGGAGACCTGCCTATTCCATGCGAATTGTGGTTGCATTTGTTTGAGGCATACGTGAAAGTATTAGAGGATGGGTACTGTACACCTGAAAAACATTTGTCCTTACTAAAGCACAGACTTGGTGCAATAGGTCTGAAAGAATTTAAAAATCTGCCAAAGTTGGACAATGTTGATGAAGAAGATGTGTATAAATATGCTTTCAAACAGTTACAGGAAAGGCATGGTCAAAATTGATGTAGTCATGTAAAGATATAAGTTTTACTCAAGAGGACAAAAAGATGAATCAATTGACCAGTATATGGCAATATTGAGGGGACTTGCTGTAACTTGTGTGTTCGACCAAGTATTAAGGGATCAGCTATTGATGTGAACTAAAAAAAAAAAAAAAAGAAATTCAAGAGACACTATGGTCTTCTGGTGAACTATCTTTAAACAACGTGATAGAAGTGGCAAGAGGTATTGAGATTACTGAGAGATGTATACAGGCAGTGAGGAATGAAAATAAATACAGTGATACTATGTGTGCTGTTGGGAGTGAGTGTTTTTGATGCAGAGCTAATACACATTTAGCTAATTCTAAAATTTGCCCTGCTATTGGACATCCAATGTGTGTAACAAGAGAAGATCTTTTTCATGTGTGTGGAAAAGTGTGGAAAAAAAGGAAATTGTATCGTGGAGGATCCTAATGACGAGCTTGAGTATGGAATACGTGATGTGATATTAAGTTTGCAGGTCGAGAACAGCAAAGCGAAGAATGTCCAATTGCCTAAGTGTACATTAAGCGTAGATGGAAAACAGGTCGAAGCTATGGTGGACTCTTGTGCGTGGTACACCATAATGGGGAGAAGGTTGTTTGACAAACTATGGCCTGGCAGATTGTTAGAGAATACTAATTTAAGCCTATGTAGTTACTCTGGTCATAATATTTCAATTGTGGAGTCTGGAGGATTTGCCGGAAAAATATGTTTAAGAAATGTTTTTATGGCAGAAAAAGAAGCTCTGATTTTTAGGTTAGTCACACATGACTGAACTCTGAGTGAGAGTTGACCCCAAAGCTGACCCAGCCGTGTATGCAGTGGGTGAGGGTAATAGTAAAAGTACAAATGATACATATTCTGTTTTAAGGGAGGAATTTCCGAATGTTTTTAGTAGCGAGTTAGGAACCTTCAAAAATGTTAAACATAACATAATCCTAAAAGAGAATGCTATACCTGTGAAGCAAGAGTTAAGAAATGTTGCATTGAATTACAGAGGGAAACTAAAATAAATTTTGCATGATTTATGTGAAAGGGACATTATAGATCCAATTGAAAGTTCTGATTGGGTTTCTCCAATTGTAATTTCCTTGAAATCCAATGGCGATCTAAGACTTTGTGTGGACTTACGTTCTTTAAATTATGCTATTTGGGTGGATGCCTTCCCAAATTTACAAGAATTAATGTTGGCCTTTGGTGATGCTAAAAGTTTCTCGACAGTTGATTTAGCTAGCGCTTATCATCAAAATCTGCTGGATCCGACCTCTAAGCACTGCACAGCCTTCATAACACCTGGAGTTTTGTTCCAGTACAAAAGGACGCCATTTGGTTTAGCCAGTGCATCCGCTGTGTTCCAAAGGAAATTATCAAGAGTATTATCAAATATAACTGGTGAGAAAGTTTTTCAGGATGACATTGATCTTTGGGAAGGATAAAAAGGAACATGATTGCACATTGAGGCAAGTTCTACAAGCACTTATGGACAACGGATTAACTGTGAAAGAACAAAAATGCAAATTTGGGAAACAACATATGGAATATTTGGGTCACGTAATTTCATAGGATGGCATTAGTCTGAAAATTAGTCATGTGAAAGCCATTTGCGATGCTCCAGAACCCAAGAGCAAGGAACAGTTGATATCCTTCTTAGGGTTGATGAAATTTTACGCACGTTTCAGAGAAAATTATGCATCCAAGGTCGAGAATCTTAGAGCGCTGTTAAGGAAAAATGCAATGTTTTCCTGGGGACGGAGACATACTGAAGAATTTGCAGCACTTAAAAAAGAAATTGTAAATGCATCATACCTAAGATCATTTGATGAAGATGCAAATTGTATCATTTCTTTGGATGCTAGTGGGTATGTCATTGGTGCTGTCTTATCCCAAAAACGGAATGGGAATGAGTGGGTGGTCGCATATGCATCCTGTACTCTAATACATGCAGAGAGGAACTACTCTGTTATTGAAAGGGAATTACTAGCTGCTACTTGGGCGGTGCAACATTTTAGGATGTATGTGTGGGGTCGCAAATTTAAGATCTGTATGGACCACAAACCCTTGGTAAATATCTTGAGTCCTGTAGGTGGGAGAAATCTTACCCCCGGTTAGTGAGACTCGCCTCAAAACTGCAAATGCACCAATATGAGATTATGCACTTGCCAGGGAAAGATAACCGGGTAGCGGATGTATTATCACAGTTGCCTTTGACGTATGATAATTGTAAGGAAGTGGATAATAATGAATGTGATGTGGCATTAACGTATGACAATGTGGTATTTATTGAAGATCATGGGATGGAAGTAGAGTTTTCTGAGGATAAGTGGATCAAGGAAATGCAAAAAGATGGAATCTTAGCAAAGGTAAAGGAATTTCTTTTGAAGGGTTGGCCATCTGAGCAGCAGCTTAAAGGGGAATGTAGTACATTTTGGAAGATCAAGGATGAGTTATCTATATGCATAACATCGTCTTGAGGGGCGATAAAATAGTACCTCCTTATGGCATATGTGAACTTATTGTCAGGTTAGGTCATGAAGGGCATGGTGGTATAGCAAGTACCAGAAGGAAAATTAAGGAAAGTTTTTTTGGTAGTCAGGGGTGGATAGTATGGCGGACCATTGGGTGAGGGAATGTAACGCATGCAAGGCAAATTCCCTGAAGGACCGTGGCAGCAGGTAGCAATTGGTTTTATGGGGCCTTTCGCCACTTTTCCATCCAGAGAGGTTAATGCCATTGTCCTTATTGATTATTATTCTAAGTGACCAGATGTTTATATGGTTGGCAGTGTGATCACAGATGTGGTCATCGACTTATTAGAGGATGTGTTTTCCAGGAAATGGATTCCTGAGACTCTAGTAACGGATAAAGGTTTGCAGCTCACATCTAGTAAAATGAAATTGTTCTTGAAAAACTATGGTGTGAATCACCTAAAGGTGTCATTATATCACCCAGAGGGAAATGGTCAAGTCGAAAGTTTCAATAGGGTAGTTAAGGAAGCTATACAGTTGGCTTTGAAAACTAACCTGTCATGGAAGAAGGCTCTTCAGAGTATGTTACTATCTTATAGAATTACGCCCCATTCAGTGACGGAGAAAACCCCATTTGAGTTATTAAGGGGAAGGAAACCGTCTTCCAAGTTAGTCCCATGGTGGTTAAAGAATAAATAAAAGGAGCAGGGTTTGCCAACAGTGATGATCTAATTAGGGAACGTGTGCTAAAACACCAAAGTCATGTGCTTAGTAGAATAAACGGAAGGAGAACCATGCCTAAACTTGTTGCAGGGCAGTATATACGTGTGAGGAACCCTGGGGTCATAGAAAAAGGGGCAGCCTGTTGGTCAAGTCCTATTAAAATAATGAAGGTATTGGATAGAGCTATCAATCTTGAGGATGGTAAGATGCGTAATCTGTGGCATGTGAGTCTGTGTGAAAGCGTCAACATGCTTGAAAACGATGATGAAATCGAGGGGTATTTGCTGGGAAGTGAGTCCAACTTGCAAAAAGGTGTGGGTCCTGATATTCATTTTGATATATGTACTGACTCTGGTCATAATGCAAACAAGTGTGTTTCGACCACAGATGTATACCTCTTTGACAACGTCAAAGGGAAAAGAGATTGCCTGGGCATCTCCAAGAATTTGTCATGGGACGTTGAGCAATAGTAATGTAATGTGAATATTATTAATCTGGTTAAATGAAGAAATGTAGCTCCTGTAATGTGCAAATTGGTATATCGACATGTAAGGTAACATTGGTAATTCTGTGTTAGAGTTTTTTTATTTTTTTGCTTTTGGGGGGGAAGATGTGTGGTGATCGGAATGTTGGATAGCTACAATGGAAGTAGAATGTGGGGATGGAATGGTCGGGCAAGGAGAATGTTCTGTGCTACAGGTGCTGCGGCGCGGTTGTTGGAGGAAGTCAAGTTGGCTTTGCTCCCCTACGACAAGCTTTGTTTTTTTTATTAAATTGAGTTGGAAACTAATTTGTCTTGGTGGCACGTTCTTTTCTCCAGAATTATGCAAGTTCAAAGCTTTATGAGTACATTTGCAGCAGAACTTTCTATAGGTCTAAAATAGAATCTTTTGAAAGTGGAACAATTATGAAGTGCTTAAAAAGTTCTAATTTGCTGACTAACAAAAGAGCTTTGGAAACTATAGCAGAACAGTGTACAATATAGCAGGACTGTTTTGGTGCGACTGAATAGATGTCCTGGAGTGAAGCATATAGCCATAACTTCTAATGTACAAACACTAAATACCCTTGGATAAGAGGTATAAATGAGCTTTGTAGTAGAGTCTTTTAAGATCCAATATTGTGTTAGCAGTACAGCTGCCCAACAGTGAAAGGACCAATTTAATATCATGAAGGGGGCAACGAAGTTGTAGTCTCAACTGTTTATGAATGCTTATCAACAGTCTGCATGAAAGGTGCCTTTCCCACTAGACCATCATCAACCAGAAGACTGGTGTAGATTGCAGACCTATAAGGGTTGATGGTAAAGTAAGCTGTACTTACAGCAAAAAGGCTGGTCAAGAAATAAGACACTGGCACCAAAGGCACTGAAATAGAATCCAAACCCTTTGCCAAACACCATTGAAGCTGTGGAACCAAACTTGATCATTAGCATAAACGTCTTCTGAAGTATAGGCTTTGAAAATGAGTTCTTCATCTGGAGCCAAATGTTGTGGCTAAAACCATGAATGTCATAAATTGGCAGCTAGTTATTTGAAGAATGGGATGGGTTCTGCTTTGATATGAGGTCAGTCTGTCACACGGTAGTACTGGAACATGCTTGCGTTTTTTGTATGGTGATCCTCCAGGCAAATTACATAATGGACAGTTGAGAAAACGTATTGGTGCTGTAGAATGGAGCAACCTACTGTGGGAATGTGTTGAACATGGCACAAGAACTGGTAGGAAGTGCCAGTGCATTCATGTGCAGAGATCTCCCCTGAACACTTCACTTCCCTCCCTGGGCATCTGTCTTTGCAAGTCTAAAGGGGTACTAAACATTGTGCTGCCACTCCAGGCTTGAATGAGAATAGCCGCTATGAGGTCTCTTTCAAACCATTAGTGTTGAGAGACTGCTGGTCCATATAAGATGAGCCTTGCAGAAGATGAGCGCTTTTAAGGCTTTGAAGACCCCCTAGTGCAGAAGACTGGGGAAATAGTCTGTAACATGACAAAGGAAGCCCAGGAATATGATAGATGCCTGAGAGAAGGTGCAGGGGAATTGAGTGCAGCTAAAAGTGTTCTGATTTTGGCAAGTTTGAGTGGTGACCGTCTTAAGTGGCATGTTTTTAATCATGGTGCCCAAGAACAGTAACTGCTTGGAAGGAACAATGATATGCCTCTTGAAGTTGAAAACAGAACCAGACTACTAAAGAACTGGCTCTTCTTTTTTTACCTTTTGTTTGAAAAAACCCATAATAACTTGTCATTTTGTGTTTGTTTTGCTCTTTGTTAGTACCAAGAAACGCTGATGTAGGTGAATGTTGACAGTTTGGTATGATGAAGTGAGACTGTTGGTGTGACTAAGTCATTATGTCAGAGTAGACAAAATGATGCACCTCGTGAGCATGAAGCCAGGGCGCAGGTTAATGTGGACGTGGTAAAACACCAAGGAACTAAATGCCTCAATGGAAGACAAATAAACTTTTCTTCATGCCAAAGAGACTGCAGGGCAAGGTTGGTGACCATGGTAGCTAGGGATAATGAAAAACTCATCAATGAGTTCTAGACTGGTGAATCAGCCTTCCTTCAGTATAAAGTCCCTTGGAAGAAGACACGGATGCCTCCATTTTCTTTTTAATCACGGGGGAACTAAGGTTAACTCAGTTATTTCATCTTTGAAAAGCAAGTGTTGAACCTACTGATCCAACAGGAGTTCTTTCTCCAGAATGATTAAAAGGAGGAATCGAAGAGGCAACCTGGAAGACTACAATGTATCCTCTGACCAAATAGAAAAGGTTGGTATGAGCCCATCTTGATAGCAAAAGGAAGAGTCCACTTCCTGGATTTTAAAGGCTGTCTATATGGCCTGGGATAGACCTACCTGAGGAAGCTATATCAAATGTCCTGTGATGGGACACATAAGGCAGACATTTGATGGCTGGGAAAGTGGAATAAATATGACTGAGAAAACCTGAAACCTGTTGCATTTATCTTTCTTAATAGAAAGGGCCCAGTGTTCTTAGGGAGGTCTTGCCCTCCACGTCAGAGCCTTTTTATGTAAGTGTAAGTCAATTTTGCAAATTTAGGGTTAAATTTATGATAATGTTCTTCCTCCTTTTGATGCAGGTAGCTCTATTAGCATTTCCAAGGAGGCAAGGGGTGCTTTGGAACCAGCCATTTGGAGTTGTCCTAGATTGCCTGGTCGGAAGAGGCAGATTACACTTTTTCTAGGACTTTGAAAATTGGATCAGAAAAATCCAGCAATCTATCTTGACAGGTTTTAAGGCTTATCCAATTCTTTTTATGGAATCGCTAGAAAACTTGCCAAGGGAAGTTAAAATTGTGACACCAGGTGTAAGAGATAAAACCACTCATAGGCGTTTGAGGGTCCTCAATCACTGTAGTGTGTGTGGGTGAGAATTATGTATTTTTCACTTTCCCTTTAACAAGTTACTTGGAGCTCTAGAGAGTACTCGCCTCAGGGGTCAAGGTCAGCAGAAAATTACATTTCTCCAATGCCAGTGCATTTGTCACATAAAATTAGATCCTTGGCTGAACGCACTGTCCCAAAAGGAAGTCAACCATAGGGACCACCGAAATGTCTAGAAGAGGGGCATTAAAGGTATGGATTGGGCTAGCAGCATATTGGTCCTAGATGGTGCTTTTTGGGTAAGACCTTGCAGTATAGAGGAGTTTCCGTTTGCCCAAATGTCAAAGGAGGGAGGAATAAAGGTCTGCATCTAGGTCAGTGTAAGATGCAGTAGAATGGGAGGGTGTCTCTGGGTTGGTGGTGGCACTGGGCTGTATAACAGGCTTGCTCGAGTACCACCTCAGTTTGGTTATGAAGTGGGGCTTGAATGGATACTCCAAAGTAAGGATGGGGTCCCTTGTTTTGTAAGGCTAACAAGCATGCAGCTATACCTGAAATGCACATTAAAACAAATCCAGTGGATCGGAGTGCTCTGTGGTGAAGATTGGTTTGTGAGGGTCTGTTGTAATCTCTTTTTGAAGATCACTCTTGATAAGTAAAATTAGCATACTGACCTACTGGATTATACAATACACTCTCTAAACAGTAGTCTGTTTTCTTTTGCAATTAAAGTTTTCTGAGGTTTTAAGAAATAGCATTTGAAGAACTACAATGGCCCATAGCAAATGCATGCAAGAACCAATTAGACAAAGAAAGACCACTAACAAGTTCAAAAATGGTAACACACGAAAAAACGATGTCCCACCAAACATAAACAAGCATTTACAATGCAACGGGTCTCGCGTTTGCTCATGTTAGAGCTGATCGCGTTGTAAACTCCTAACCCGACTTTTCACCTATCGGGCAAAAGTGCATTTATGTACATAACCCGAAAAAGTTAAATCAAGTATGTAAAGCGCTCGACTTCTGACAAGCGACATCGGGCTCGTAAATTAGAGAAAAAGTAGTCCACGAGCCGGACAGAAAACAACGAGCCTCGCATGTTTTCTGTACTTGGACTCTGCGCTCAAGGAGGGCTAGCCACCGGAAAAGGCATGACATATGCGTGCCTTCGACTAATGAAAGCAAGCAGATTTTATTAGGGAAGCCCACGAACAAATAAACACTGATGTGAAGTTTACAGGGCTCCGCTCCCTTTTCCAGCGAAAGTCATCGAGAAGATCGTCAACACTCAGCTCACCCACTTCCTCGAAGACAATTCCATCCTGGACCCCTCACAATCCGGATTCAGACGAAACCACAGCACTGAGACCGCCCTCCTCGCCGCCACAGATGACATCAGACATCAAATGGACAACGGCGAAACCTCAGCCCTCATCCTCCTCGACCTATCAGCCGCTTTTGACACCGTCTGCCACCGCACCCTACTGACCCGCCTCCAGGAAGCCGGCATCCAAGATAAAGCCCTCCACTGGACCTCATCCTTCCTCTCCGACAGAACGCAGAGAGTCCGTCTCTCCCCTTTCCGCTCCAAAGCCACCAACCTCATCTGCGGCGTCCCCCAAGGATCCTCCCTCAGCCCCACGTTGTTCAACGTCTACATGGCCCCCCTCGCTCAACTGGCCCGCCAACATCATCTCAGCATCATCTCCTACGCCGACGATACCCAGCTCGTCCTCTCCCTGACCAAAGACCCGCTCACCGCCAAAACAAACCTCCACGAGGGACTAAAATCCATCGCCGATTGGATGAACAACAGTCGCCTGAAACTCAACTCCGACAAGACGGAAGTCCTCATCCTCGGACGCACTCCCTCGGCCTGGAACGACTCATGGTGGCCCTCCGTCCTCGGACCCCCACCCACCCCTGCCAGCCACGCAAGAAACCTCGGCTTCATCCTGGACTCCGCCCTCACCATGTCCAAACAGGTCAGCGCCGTCTCCTCCTCCTGTTTCAACACCCTCCGAATGCTCCGCAGAATCTTCAAGTGGATTCCAACAGAAACCAGAAAGACGGTGACCCAGGCCCTCGTCAGCAGCAGACTTGACTACGGCAACGCACTCTACACAGGCATCCCAACCAAAGACATCAAACGCCTCCAACGTATCCAAAATGCCTCCGCCCGACTGATCCTCAACATACCCCGCCGAAGTCACATCTCCCCTCACCTAAAGGAACTCCACTGGCTCCCGGTAGACAAGAGGATCACCTTCAAACTCCTGACCCACGCTCACAAGGCACTTCACAACACCGGACCCTCCTACCTCAACACCAGACTTCACTTCTACACCCCAACACGTCAACTCCGATCCGCCAACCTCGCCCTCGCCATCGTACCCCGAATCCAGCGCAAGACATCCGGCGGCAGATCCTTCTCCTTCCTCGCCGCCAAGACCTGGAACTCTCTCCCCACATCCCTTCGCCAGACCCAGGACCTCCTCGCATTCAGAAGGCTCCTCAAGACCTGGCTCTTCGACCGCTAAACCAGCAGCGCTCCCCTCCCCCCCCCCCCCTCAGCGCCTCGAAACCCTGACGGGTACATAGCGCGCTTTATAAATACTATGATTGATTGATTGATTGATTTTTCTAAATACAAAAGAGTCTCGCTGCGAAACGCATGTGCGAGCGCATGCAACACAAGCTCGACCCTAAAAATGGATGGATGAGAGCCTGATCCATTTAGACCATACACAACTTGTGAGAGCCCTAAGGAGCACTGATGCATTCATTTTCATTGCATTCTGGGGAGAACCGGAGTGTTTGTGAGCTGCAGTGCCCTGCGATTAAATCCTTCCAAAAGTCTAGCTATAGTTCTACTGCCAAATAGGATCTTGTTAAGGCACACATTCGCAAAGCAACTATAAGTGAGAGTGGTGGCTCACTGTTGTTGCTAGGTGACTAGCAAATGAAAGGCTTTCAAAGACAAACATGTCAATGCGGACAAGCAAGATGAGCAAGAGATTTCATCAGGCCTGATAACCTGGCTTGTCCTAAAGAGAGAGGCTTGGCAGGTGCACAGGGTGTGAGGCTGAAGAGGCCATGAAAGGAAACAGGAGGAGGAAAAGGAATAAGAAAACAAAACACAAACACAGGGTTGTATAACATCAGTGTGCAAAAGCACAAAATATACAGTGCAGATGTTTATAAGCTTTATTCCGTAAAGGGTTACATAAAATAAACACGGCTTACACACAGTGGAAGAACAAATAAAAGATAAAGAGGTTAATGAAAAAATACCACTAAGAAGCTAGTGGAGTACTTATCTTTTATCAGAGTGACAAGAAAGAAGGCGGGCTGAAATGTTTATCACCTTCCTTGGTTTATTTAAATGTTGTTGCTGACTGAGTTGGAGATAAAGAAATGTTTGCCTCCGTGTCTTTCTTCGTGTTAGGATTTCCTAGCCAAGATAGTGGAGATTTACAGTGATCTTCCACAAGTTTGCATGTCTGGAAAATTTACAGGCTAATACATCATGTCCCTTTTGCATCTTTGCCAGTAAGCCTCACCAATCAATGCGATGTTTAGTGAGTATCAACCAGAAAGTGGTTTCTGAAAGTTCATTTTAGAAAGAGCTTGCCAGGGTTTAAAGCTATCTATATCCTGTTTTTCAGTTTCAAAAATGTAATTTAAAGCATTTTCTTCTTAATGTTTCAGTACCTGATTCTCAAATTAGAAAGGCCAGCCATCGTCCAAACAATCACCTTCGGTAAATACGAGAAAACACATGTCTGCAATTTGAAGAAATTTAAAGTTTTTGGAGGAATGAATGAAGAAAATCTTACAGAGCTCTTATCCAGGTATTTGTTTTCTTAATTTTTTGAAATGCCACCTGCTGCCAATGTAAGGAGCTAATCAACGTGGTACTGTGAGTGTGTTTGAGTAATTGAATGAATTCTGGAGGAGGTCTTAGGAATGGTGATCCATCAACAGAATGTGAATGTTTGTGTGCATGTGTGAGTATATAATGTTGGGAGAGGTTGAAAAGGGCTTTTGGGACAGGACACACTAAATGACGAGCTGGATGCACTTTTGTATAAGGACAGTCCTCTACTTAAATTTTGCCTGAAGTGATCTCTGTAGTAACTTCCTTGAAATAGTAGAGAGGAAATATCCTTTATTAAGAGCAGGCAGTACAAAACGAGGAGAAAACCCTCTGCTAACGCTCCTCTCCAACTGACACTCCAGCACTGTCCCAATACTCTAGAAAACCCATTAGAACATTAACATCCCCAAGTCAACCCTCAGCCAAGACACCACAATCACCTTGTATCATCTCTAATTATCGACTTCCTTCAATCTCTTTTTACAAAATAACTAAATACAGGACGAGAACATTTAAGGGTTGTATATTTTACATACATATCCAACAAGTTTAAGATCAACCTGTTGCTGACCTAAGACCAGCAGTCAAAAAAGATAGTGGTGCTTTATCATGCCACACAATTCAGATTGTGCCACTTGATGATTTGTTGTTTGCACTGTTATTTCATTTTCACCAGATTTTTAAGAATGTATGCTTATAACGTATATTCTAACAAAGGATAAGGAATTAACCTAGGTTTATGGTTTTGATGCTTTATATTCAGTGCTGTTGAAAAGTTTAGATATGGTTTTGTGTTGGGCCTAAGCTGTTTATAGAAGTAAATATCTCTATTTTCCAAGCATAATTTGGTGAGAATTGTAGACTCAAGATTATATAATCCCATGGAGTTGATAACATTGTCTTTGAAAAATACTGTTTTGGTGCTTCTAAAGTTATAGGGTATGTAGTTATTTTACTTATTAATAATTCTAGTTAGATCTTCTTTTATTGTAGTTCATTCCAGTTATATATTCCATTGAGGAATGTTTTAACTTGAAATTATGGACGTTTGGCATGAGCTCTGAACAAGTTGACTACTATCACCCAGGCCTGCTTATTAAAAAAAAAAAAAAAAAAAAACATTCCACTTTACAAGGCATGACTCATATTTTACAATTTGAGGATAAGTGCAGCCCTGGAAGGACCTGTGAACAAACTGTGTACCCTAGTTTTGGGAACAATGTGCAGTTTCCTGACTGCCTTTCGGATGTGGAAGAATGTTTTTGTTATACACTGAACCATGTTGGCTCTCCGACTCTGATAACACTGTCGCTGTCAACATTAAAGAAAGTGCATGGCTTTCATACAGGAAGTTACAGGATAGAGGACATTGCCTTCCTCAAGCCGGGCTAAACATGAACAGTGCAGACATTGCACTACATGCATGAGAGGGGTGCCTGATGGAACCCTCTTATGCTACCTCACAATTATTAGACATTACAGCAGTTCAGCAATTTGCCAACATCATCACACTAGATCACCTTTGCATGATGGCCATTTTAAGGTAAAATCATCCTTCATTGGCATACTAGCTCGAGTTCATTCTCAGTGGACAATGAGTCTGCTGATTTATACCTTAGGAAGAATTTGTTTTATTCTACAAAGGATTCACTTCACCATACACATTTGTGGTTACACATGTCAGTGGTGCTAATAACATCATTACCAACAGATAGAATTTTCAAGAGTTTTGCTTGCATTTTTCTTTGAAAAGACACACTTAATAGTACTTTATGAAAAAGTGGTAGTTTGACATGCAGTGGCATCGACAGTGGTAGTTATGCTTAGGCACATCTTCTGAAGTGTTGTCACTAATTAAAGGAATCCCTCAGGAGCTTGTTGTGGCACAATTCCAAAAGAAATTTGACTCAGTCAATCAATCAATTAATCAGTGTTTTTTAAGCGCAACTACTCATGCATGGGGGTCTTAAGGCGCTGAGAGTGGGAGGGGGCATGGAGCATCCATCAGTGCAGTGGTTCTTCAAATAGCCATGTCTTCAGCTCTTTCGTAAAGTTGAGGAGGGGTGCAGTCGGTCTGAGGTGGGGTGGTAGGGCCCAGGCTGTGGTGGCGAGGTAGGAGAATGAGCGTCCCCCTGTTCTTGTTTTTCTGATGCGGGGTACTTCAGCGAGAGAGAGCTGGGCTGAGCGTAGAGTCCTGTAGGGTACTTGGAAATTGAATCGCCTGTTCAGGTAGGCTGGTCCGGTGTCGGGGAGGGCTTTGTGTGCATGGGTAAGGATCTTGAAGGTGATTCTTTTCTCTTTGGGGAGCCAGTGTAGTGTGTGCAGGTGCTGGGAGATGTGACAGTGTTGAGGTAGGTTGAGGACCAGTCTGGGGGCAGCATTCTGGATGTTCTGTAGTTTGTGGGTGAGTTTATTGTTCATGCCGGCGTAGAGTGCGTTGCCGTAGTCCAGTCTGCTGGCCATGAGGACGTGTGTGACGGTCTTTCTGTGATCGAGGGTGTCCATTTGAAAGCCTTGCGTAGGCGGCGGAGGGTGTAGAAGCAGGTGGATGAGAATGAGTCGATTTGGCGGTCCATGTTGCGTTTGGAGACCAGGATGATTCCGAGGTTGCGGACTTGATTCTTAGGGTTGGGCGGGCTTTTGAGGGTGGGGGAGCCACCAGAAGTCATTCCACTCATAGGGGTTGAGGGCACAAGAGGAGTACTTCAGTTTTATCTGTGATGAGTTGTAGGCAGCTGCTTTTCATCCAGGTGGCAACTGCTCCAATGCCTTTGCGGACGGTGTCTGGCTGTGTTGGGTTTGTTGGATAGGGAGAGGATGAGCTTGGTGTCGTCACCGTAGCAGACAATGTTGAATCCGTAGTTTCTGACAATGGCAGCTAGTGGGGCCATGTAAATTTTAAACAGCGTTGGGCTGAGGGAGGATCCCTGGGGAACTCCGCAGGTGGTAGGTGTACCATATGTGCGGCACCAATATTTACTTTAGCTCTACTATACCAAAAGAAAGGAGACAGAAGCTTTTTAAGTGAATTCACTCCGCTTCCAATATAGAGCATCAGTGGATCAAAGAGGAGTGGGTGCACTGTCATGGGCGATATCTGCTGACTGCTGTTCACCCAGGCGAACCTCTTTGTTTTTTAAAAAGATTCTCACCCACTGTGGTTCTTTTTAGTGGCATATTTCATCATCGAGTCCTCGCCCAGATACAAGTAGGTATTTAACCAGGCTGAACCCTAAAAGTTCAAGGCAGCTCTAGTTAATGTTTAGAGGACCTTATATTTAAAATTGCCTCAGGGTGTTCTAAGGACATATTCAATATTCTTTTTTTTTTTTTTATTCGTGGGCATCTTCTTCAGTTTTTATTCTTACATCTTGCAGGGAAAATAGAGAGCTTCTAGGTGGTGCAGTTCACCAGTCCTAGCTGACCCTCTCCCTATGTTCCGATGGGTCCTGAGGAAGTGCCTCTGGATGGTTGGTCAAGGTATGGCATGCTAGAATGAGTGCATGGCTAACATGATGTGGCACTGAATAGGATGCACAGATAAAAAAAAAAATACCCAATAGGATTAGAAATATGGATCTTGATAATTCTGTCCTTAAGAAAGCCTACTGACCAGTTATGGCATATATAGGCTGAACATGTAGACCTCAAATGAAGAAGTACATAATATTTTCCAACAGCATTGATTCTTGTTTTTAATCTTGCCTGGTGGCCTACAAATAAATAAATGCAAAAAGGAACAAATGATGGACGGAATGTGAAACAAATCAAACATTCAACCCACTCACAGATCTGGGATTAATTAATCGTTTTTACCCACCATGCCATTCCAGTTTGGACCTAGTCATATGCAAATCAGTCTTGCCCGTGCTCCCCATGGAAACAGTCCAGCCCAAACTGCCAGGCCAGGTCCTCCCCAGACCAGAAACAAGCATTCTGGAACTGGATTCGGGGTATCACGAACCAAACCCCCCCCCCCCCCCCCCCCCCCCCCCCCATCAACAAGGCTAGCTTGAATCTGGTGGCGCAGCGAGCATCACCACTCCATCTTTCGTTTGTTGCTTTAAGTGGGAATGGCAATGGCCCTAGGGCTTTACCTCACTCCTGCAGCCTTCACACTGGTCCCACACTATTCCCACAGCTTCTGATGTTGCCTCACATGTGTAACGCTGAGCTGTTATGGCACTGTAGCCCCATGTAGCCTGCTCGACTGCTGGGAACAACAAACCAAACATACAGCAGGATATCATTCATCAAAGCTCCCCTAGCTGGCTTGCTGAGGGGATAAGGGCAGGTGGAAGCAGGTGGGCAGGCGGGGGTTCAAGATTTCGTTTGACCCTTCAGCGCTCTCTTCAGAGCCTGAAGCTCATAGCTCAAAGCAAAGAATGAAGAACCATTGCATCTTTCCTCACAACCACTACCGCAGTTTCTTACTGCTGTGGCACTTCCCCACACTATTGGGACACAACTTATAAGTTTATTGGTCTCTGACGTGAAGGGTGGCAGCAGACTTTTTGGTTTCTTCCCATGGGGAAGAGAGCGGATCCTTGCATGTAGTCTCAAAGAGTCTTTTGATAAGGATGTTGTAGGAGACAGTGTTGAAGACCGCAGAGGTGTCGGGCAGGGAGAGGGCTGCTGTTTCTCTTTGGTCAGAATGTTTTGAATGTCGTTGGAGGCCGCTATGAATGCTGTGATTCTTTCTCAGTCTCAATTGTGTGTTGTCGTGAAGATGGTAAAGTTTAAGTTGGGTTGTGAGTTGCTTGTAAATGGCCTTCTCCATCTGGGTAGGGGAGCAGGGAGATGAGTCGGAAGTTGGTCAGTTGATTCGGATCGACTGTGAACTTCTTGAGGAGGGCTTTGATTTCTGCAAGTTTCCATTCATCTGGAAAAGTGGCAGACATGATGGAGGTGTTGATGTGGGATGTTCCATAGGTTGTAGATGTGGTGAGGCATGGGTTAGTTGGGGCCCCTGAGTAGATGGTATGCATGATTGCCGATGTGTTGTTTCTGGTGGGAGTTGCCAATTCTTCAGGTGGCCGACTTGGCTGGTATTGAATAGGGTAGCATTGAGTTATCTAGGGTTCAGTTGGTGTGCGAAGTTGGTGTAGATGGATGCGATTTTGCTAAGTAAGAGCTTAGATATGTTGTGGCAGAGTTGTTGGGAGGCAGCAATGTTGTTGGCAGTGGCTGAGGGTGAAGTGAAATTCTTGATGATTGAAAAGATCTCCTTGCTACTTCTGTTTGAACCCAGCCATATGCAAATCAGTCTTGACCCTTGTCCAGTGGGAACAGTCCAGCCAGAACGTCCAAGCCAGGTCCTCCCTGAACTGCTATACAAGCAAGCTAGGACTGGTTTCTCCCTGACAGGGGTTCATCAGCCAGGTATAGCTTAATTTCAGTGGCACAGTCAGCATGGGATCCACATTTGGGCATACCCATCACACTTGAGACGTCCACTGCAACAACAAGGTAATGGATATATGGAGATTAATTCAGGCATTTCATCAATCACTGTTTGTATACATCAATAAGTGCTGTAGGCATAGCTCTAGGACACCCTTTCCTTTGGATAATAGCACATTTTAGACATAATAAATAAATATACGTATACTGCACATACTATGACATACATAAGGTACAAAGTAATATGTAAAGTAATTAAACACATGAAAGATCTAATCAAAGAAATTAAAGATGCCCCAGCTCCTGGAAATAAAAAAGATTTAAGACAAGCATGGGGGTGGTGCAACACTTTGGGAAAGGCTTGTGCTAGAGGAGATGGATACAAATACCATACTCTGCCCCAAAAGTCCATATATCATGCTGTATGTCCGAGATGTATCAAACGACCTATCTTTGTTAACCCAGATCTGACCAGATTTTGCATCTCTATCGGGTCTCAGAGTAAATTGTCCCAAATCATGGACACTCCTCTCAACAGACTTGCTTCCTGCCCCCTCAGCCACCTCTGGATTCTCATTTGCTGATGGAGGTGACCACTTTTCGATACTTAGGACTCAACATATATCATTATACCGTGAACCTTTTTTATGTTAATGCAGGCAAAGCTGTACAAGCTCTTCATTCTCAGATGACTGGGTGTTCTTGCCTCTTTCAGTTATTTGGAAAGTGGCATTGGTATAGAAAGAGGTCCTTCCCATACTCCTTTATTATTTTGTTAATCCACCTCTCCTTATTCCTTGTTTCTTTTGCCACCTTGACACCTAACAGCTTTCCTCTGGGGTAGTGGACACCGCCAAGTGGCCCTTGTCATGTTGAAGCTGCTAGTGGAAATGGGAGAGTTTCTCTCCCTGATTTTGAATGTTACTACCTATTGGCCCAGTTACAGTGGGTGGCTTGCTGGCTTCTCTCGTCATGAAACAGGATTCTCTAAAGCTGAATTAATTGACCGTTTGCTCCATTACTCGCTGTATCCCATTATATGTGCTCCGTTTCGCCCATGAGATTTCACCAACTAGCCATGTCATGTCTGTTTCCCGGGTGAGCAAGGTAATCACAGAGCGGGTTCCATTCGCCCCAGTCATCCATCCCTCTTCTGGGCTTACTGATTGCGATGGACCAACTGAAGCTGGGACACGTGCGGGCTTGGCATGCTTCTGGCCTCCGCTGGGACACCTGCTTCTAAACAGGGAGCTGATTGACTTCGCCACTTTAATGGCCGAACTCGACCTCCTGCTCGGACAACTTCTAGTAGAGGAGCTCATTAACCATTCTCTCGATGAGCTTTTTCACATTCAAAACACATTACCAACCACAAATGAGTCTACCAAACTCTTCAAGAGGCGCGTACCTAGGGAAGGCTAGCCTGATGGTTCTACAGAGCCTTTTTACAACATAAGGACCCACATCGTAACACACTGTGCGAGGCTTGGGAGGCGGGCTTAGCTAACCATATACATGACTCTGACTGGCAGAAGGTGCTGGCCTATCCCCACAAGGTGTCACTCGGTGCTCACTTCAAGTACATTCAATTCAATATCCTCAATGGGCCTTACTTTACACCTGCCACAATAAATAGGATTTTTCCAGAGGCAGCCTCAAGCTGCTCTTGTTGTTCATTTCCTGATGCCACCCATCTCACATAATGTATGGTCATGCCTCACCTTCCAGCCATATGTGCTCACGGACACTACAGACCTCACTATCCCCAATACAGCTACATGACTGCTTCTAGGCCTCTTTCCTCGCCTGGCCTCAGAGAAACCTGCGGTTGAATACCTGGACCTGGCCCGAATCTTAGCTAAACACGCTATCGCCACGCAATGGAAACACGAGAACACCAGAAGTCCCGACATGGACATGGGCAAAGCTTACTTGGAGTACATTGTTGCATAGGGAGCAGTGGGCAGGCTTGCTGAAGTACTTTATCTCACAGCCATGAGAGCAGCTCTTAGAGCAGTTTCGGATTGTCACTAAGGATGACACTCACTCGCCATAATAAGTCCCTTCTGCACGTAGGACTTATAACTCCTTTCGTGGCAACGGGACAGTCTGTCCATGTACAGTATGCCTGGTGGGCTCCTGGAGAACAAGCAACTCTTCGCCTAGGATCAGGAGGTACCGGTTATTCAGTTCATCACTGTTACATCTAGCACCATGGGAGGAGGAAAGGTAGGAGTTAATGTTGTGGTTCTGTTATATTAAATATCAAAAGGTACATGTAACAGTATAGCATCCTCAGAGATCAACTGTGTAGGGCAAGTGTTACCTGCGTTTGCTTAGTTCGCCTTCAGTGCTGTCCCCTGTTCTGTCAATATGAATTCCATGTACACTATTAAAAAATGAAAAAAAAGGAGTTGACAGAAGAAAATAGATTTTTCTTAAAGAATGGCAAAGTGCTGCTTCCCGTAGGCTAGAGAAAGAAGCTTCTGCAAATATCAAGTGCATTTGAGGATCATAAATAGTAAGGTGAGGATCAAGGTCTTGTACTGGTGACCCTAAATCTACGTGGACATGGAGCATTGTATGAAAAATTAGATTGTGAAATATCAGATAAGCCATTCGTCACATTTACACTACCCTGCACCCCATAGGTTGCCCCAATATGCCAAGGGAAATAATTGGTATTGACACTACAGGACCACTGTATATTGCAGTGGTTTGGTTAAAGATTTTGTATGCTGATGATTACTTCTGAAAGTAGTAAGAATCAGATTTTGCAATGAGAGGGGTGCTGTGTTACTATTTCTATATAAGATGTTCTTTAGAGAAGCCATTTCCTAAGAGTATTGTAAGCACAATTAAAATGAGTGAACCTAGACCGTTTTCTTCAACTCAATGGCTTTATTCGATAGACCATATATTTGTGTCACCCTCATGGCAATAGAGCCCTTGAGAGCTTTATTAGGGTAATACAATTGGTAAATGAAGATAAACCTTTTGGGAAATGTAAGTGAAAAAGATGTTTTGGACATGCTGCATCGTACCCAATGTGAAGAGGTACAGTCCTTTTGTTACCATGAAACCTCTTACTAAAGATAATTTGGGTCGAATGTCTGTCCCAACGTGTAGAATGGTCTCCAAAAGTAATTAGGGAAAAGATTAAAGAGCATACAAGGACTACTAAAGTAGAACATGTCTAAACAATATATAAAAGGGGCAATAGATAGGTATCAAGAAGGTTCAGTGTAGGCAACAGTGACAATACCTTTCTGAACCTTTGAGAGCCATTAAAGTTTGCCCTGTTCTAAAAAATGGAGTAAATGGATAGCTTGGCATATTAGCTGTCTAGCCAGATGCAACAATGCAAATTATATTGGTTTCCAGATGGAACCAAGAGAATGTGCTTATTGGTGCCAGTGTGCAGGAAACGGGAAATGATTTGTAGGAAATAGAAAGTAATGGCAGCACAGTGCAAGTGTTCTAGTCTTGGCGTATGCACACAGTGATGAATGACTATATGACTGAGGAATTTATGAGTAGTTTAGTTATTCAAGATTAGGATGAAGAAACTGATTGGGGCGCTGGCTGGTGTACTGAGGGAACCCGGTGCATGTGCATCGTAAGAGTACAATGGACGCTACAAAAGGGAAGGTCCATAAGAAAAGATTTGGGCGAACCCTTCTTACGCTGGAAAAAAATGGAGGTTTATCGTTGATTTATACACTTCTGTTGCGTGCAGTGTTCGAATATATCCTGAAAGCTGTGGTAAGTGTACACTGCTGTTCAGATTGTGCATCATTTTATATACATTGTACATATATTTCTAGTTAATTTTATTTTGTTTGGTTAAATTAAGGCGATGGGTAGGTTGTAGTGTTAATACATATTCTACTTTTTCACATTCTCTTTAAACCTTTTTACACTATAAATCGTTCCTGTTCCATATTCTGCTGTGAAATGCTTTAGCTTGAAATAAAGAGTAACTGGAGAGGAGCTAGGAACTGGTTGACTTTTGCTAACCGTGGCTAGTTATTTAGACACTTCCCACTTTATAAGGGGTGACTCATACTTCAAACAAGTGTATGTTGTGTAGCTATTCCAGCCAATCACGGATATTAATTCCTCACTGCAGTGCTGTAAAATGTTCCCTTGTTAAGATTTGCTTGCTGACTGATAAACCTAGATGTAGATTTATTTAGCAGTTTGTACTTTTCTGTGCATTATTGGGTTGGACGGCACAATATTAGTTTGCAGTTTTTGACAGTTTTAACATTTAACAAAGCTTCTAAAATGTAATAAAAAACATCCTTTCCGAGGTGCTTAATTATGTTGCAGTTGAGAGCACAGCAAAATGTGAATGACAGGATCATACATCCAGGCGTTTATAGACCTTGTGAGCCAGACCTTTGCTCCTCTCCTCGACTTACATTTCACTTGTTTCTGATCCTTGTGTTTTGGGTACTGTTGTTGCATGTCATTTCCTTCGAATTATATCCCTCTGCCCCTAATGTTATTTTGTGTTAAAAGCTGTACTGCAGCACATCCGAGGAGGCAAGCATTAGAGTTCCTACTAGGTCTCATCAGGAGGAATGAACATGTATAGCAAACCTCTTCTCAAATGGCTTGTCACACCTGAAAAGAAGGGAATGCTGTTTTTAATTGTGCGCTTTCAGAGAAGAGGTCTGACCAAACATGCTTTGTGACAAAAAAAAAATCAACTTGCATTCATGTCAGCCACTACGTTTTCAGTTTTCTCTCTGTGAAGCAAATTGGCCTTACCATATAATATACAATTATAATTAATTGAGAACAAGAAGGATATCAGCTGTATTAACTCCTATTTCCCCAGAAGCGCTATAAGGTTTCTTGGCAGAGTAAAGATTGCAGGGTACACAGAATTACTAAGGTATATGGTGTAAGATCTGGACAGGCCAGTGGCAAGTCTGGTAAGCCTTTTCTCTAAGAAATGATTCTGACTCTGGCCTGAATTTCAGGTTGGTAGGATGCCATTTCAGCAGGGGCTTTGGACAATAACCTGATGAGGGATCATCATGTAAGTTTCTGGACTATAATTCAAGAGCTATGCACTTAGGTGAGGATGCCATACTGCTCCGAAAGAATCCTTCATTGTGATAAGCATCCAGCGGTTTCCAACAGTACTCCGATTTCTCTGATGCAAAAATGGTAGCAAACAGTCTCAAAATTGTCCCTTCTGGACCCCTGGTCAAAGACCACTGATAAGATGAGCATGTGCAGAAACCAATATGTACAGGAATGTGTGTAAGTAAATCTAATAGCTACGTTTTATTACTGCAGTGTTTCAGAAGCCCCAACAAGGTGTTTTGCCCTTTTACAAAGACATATCCAATGTGAAAGTAGCATACAAGCTGAAACAGACGTTTGTGGCTGGGCAAGGTGAAAACGTTATATGATTTGGATAAAGCTATAGAATGGCAGGCATGAAAGTAGGCTAAAGTAAAGGTACACAGCTGTCCAGCCACCAGAAAAGCAATGCAGAGCTCTAAATTATTAACCAAGGGAATCAGAAAGAAACAGATGTGTAAAAGGATCATATGGAAGGCCCAAGGATACCAGCCAGGCTGGTACCAAAGAGAAGGGTGTTAAGAAATTAAGTGCACAGCCTGCTGTGTGATGAAAGCTGTGAGATCGGCCTGTGCAAGTAGCTTAGTGGAAGTCCACACTGAACGGCTTTTTCATACTACTTCATGTGCACATGCACCAGAAATTAGTTTCAGACTCAATTCTCATGCAGATGCACAAGAGATTAGCTCAGTGAGTTATCCTTGTTTCTTGGCACAATCTTGGAAATGCCAGGAATATGTCATTGTTTGTTTATTGGATTGAGGTAGTGGCTTTTCATGCCAGTGGTTGTATGTGTGTAATTTAGCTCACAAATAGGAAGAACAAGTTCCATAAATGGTTCTAAGCACCATATTAATGGCTATAAAGCAATCAGATTATTTACTTTGCTCTTTGCAAAGATGTGATCTGTGAGGATTTTCTTTCCTGGGTATTCGTGGATTCAGAACAATGGAAGGACATTGGATCGAATATGGTGTTGAAATGCACAGTATTCTAAGGATCCAGCTGAACTGAACTGTATAGTTAAATTCTCTCTATCATGGTTCGCAGCCCAAAACATTATTTGCTTATTGGGACTTTTTTGTAATCCAAACGCTAAACAGCTTTGAAACTGTTATACATACTGTAAAACCAGTGTAGATGCAAGTATGATTTATTTTCTTAATAGTCAAATTTCTTGGTTAGATTGTTTCAACAGCTGTCAACCATCGTGTCTTCTTTTTACCTACTGCTTGAAAAGAGCTCAACATTATAATGGTAATGCTGATTACCACCTTACTTTGGGGGGCACAGAGATGTGCCGTCTTTTTGTGATTACCTTGCACCTTTAATTCTGTTTTGTAATGTCTGCTTCAAAGATTAGATTGATGTTAATGATATATTGAAGGACTGAACATTGAAGAGTTTTGGTGTTGTACAGTAGAAGCATAAGCTTCTAGAAGAGAGTGGTCAGTTATAGCGCATGCATCGTGTATCTGCTAGCCAGTTAAGAACTACATGACACTGTTTTTTTCCCCCCCCTCAGCGGCTTGAAGAATGATTACAACAAAGAAACATTTACCTTGAAGCATAAAATTGATGAACAAATGTTCCCCTGCCGATTCATAAAGATAGGTAAATGTGCTTTATCTTTTGTTTAATTTCGAGTGGAAAGTATCGTTTTGTAAAACCTCCTGCCAGTTTTTTATTGACATGCCGTTTCAGAAAAAACATCAAACCGGTATTAAGATCATTTTTGGTTTGATGTACTTGTCAGTTTTGAAGGTCATTAAAAGTGTATTTATTATCTGTATGTGTGTGTATCTCTCTGCCTGAGTGCCCACAACTCTGTGTGCACTTGATTCTACAAAGCCAGAGCAAAATTTAAAAAAACTGGGCAGGTCAAAAACATATCCGGGATATTATTGAGATATTTTTAGCGTCTTGCAGCATATTTGCATTTATTTATCTGGGGCAGTATTTGTGTGCTGTATGCCATTTCAATAACAGTATAGACCTGCTCTAGAATTTGCTGTAGACGCTATACAAATATATCGAGCAGCTATGGGGAAATGCCTTGACTTTAAATTAGTGTTTGCATTTCTGCTTCATTTTACACATTTTAAAGCCTTGCATTGGCTTTTTTTGTTCTTGAAAACAAAACAAAAATGTAATCTTAGGGTCTCTGCCTACAGTATGTTGTTTGGAAACGATTTTTTCTTCCTTTGATAGCAGTTTCTAAAATACCATTTTTTAATGGATACTTCTAATGGCAGATTCCTCACCTTTTAGAATATTCCCAGGCACCAGACAGTTCCCAGAGAATTATCTCAGCAACTGTGTTCCTCCATATGGCTCTTCAGTGACTTTATACTGTCGTAGAAGTGATAGATCGGAGCCACATCTAAGAGGCATTCCTGTGCCTTGACTTCAGTTCCTTTCTTTCCGCACCCTCCAAAAATACGCACACAGTGTGCCAGGATAATGTTTGCCCCAAAAAAGTCAGGATTCAAGACGCACAGTGACTGCAGGAAGCACACGTTGGTCATGGACCCACACAAAGTATTCCTATGGTACTTGGGCTCCAGTCAAGACTGGCAGTCGTACAGTGAGTGCACCTGAAGATGATCAAGGATTGGGAGATGATCCCTCCCTTCCCTCTCAGTCTTCCTTTACGTTGAACGTGGGCCATATGTACAAAATAGCCAAGCGGGAATCAACCTCATCTTGCCACTTGAACTCTGAGGAGGTCATTCAAAGGGTCCAGTGTCTTCTGACTCCAGGTCCAGCATCTGGTCCCTGGCCATTGCCATTGCAGAGTCTGCAACAAATAGTTGCCTTCAAAGAGGTCATGCTGCTGCCCGCTCCCTCTGGTGTATCTTTGGGCCCATAAAGCTGCAGGGGCCTCCAGTTGGGATTCCACTGGTGGGCTCAGTGCCAGCAATCCCCTTTGCCTCTGTTCCCACAACAATAACTGCAGCAGTCCAGACGTCAGTTCTGGCCCCAGGGTCCACACTGGTTCTTTCAGTGCTGAAGCCATCTCTGCCAGCACTGGTATTGCATCTAATCGCAACACCAGTCTCTAACTTGAACAAACGTGAACCTACGCCAGGCAAATGTCATAATATTAGATATCAACTGTATTTGTTGTATGGCCAGACCTTCAGCCTAGACCTCTCCTTCAACACCATTACTTTCAGAGGTTGGAGGCAATCTGCAACTCCGATTCCAATGCAATCCGGTTCATACCTCATGCTGCACCCTCATTGCAATGAAGAAGGGCTGTACATAGACTTCCAAAAAATGCTAGTAGGCTAGGTACATCACTAGGGACACATCTGGACTCCTCACATGCTTCACTGATGTAAGAAAGAGCCTCCTTTGCTTTAGTGGTGCGAAGAGCAGCAGAAGTGCTAGACTTTCATTTGCCTTCTCTGGAAACTAAAGCCAATTTATTGACTGAAATTCTTCAACCAGGTCCAGCTTAATCTGAGCCACTATTACCATTTAACAAGGCCCTTAAGGACACTCTCTTAGCCAGTTGGTTTAAGCCAGGCCCGGCCCTTCCCTTCCCGTAAGACGATCTGTGGATAGACCAAATATTTTGACAAGGCACCCAGTGACCCAGTGCCTGAAAGCCTTGTGGAGCAGGTGTCCACAAGTAAAGTCAATCTAAATGCTTTTCCTTTGAACCACGTGTTCGGGAGTATTGATGCCTTTGGCAAGAAAATGTTTTCTTCAGCCAGCCCAGCTTAATGATCTTTGAATGCAATGTGCTTTCTGGGCAGGCACAACCATGCCTTATGAAACATTGCCTGAGCAGTCCTGCCAGATGCCTCATTGGACCTCAGGGCTTCTCTGGCCCAAATGAAGGAAAATGAACAGAGTGCAGCAAAATATGTGTTGTAAACCAGCCTGGGCACCCCCTACTTCATAGACCTGTTGCTACTGACACCAATGTAATGATTAGAAGGCATGCCTGGATATGATCATCTGGGTTGTCATGGGATGTCCAAAAGTCCCTTATGGATATGCCCTTGAATTGTTCTAGACTATTCAGAGAGAATATTGCGCCCCAGCAATTCTTACATAGTTGTTCCATAGCTGGACATCAAAGGAAGGCTGGGACAGGTCCTAACAGACAACCCAAACTGCCATTTGGCACTATAATAAGAGGGCGGGATAGTTTCCTGAATCCAATACAAGGACGTGCTTCATATCTGGAAGTGGCAGAGCCTGCAGAATTTATTATTATTTTGGTAGCCAACCATCCAGCATGGTTCCTCAGCATCATCACACATGAGCTGAGCATACATTGGCTGACAGACTGGGATTGGCATCTCAGTCCTGACCGGGCACAGGATATTTTCGATAAGTAGGGCATGATCTGATTAGATCTGTTTGGCTCCATCAAGAACGCGAAGTGGGAAAAGTTCCGGGCACTGGACTTTGCTCTAAAACAGTCATTGGGAGATGCTTTCCATCGGCAAGGGGACACTTTTGTTTTATGTGTTCCCACCACTGCGTCTACTGCCTCATGTTCTGAGGAACATCAGGACAGACCAGACAACACTGAACCGAACCAGGAGCATGTACCCAGAGCTTTTGAACCTGAGCACTTATCCTCTGATCCAGCCAAGCCTTCAGCTACAGCTCCTGTTTCAGCAAGAGGGGAGAGACCTGAATCTCTATAACCTACACCTATATGTTTGGAGATAGAGCAGCAATATTTTTTTTTATTTTTTTTACTTGACGTCTAAAGTGGTAGATGTCATTCTTGTTGCCAAATGCTTGTCCTCAAACACTTATCTACACTGGGCACTGGGAAAAGTTTGTGGCCTGGTGTGTGGGGTCTTTTATCTTGACCGTCTGCAGGCCAATCTTTCTGATGTATTGTTGCCTAATTTATTGTTGGTACACTATGGCCTTGCTGTGGGCACAGTTTAGGGTTACTTGTTGGCTCTTTCTGCCTTATTAAGTTTACCTGATCAACCCACTCTTTAAAATACTGTTGTGATGCATTCCCTGAAGGACCTGATGCATATATTTCATCCAATACAATCCTTCAATCCTCCTTTGGCCCTAAATCTAGTCCTTATGTTCTTTATGTGCATGTCAGACGAGCCTATCCAGAGTATTTGCTACAGCTTTGACGAGCAGGACAGTCTTTCCTATCATTATCTGTTCTGTGCACTGCAAGAGTGAACGACAAGCACTGTGCAACCTCCTAACACCACTTTTTTACCAGGCGAGCTTGTGCCTAGGACTCTGGATGCTTTCATGCCAAAGGTGGTATCACTCTTCCATGTTGGTCAATTGATTATACTGCCGACATTTTTTGATCCTCCAAACCCTTTGAAAAAGGAGGGGAGACTTCATTGGCATGACCGTAATAGAGGTTTGGACTTTTATATTTAGGGTACAAGAGACCATTGTGTGAATGATGAGCTCTTTGTGGGGTTCACTGGAATGTCTCTGTCAAGATGCATAGTCCTGTGTCTTAAAACCTACTATGCTCCACCATGGCGAAAGCTGCTTGAAGGCACTGGCAAAGGGGATACCGCTTGTGGAAATCGGGCAGGCTGTAATGTAGAGGTCAGGGCATACATTTCACGAAACGCAACTGCCATTACAGTCTTCCAGCTGGAGGGCAATTGTTTCTTCCTCCCTCTGCAAGACTTCCTAATCTCAGTTTGTGATTGAGAAATACCTCTGTGGTATGTATTCCAGCGCTTCCCAAACTGCGTGAAAAGACCCACTGGTGGGTCAAAAGCCTATTTTTGGTGAGTTGAGAAAGTCTGAGCAATAAATAAAGACCCCTTTAAATTCTGTCTTTAACTTGTCAGGTGTTCCGGTGCATCGAAAATAGAGGTCAGATGTCAGTCTGTCTTCTGATAAATTGCTGTTTATCTGTGTATTGATTGGTGTTTTCTTTCTCAGACTTCAAGTGAGCGGAGTTCTTAAAATGAATTATGTGACAATCGCGCTGAACTAAAAGGAGTGCAAAAGGAAATGCTATACGGTGGTATGTTTTTACAACACACACCAAAATGTAAAGCCCTGTCAATGCACTGAATGAATAAAACAAAGCAAAAGTTAATAAAATGTTCTTGTAATTCTGAAGCATGCTGGAAACAGATTTGATTAGGATCAAAACAAATCAAGACATTTTACTTGGAGATGCACCAATAATAAATATTCACAGAAACCCGATTTCCACATGTTATCATGTGTGTGCTATATAATGTTATCAGAAAAATTGTATATCTGAAAAGTTAAAAAAATAAAAATAAATTATTTATTGGCATTTAGTGCAACAGTATTAATTGACCAAGCATTATTATTGATGAATCGTTACCTCTGTTTATCCGTCAAGCTTTAAACCTTGCTGGTCATATATTTCTTAGTGTTGAAACAACTCGAAATCAGATTGGAAGCTCTATATTTCCCTCTCGATTCCCCCCCACTTCAGTGAGGAGTGTCAAATAATATAGTCAGCCCTCACTTAAAATATTTACATCATCCATGGGTGTGCCTCTCGGTATTCCAGTGTATGTGGTGTGAGTTCTAAGCTGACATTTATCCCATATGTTTTTACCCACTCCCCTATGACATTGAAACTATGTCCTTTTGGCTCCTGAGTGTGTTTTCCAATAGCGCCTGAGTCATAGCAGCCCAGGTCGTTAGGATATCTTGTGCTTTCGTGTCTTTACTAGTTTTTCTCAAATGTGTTTCTTCTGCACTCGCCCATTCTTCCAGGTCATTTTGTCATGCCTCTGTTGTTGAGGGTCCGTCCAGTGAATTGTAGTGCACCTCTTGACTATGATGAGGCGTAACAATGTGTAACGCCTGCTGAGTTTCTTTTTTGCATTTTCTGGGAGGGCCCCTAACAGGCAGTTTTTAATTGTTTGTGGAACATCCCACCCCGTCACCCTCTTGAGCTGTGATACAATTGTCCTCCAGAAATCCACCACCCCTTGACAATACCACATACATCTGAAAAGTTAGTGTCTATTTCAGTGGAACATGTGCGGTTTGTAAATGACTATGGACTACCACTTGATCCCTTAGTTTCATTTTAAACTCGCTGCTCCTCATACCCATGAACAGTAGGTAGGTCACAAACATTTGTCGTTCTAAATAGTGGGTCTTGGTTCTAAAAAGATTGGCAACTACTGATCTGTACTACAGGTGAGAAAGCTGTGGTTAGAAGTGTCCATCAGAAGAGCAAGTTACTGATCTTCGGTAAAGCTATTCCTGGTGGATACTCTAGCTGCAACTTCCTTACTGCCCAGTCACCTCTCCAGTCTGTAGAATGGAGTCCTTAACATCATAAATCTTCAAGCTACATTTTGTCACACTGTCACCTGCAGTTGGTTTGTAGTGTTCCACATGTGAAGCCATGAAGGAAAACATTAAGAGTTGATGTCTACGTGCAGGGATGACATTTGTATCCCTCACTGCTCAGTCATATCTTGGGCAGTAGGATGTCTCCGAGGATCCATAAGACACCTCATACCGAGGCATGGGAATCATTTGAGAAAAACCTTCAGATCCAGTCTGTTGACTGGAAATATTATAAAGGTGAGAAATCAGCAGTTAGAGTATCCTCCAGACAGAACAATGCCAAAGGTAAAAAACTTGTTTATTAGAGTAACTCTACTTTTTTCAGTTGAAAAACTGTTGGCAAGTGAATGGCTTGGAAGATCTTCAAGGTGACTATAAAAGTGCTAGTTATCTTGCGTGTGGCATGCCATATGAAACCTTCATGTCACAGGATCACTCATATTAGAAATGCTACATGTATGTTATACACGCTGGTAAATTTACTTGTCTTTTCAGGGGCCCATTTGTCACAATTATGTTCAAATTATATTCCACTCTTAAGTGTGGAAGCTTTCTGTCCTATGCTGGGCCATTTTTTCAGATATTTGCAGAGCGCACTTAAGTGTTAATAACTTTATTTAAAATATATATATATATACATATATCAAGGCAAAATGTGTGTCCTTTTCCCACATACTGTGGATTCTAAAGGTACCCATGGCATTTGAATTTCCTTGTTGGAACTGAGAAAATGGCCAATATGTAGCATTTAAAAAAACAAAATGGGAAAGACTCCTGTGCAAGAAAGTGTTGTTTTTTTTTCTTCTAAAAATAGCATCAACAAAAGATTTGCTGTGTTAATAACATCACCCACTCAACATTAAATGGGAGAGTCTTAAACTCATTTTTTCACCACGGTTTTTTGTAATTTTCTAAATGATGGTCATTATTCTGTATTTTTACGGTTTCTGTCTAGTTTCAGATTGTGAGAGGAGAGGAATTTAGTAACTGAGTTAACTCAGAAGCTTGTACATATTAGAAAAGTGGGCAAATTCTATATAACTGTAGCAAAGGGGTCCTTGGTGTAGATCACTAGTGGTTTTCCCAAAGAAACCAATTGTTTACATTCGAAAATAAAGAAACAAACTAGAAAAAATGGAAATATGTGACAATGTTTTTGTCTGTATGTTTTTTGCCCCAATGGCTGATTTACAAAAGTAAAATATTGGTACATCAGACTTTTCTGGTATCGGGGAAATATACGTAGGTTGTTGGTTGTCGTAAAACAAAATGCAGTGTGAAAGCTCCAAGATTTTTCCTTGGAATTTCAGTCAGTCTGGGGAAGTGGGTAGCGGTGACATGGGTCCGGGGTTGGCCAGCATACAAGAAAACCTACCAACCCCATATCCTTCAGAAAACTAGACACTTAAGATAAGGGAGGATATATTTGGGGGCTGTTGTGGGGAAGTCAGTGTTGTGTGGCCTGTGTGGATCTGACTATATTTTGTTACTCACAGCACCCTGCAAACGTCACACTTTGGCTGAATGGAATAATTTTGTCACATTTCTGTGATGGGAACACTCCAGAATATTCAGGGATTGACAATATCCCTACCACCCAGTGCTTTCAAACGTCTGGTGACAACAATGATACTTTGCATGTGTCAGTGGACCGATCACCCACAGCAGAAACCAGTGGAAACTTGGATCGTGTGAAGCCATTGTAGTGTGAATGTGGTCTTCATATGGTTTCAGTTTTGGTCAGTTCCGATGATGTGCATTGGGTCCACCTCAACTTTAAGGGTAGCTTTTCTTTTAGTAAAAGTGTAGAAATGCAAGACTTTGGTCTTTAGCTAGAAGTAACCAAGGTTTCACTCACATAAATATGGGACAAAATACTGTGTTTTGGCTCACTGGACTTTCTAGTTAAGAACATGCACCTGGATCCACACAACCTACAACACTCTGCATTCTTCGGTGTATATAGGTTTTAGAAATGCCCATGGTTGGAGGGGTTCCCTGGATGCTGACCAACCCTGGGCCAACATGTTGCAGGTATCCCTTGTGGAAGAGAGGAAATTGGGTGTTCCAGGGTATTTTTGACATTTGCAGGTCAATCTGGTAATGCAGTGTACTTGGTTGTACGGAAGCCACACTAACCAGGATCTCTAGTTTTCAGAAATGGCAAAAATTGGTAGGATTGCCTAGGTGCTGGCTAACCCATGGTGATCCCTGCTTGGATATTGCCCTCTTGTGTATCCACTAGAGAGTGGTACCGTTGGAAAGGTGAATTGATCATCTTTTCAACTGTACGTCTCCAATTGTGATTGGTGCAAACAGTTCCTTCTGCTTTCATTTTCAGTAGTGGTGATGTTATTGCGCTATGTGCACTGCCAGGGCCGGCTTTAGGCAGTGCAACCGGTGCGGCTGCACTGGGCACTGATGTGAAGAGGGGGCACTGATCTCAAGGGGGCGCTGTGTTTAGTAATAACTTATGATTTAAAAGCACCTGCTGCAGAGTTTCTTGTGATTAATGTTCCAGTTAAAGAGAGAATTTTGAGTTTTGTCTAGTGGCAGTTTTGACTCGCCATAAAGTAGCGCATAGGGTTAATATACCTGCTGCAAAGAACAGATCTGTATTTGATGTAGATAGCTGAGCGGCTAGCCAGCCTTTAACAGTGCTTTAAAACAAATGTAATGTGTGTGAGAGAGGGGCTATAGAGAGATAAGGGACACTTTTGCCGGGTGGCAGTGAGGGTATCCAAAGGGGAGATCATGGGGGGTGGGGGAGAGGGTGACATCTGCTCATCCACTAACAAAGAGCATCAGTCTGCTGGGGAAACAGCCTCGTTAAGGCTTCGGAAATGGAGTCTTTTTGGTGTGCTCATTAGAGGGAGATCCTGCCTTTAGTGGGAGGACTGGGACAGTAGTATGGAGGATGTGAACATTATACACACACACACACACGTGCGAAAGCTGCTGCGAACGCATTGGCAAAGAGGGTATCTGTTCTGGACATCTGGCAGGCTACAATGTAGACGTCGGACACACATTTCACGAAACTCAACACCCATTACAGTCTAATCCGACGTGATGGCAATTGTTTCCCTTTACCCCTGCAAGACTTCTTAATCTGAATCTGATATTGAGATACGTCTGTGGTATGAATTCCAGCACTTCCAAAACTGTGTGTTGCGACTGGTTGCAACACCTTTATTAAAAACTTCACCAGGACCTTTATGAACTATGTCTCCACTTGTCTAGACACCCTAAAGCTGCAAATGGGTGCCTAAGGCATCTTGTACAATTAAATTAATGGAAAATGTATTACTAATTCTTTAGAGCGCTGTTGGGAAAGAAATTACTGAAGTATTTGAGTTTATATAATGAGCGAAAAGTTTTTGAAGAGAGCTGTATAATTGGATAAAGGGATACCTAGGTGAAAATGACCAGTATGGTGGTGCTTTAGTAGATTTGTGTATGGGCTGAGCAATTGTGAGGCTAAACTGGGTATCTGACCAATGCAGTTAAAGTGATATAAAATGACAAAGTAACTTTATTAACTAATAATAGGTATAGACCACATTGATGTTTGTAATACGTATTTAAAGGCAGGTGATATGGTTTGGAATACTGTCTATAGGAATATGGAAAGTAACTGCGACTGTGTCAGTATTTAGAGGAGCACAGTGTGTGTCATTGTACTGCCTTGTACAAGTCAGTAAGAACTGACCAGTGGCAGACTGCCATTCAGAAAGTACCAAATGCCAAAGCATGGAAAGTTATGAATAAATCTGTCAGTACTGATACTGTTCTTGTAATCTCAGGGAGAGATCCTTAGAGTGGGGATTTTAATGGAGTTCTGTGCTTTTGAACATGGCTATAACAGTAGTACGGGGAGAGGGGCAACCCAGGACACCACATCGACTTACAAACATCCATCTCATTGAAGAGCTGTTGTTTAAGTTCCATTTGGTTGGATAGACCATCTATATGCATTAAAAACTTATCAGTCCTTCTGTGATTTAACATGGCGAATTGCAGTTTTCTTCAAAGACACTTGACGGATCATTATTCAGAAAGGAACATGAGTCCTAAATAACTGGATGAGAAAAAAGGTATGTTTATGACAAAGATAATGACAATATTTCTTGTAAAGTGGAAAGAATAATAAGATCCAAATAATGGGGTGTCTTCCTTGAGGGGAAGGTTGTTTTATGGGGGCCTGACATAGTACGTTTGTATCTTGTAGAGGAGGAATGAATATTTCTGTATAGTCCATGTCTGTGGGTTGTCGACTTTGTGCATTGGCCTTTGGTCCCACAACCTTTACCAGACCGGTTTGTGAGCATGTCTAGTATCTTGATTCTAGCGTCATGTTGTATCCCATGTGCTTGTGACCTTTATGTAAACTCTCATAATCATTTAAATGGGATTGTCTTAAGTCATATGGAGGTCATCAAGGTGATGTGCCATAGATGCCAAGATTTTTATGAATAGTGTGGTCTGACCATGTAGCTTATATACAATTCGTTCATTACACTGATGGGGTAGTAAGGGTGAAAATAGCCGCACTCCTAGGGAAGTAGACACAGTTATGAAATTTACTTCACTTTACTGGTGCAAGTGGTCAAAATGCCTTACTACCCATGGGCATAAACAAGTCTATACACAAATCATAATACTCAAACCAGACCACAGCACACAGTAACAACAGTATGATGCAAGTATTCAAGCTTCGTAGTGCATAGTTTCTAGTTAATAGAAGAGAATAGGCACGTTGGTATTCACATCTTTCCTCAAAAGATAGTCTCTTCATTTGATAGGCGAAATACATTCAGTGAGAGAGAACATCGTTCCAGAAACAGCTGACACGTGTTTCGTCACACTGGTGACTTTTTCAAGGCTGTAGAAAAACATATACATGTATCCATACTTTACAATTTGTTCTTACAATGAACATAATAAAAAGTAAAACGACCAATTAAGACCACGACCAACAAAGGTTTGTGGTCCCTGGCGAGGAACCATAGAGCGACTGGAAAGTAAATACGGCCAATTTGGACCACCACCAGTACCAGTTTATGGTCTTTGACAAGGAGCATATAGTAGGTGAAAAAATCCTCATGGTGAATAATCGGAACTGCGAACCGTGGACATGGCAAACTGCCAAATATCAAAAAGGAATATCGAGGCGATACCATATGTAAGTGCTAAGAGAAGGAGAGAGAGAGAAGAGGGAGTGAAAACTCCCAAACATTCTAAAAAATATATAAAATGAAAAACTTTTAGAACCTTGTGAGCTAAATAAGATGAAGGTGAAAAAGAGACAGCGACGAAACCAAACAGTAATGCGAAAAAGCAGTCTTGTTGTAAGTAAGAAAAACCGTAGCACCTATGGCCATACCTAATGGACGAAGTGAAATAGTAAGATCAGTACGTGGACCACAAAGTAGAGTGACTCATCGCCTCTGAAACTGTAAAAGAAGTAACCAAGAAAAAACGCAGGAAATTATCTAATGCACAAAGCGACTCAAAAGGGTAGATGCGAAGTGCAGGTATCAGTAAAAAATAGAAGAACTACCTGTAGTTAGGCTGTAAGGTATATGTATACCTTATTGGAAGAAAGACCACAACAATATACAGTGACCGGAGTAGAGGACCCTGATAAGTCCAATGGCATGTTTCTACGATAAAATAATTAGGCCATTAATGATACGCAATATTAAGGGTGAAAGCTGATCCCCAAAACAATTCCCTTGCTATGTGCCAAAAAATCCCATGTAAGTTCATGTGCTGCTAATTGTTTCAATTCTCAGGTCCAATGTTCTTGAGTGGGTATTTTTCTTGATAACTAGTGTCAAGCTAAATCTGTTTTAGCGGTGGACGTCTATCCTTGATATGTGTCCTCGGTTTCCAATCTGTTATGTACATTTGCTACTTTTGTTGAAATATTTATTGAGGTACCAATGTTTTTTGGCAAGCCAAGCCAGGGCAGATGAACATCCCAGTGTTACACCTTTGAAACAAGTTTCTTCTGCCCTGAGTCATTCTTGTCAGCAGTTATATATGTTAAAGAGTGCTGTCACAGCAAACCCCCAAAAGGGGACATAGTTCAAACATGGGCAAGCATATACAAAATAGAAATGCTACATATGTACAAACTACAAGACAACACAGACAACAGGTGACGTGTTTGTAGGCAGAAGGAAGCTTTGACCTTGCTTGTGGGTTCCTGGCAGGCTAAACTTAATGTGTGAGACAGAGCTAAACTTAAAATGGTTTGTAAAGGTTTGTTTGCACAGATGGCGTAGCTGTCAGCGGGGAAGCTTTGGTGCAGAGCTGAAATAGTAATGTGAAGAAAAGGGGAGCAGGTGAGCAAGCAGCTTGGTCAGGGACAGGAATAGATAGCTTAGTGGGATTCAGATAATGCGGGATAGAATTGGAACTTAAGTATGATGTAGTACATACATATGGATATATATTTTTTTTCAATAGCTGTACTCCCAGAGTTGAGTGTGAGGTAAGTGGAATTTGTGTAAAGTCCTTTGAGGACTTTCAAATTCTCTCCCTGGTTTAGTTCATTTAGTGTGAATATTCCATGTTTAGCCAATAACGTCCAATGAAGGGACTAGCCTCTGATTTGCAATTCTGTGTTGTGCATTGTGGGTGACCCCTTATGGATGTGTGGACGTGTCTTTAATTTCTTATTAGACATGTTCAGGTTTTCAACAGTGCTTTAATGATATGGAGGTGGGGAGGCCCTGTTTTTGTCTGCTGTTGTCCTTCTGCTATAAAGGCCCTGGAGGTCGTGTAGGTGCTTTCTCTGTATGGGGCCACATTGGAGGATCCTCACAACTCAGTGTTAGTCAGTTTATTTGGGATAGTTAGTGCCTAAATGGTAGAAGGACATACCAGGGAGCCATGGTCCTCTGCTGTAGTTGCGGTGAGTAATTTTGTGTTTTTGGACCTAGGCGTTTTAGCTGTTCAGACAGAATCTCATTTAGAAACTGAGTTCTGAATGGGTAGCATTCCCAACAAGTAATTAAATGTAGAGGTGACCACCATCTTAATCATTTGTACTCTTCCCCATAGAGAATAGCTATAGTGATGACCACAGTACAAAATCAAATTCCGTTTTCAGTATGTGGGATTCTATATTGTCTAGCACCATGATCTTTAAGCCTTTATTAATCAGGACACCGAGATACTTCATCTTTGTTATCAGCCACTTTAACCCATAAGAGTCAACGAATGCCCACCTAGTACCCTGGACAATTTTCTCCATTAATTGTATATCCAGAGGAGGTGGATAATGTTTCAGTTATAAATGTGTACAGCACACGTTTAGAGTGTGCCTTAGTGATCTCTACCCTCTTCATTGACATCTATTCTAGTTTGGAAGGAAGTAAAAACCTTTTTTTCCTTTCAGTTTCATGCAGACTGTATTGACGCTATGGAAATTTCGAACATATTCAGATCCTTCAATAGGATGGCAATGTTAGTGTCTGACGGTTAATCCGGGGTCGATATTAACTTTCCCACAAGTGTAACTTATATTATGTTTTATGCTTTGATATAAGGTATTCGACTTGTACTTGGGTTTGTTGTTACAGTATAAGTTTCACCTTGCCTCGTGTACTGCCTCAATGTATTGTGGAATACTTAACGTCTGAGGGCTCTCTACAATTCCTTTGATGTGTGTAGTGGATTTCCATTCCTTAATGGTACCTACTGGTGTTGTCGCCATTCGAGAGCAGCGTCACCCATGCCATGGACAGCTGTTCACATGAACATGTGATCAGTCGTGAAGTGTGTAGAAATTGTATGATTGCCACTCTCAAGCTCAATGTAATGATCCCTCTTTACTACCACCTTAGTTTACGATTACTTGGTAGGCAGAATGGAAGAAGGGATAACATGGGCCTCCTATGCTGTATTTTACTCATCAATCAGAATGGAGAAGTGGAAGGTTGTTTATGTGGTGGAATCCTATTAGTGGAGTGAGATTAGTATAGTCTTTCTATTAAATTTGACCCTTATCCTCCCTTTTCTTTAAAACACGTGTCTCTTAGTGTTTATATTGTCAGTGTAATGTCACTGAACCACTTATCATGGACACGAGGGTGTTTACAAAAGCAATTTCATTCTAGATTGTTGGATGGTTTAGAGACATCCCTAGACAATTCACCAATGTTATGTTTTTTATGGGCTCCCAAAGAGACCCACTCTAAAACTGCCAATATTTCCTATAGTCAGCGCATGATTGATGCCAAATTGACTGTGCTGCTGCCTCTGTAGCATCAACATAAAAGCTAGCTGTGTCTTTACAATCCCATTACTTGCATTGCTCTCTTGCAGACAGGGCGGGGGCTATTGGTGTATGTATGCGCACATTGTTTTCCATTTAGGTGTATTGCATAGAGCAGGTGTTACCATTATCTTTATTTTTTTTAATGGAACTTAGTGTTCAATGGCATCTGTCGCTGTAGATACACATGTTGTGCATAGCCCGCCATCTGGTGTTGGGTCGGAGTGTTACAAGTTGTTTTTCTTCGAAGAAGTCTTTCGAGTCACGGGATTGAGGGACTCCTCCTCTTTGTCTCCATTGCGCATGGGCGTCGACTCCATCTTCGATTGTTTTCTTTCCGCCATCGGGTTCGGACGTGTTCCTTTCGCTCCGGGTTTCGGAACGGAAAGTTAGCTCAAAATCTGAAAATTACGTCGGTATTGTTGCGTTCGGGATCGGGTTAGATAGAATCGAAACGATAACATCTCCGTTGCCCTTCGGGGTAGTTTTCGATCCCCCGTCGGGGCCTGGTCGGCCCGACCGCATATGACATCGACGCTGATGGAACGGACCCCGTTCCGATTCTGTCCTAAATGCCACAACAAATACCCATATACAGACCAACATTCGGTCTGTAACCTGTGCCTGTCGCCCGAGCACAGGGAAGAAACTTGTGAGGCCTGTCGTGCGTTCCGGTCCCGAAAAACGCTCCGTGACCGACGAGCCAGAAGACTGCAAATGGCTTCCACGCCGACAGGACACCGAGAATTCGAGGAACAAGAAGAAGTAGAAGCCTTCTCGATCCATGAATCGGACTCGGAAGAATTCGACGACCATGAAACAGTGAGTAAGACGTCGAAGATAGCACATAAGAAGACTGACAAGGCCCAGGGGACGCCACTGCCATCAGGCCATGGCTCAACCCATAAAAGCGGTGACCGACCATCGGCACCGAAGAAGGCCGAAATAGTGCCGAGATCGTCCGACTCGGGTCGAGACACAGGCACCCAGCCATCTCGGGACCGAGATAGGGCTGCCGACAAAGATCGACGCCGAGATAGCGGAGCCGAAGCTGCTCGACGCAGAGACAGCGGCACCGAGGAGGATCGACGCCGAGAGGGTTCGACTCCGAAAAAGAGAAAAGTCGCCTCGGAGCCGAAAAAGAGCGTGGACATAGTTTCGGTGCCAAAACGACCCGCAACCGAGCCAGCTACCGGTTCCTATTCAGAGGAACAATCACTGTCCTCTCAAATGCGAAAGCATAGATTCGAGGAGGAATTACAATCCACCGAGGTGGACCACACTCAAAAACGGATTTTTATACAGAGTGGAACAGGGAAAATAAGCAACCTTCCCCCTATTAGGAGGAAGAGGAGACTTGAATTCCAACAAGAACAAGCACCACAAACAAAACTGGTGAAGAAGGTAACTCCGCCACCCTCTCCTCCACCTGTAGCTCACATTTCACCGGCACAGACTCCGTCACATTCACCGGCTCACACCACCTTAAGCCAAGGTGACCAGGACCAAGATGCTTGGGACTTATACGACGCCCCAGTGTCAGACAACAGTCCAGAGGCATATCCTACAAAGCCCTCACCACCAGAAGACATCACAGCATATTCACAAGTGGTGGCTAGAGCAGCGGAGTTCCATAACGTGTCTTTACACTCGGAGCCTGTTGAGGATGACTTCCTCTTCAACACCCTCTCTTCCACACATAGCACCTACCAAAGCCTGCCTATGCTCCCAGGAATGCTAAGGCATGCAAAGGACATATTCAAAGAGCCTGTCAAGAGTAGGGCAATAACACCGAGGGTGGAAAAGAAATATAAAGCACCTCCCACAGACCCAGCTTTCATCACCTCGCAACTGCCACCAGATTCGGTTGTGGTAGGGGCAGCTCGCAAGAGAGCAAACTCTCACACATCGGGCGATGCACCACCCCCGGATAAGGAGAGCCGCAAGTTCGATGCAGCCGGTAAAAGGGTCGCAGTACAGGCTGCAAACCAGTGGCGCATCGCTAACTCTCAAGCGCTCCTAGCGCGATATGACAGAGCCCACTGGGACGAGATGCAACACCTCATTGAGCATCTACCCACAGAACTACAAAAGAGGGCGAAACAAGTGGTTGAGGAGGGCCAAAACATCTCCAATAACCAGATACGCTCCTCTATGGACGCAGCGGACACAGCAGCAAGAACAATTAACACGGCAGTAACCATACGAAGGCACGCGTGGCTACGAACATCTGGTTTTAAACCAGAGATACAGCAGGCGGTGCTCAATATGCTATTCAATGAGCAACAATTGTTCGGACCTGAAGTGGACACGGCAATTGAGAAGCTAAAAAAGGACACTGACACTGCAAAAGCCATGGGCGCGCTCTACTCCCCGCAGAGCAGAGGCACTTTCAACACCTTCCGCAAGACAACCTTTAGAGGGGGGTTTCGGGGTCAAGCCACACAAGCCAGTACCTCACATTCAACACCGTCCACCTACCAGGGACAGTACCAAAGGGGAGGCTTTCGGGGCCAATACAGAGGAGGACAATTCCCTAGAAGCAGGGGAAAATTTCAAAGCCCCAAAACACCTACAACCAAACAGTGACTCACACGTCACTCATCCCCTCCACACAACACCAGTGGGGGGAAGAATAAGTCAGTATTACCAAGCGTGGGAGAAAATAACAACAGACACTTGGGTCTTAGCAATTATCCAACATGGTTATTGCATAGAATTTCTACAAATCCCTCCAAACAAACCACCAAAAACACAGAATATATCAAAACAACATTCGGACCTCCTAGAAATAGAAGTTCAAGCATTACTGCAAAAGAACGCAATAGAACTGGTACCAGATACACAAACAAATACAGGGGTTTTACTCACTGTACTTTCTAATACCAAAGAAGGACAAAACACTGAGACCAATCCTAGACCTCAGAACACTAAACACATACATCAAATCAGAACACTTTCACATGGTCACGCTACAGGAAGTGTTACCATTGCTAAAGCAACAAGATTACATGACAACCTTAGATCTCAAAGACGCGTATTTCCACATACCAATACATCCGTCGCACAGAAAATACCTAAGGTTCGTATTCAAAGGAATACATTACCAATTCAAAGTATTGCCGTTCGGTTTAACAACTGCACCAAGAGTCTTCACAAAATGCCTAGCAGTAGTGGCTGCACACATCAGAAGGCAGCAAATACACGTATTCCCGTATCTAGACGACTGGCTAATCAAGACCGACTCACTGACAAGGTGCTCACACCACACAGATCAGGTCATACAAACCCTCTACAAACTCGGTTTCACCATCAACTATGCGAAATCACACATTCTGCCGTGCAAGGTACAACAATACCTAGGAGCGACAATAGACACAACGAGGGGTATAGCCACTCCAAGTCCACAAAGGGTTCAAAATTTCCAAAAGATTATACAACGCATGTATCCAACACAAAGAATACAGGCGAAGATGATATTACAACTCCTAGGCATGATGTCCTCATGCATAGCCATGGTCCCAAACGCAAGGTTGCACATGCGGCCCTTACAACAGTGCCTAGCATCACAATGGTCACAAGCACAGGGTCAGCTTCTAGATCTGGTGTTGATAGACCGCCTAACATACCTCTCGCTTCTATGGTGGAACAATATAAATTTAAACAAAGGGCGGCCTTTCCAAGACCCAGTGCCACAATACGTGATAACAACAGATGCTTCCATGACAGGGTGGGGCGCACACCTCAATCAACACAGCATACAAGGACAATGGGACGTACATCAAAGAAAGCTGCATATAAATCACCTCGAACTACTAGCAGTTTTCCAAGCATTAAAAGCATTTCAACCAGTCATAACTCACAAATACATTCTTGTCAAAACGGACAACATGACAACAATGTATTATCTAAACAAACAGGGGGGGACACACTCGACACAGCTGTGCCTTCTGGCACAAAAAATATGGCAATGGGCAATTCACAACCACATTCGCCTAATAGCACAGTTTATTCCAGGGATCCAGAATCAACTTGCAGACAATCTCTCTCGAGATCACCAACAAGTCCACGAATGGGAAATTCACCCCCAAATTCTAAACACTTACTTCAAACGTTGGGGAACACCTCAAATAGACTTATTTGCAACAAAGGAGAACGCAAAATGCCAAAACTTCGCATCCAGATACCCACACAGGCAGTCTCAAGGCAATGCCCTATAGATGAACTGGTCAGGGATTTTTGCGTACGCTTTTCCCCCTCTCCCTCTCCTTTCATATCTAGTAAACAAATTGAGTCAAAACAAACTCAAACTCATACTGATAGCACCAACATGGGCAAGGCAACCATGGTACACAACACTGCTAGACCTATCAGTAGTACCCCACGTCAAGTTGCCCAACAGGCCAGATCTGTTAACACAACACAAACAACAGATCAGGCATCCAAACCCAGCATCGCTGAATCTAGCAATCTGGCTCCTGAAATCCTAGAATTCGGACACTTAAACCTCACACAAGAATGTATGGAAGTCATAAAGCAAGCTAGAAGACCATCCACTAGACACTGCTATGCAAGCAAATGGAAAAGGTTTGTTTGCTACTGCCATCAAAATCAAATTCAACCATTACACGCATCTCCAAAGGATGTAGTGGGTTACTTACTACACTTACAAAAATCGAACCTGGCCTTCTCTTCCATTAAAATACACCTCGCAGCAATATCTGCATACCTGCAGATTACCCATTCAACTTCACTATTTAGGATACCTGTCATTAAAGCGTTTATGGAAGGCCTCAAAAGAATTATACCACCAAGGACACCACCTGTTCCTTCATGGAACCTCAACATCGTCTTAACAAGACTCATGGGTCCACCCTTTGAACCTATGCATTCTTGCGAAATACAATTCCTAACCTGGAAAGTTGCATTTCTCATCGCCATCACATCTCTAAGGAGAGTAAGTGAAATTCAGGCGTTTACAATACAAGAACCTTTTATCCAACTACACAAAAATAAAGTAGTCCTAATGACCAATCCTAAATTTTTGCCAAAGGTTATTTCACTGTTCCACCTAAATCAAACGGTAGAGCTACCAGTGTTCTTCCCACAGCCAGATTCCATAGCTGAAAGGGCACTACATACATTAGACGTCAAAAGAGCACTAATGTACTACATCGACAGAACTAAAAACGTCAGAAAAACTAAACAACTGTTTATTGCATTTCAAAAACCTCACGCAGGAAACCCAATATCGAAACAGGGTATAGCCAGATGGATAGTTAAGTGCATCCAAATCTGCTACCTTAAAGCAAAAAGACAACTGCCCATTACACCAAGGGCACACTCAACCAGAAAGAAAGGCGCTACCATGGCCTTCCTAGGGAATATTCCAATGCACGAAATATGTAAGGCAGCCACATGGTCTACGCCTCACACATTTACCAAGCACTACTGTGTAGACGTGCTATCCGCACAACAAGCCACAGTAGGTCAAGCCGTACTAAGAACCTTATTTCAGACTACTTCCACTCCTACAGGCTGAGCCACCGCTTTTGGGGAGATAACTTCTTACTAGTCTATGCACAACATGTGTATCTACAGCGACAGATGCCATTGAACTGAAAATGTCACTTACCCAGTGTACATCTGTTCGTGGCATCAGTCGCTGAAGATTCACATGTGCCCACCCACCTCCCCGGGAGCCTGTAGCCGTTTGGAAGTTAGCTTCAACTTTGTACATTTGTAAATATATTAAATCTTAAATAGGTACATACTTATTCACTCCATTGCATGGGCACTATTACTAACAAACAACTCCTACCTCACCCTGTGCGGGGAAAACAATCGAAGATGGAGTCAACGCCCATGCGCAATGGAGACAAAGAGGAGGAGTCCCTCGGTCCCGTGACTCGAAAGACTTCTAAGAAAAACAACTTGTAACACTCCGACCCAACACCAGATGGCGGGCTATGCACAACATGTGAATCTTCAGCGACTGATGCCACGAACAGATGTACACTGGGTAAGTGACATTTTCATTATCGCCCTCCAGAAAGCAAAGGGTTGAGCCAACCTTGACAGTATTAAAGCTTGGTCTCTTCAGGTTATAAATAACTGTTAGTAGTCAGCACCTGTTTCTTAACATGAAAGTTTAATACCTAATACATATTTTACTATCTAATATATGGTGATATAATGCATTTATACACGGTCATACATACTTACAGGCAAAGTAAAGATGAAAAGACTCAAAATACCTAAATGTCTAACATCTTGTGTATCTCAGCAATTTTACCCCCCACCCCAAACACACAAAACCCTGAAGGCAGTGAACCTATTTCTAGACATTTTCTGACAGATATCTTCTTACAGCTTCATCACCTCATGAATTCCTTCAAGTTCCATACTGGTTTTGGAACCTTTTTCCCCTGCAGTGGCTCTCCGGTGCCTCCTGGTGATGCCATGCTGCCTCAGCCATGACTATGCCCTACCAGGATGTAACAGCATCAGAGTATAAAAGATGCCAATTATGCATTGCCATCAGTTCCTGTTTTTTCACACCTTATAGACACTGGTCTGAAGCTCTTCTGAATGGCTCTCCAATGAAATTACTCCGTTTTAGACAGTGATCAGTTCAGATGTTTCCTCCTCAGGTTTTGGATTGTAAACCCAGTCCCGGATGGCATTGGAAGATGCTGTTGATCCATACATCTGCAGGTGGTTTTTACGATCAGAACACAGCCCCTCTGCTTGCTACTTGTGTTCAGTGATGTATCTGAAAGCCATCAGAGAGTGGGAGACGTAGCTATTTTTCACCATAACCTGCAGTGATACACCAAAGTGATTCCCTTCCACTTCACGTAACTATGACTAGGAACACTCTCTCATGATGTCTTCCCATAAAAAGTGCAAAAATCATCATAGGAACAAAAAGTATTTTCTTCTGTGTGGAAACGGTCCCACTCGTGCCATTAGGAGTACTGATGCTGTTTCCTCATACCTGAGGCATCAAACTTATTGAAGCATGGCATGGCACTGAAAAATGATGAAGATGGAATTATCAGTTCCATTAGCAAATACTACAGTGGTCAAAGCCTACTGGCCTGCCATGCTTTATATCATCAAGACGAAGTACTTACTGTTCAGTAGTGATTTTTCTGCTATATCTCAGAAATAACCTGCAGGCAGTAGACTGGATCTGAAAACTTTTTCCCTAGCAATTGTTGTGCAGCGTCGGAAGGTGGCACCATGTAGCCACTATTGCAGCATTGCCCACAGAGGATGTGATGGTATCTGAGTATATAAGGCACAATGGTGTCCGTTCCTGTTACTCTTTCCACACCCCATCCAGGACAGTGAAGAAAAATCAAGAGAGCATTAACAATTTAGCATGTGATACATTTGCATCACATGGCATCTTATTAATCATGGCACTAACTCACAAAGAAGGCGGGAGGGTAGTGACAAATCTACAGGAATATATAGTATTGACAAGAATTACGTGTACCAACGGTAAGTAATTTTTTTCTTCAGATGTTTACTTCTTCCCACAGATGTTTCACTTTATGATTGGGTCTCAAACCAATACCCAACTAGAGATGAGATTAAGTAGTGCAACACAGACGTTGGTGTCTTAGAAAGCACTTGCTCTATAATACGTAGCTCCAAGTGGATAGCCTGTGGGAGCTTGGAAGTGGATCACATTGGGGGTTGGAGCCACCGGAACCATCAAATGTGCAGGAGGCAGCCCACTCTTGAGAAGTGACCCACACTATAGAGGGGAATAGGATTTCCCTGTAAAACCTGCATTTGGGAAGGTAAATATGCAAAAACAAAAATGACTCTCAATGGGAAGGGTTTTTTTAGAAACAAAGTCTAGCAAGCAAAGGGTGAAAGAGTGTACTGTAATAAATTGTCAATACACTCTAGAAAATGTGTTAACCCTCATCACAATTATTTTCAATGCTTTTTTTACTCTGTCCATGATTTCCAGTGGGTTCATCATACAAATACATTTAATTATTATGGTACAAAAATAACTCAATCTGTATACATCTATTTTAAGGATTAAAATATATCTCTCAATTAGTAAAGTCCTTTAATTCCCAACTTCAAATGAACACTTCCACGCTTCTGATTTGAAATAGAGATTCCAAATTCTTTTCTTGCACAGGACCTTCGTTATTAGCGTGACGTAGAGATCCCTCCACAGTAAGGTTCACAGTTTTTTTTGCTGGGTGGTGAGTGGATTTCATAGGGATCTTGATGGGTTGTGGCTCCTTTATTTTTATGTCACTGGCCCCCATCAGGACTAGCTCAAGGATCTGAATTATTTCGCTCGATTGGCGCCTTACTAACGCAGGGGTTAAAAAAGAGATTAAATCTAACCAGTGTGTTTTGCCATGGACACCATGATGGCTCTGGGGGTCATGTCCACATTGTAAAAAAGTGTGTCCACAGGGAGAATTCCTAGGATGGTGTGGATATATAAGCCTCCTGTACTGGGTGTAAGTAAGTAATACTTCATGCAGTGCCCTGAAAGCTCAGTGTGTGCCTGTTCTTGACGAGAAGCAGAATGAATAGACCATCTTTATTTTGGCCGAGTTTCGGCTGGATCATACTTCTCCTGGAGACGCAACAGTTTGTGGAACACACTTTCAAGTTGAGTGGATTGGATCGACTGGGGTGGACTGGATCGACTGGGGTGGACTGGATCGACTGGGGTGGACTGGATCGACTGGGGTGGATTAGGGTGGGGTGGACGATTGAGTGTAATGGATTGGATTTGGGGTGGATTGGATTGGAATAGGGTGGATTGATTGGAGAGGACTGACTTGGAGTAGAGGGGATTAAGGTGGTTTGGAGTGGGTGGATTTGGACTTGAGTAGGGTGGATTAATTTGGACTGGAGTGGGGTGGATTAAAGTGGATTGTATTAGAGTGAGACAGATTGGGGTGGTGTGGGTGGATTGGAGTGAGGTGGGATTGGGTAGTGGCGAACTTGATTGTAGTGGGTTGGATTGGGGTGAAGTAGATTGGGGTGAAGTAGATTGGGGTGAAGTAGATTGGGGTGGAGTAGATTGGGGTGGAGTAGATTGGGGTGGAGTAGATTGGGGTGGAGTAGATTAGACTGGGCTTTATTGGGTGGTTTGGTTTGGTTTGGATTGGTGTGGGTTGGAGTGGATTTTTGTGGGTTGGATTGTGGTGGATTGGGGTGTGTAAATTAAGATGGAGTGGTGTGGATTAGATTGGGATGAGGTGAATTGGAATGGGGCAGATTATTTAGGATGAGAGTGGGTTGTTTGGGATTGGAGTGGGGCAGGTTGAAGTGGGCAGATTGTTTTGGTTTAAAATGGGGCAGATTGGAGTGGGGAAGATTAGAGTGGGGCAGATTGAAATGGATTGGAGTGGGCAGGTTGTTTTGGATTGTAGTGGAGCAGGATGCTTTGGATTGGACTGTGGCAGATTGTTTTGGATTGGAGTGGGGGCACACTGGAGTGGGGCAGTTTGTATTAGGGTGGTTTAGAGTGGGGTGTATTTGGGTTAGTGTGGTGTGGATTGGATGGTAGTGGGGTGGGGTGGAGTGGGTGGATATGGATGAAGTAGGGTGGATTGGATTGAGGTGAGTTGGATTGGAGTGAAGGGGAGGGTATTGTTTTGGATTGGAGCGGGGCAGATTGGAGTAGGGCAAATTGGAGTGGGGGCAGATTGTTTTGGACTGGAGTGGGGGCAGATTGTTTTGGACTGGAGTGGGGGCAGATTGTTTTGCCCTGGAGTGGGGGCAGATTGTTTTGCCCTGGAGTGGGGGCAGATTGTTTTGCCCTGGAGTGGGGGCAGATTGTTTTGCCCTGGAGTGGGGGCAGATTGTTTTGCCCTGGAGTGGGGGCAGATTGGAGTGGCGGGGAAAGGCTGCTTTTTCTTGGAGTGGGGCAGTTTGTATTAGGGTGGTCAAGAGTGGGGTGTATTGGGTTAGTGTGGTGTGGATTGGATGGGGGTGGGGTGGGTGGAGCGGGGTGGATTTGGATGGAGAAGGATGGATTGGATTGAGGTGAGCTGGATTGGAGTGTATTGTTTTGGATTGGAGCGGGGCGGAGCAGATAGTTTTGGATTGGGGCAGGGCAGATTGTTTTGGATTGGAGCGGGGCAGATTGTTTTGGATTGGAGCGAGGCAGATTGTTTTGGATTGGAGCGGGGCAGATTGTTTTGGATTGGAGCGGGGCAGATTGTTTTGGATTGGAGCGGGGCAGATTGTTTTGGATTGGAGCGGGGCACATTGTTTTGGATTGGAGCGGGGCAGATTGTTTTGGATTGGAGCGGGGCAGATTGTTTTGGATTGGAGCGGGCAGATTGTTTTGGATTGGAGCGGGGCAGATTGTTTTGGATTGGAGCGGGCAGATTGTTTTGGATTGGAGCGGGCAGATTGTTTTGGATTGGAGCGGGGCGGACTGGAGTGGGACAGATTGTTTTGGATTGGAGTGGGGCGGACTGGAGTGTGGCAGATTGTTTTGGATTAGAGTGTGGCAGATTGTTTTGGATTGGAGTGTGGCAGATTGTTTTGGATTGGAGTGTGGCAGATTGTTTTGGATTGGAGTGTGGCAGATTGTTTTGGATTGGAGTGTGGCAGATTGTTTTGGATTGGAGTGTGGCAGATTGTTTTGGATTGGAGTGTGGCAGATTGTTTTGGATTGGAGTGTGGCAGATTGTTTTGGATTGGAGTGTGGCAGATTGTTTTGGATTGGAGTGTGGCAGATTGTTTTGGATTGGAGTGTGGCCGAATGTTTTGGATTGGGGTGTGGCCGAATGTTTTGGATTGGGGTGTGGCCGAATGTTTTGGATTGGGGTGTGGCCGAATGTTTTGGATTGGGGTGTGGCCGAATGTTTTGGATTGGGGTGTGGCCGAATGTTTTGGATTGGGGTGTGGCCGAATGTTTTGGATTGGGGTGTGGCCGAATGTTTTGGATTGGGGCGGGGCCGAATGTTTTGGATTGGGGCGGGGCCGAATGTTTTGGATTGGGGCGGGGCCGAATGTTTTGGATTGGGGCGGGGCCGAATGTTTTGGATTGGAGCGGGGCCGATTGTTTTGGATTGGAGTGGGCGGACTGGAGTGGGGCAGATTGTTTTGGACTGGAGTGGGGCAGATTGTTTTGGATTGGAGTGGGGCGGGCTGGAGTGGGGCAGATTGTTTTGGATTGGAGTGGGGCGGGCTGGAGTGGGGCAGATTGTTTTGGATTGGAGTGGGGCGGACTGGAGTGGGGCAGATTGTTTTGGATTGGAGTGGGGCGGACTGGAGTGGGGCAGATTGTTTTGGATTGGAGTGGGGCGGACTGGAGTGGGGCAGATTGTTTTGGATTGGAGTGGGGCAGGTTGTTTTGGATTGCAGTGGGGCAGGTTGTTTTGGATTGGAGTGGGGCAGGTTGTTTTGGATTGCAGTGGGGCAGGTTGTTTTGGATTGCAGTGGGGCAGGTCGAAGTGGGCTAGATATTTGGATTGGAGTGGGGCAATTTGTTTTGAACTGGAATTGGGCAAATTGGAATGGGGCAGATTAGAATGGGCTGGGAGGATTGGAGTGGCGTGAGTTGAGTTGAATTGGATTGGGTTGAGTGGTTTGGTTTGGATTGGATTGGATTGGATTGGAGTGGAGTGGAGTGGAGTGGAGTGGGGTGAGGTGAGGTGAGATAGGTGGGTTGGGGTGTCCTGCACGATTGTGTTAAATCATCATTTCAGAAATTACACACAATAAACAATGTAGCTTTGCAATATTTGAAACAAGATAATCGTCATCTTTTCAGAACAGTGCCCAGAAGCAGAAACAAAAGAAAACATGAGTGCAACTTGAGAAAACACAATTTAGCAAAATAAAATAAAGTTTTGCAGCATGAATCCTTTTCTGGATTCACATGCTGTGCTTTATTCTGCCATCCAGTGGTTGGTTCCGGAATTGTCTCCATTTCCCTTTTATTTTTTTGCGGGTGTCCTCCACCACCATTTGGTGCTAGAGCCATCTCTTGTGTGATGTCAGGTGCGTCATAGCCATCTTCAGATTATTTTTTCCGTCATTGGGTCCCGCAGCAAAAGGAGGCGTTAATAAGGTTTTTTTGGAAGAACATCGAAGAATCCAGAAAAGTGAAGATTTTTGGAACAAATCGTCAAATTGCCAAACAAGAGACAAAAGGAGAATGGTTGAGAGCAATGGGTCCCCTTCTCAACCATTCTCCCAAAGGGGACCCATTGCTCTCAACCCTGAGTGAGGGATCCTGTCGGAATTCTCACATGGTCGGAGAGTTAAGCAAGGTAGGGGTCATGGAAAACACCCCCATTAAATGTTGGCCTAACTGCCACCACAAATTTGTGCAGTGCGATGCTCACAAAGTTTGTAACCTTTGCCTCCTGAGAGACCAGGGGGATGAAGACTGTGAGGCATGTCTGCATTCATGCCAAAGAGACTCGGGGTTCGCTGAAAACAGAGAGTAACACCACACAGCAATGTACACAAGCCAGAAACCACAAATGTCGCTGAAGGATTTGGGCCTTTCGAGTAAGGACGAGCATGTTGTCGGAAGCGCAGAATCAGCCCACGCGGGATCAGACATAGAATTCCTTGATGGGGATGCCAAGAAGAAGCATGCGGCGAAGGACATCAGAACGATACCTGAAAGGGTAAAAAGATTGCCAAAAACTTCAGAGACTAAGATTCCCGAGAGAAAATCACACAAGGCAGCCCTGACGTCTAAGAAAATGATGATTAAGGGTCAGCCATGAATGAAAGAGGCCTGTGAATCCCAATCCAGGAATACTGATGAAGGCAGAGCGTTGAAAACGGCAAAAAACACCACTGGTCGGGAAGTCCTGAAGGATACCATGAGTCCTTCGGAGGAAGAAGCACCGACGACAAAAAAGAGAACATCTTCGATGCAGAAGGTCGAAAGAGCGTTAGAGGTGGAGAAGAAAGTACGAAGATTAGTGGCAGAAATGGCGCCACCCCTTCAATGCAAGGAGGAGTGTTCAATGCTCTAAAGGAATTCAGGATTCCAAGTAAGCCTTCCACAACCACAGACCTTGAAGAGGAAGAGGCTGCCTTAGAAGCCCCCGCAACACCAGATCCTCGCGAAGACGAGGCCGAAAAAGGATTCTACGACCCCGAAGGGGAGGAGACAACAGGGAGCTTCGAGAACAAATGGTGTTACCTCGACATGGAGAGCCCAGAAGAGGAGGTTGACAACTACCCCTCGAGACCTTCACCACCTGACATTACACTCTTCAATGGCGTGGTAAAGAGGGCAGCTGAAACTTCCAGAGTACCTTTAGAGGAATAGAAGGAGACTCATGCCTTCTCCTAGAAACTCTTATGCCATCAAGCAAGGGGAACCTATACTTACCATGGCTACCTAGCATACTGGACCAGGACAAGAAAGCCTTAAAGGAGCTAGCTTCAGCCAAGGGCATTACCCCAAGGTTAGAAAAGAAGTTCAAACCATCTTTGAAGGACCTCAAGTGCATCCAGGGGAACACTATGGCTGACTCTCTTGTTGTCACAAATGCCTGAAGGAGGAGTAATGCACACTCCTCTCCAGGCCCACCTCCCGAGAAAGAAAGTAACAGACTGATATGGTAGGGAGGAAGATGAAAAGGGAGGCTGCGGGACAATGGCCAAGCTAATGCCAATGCTCTCCTCTACAAATATGCCCACCAACAATGGGATGAGCTAGAGAACCTAATGAAGATGACCCCAGAGGACGATAAAAAGAGAGCAAAGGCAATTATCCAAAAGGGTAAGAACATTGCCAATACCTGTCTAAAATCAGCACTGGGTGCGGCTGTTACAGGCAGTAGACAAATGTGTACAGGCACAGCCCTTTGGAGACATTCTTGTCTCAGGATTTCAGGCTTCAAACAAGAAGCACAGGCCTTTATCATAAATATACCATTCACTGGAGATGCATTGTGTGGCCAAGAGGTAGACAAGTCATTACAACAAATTAAAAAAGGACAATAAAATTGCAAAGGCAGTGGCACTTTCAGAAGGGGAGGCAATACACTCATAAGGCCCGTAGGAAATGGAGCCTTCTTGACAGGGCAGCAACAAAAACAGCAAGGCTTGAGCAGTACACATCAGGCTACTCAGCAAGCCGGCTACCAACAGTGGCAACACCCCGCAAGACACCCCTTTCGTGGTAGCGGGAGAGCTAAAGGAGGAAGAGCAACCATCAAGTGACTTAAGAACAGTCTTGGGCTCCCACACAACATCAGTGGGAGGCAGAATAGCGCAGTGCCCACAAGAATGGGCAAAGATCTCTACAGACAATTGGCTTTTAAATGTGGTACGCCACAGCTACTTTATAAAACTAACAAATCATCCATCCCCAAACCCACCAAAGAAGAAAATGTACCAGGAAGCAGAAATTGTACAATTAAGGAAAGAGGTAAAAGAACTGTTACAAAAACATGCAATAGAAAGGGTAACAACAAAGGCGTTGAATGAGGGAAATTATTCACATTATTTCCTGGTGCCAAAACCAGACCTCACACTAAGGCCAATCCTGGACCTCCGATTCATAAACAAATTCATCTGCACACAGCACTTCAAAATGACAACACGGCCAAAGGTAATACTGATCCTGCAAAAGGGGGAATACATGGCAACCATAGGGTGCACAAACGTATCTCAGATTTGTGTTCAAGACGGTATACTATCAATTCAAGGTCTTGTGCTTCGGCATAAAGCCTGCCGCAAGGGTTTTTACAAAAATGCCTTGCATCAGTTGTAGCATTCCTAAGAAGAACAGGGATTCACTCCTACTCTTACCCGGATGGTTGGTTAGTGAATGCAAAAACAAAGAACAGATGTCAAAAGAACATTCTAGCAGTGATCACAACCCTACAAAATCTATGGTTTTCCATAAACCACAACAAATCATCCCCACAGCACAACCGGAATAGATTTTCCTAGGAGCAAGACTGGATTAGAAGGTAACACAAGCATGTCCGACTCAGATCAAAGTACAGGGAATCATAAAACAAACTCGCCAGACAGGGGTAATCTCTGACAGTGAGAACAGTCAAGAAGATGATGGGCTTGATGGCATCATGAATTCCCCTTGTAACCCATTCAAGATTACACATCCACCCATTCCAAGAATGGCTTTGCAAAAATTGGTCAGAAGCTGCCGGGAATTGAGAGGATATAGTGGTTGTAACAGCAAAAATATAGAGGGAGGTACAGTGGGGGGACATCCAAAAACATAACCCTGGGACGCCTTTCTTGACAACAAATTCATCAGTGATCATCACAGCAGACGCATCTTGCAAGAGATGGGGATCACACACTGGTAACCTAAGAATTCGGGCTCAATGAAACAGCACAGCCGCAATAAAGCACATCAGTTTCCTAGAGATGAAGACAGTGCTACTAGCCCTGAAGGCCTTTTAAACGTATGTAACAGGGAAAACCGTACTAATTCAGACAGACAATACAATAACAATGTTTTACCCGAACAAATAGGGAGGCACAAAGTTGTTCCCCTTAGGCAAAATAGCACAAGATATATGGCAATGGGTGATACCACAGAGGATCAACTTAAAAACAATTCATCTGCTAGGGAAGGGCAGCATAGAGGCAGACAGACTGACCAGACTGCAAAACAGTTCACACGAATGAGAAATAAAACTAGAAAGCCTCTACAAAATCTTCAGACTCTGGGGCACACCAACAGTCAACCTGTTCACAACAATAGACAACAGAAAATTCCAACTCTTCGCCTCCAGGTTTCAACACCACCAATCAGAAGAATATGCCCTGTCACTAAACTGGTCGGGAGATGTGCCTATGCTTTCCACCAGTTCCTCTAATCCCATTGGCACTGGTGAAAGCTCAGGTGACCAGGTGCGGACCTGATTCTGATAGCCCCACAATGTGTCAGACAAACCTGGTACTCAAACCTACCCGAGCTGTTTAAGGGACAGATGATCAAAATCAAAGAGGAACAAGCCCTCACAATGCAGAAGCGGCAAGTGTCCCATCCAGAACCACCAACTCTCAATCTAGCAGCTCGGCACCTCAATACATAGAATTCTTACACCTGAACTTGCCACCTACAACCATGAAAATATTAAGGGAGGCAAGATAATGAGGCAGTGCTATGCAGCAAAATGGAGAAGTTATTGCCTATACTGCACAAAGAATAATGCTTTAGATACAATATCAAGACAAGAAACAGTGCTAACCTATCTCACCCATCTGATGGACACCAGGATTAACTATTCATCTCTCAAGGTCCACTTGTTAGCAATTATGGCTTATAACAGGGGAGCATCTTGTAAATGGTTTTATGCATTGCCAGTGATCAAAAGGTTCCTAGAGGGTTCCAATAGAATAGCGCCCCCAGGAAATCTCCAGCCCTTATGTGGAGCCTAAATATGGTATTAACACAAGTAATGACAAAATCATTCAAGCCTATGCTCAAAACAGAACTCCGATATATGACACGGAAAACTGCCTTCCTAATAGCAATCACATCACTGCGCAGTGTAAGTGAACTTAAGGCATTAACAATTTAAGAGCCGTACATACAGATAAACAATGACAAGGTAATTCCCAGAACAAACCTACCTAAACTAGTGAGCAGGTTTCATGTCAATCAAAGCATTCAGTTATACCTCTGCACACCCTTGATATGAGGAGAGCACTAATATATTATCTACACGAGACCAAAAAATTTTGTAAAGGGGACCAGTTGTTTATCTCATGCCAAATCCAGCAAAGATTCCCCTTCACAAAAGGAACAGTCATATAATGGATTGTGGAAACAATACAAACATGCTACTCCACAGCAGGGAAAACTCTACCCTCTCCCCCTAAAGCTCGTTCAACAAAAAAGGAGAGCGCAGCTCTAGCATTCATGGCAAATGTGCCCATAGACACTATCTGTGCAGCAGCAACATTGGCATCTTCAAACACATAATAAGGAAGGAATAATGAAGAAGGGACTACAGCACATGTTTGCAAACTCATCCTCATTTCATCCCAACCACCCAAGGAAGGGGAAACTGCTACATAATCTAATGCACAGCATGTGAATCCAGAAAAGGGTTCATGCAGCAAAATGAAATGGATACTTACCATTAGGAGTAGTGTTGCATCTTGAAGAGTTTTCTGGATTCACATCTGACCCACGCACCTTCCTGGAAATGAGAACAAGACAAACAGGTGGGAAGAAGGTCATATATAAGGATGAACTGTTAAAAAATGAAAAAAAGGAGACGGAATTAAAAAAACAAATAGAAAGAAAAAGGAATCACAAGATGGCTACCATGCACAGGAACTTCCAGAGTGCCATATGACGTCACACAGCGAACGGATCTAACACCAAATGGTGGTTCACGACGCCCCTGGGGGTGGGGGAAGGATAGGGAAACAGAGACAACTCCAGACCCATCCACCTGATGGCAGAATAATGCACAGCATGTGAATCTAGAAAATTCTTCAAGCTGCAAAACTACTACTACTGGTAAGTAACCATTTTGTTAGCTATGAAAAATAAAACTTTGCAATTTTGTTTGTCCTGATGGGCACGTTTTTGCCTGTCACAAGACTTCTGTTTGCAGGGAACTAGAAGTTAAAAAGTACTAAATAGTACTTCAGTCATGTCAGGAGCAGCAGACTGGCCCTATAAAGTTGAATCAATCAGTGCTTGGTCCCTGCTCCACACAGAGGAACGGAAATTATGTTTGGCCTATAGTGATGAATTCCCAGGCTGTAAAGAAGAGTGCCATGCATGCCAACAAATGGTAAGCAACAGGTGGGCTTTGAGCCCTTTACTGTACACAACATAGTCTCTCAAGCAAGGTGCATGCGCTAGCGCATGCACTCGCAGACTTGACCCAAATAATTTCAGGACAGTGCACAACAGAGGAGCGAAGCTTATGACAACAGAAACCTCAAAGCACTGTTATGCACAGAATTACATAATTTCCTTCCTTTCGGACCGTTGCCCATACCTGTCCTGCCTCGGTGGTCCTGGAAGTAGCCCAGTACCATTTTTCCTTAGGTAACTGGCCAAGCAGCATCAAAAATAACCTTGAGAGTCTTTACCTCTGCAGTAGGGAGGACGATAGCATTGCCCAAGTGAACGTAGGTGTAAAAGGTCTGCATTTTTAGAAGTGTGGACTTGAAAGCAACTATATGAAATGGTCTTGTCCTCCTTAGAATCGCCCTATTAGTATTCATCCATATTTGTACTTCTGGAATGCCTGATACGGAGAGGTCCTAGTCCAGGCAGCTCTAAAAGCTGAACATAACCTGAATGTTGTTGGCACAGTTGTGAAAGTGTGCCCCTAATGTCTGAAGCAATAAATGGGAATGTTCTGTGTAACTATTAAAGCCAGACTATCACTCTTCCAAGTTGTTAGAGTTATCAAAGGGCTGCAATTGAAGAGTGGATTCATTTTCAAGAATCTTTAAGAGGAAAAGGATGTTGTATATGCGATAGAGGCTCTCAGGGGAGTGTACCTCACCTAGAGAAGGGTTTTGTCCAAAGACCTATTGTAGACATTATCAATACTGAATGGGCTTTGGGTCAGCCTACCTGTTGGCTTTCTTACCAATCTAATTTACTTGATTTTTGTTAAGTGGCGTTCTTTACTCCCTTTGTGTTCGTCGTTCCTCTGGAGCATATCTCCTTTACCTTCCTTTTGCCCGGATTACTTGTATACTTCCACGGCTGACATTGGAAACTACTTTTAAGTTCTCAAACACCATCGTGTTTTTGTGCCTCCCAGGAGCACACCCTCTTTACCATTACTTTGCTTGCTAACGTATATTCTTTCACTGCTCACATTTACAGAACTACTTTTTTTAGTTTGATTGGACACTCCAGGATCATGTATGTGTTTTTACATATCTACCTCATATCTTCTTTGCCTCGCTAGATTTCGTCCAGTGTTCCAATCTTCCTCGTGTGCTCTGCTGCTCCTCCTCCAGCTTCATGTTTAATTTAAACGTTCTCTATCCCTTTTGCTTCCCTCCCCACACCCACTACTGTGTTAACCCCTCCAACCGTTCTTTTTTAAGATATGATTTTTTATTTTATTTTATGTTTTGGATGGGCCAGGCAGCAAATTAATATCCTCCCTCCATAAATGTACTTTCTTACACTTAAAAAATATTTTTTTATTGACTGATCTAAATGGGGTATGACATCTTAGTTCGGTCAATAAAAAACATAAAAGGAAACCATACCTACGTCCTTCTGTATGCTCGCCCATGAGTGCTGATTAATGCTCGTGCCTAGGGAATGATGTGGCAACACAAAAAGAGGATGGCCTCAATGCTTAACGTTGTCAAACATTCCCCACTCCAGTCACAGATCTGGGTTAAATCAATCAGTTTTTTGCTCAACATGCCACCCCAGTTTGGACCGTGTGCTAATCAGTCTTGACCCTGCTCCCTATGTGAACAGTCCAGCCCAAACTGACTGGGGTTGAGTGTTTAAAAGTTTCAGGATTCTGTCCATCATGCTTTTTGTGTTGCTATAGAATCATGTGGCCACGTCATTGTACCTTTTTAGGGCGAGCATAGTAGCAAGCCAACGCTGCTTTTCCAACGTATTGTTACCTACTTGTGCTTTTAACAACGCCCACCGCACGCCCATCCCTATCGCTTGTTCATGGACTTGCCCTTCAAAAATCATTTGCTATCATTGGTAAGTGGTTTACGTTTATCCCTCCTTGGGGCAGTTTGGTTACGCCTTGGACATCGACCCTGGTACATGGATAATTGCACTTTTGCTGATACGTTTCACTGCGAGCAAACTTCTTTTTCCCTTTGTGTGTCTCCTTCACGCTCATGGTGTGGCGCTTTGAGTCGGCTTGCTTATGTGAAACTTTTACTTTTAATTTTCAATTTATGTGGCAAGAAAGGTCCAGTTAGGACTTTACAACGCTAATAGCTCTAACTCGAGCAAATGCTTGTTTTTCTTGATGCTCTCCGATGCTATATATCGTGTGAAAAAGATCACTGCGCTTTTACCGATGCTGTTTATCATCGCCTAAAAGCACTGGCAAAACTACAAGGTCCCAAAGGCAAGACCTGCTGGCTATGTCAATGCTTGTCCTCCCCCACCCCGAAGTGCATGTGTTCACTTTCTCTCTATGCGTGTGCTCTTTCACCGCTCACTTTCCTCCCATGGTCTCCATGTTGCCCCCTCAGCTGTTCTGTTGCCTTGTCCTGCTCTTTTCCTCTCCCCCACAAATGCCCCCGCCCCTTGACAGCTTATTGTATTTCTGTTGCAAGGTTAATGTGTTGGTGGTGTACTGTTATTCTGCCAGGCCAGGCGGAGAGAGGGTCTTCTTTTTGAACTGCGCAGCCGGAACTGAGCTGCTAGCGCGGAGTGGATTGGGTGGATGTACTACTCCATGGGTTAGAATGGATGGATTGACCCCTCAGGTCTAGCCTGGAGCTAGCGGATGAGTGCATAAACTGTTCCATGGGTTAGCATAGATGGATGAACTGCTTTGGGGTGGCATATAGTGGATGGATGGGCAATCTGCTCATGGCTACTCTGGAGTGAGTGGATGGGTGGATAAACATTTCCATGGACTAGCCTGGGTGGGTGGACTGCTCTGGGGTGACATGGAGCTGCTGGATGGATGAACTGCTCAATTGGTTAGCATGGGTGGTTAAACTGCCTCGAGGTGGCGTGGGTGGATGAACTGCTCAGGTCTAGTTTGGAGCGAGTGGATGTGTGGATCAACTGCATCATGGGTTATCATCGGTGGAGGAACCCCCTGGGTTTACCAGTTTAGTGCGAAAAAGCACCTTGTTAAAAAAAAAAAAAACATTCTTGAAAGGAAACCCCCTGGATTTCTGAAGCAAACGACAGATGATTACATCAAAGAAAGAATTGACCCAGTCACTTTTTACCATGTAATTCTACTCTGCTTCTTGTCTGATCAGGGACCAAAACACACCCTCTCCCAGTAAAGCAGTCTCACTTTCGTCTGTCCCTGTAAAAGAAACTGCAGAAGGGGATACTCCTTGCTTTGTAGCTGTACAAGCCAAGCATGATCATATAACCTGCCATGTGAAAAAGAAAATTGTTGCAGACTATAAAGGCATTAGTTCTCTTCGTTTATAACTAAAAATGGCCCGACGAACGTGGCTCTCCTGCATTCTGTCCAGTTATTTCTAAACATCGTGCTACAGTCAGTGGTCCAGCAGAAATGTCTCTGAGCCGCTTTTTTGTACGTGTAATGTGCACTTGTTTTCCTGATCTCCAGGGAAGGTTTCGGTATAGAGATGTATTTTGTGCACCCCGCTCTGTGTTTGATGACTGTTCACTTATACTCAAAGATGGAATGGTAACTACAGTGCTTAATTTGAGCCGGTGGTTTCCGATGCTGGGCACCGGCACTTATTTTTGAGGACCGGCTCTTATTTTTGAGGACCGGCACTTATCTTTATGCCTCAAGTATTTACTGCGAGCAAAAGACACATGGGAAAGGAGGAGGAAGAGAAAAACTAAAAAGCGTCATAAAAGCAGAACGCTGCATGAGTGAGCTGAAAGGGCAGGGAGTGCCTGTAAAATGATTAAAGAGGCCCGCGATGGCTTCAGGATTACGCCGCCTCAGTTGTCTGTACTCGCACATTTAATTGCGGCAGCCGCGTGTTTCGAGGAGAGCTTTGGGCACCGGCACGTTTTTATTTGCAAATAAACCTCACTGGCATCACGTTCCATGGGCTTTCATATTTCCACTGAAGACTACAAGTCCCAGAATGCATTTCATTTAATGAATACAACCTCATGGGTGAAACATGATGTACCTGCTTAATCTGTGGTTATAAGGTGAAGAAGAGGCTTGGCATGTTGCTTCTAGTTACTTCAGTAAGCGAGTCGGAGGCAGCAAAAGTGAGGGACTGCAGGTAAAGTTATTTCATTCTCTAAACAAATTTTATCCCTCTCAAATCTCTGTCCTTTTGCCCTATCCCAGGTGGAGATTGGAGAGTTCACTCTCCCTGTCCTGTTCTACACGCTTGGCTGTAGAGGGAGATTTGCCTCTGTGAGCACCCAGTCCTCTAAACCTTTCACACTCCTGTTTTCTTCAGCCTCCCTTAGAGCAGGGTGACAGGACCCAATGTCACCCCCCCGTTGTATTCTTTTCTTAACTTTGAGATCCGTCGTTTAATCCTGCCCTATTCCGACCTTTTTACTGTCCTTTTCCTCGGTTGAAGGAACTGGCAAACTACTCCTTTATGACCTCCTAATGCTGGCAGCAGGCCCACCTCTCTCTCGCCTGTGAACCAGTCTAGCCCTCCTCACCTTCCATATATGAGGACTTACCTGTCACTGCTCTAGTCCCGTGCCGTGTGCTGCCCCATTTCCTGTGAAGGTTTACGGACTTCATTTCCTTTCCTAGCGGTCCCGGTGTGCTGTCTCATCCAGAGTAACCAGACACTACACTCCCACACCCTCTGGAGTAAGCGTGCCCTTTCTTTCCAAGAGACAGTCATACATGGCTCCTTACCCTTACCTTTTAGGGCTCTCTTGACTGTCTCGATCTCCTCTAGTAAAAATATTTCCCTTTTCTTTTAGCCCTTCCATGTAAGAGGCTTATCAAACCCTTCTGCCGCCCTCCCCTTGAGGCAAACCCGCCCCCCCCCCCGACTTTTGCCTGCCCTTTCCCAGTCTATCTCTTCCCTGGTGTGCCTTTCCCTGCCCCCTTCTCCTTTAACCAGAGTGAAGCCCGAGTGTCCCTGTGCTGTGCGCTTGCTGCTCTGCCTCCTGTTCGCCTCCCTGAGTATATACAGCTTCTGCCCTCCAGAGGATGCTTTCGTTGAACCCTTTTGATTGTGTGTTTTAGACGTTCATCATTTTCACCCCGGATAGTCTCCAAGGCTGGGCATGACAGGGATGGAGACAGTAGGTGGGTCTCATAGGGACAAATAAGCCATTTTGAAATCCATCTTCAAAGTAAAGAAAGAAATCATGGCTTCACAACCTATTTTTCATTCTTTCTCTTAGGTACAGTGTGTTCTTCTGCATCAGCAGCTAGCTCTGGCTACATTCACTGGGCTTGTTAGATCATATTTGCCAGTTTTCTGAAAATGTTATTCATTATAACCTTCCATTTCCCCCCTTTATCACCTCAATTACATACAAATAGTAACGTTGGTTATGTTTCCGTCTTTATTGCATGGTTTGTTTGTGTGTTACAGTCTGTCTGTATTGGGGCGCACAACTTCCCTGATGTCTATGGATTCCCCCCCCCTTTTTTATTTTTAATAAGGTCTTGTCTTTGTCAAATACCTATTGTGGACAGTACCAATGCTTATAGGTGGCTTTGGGTTAGCATATTACATACCATTGGTTGACTTTGTCATTCTTTTTTGCGTGCGTCTTATTTGATGGCTTTCTTTCCTCATCTTGTTTGTTCATTCCCTTGGGCATAGCTTCTTTACCGCCCTTTTGACTGGATGACTTGTATCTTTCCACTGCATACATTCAGGGAACTACATTTTTTTTTTTTTTGTTTTGCACTGCACAAGTCTGCATGTGTTTTCTTGCTTGCCCCCTCGTGCTGGTTCCCCACTCAGATCACTGACGCCGCACACTCCATATTACTTCCTTCTTACCCCTAGCTTGTCCATTTTTTTTAATTTAACAGCTGCAGAACAGTATCAACAAAGCCAGGATGTCTGCATTTGCAATTTTTGTTGGCTTTGGCAATGCTTGATCAGTAAGGGGGTGAATCAGACTTGTTTGAGAGAGTCAGAAATGTAGTCACTATCAAAAGAGCGGTTTACAAATCTCTGGTTTCAGGAAGAAGTTCTTCCAAATGTTCCAGGTGGGCTTACCTGTACAATAAATACTATATACGGTAGTTACCAGTGAACAGGCTTCCCCCTGCATATTGTCATAAAATTGAAAAAGAAAAGTAGTTCCCCCTCCCAGACCGGCTCCCCCAATCCTCGCTCGATTGACTTCCCTTCTCTAGCACAAAGATTTTCTAGCAAATTAAGTGCAAATGTATTCTCTCTGGTTGATTTTGTTGCAATAAGTTACTAAAGTGTAAAACAATAAACCTTATTTGTCTGCGAATCTGCACATTTCTTGTATAATCACAATGTGTTTACTCTTTCACACATTCGATATTAAGAATGGTAGGACTAAGATTATTAAATATGGTGCTCTTTGAATTGGTAAACTGATGTCTGTAAACTAGGCCTGGACGAAATTTCAACTACGCCAGAGTAACTTGTGTAATTCAGCATTACTCTTTGATGCAGAATTACTGATAACGCGACTACGCCCACTTTCGTAATTAAAATAATTTTGGCGGAGTGAATCTTAATGCAAAAAGCAAATGTAGCAAACAGTACTTGCTCTTCATGTTCTGTTGCATTTAGCGCTATTTCATAGCGCAAAATGTCAGTGATAAAGTGGGTTAAAATCCTACCCCAAGTGCACATTTGGCGAGCGGCTGCTCATGCTCACTATGCATGTTCACTTGAACTTACTGCTATTTTTTGGTGAGAACTGTACCCTTGCATCCATTTTGGACATGAAGGGGCATTTTTTCACTAAGAAAATAGTGTTAAATGCAGTATTACTCTTTTGTGAAATTTTCTGTAATCTTGCACAATCTCTGGGTAATTTCCCCATGATTATGCTGCTCAGAATACATGAGTCAGGCCAACCCCCTAGTGTAAACAAGAGCTTTGGAACCGCTACACATAGTTGAGGCTTGAGGTGAAACATCGCGAGAGGGAGTTGGTTGGAGGTGTTGGTAAGCTTCAAGTCTGAATAGTGGGGTTAGACCTTGAATTTGGTGTACTGTAAGTGAAGTGAGCGTTTGCCTGATTGGATTTACAGGGTATAGACGAGTGACAGCTGTTTTCTTGAGGATTTGGGTTTTAGTTTTTTGAAAAAACATGATTGATACGCTTATAGGAGAACGCACATCATCAGCTCCTGTACCAGTTTTTCACTATACACTTTGTACAAATGAAGGGACATAGAAAAGCTAACGTAGATCAAATTTTGCTAGGCATGTGAGATAATGCTATGTACTCAGAAAAGGTTTTTCCACAGTGTGCCCTGATGAATCGCTTTACTACTACCGTCCACCCCGAAAAAAGGTAAACACGTGCACATAGGAAAGATGAAAGCAGGCAACTGTTAAACAGAGCATACTTTAGCAGAAGGGAAGTGTACTACTTTGCAGACGCTCACAGCCCTTCCAGCATTAACCCAGTGCAGAGTTCGTGGCGCCCTTCGCCATCCGACATGTTGGTTTAGTCGCAGTATGGTGTGGAGGTCATGAAATGGAGTAGCAGTGTGGGCATATGCTTTTACCGTTGCCGTTACCATGACGTTGGGAAAAGTAGGTGAATACTTTGCTAGTTGAGCCCACCTTACGCTGGATTTTCCTGTTGCTATGCTACACTGTATCCATGCCAACTTTATTTTTCTTTTAGTTTGTTATTCTTACCTTCGGTTCACCTGAGGTACTGAGATCCACATCGATGCAGACTTGCATTGCCTCTTATTTCGTTTGGATAATCTGTAGGGCTCTCACAAATCCAGTGTTTTAGAACAATTATTTTATATGTACTTATATGGAGGATTAAAATTGTTTCAGAATTTAGCGCAAATTTATGTTGTGTGTGCTGCCTACAATGATGCCATAACAATTCTGGTATCAGTAGCGCAAGTCATGGACATTACCAAGTATATGTACCCTTGTGACAGGTGAGGGCACTTAAGAAGATCAGGGGCACTGACTGTAATTGTTTGATAGCGCAGTGTAAGATGCTGTTAGCTTGTGAATCCACCAGCTTTCTTATTCCCTGCCTAATTGCTATGCCTTTTGTACCACTTTACAGGAGTTAGTATAGTGGCAAAGCACACGTTTTAGTTATTTATTTTTATTCACCTGGAGTACATTGTTTTCAGGGCGAGATATCCATTCCCGTATACTGCCATCAGATATGGAATTGTTTGGTTGCTTTTACATCCTGTTCAACACACTTACTCCAGCCTTTTGTGCCACTGACTTGTCTGTAGGTGAAACAATTGGGTGTGCCAAGTCTGTGGGCGCAGTCCCAAAATGGTAAGGTGTGTAGTCCTCCGCTCCTTACTGATGGCCATAACTCTGAACCCTGGGTGTACCCTTTTTCCACCCTTGACCCTGAACTCATGGTGGTGGATAATTCGAATAACCTGTGAGTTTTCCATAGTCATAATTTCTGTAAACAAATCTGAGGTTCCGTACATCCTGAAATTCAAAATCTGCCATTAGTAGCTCATGTTGCCCCTTTTTGCGCACCTAAGTTGGACTTGGGTGTGCAGTAAATGTTGTGAATTAGGCCATTAGTGCCATTGTTTAACCCCTTTCCTTTTTCAACCTCAACTTTTATGGGGGTGCTGTCCCATCCACGTGTGCATGTAAACGACTTCTGCAGTGTGGATTAGTAAAATGAGATCTGTTGGTCTTTTCTTCCCTTGTATAATGGGTTGGTGGTGAAGATTTGGAGACCTAAGGAGCCCAGACAATGTTAAAAACATATATTAAACTTTTAATGCACTCTGGAGCAGATCTACAAGTTGATTTTGCGATTTCCAAAATCACAGGTTTTGCGACTGAGGTTCAAAATAGATTTTAGGTGTCTACTGAACTCAACTTGCAAGTCAGAAAAAAGCGTTTCCGACTCGCAAAGTTGATTTAACGACACATGCCAAATTGCAGTTAGGATGGGACGTGGAAGGGTCTTCCTTCATTTGAGATTCACTGTTATGTATCAATTTATAACTGCAGTGACAGTCACAAACCCTTGATCAGTTACTGACAGCTCGCAGGAGGGATTCTAATACCCTTTGTAAATGTTGTGTAGAGTGATCTCTCAGCAGTGGGAAGGAAGGGTGGAGGAACTGGCAAGAGACCACTGCCTGCTTCCACCAAAGACCAAAGATTTCCCAAAAGTGTCTAAGTTTGCATTTTGATGACAAGTTTTTATTTTTGTTAATGGGAGTCGTTTTTCTAGCACGTGTTTGCATTTTATGTGACTTTCCGTCCAGACAGTGTATTCCTAGTGGCAGTAAACAATAGTGGCAAACAGTACTAAAATTCCTATACATTCAAGTCCAATATTCTGTCCAGCTCTTTCAAAGGCGTGATTGTGCCAGTTTGATAAAACTATCAATTGTGTATTTGTTTAGGGGCTTTATATAAACAGCATGCCATTTTGCTGCTGACTCAGGAAGTTGGTACAAGAAGGGAGGGGTACTTTATGCTGCTAGAGATCAGGGGCACTACGGCACCATGGAGCAAACTACAGATTTTCAACCCTGTGTTATTCTGAGGAAGCCTTCTTTGGCCCTGTAGCGAAGGGCCCTGTAATTCGAGCGGATTGCCCCTTGTATATAATGGCAACTCTTGCCAAACTGATGGCGTTAATAATTGGATCAAAGTGTGAGGCATTCCTTTGGCTGGTGTCAACAGCGTACCTTATATATTGCACCACTATATATCGCACCATTCTGTGAAATACCTTGTATATACTCTGCACAGTGTCTTGGAAGTTTCTGCTTCCATTCATCAAAAAACACAATGCAGGACTTCTAGTGAAAGTGTGTGTGCAGAAAGGGATTTATTTGGATTCCATAGGTCTAGCCCATTTTGAGTTTGCATATGGTTAGCACAAGTCTTTTACAGTGTGAAAAAATGTAAGATGGTAAGCACATCATTTTGTATGAGAGCTATTTTCATACCTTTAGTGTCCAACTCTGTTGTCACAAGTTCAGGTTAGCTCATCAGATGCGCAATCTTGCAGTTTAAATCTATAGCCTCATGACTGACAGTGGAAACTAGTAGAATTATAAAATAGAGACCTGGGCTTCCAGAGTGCCTAATGTCGCCTTGGGAGGGACGGTGCATTTGTTCTAGCCTTCCCCATGCCTTCAAGAGTGTGTACTCTGAAGCCTCTTCTTGTAGGCACATCATTTGGTGCTCTTGTACTGTCCATGCTAACCTTGTCTTTTTCATTAGAGGTGCTGATTAGGCTCTCAGCATATACGTCAGTGGTATGACTCGCACACTAAGGCAACTTAGTACAAGGATTGACAAGATAGTTCGTGATGGACACTTAGCCACCTCTGACTTGTAAAGAAAGTAGGGTGTCTGTGGAGTTATTGTGAACAATTGGATAAACTTATCAATACATTTATTTATATACAAAGTTAAACTCAGATTTCTGAGTTTTTTTTTTTTTTTTTAAAGCATCTGCTTCAATGCCGATTTTTTTTTCTTTCAGTTCTTTTTGAAGGGAGGGCTTCGGATGTGGGGTGATAGACTAGTGTCACAACATTTGTCAACAGCAGGTGAATATTGCAGTCTTATGAGCTCGAAAACAGGGCAAGTTCCAGAAGCTGTGATTTAACTATTACAGCACTCTTTAATAAAATGCATTGACACTGCCAAACACTGTGTCTTATAACTGAAAGTGACTCTTCACTTACTGGTGAATTTAGGCACTCTATAAGTCATCGTGCATGCACACTCTCACTCTTGGTACATTTATGCATCCGTTCATCCACTCACTGACTCATACTTGCATCCACCTATCACATTATAGCACCAAACTAAAAAAACCATTGCAGGATAAACTAAAAGAATAAAAGTAGGAAACAAAAGCATTTTTCACCTAAGAGTACGCAGGTGTATGCATACTACAATAATAATAAACAAACATGGCACTAGACTTCCGTCTTTCAATCGTGTTATACATAGTGTGTTACTGTTTTAAAATTCCAACATGGCTGCCATGCTTAGAAGCAACATGTTGGGCATCCTGAGATGGTAAACAACAATATGCTATGGATAATCTAATTCCAAAGTTGCAGGTTTAGGATCAAAGGCCCTGCAGAATGCAGCAATGAGATAAATGGCACGAAAGCAGCCCTGCAACACTCTGGGGGGACCTGCCCTATACTTTAAAAGAAAAAAAAAAAAACACAATAAAAGAAATATATGTAAGATGACCTACAAAAAGAGCAAATGTAAATTAAAGTACTTGCTCACCAGCCGGAGTACTGAAGCATGCCCGTTTGCCCATTTTCAAGCAGAAGTGCACCTGTGACCAGGCAAAATGCCATCCCTCACAGGCAAAAGAGTCGATGACTAAAGTGGACTGACCTACTGTGTCACGCTCTGTGCTGTCATGGATGAAAGCATAGTGTGGAAACAGTCAAACATACCAATGACTGAAGATTGCTGACTCAAAGTCCACCTGTGTTGGTATGTGAATATTTATGCATATATATTTTCTATATTTTTTATAATTTTTTCTACTACAAGTCCCTGGCAGACAACTAAACCCGTCATACCCTTCCAAAAGTGCCATGCAGGGATCGTCACAGTGCAAATCGTCTACATCTGGAGTTTCTTAAATGGGGTAATGAATGCCAAAATCTTTACTTATTTAAGGTAATTTGTGAGATTCTCTGCAACAAAATACTTCTTTACGGGCTTTAGTCACCCTTAAAGGTTGACTGCTTTAAGGTATGCCTTTTGTATTGATTAATTAGTCTTAGCGCCTTTGTCATAACGTTTCATAAAAACACAGTTCAGATCTGTGGCATTGGACATAAATTGTAATGACCTAACCAGCCCAATTGCCATTGCTATTGACTTGTCACCATAACCATCTGATGCCTCTTGTATTGAGCATACACTTCCTCTCAAGAAAACCATCAGATTTGTAGTCATAAATTAAACAAAATCTTCAGAATTACAGTTGACAAATCAATATAACCATCCTGGGGACCTAACACAGAGTACCACAGTGCAATTATTCTACCCCTAGGGTTTGTCAGAGGCAGTAGGAAATACCAAAACACTTGAGTACCGCAGTAATCTGTGAGAGTCTAATTAAGTCTTCAGTTTTTAATACAGTGTGATATTAATCTACTAATAAAGGCCTATTGGTTTTAACATATGCAAACCTATGGCAGATGAAATAGCTTTACCCATTTAACCAGTTAGACCTCTAATCCTCATAATTGGTTTAGCACCATAACCAAATCAGGCATACTGTACTATACATATGCTTTCCCAAGAGTCAACAATAAGCGAAACATTCATAATAATTATAACAATGTACAAATTTACACTTGGTAAAACAATGACCAACTCTTTTAAGAGGGTCTAATAAGGATTATCAATCTTCTACTCTCAGGGTGTTTGAGAGATTATAATATGCACCAACAGCCATGACTACTGTGGCAGTCTCTGAGATTCTATGTACAAAATACCTGTCTGCAGCCTTTATCCAAGTGTAATAACAATCTGCCCTTAAAAGCTTATTGGCTTTTATTGACATGCTTTTCACAATAAATAATGAAGTCCTGCTTTTGTTGAAACTTTTCATAACAGATCAGACCTGTTGTATCCGACAGTTTTGTTCAATGATTCAATCCTATAGCTTCTATTATTGATTTGTAGCCTTAATCAGTTCAGCCGTATTGTATTGTGCATAATCTTTTCCAGTAACAAACCCAGAGCCATCCTTTGCTAAGATAGTGCTCTGGGTGTGGGTGGTGAGAAATGTGGCACCAATGCTGATGGTAGTGTATTAATTAGGGCACCAAGGGGTCCCTTTTGTTTTCACTGGTCCATACCCGGATGGGCAGCGACTGGCCCTTAAACAGAAAGATCCCCGGACCTTCTCCCAGCTAACCTAATTCGGCGATACCTTAGCTGCCTCATGCAGGTGATGCTCTTGCTGATGTGTGTCAGCCGGGGTGAGAGGGTTAGGGGAAGGAAGGAATGGGGGCTAACGGGGTGTTAAAAACATTGCCCGCAGTATGATACTGAAGGACTAAAACCACTATAAACTTGCAAATCAGACAAACAGGCAGGGACCGGACTGGATCAAGATGAGTAGGGCGACGCAGTTGGAATAACATCACTGCACACAGCTAAATGCGCCCCTGAAAAAAAAGGCGCCCAGTGCCTGGGTCCAGCTCGCTTATGTTGGAAGGCCGGCCCTGAACGAACCATCATGTGTACAGTCCTAAAATTACAAATATGTACAAAATTACATTTAGCAAATCAGTTTACAACCTCTCTTAAAAGGGATTAACGGGCATTATCACAGTGAAAGTATACTCCAAGGATTGTTAGAAGGGATGACCAACACCAAAACCCTTTCTTACTATGTGAGTTTGCAGATTTCAAGTACCAAAATGCCTCTCTACAGGTTTCAACAAAATGTAATGAAAAAACATTATTAAATACCTATTTGCTTTAACATATGCTTTTCGCAATAAATATTTCAGGACAACTGCTTTTGTTGTAACTTTTCATAATAAACAGATCAAGACTATAACACTGAGTAGAAGCTTGTCTTCATAACCACCTTAGTTTTGTAATATTTAACATATGTTTTCTAAAAGGCAAAAGGTGCAACCCCAACATTATTTTTCAGTGGAAGCACATGTCTTCTACCCAATCAAATGCTTTGATCTGGAAATCAAAATTTGGGTGGAGCCAAAACCTCCCCCAGTGCTGCTTCTAAAAGGTCTTTTTCGGTTGATCAGATAAAGGGGGTCATTCTGACTTTGGCGGGCGGCAGAGGCCGCCCGCCAAAGTACCGCCGTCAGAATACTGCTGCACGGTCAAAAGACCGCCGCGGTAATTCTGATTTTCCCGCTGGGCTGGCGGGCGACCGCCAGAAGGCCGCCCGCCAGCCCAGCGGGAAACCCCCTTCCATGAGGATGTCGGCTCCGAATGGAGCCGGCGGAGTGGAAAGGGTGCGACGGGTGCAGTTGCACCCGTCGCGATTTTCAGTGTCTGCATGGCAGACACTGAAAATCTTGGTGGGGCCCTGTTACGGGGGCCCCACGACACCCTTTACCGCCATCCTGTTCCTGGCGGCCAAAACCGCCAGGAACAGGATGGCGGTAAGGGGGTCGGAATCCCCATGGTGGCGCAGCAAGCTGCGCCGCTGTGGAGGATTCCCCAGGGCAGCGGGGAACCGGCGGTACACCGCCGGTTTCCCGTTTCTGACCGCGGCTGTACCGCCGCGGTCAGAATGCCCAGGGATGCACCGCCAGCCTGTTGGCGGTGCATCCGCGGTCCCCGGCCCTGGCGGATTTTACCGCCAGGGTCGGAATGACCCCCAAAGTGTGGCAATCAGTGCCTTGTCTATCCAGACTTAAAATAGGTCGGTATTTCAGTTCTAATCTGCAAAGTTTCATGATGTTGGGGTAGCAAGACTAAGAAGAATGCATGTCTCTCCCCCAGCAGTCTAGCCATTACCCAGACCAGTACCTTGGCAAAGTGGTCATGTTATAGATGCAACTTATTTTTTCAGTTTTGCAAGGTGGCTAATTAAGAACAAACCTCTATATGGGTTGTATTTAATATAAGGTGTCATTAAAAACGAATAAACACCTTGAAATAATAAAGGCAATTATATTATTACATTCCACGCTGCTTGATTACCTGAAGTGCTAGGCTTATTCAGACCTATTGATTTAAAGCTTTTTGCAGTAAGAGTTAAAAAAATAATAATAAGGGAGAGACAATGATTCAGCTTCGCTGAACACAGGGTTACTTACATATATGGGACTTGTTACCGTAGAACAGATTGATGAGTGAGTCATTGCTTTAGCCCAGCAATCATTTAGAAAATCCAGCGAGGTATTCTAAATAAAGACCGTAGGACGTAAACGTTACGTGCCTGGAACATCTATTATGAAGCTACCTGCGAGGAGCGCGTTCACTGGAAGAGAGCGGGCTTTGTTCTGTCAGCTTCCTTTGTCTTTGCCTACGCGTATTAATCTGTCGCAGAAGGTTTATTGAAAATAAATGCGTGAGCAAAAGCTACTGTTAGAAGATACGTGCAGAGGGAACCCAGCCGCATTACCACAATAATTCAAAGTGCAATTAAAGTCTGGCCTTTCGGAGTGTATTGTACCAGTGTGCGGTTTCTCAAGACGGGTGAACGGCCATAAAAATAGACAGCAGGGTAGATGGTCAATTAAAGTAATCAGTAGGTTTTATTGCGATGCGGCGAACACACCGAGTGGACCTCCTAAGCACTGTAGCTGGGAAAAAACTGCGTTCCACGGTGATGCAGGAATGTTCCCTGATGGTGTGATATTGCCGCAGCTTTTCCTACTAGAGAATATGCATTACAGTGGCTGCTCCATCAATTAAAACATCAATTTGCCTAATCTTTCCCAGATCCAGACTCTCCTGACCTTTTTGTATTTTTAAGAATGGGTTAACGAAAGTGTACGCTGATAGGTTTACTGGTTACGTTTCAATCACAGATGCCCTGGATATAAGTATTTTTGGCACATCAGTGTTGTCCATCAGATTACATCTAAGTGTCCTGGGACATTAAAGGGTTTTAGTGACGAATTAAAGCTTGAGAGCTTTGCTGCCATTGTCTCTGAGCCCTTTCTTAGTACTTTCAACGGCTACTTTTTGATTTTTTTTTCTATTGATCACGTGCCTGCCTTTTTTTTGGAACTTAAAACTTTTTTTCTGACACTGTTTTTCCTTCATCTACCTCTTATCCTGTGAACGTTGTCATTCTCAAGCTTCCAGGGTATTGCCTGTGGGCACAGAATACTCCATAACGATTTTCAATTCCCATGTTTTTAACTGATTTTAACTGCAGTTGTGAAAATTGTTTGACATTGGCGCAGTGTTTGATTATGGCCTAATGCCATTGTTGGATGGAAATGTGAATGGGATAGGGATATGTCCCCTGCATGTACTCCTGTTGTGGTTTCCCTATTGGGTGTGTGACCAATCTTGACCTTTATTTTGGCCCTTGCATCACACTGATACCATGTGACAGAGCCTTGACCCCTCTCTGCAAAGATCCGAACGAGGCCCTGTTCTCTGACTTGGAAGGGGGCTCAAGCCTTCTGTCTATTGGCTCAGTACATAAAATAAAGAGGTGGTGACAGCGTACCGTGTTTTTTGAATGTGTAGCATGAAACTACTTTTTTCTCTGTGTTAAGGCAAAAAAAAGCCTGTTGGCTGCACTCGTGTAAAGTTCTGCTGTTATGTGGAACCCAATACCTAGCATCCCTTGTTCATTCAAGTGTGTGTAAGTGCAGTGGGTGTGTAGCACATGTATGGTAATAGGAATCTCTGTGTTCTATGAGTTAGAGAACTGCAGTCATTGGAATCCATTTGAATGCACCTGTTTTTCACATGGCACAAAATGGAAGGATGAGGACCGCTTCCTCTAAAAAGTGGAACTGAATTGGCTGCATTCCTGTAGGTGGAAGATGGTGGCCCAGACACATAAATAAGGGAGGATGGACACAGGATCCCTTTACAAATTCAGTGAGAACCTTGTAAGCTAAGGCCTGCTGATCAGTTCTTACCGAGCTCTGCTATTTGGTAGATGGTAAGGGTGAGACATGGGACTGCTGTTTCAGTTCTGCAACGTGATGGAGGTTTTAGGTAGGGCCTGCCGTTCTGTCTGCTTGAGGAAGACTCTGGACAGGCCAGGTGCAGAGATCCCACACTTCATTTTGCCCATGTTTTGATACTTCTGCCTGGAGAAAGCAGAATCACTTCCTGCTGTGAGAGCCATCACGTTGCACAAAAGCTGTGTCTGGACAGCAGCTTGAAAATAAGATTTGAAAAAGAATCACCTCAAACTGGTTCTGAAATCTGAGACATTGAATCCACATCTCCTGTTGTAAAATGTGTATAAACCTAGGATCCAAAACATCCAAAGTTGTTCTGGTCCCTAGTTCTTCTTGTCCAAGGAAGGGGACATCCCACAGAGTAATTGAAGAGGTGCTGTGCAACAAGGGCTGAGGAATGACTTCACACCCAGTCTCCTGTTGGTGAGGGCATCACGCTGGGATTTGGCACTATCTTCTGGAGGAATTTAGTTTTTGTCTGAAGTTCTTAGAAGTCTGCCTGCCTTCTGAGAGAACAGAGTATTCTTTGCCATGCAGAAGGAGAATTGTCTAGGAGGTGAAGCGAAGGCAGGAGTATCCTGTGTGATGGTCCCACCTCCTTCCCAGACCCACCATCCCCTAGTTGTGCAGGGCAGTTTCTGTGTGAGGTGCATAAGACTCTCCAAGAACATATATCCCATGTTCTCCAGCAGTTTGATGCATGCTTAAGAGACTGTTGCTGCCACTGGTGACCTTGTAAGTGAACTGCATGTCGCTAATGAAAGGGAAAGCCCTGTCAGAAAGATACCACATGAGGGGTTCGGTCTGGAGGCTGAAACTGCCACATCAGTACACCTGTTTGTAGCCGGCCTGGAGGGCCACCAAAGACAAATGCTGCTGCACAGTGTGCTGCCACCCCCGCCCCCACCTCTTATCTCCGTTCCCAAACTTCAACCCAAATGAAGCTGCAGGAGCAGAGCTGTTCCTGCGAGGGCGGGACTGTGGACCACACACTCTGAACTGCTATAATAACCAGATCCTGGGACAAGAGACTAAATGTGCCCAGACTAGTCTGCTGCACACCCTCTGACTTTTTTTTTTTTGTTGCTAAAGGGGTGAAAAATTTAAACTGAGTTACACGTTTAACTTAAAAGTGTTTGAGCCATCTGCACTTGCGCCTAATCCTGAGTAAAAGAGTAGTGTGTTGAGGACAGTAGAAATGGCATTTCATCCATAATAAGAAAAGGGGAACATCAAAAGGACACCGGAAAAACCTCACTGTTTAATGCTGCGTTGTTTGCAACCTTTTATGCCGTTGCCATTAAAATGTGCAGCATTTAATTCCGCTGTTTGATTAGCATACTTTTTACATGAAATATATGCACTGTGCTAGTATTAAGTTATTGTGACTGTTAGTTGAGTGTATAGTTCAGAGCTCTTGCCCCATGCTTACCTCTCATGAAACCGGTGACTGCTTGCCCTTGATACCACCGCGGTTGGGGCTTAGTAATCCCTGCCTACTCTCTTCCTTCCACTACCCCAAGCAGGATTTGACAGCCATTAAAATAGTATGTAGTCACAGTGTAGTATTGTTTTATGAATATTTGAGAAGGAATATCAAAACACAATACCTCTGCAGAAACTGCGGCACAATTGTGACTTTGAATTCGGCGTTTCACTGTATCCGCATTCTCATACAAAAATATGCCCCTTGTAGAACTGCTGTGTTATCTTTTAAACCTGGCTACATATATAAGTATTAAAAGTACCATGGCCCACATTTGGACCTCGCGGTCTTTTGCAAAGACCGCCGAGGTATCGGCGTGCTGAAGACCACCAGTGCAGGCGGTCTTCTGCCCAGCGTATCATGACTGCTGGCAGCCCTCCAACCTTTTTCGGACGGAGAGCTGCCAGCAGCCATACTGGCGGTCGGCGGTGAAGTGGAGGCTGCTCCACCGCTACGTCATCAGAAGACCGCCCACCAAATCACGTCCCAGTATTCGGTGTGGCGGTGTTCTGGTGACGGGGAGCTGGCGGCGGAGCAGCCCCCATGGATCCCGTTCCCTCCCGGAGTATCACCGGACAAGGTAAGGTGATCGTCCGTTAGGGGAGGAGGGTGGGGAGGTGTTGTGTGTTGTGTGCGTGCATGGGTGTGTGTGTGTGAGTGTGTAGAGGGGGTGTGTGACTGCGTGCATGCATGCGGGGGGTGTGTTGTGTGTAGGGGAAATGTGTGCGCATATGTCTGTGTGTATGTGTGCGTGTATGTCAGCGTGTATGTGTAGTAGTTGTGTGAGTGTGCATGTAGTGGGGTGGGGATGTGTGTGTCAATGTTGGGGGGTTGGAGAAGGGGATCTTGCTACCTTTGGGGAGTGGTAGGGGGGTCGTGGGTTTGGGGGGAGGACCGTGGGGAGAGGGGTGGGGGAGACCCCTATCAGTGCCAGTGCCTACCGCAATGGATTACGTGGCGGTACAGAACCCCATGAAATCCATGGCGGTATGCGGGGTCGTGATACCGCTGGTGGTCTGGCGGTTGGAGTGTAGACGTGGCGGTTTGGCATGGTGGTAATCGTCATGCTTGTAAAGTCATTTTTTTTTTACCGCCGGCCTGTGTTCGGTATTACCGCCACTTCTACGCTTACCGCCAGGGTTGTAATGAGGGCCTAAGTGTTTCAAAAAACACATTTCTCTTACAAATTTTGGATATGGGCTGTAATTTAATGCTATAATCACTATAGATTTATGAAAGTTTGCTTAGCGTGTGGCATGGTGTAAAGTTGCTGGTTCTGTTGATTTTCTTATGATGGTCTGTATATCTTTCCAGTGCTATGAGTCTCCTTTAAGTTTTGCTTGTCCTACTGGGATTCAGGACATACTGTTTTGTGTAACTTAGTAGATGGCACCCAAGAGCAGCAGCAAGCACAACATGCGTCCGGCAAAGCAGCCTTTTTATTGGTCTTTAAAGGTGACTAGTTCGTGTGTTGGTCAGGGTTATTTTTCCGAGAAGTAATGTTTCTGAGTTGGAAATAGCTTGACATCATTCTCGCTGGCTTCAAACTCTTTGGTGGGAGGGGCAATTCCAAATGCAATTACATGTGAAGTAGATGAAGGCCTATTATATCTGGATTTTCTACAGTGCTATCGTGCTAAAAGGGCACTGAACGGCCATCTTTGTTTTCTGAATAAATATGTGTGCCTACTACCTTTTATTTTGAAAGCCAGGGAGTGATTTTTCACAGTGCTTTCATGAGTATATTGTTTCTTGTGTCATATCACCTTTCCTTGAAGTGTAGTGTAGGGAAGTGAACGACCAGTTTTGACTGGTTTATAAACCTACGACCAGTTGTGACTGGTTTGTAAACCTACAACTGTGGTTGTGGCCCGCCGGCGCCTGTCGCTGGCAGCTGCTTTTGTAAGGACAATGTGTTTGCCACCGCCTTAGCTCAGTATTATTGCTCCTGCAGTCCCCAGACTTCAAACGTGGGTGATGGCAGAAAGCCAAATTGCAGCAAGGAAAATCTCAATATGGCACATAGCCAAAGCTCTCCTTGCTTCTGTTTTGCAGATGAACGATTAGAACACTAAAAATAAATCATTGCACATTCTAAAATATTCTTTTCTGTGGCCGGTCAGATCCGTAAATTTATTTCAACTAGAGACTTTCATCTGTTATTTTTTATGTACCGTTGTGAGCATGCACGTTTTTGACTTATAGTCTAACATTTTTATAACGTATTAGTTCGCTTTCGGCTTACATCACTAATTGATAAAAATTGAAGCCTTAAGTGCTTCTTAAAATAGTACCATATAACAAAGAATGGTGTGGATTTGTTTTTTTTTAATAGGGAGGACTGGGAATTATTTCTTCATCAAATATTGGCATTTAATACATTTGCTGTGTGTTGTGTCCTTTAACATTTATGTCCTGTCTATTACTTATGTATTTTTATTTATTTTTAGTATAGTATAGCATAGCACGCATTTGTCTTTGCATCCTGGTCATGCACGGTGTGTATTCGTCATTGGGCGTGCAGCCATATTGACAGCAGCAAAGCCACTTATGCAGCTGAGCAGCGTTAACTGATAAAGCAACGTCAGCCCCACGCACAGCGTGCATTCATCCGTGTTTCAAAGGACAGTTGTTCTTCCAATCAGTTCACTCCTTTGGAGACTTACAAGTAGAATGAGAAAATTACTATCATTTAAATATCAGGTGGTCAAGTTGGCGGTGATTGCCATCTCTCACCATTGTCGAATCGTACTCAATCCACTTATACCATCATCGTCTTTGGTTGGAGTGGTTATTCTTGTTAAGTGCAGTACTGAAAGAAAGATTCTTTATACCTGCAATACATTGTGTCACATGTACTGGGCTGTTAGGACACCACAGTCCTCCTTAACTGGTCTCTCCCTGTCTCTGAAGTTAAAAAATGCTAAGTCAGGTGGTTGTTCTCTTGGAGTTACTGCTCCAGTCTGTTGGATATTCTGCTGTCAAGCCGTCACCACAAAGAAAATCTTTAAATCAGAAAGGCTCTTAAAAGTTAACTGTTCCACATAGATTAACTGTTGACTTTTGTGGGCAAATTGGACGCTACGAAGCACTAGAGTGAGATATTGTGTTGTATTGTATTGTAATCGTATTTATATAGCGCTTACTACCCCTGACGAGGCGTCGAAGCGCATGTGGAAGGGTTAGGGAGAGCATAGTAGCAAGGTGAGATGAATGCAGGAGAATTTAGTAGGTTTGTGTGGGAGGTCACAGAGGTAGAGTGAGGTTTGGTGAGTTAGATGTGGAGGTGGAGGGAAGAGCTTAGGCAGAGATATTTAGGAGATGAAAGTGGTAGAAGGGATGAGTCAGAGTGAGAATGGAGGATAGTTTGATAGAGACATGACATAAGAGTGATGAGTAGATAAGTGTGATAAGATGAGAGCAGGAATTCATAGATATCTAGTATAACAACCCAAAACCAGGAGCCATACAATGATCCACGAACATGCCAAGCACAGAAACAACATATACACATGCATATATATATACACACACACACACATACATATCACATCTTCCATTATGTGCTTTTACTTCTATACACAAAAATTAGCTTTTATGCTATTTGTTTTCTAGTTCATGGGGCTGGTGCTGTGAAGCGACAGGTAGAATGCAAGTAGTGTGTTAATAGTGACTTTGTAACATCGCTGAAGTTTGCAATAATCCGCTTACTTTGGTGGTCTAATATTAGTCTATTCGTTGACCTCAAAGCCCTGATTTGGTGAGTGGGTAGATGTACTGACATATAACAATACATTGCTCAGCCCTTCTGTAGCCAGGCAGGGACCACTGTTGATTCTTGAAATAGAGCTTGATACAATCACAAACTGAAATTGAGATTCAGACCTGTTGAGCTAGAGTTGAAACACTCCTAACACATTGTTAATTCACTTGGAACCACTGTTGAGCTAAGTCCCCAGATTTTCTAATATTTACGTTGTACAATCTGCTTTACCAAACTAGCAGATAAGAGCCAAAAAGTTTGTGACCTGCGAATTATTAGCAAACATTAAAGGCATCAGGGGTTAAATTGACCTTCCCTGTTTGCTCTTGTGTGATGGCCATGGTATGTGTGTATGGCATTACACCACCCTAATCGGCGGATGTCATTCAAGAAGAGAGATTGACTCAGTTTATCTTACTGATAAATATTTTTGTTTTGCTTTGCTCTTCAAGGCTAGTAACCATGATTCTGTGAGCTTGAATTCGCTTATTTATCTGATAGGATCCCATCCGCCTAACTCTAAATAAGGCCATTTGTTCTCTGTTGCACATTCTTAACAAGCAATGAAGTTTCCTCAAAAACCTAGAGGAAACAGATGTAACATCACAGCCTTTTGATCCTCTCCTCCCTTTTTATTAAATCCCAGCTCTGGCTTAAAGTGCACTATACGAGTTCTAGACCTCAGCTCAATAGCACAAGACTTTTGACCTCACTGATCTGCCTTCGTGCTTTCTTTATTTAAAAAAATATAGAGGCTGTCACTTCCAATCAAACAGTGGAAGAAAGCGGGCCAAAGAATCAGTTACCAAAACTTGCCAAAGCTAAACCACATTCACGTTTGTAAGACCAGTAATCAAGTTGGTTATTTAACAGATGGAACAAAGCAATGTACGACTGTTTCAGGGAGGAGCGGGTGAAACCCCTAAACTAAGACCCTACAAAAGGCCTGTCTCTTCCTACTGCAGCTACATTTCCCAACCTCGAGGTGACGAAGCAGATGATCTTGAAATGTGGCTAGTTTTGGCGGCTCCAACCTGTCTTTTGTTGCCCAGATGAGTACAGCTTCCTGGTGAACGCCTTCATAACATCCACACAGGATAATGCATATAGAAGTTATGTTTTATTTATTTATAGATAGGTATTTATAGCGCAAACCACATGCAAGGCCAGCAGAACGCTTTACATAGAATCGAATAGTGATACATATTACATGTAGAAAATAAGAGAACAGAAGAATCTGGGAGTGTCTAGGAGTGAGGGGAACCCTAGTCTGGAAAATATATGTGATCAGATAAGTCGAGACTTTTCCTGAAGGTTTGGGTTCAGTATAATTGATTTAGGGATGAGGTTCCAGAGTCTAGGGAACAAACAGGAGAAGGCCTGGATTTGCTGTGAAAGGTCTATCCCTCCACACTTCTGGATAGATACAACAAACCCAGATTGTTTATTATTTGGTCGGAGAAATTTGTCATTGACCTTGGATTATCCATTTTCCCCTCAAATGTTAGTGTTACCAAACACGATGCATCATCTGATGTTGGACTAACTGCAGAGTTATAATTCCCAAGTTTGAACTCATTAATCAGGAAGAAGATATGTCTGAATTCAAGCTGTCTGACTTCGTCCCACTTGTACAGAGAAAGAGACCCAACTGCCTGAAATGTTAAAACCCTTTAACGATAGGACCTAATTCACAAAGCTGTTTGCCTAGGTGTGTTTAGCTTAAACATGTAAATAGCCTTTTTTGTGAGTGCAGACCCAGTTTTGGATTTCTGAAAAGTTGATTTTGCACGCATAAATGGATGTAATTATACAAAGTTTTTTTGTGTGAGTAAATCTACTTCCAGGTTCAGGGAGTAGGCATTACGGGATGAAAATGCAGTATGAGTTTGTAAGTGCATAATCACTTGGCATTACTGATTTTTCTAGTGCAAAAATATATATTTGTATATTTTCACACAAGAAAAAGGGATTCATGAAATATTTCCAGGATTTCCCTAGTAACTTGTGGCTCCTTCAAATTATAATAGTCTGGTAATATAACACAGTAGTAGAAAAATATAAGTTTAATCTAACCTTTTGAAAATTCCTAAGGATGTTAAATCTGCAGGTGCTGATAAAATACATTCTTCCCAAATCAAGCCCCTCCACTGTTGTCCGCTAATGTAACTCTAATTAGGTAACGGAAACGATAAATGGCTAGTCTTTTTTCCTCAGCCTTCCCTACAGTGTCAGTATCACCTCTGGGTGATTCCACGCTCCTCATAAAGTTTTATCATTATATGTGATGCCGGAGAGAGGTGATAACAGGGCACTACTTCATTTAGGTTAATTGTATGTAAATATGTTATTTATTATTTTATACATTGGGCACCTGAAATACAAAAATAATGAAAAGTGTGTGAAATAAGTTTTTTCACTGTCCTGATAACATTTTTTGAAGGATACCCTACTTCAATATATTGTTTCATTCATAAGTTCCATAGCCAATGTGGGAATTAAACAGTTATACTTTAAAAATACAGATTTAAAAACCCTAGATTGTAAAACCCTAGGATGTATATTTAAAAGCAGACCACAGTCCAGAAAGATGAGTCAGTGTGGAAGAACTACTTAAAATTGGATACGTTTTCCATTGTTAGCCTTAATAACTAGTTTGGAAGTGTGGATTGCCTGTCTGTATTTTGTATAGAGGAGCACCTCCCTTTCACAGGGGCCTGGGTTTGGTGATTTGCTCTGTAGCTCCCAGGCAACCGGAGCCTTCCTCTCATACCTGCGCTGGCCCTTTAAGTTTGTGGAGGAAACCCCAAAACAACCACCTCCGTTTTGTGAACCAAGTTTCTCTGTACCCTAAATAGCCCAGTGAGCAAGAGTCCAAGAAGGTAGTAAGATCGCAGAGTTTGTGTATTCTTGTCATTTGTTAAAAAAAAAAAAAAAACAGTTTTTCCTTACAAGTGTCTGTTTACATTTGGCTCCCTGTTTTTCTGCAAACTTGGGGCCTTTAAACTGCTGCTTTTTCCACCCCTGACTGTTTGAATATTCCCTCTTAGTTTTTCACAAAGACTGCATTAAGCTACACCCCCGTCAGGTTTACAAAAGGCTACAGACACCTCAGTGGCTAACAAGAGTGTGTTTAGGTGTCTGCTTAATCTGCTCTGTTGTTAAAACTGTTTGGAAAGTGTATGCACCACTTATTTTTGACTTGAAAATGTGATATAATTGAGTGCCCAAAAAGCAGTATTTCAGTGGTTTCAAAATTGTCCCTTACCTGAAAAGTAAAATTTGCAAGCTCGGAAATATGGATTGCACCTGTCTGTATCCAAAGAGATTCTGAATAGAGGAGCACGTCCCTCATCCCTTTTACAGTGGCCTGGGCTTAAGGTAACTTCCCCTTAGATAAGTTTCTATTGGTTGTTGCATTTGTTGTTGTGATTGGTTGTTAGAGCTGGTATTTCCATTGGCTTAAGGGCTTAGGATTTGTGTTCTAATTGGCTCTAGGGCTAGGGTTTCCTACTGGAATAAGATTCTAGAGTTTGCATTCTGATTGGTACTAGGGCTAGGGTTCCTATTGGACTGAGGGTTTAAGGTTACTATTCTAATTAGCTGTCTGGGCTAGGGTTTTGATTGGTTGGTGAGGCTAGGGTTCCTATAGAACTAAGGGTTTAGGGTTACTGTTCTGATTGGCTGTCAGGGCTAGGGTTGGTTAGTAGGGCTAGGGTTCCTGTTGGACTTCAGGATTAGGGCTTTGGTTTTTGTTGGCTGCTACGGCTACAGTTGTGATTGTTTAATAGGACCAGGTCTCCCATTGGCTGTAGGGATAGGAGTCTGATTGGTTAAGGTTTGGGCTAGGGTTTCATTGGCCAATAGGGCTATTTGAGCATAGGGTTCAGTGTGTCTTAGACCAGGCAGAGTGGCTAAGGGCGGAGAGAACAAGGGCAGATGCCGGTTTGGGCCTGTTCAGGACTAGTCGGGCCTAGGGCCATAGATGGTACCCAATTCCCCATCTTCCATAAAGGACCTTAATGCCTCCACATCCTCAAACATCCAGAGATAATATCACCAAAAGAATTCCACTCATGCACCGCAAACAAAACTCATACAGATCTAAATGTCTCAACAACCACCAGAAAACCACACAAACATCGATACACCATTCTACCCAAACTACAACACTGGGGCACCTTCATTCTCACACAAAACAAAACTCTGCCCTATATCACTAGCACATCCACACATTACAAACACTACACAAAGCCACAATGTGCAAAACTGTAATGCATTCATACACGCTCCCTGTTCATACAAAATACCAGCTCGATCCTATGCTTACTTATATCAGACCCCTTTTTACCATTACACAACCTATACTGTCTTCCATAACCTCATCCACAAACACCCTCCTCCTCTTTTTACCAATTACACACAACTATAGATTTTGCAGCATGAATCATTTTCTGGATTTACATGCTGTGCATTATTCAGCCATCTAGTGGGTGAATCCAGAAAGTTGTGTTCTAGTCTTTTCCCTTTTTTTTTTTCCTTTGGGGCGTCGTCGACCACCGTTTGGTGTTTAGTCCATCATCTGTGTGACGTCAGATGGCACCCCATAAGTTCCTGTGTGTGGCTTCCATTTTCAGATTATTTTTTCCGCTGTTAGGTCTGGAAGCACGATGGAGGAGCTCCAGTATTTTTTTTTTTAAATACATAATTTTTATTTTATTTTTATTTTTATTTTTTTAAAGAAAAGAAGGAATGGAAAACTACATCAGAGGAGACAGCGAGAGTAGAAGAGCGACTTTGGCGTGGCCTTCTGGGAGATTCTGCGCTGCCCCATTAGGGTACACCGCAGAAAGACACCAGCAGACCCAGTCGGGGTCACTGGAGGAGGGAATTGGCCCCACCACTGACAGAGAATGAAGACAGAGGTGGCAAGTACGGGCCATGGAAAATACCCCTTTTAAGTTTTGCCCAAAGTGCACCACAAGTTCACAAAAAAGGGACCTCCACGGAGTGAAACTCCTGACAATTCCAGCTGCAGAGGAGGCGGAATCAGCGTTGGAGGCACCAGAAACCCCTGAACCACACGAGGAAGAACAGGAAGAGTTCTTCAAGGCAGACGATGAGTATGCTCAAGGTTTCGACGATTCCAGCCATTTCGAGGACACATGGCAGGTTCTTAACGTCTAGTCACTTGGATATAGATAGCTACCCATTGAGGCCATCTCCACCGGCTAACTTGACCATGTACAACAGCTTGGTGAAAGTGGCTGCAGACATCTATCGGGTGCAGCTGGAAGAAGAGGACAAGGAGAGGTCATGTTTCCACCTAGAGGCACTACTGCTTCCCCAAAGGGAAACCTTTACTTCCCCATCATCCTGCCCAGTATCCTGGATTAGGGCATGGAAGCCTTTAGGGAACCAGCAAATGCAAAGGCACTCATGTCCAGAGTGGAGAAAAAAACACTCCATGCAGGACCCTAAATACATCAAGGGCAATGTCCCCTCAGACACAATTATTGTGACCACTGTGAGGAGGAGAAACAAAACGCCCAGGTCCACAAGTCCACCACCTGAGGAAGAGAGTAAAAGGCTGGACTTGGTGGGAAGAAAAATGGAAAGGGAGGCCGCCATGCAATGGAGGATAGCCAACTCCAATGCCCTCATGAAACGCTACGAACACCAACAGTGGTAGGAATCCGAAGACCTCATGCAGCACCTCCCTGAGGATTATAAAAAGAGAGCCAAGGCGATCATTCAGGAAGGGAAGGGCATCGCAAATATATGCCAAAAGTCAGGACTAGATGTGGCATATACGGCCCGCAGACAGATGTGAGCAGGCACCACCCTGAGGAGACACACCTGGCTCAGGATCTCATGATTCAAGCATCAGGTATCAATAATAAACAGGCAGTGGATGACACCCTGCAACAAATAAAGAGGGACAATGAAATGGCAAGAACAATGGGAGCTCTACAGTTCAGGGGCACACATAAAAGGGGCACACCCAGTAGAAGACCCACAGGCAAAACGGTTTTTAATACAGGGCAGCAACAAAGCTAGCAACAGGGTCTTCCTTTCAAACCACACAACCACATCCTTACCAACAATGACAGCATCCAGGAAGACAGCCCTCTCGAGGCACAATCAAGGAGCAAATGCATGAGAAACATACATATGGTCATGCACCCATTACAACTCCTGGAGTTTACAATAAACCAGAGGAAGTCATCACCTCAGCCAGAACAGGTAAAGGTATTCCTAGTAGCCACACTGGACTCCAGGAGGGGAAGGGCGTACCCAGTCAGGAAGAGGGTAGAAGCCATTGAGAAACAAACTTGACTGTACCAGAGGGATCAGTCTCTGACCGTGAGGACTGTCATGAAGCTCCTGGATATGATGGCATCATGAATACCACTGATCCCTTATGCAGGACTACACATGTGGCACATTCAGGAATAGATCTGCAGCAAATGGTCACAAGCCACAGGGAGGATCTAGTGGTTGTCACAACAAAAGTACAAAGGGAGATACAATGGTGGAACACAACAAACATGAGCATAGGGAGAGCTTTCAAGACACAGGCTCCAACTGTGACCATAACTAAGGACGCATCACACAGGGCCTAGGGAGCTCACACTGGCCCTCCAGTGGTACGGGCCTATGGTATGGCTTGGATGCACTGAAATACATCAGCTACCTAGAATTGAAAACAGGCTTCCTTGCCCTAAAAGCCTTCCAAGCACACTTGAAAGGCAGAACAGTTCTGAGACAGACTGACAATACAACCACCATATTCTGCCTTAACAAACAAGGAGGAACACAATTATTCACCCTGTCAAAGCTAGTCCAAGACATCTGGCACTCTGCAATAAAGCACCACATACCTCTTCAAACAGTTCTCCTACCAGGAGAACTCAACACAGAGGCAGACAAACTAGGCAGAAAAGAGGACAGCTCACACACGTGGGAACTAAAGCAGGAGATCACCCAAAGGATTTTCAGCACCTGAGCACACCAAGCATAGACTTGTTTGCCACAGCAACAAACCCAAAACGCCAACACTTCACCTCCAGGTTTCCACACCCTCGGTCAGATGGGAATGCCCTGTTAATAAATTGGTCACGAAAATTTGCATATGTCTTTCCTACAATTTCCCTAATCCACATGGTGCTGGAGAGGAGAGGACCAGACACTCAAGGGGCAAATCCTCCTCACAGCCCCACAATAGGCAAGGCATGTCTGGTACTCAGATCTACTGGAGATGTCCAGGGGGCAGATGATCTCACTGAAACCAGTGGAAGACCTACTGACAGTACAACACAGGGAAGTCTATCACCCAGAACCAGCCACACTCAACCTAGCAGCTTGGCTCCTGAATACTTAGACTTCTGACACCTAGAACTCCTTCCAAAGATGATGGAAATCCTGAGGTAAGCAAGGAAACCAAGCACATGAAAATGCTACACACTTAAATGGAAGAGATACATCCATTGGTGCACAGACAACAATAAGATTGACTCAAGGACACACCAGAACACAGTAGTAATATACCCCACCCACCTGCTTGACAGTGGCCTCACCTATGCTTCTATAAGGGTACCTCTGGCAGCAATAGTGGCATACACTAGGTGCACATCAAGATCCAGCCTCTATACATTAACAGTAGTAAAGAGATCCCTAGAAGGATCAAAGAGTGGCACCACCAAGATCAGCACCAACACTGTTGTGGAACCTGAACACAGTGTTAACCCAATTGATGGCAGAACCATCCGAACCCATGCACAAATCAGATCTAAAGTCACTCTCTCTAAAGACAGCCTTCCTAGTAGCAATCACATCGCTACTCAGTCAGCAAACTGCAAGCACTAATGATGCAGGAACCTTACTTAGAGATACACAAGGATAAGGTGGCCCTCAGAGCGAACCCTCAGTTCTATGTTAATCAAAGCCTACTGCTACCGGCTTTCTTCCAGGAGCTAAAACGCAAGCAGAAAAAGCCCCCCACTCTCTGGATGTTTGAAGGGCTCTAATGTACTACCTACAGGAGCCAAAAGCATTTTTCAAGGACACCAACATTTTGTGCCAAAGCAAACAAGGTATTGCCAGTATCCAAAGCAACTATTGCCAGATGAATTGTTGTTACCATTCAAATCTGCTACACAAAAGTGAGAAAACAGCTAACTACTAGACCCAGAGCATACTCATCCAGAAAGAAAGACACCACACTGGCATACCTGGCAAACATACCTATCAAGGAGATCTGCACAGCATGTGAATCAAGAAAACTCTTCAAGAAGCCATTTTGTTCCTTACACTTTTATCCACCACACATTACCTTTTCTGATGATCAAATCTAGCACGATTATAACTCTTGTCCTTCCCCTCTTACTCACAAAATACTCTTCTTCAAAACTCATTTCCATCCCCCAACCCCTGCACTTTTCAAACACCACTTACCAGCAGTAACTCGCATACAAATCCTTTACAAAAAAAATATATTACATCTATATCTCCTCACTGCTCCACAAAAACAAAACACCCACACATCAAAATCTCACACATTTTAAAAATACTTTATCACACCCGCTCCCACCCTCCTGACTATAAAAATAATACAAATCCTACACCAACTTTGCTCCAAAAATCACATTCTTCACCAACATCTACCACCAACACCCCAACACAGCAACATTGACTCAACCGCCTCTCATCCATTGCACAATTTAGAGCCTTACAATATGACCCACATGCTCCACCACCACCCCTAACCCATACTCCTTCCACCCTAAGCAGACACAAACAAAATATACACATGCCACTCTTCATAATTTCGCATCCCCAAGACTATCACACAACAGGGCTGCACGGAAATGCCTCCTTGGCATGGTTAGCCCCTGACTTTTTGCCTTTTGCTGTTGCAAGTTATGATTGAAAGTGTGCTGAGACCCTGCTAACCAGGCCCTAGCACCAGTGTATCATTCCCTAAACTGCACCTTTGCTTCCACAATTGGCACAGCCCTGGCACTCAGATAAGTCCCTTGTAAATGGTAGCCCAGGTACCAATGGCCCTGATGCCAGGGAAGGTCTCTAAGGGCTGCAGCATATCTTGTCCTGGGGACCCCTCACTCAGCACATGCGCACTGCCTCACAGCTTGTGTGTGCTGGTGGGGAGAAAATGACTAAGTCGACATGGCTCTCCCCTCTGAGTGCCATGCCAACCTCACACTGCCTGTGGCATAGGTAAGTCACCCCTCTAGCCGGCCTTACAGCCCTAAGGCAGGGTGCACTATACCACAGGTGAGGACATATGTGCATGAGCACTATTTCCCTACAGCAAAACCTTAGACATTGTAAGTGCAGGGTAGCCATAAGAGTATATGGTCTGGGAGTTTGTCAAACACAAACTCCACAGTTCCATAAAGGCTACACTGAAATCTGGGAAGTTTGGTATCAAACTTATCAGCACAATAAATGCACCCTGATGCCAGTGTGGAATTTATTGTAAAATGCACCCAGAGTGCATCTTAGAGATGCCCCCTGAAAATCAGTCCGACTCCTAGTGCAAGGTTGACCAGTTTCTGCCAGCCTGCCACAACCAGACAAGTTGCTGACCACATGGGGAGAGAGTGCCTTTGTCACTCTGTGGCCAGGAACAAAGCCTGTACTGGGTGGAGGTGCTTCTCACCTCCCCCTGCAGGAACTGTAACACCTGGCGGTGAGCCTCAAAGGCTCACTTCTTTTGTTGCAGCGCCACAGGGAATTCCAGCTAGTGGAGATGCCCACCCCTCTGGCCACTGCCCCCACTTTTGGCGGCAAGGCTGGAGGAGATTATGAGAAAAACAAGGAGGATTTACCCACCAGTCAGGACAGGCCCTAAGGTGCCCTGAGCTGAGGTGACCCCTTCCTTTAGAAATCCTTCATCTTAAGTTTGGAGGATTCCCCCAATAGAATTAGGGATGTGCCCCCCTCAGGGAGGAGGCACAAAGAGGGTGTAGCCACCCTCCAGGACAGAAGCCATTGGTTACTGCCCTCCCAGATCTAAACACACACCTAAATTTAGTATTTAGGGGCACCCAAGAACCCAGGAAATCAGATTCCTGCAACCTGAACTAAGAAGAAGGACTTCTGGCCTGAAAGCCCTTCAGAGACGACGGAAGACAACTGCTTTGGCCCCAGCCCTACCAGTCTGTCTCCTGACTCGAAAAACTGCAACAGCGACGCATCCAACAGGGACCAGCAACCTCTGAAGCCTCAGAGGACTGCTCTGAACCTAACAACCAAGAAACTCCCATGAGCAGCGGCTCTGCTCAACAAACAGCAATAATATTGCAACTTTCAAAGACCACACACTTTCCGCCGGAGGCGTGAGACTTCACCCTCTGCACCCGACGCTCCCGGCTCGAGATCCAGAGAACCAACACCACAGGGAGGACTCCCAGGTGACTGTGACCTTGTGTGTAGCCCGAGACGACCCCCCTGGACTCCCACAGCGACGCATGCAGAGAGAATCCAGAGGCTCCCATTGACCGCGACTGCCTGTAACAAGGGACCTGATGCCTGGACCAAGCACTGCACCCGCAGCCCCCAGGACCAGAAGGAACCGAACCTCAGTGCAGGAGTGACCACCAGGCGACCCTCTCCCTATCCCAGTCGGTGGCTGGCCCGAGAAGCCCCCCTGTGCTCCGCCTGCACCACCAGAGTGACCCCCGGGACCTTCCATTGAATCTTATTACAAAACCCGACGCCTGCTTTGCACACTTCACCTGGCCGCCCCTGTGCCGCTGAGGGTGTGTTTTGTGTGCTGCCTTGTATCCCCCCCAGTGCTCTACAAAACCTCCCTCTTCTGCTCCCCGAGGACGCGGGTACTTACCTGCTGGCAGACTGGAACCGGAGCACCCCTGTTCTCCATAGGCGCCTATGTGTTTTGGGCACCTCTTTGACCTCTGCACCTGATCGGCCCTGAGCTTCTGGTGTGGTAACTTTGGGGTTGCCTTGAACCCCCAACGGTGGGCTGCCTATGCCCAGGAACTGAGACTTGTAAGTGTCTTACTTACCTCACAATCTAACCAATACTTAACTTCCCCTGGAGCTGTTGAGTTTTGCACTGTCTCTACTTTTAAAATAGCTTATTGCTATTTTAACCAAAACTGTATATGTTATTGCTCTAATTCAAAGTTCCTAACTTACCTTGCATTTTATGTATTTACTTCAAATTTTGAACTTGTGGTTCTAAAAATAAATTAAGAAAATATTTTTTTCTATATAAAAACTATTGGCCTGGAGTTAAGTCTTTGAGTGTGTGTTCCTCATTTATTGCCTGTGTGTGTGTACAACAGATGCTTAACACTACCCTCTGATAAGCCTACTGCTCGACAACACTACCACAAAATATAGCATTAGAATTATCTAATGTTGCCACTGTCTTACCTCTAAGGGGAACCCTTGGACTCTGTGCACACTTCATATAGTATATACAGAGCCAACTTCCTACAAAGGCTACTCTACAAAAAGAACACAGCTCACTATCTCACTCTTAACCACCATCTCCACCACCGACACATGCAGATCCAACAAAATACCTTCTAAGCCTGCTGGACGAGTAACACGGTATAGAAAAACAACCCTATTGTGACCCTCATACAGTTAATATCAACACTAATGACACAGCTGCTACAAGTAAAAAAATATACTAACTCCACTACAAAGCAAAATCACACCTCCACCAAAACATAATCTCTGAACTGCCTACTCATAAATGCTCAATCTATCTCCAAAAACAAGTAGCACATCTACGACCTGCTTATTGACGCACAACCTGGCTTACTCTTCATAACTGAATCATGGGTGGGAGATTATATGGCCCCAGTGTTGCATGAAGCCGCTCCTCCAGGCTATCAACCCATCACACAAAACCAAATAGGCAAAAAAGGAGGTGAACTAGTTGTTGTATTCAAACAAGCAATGAATCTCAGCAAAACAGATACATCTCCATACAGGTTTGTGAGGCCCTCCTCACTATATGCAACCCTACACCAACTTCCTCCTATAACGTCCTCCTCCTTTACAGACCACCACCTAGCAATCTACATTCCTAGACCCATTTCTAGAAACAGTTACAAACCTTATAACACTATACTCCAACCTATGCATTATTGGGGACCTAAGCATTTGGTTTGACAAACCCAATATGCCCCATCCAAAAGCTATAATCACTGGTCTAGTCACATTGAACCTACATCAGATCGTACACAATCCCACACACATCGCTGGACACACCCTACATGTAGTTTTTGGAAACCCAGAACTAGTTACCACTCAAAGCATCACACCAGTCACATGGAGAGACCACAATTTGGTAACTTTCCAACATAAAACACCACACATCAACACATCCAAGACCATCTTACATAACACCACCTATCGACCATGGAACAAACTCAATTTTGAACACTTAGAAACACAACTAACAACCAACGCAGATTTAGAAACAATAAGTTCTGATCAAAGACTTTACAAGTGGCTACAGAATTTTTCAATAACCTAATACCACTAAGGAAAACAAAACAGGATAAAAGAAAATAAGCACCTTGGAGAAATATAGACCTAAAAAGATAAAACAACAAATCAAAAGGCTGCAACGAACCCGGCTTAAATCAAACAACATTCAAGACAAACTTCAGCTACGCGAACTTAACAGAATATACAAATCAACAATCAATATAGCTAAAAAAGGTACTACTCAGACAGAATTAAAAATGCTATATCTGCAAATAAATAATTTTATAAAATTCTCAATGAATTTTGGAAAACCTAAATGCATGGAAGGAACTCATCCCATTACTCATGATTTCGCAGACAAACTGGCAAATCATTACACAACAAAGGCAGACACATTGGACTCCTATTTAATGTAAAGGAAAACCACCAGCACCAGCCTCTGCACTCCTTCAAACAAATATCACAAAATGAATTTATGGATCTAGTCAAAGCAAGCAGGCCTTCCGGCTGCCCTTGTGACCCTTGTCCACCACACATCTCCAAGAATATTCATCTATCTACCTCTGCTGCCACACCATTAAGAAGAATCATCAATATCTTTTTAACAATGGGAATCTTTCCAGAGATCTTAAAAAGGCATATATATGTTGGTTATTAAAGAAAACAAACCTGAACCCTAATGACCCCAACAGCTACAGTCCGATTACAAGTGGTCGTTTCCTGGCCAAACTGATAGAAAGAGCAACTTTGGCCCAGATGTCACAATCCATTTAATATAACTCAATACTTTCGGACCTCCAAACTGAATTCCGCTCAGGAAGAGGCACTGAATCTGCCCTTATCGCCATCTGGAATGATCTTAAAAACACAATAGACTACAATGATGTTGCTACACTACTTCTCCTGTACCACGCAGCTGCTTTGGACACAGTTGACTATGACACTCTAATACAAAGACTCTGTGAAGCGGGCATAGAGGGGACTGCTCTTGACGGGATCACATGCTACCTTAAAAACAGAACTAATGTCATCCAAACTCACAATGAATTACATATTTATAAAAACTTTAAAAAATATTGTTTTTTATAATATTCTTAAAAACATTTTTCATTCATATAATGATATATTCTAATTTTTAAGAAATACCAACAGAATTTTTATCATGACATATGCAACTAATTTTATAAGATATATTTAATGTACCTTTGGAGATTTTAAGATGGCGCCCGTACTTTTTTGTGGATTGTAAGCATGTGTTTTGTGTAGTCCTTTTTCTGTGTTTTATTAGGCATGGGTATTTAGTAAGAGTAGTAAACTCCCAATTTGTACGTGAGCAAGGCTACGGCTGAAACGCGTTGTATATATATTATTCTATACTTGACATGTTCATAGGTCATTGCATATTTTCTAGTCCCTCTTTTTAGTTTATATTATATTCACAGTAGGTAAATATTATATTAACTATTTATCTACAAGCATTGAGGAAAGATAAAATAAATAAATTAACTTCAAATACTGTAACTCTTGAAAGCCTGTGTTTATACGATACAACTTTAAATCTCGATATATTATATTCCTCACATATTTATTCCCTTACCTATTTAATCATGTGTCTATATTTTTGCTACTCCAATCCTACTGTACAAGAGGAAAAAAACATTTTACATTCTCAAAAGCTTTACTCTGTCTGACCACCACCCTATCCTCTATCTCAACTCTCTGACTCATCCCAAACCTATTTTACCAAGGTGGTGAGAGGTGTCCTACCTGACCTCACACTGGCAGGTTCGCCCTCGGCGTCAGGTAGGCCCCCCTGGATCCATATTCTTATCGGTACCTGCTCCAGTGCACAGCCCTTCGGGGTTCCCACCTGCAATACCGGAGTTCCATCAGCTGACGGTGGCGTAGACCCAGCGTGATCTTGCCCAGACACTCCAGGTTGGGCAAGAGGCAGCTAGGTGTGCCATGAGGTATGGTATGGATATCACAGAGTCAGTTGGCTGATCCATGGCTCACTGTCACGATGCGTCATCATGCCTGGCTACCCCTCTCTGGCTTTTCGGAGGCTGTCCGACCCACCTTGGATGACATGCCCTTCAATGGCACCTTCCTGTTCTGCACTTATGCCGATTCTGTGTTGCAATGTTTTAGGGACAGCTGGGGTGGAAAATATTCTTAAATATGCCTATTCCTATGCTTACAGATGGTCCCATTCCAGAGTGGAGTCCTATACTTCGTGTTGATTCCAAGTTTCGTCTCCCTTTTTTTGCTACAGTTTGAACCATTCACCTTCTGGTGGCACCTTGTTCTGTGTTCCTGCCTTCTGCAGGTACTTCTGTATTTTCTTATGGCTCTTAATGACAGCTTTTTGTTGTATGCTATAGGGAAGATATATTCTTTGTGACCCTACGTGGGTTTAGCACCTGTTGAAACAGGGTTTTATTATTTTTCTCTGAAGACAGGCTTCTTGCTAAAGAGATAGTTACCAGTATGGTATGTTCCCTTCTCTGTGTAGAGCATCTTCTGCAGGCCTTATAGGCGTTACTAGATATCTGTACTTCTTTTTGTATCCCTTATAGGGAGCTTGTTGTCATAATTCCCTGGCAGCTTTTGTGCATGGCCTACCGCTTGCACAAGTGCCTACTTATGGTGATTGTATTGTTTCTTAGCCATAATTCTATTAAAACATTGTTCCATACTTTCTTCTTCATAAATGGGTTATTTTTTATTTTTTTACTTTTACCTGTGCTTTTACAGAGCAGCTTTAGCTAAAATATGGCTTTTTATGGCAAAGAGCTATAGCTCAGTGGCATTGCCTGTTGACTATGGGCCCCCATGTACTGGCCTAATATGGGTTCAATCCCACCTTGTAAGTAGGTGGTTTATATGTTCATATTGTCTGTTGTCTTCTGACCCATTTTGCCCTAATGCCATCGTAATACTATTCCCATGCTTTTCAGTGCCTTTATGGCTTCACTTGCCTGTGATCCTTCCACAGTTCTTATGGTGTAGACTATGTTCTCTTACTCACCTGAATTCCTAAGAGTATCCGGTCTCTTTTCTAGACTAGCTGGTTCTAGTCCGTGATCTTTGTCAGGATCAGTCACATTTGCATTACAATCTGTCACACATTGCCCAAGAAGCAACTCCCTGAGAGAGTCAGATCCACAACCTCTATATTAAGATGTATATCTTGATATGTATACCTGGCGGCAATGTGGGTTTCCCTGCACACGTTTACCTAACATTACTGTCTGAACAGTCAGTCTTGCAGGACTTCCTTGTCGGAAATTGGTCAACAGACCCACCTCCAGGAGTGGTTTTGCTTTGGCATCTACTTCCTATGGTAAGGAATCTGTGGCTAGTTGTCTCTATCAGATGTTACTTACCTTTGATAACGCCTTATCTAATAGAGACAGAATCTAGCCGCAGATTCCTTACCGAATCACCCATCCTCACTGCTCTGCGAACTGAATTCTAGGACAGGGACTCCTCTTACAGGGGAAGCTCTCTGAACTGTTTCTCTTTTTTATTTGAAAGATCCCTTTCTTGGCATTAGGTTGCCTTCATTAGGAGTTCGTAATTAACACAGAGATGCCTCTTTTTTACACAGTGTTTCCAAAGACCGCATCTATAAGTGGCTCCACGTTTTTGGCGCCAAAAACAGTCACAAAAGAAACTGACGTTCGTGTGCTGGAGATGGGATTATATGGACTCTATCAACATCACATCCGGTGGATGACATCGCTACAGAGTCTCACAACACCCTCTTCTGACATGCAGAGGTACTGCTGATAAATTATTTCCGAATGCAGTCTGGCGCCTGGGGGCAGAATTCTAAGGTAAGGAATCTGCGACTAGGTCTTATCACCACCAGATAAGGCGTTACCAAAGGTAAGTAACTTGTTCTTTAGGGTGAGAGGGTGGTGTCAAGGACACTTGTGGCTTTTTCAGCATCTTTGGAAGGGAAAGCCATTTAGTGAGGTAGTTGCTGGTTAGTGAGTTCAAAAAATTATCAATCCCAAGTCTATGTCTGGGCTGCAAATACTACTTCCTAGACTCCTGCAATATTTGATCGTTTTTCATTTCGTAAAGCACAAATGTTCTTTTTATCGCGCTATCTCACATACTTATACACTCTATTTTTCTTCAGCTTTCTTTCCCTTTCCATCTTTCCTTCTTCCCTTTCCACTTTCATCCCTTCTTTTGCCCCATTATTTTCGCCTTACTCGTCCCCTTCTCAGCTTTGTTTTCCCACCTTTCCTTTTCCTCCTAGTTCTTACTTCCTCAGACTTCAACAAACTCTGTCATCTCCTCTCTTGTCCAGTTCTCTTTTTCCTTCTCTCCTGTAACTCTCACGCCTCAGTACACACGAGACATACAGCATAGTGTGGGAAACACAAATACATATTTTTTTCCACTTTGATTTGAATTTGATAATGTTGATCCTTTGTTAACTGAGCCAAATTCATTGTCCTTTTCATGGTTCCCTTTATATAACTTTTCCTTTTGCAAAGTATCATTTTGCAGCCAGCTTGTGCATAAGTGGCTGGAAATTCCCATTAACCACAGGAGTTAGAAGGGTCTGATACTCTATACCTTTATGAAACCTAACATAAGAGCCTCTGTAACCTGTTTTTTGGTAATAAAATATAACTGTAGAAGGGATGTTGAAGCAGTTTAAAAAAATAAAAAAAAGAAGTTGTAGTGTACATAGATGTAAACACTCATTCCGTTGAGACAGCTTTAGTGGCACCAACCCCCTTATTGCATTTAATGTATTTTCTTGGTCTCTCCCAAGGTTTGTAGGTGTGTGCTTCTTAGGTCGCATGTGCAACTAATGCAGCAGATCGATACTACACCATGATTTGTTTTATCATGCCTACATTCTTTCACCAAAAAGTTTTTTTTTTTATATATAATCACTATTAGCGTTCCTTGATCCTCTTGAAGCTGTCAGAGCACATCAGAGAATCATGTCATCCCTGCCACCTATGTGAATTCTTAAAAATGAGGAGGACGTAGTGAGTGCTTTACAGCCAGGAAATTTGGGTGACTTGAAATGCGATTATTTAAACCTGGGAACAGTAAAATTGTGAGACCTGGTTAGTGAGACAATTTCATCCAGGTCCAAGGTCATTTTAAAAATTGCTGGTTAACGCTCTGCTACTGAATTGATTTTTATGTCTGGTCTAACAGCGCAACTGTCACAGGACCTCATTTGAGGGGCAGAAATGGTGCTTTAAGAAGTACTACTGGTAGAAGGGGTGTTAACTTCACCCACATGTCGATTTCCCTTGAGCAACGCATTTGATTGGGCTGAAGTTGTGTGCTGCTGAAGGTTTTTATGCTCCATACAGTATACTGAGTTGGTGATGGCGTTATCAAAGCTATAGACTTGATTTATTTATTGTTAAAATTTACAGCAAAGGGAGTATGTCCGACATATTTATTGTGAGAAGTTAAAGCAAATAGGCATTTAGGTTTGTATTGTTATTATACAGTGTTACAGCCTGTAGAGAGGTGTTTTATAAGGTATGTCACACTTTACCTTAGTAGGCACGTGTTTCTGTGTTGGTTACCCCCTGGGGATAGAAGATTTTCACTGTGATAACCCTTGCTCGATAATCTTAGAAAGGGTGCCGTAACTTTGTACCTATTTGTAATTTTATTAGACTTTGCCTGATGGGTACCTTGTGGTAGAGCTTATCTTCAGTGCAGCCAGATGGAGTTGGTCCTGGCGACAGGCCAGTCAAGGCTGTAAGCCTGATTAATACATTGCAAAAAGGTATGAGTAGAGCCATAGAACGGATCTATTTCTCATGAAAATTAACCACAAATGCTCGACATATATACTGTGAGAACCCCACTTTTTCATTACTGGAATCCGGGGTCCCGCACTGAATGATTACTGGAATCTGGGGACCCCACCTCCCTCATCGAGTCATTACTAAAAGATGGGGACCATATATGTTAATATTATGTAATTTTCTCAGCAGTCGTGGACACCTGAGGATGCTTTGCAGACCCCCAGGGGTCCCCGGCCCACAGTTTGGGAACCACTGCTGTAGACCATTATTTTATCATGAAATATCATAGATCACTGTCGTAGGCAAGGGTTTTGGTGTTGGTCATTCCTTTTACAAACAGTGGGTGATAGAAGATTTGCACTTTAACACATCTTTGGAGGGGCTATATATTGTTTTGCCGACTTTAATGTTCTGAATAGTTGTAGTTTTATGACTGCATGCCTGATGTTTGCCTTGTTGGAAACCTTAGGTCAGTTCGGTAATCCTGAGTTGATTGTGGTGACAAAATAATAACAGCAATTATCCTTTTTGGTTTATTGGCAAAAGTTATGTCAGATGCCACCGGTCTGATCTGTTTATTAAGAAACGTTATGGTGAATGCAATAGCCTTGACTTACTAACTGCATAGCAGTTCATATGGGAGAGTCAAAAGGCCTTTGATGAGGGATTAGTATATCAGTGTTACAACCTCTAGGCAGGTACTTTGTACATGGAATCTCATTGGTTACTGTAGGAGTCAAAGGTTTTGGTGTTGGTTGCCCCCTTTGACAAAGCATGGAGGTAGAAGATTTTAATTGTGATAATCCTTCTTAGGCTCTCCTTGGAAGGTTTGCATAGTCTTCTACTAGCGGTATTTCTTTAACATGTTTTTTTTTTTTACTTTGTCTAATAATGGCTTTATCAGTACAGTAGGCCTTAGTTGGTAATGTATCCATACATATGGCAAAGGCCATAAGGCTGATAGGTTCATTGTGAAAAGTTCTGTCAGAGGCTGTATGTCTAATCTGTGTAAAATGAAAAGTTTTAACAAAGACAATACACCAGACTTGTTTATTGTGAAAAGCATGTGTTAAGACCAATGAGCTTTATTGACAGATTATTATATTATTTCACAGATGGTACATAGGCATTCTGTTGCATAGAATATCATAGATTACCATAGTAGGCAAGGGACTTCATGTTGAATACCTCTTGAGTAAACCCTGAGGGTAGATTAACATTCTTAGAACCCTTGTTAGACCATTCTTGTTAAGGGAGAATAAAGATGGGGGTGTGGGCTATACATTGTTTTGGCAACTGTAATTGTGTATATTTTTGTAAGTGTAGCACTCTATAGCTAAAGGTTGCCTTGTAGGAAGTCTTACACTCCGGTGCTGGAGGCCTGAGTTGGTAATGGTGACAAGCCAGTAATAAAGACTATATGGCTGATTGGTTCATTGGAAAAAATATTTTCAGTGGCATATGTCTGCTCCTACTTATTACGAAAAGTTCCAATAAAAAAAAAAATATATATATTTTTTTTTTAATGAAAATCATTTACTAAAGCTAATGTCCTCCAGGGTAGATTGATATTGCACTGTGTGAAAGACTGTAGACGGGTATTTTGTTTCATGGAATTTTACAGATTACCTTAGTAGTCAAGGATTTTGTTGTTGATTACACCCATTCACAAACCCTGGGGGTTAGAAGATTAACACTGTGATAATCCTTGCTAGACACCCTTAATATGGTGTGACAGGTTTAGTTTTCTCACAGGTTTTTGTAAAAAAAAAAATACATTCATAATTCTACAGCCATGCATACACATCCAGAGAGGGGCTTTAGTCAGTCTTCTGCCGTTGGTATGTTCGAGTGTCATAAACATTTTGTTTTCACCCCCGATAGCAAACAGTGAGTTTGTAATAGGAACAAAGGCAACCCTATTTAGAAAGTTACCTCCTTTGTGGTTTAGAGATAGAGGTTTCAGTTGTTTGTGTGTGCTTGCCATATCAGAGCCTCGCATTACAATTTATAATTTGAAATAAAAAAAAATCAACCCGTCACACTTTTCTCTTAGTTTCAGATTGTTATTCATGGGACACATGCAAGGTGCAATATGCACCGTGAAAAATAGTGCAGGCGACGCAGTGCTAAATGAATATATATACAAGAGTGAAAGCAGCCACTGTTCAAAGCCCAAGGTTGTTAACGCATTAAAAAAATATATCATAAGGAGTCTGTATCAATTGTATACATTTCCTTCACGTTAATTAAATCAAGACAAAACAAAGGCGACAGGGTGTCGAAGGTTTATCCCGGTATTATTTGCACCCTAGTCATCTATCTAATGCAACTAGAAGAGAAAAGTGGACTGTGAGTGAATCGTAGTCGTCAAGTACAGACCAATAACGTCATCTAACTTGACACCACAGTAATTGTAACCAAAAAGCTGTCTCCGTATGGAGTACCTAATCTTGATACAAAACAAAGAGATTCAATAATCATCTAATCATACTGGGTATACACCTAGTTCAGCCTAAGCGTGACACTCATCACTCTTAGGATGATCTCCCCTAGACCGGGTTAAGACCAAAATGGGAAGTGTGCTTTGAGTGACCGTGACACTACCCACAAGGGAGACCTGTTATCGAGTGCGAATACGTCTAGAAACTTGTCATCCAAACTGTGACTCTGCATTACCAGTGACTCCGCCAGCGAGCATGAATAGATCAATCTAGAAAGAAGTTGCTTTTTAAGTGCATCCTTTGCTAGACTCGTGTATAATGTACCAAACTGTGTTCAGTGCCTAGCACACTATAAAGGGGGGGCGGCACTCCATGACAAGAAGGCCTCCTACTGATTAGAGATAGTAGCTAGTCGTGCCATCCAACTTGTGATACTGCGTATCCAGTGAGCCCTGCAAAAAGTAGATGAAGGCTTGGTATAGTTTCTAAAGCGCACCCACCACAAGGTGGAATAATGCTGACTCCTTCGTAACGTCCGGGAAAGATAGTTACCGATGTCCCCCGGTGTATGTCGTGTGTAAAGAGTTGAAATCAAAGTGCCACTGGCCTAATAAACTACTCGGCCCAAGATATCTAGAAACTGAAATAGATCCTGTCAGCTTCATAATCAATGAGCCAAAAACGTGAGATTCATGGGAGTTCTGTAAATATCACTGACCTGACCCACACTTTGTCACACACTCAGATGTTCCACTATAGAGCACAATTCATATAAAACTGCAAATCGTACCCAAAATTAGTTAAGAAGTCAAGAATCTAGGAATACTGCATGCACCCTAACAGGCATACAAATAAAAAACTCATCGAACTGCCTAAGGAAAAAGGCGTGTATGTGTAATTACCACTACATTCTGCATTGAAATGCAAAGAAGAAGCACAGGCTGATGCTCCCACTTAGCTAGCAGTCACTGTCCCAAGCAGTTAGTCTGAGAACTTATAGCAGCCATGTTGGAAGTGAATCACGTTGAACAATCACCAAACGTAGGTCTCCTTGGTAAACAAAGGGGCATGCTCTTACACTACCCCATTCAAGGCATAATCAGTGAGATGATCGCTGAAACACACAAAACATGTGTCATCCTACCCACGTTGTAATGGCTCTCACATCTCTGGTGCAGAGCAGGATGGGTGGGGCCGCCTAATAACGAATAGGTCATATCTCACCAGTCAAAAAAAGAATTACAAGCAAATACCGTCATCACCAATCACATAGTAAATAAAAAAAAAGGTCAATTAAATGTGCACAAGGATGCCATATAGTGTGTCTATATTTGTCCAATAATGGACGTCATGCTACGGCTGCTGTTGTTACATACTGGATGATATGAAAGGAAGCAAACCATCCCTGTGCAAGGAACAGGCTACAGTAACTGCAACCAGGTCCCAGAAGATAGACTTTAACATCAGATCGGAGGCCACTTATAAGTTCAGTTTGAATGTTTATCAAGACACAACTACTGACTGCTACCCTCTCTACCTGATGGGTCCCACAGACTCGTGGTATTCGGAGATACAATTTGTCACTGTCCAGACTGTGTCATGTCTAAGGGTCTCCATATGGATAACCAGCACGAAAGGGACATTCCAACATCTTGGGTGAAACTCACAAACCCTTAGACGATGAGCATGTATATGCACATGATCAAATACCTCTCACCTACTCAGAAAGGCACCAGGAGCAAAAGGCATCACATGTTAACAAAGGATAGCTCACATAAGGCAATATAAGCCTCATGTATTGAGAACTGATAATCTGCTTACGTCCTTGATGTCATGCAAACCCCTTGTAGTACTCTCAAGTAAGCCCATCCATCTTCATTCGCTGGTAAACAACAATGTAGAGATGTTGCCCTCTCTTATGCCATCTTGACTACATTAACAACTTGCCAGTAGATGTCATTTTCCATGTGGCCTTCTTCCATATAATGTCTCACTAAAGGCACACCTTCTACTTTGCACTTGATGTGACTCTTGTACTGTCCAATTATTTGCTTGACCATCTGGGATGCCGACCTCACATGCAAACGTTTGCATCGACATTTATTTGATGGCATAAATTAAATTCTAAGTGTTAAAATTTGAAAATGATTACAGAGTGTAAGCTCTTGATACTGTTGCTAATACTTTTGTGTTCTTAATGTATTTGCAGTAAAAACAATTGCCACATTTAAAGTGACCCTATATGTTACCCCTGGATGTGCTTGTGGTTTTTGGTTTCTCTGTGTACTTTCCCTTACGTTATTTCATCTAAAAATGAATAGTGGAATCTGTGCATGTATCCTTAATCAAAGACCAGTGTTGAATGGTGATCTTTTTTTATGTCGTCCCTGACAGGGTTGAAAGTTCTGATAATCACTGTCCTGCTTTACGTGTTTTCTATTGCTCTGGGGTTGAGTAAATTCTCACTAAGACAGAACCATGCACATTTCAGGGCCCTGCTGATGATCTTTTTGGGGTACCACTTCTCTATTAGTCAGTCTGGATTTCAGATGCTCTGCTTCTTTGAAACTATCAGGCAGCTCCTGCATCTTCTCAAGAATTGACCAAGCAGCAGGTTGTCCCACGGGTATTGGCTGCTATACCTTAGCAAGGAGTTAGTGTTCTTCATTTCTGTAGTGTGGTGTACAGTGTTCCATACTTGGGTCTCACTGAAAGGTCAAGATAGTTAATTTCAGTTTTGCTTTAATTTGCTGTGAATGTCAAGTCAGTACTGTGGCTGTCAAGCCAGTTTATGAGACCCTGGAGTTCTAATTCTTCATCGTGCCAAAGAAGAAATATATTGTCTATATAGCGCTTCGAAGAACGACTCTTGTCATCAACAGGATTATTAATGTGTGAAACTTTTTTCTTTAATTTACCGAGATACAGGTTTGCTACATTTGGAGATATACAGACACTCTTCACTACTACCTTGAGTTGCTAGTAGAATTCATTTCTAAACATGGAATAATTTTCTTGCCATTCGACCTGTATTTAAAATAGAACAATACACGAAGGCCAGGGGCCCTATAATATAGCCCTCCTTTTTTTCTTGTACTGACATGAATGCACTTATGCTGTAGCATTAGCAAAATAAACACAGACCGATTGGCTTTTCTAATGCTTGTTGTTCCTTTGGATGTTTTAGAGCATGCTGCTGCTCTCCCAGACATTGGTACAGCTTTGCCCTCATTTCATCTGCAGATCAACGGATGCATCTTGTGTACCCAGTGTTTGTAAATTGTGCAACCTTATTTGAATGGCATTTTCCATAGAATTCCATTGTTTTATTGTTACAATATGACTGCCACGTTTAAAATAATTATTTCAGTCACCTTGAAGTAGTACAACAGCCATACACTATGCATAATACTATTTCAAGATGGCTGCTCAGTGCGATGTTTACTGAGTAACCATCTTGGAATGGTATGGTGCATAGCATATCATTTTTTTACTGCTCCAAGATGGCCAACTCATTACTTCTAAATTTGATGGCTGTGTAACTTTAAAACAACAATACACTGTGTAAAAGAGCGTTGCTAGACAGCCACCCTCTGCTATGTATTGTTTATTGCAAATGTATGTCTGCTATGTTTAGGCAGCCAATACTTGTTTTCTTTTTTCTACTTGTATTCTTTTAATGGCTCTTGCATAGGCGTATTGAGTTTGTGTGTGTGTTTTATTATGGTTGAGTATGTGGTTTAATTTACAAATGAGTCAGTGAGTGAATGAATGGATGCATAAGTGCAAGTATGAGTGACTGAGTGTATGCATGATTTCATATTGAGCCCCTAAACTTGCCAGTGACTGAAAAGACACTTTCAGTTACAAGCTAGACCCATTGGCAAAATATCCTTCCTGAGATAAAGGAAGAACTATATGCAAACCCTGAAACCTTATTTGGTTAATATTATGGCTTTAACCCCAAAGGTATCTCAGAATCAGAAATTGTGATGCTTGATTATTATATCATAATAATGCTAATTCCACTGTAATCCAACCTGTTGCTTCGCCATGGACACATACTACAACCCACACGAACTCTGTATAGAATAGATCTAAAAACCTGTTACTTGTACCAAATTATTGGAATTTGATTGTCCTGCTAGCATACAGATGAAAATAGTAACTGTTTTTTTTAACATTCTCACGTTTCAAATAGTGTAGCCAATCAATAGTGTTCTTGTTTCTGTTAACAGTGATATTGATTTTATTGCATTTGTACTTGTAATTGGTCTCCTTTATCAAGCAACCATCACATTTTTTTTCTTCTTGAAAATCAAACCAAACGTTTCATCTTGTTCACTCACTGGCCAATTCTTAAATACAAGTTTCTGAATTTGTTGGCTCTGCTTTGCCAACTTTGTAACAAATGTTATATGTGAATCCAGCTGGTTTTCTTCATATTCGAATATTTTTTTCTCTCAATTACTAGTAATAAGATTGTATTTGCTCTTCTAATTATTTGTTCTCTGGTTTTTATACATTTTAATTGAACCATGTAGTTGAATGGCAAATGTTTTTTCAATGGTATTAATTATTGACCAGTGTAATGTAAGATTATCGCAGTGTGCCTGGTTTTGTATATGTTGATTGTTAGTTTGCCACATCGTGGGAGTTTAAGAACGTCCCCTCACGCCAACTACGCTCTGCCAACCTTGCCCTCCTTGCCCTCGCCATCGTCCCCCGAATCCAGCGCAAGACCTCTGGCGGCAGATCCTTCTCCTACCTCGCCGCCAAGACCTGGAACTCTCTCCCCACCTCACTACGCCAGACCCAGGACCTCCTCACCTTCAGGAGACTCCTCAAGACATGGCTCTTCGAACGATAGCAGCAACACCATCTCCCCCACCCCCCGCCTCGAAACCCTAACGGGTACATAGCGCGCTTTATAAATCTATTGATTGATTGATTGATTAATGCATGTTGAAAGTGATTAATATATTTATTTTTTCCAGTAGTTGCTCCGTTGACACTGCTTAGCAAGAAATTAGCAATATTGTGCACACAAATTTAGTTTGCCACTCGAACCGTCAGTCTGTAATATATTTCTACTCATATATATATGTGTAAGCTTTAGCTATAGCGGAAGTGTCAGTCCTGCCATGAGGTGGCTCCATTGCTACAGGTTGAAAATGGGAGAGAGAGCCCGCAGACTAGAAGAGAAAACTGCTGCTAAAAGGCAGTCCTGCATTGCCTAATGTCAGTTAACGTTTCCTCTTACGTTTCTTTGAAGCGCATCATATTTTAGAGTCACGTGATGTGCGTTACTCCTCCATTTAGTGATTGGGTCTAAAAAAAAGTATTTTTTTCTGTTGTGTGTTTTGACTGTGGGCTGGAGTTTTCGACTGTAAGGCCACAGTGCTGCACATTGTATCCACTATCTTCCTGTTTTTTTCTTTTCCTTCCCTCTACCTGAAAGCACGTCAGTGTATAAAGCTTGAACGTATTTGACAGTGTTTTGAATCTAAAACCTGTATGGAAAACCGAACTCGATTCTTTGTAATTCTATAGTAGAACTAAATACTGTTTTACTACTTTAGGATTGAACAAACATGTTTGTAGTTGAGACCTAATTAATGACAATGCTATTAATTCCTATGTGAAGTATAACTTATTTTGCCCTCTTTCTTTACTCTTAGTGCCTCTGTTGTCCTGGGGACCCAGCTTTAACTTTAGCATCTGGTATGTTGAAATTAATGGCATCGATGAGCCGGATGTTGTACAGCCCTGCCTGAACTGGTACAGCAAGGTAGGCCTGCATTTTACATCTGTATGATAAAACCTATCTTCTTGTACAGCAATAGATTGTGGACAAAAATTACACAACAGAATATAATTTCCTGTTAGCATCTTTCTCGCGAAAAGGTTGCATTTGCAAGGTGCTTCAAGAAAGTTAAATATCTCTGAACGTTGTTGCAAGCACATCTTGTTTACTTGGTGCACAAGGTATGGTGGATAATAAAGCCCTCAAAGCTAAAGCTCCTTCTGGCTTTGTGGAAAGGTTGTCTAGTTACACAAGCAGAAGGTTAGTTTGTTGTCCAGCACAGGATTTTTTTTTTGTCACACTGGAAAACAACAACTGATGTACAATATGTATATATGGGCCTTTGATTTGGTGGCGTTGGCCCTTGCTTTATTTTCAGGACCAGCCTGAGCTGATTATCCTTTTTGTGACGTTGCTACATCTAGGAGGAGTGTATAGCTACCAAGGGTAACTCCTATCCCTGGTGTGACTCTTTATTAAAGCTTTTTCAGCCAACAGCATTTTCCATGCTGTTTAAAGTGGGAAAGGAAAGCCTAAGTCCCAAGGTGCAAAATACTGTTGACTAAAAAGTTAGGCTCAGCTGAAATTGTCATACATGATGACATGGGGTCCACTTTGCATCACTCAGTGCCTTGTCTGTGACAAAGGAGTTGTATGTGTGGTTTATCGTGATATTGATTACATTAAATGAAGCTTCAATTTGTTTTTATGGAACCTGTACTAACCCCAGACATCTTATTTTCAACCCCAGTCCACATTATAACTTTGTAAATATCTCTTTCTACTTACCTGTATGTTGACCTGTTTAGGATGGTGCTGATAAAGCGCAGGACAATGCCGTTTTACGTGCTAGTTGGTGCTACTGATACATCAATATTTTTTCCTTTTTTACTACAAAAATGCATCATGCCCACTTCATGCATTGCTTGTCTCCAGGCTGATGCTGTCTCCTTTTTACATTTATTTTTTAGTGTCACACAGTTGGCTTTTCCATTATGGTGTCGCGTAGGCTCTCATTATTCTAATGAGACTACTGGATTTTTGGGTGGCAGGATCGTTCACAGTGTGGGGGACTAAGTCTAACCCACGGCGAAGGACCCTTGTCACCCCAAATCCGGGTTGAGCTCTGGCTAACTAGCAGTGCCTCATCTCTCCCAAAGGGAAGAGACAATTGGGCAGCCGAGCGCATGACATCTTATGGCTTCCCAGGGAAGTCGTGGTCACTCAGATCCCAACCAGTTCTCTCATACACAGTGTGGTCTCATATATAAATGACAAAGGCAGTTTGAGTTTTAAAGATTGGTTTAATAAAACAACTGCATTTTAGTTAACAAGGCGTGAGCCGCAATAACCAGAACCATACAACACAGTAGGATTGAAATAGTAACGAGGAGAGTGAAACATAAGAATAACGCGATGATAGTGCTACTAGATTACGTTCTCTCTTCTAAGTTCTATTTTGAGCACAGCATGTTAAGCTCTAAGCCTGCCTTTCAGGTTCCCCCGGGAGGACATCAACCCTCATACCTGAGCAAAGGCCTGTGATCTGGATCAGCATCTGCAACAGGGCAGTCAGCGTCTAGTTGTGGTTCCCTGGTCGGAATCTCCCTCTTACGTGTACCAGGACTAGGAAGTGTTTTTATAATTAACACGCCGGTGTTCTAAGAAACGTCCCTACGTAAGAGTGTGTACTTTCTACGAACCCTAAAGACTAAACCTCTACCACGTCTATCGGCAATGTACCAGACTGTATCCTTAACTAAAGCACAGAGCGAGCAAGAATGTTTTGTTTGAGAACTCCGGTGCTGAAGTAAGCTAAACAGTGTGATAGAACAAAATAAAACAAGACCGTGAAACTGGTTATTGAAAAATAACAGTGCAAGGCTGAGTAAAATGCATCTAGAACAAAGTGCACAGAGGCCTAATGCTTTAAGCAAACGTGCAAAGGCTATATTAAAAATGGCTACACTACACCCTCCCCTTGTCGGTAGAAAGTGGTTCAAATCGAAGCTTAAAAAATGCCCTATGTTAAAAAAAAATTAACTAAAACCTTATATAATTTCAACAAGTCAAGAGAACACCAAAGCACAATAATCCTAAATTTAAAAGTAAGCATGCGGCTAAGAGCCAAATTCATGTAACAGTGTCAATTTAGACCAAATCCAATTCAAACGGTGGTCATTGAAAGCAGGAGGTTCTCCACTTCGGCAAATGACAAGACCGGAAAATCCACGCCAAAGACTATTAAGGAGCAGGTGTGTTCCAAAGCCCCAGAATCAACCAAGGCAGCATCCCGTACACTGTCCGTAAATTAGTTAATATCAACTTCCTCCAGGAATGATATTTCGTAATCAGCCTCACGAAGCAAATGCAGCCGCAGCGCGCATGTCTGGGAATGAGCCCTCATCGGGAATATCAACAGATCAGCATCAACCACTGGGGGGCGTTGCTGTGAGACACAGACGTCTAGTGCATGTTCAAAGGAGCACCAACGGCACCGAAACACTGGCTGCACACAATCCAAAACCAGTCTTAATGACAGAGACCAGTCACACTCCAAATGTCCCAGGAGTGTTGCTCCGAAGTGTTGCATCATGTGTTCACGACACAGCTGCGCTGATGGGAGAGCCCACATTCGTCCTTGTTGCGGCGGGACAGCCATTGCGGAAAAACAACAGCAACAGCAGTATGCCAGCTAATAAAGCCAAAGTGATCGGAAATCCCCCAAAAATGCTTCCGAAAATTGAATGAATAGGCGAAGGTATTAAACCGAATATGGAATAGAAGGTGTGGATGAAACCAACACCTATGGCTTTGAAAAAAATTGCCAATCCAGCTGTGCATTAAATATACGTCCTACGAGTTCACCAAAGTGGCTCGGAAAGTTGGTATTTAACAGGGACTGTATTTCTGCTGATGACCTTGCCACCTGAAGTGCATAGGTCTTGCGCGCAGATGTAGGGGCCACATGCTTTTGAAACAATATAGCCTTTAGTCTACTTAACTTGTCGAAATTCACCTTGGAAGTAGCAATGTGAGGCCAGATATCTGCTACCTCCCTTAATTTAGTCGGGGGAAACAACACATTCCCGCAGCAAGTAACGACCTTGGTGACCGAAACAACGTAAACTATTCCGGCCCCCATGCCACAACAGTCTTCACTATTGAGGAGGACGTAGCTGCCGTTTGAAAGCACCTGGAATGTGCTTTTAATCAAGGGGACCGGAACTCCCTTCAGATAGCAAGCCAGGTTCGCAACCGAGGCATTACATGCCCCATGCAAGGACAGCTGCTTACAAATCATCGAATGGCTGACTAAAGTCTCGCATTCACTACCGCTAAGAAAAACCTCTCTCATGCTATTGAGACATTTGTACAAGAAGGGAAGTTCCCACACCTCATGTATATAACTATCTCCCAGCTTTTCATATCTGCCTACCGGAACATGTTTTAAACAAGAAGTGAATTGTAGTGTAGAAATAGGCAGATTAATAACCCGTGTATCAACCGCTCAGCTGAGGGAATCTCGGCCACGGTAAAAGGCAATCTTTACAATTTTTCAATGTTAAGCATAACATAAGTCGCCTCCTTCTTAGCCATCAGTTGTTGTTGTGTCAAATTAAAGGAAAAAATTTCTCCCTGGCCCTGATGTGCTGCCACGGAACGCGACCCGCCTTCAGTGTCTGAAGTGTCCAACCCAACTGCATAATGGACCTTGTTTGACTTTGTCTATGATATAAAGAAAACATATCAGATCGTATAATGTCTATGGCTGAAGAAACAATGTTGTCAATGGTATATATTCGGTCGGATAGGGTGTGAATTTCATAATCCACAACAGCTAATGCCTTTTTCAAATTTTCCTGATCTGTCTGCCTTAACCGGGCCGCAGCCTCTTGTTGGGAAAGTTTCCATATTTCATTGTACACTTCGTACAAGAAACGCTTCCTACGTGGTGTCTTCGGTCCTGAAAAAAAATCTTGCAAGTCAGTGTTATTAGACAGGAGAGTGAGATGTGTCTTGACTGCATCTAGTGTGGATGATTTTAACCATTGTTGACACAATTTTCCCGCACTATATGTAGTAATAATTTCAGCATGTTCAGTTGATATGTAGCGAGGATCTGCCCGACTCGTCCTGAAACCCCCCGAAGAGGTGACAAAACGTTGATGACACCCATTGGTGTCTATAGGCCACAATAACCACCCGCCCGGACGTGACAATGAAGTGTTAAATGTACCATTCTGGACCCAGTCTGTAAGTTCACTAAAAGTGGCATTGATATATTTCTGCCAATCCTTCATTTTTGTAGGGACAGGTATACTAGGCATATTCAATTCTCTAATTGTTGCTAAGCCCAAACAGCTAGTCTGTTGTACTGTTTCATTAAAAAAAATAATTTGGATGGGAATCAGACATGCTCTAAACAGTGTTTCTCTACCCTGTGTCTGCCAATGTTTTGTTCCCCAAACACTTTTCAAATCAACATTATTTGACCAATATTCATAACCTTCAATTGACAGTCGGGAAACAAAAGAATCTGAGTATATGAATTTCGTATTAGTCAACAACATTTGCTTATCCTTAGACGGAGTTAACTTAAAATAATATGACTTAGCATTCATTTGATGATGCCCAGAAAAATAAGGAAACTTGTCAGAATATGTTTTAGAACTCCCTTGCGGGGGAGTTGGGCAATGCTTCCATTGCGTATAGTCAAATATCGTTTTCGGACTACTTGCTTTATGTATAAAGTGGTGCCCATAATAATTATAGCAAAACATGTCACCATAATTGCCTTTAAACTGGTAAACATCTTCATTCTCATAGACAGTATAATATTGTAATTCAGTCATCATGGAATCAACTGTCTTCACATCCCAATCATCAGATACAATGCCTGGTATTACGATATCATTCATTGATAACTTTAGAACATACGGTATTTAAATTATCTCAGTGGGACCGTATATATCAAACATTACTTTATCCCACACAATCCCATCCGGAATTGGTACCGCAGAAATGTTCACAAAGGACAAGTCTCTTCGAACCTAATGTGATGAAAAAATGTGGCTTCAACACCTCCTCCACCTGTTCAACCGCTGATCTCTCGGGAAGAAAATGACCATGTATCAACAGAAAAAAGGTAACGGCAAACCCAATCCAGAGAAAAAATGCTAACATAGTCAATAAGAGCCACAGATAGTTCCAAGGAAAAACAAAATACGTATCTTTAAGCCAATAAATCAGTATACGTGTACCTGGGTCAGTGGTTGAAGAGGCAAACGAGTCTGATAGTCCATCGTTGTCGTTTGCAAAATACCCAGAGGCAGTTCTTGTGAAAGGTGCCGCCGTATTCAATGGAGGAGTTGGTTTTTCTCGCCGTGGTATACTGTAGATAGCACCACCCGCAACATCAGTAGTCATGGTGACTCGATCAAATGTTTCCAAATTATTTGTCGTCAGTGGAACTAATGCAAGATCATCTTCCACCCTCCCCAAGCTCGTAGAGGCAACAGTGTTGGTATAAATAACTTGGAGCGGAACATCTTCCCCAGTAGTGAGAGGGATTCAGGAACTACTGGATGTTCCTCTTGGTCTGCTGTGCAGAATCGGCCACATGTTGTAACTTGACATTGTCAATGGAAACAAAGCGATTTTCTTTGGCACCTGGCAATGGTGGTAAAATAACAGTTCTTGTTCCGTGTATCCCCAACACAGGGACTGGTGCTCGATAAGAAGGGCCAAATTATTTTTTCACTGCGACCTTTTCACGCACAAGATCCCCAACTTTGGGAATCCAACCAGTAGGCGTTACTGGCACATCCTTAATTCCTGTGGAGGCAGCACTTTTAGAAGAGTTATCTTCATGGAACTGTTGTAATTCCTGCAAAACAGTGACACGATTATTTATGTCAAAAGGCGTTTCCGCCGCCTCCACACCAGGACCATCTAGATCCGGAACAAACATTTGTGTTCGGAACAGGCACTCATATGAAGTACGACCCCCCAGGGACCTTCTAGGCAGGTTATTCAGTGCTCTCTGTACTCCATACAGGTGGGTTAGCCAACTACGACCCGTACCTAAGTCTCTTGCCATTAAGGATTGCTTTAAATCACGATTTAATCGCTCCACGACAGAATTTCCCTCGGGATGAAATGGAGACAAGAACTGGAGCTGGACCCCAAACGAAACCGTGGTGTCCCTGAATGCCCTTGAGGCAAAAGTAGGGCCCTGGTCCGAACGGAACACCGCAACTGCATATGTACTGACAAAGACACGCACATCTTTAATAACAGTTCAAGCGTCAGCCGAGCGCTTTGTCCATACCCACACAAATCTGGAGCAAGAATCTACAGCCACAAGTATATATTTGTATGCACTATCCTCTGTCAGTGGACCCAATGATCCAAGTACACACATTGTAATGGTCTGTTTGATATTAAGAGGGGCGTCTGCGGCGGGCGCTTAGCCGTTGAAACCTTAATTTGTTGACAGATGTCGCAACAAAGGACATACTGCTTAGTTTCCTTATAAAGACCAGGCCACCAGTAACGGGCCTGTAATAGCGAAATTGTGGCGGCCACGCCAGCATGTGCGGATGCCACCCCCTCATGCGCTGCATTAATCAATTGAGGTCTTACAACTTTATTGGGGATCTCGTGTACGCCTACGCCTGGAATTGTAACCTCAGCATTCAGCATACTTCCCATAAAGTATTGATATTTATTAGGAAATCCTTTAGGATAAGGCGTGCCATCAGCCGTAGCTTTTATGGCAGCCAGAATCTCTGTGTCTGGTTTGTAACTCGAACGAATCACTGCGGCCACAGTGGCAACTGCCACTGCCGACTTTGCGGCTTCATCAGCCAAAGTATTCCCAGCAACGTGTATTCCAACGCGCTGGTGTCCAAGAGTATGTACAACATGGACTTTTGGTAGCGTCTCCTTCAGGTCCGCTACCTTCCCACACAGTAGTCTGTGTTTTATGGTGTTGCCCTTTGAATCTCTGAACCCATTCAAGCGCCAGTAATGTAGGTATTCATTAAAAGACTGGACACAATAATACGAATCACAAACAATCAGCGTGAACTGTGCTGGATCCGTATGTTCTAATGCCATCAATGGAGCTTTCAGCTCAGCCAATTGTGCTGTACAGTCCCCTAAGGTTTGTGTATAAGTATGTTGGGGGCAGAATTTCTCCCCCACCATATGGACGCTCACTACTGCACATGCAGCAGAATATTGGTGTTTTGTCCCCACCGCCGGTTGCGCAGAGCCATCAGTATACATGACTACTTGATATTGATCAATAGGCAACGTGTCAGTGGGAACTGGATATTCAATTTCATATTGCAGAAATTCCTGAGTCTGTAACTTTGGGTCAAAAATTTAATCTACATCAGTGGCTGTTAAGGACGTAGCCCATTGCATCCATCCCGGGTGCAGTGCTTTCGCATTAGAAACACTCGCTTTTGTAACAGCCTCTACGGCCCGAATAGGGGAACAACTATAATGCGTTTGCCCTGGGCAAGAGGTTGTTCTTTAATAACCGCCATCTGTACAGCAGTGAGAATTTTCTCTGTTGGTGCGAATCGTTGTTCAGCAGCCGAATACAAGTTGGACTTGTATCCAATCGGGCCAGTCTCACCTTCATTAAATGTGACGTACGTAAACCCAATGGCCCCAGCTATTACCCTGATGACCAAATGTGTCTTATTGTCCAGTGTATGTAAATGTTTTGCAGCTAGGAGATCTGCTTGCAACTCCCGAAGAGTATGTGTATGCTCAATTGTCCAGAATTTGCTTGAAAAATCAGGACATATTAATTTGTATAATGGTTTTATGCGTGTAGCATAATCAGGAATGTATGTTCTGTCAAAATTTAGAAAGCCCAACAATGATTGGAGTTTCTTAATCGTATCAGGTGGTTGCAATTGTGCACGTTTTTCTAAAAATTGTGGTGCTAGGCTCTTACCTTCGTTTGACAGCTCATATCCCAGGAATATGACGCTGAGGAAGGCAATTTTTGATTTCTTGAAGTTAAATTTGTAGCTAATTTTGGCAAACCCAACAACAATGCGGGCTACCCGTCTTAAATGTTGTGTAACTCGTCATCCGTGAGATATATATCATCCACATATGACAATGCTTCAGGGTCCAACCCGTGTATAATTTCAGTCACACGAGCCGCAAACAGTCCTGGGCTATTCTTATACCCCTGAGGCAAACAATAGAATTTTTTCTGGAAGCCTAACGCACTAAAGCTTGTACGGTCCCTACTTTCGGGTGCTATATTCTGGCAGAAAAAGACATTCAAGATGTCTAAAGTCGTTTTGTACTTTTTCCGCACAATGTTGTTCATTAGTGCGGCACTATGTGAATTTTATATAGCATATGTACGTGTATGTCCGTTCAAGTGTCTGTAGTCTAAGACTATTCTATATGAATGGTCCGGTTTAGCTACAGGGAACAAGGGATTATTCATCGGCGAGACACAGGGTTCAATTACTCCCTGGTATTCTAATTGCGTAAGTATTTCTCTCACCGGTGCCCTTGCTTCATGTTTTATTGGATATTGCGGTTGTGGCTGAGGTTCACCTTTAATTGGAATTACATGATATGGAGAATCCCTATCCCACCCTACGTGATTTCTATATAAGGCAGGTGCCTGTGCTAGAGCCCATTTGATGCTATAGGACTCTGCGAGTTCCCCTGGAACAAGTGGTGAGAACGAAGGTTTAATAACCTCCTCCCCAACTGGGCAGGTGCAAACAAAGTCAGGTGGCCAATCCTGTTCAGCCAGCAAAATGTCATATTTCTTGACCACACGATCCCAAAAGATTGCGTTTATAGTGCGTTCAATGTCTCCTTCCAATTGTAAAGTCACTGTATATACCCTATCGGGTTCAGAGACACACATATCTGCTGTTTCAACTTGTATGAAGTCATCAGTTGCTTTCACCTCCAGATGCTCTAGAAGATTCCGGCAAACTATTGTGACCTCTGCCGCGCTGTCTAGCAGTGCTAGTGCCCATGTCTTGTTCTTCAAGAGAACTCTCTTCCTGTGTGGCATGTCTAACTGAGACTGCCGCCACTTTTTTCTTTTTAAACTGTTGTTTTTGTTTCATCGGTTTCTCTTCCTTCTTGACAGAAACCTCTGAAAAGTGTTGTGATTCCTGTCTTGGTTTCATGTACTCTGTTCTCCGCTCTGACCGCCCACCTCTCTCATTTCTCATTTCCGATGAGTCCTGAAAGGAACAAGATTGGCGTGTATCAGTGTATTGATATCTATCAGTTGTTTTCAAGTTATCCCTATTTCTGAGATTATACCTAGTCTGCGGGGTCTCCAGTCGCAGAGATTCTCCCCTTTCTTTTTTAGGTGTCTGTTGTTTTTTCTCCCAGCGCTTTTTATTACCCTCAGGTTGCTGTTTAGTATTATCTTTACTAATTTTCCCTTGAAACTGTGGTTTCTGTGGTCTAGCCCCTAGGCTTGCTCTACCGATACTGGAATATGTTTCCGCTATTATTTTAGCCAGTTCCCGTTCCTGATCTAGTTGCGGGACATCACAAAGACGCATACGCACCGCTAGTGCAACTGCCTCCCCTTTTAGATTACTTAGTATTATTGAGGAAACCGTGGCAAAATTGCCCATCAGTTGCATTCCCAAATCTAAGGCTAGGGCAGCCCCGTATTCATCCTGAATCTGTTTAAGCACTTCCGGTAGGTTTGCCAATGTCGGTGTACCGTGTGCTGTTGTGTAGAGCGCGGCAAACACAGTGCCTCATGTATTACAATGTTCCACTGTGGGAACCATGCCAAATGGTAAACACATAGTTAATATTCTGTTTGTCCTGAGGTCCCATATGGGGAAATACCACCTCCAGCGTATTAATTTTTTGCGCCAGCCAAAATGGAGTCTCCTCCCGTTTTGCTGGAACTTTACCCATGATAGAGTGTACAGTCGCCAGGTTTATACCTGGAGCTACTACATGTGGTTGTGCTGGAGCAGCACGCGCTGGGTTTGTATTTAGTGTCTGCATCACAAATTGTACTAAGCGTCTATATCTAGCCATTAAGTCTGTATATAAACGACGAACTTCAGCCACCAGCATATTTGCAACCGCAGGATGTGGTGTATATGTGGCCAATAAAGGCCAGGTCCGACCATCATTACTCAGTGGACCTAACCTTACTGGCAATATTGTATGGGGTAGGGCACCATCAAGCCAATTATTATGTTCCTGATAAGATAAAGGTATCACTAAATATGCGTACGCCCTGTACTGGCCAGGCGCGTTCGCAATCGTATATGTGTGAAATGTATTTGTGTTCCCATCAACTGCTGGAAATGTGACCCAAGAGTAAAAAAGTTCTGTTCTATAGGCTGCATGGGCGGCCACCACAAACGTGACTGGACCCCCCTGGTTCGTAAGACCATGTGCAAGCAAATGCGCTGTGAGCGGTTGTCTCATATTAAGAGCTATTTGTATTACCTGGGGATTCGCCGTTAGAAAAACAGCGATGGTTCAGAGAAGGCACACCAAAAACGGGGGCTTTCCTTTTTAAAGTTCAAGCTTGAACAACCATCCGCTAGATCTAGGATTACCTATATCGCAGTGGTGGAAGTCCTCAGTGCCACGGACGTCTCCGTTAATGGAACTGAGGGATCATTATAATATATGAGACCGAGAGAGACTGGTGGATCCGAAAATTAGAGCCAGACCAATCGTTGGCGGCGCCATGTCGCGTAGGCTCTCATTATTCTAATGAGACTACTGGATTTTTGGGTGGCAGGATCGTTCACAGTGTGGGGGACTAAGTCTAACCCACGGTGAAGGACCCTTGTCACCCCCAAATCCGGGTTGAGCTCAGCAGTGCCTCATCTCTCCCAAAGGGAAGAGACAATTGGGCAGCAGAGCGCATGACATCTTATGGCTTCCCAGGGAAGTCGTGATCACTCAGATCCCAACCAGTTCTCTCATACACAGTGTGGTCTCATATATAAATGACAAAGGCAGTTAGAGTTTTAAAGATTGGTTTAATAAAACAACTGCATTTTAGTTAACAAGGCGTGAGCCGCAATAGCCAGAACCATACAACACAGTAGGATTGAAATAGTAACGAGGAGAGTGAAACATAAGAATAACGCTATCATAGTGCTACTAGATTACGTTCTCTCTTCTAAGTTCTATTTTGAGCACAGCATGTTAAGCTCTAAGCCTGCCTTTCAGGTTCCCCCGGGAGGACATCAACCCTCATACCTGAGCAAAGGCCTGTGATCTGGATCAGCATCTGCAACAGGGTAGTCAGCGTCTAGTTGTGGTTCCCTGGTCGGAATCTCCCTCTTAAGTGTACCAGGACTAGGAAGTGTTTTTATAATTAACACGCCGGTGTTCTAAGAAATGTCCCTACGTAAGAGTGTGTACTTTGTACGAACCCTAAAGACTGAACTCCTACCACGTCTATCGGCAATGTACCAGACTGTATCCTTGACTAAAGCACAGAGCGAGCAAGAATGTATTGTTTGAGAACTCCGGTGCTGAAGTAAGCTAAACAGTGTGATAGAAGAAAATAAAACAAGACCGTGAAACTGGTTATTGAAAAATAACAGTGCGAGGCTGAATAAAATGCATCTAGAACAAAGTGCACAGAGGCCTAATGCTTTAAGCAAACGCGTAAAGGCTATATAAAAAATGGCTACTCTACAATGGCTAGTTCCCTAATTTTCTGATTTCTTATTTTTTCATGTTCTTATAGCTTTCAGTTTCCTTTTACTTTGTTTTAGATTGCCCCTCCTAAATCCCAAAAGCTTGCGGAGTCCAAATGCTATTAAAGCCTGTTTATACTTAAGTATAAATACTTAATTGATGGAAGATGATTCTGTCCGAAGACCAAAACTTCCTTTTTGCACCTGTGTGTTTGTGGAATGTTTCTTCAGTGATGGAGTCCTCATCTTGCTTCCAGGTGGACTTTGAAGATGAATCCCCACCATTATCTTGATGTCAGCCTGGGTAAAGGTTTCATAAGAGTCATAGGAGCATTGATGGCTATGTGTGCAAACTGTCTTGAGCTTTGTGAGACTGGATTTGATGTGGATTAGGATGTCATCCTGTGACCCTGACTGGAGGTCCAATTAGAGCAGGCAAACTCTTGTGGGTTCCTTCTCCCACCTCCACAGAGCCATAACTAGAGGCGGAAAAAGCACCATATGTGACCCGAACAGGAAACAGACTGAACACCGACGGCTGAACAACAACGTGTGTTGTCCGCGAAAGCGGAACAATGTTTTAATAAACAACAACACTGTTTTTCACTGACTTAACCATGCATGTCCTGAACAACGAACATGCGTGTTTAAGGCAGAGGAAAACAGACTCCGGATCGGGAGAGGACGCAGTCAGGTAAGTGGGGCTGGGGCAGGGTTGGAGGGGGTAGTTGTAGGGGTTGGGGTAGCTTTAGTTTTTAGGGTCTGGGGTGGAAGGTCGGGGTAATTTTACGTTTTTAGGGGATGGGGGATAGGGTAGGTTTGTTTTTAGGGGCAGGGTGTGGGGTCGGGGTAGGATTGTTTTTAGGGGTGGGGTGTTGGGGTAGGATTGTTTTAGGGGTGGGGAGTTGAGGGGGAAGGACGAATGCTGGAACCACACATGCCGTACCAGGCATGCCTTTACTAGGAAAAATTGTTGTTAGGGCATTGGTGGTAAAGGCATTGGTGGTAACAATGCGGTCTTTGTTCCGACCACATTATTTAGGCATGCGTGGTTCCAGCATTCGTTGTTCCGTCATGTATTCCCCAGAACAGCTTTTTGTGTACATATATTTCTTAGAATGTATTCTTTCTTCCAGAATAACTCAATATGTGCAAAATAAAATGTGTGTATCTTTGGCTAATGCAGTAAGCAATTGACTGTGGGTGAAATTCCCCAGGTATGTTATTGAAGGTAGCAGTGACACCTGGGGTAGTGCCATGTTTGCTCCCTTTCAGGTGTAAGTATTCAAACAAGCATTGGCATAGCCAATAGGTCTCGCTTTTTGTACCTTACAAGAATGTAGCCATGCAGCACATTATCCTGGGTGCTGTGTTGCCAGGGACTACTCTTATATATCTAACAACCATTGCCAAAGCCAAAAGTCCTAGCTTGGTTTAGGTGCAGTGTCAGTTGTTGTATTGTATCTGGATGCAATAATGGAAGAGGCATCAAAATACCAATTGAGCGGCACACTTTGGTAAGCACAGATTTTTAACTTATGTTTTTAAGCCACACCCTTAATTACATAGGCCACACCCTTCTGAGAGACCTCCACTGCTCCTTAGTTTACTCATCCCACCTAAAGCCCTGCTGCTAATACTCCAACAGCTCACCTCTTTGAAGCACTAGGGAGGTAAACAGTCTATTAGATGGGAGGGAAGGGAGAAGATTAAATGGCAGCGTGCAGAATGTTTAAAATACAAGATATCTTCGAGCAATCAAGTGGTTGAATGACATTTCTTTGTCCCTATTTACAAGCAAGTGAATCCTTTGCCCGCTTGAGCAAACACTCCGTTGTATAGGTTACAGAGTCGGTGTAGATGGCACTGCTGATGCTATCTATCATTTGCCAGGATGACTCTGTAACTAGAAAGGCTGTTTTCCTAAACAGTAATGGCAAATGGTTGCCTTACTTAGAGACCAAATGACTAAGCGAGTTGAATGCTGCTTCTGAAACATGCTGGTCACAAGTTTGAATGCAGCAGGCAGTCCTCTGTCCTTCTAAGGTCAGTACATTAGGTACCATATAATTAGTAACCCTTTCCGAATGATCCCTTTTCGAAAAGCAGAAGATATAACCTTAAATGTTCCAGGTAGGCTAGGCACAGTAAATATTCCCTTTTAAAGACGTTTATACAATAATTAAGCATAGAGGATTTACACTTTGTGAAATGTGGATACGTATTTCATGTTCTTGCATACTGCCCTTTTCACATTTCGCCTTTGAAACGTTGGTGGGGTGCGTTTAATTTAAGTTAGAGGAGTGCACCAATCTCGTTTGCCCTTTGTTTCTTAGAAGTCTGTGTGCTTCACTAGGGTTTAAAAGTGTCTAAACGTTCTCAGCAGTGGCTCTGCTGAAAGCACAAGTATCTGTCAGCCAGCCCAGACTTTTGGCAGTAAACCTACTTGCACTGTGATTGCCGACAGCTACCAGCAACCTGCTACTAAATTCAGTGTAATCTAAGGGCATATTAAAACAATCAATCAATAATTTGTTAGCGCGCTACTCACCTGGTAGGGTCTCAAAGCGCTGGGGGAGGGGAGAGAGCTACTGCTCAAAGAGCCATGTTTTGAGGCACTTTTTGAAGGCTAGGAGGTCCTGGGTCTTGCGTAGGTTGGTGGGGAGGGAGTTTCAGGTTTTGGCGGTGAGGTGGTAGGAGGATCTGCCGCCTGAGGTGGTGCGTTGGATGCGGGGGACTGTTGCGAGATCAGCGGGGTGGAGCGGAGCTGGCAGGTCGGGATGTGGAAGTTAAGTCGTTTGTTGAGGTAGGCCGGTCCGGTGTTGTGGAGGGCTTTGTGAGCGTGGATTAGGATTTTGAAGACGATCCTTTTGTTGATGGGCAGCCAGTGTAGGGATCTGAGGTGGGCGGAGATGTGCTCGTGGCGAGGGAGGTTGAGGATGAGATGTGCGGCGACGCTCTGGATGCGCTGGAGTTTTCTCTGGTGCTTGGCTGTGGTCCCTGCATAGAGGGCGTTAGTAGTCCAGTCTGCTGCTGACGAGGGCGTGGATGACCGTTGTTCTGGTTTCTATTGGAATCCACTTGAAGGTCTTGCGTAGCATGCAGAGGGTGTTGAAGCAAGAGAATGTTATGGGGTTGACTTGCTGAGTCATGGAAAGAGACAAGTCTAGTATGAAGCCGAGATTGCGTGCATGGGTGGTGGGTGTTGGGGATGGTCCTAGGGTGGCAGGTCACCATGAATCATTTCATGCTGTCTTGTTGGGTCCGAAGGTGATGATCTCGGTTTTTCCTGAGTTCAGTTTGAGGTGGCTTGTTGTTATCCTATTAGCGATAGCGAGGAGTCCGGCGTGGAGGTTGTTCTTGGCGGCAGAGGGGGCCCTCATGAGAGAGAGGATGAACTGGGTGTCGTCGGCGTAGGAAATGATGTTGAGGCCGTGGGGGCAGACGATGCTGGCGAGCGGAGCCATGTAGATATTGAAGAGGGTGGGGCTGAGTGAGGATCATCGGGGGATTCCACATATGGTCTTGGTGGCTTTAGACTGGAATGGAGGAACGCAAACTCTTTGGGTTCTTTCAGAGAGGAAGGAGGTGAGCCAGTCCAGGGCTTTGTGGCGAATTCTGGCATCGAAGAGGCATGTGCGAAGGGTTTGGTGGCATACTGTGTTGAAGGCTGCGGAGAGGTCGAGAGGGATGAGGGCAACGGTTTCACCCTTGTCAAGTCTGGTCCTGATGTCGTCGGTGCAGGCGATAAGGGTGGTCTCTGTGCTGTGGTTTGTGCGGAATCCAGACTGGGAGACGTCGAGTATGTTGTTGTCCTCCAGGAAGCGGGACAGTTGTTTGTTGACTATCTTCTCTATGACCTTCGCGGGGAAGGGGAGTAGAGAGAAAACAAGCGGGCACTGTGAATAATAAACAAGACCACGGAGGGCGGAAGGGGCAGGATAAACGGGGAGAGAGAAGACTAACTCTAGGATTGCAAAAAATAAAATCCATAGCCCACACATTTTTGGTATCCAACAGTAGCGTTTATACTGCTTTCATCCTTCTTAACAATTTTTTTAATAAACAAACAAGCATGGACAGGGACTTGAACGACATAGAAGGGGAACAGAGAACAACGCAAGAGGATAGCAAGCAACAATATGGGACCTGGAAAGAGGCGGCAAGATCACGGAGGGTGGCAGGGGTGGTGCAAACAAGGGCGGAGAGAGGGAAGACTGCTATGCACTGGTAGGAGTCCTAAAACAAGCAGGCACCCTGCAGTGATGAAGCAGGGTGCTGAGCCAAGTGGGCTCTAAAAGCGAATCATGAATTAAAATCTATGGCAAATAGCGTCAGCTCAGCGTTTTGTGGACACGGGCCAAGTCAGCCAAAACTAACCATTGTGGAAATGAAGCCGAACACACGCAGGAAACTAACCAAACACCCCGAGGCAAAAGAAAAAAGTAGTGCGCCAACACTAACCTACATGGCGGATCGTGCAATAATCCATGTAACCGGGTCAGTCTCCAGTGTGGGATGAAAGTAAAGCATTTACCAAAGAAACCAAAGGAATTTTGAAAGGCAGGCCAATGAACAAATGAAAGTGATAGGTGTGGTGAAAGCCCACAGAAGTAGATTACAGCATGTTGAGATACAACACATGTGCGCTGCCTAGGCTCGACCTCAAAACCTGAAGCAGGGGTGATAGAGCTTGGAAAACTTGAAGGACAGGCTTTTGAATGTGTCTGAACTCTTCTTTAAAAGGCTCAAAATGACGTTAAAGACCAGAGACTCAAGGGTAGCGTGTTCATTGGGCAACATAAATTGCACAATTTAAACAGAATGATATAAAGGGAGTGTGCTGAAGATTGTCCCAAAATTAGAGGCCTTGTCACCACCTCTGATGCAAGTCATGTGACTCCGAGCTTCAAGGTTAGGATTCTTCATAAAAATAAAGTCTACATTTTAAGACAAGCAGACAAAATCCAGTCTTTTTGAAGTTTGTTCCTTTTCACTCTCTGACCACTGTGCCTTTTGACTGCAATAAAAGTGACTATCTTCTGTGGTTCTGCCGGTGGAAAAATGAGCCTGGAAGTAATAGGGATAGTGATGTTCCACAGTAGAACCACAACCCCCAATTGGCCAGTCATTTCAAAAACTCTTTCAGTAAACACTTTACTTGTAGAAAGTTTGAGCTGGTTCAAGAGCACCGTCGGCCACTAAAAGCTGCACAACATTATATAATTATATATATATATATATATATATATATGTTCGATGGCATGTGTAGCTGCAGATACACTTGCTATGCATATGGATTCCGATATCTAGTGTTGGGCTTGGAGTGTTACAAGTTGTTTTTCTTCGAAGAAGTCTTTCAGAGTCACGGGATCGAGTGACTCCACCTCTTCGGTTCCGTTGCGCATGGGCATCAACTCCATTGTTAGATTGTTTTCTTTCAGCCGTTGGGTTCGAACGTGTTTCCTCTCACGCCGAGATTTCGATTCGGAAAACGTTAAACTTTCTTTTTTGACGGTATTGTATCGATCGCGTTATTTATCTTCCATCGAAAACAGCAGTACTGTCAGGAAACAACTTTGTTCGTCCTTCGGGGCGCGCGCACCCAACTCTGGCCTATTCGGGCTGACCGTGTGGAGAGCCTCATGGATTGGACTCCATTCCGATTCTGCCCTCGGTGCCACGCAAAATACCCATACACAGACGAACATCTGGTTTGCAACCTCTGCCTTTCCCCAGACCATCGGGAAGAAAACTGCGAGACCTGTTGATCGTTCCGATCGAAAAAGACTCTGAGGGACCCAAGAGCAAGAAGACTGTAAATGGCGTTGAAGACTGGAGAACATTTTGTTGTAACAGAGGAAGAACAAATGCAGACAGCAGTCTCGATCCGAGATACAGAGTTGGAGCAGGAATCCGAAGAAGACAGACCCATCACAACAGCCGCCCAGCATGTGAGTACGTCGATCCCTGCACCCCCACATAAGAAAAAACAGAAGGCCTTGGGTACGCCACTGCCGGAAGGCTATGGCTGGGCCCGAAAAAAGACTGTCAGTGACCAACACTCCAGTTCGGCACCGAAAAAGGCCACCCCTCCGAAGACTTTGGAGTCGACGAAAAAGCTCAATTTCAGACTCCAGTAGACAACAATTTTCAGAGTCGAAAATAAGAAAAACTGTTTCAGACCCTAGACCTTCCTTAGCATTTTCGATCTCGAAAAAACATCACATTTCGGAGCCGAAAAAGACAGGATATACAGAGCAGACTTTCAAAAAGACTAAGAGAAAGTCATAAAACCTCTGAGGAGGAGGAGCCAGAGATTTAACCAATACTTCAAATTATGGATGAAAAAAAGTCCAGGATACACATCCATAAAGAGACGGGGAGAATCATCACAGCACCTCCTTTAAAAACAGAGAAAGCTGGCATTTCAGGAGGAATTGGACACTGTGCAGCCCCCAGCTAAAGTGCCAAAGCAGAAAGTGAAGTCTCCACCTCCTCAGTCTTCCCCTACTCCTCATTCTCCACACCTACCTACCTCTCCTCAGATAAGTCCTACACCAATGCATTCTCCAACGCATTTTTGACTCACAACAAGACACTGTTGATCCATTGGGATCTTTACGACCCTGATCTCATCCCAAGCAATGACCCAGACAGCTACCCCTCTAAACCATCCCCACCTGAAGATACAACAGTATATTATCAGGTGATAGCTAGGGCTGCAGCCTATCACTGGGTTACAATACATACAGAACCACTAGAGGAAGATTTTTTTATTCAGTACATTATCATCACCTCATTCTCGGTACAATGCCTCCCAATGCTAGCAGGCATGGTAAAGCATGCAGACCATATTTTTAATGAGCCTGGAAAACCAAGAATTATAACACCTAGAATAGAGAAAAAGTACAAACCTGCACCTTCTGACCCTGATTACAACACCCATCAGGTGCCACCTGATTCAGTAGTGGTTAGTTCTGCCAGGAAAAGAGCAACTAGTCAGTCCTCAGGAGATGTACCCCCTCCTGATAAAGAAAGCAGAAAATGTGATGCTGCGGGAAAGAGGATTGCGTCCCAAGCAGCAAACCAATGGAGAATAGCAAATTTCCAGGCACTATTAGCTCGTTACGATAGAGCCTTAGGGACAAGATGCAGGATATAATACAGCATCTCCCCAAAGAGCACCAAAAAGGGCTCAACAGGTGGTAGAGGAAGGGCAAGCTATCACAAATAACCAAATAAGATCTGCCCTTGATCGAGCAGATACCGCTGCAAGGAGTGTAAACACAGCAATTACTATTCGTAGACATGCATGGCTGAGATCCTCTGGTTTCAAACCAGAAATACAACAGGCTGTGTTAAACATGCCCTTTGATTAAAAAAGATCTTTTTGGGCCAGAAGTAAGCACAGCAATAGAAAAACTACGTAAAGACTAAGACACAGCCAAGGCAATGGTTGCACTTTGTTCTACACCATATAGAGGGTCATTTCGAAAAACTCAGTTTCGAGGAGGTTTCAGACCACAACTGTCAGAGGTATCAACCTCCCAAACAAAACCAACTTACCAAACTCCGTACCAACGGGGTGGTTTTAGAGGCACATATAGAGGACAATACTCTAGATATAGAGGTCAATTCCAAACCTCTAAACAATCAGCACCAAAGCCAAAACAGTGACTTCCCTCACTCCCTTCCACTCCACAACTCTCCTGTGGGGGGACGACTTCAACAGTTCCTCACACATTGGCAAAATATCACCACAGACAACTGGGTGTTATCAATTATCTGCAATGGTTATTGCTTAGAATTGGTAAACACTCCTCCAAATATTCCACCAAGGTTTCACAAGTTAACCCCATAACATACAGTCCTGTTACAAAAAGAGGTCCAATCTCTTCTACAAGCAATAGAGTTAGTTCCACAGACTCAGCTAGGAACAGGAGTTTATTCACTATACTTTCTAATTCCCAAAAAAGATGGCACCCTCAGGCCAATATTAGACCTCAGGACCCTAAATTTTTACATCCTATCAGAACATTTTCACATAGTAACTCTGCAAGATGTTAACCCACTGCTACAAAAACAAAATTTTATGACAGCCTTGGACCTCAAAGATGTGTATTTCCATATATCCATCCATCCTGCTCACAGAAAATACCTCAGGTTTGTCGTTCAAGGAAAACACTACCAGTTCAAAGTGTTACCCTTTGGAATAACAACAGCTCTGAGTATTCACAAAGGGCTTAGCAGTAGTAGCAGCCTACCTAAGAAGACAACATATACATGTCTTTCCATATCTAGACGATTGGCTAATAAAATCAAGCAGTCGTACACAATGCCAAAATCATACACGTTATGTAATAGAAACCCTACACACACTAGGTTTCTCGATAAACTACCAAAAGTCACACCTTCAACCAGCACAAGTACAACCGTATTTGGGTGCAATCTTAAATACTCAACGAGCTGTAGCGTATCCAAATACACAAAGGATACAAGCTTTCCAAAATCTAATTCCACAAATACAACCAAATCAACAATATACTGTAAGATTTGTCATGAAAATCCTAGGAATGATGACGTCTTGCATTGCACTTGTTCCACACGCAAGATTAAACATGCTGCCCTTACAACAGTGCCTTGCACAACAATGGTCACAGGCACACGGTCAACTCCAAGATCTAGTGTTGATAGACCGCCAAACATATATGTCCCTTCAGTGGCGGAATTGCACCAATTTAATCAAAGGGCGGTCATTTCAAGACCCTGTGCCTCAGACCATAATTACAACAGATGCATCAGTGATTTGTTGGGGAGCTCACCTAAACAATCACAACGTTCAAGGACAATGGGATGTCAAACAGAAACAGCTACACATAAATCACTTGTAGTTATTAGCTGTCTTTCTAGCACTCAAAGCTTCAACCTCTTCTCACACAGAAGAATGTTCTTATCAAAACAGACAACATGACACCCATGTATTATCTCAACAAACAGGGAAGGACACATTCATCCCAACTGTCCCTTCTAGCCCAAAAAATTTGGAAATGGGCAGTCCACAACCAAATTCATCTATTAGCGCAGTACATCCCAGGGAAAGACAATCAATTGGCAGATATGCTCAGCAGAAATCACCAACAAACTAATGAATGGGAGATTCATCCTCAAGTACTTCAAAAATACTTTCAAAAGTGGGGAACACCAAACATAGACCTATTCGCAACAAGCGAAAACACAAAATGCCAAAACTTCTCATCCAGACACCCACATCCCCCATCCAAGGGTAATTCTCTATAGATCAATTGGTCAGGAATATTTGCTTATGCTTGTCCCCCTCTCCCACTCCTTCCATTTCTAGTCAACAAGTTGCGTCAAACTTCACTCAACATGATACTCATAGCACCAACATGGGCACGTCAGCCATGGTACACATTACTAGATCTATCACTAGTACCACCCTCCAAACTCCCATGCAGGCCGGATCTGTTAACACAAAACAGAGGTCAAATCAGACATCCAAACCCCAGTGCTCTCAATATAGCAATTTGGCTCCTGAAGTCATAGAATTTGGATATTTACAACTCCCTTAAGATTGTATGGAAGTTATTAAACAAGAAAGAAAACCCACTACTAGACAGTGCTATGCAAACAAATGGAAAATATTTGTCTATTACTGTCACCAGGATACCGTTGCAGGTGATAGTTCCCTTCATAAATGCGCATAATGTAACATAGTGCGCTTTACAAATAAACATAACATAATGTAACATAACGTGTAACATAACATGTCAGCATGTAACGTAACATATAACATAACATGGGCTGCTTATCACCTCACCTAATAAATGCATAATTAATTGCATGTTAAACGACATAATTGATGACATCACTGATGACCTTACTGATAACACCATACTAATATACAGCACAGAGGTACCCTGTTAAGCCCACCCCATCACCTCTTTAAACGCAAATCTCTTAAACTGTTGAACAGATTCACACCGAATAAGGAAACCATGCTTTCTGAGTAAAGGTCTATTATTCTGCCAAATTAGGTATAATTCTGTTCAGCTGTTTTTCCTGTTTCGCAAAAGAAAGTTCTTTGTGCATGGAAACTGTGTTAAGCCCTGGGGGCACGGTTGGCTGGAGTGGTAAAAGTTAAATTTTGCAGTTACCTAACCACTAAAGTTTAGGGTGCAAGCATTGCTCCATGTTAAACAAGGTAAAGGCTGAGCACAACTGATGTAGGTTGCCCAGTTATTTTCAAAGGTAGGTTGTGGCTTAAAGCAAAAGCCTGCTAAAAATTGTGAGAAAGGCCAAGGTTTTTGTTATTCATTAACAGTGACTATCAGGATACAGTTAATACAGTGCAATAGACAGATTCTTTGTAGTGAGGATGTTTATAAGGTGTGGATGTTTATTCCCATAACTTCGCTAATGATTTTGTGACTTTGCAGATTGTTGAACAATGTAGAATGTAGTGGTGTCCTACTTAAAGGTGGTTTATCTCAGACTGATGTTGTAAACATGGCTTTAAGATTGTATACCATTGTGCCCATTTCATGAATGTGTATAGTGTATAAGCAAACTAGGGCCTGTGGTCCATAGAGTCTGGCAACAGGTGTCTTTTCAGTGCCAATGCATACCTGTCAATTTCTTTACCCAAAACTGCAACTCATGTGACGTATTTAATAGGTTAATCTCATTAAATTGAATAGAAAATTGGCCACAGCTGTAGCATGTTGAATTACTATCCACAAACCCTACAGAACGATGTAACGATAACAGAATTATGTCATCATTAATGGCATCCATGGTGTCATTTGAGATGTCATCCGTTATTTCATTTAACATCATGAGTGATGAGAAGTAATGAGCAGTGCCTGGCCGGGGTGCAGGTTATAGCTAACACAGTAGACTATAATCGGTGAATTTTAGTGTTTCTTGGGGTTTTAAGCATTAGTTTTTATGTTATTTCAACACCTAACTATAAGTTAAAGTTAGGTGTTGAAATAACATGAAAACTAATGTTTAACGTCTAGTCTATAACTTCACCTTAACCTGTGTTCTTTCCAGTGAATTTGTAGAGTTTTTATAGTGTGATGTACGACCTTATTACCATACCTAACTATAACATTACTTTAACATTTTGTTTTTTTTCCCAATTAATTTCTATGTTTTATTTAATGTATAGTAAGCTCTTATTACCATACCTAATTATAACATCACTTTAACATTTGTTTTTTCAGGGTATTTCTGTTTTTATTTATTATCATATTTAGCCAACTCCCCCTGCTGGGCATGGCTTTTGGCCCTGTGTAGCGAAGGGTTCAAAGCAGGGCTTAGCTACTAGTGGACATCTAACCCCCTGCTGCAGGCAGCCACAGCCCTGCAGAGTACTCAACCCCTGCGGGCCTCATCCCCTCACAAACCCCTAACCCACATTTCAGTTATTGTTGTTTTTTTTTTTTGGTACCATAAAAATAAAAATAAACTGAGGACATATGGACATTAGTTTCGGAATCCTGAAATGGCTGCAACAGCAATTATTTTCCAGGTTGCGACTGGCCAATCAAAACATGCGGTACTGGTGGTTCAGAACCAGCCCCTAAGAACCCAAAGGGCTGAAGTGGGAAAAGACTCCTTCTGCTAATCAAAGATCCCTATATATTTAAGTTTCGGTACTGCAGGACTCCCAAAGGATCACCTGCCCAGGTATACCTAACTTTTTAACTCTGTTAAGCCCACCCCATCACCTCTTTAAACACAAATCTCTTAAACTGTTGAACAGATTCACACTGAATAAGGAAACCATGCTTTCTGTGTAAAGTTCTATTTTTCTGCCAAATTAGGTATAATTCTGTTCAACTGTTTTTTCTATATCACAGAAGAACGTTCTTTGGGAATTAACATGGTAAATCAATGTTTTGGGTCCCCTTTTTCTTGCCCACCACCCAAAACGTTCCAGAAAGAAGCTGAGGTGGATGGACTTTTTGCGGATATTTACCAGACGATGCCAAAGTTATTTGCAAAATAAAATTGCCCTTCCAGTGGAAACTCTGACCTAACTATAACAACACAGTGGCAATCAAATTGGGCATTCTACTTGAAACCAGGTGAAAATATTGTGTTTCTAGTATAATGCACATCCCTGCAAGCACTTTGCATTATGTCACACCAGAGGCGTCTTCGAATAGCAGTTTTATATTTTAATCAATTGATTACTTTGGTCACTCAGATTCAAATTAACTTAATAATCTTGTTTTTTTGTACAATGGATTCAAGTAACACCGGTTCAATGTATAAAGGAGGGCACAAATGATGCATGTTTAGAGTAAATGTAGACAGTATATTAATTAGCTTGTAAAAGCTGTTATTAATAGAAATACAGTTCCATTCAATATACAATCTGTCTCATCTTACGTTATGAGTCATTGTTTTGTTTATTGTGTTCATTCTGATGTTTATTACTATAGGAGTCGAGCACATAGTGCTAGCCTTACATTTATTTCACTTTTCTGTCTAATCAGTTATAGCGTTTGTATAGAGATTCGTAGCACAATGATCTGTTCAGTGCACATGGTTTCCGTCATTGTCCACAAAGCAAACCTATCTCATACCTTTTCTTGTGTTCCAGTAGTACCGTGAACAGGAAGCTATTCGCCTGTGTCTAAAGCATTTTCGTCAGCACAACTACACCGAGGCATTTGAATCCCTTCAGAAGAAAACAAAGATTGCATTGGAGCACCCGATGCTCACAGATCTGCATGACAAGCTAGTTCTGAAAGGTGACTTTGATGCCTGTGAAGAGCTGATTGAAAAGGCAGTGACTGGTAAGTGTTTTCTTGTCCATGGCAACTGAAGAACTCATTAAAAAAAAAAAACTATTGTAGAACTTAAAGTGCTGTTGCCTCTACCATTCACTCTGTTTTATACAACCACAATTAGCAAAACACGAGTTGCATGCAAGTGCATATTTGATAAGCTTCTCTGTTGATTTGGTAATATATGCTTTGCAGTCACATAATCCATAAAGTGGAATGCCTGTTAATAATCGATCGGAAGCAATTGCATATTTCAGCCTTTGTTTTTTCTATAAAACGTTTTGAGTGTTATGAAAATCAAGACCCAGCATCCTTAATCTGCCCAAGCCCTTCGTTGCGAATGTGATTAGATACAATGTCATTTGAACCTCATCCCTTTTACTGTCACTCTAATCCTTCCATGAACGTAAATAAACAGATTTAAGTGAGTGGTGAGTCACTGTTATGATGTAGCAACAGAAGGAAACAAAATGTCTTTCACACTGTTGCTTCATCATTAGGATATTCTGGGTTTTCTGTGAAAAACTTGTCTAATCACTGCTATACACCTGTAATTCTATTAATGATTTCCTTTTTTGTGTCATATTCTTACAAAGTCCAATTTGGAGCATATGCTGCCATTGTGCACTATTCAGTATCTCAAGAAGACTCTTTACCTTTTGGACCTGTGTGATGTTCTCCAAATCACTACCATCCTGTTGGGTAAAACTTGTGCAAAATTGATCGGCCTTGGTTATTTTTGTATACTTCCTAATCTTCAGTCTGTGTATACCATTATGGCATCAGACTTCCAGTGTTCTTGCTCTGGTACTCAGAACATTGTGCCAGAAGGCAGTGTTGAACTTCCACTTTTAAGGTTCTTGACAGCTGGTGTTAAGCATCTGTTTCATAAGCAGCAGAGCCATTGATCTAATTTGCTGCTTGTGTTAAATACATAAACACAAAGTGCATTGTAAATAAGAAGTGAGTTGACTGCTGGAACTAAGAAATATTAGATATCGATTGACTCCCATGAGATAATGATCTGACTCATGAAAGGAAACTTTCAAAATATGATCAAATTAGTGACCCTGTTGTCTCAGCGGCGCTGTAACGATTGTCAGAGGCACCAGAAAGGGGTTCTCTTTGTCGCCCCTTCTGTTTGCAATTGCCATGGAACCCCCGGCAACTAGACTAGGTGTGGGAAAACGCCACTGTTGGCATGGTTACCCCCAGTTTTTGCCTAGTGTTGATGCCTACTTTGATTGAAAGTGTGCTGGGACCCTGCTAACCAGGCTCCAGCACCAGTGTTCTTTCCCTAAAATTGTACCTTTGTTGCCACAATTGGCACAGCCCTGGCACACAGTTAAGTCCCTTGTAAAAGGTACCCCTGGTAGCAAGGGCCCTGTGGCCAGGGGAGGTCTCTAAAAGGCTGCAGCATGTATTATGCCACCCTGGGGACCCCTCACCCAGCACATGCACACTGCCTTGCAGCTTGTGTGTTCTGGTGGGGAGAAAAAGACTAAGTCGACATGGCATCCCTCTCAGGGTGCCATGCCCACCGACCACTGCCTGTGGCATAGGTAAGTCACCACTCTAGCAGGCCTTACAGCCCCAAGGCAGGGTGCACTATACCACAGGTGAGGGCATAGCTGCATGAGCACTATGTCCCTACAGTGTCTAAGTCCATTCTTAGACTTTGTAAGTGCAGTGTGGCCATATTAAGTATATGGTCTGGGAGTTTGTCAAAAACTAACTCCACAGTTCCATAATGGCTACACTGAATACTGGGAAGTTTGGTATCAAACTTCTCAGCACAATAAACCCACACTGATCCCAGTGTGGGATTTAATGAAAAATGCACACAGAGGGCATCTTAGATATGCCCCTGTATTTTAGCCCAACTGATAGTGTAAGACTGACCAGTCTGTGCCAACCTGCCACTTCCAGACGAGTTTATGACCACCTTGGGGGAGTGCCTTTGCACACTCTGTGGTCAGAACCGAAGTCTTTCCTGGGTGGAGGTGTTTCAAGTCATGACAGCCTCCCCCTGCAGGAACTGTAACACCTGGTGGTGAGCCTCAAAGGCTCAGGCCTGGTGTTACAGTGCCCCAGGGCACTCCAGCCAGTGGAGATGCCCGCCCCCCCCGGACGAGCCCCCACTAGTCCAGAGGGATCATGAGGAGTCACCCCCTCAGCCAGGACCACCCGTGAGGTGTCCAGAGCTGAAGTGACCCCCTCCTTGAGAAATCCTCCATCTTTCTTTGGAGGATTAGGGCTAATGGGGATAGGGATGTGCCCCCCTCCCCAGAGGGAGTGGGCACAGGGAGGGTGTAACCACCCACAGGGAGAGTATCCTTTGGATACTGCCCCCTGACCCTAACACACCCCTAAATGTAGTATTTAGGGGGTGACCCTGAACCCAGATAATCAGATTCCTGATGATCTCAAGAAAGAAGGACTGCTGAGCTGAAAACCCTGCAGAGAAAAGAAGGACCCCGCAGAGAAGAGAACTGACTTGGCCCAGCCCTACCGGCCTGTCTCCTGCTTCGAAAAGCTGCAAAAAGAAGAAGCAACATGTTTTGCAGGACCAGCGACCCCTGAAAGGCCTCCAGAGGACAGCCTGCCTCACTGAGGACCAAGAAACTCCAGTAGACAGCGGACCTGCCCAACAAGAAGACAAAGACCCCATCTTTAAAAAGACTCCCACCTCACTCCAGAAGCATGAGTCCAAACTACTGTGCACCCGACACCCCTGGCCTGTGTTTAGAGGAACCAACCAGCCAGAGATGACTCCCAGGCGATTCAGACCAAGTGTCCACTCTGGGTTGACCTCTTCACCCCTCCATGACAACGCCAGCAGAGGTATTCCCAAGGACCCCTCTGACTTCGGCTGCCTGGGACGAAGATATCCGACACCTGGAGAAGCACTGCACTCGCAGCCCCCAGTCTCGAGAGAAACTGACCACTGGTGCAACAGTGACCAGCAGACGGCCCTATGTATTACTAGGCAAAGTACCTTTCATTTAATGTGCTTACCTGCTAAATGAATCTTGTGGCTCTAGAAATAAATTAAGAAAGAATATTTTTCTATATCAAAACCTATTGGTCTGGAGTGAAGTCATTGAGTGTGTTTTTTCACTTATTGCTTATTTGTGTACAACAAATGCTTAACACTACCCTCTGATAAGCCTAACTGCTCGACCGCACTGCCACATATAGAGCATTAGTATTATCTGTTATTGCCTCTGTCAAGCCTCTTGGGGAACCCCTGGACTCTGTGCACACTGTATCTCATTTTGATATAGTATATACAGCGCCAGCTTCTTACACTAGACCTCCACCAAGCCAAGAGAGGGCTAAACTCCATGATTAGGTGGCTGACTGTCTCCTTGTATGTTGACAGAACCACATTTGATCAAAACCCCAGCAATGTCTCCCCAAGTTGTAACAACTGCATTTGTTCCCAAGTTTCCATTGAAGTTGGCTCTCACTGCGGTCAAATACTTCGGCGTATGGATTAACATGGATTTTGATTACATTATTGGTGAAAACTACCATCGGGCGCTCACGTGGCTTGAAGACAAAGTCCCTGCATGGACTAAGCTGCAACTCTTTGTCGCGCAGGATTGCAGTTGACAAATAGATAATCCTCACCAAGTTTCTCTGTCTCTTTGTAAATGTGCTGGTCCTGCTTACTTAACACTTCTCCCGCATCTTCTTGTCAGCCTTGCCTGGTCTGGCAAGCAGCCCAGAATTGCATGGTAATACTTACAGTACCATTTGATCGGGGGGGCTGGAACCCTGGACCTGGAGCTGTATTACTATTGCGCCCAAGCACAATTTGCACACTACTGCTATCACACCACCCCTTTAGAACCCCATTTGCTTCCCTGTGGGCTGCCCCAGAAAGGAGATTGGCATGGTTGGGTTCACTGTGTGTGACTGGGACTGCTTGCGGCGATGGACTGGGCTTTATTCCCTGTTCGCGGTTGAGCTACCTACCCTCCAGAGTCTGATGTACTGCTGGTGTACCATAGTGTTTGCCTCCAGCTAACCGCTTATGCGACTTGTACCCTAATGGCAGCTTCATCTCACCCCAGTACATCTGGGAGCCCCCACTCTGCACTCCTGTCAACATTTGTATGTGTTCTAGACTCCGGACCACATGTGAATGATGCTGTAATGATATCTGGAGCCCCTTTGAACATACTCTGCCTCGCAAGCTGAATGTGAACTCTCTGGATAGACTGCGATCCCTGTGGAGGCACTGTTCACGAGCCTTTATCTCAGCAGTATAGGCCCATATGCTAGCACATTCTGCACCCTACTGGTGGGAGGCTGATCTCCACCATCATGCATTCTGTCCATCAGCTGCTTAACACTGCAATAATAACACATCTTGAATACAACTGTCTCTTAATTATGTTGCTGATCTGACTGAAACGTAATGCAGGGCAATGCGTGGACATCTCTGAAATTTGTATGTCATTTGGTTTAATGTAGTCAATGTATACGCTATGAGGCGTATCTTCTGGTGATTTGTTATGTACCTGCTGTTTCTTGCAGTCAGTACAATTTAATAAAACCAAACTAAAACAAAATGTTTTGACCATGGTATTTGGTGTCTGGTGATGTGATGCTCCTGTCAGCTACGGTCTCCTATGTCATCAACTGACCAAATGCAATTAGCCCTGATTACACCGAAGGTAGTGAAACCAGTATTTCTATATGTATACATTATGTATGCTGTGTTTTTTCTTCAGATGGGGAAGGATCGTTAATTAGTTGTAGGTTATTTCTGGTCACAGGCAAGTACTAGGCTTGCTGAAAACCAGCCATTTGTTTTATACGCGCTCTGCATGAGTCCCGCCCTTCATTACCAGTCTTTACCTTATACGTAGGAAGGAAAATGTCGCAGAGATTGGTTAACAGTATCGTTAATATTCAGTGAACAGTTTCGTTTTAAATAAGGATTGCGCTGTAGAAGTGGATTTAACCTGGATTGCGTGCGTGTTTACCTACCCGAGCACTCTTCTTCCAGGAAAAAAATTGAAATTAGAAGTTTAAGCATCAGCGAAGACCTGCCAGCATAGTGGACTCAAAGTTTAACACACCAACAGCAGGCTGCTGTGTTACTGTCTCCGGGGCGACACCTCTGCACCACAGGCGAAGGCAAGTGAATACTAGACATTGAGTTGCAGTCCACTTGTATTCGCTACTATCTGGTTGGAGTTCGACAGAGAGCAGCAACTAGTGTGCTCTGAGATTGAGCGGATTGCCCTGCAAGCCTACAAACATCACCGAATCCCTCGTGCTTCTGACTCTGTTGCTGTTAAGTAAACTGCATTTGAGGCTGTCACAAGGCCACCATAATAATACCAACAGGCTGATTCGCTCTCCTTAATCCTCACGCTGCAATTATTGCCAGGCATTCAGCTGCCTTATTTGTCAAGGCATAGCTGGAATGGTTTGATAATCTCTCTCATGGCAATTTCGAATGGCACCAAGAGTGCCACATGACAGAGGCGTGTTAATTACTAGACATTTACATTATACTGGGTCTAACACAGGAACATATTAAAGCAGGAAATTCAGTGGTAAAACGGGAGACCTTGTATAGTCTGTATGTCGAGAGAGGGCAAAGAACAGGTGTATCTTCATCTGCTCTGTATTCCACGCTTCTTTGAAAGGAGATTTTAGGACTCCTCCCTTTCGATTATGGTACTAGAAGGATGGGAAACTGGACTGGGTGTGCCGCCCAAGATGGAGCTCATCAGTAGTTAGTATTTTAGGGTCCAGAAAACATTGCATTTAGCTAGCCAAGTCATGACAGTCTCACTACTCTAGCTTTGTGTTGACAGCCTAGCAAAATATGGATATTATTCGTATTCGAAAAGTGTTTTTTTTTTAATACCAGCATATAGTAAGGTTTAGATGAAAGAGCTTTATTATAACACCTATTTCCTTACCTTTTCAGCACTCCAGGCCCCTGATCTTGGTCTGTTACACTTTCACCAGTGTGGAACACTCAGTTATGTTTTATCCAGTATTGAATCTATCTCAGGCAGTTACATAACTTGTGCCTGTTTTCAAGATACACCTTTAGCAGGAATTGACACACCAGACCATGGTAGTTGTTGGCCTCAGTATAGAAAGCATCCTGACCACTTCCGAGCCAACGATTATAGTGGGTCCTAACTCTCTGTACTGCCATTTTCACACAGGAGAGTGGAGCTCCCAAGTGGTGATGGACATTTTCAATGATTCCAAGTCCCTCTCTTGGCGTCCTCATCAACCAAAACTAAATTGTGGTGCTGCTGGCTGTCTATTGTGGCCCTGTTGACCAAATCATTTTTACCTTTTTTATCCTCTTTACCGAAATACTTCTCAGCATTCTTGTGAGTAAATAATACGGGCTGACACAGCTGTTGTATGTGAGAGTGCAGAAACGCAAGTGGATCTCAAAATATTCAATACCAGATCTTGCATTTGTTTTAATTAAAATTTGGTGTCAATTGTGCGGTTTTTGTTTCCATAGTTTGTATATAGCTGCGACCTGGAAATCACTCCTCGACTCAATACAATGCTAATAGGCACTTGATTTACGTAATTGAGTGATGGTGTGACACAGACCTGAGAATGCTGGTACAAGATGAAAGAAACAAGGGAGGCTGGTCTGGAATGTGGCGCTTAGTTCCCTAGATCAGTGGTTCCCAACCTGTGGTCCGGGGACCCCTGGGGGGTCCACAAAGCCTTCTCAAGGGGTCCGCGAGAGCTTAGAAAGTTCAAAAATATTAACAAATATTGACATACTAGGTCCCCAGCTTCCACTAATGGCTCAGGCGGGGGTCCCCCGGTCAGTGGGGGTCCCTGGGTTCCATTAATGTTAAAGTGGGGGTCCACAGAAATGAAAAGGTTGGGAACCACTGCCCTAGATGTTAAGTCCTGTAGGATTCCACCCTGACCGAATACACTGACTCTTAACATTCTATGGTAATGTTTCTTATACAACTGGAAAAATTATCCTGACGACATTAGATTATTACGATATCTCTGTAATGGGTTGCAGTACCTGTAATATCGTGCCGTATCGTTCACACTACGTAGCTGAGCCAACATGTCATCCAATAACCTTAATGAATTTGGTTTCTGGGAATAAGTTGGTGTTCAATTACTATAAAGGCACATCCAAATATTTGTGCTGTGTTACTTAACGCTCCACCTTGGTCTGGTGTTATACAGGCTTTCATAGTTCCTTTTAAAAAAATACAATTACATTGAGCTCATTTAATGGCATGACGAACACAGCCTGAGGCTCCTCCTAGCTTTGTGTTTCGTGTGCAGTCATTATGTACACAGCTTCTAAAGATTTCCTTCGTGTTAACTTTTCCCGGAACCGGAGGCATTTTTATAAGTACCCCAGATTCTTTTTACATAAATGTTTGTGTGGGAGTAATCTGTGTTTGAACCTGTTAGCATTCCCTTCTTGCCAGTCCCAGATTAGAGCAAAATGCAATTTAGGAATGCAGAAGAACGCCGTCTTTATTATGAAAATGGGCTCTGGTTGCTGAATGTCTGTATTCTTCTACCGGCTTACCGCGTTTGGTCCAAAGACATAAGATGCCATGTACAGGCATACCCATGCATGCACTTCTGCAAAGATCTAGATAATACCTAGTCTAAGGAATACTTAGTTTAAGTTTAACTCTTTCCTCTCCTTGTGTGATCCCTCTACAAAATTAAGAAGGAAGGTGTCCCTTATTTCCTTATCAATTTCACAAAAAGCTTTGAAAGAATACGATCTTTTCAAGCACTTTGGTGCTAGTTATTGATTAATACCCCATGCCCCAATGCTGTGACATTTTTTGGCTACCTGAAGTGATTTGCGCTTAGGGCTTCTTAACTTTTTCCCACATAAGGTATCCACTCCAAGTCTACACCCTTTTTTCCAAACATCCTTGGAATTCTCATGGTACGCAGGGTTTATGGATTCCCCGGGAATGGGCTAAGAAAATACAGAAAATATAGACATTTATCTTGTTTTTCCTTAAAACAAAAAAAAGGCATAAACAAATGGTTTCCTGTAATAAAGTCTCAATCTTCCCAGCTTTCAGGAACATGCAGAGTTAAGGAAGCAAAAACAAATTTTGTACCACGGTTTTGCCATTTTTCAAAGAGGTAGCCAGTTTTCTTATTTTTTTTGTGCTCTCAACCTACTTCCAGTTTGTGGTGGAAACCAATGTGAAACCCATTGGTGATCAAGGGAAGCTATAGATTCCGTAAAAATAGACAAACCTCTGAATTTAGCAAAGGGTCATATATATACATTCCTCGAGGTTTTCCCAAGGAAATAGCTGTTGAAATAAAGAAATACCGAACATGAGTAGGAAAAACCAGCTGCTTGTGACAGCATTTTCATCTGTAACTTTTTGTCACTATGGCCGATTTACAAAAGCATTTTAACATTACCTCTTATAGACCCTTCTGTTGCAGATATGTATAGGGTTTGTAGGTTCGCCAGCGACTCAGCTGCACCTTACAGTGGTTTTTCATTGAGTACAGAGTATAGACCAATTCGTATAGTGAAATATGTAGAGTGGAAAATGGGTATTGAGGAAACCTATACATTTTTGGAATGGACACAAGATATGGAGTTCAGGAGCAGTGGTCATTTGTACATCTCTGAATTTGTGGGTACCTGTACTAGTGTATGAAATGACTTCTTTCTTTTACACTGGCTTACATTTGGAAGACAAAAACGTAGCAAAATCCGAATGGTAATAACAATTGTTACACTATTCTATGCTCCCACAAGTCTTCAGATACTTGTGTGGGTAGTGTTGGTACCTGCAACAGGAAATGGGCCAAAACACAATATGGACACCTCACATTTTTGCACTGAAACCTGGCCGTATTTTTCCAATGTGAGTAGCTCTAGTATTCAACCCTAGCTCAGTTGACACCTGGGCAAATCTAGCAAACCTGTACATTGTTTAAAAGTAGACACCTACTGGTATCCAGAGTGGTAACAAACAGATGTCAAGGCACTCGTGAAATGTAAGCTCAGTTATCCATGTGTTTCCGTCTCTGTGTCTTGTTCACGATCATTAACATAAATCAAACCAGGATAATAGGCAAAAATATAAATTTATTCTTGAAATGCAGTGTCCATTACAACAACAGCCAACACGTGTTTCGTCCTGTGAGAGAATTGGACTATAATCCTTGTTTCTCGCGGCGTTGACATGTAATGTGTCTCCAATACACATTACATATCAACACTGCGAGATACAAGGATTATAGTCCTTTCTGTACATTGCACGAAGATAGATGTGTAAACACACCGATACGGGCACATACGTGGTAACTTGGACTGTTTTTCTGGGATTGGACTAGTGTTGGATTTTTCAGGAGAGGGATTAAAACGTTTATGAAACCGTTTTCCCTGTCACTTATTGTGAAGCCCTGATGAAGTCTCTGAGAGCAATTCTCTCACAGGACGAAACACGTGTTGGCTGTTGTTGTAATGGACACTGCATTTCAAGAATACATTTTGGAAGCTAGCTCAGCCGGCACCTAGGGAGACCTAGCAAACCTGTACATCTTTGAAAAATAGCCACCTCCGGGTATCCATGGTGGGGTAACATGCATGGCTCTCACCAGTTGTTTTTTAACCCAGAATCCCTTGTGAACCTCCGACTTTGACTAAAGACACATTTTGCTTTCATTCCTGCGATGGAAAGTTGTGGAATCTGTGGGGAGCCACCAACTCCCTCCCACCCAGCATTCCCCCCTAGTCACGCAATAAAAATGGTACCCCACTAGTGCCCGCAACAGGAAATGGCCCTAAACGCAACATGGATGCATCACATTATTCTACTAAAAACTTACTTTTTTCCCTGTGTGGGTAGCTGTAGATTTTGGACTCTAGAACAGCCAACACCCAAGGAAACCTAGCAAATCTGTACATTTTTGAAAACTAGACACCTAGGGGTATCCAGGGTGGGGTGACATGCATGACTCTCACGAGGTTGTTTTGCCTAGAATCGCTTGCAAACCTCAAATTAAGACTAAAAAAAAAATATTTTCCTCACATTTCTGTGATGAAAAGTTCTGTAATCGGTGTGGAGCCACAAACTTCTGTCCACCTGGCAGTACCCCAAGTCTCCTGATCAAAAAAAAGATTCCCCACTTATGTGGGTAAGCCTAGTGCCGGCATTAGGAATTGGCCCAGAACTCAATATGGACGCATCACATTTTTTCACAATGTGGGTAGCTGTAGATTTTGGAACCTAGCTCAGTCAGCACCTAGGGAAACCTAGCAAACTTTTTTTCAAAACTAGACACCTGTTGGTATCCAGGGTGGGGTGAGTTGCGTGTTTCTCGTCTGGGTTTCTTAACCAGAATCCATTGCAAACTTCAAACTTTGACTACAAAACATATTTTCCTCTAATTTCTGTGATGGAAAGTTCTGTAATCTGTGGGCAGCCACAAGCCTCCATTCACCCAGCATTCCTCCATATACATCCCTTCCATGGCTAGGTCTAGTGCACAAGACAGAAACTGATTAATCCATGGTCAATGGGAGTCCACTGGCGAGGGCTCCCATTGACTTTGGTTTGAGTCGTTCCTGTAGCAGACACCAGGATGAGCCACAAAAGTGGAGCTGCGCTTTTATTGGCACAAGTGGGGTAATGCAGAGTTGTACGAATTTTGCGCAATCCTGTGGATTCCAAAAATTTCCATCACAGAAATGGAAGGAAAATGTGTGATTTCAGGCGGATTTTGAGGTTTGCAGAGCTTTGTGGGTAAGAAACTCTTGTGGGATCCACACAGGGTATACCACCCTGAACTCCTCTAGTTGTCTAGTTTAAAAAAATGTCTGTGGTTCATAAATTTGCATGGGTGACACCACAAGGTGACACCACAACACGGCCCCAAATACAACTCCTATCCTTATTGCTTATCTCTCAATATAGCGATTTAGGGACTTTTGTATTGTTTTCTCTTGGCCCACCAACACAAGTGGGGTACAGTTTCTATTGAGAGACGTGTTCAGGTCTCTCTGTCACAGAAATATGAGGAAAATTTGTGTTTCCTACCACAGTGTGTTTGCAACAACTTCTGGGTCAAAGTAACTGGTGAGAGCCGTGCACCCATGGACTCTGGTTGTCTAGTTTTAAAAATTGTACAGGTTTGCCTTCGTGCCAGCTGAGCTGGGGCTAAAAATCCACAGGTACCCACATTGCAAAAAAAAAAATACATATATATATATAAAAAAAAAAGAGGAATTCTTAATAAGGGTCCTATTTACGTTTTGGCTGACAAACAAGACCGTCGCCCTGGCTGAGGACTTAATGTGTGGCATGCTGAGACTACTTTATCCTCCAAATTTAGAAATGAACACCAAGCTGACGATCAATTCACAAAACATTGTCAGGAGCCACCGAAATGGCTGTTCCTGTCAGTGCCTTTTTACATTTGACGCACTATTCCATCAACATGACAGAGCCGTCCATCATTATTATTATTATTTTTTTAATTTTTAAAAACAAAATCCCAATGCCGGATTGTCTTTTTGTGAAAAAAAAAAAAGTAGCACCCCTCCTACCATGGGGGTTATCTCCCATAGTAAGGGAAGCATTAGACAGTTATCATTGCCCCTTACCAGCATGGTTTCCCAGATGGTGATGAGCAGTGAAAACTTGACCTCTTTGTCTGCACATCTAAATCAGGTAGACCGACACAGAGGTCACCCGCAGATGGCCCTTACTCAATCAAGGCATGGGAGGGGTACATCCTCCATGTAACAGATGGAGTAGTTTTCCCCACGGCTATACCAATGAGATAGATATATATATATATATATATATCTATGTTTGATGGCATGTGTAGCTGCAGATACACATGCTATGCATTATCCTGCCATCTAGTGTTGGGCTCGGAGTGTTACAAGTTGTTTTTCTTCGAAGAAGTCTTTTCGAGTCACGAGACCGAGGGACTCCTCCCCTTTCGGCTCCATTGCGCATGGGCGTCGACTCCATCTTTGATTCTTTCCGCCATCGGGTTCGGACGTGTTCCTCTTCGCTCCGTGTTTCGGTTCGGAAAAGATCGTTATCAATCGGAAAATTAGACGGTATTGTTTGCGATCGGGTTAGTCATAACACATCGACACTGAAGAAAAGAAGAGCTCCGGCAGCCCTTCGGGGCTTCCACTCCTCGGGGGGGCCTGGTCAGCCCGACCGCGTGCATCTTCAAGGCTCATGGAACGGACCCCATTCCGCTTCTGCCCCAAATGCCACGCTAAGTATCCTTATACAGACCAACATTTGGTCTGTAATCTGTGTTTGTCCCCCGAACACAAAGATGATACGTGCGAGGCCTGTCGGGCATTTCGGCCCAAGAAGACGCTGCGCGACCGAAGAGCTCGAAGGCTTCAAATGGTGTCGACACCGGCCGGACACCCAGACGTCGAAGAAGAGGAGACATTCGCCATCCCAGATTCGGACTCGGACGAGCCAGAGAGTGAGCTGCCGACGAGGCAACAAACCGTGAGTAAAACAGCCCCGGCAAAAACTCACTCGAAAATAATGAAGGCCCAGGGGACGCCACCGCCGACAGGCCATGGCTTTACCCGAAAGCACGGTGACCAAACATTGGCACCGAAAAAGGACAAACAACAGCCGAAGACATCCGACTCTGGTCGAGATACCGGCTCAGAATATACTCGGCACCGAGATACCGGCTCCGACCAAACTCGGCACCGAGAGATCGGCACACCGAAATCTAAAAAGGTTTCTTCTGAGCCGAAAAAGACTGCTGAGAAGGTTTCGGTGCCAAAACACCCAGCCTCGGAGCCGAAACAAAGCTCCTATACGGACAAACAGGGCCTTTCCTCACAACTACAAGGCACAAGTTTGGACAAGAACTGGAGATGGGAGAGCCAGACCATGCCCAGAGGAGGCTCCATATACAAAAGGACACGGGGAAAATAAGAACTCTTCCCCCAATTAAAATGAAGCGGAAGCTCGCATTCCATGAAACGGAAATGCAGCCAAAAGCAAAGGTGGCTAAAGAAAAAACACCACCACAGTTTTCTCCACAGCCATCGCCACCGCACTCACCACATCTGTCCCCAATAGCAACACCCCCAATGGTGCAGTCACTAAAGCACACAGGGATGAGCCAGGATGACCCAGATGCATGGGATCTGTACGATGCACCAGTCTCTGATAATAGTCCGGACTGGTACCCGGCACGGCCATCACCGCCAGAGGACAGTACTGCTTATATGCAGGTGGTTTCCAGGGCAGCTACTTTCCATAACGTAGCATTACATTCAGAACCTACAGAGGATGACTATTTGTTTAATACCCTGTCATCAGCACATAGCCAATACCAAAGCTTGCCAATGTTACCAGGTATGTTAAAACACGCCAAACAGGTGTTTCAAGACCGGCCAAACAGGTGTTTCAAGACCGGCTCAAGAGCAGAGCCATCACACCTAGGGTGGAGAAGAAATATAAACCTCCCCCTACGGACCCTGTTTACATTATGCAACAACTAACTCCTGATTCAGTAGTAGGAGCTGCCCGGAAAAGGGCAAACTCACAAACTTCTGGGGACGCACCACCACCTGACAAAGAAAGTCGGAAATTCGAAGCAGCAGGCAAAAGGGTGGCAACACAGGCAGCCAATCAATGGCGAATTGCCAATTCACAAGCTCTACTGGCAAGATACGACAGGGCACATTGGGACGAAATGCAACATTTCATTGAACACCTTCCCAAAGAGTTCCAGAAGCGTGCCCAACAGGTTATAGAGGAGGGCCAAAGTATCTCCAACAACCAAATAAGATCGGCTATGGACTCAGCAGATACAGCCGCCAGAACAGTAAACACGGCGGTCACCATTCGGAGACACGCGTGGCTACGCACCTCCGGATTTAAGCCAGAGATCCAGCAGGCTCTGCTGAATATGCCTTTCAACGGACAACAATTGTTTGGGCCGGAGGTGGATACAGCTAGACAAACTAAAGAAAGACACTGACACGGCCAAAGCCATGGGCACGCTCTACTCCCCACAAAGCAGAGGCACTTTTAGGAAGCCACACTTTAGAGGGGGGTTTCGGGCCCAAACCACAGTACCTTCCACCTCACAGGCCAGACCCACATACCAGAGCCAATATCAAAGAGTAGGTTTTCGGGGACAATATAGGGGTGGAAAGTTCCCTAAACCAAGAGGGAAATTCCAAAGCTCAAAAACCCCACAAACTAAACAGTGACTCCAACGTCACAAACCCCCAAAACACAACACCTGTGGGGGAGAGACTCACAGATTATTACCAAAATTGGCAAGACATAACTACGGACTCGTGGGTCCTAGCCATTATCCAACTTGGTAATTGCATAGAATTCCTACAATTACCACCAAATGTGCCTCCAAAAGCACCCAACATGTCCGAACAGCACTTGGATCTGTTACAAGTAGAAGTCCAAACATTGTTACAAAAAGAAGCAATAGAATTAGTACCCAACCATCAAAAAGGAACAGGTGTTTACTCCCTGTATTTCCTAATTCCAAAAAAGGACAAAACACTGAGACCTATATTAGACCTCAGAACACTAAATCTTTACATCAAATAAGATCACTTTCACATGGTGACACTTCAAGACGTGATTCCCTTGCTCAAACAACAGGAGTACATGTCAACATTAGATCTCAAGGACGCTTACTTCCACATACCCATACATCCTTCCCACAGGAAATACTTAAGGTTTGTATTCCAAGGCGTACATTACCAATTCAAAGTGTTACCGTTCTGGATAACAACAGCACCAAGAGTATTCACAAAATGCCTAGCAGTAGTAGCTGCTCACATCAGGAGACAGCACATGCACGTATTCCCTTACTTAGACGATTGGTTAATAAAAACCAGCACTCAGCAACAATGTCTCCTACACACAAAATACGTCATAGAAACCCTTCACAAGCTAGGGTTCTCTATAAACTACCAAAAATCACATCTACAACCGTGTCAAATACAACAATACTTAGGAGCAACAATCAACACACAGAAGGGGATTGCCACTCCATGTCCACAAAGGGTACAAGCATTCCAAAATGTAATACTAAACATGCACCCAAACCAACACTATCAAGTGAGGTTTGTGATGAAACTTCTAGGCATGATGTCTTCATGCATAGCTATTGTCCCAAACGCAAGACTACACATGCAGCCCTTACAACAGTGCCTAGCAACACAATGGACACAAGCACGGGGTCAACTTCAAGATCTAGTGTTGATAGACCGCCAAACACACTCCTCGCTTCAATGGTGGAATCCTATAAATTTAAACCAAGGGCGGCCATTCCAAGACCCTGTGCCTCAATCCGTGATCACAACAGATGCATCCATGGTAGGGTGGGGAGCACACCTCAACCAACACAGCATACAGGGACAATGGGATGCTCAACAAAGCCAATTTCATATAAATCATCTAGAACTGCTAGCAGTGTTTCTAGCATTGAAAGCATTTCAACCGTTACTAGCCCACAAACACATTCTTGTCAAAACAGACAACATGACTACAATGTATTACCTGAACAAACAGGGAGGGACACACTCATCACAGCTGTGTCTTTTAGCACAAAAGATTTGGCGTTGGGCGATTCACAATCACATTCGCTTAATAGCACAGTACATCCCAGGAATTCAAAACCAGTTAGCCGACAGTCTCAGTCGAGATCACCAACAAACCCACGAATGGGAAATTAATCCCCAGATACTACAAACTTACTTTCGAAGCTGGGGAACACCACAAATAGACCTATTCGCAACAAAAGAAAACGCAAAATGCCAAAACTTTGCGTCCAGGTATCCACACCCTCACTCCATGGGCAATGCGTTATGGATGAGTTGGTCAGGGATATTTGCTTACGGTTTTCCCCCTCTCCCACTCCTTCAGTATCTGGTAAACAAATTGAGTCAAAACAAACTCAAACTAATACTAATAGCACCAACTTGGGCTCGCCAACCATGGTACACAACACTACTAGATCTGTCAGTAGAACCTCATATCAGACTACCAAACAGACCAGATCTGTTAACTCAACACAAACAACAGATCAGACACCCGAATCCAGCATCGCTCAGTCTAGCAATCTGGCTCCTGAAGTCTTAGAATTTGGACATGTAGACCTTACACAATAATGTATGGAGGTCATTAAACAAGCTAGGAAACCTACTACAAGACATTGTTACGCAAATAAATGGAAAAGATTTGTTTATTACTGCCATAATAATCAAATTCAACCACTACATGCGTCTGCAAAAAACATTGTAAGCTATTTATTACACTTACAAAAATCAAAGCTAGCTTTTTCCTCCATTAAAATACATCTCACAGCAATATCTGCCTATCTGCAGATTACACATTCAACATCACTCTTTAGAATCCCAGTCATCAAAGCATTTATGGAAGGTCTAAAGAGAATCATCACCAGTTCCCTCATGGAACCTCAATATTGTATTAACACGACTCATGGGTCCACCATTTGAACCCATGCACTCTTGTGAGATGCAATACTTAACCTGGAAAGTAGCCTTCCTAATAGCGATCACATCTCTTAGAAGAGTAAGTGAAATACAAGCATTTACTATACAAGAACCCTTTATACAAATACACAAACATTAAGTGGTTCTACGCACAAATCCCAAATTTTTACCAATAGTTATATCACCATTCCACCTAAACCAAACAGTGGAACTCCCAGTCTTTTTTCCACAACCAAACTCGGTAGCCGAAAGAGCTTTACATACATTAGACATCAAAAGGGCACTAATGTATTACATTGACAGGACAAAACAATTTCGCAAGACAAAACAATTGTTTGTAGTCTTCCAAAAACCTCATGCAGGAAATCAAATATCCAAACAAGGCATTAGCAGATGGATAGTGAAATGTATTCAAACTTGCTATGTTAAAGCAAAGAGAGACCTGCCTATTACAACAAAGGCACACTCCACTAGAAAGAAAGGCACCACAATGGCCTTTCTAGGAAATATACCTATGGCAGAAATCTGTAAGGCAACCACATGGTCTACGCCTCATACAGTCACAAAACATTACTGTGTAGATGTGTTAACAACACAACAAGCCACAGTAGGACAGGCAGTATTACGAACATTATTTCAAACAACTTCAACTCCTACAGGCTAAGCCACCGCTTTTGGAGAGATAACTGCTTACTAGTCTATCCACAGCATGTGTATCTGCAGCTACACATGCCATCGAACGGAAAATGTCACTTACCCAGTGTACATCTGTTCGTGGCATGAGATGCTACAGATTCACATGCGCCCTCCCGTCTCCCCGGGAGCCTGTAGCCGTTATAAGTTAATGAAAATTATATATTATATGTTGATAAAACTTGTACATTTTTAAATGTGTAAATATATATCACTTTTAGACACATTATGTACATACATACTTACTCCATTGCATGGGCACCTTTACTATATACACAACTCCTACCTCACCCTCTGCGGGAAAAACAATCAAAGATGGAGTCGACGCCCATGCGCAATGGAGCCGAAAGGGGAGGAGTTCCTCGGTCTCGTGACTCGAAAAGACTTCTTCGAAGAAAAACAACTTGTAACACTCCAAGCCCAACATTAGATGGCAGGATAATGCACAGCATGTGAATCTGCAGTGTCTCATGCCACGAACAGATGTAACAGATGTACACTGGGTAAGTGACATTTTCCATATATATATATATATATATATATATATATATATATATATATATATATATATATATATATATATATATTTTATTTTTATTTTTTTGCATCAGTCAGGTCAATCGGTATCGGTATGAGAGAGGGTGATACCGAGTAAAAACGTTGAGGCAATTGGAATCCCATTATATTATTAGGCTGTGAACAATGGCATCCGTTGGCCTCAACAGGGATGAGGAGTTGTGAAAACACTGCAAAAGGACTCCTCACCAGTTCAGAATAATAGCCAATATTTAGCTGAATAAAACAAGACCAGAATATCACATTTTAAAAGTTTAAATGAGGCTTAATCCATAGGAATGAGTGGTTGTCTCTTTTTAGCACAAAAGTACCTAGGATGCGTCAGAAACAAAGACGATAGGGGACGCAGGGGAGGTGAGGCGCCGAATAGCAGATCAATGCGCAGGGGAGGTGATGCGTTGATTCTTTCCTCACAGGAGAGGCAATGCGTCTGTTCCATGCTGACTGGGGAGGGATGGTGCGTTAATTCTTTCCTCGCAGGAGAGGGGATGCATTGATTTCTGGACATGCAGACTGTTCCTTAATGCGATGTGGGGTCGATGAGAAATTGATGCACCAGGGACAATGCATGGCAAATATGCTGTGTTGATGGAGCTGCGCTGAAACAGATGCTGCGTCGATTCTGCAGCAGCAATACGTTGGTGCGTGCATTTTGTCCTTGCGGTTATGCTTCCAAGGTCCCAGGGACTGGATTTGTCACAACCTGGCAAGTCAGGAATCTTAGCAGAAGAGTCCAGACACTGGCAGGTGAAGTCTTTGATGTCCCTGAGACTTCTTAACAAGAGGGAGAGGGAAGCTCAGTTTAATCCCTTGGGGAACCTTGGAAAGCAGGATGTAGAAAGCAAAGTCCAGTCTTTTCTTTCCCAGGACAAAAGCAGCAGGCCAGCACAACAAAGCAGCAGGCAGAGTGCCAATCCCTTCTATAGCATCCAGCTCTTCTTCCTGGCAGAAAGTTCTCAGTCAAGAAGTGTTCCAACTATGTGGGTCAGAGGTCAGATACTAATACCATTTCTGTCTTTGAAGTAAGCAAACTTCAAAGGGAAGTCTTTGTTGTGCCAACACTCTGCCTTTCCCTGCCTTGGCCCCCGACACACTCCAGGGGGTTGGAGACTGCTTTGTGGAAGGATAGGCACAGCCTTATTCAGGTGCAGGTGTCAGCTCCTCCCACCACTCTAATCCAGGAAGACCCATCAGAGTATGCAGGGTGCACCTCTACTCCATTTGTATGACTGTCTAGAGTGAATACACAAATAGTCCAACTGTCATCCTGACCCAGAAGTGTATTCAGCAGACAGGTAGAGGCACAGAATGGTTAAGCACGAAAATGCCTACTTTGTAAAAGTGGCATTTTCAAACTTACAATTCAAAAACAACTTCACCAAAAGATGTATTGTTAACTTGAGAGTTGAGAGCCCCCAAACTCCACACCTCTATCTGCTCCCAATGGGAAACTACACTTAGAAGATATTTCAAGGTAATTCTCATGTGACCCCATAGAAGAGATACATCCATAGCGGTACGGGGACGACTGGGTGCAGGGGTCAAAGTCAGAGTCGGTGCCCAATGTTAATCAATGGAGACTGTAGGAAATGAAGACTCGCTGCCACCAGGTAAGTACAAGCAGTGTCAGAGGTTGGTCGGGGGTGGGTGCACAAGGCAGCGGCACAGGGGCGGCCGGTTGCAGAGTGCCAACACAGCATTGTGCGCCCAGTGTTATTCAGTCGAGCAGATCCGTTTCAGAAACAGGCTGCAGACCCTGGCCAGGGGGGCGGCTGATGTTAACCCACAGCTGCTCAGGTAAATAGAGATAGGGACACTGACGGTCCTGCTCCCCAAGGCTCAGGGGCTCTGCGTGCAGGGGTATCTTTTGATGTCAGAAACAGCTTACTGGGCAGGTCGCAGTCAGGGGGAGTCCTCCGATTTAGCCTGCAGATGTTGTTGTGGAGTCCGGCACGGGTCAGCCCACAGTGGACTTGTGGTCCGAAGCGAATCTTCATTGGATTGGTGGGCCACATGGACTCAGGCCACGGGCGTCGGGTGCAAAGGTGGTTCCAGGTGGCGGTTTTGCGGTTCCTTAGGGAGACAACTTCTTCTTTAGAGATGGTTTCCTTTGGACAGGTCCTCTGTCCACTGGAGTTTTTGGTCTTTATCGAAGGCAGGCAGTCCTTCCAAGGCTTTGGAAGTCGCTGCGCTGCAGGACAAGTCGTCTTTGAAGGCTGCAGACAGGCCCTTAGGGCTGGGGCCAAGTCAGATGCTGTCTTCAGTCTTCTCTTCTGGGCAACTTTTGTGTTGTCCGGCTTTTCTTAGGTCAACAGAAATATGATTCTAGGGTTCAGGGGTGCAACCTGAAAACTGAATTTAGGGTTGTTACAGGGAGTGCCAGGTGGTAGCAAATGGGCTACTCACCTTTAGAGTGACCATACCCTACCTATGACCACTTCCTTTTTGAATTGGCATAGCCCTAACCCTATTGGCCTAATTCCTTGCACACAAGATGGAGGGATTTAAAAAGTAGTGTCTACTTCACCAAGGGGTAGGACTGGGAGGACTCATCCTAATTTACCTAATTTTCCCGCTAGTCCTGCTGCCAAAAGTGAGGTCGGGAACTGGGGTTCGGCCTCCTTCACCATTTGGAGAGGCCTGGGTTGCATTTCAAAGGCAGCAAGGCCTTTGAAGCTCCCCGCCTTCGAATGTCTATCCTGCCTGGGAGAGGAGGTCACACATCTGCCCAGAGCGGTCCTTTGTTCTGTTCCCTCAAGAGCACTGGCTCTCACCTCAGGGATTGAACTCTGTCTAAGGTGGTTGTACTGGTTTCGACCAGTCAGTGCCCACACTAGGAGTTGCTAGGATTTCACAAGGCACCTCCAAGGTGCCATCTGAGTGCATGTATTAATAAATCCATCACTGGATTCAGTGAAGGTTTATTAATACAAAATGTTTGATATCAACTATCCCTATTTTCTGTGAAGTCATCATGTAGGTGGGGAACTTGTAATGACCAGTGTCCAGGACATGTACTTAAAATGGCTTCACTGTTCATTTACTATGTCTGAGAATTGACAAAAACATAGAAGAGGCATATCTGCTCATGCAGGTATGCCCTCACATGTAATATAATGCACCCTGCCTGCCTTTAAGGCTGGAAAGCCTGCTAGAGGGGTGACCTATATATATTGCATGCAGTGGTAAGGGGACAGGGCACACAGGCTGTGTGCCATGTTGTGTTTTCATTTCAGTTCTGCACCAAAGACACGCAGCCTGCGAAAGCAGCTCTTTGTGCACTTGGTGAGGGGGTCCCTGAGGGCGGCACCATTCATGTTGTTGCACTCAGGGGGCCTTCCTTTAGAATCCCATGCCCTAGGTACCGGGGGTACCATTTACTAGGGACTTATAGTGGTAGCTGAAGGTGTGCCAATTGGGAAAAGACTTTGCAGGGTTATGGAAAAATATCTGACACTTTTAGTTGAAATTGATCCAGAAACCAGGCAAAACGTGTGGGGGGCGTCCTTGTTAAAAGAGGCACTTTCCTACATTTACTGTAAATCGATTAATAGTCAAGTGAAGAAAAGGTGTTCTTGGCCTAGTTTGCAGATTACCATGGACCGTATCACTATGCTGGTTTCTTTGCTGCGCCTATGCAGAAGGGATCTGTGCGCTTGTTTTGGTATCTCGAACGCCTTCATTATCTGTTAATATTTCCTAGGTAATGGATGTTTGGTGGCAGAGTTTGGAAACACAAGGCAGTAATTTGCCACTTTGTATTTCCAATCTCTGGTGTCAGAAAAACATTAATAAATTCTGAGATATTGTAAGCTAATGTATGCTCTTGTGGTATCAAAAAGAAGCACACAAACCCCTTGTGCTCTGGTGCAGGGCAGAAAATGGCGGCATTATATGGCCCTTGAAGCAAACTACTCAAGCCACACCTTGTTTGTGGTCCCATAGCTACTGTCTGCCCTGTGCCCCCGAAAGCTGTCTGACATTTCAAGTTAGAGGTTTCTTCAAGAGAGGTACACTGGGCACCTTTAGCTCAATAAGATTGCATGACTTTCAACAGCAACAAAAACAAGTTAGTCAGAAAATCAGTTACAAGCCCTCAGTAGCAGCTTGGTGAAGAAGGTAGACACTCCTTAGGGTCAAAGCAATTGGCAGGGGCCTGTCCATGAGGGACCTGGCACCTCTAACAAATAACCTATATTCAAATCACCCTCAACACTTAACACTGTAGGATGCAGCCTTTGAGGTTTTGTTCACAGTGGAAAAAATACTCCTCAAAATTGAACCAAAAATGAGAGGATGCTAAAAAACACCTCAGACTGTTGCAACAGGAAGCTCAGGATCTTCTAAGATCTTCTAAAGAAGCAGGTAATAGAAAGTGTACCACAGGAAGAACATGTTCCTTAGATTTATTCCATTTTCCTCCTAATATCAAAAGTGTACTTGACTTTTGGACTTAAGATTCATCAACAAGCCTGTCAAGTCAGAAAGATTTAAAATGATAACTCTATGGGACGTCATCTTACAACTGCATAGAAGAGACTGCATGGACAATATGTATTTTAAAAACTCCTAGTTCCATATTCCTATGAACAAGAACCACCTAAAATATCTCTGGTTTGTGGTAGGAAGCCAATTACAGTTGTGAGGAAGGTAACATCAAGAATGTTCACAAAATGCCTTATTATGATGGCAGCACATTTATGGTGGCAAGGATTACATACGCACCTGTACGCAGATGTTTGGCTGATGAAGGCAGACTCAATCAAACAATGCTAGAACTGATAGATTCAATTGCATTACAATTGTGTTCATATTGAGTTTTCATGTGTAGATGGGCTGTATAGCAATAATTAATACTGCTAGTGATACTCCTGCCAGGTAAACAAACTTAAGAGGCAAACAGACTTAGCTGACAAGGAGGAGAACACAAATGGAGCTTAAACCATGAACTAACTCAGACAATTTACCTAGAATGGAGCACACCAGACATACACCTGTTCCCAACACACGATTTTGCAAAATGACAAAGCTACTCATCCAGGTTCCCAAATCAAACATCCCACGCTGTCAAAAGACTTGTCATACACTCTTCCACCAATACTTGTTGTGATAAGCTGGTGGAGACAGATACATATTTCAGTTAAACTAATCACTCCGAAATGAGCCAGACAAACATGGTTCTCTGACTCGGTAGAGATGGCACTGAGCAAAATAATAAAGATACCTCCTTGTCGGAATCTACTCATCAATCAAGGGGTACAAGAATGCCACCTGCAACCAGCCAGCCTAGCAGCTTGGCTTCTGAATACTTAAGTTTGGCACCTGGGTCTTCTGCCAAGATGTATAGAAATACTCAGGCAAGCCAGAAAGGGCATGACCCGCAAATGCTATGCATTGGGTGAGGTTCATCCACTGGTGTAAGAAAGAAATATTACACATGAGCGGACAAAGGGGCAGTGCCTAATGGACGATGGCCTAGCATACAAATCCATCAAAGTCCACCTGGCCGCTATAGTGGCTGACTCCCGGGGCACTCTGAGGAAAATGTCACTTTACAATGGTATTCATAAAAAGGTTCTTCAAAGGTGTCTACTCCCCCTCGAATGTGGAATCTTAATCTAGAATTAACACAGCTGTTAAACGACCGTTATAGCACATGCACAAGATGGGACTCAAATTTCGAACAATTACTATTACCTTTCTGATTGCCATTACATCCCTGCAAGAGTCAGCAAAGTACAAGATCTCAGAGTGCAGGAACCCTACATACAAATACATAAGATCAGAGTAGTTATGAGTACAAACAATCAGTTCTTACCGAAGGTCATATGATGTTGTCATGTGAACTAAGCCATACAACCACCACCTTTCTTCTAACACCCAAAGCCATAGACTGAAAGAGTCCCTCACAAACTTGATGTGGAGGTCATATATTACTTACAGGACACAAACGAATACAGGAAATGGAAACAGTTTTGTGTGTCTTTTACACCTAGCAACAGGGGACTGACAGTCACTAAGGGCACCATTGCCAGATTGATAGTCCAGACAATCCAAATAAAAATAGCACAAAAGCACATTCAGCTGTGTAAAAAAAAAAAAATATGTGGATCACGTTCCTAGCCATGGCAGTGCACCAGTGCACACATTTACAAAACACAACTGCATTGACATAAATGCTATCCAGCAAGACTGGACTCATAAGAAGTGAAAAAGATGAATGTATTTTTGAGTGCTTGATTAACTTGAGGCTTTAAAGAGGGGTCTTCATCACACTGCGTTCTCATTTTTGTATTTTCTGGGCCGGAGGTGGCATGATACCCAGAGATGTAGTGTAGGATTGCCGTAGTCCTGAAGCAAGATTTCTGTCTTGGCACCTTTCAGGCAGGGTCAGTTCTGAGTTATCCAGACTTAGATGTGTTTCCCTCAAATTACTAATTGCTACCCATGTTTTAATTCCTCACATAGGTTGAGATGAAGTTTTGCAGCATCTCCGCACCTTTGGATTCTGATACTGTGATTATCAGTTTTCGTGTGCTATTTGGGCCAAGTAAATGTTGAAGATAGTCTAGTGGTGTGTTCCTAGTGACTCCACAAGTTATGGTTTAGAGTTTGGACTGTAGGAAACCCAGCTTAACTTGTTGTATCTGTTTAGTCTGATAAAGGTGAACAACAGCAGGCTGACCTTTCGATTCTTGCTGATTTGGCTATGCAGTCCGCCAGTACTCTGACCAATAATACTGGAGGCTGAATAGAAGTTATTAAAATAGGAGGGTATGCATCAGCCACGTCACAGGCATTTATAAACTCATATTTATGTATTTCATTTCTTTTATCGCCAACCAGGACTTCAAACCGCTAACTCATTAAAAATGCATACACATAAATTAGGCTGGAATTGATCTTGGAGTTTATTATGATGTTACGTTCTTCTATAACAGCGCTTTAAAACTGTTATTGCATTTTACCCATAAACCAATATTAGAGACACTATCTTGTCTAGACAGTTGATTACACAGAGGTCACATCTTCCATGCCCAGGCCATGGAAAACGTAAAAGTACAGGTGTTACCTTAGTAAAGCTTTGGTGATTCCGTCCTTGTCTAGGTGTCACTGAATATGCCTCCCTTACACAAGTGAGATAATTATCTTGCGTGTGTCAATTGATGTACGTGCTCTACTGCCATCAGGTTAAGTAAATTATTGCCTTTACCCACAAATAAAGCTGAATATGCACTCTCCCGCCACTGTTGTTATTGTTGACTGTGGATTACCTCTTTATTACTCGCAGAGCAGTTTTAACAACAGCTCTGCTACTAGAAGTAGAGGGTTGCAAAAAAACAACTATCCAGAGCTCTAAGATCTGAAGCCTAATACTGTTTGACACACTTGTAGGAAACTGGACTTATTTGCAGATGTCCCCCCACCTTTTGCCCCCTTTAGAACTGCTAGATGCTGGTTTTCAACTCTGACAGTGCACTGATGCCTGCTAACCAGACCTCAGTGCAAGTGCTCTTTCCCTAAATACAAGATATGTCTAATGGTGACTCTATTGGCAAATGACTTTAGCACCCCTGTAAAGAAACCCTGTAAGTCCATAGTAAATTGTATCCCTTGTACCTAGGGTATAGGATCTAAAAGATGGTCCCTACTGGCTATAGCATACCTTAAACCACCCTAAGGGACCCATACACAAATTGTGCACAGCCTGCCATCGCAGACTGCATGCCAGGACGCCAGCCCTAAATGAAAACACAAAATGACACACTCAACGTTACTGCATGTATTCTATGTAAGTCACCCCTACAGCAGGCTTAAAGAGCACTAAGGCAGGATGCTTTATAATACATGCGAGGGCATATCTGCCTGAACAGATATAACCCAGTGATGTCTAGTCCTATTACTAGATATTAAAAGTGACTGGACAGCAATCTTAGAACATGTATCGGACACTGCCCATCACAAGTGACCCAGCTACATGACAGATGCACAGTAACTATTGGTGTTTGATATCAAACAGCTCCTCTGAATAAGTCAGTACTGATGCCAGTATTGGATTTATTATGACATCCACCTAGGGGGCACCTTAGAGGCGCCCCCTGAAACCTACTAGCCCTCTAGTGTGCTGGCTGACTGGTATCGACCAGCCTGCCATCACAGACAAGTTTCTGACCCCTGAAGGTGAGAGGCCTGCTCTCAGGAGGCCAGAAACAATGCCTTCCCTGGCAGGAGGTGTTATCACCTCCGCCAGCAGGATGGCTAGTGAATCTGCATACCAAGGTCAAGTCCCTGCCCTCTTTCATATGCGAACCTAGCATCCCCAAGCCCTAGGAGCGGCAACGCCCTGCTCTGAGGCACATTAGGCACTAGGACAGGCGAGAAGTTAGATAGAAGGCGTGTTGTGCAGGTGGGGAACACCCCTAAGGTTGGCAGCCTGAAGTGAACACTATCTTGTGTGATGGAATTAGGCACTCTGGGACAGGGTGATGCCCGCTCCCCACTGGACGTGGTCATTTAGGGGTGTATTGGCTCCAAGGGTATGTAGCCCTTTGGCTGCCACACTTCACTCCCCTTAACGTCCCTAAATGTAGGGGGCCACCCCACACCAGGAAAGCAGTTCAAGTCAAAACATGACTACTAGTAGCCGAGGAAGATGGACTGCAGAGAGCGAGAACTGAAGATCTGCACCAACGATTGCAACAAAGCCCCGCCAGGCTGCTTTCACTTCGATCATCACTGGGCTGACTTTGCCCAGAGCTGGACACCCTCCCAAAAAACCTTGGCCCAGCACCCCAAGAATTAGGAAAGATCTCCCTTCGAGCAGAGTAGCTGCTTTCTTGCATCTGCTGACACAGTTTGCAAAGTCTGATACTCTTTCCCATTGGCCACTGGGCCCTCCGAGGGAATGACAAGTCAGAAGAAGATTGTTTCAGGCCCAGGAGGTCAGCTCCGCCACGTCACTGAACCCCTCCAGGAGGCTCCGAGCACCTATACCTGGGGAGCTGAACCCCTTGCAGCATCCAAGGCTTGTTGGTGGTCCAATCTGGATTCCAACAGCACCTAAGCAGATCCACAAGGGCAGTCAGGAAAGTGGCCCCACTGCCCTGTTTCCCCTCCTAACCAGGTCACCAAGACCCAAAGTAAGTCTCTGACCACTGAGACCAGATGCCTTAAAGTACCACTCCACTCAAAACCCACAGCCCAAGTCCGAGGGAGGTGATGGTGCCCACGGAGTCCTGAGACCCTCTGGAGCTGAGCCCACCCTTCAGTTTAGCCAGACTGGCCCCCCACTCGCACCTGTAGCCTCTGTCTGCAGGAATCAAGAACCGCTAGGATCTTCAGCAGTGTGATGCGACACCTCAAAGCACCACAGCACGCGAGTCCCACAGCCCTAGTTCGAGTGGACCAACGGTGTCCCTGCGTGCCCAAGACCTGAGCCCCCCTTTGGGTTCAGCCGAACTGGTCAACCAGTCCCCACCTGCAGCCTTTTTGTCCCAGGACCATTTCACATTAAAGTTTGAGGCACTCAACGTTGTAACGCACCTCCACACCAGGACACCCCAGTGCCTCCCAAAGAGAACTCAGACCTTGCCTCATATACACCTTAACTCCTGAAGACTGGTCCTGTAAGCCATTGTTAAGTGCCTGAATGCAGTACATCTCTTTCCCCCATTGGATAACAGTACCGCTTTAAAGATACATTACAGTGCATTTTCTACGTTTTGAAAAATTACTAAAAGTACTTCCCAGATTACAGTGAGCTTGGTGTCTAAATTAATTTTAAAAACCATGCTCTATTTTTTAATTGGTGTCAGATTTCTTAGAGTGTGTCTCGCTTATAGGCTCTGTGTGTACAATAAATGCATTACACTGTCCTCTGATAAGCCCAGATGCTCGCCCAGACTGCTACAAAAGAGAGCTTTTAGGGTTATTATTTTAATCCCTGTCAGCCAATAAAGGTCGCCATGGGCTATTTGCATAATGTCCCCATACATTGGTACACTACATAAATAACCAGTTTCCTTCAACAGTGTTCTGATATTTTTGGAGAAGAACACTGACAGTTGGATGATGTAGTGCCACATATTAGATTGAAGAAGTTTGAATTTGAAACTGAATCAGGAGTTTTAATTTCCAAAGCTTTCCCCCAGCTCAAATGGTACTGTGTCTCAGAACATAATACGACCAAAATCTGTGTGTGTGTGTGTGTGTGTGTGTGTGTGTCTTGTTTTGAATGCAAGTATTTTGGGGAATTCATAAGGTTTAGCTGGCTAGCAATATGGCTCTATGCATGGGGGGCATGCTCCAGCAGTGATCCATGGACAAGGTACAGAGGGAATTGGCGGAACTAGTAAAAGGGGTGAGAAATCAGCCTATCTGCTGTAAAGAGTCTTGAGGTTGTCAGTTTTGAGCTTCTTTCTGACATTTGAATTTGATTTGTAGGGCATTTGACTGCTGTTCTGCTGTTGGACGGGTGCAGACACCTTATTAAACTCCAGGCCGCTGCTAAGAATTGCTTTACTGCTGAATTCTTTAGAGATGCATGCCACCAGATCTACTAAGATTGTATTGTCTCGTGCACTTGTATGCTACATATTTATTATGCTACCAAGGAAACTGGACCATGAATGTACAGCATTTTAACGTCTTAAGCAATTTGCATACTAGTTCTTCTTTTGCCATGAAATTTGAATACGAAACATAGCGTTCTAATTCTCCCCAATCTGTCTATCGTTTTTCCTCTCATTTCCTATGTCTTTTGATTCTTAATTATATTTTTGAGCATTGTTGAAATCTTTGGCCACACAAAAAAGTGGGATAAAACATTCAGGGGAAGATGGGCTGTAAAAGTAGGAACAAGGAGTGTGCATTTTACCTGTGTTATACCCAATTGATAAACTACCATGCATTTATTTCAGTACCGCCTTGCTTTGCCCATTGCAGGCTCCTATCACTTTCATGATTTGTTTTTGTTATTCTTCGGCCCAAAAAAGGGTGCGCCGGCTTCCTAGGTTTTCTGCCAAGTGAGCATCCAAGTAATGCGCCTTTCTTTTTTTTTTTTTTTCTTTTTTTTTTTTTTACTGTTCACCTGGCTTCTATTTGAGAACTGGGTTGACAGTCTGACAGTAAGGGCCTTATGTACAAACACATTTTCCCATAGACACAGAATGGGTAAAAACCTTTGCTACATCTGGCCCTAAGTGCTCTGGAGTGCCTTCATGATAAAATAATGGACCGTACGTGTGATTATCATCCTTGCTTGTATCAGACAAACACTAACCAGCAGATCAGCATTCTAATCAAAAGTATTTTTGTTTTGTAGATGGCTTGTTCAATCAATATATCAGTCAGCAGGAGTACAAGCCTCGGTGGAGTCAGATCATCCCTAAAAGCACGAAAGGTAAGATCACTGCAGCCAGAGCATTCACTTTGCCTTGGTATATTTTACTGCAAATCCTGCAAATTGGGGTACAAAGCTTTGGTCTGATGGTTGTACGAGGTAGTAGTAGTACAGAACCAGACGAGAAGCAACGGTGGTTAAGTAATTGTGCGTATAGAATCAGGATTTGGGCTGGTTAGGCCCCTGTCTGATTTGGTGTCCCATTCTTGGGTGACATGGTAATGTCTAAAGCTTTGTCATAGATGTTCAGGTTGCTGACGAGCATTTCACCGGCTGCATGGAAGCGTTTATACCATAGAAGTACGTTGACTACTTACTTGTACTTACACCTTCTTCCAAAGTACTTTACGCACATTATGTTATGAATTCTACCTTAGACAACAGTGGAACCTACTCATCCATTGTTACCAAGTTCAGGTGATTCCCATATCATTTAGAAATATGTCATTGAAGAGCACTTGGTTTAAATCAAGTGAGTACTGTACAGTTCTTCAGTTGGATACAGGTAGAGGAGTTGCTTTTTGAAGTTACATGCTAGAAATGTAGGAAGTGCTACTTCAAAGAGAGAGTGTTCCTTGGTGAGGTGCATCTTTCTCTTTCCTGAAAGGGGAGGATTGAGGATGCTCTGCTAAAAATTCTAATTGTTTTACATGCCATCACTCTTTAAAGTCTAATAAAGCAGCATCTGAGATATGATGTGCATGTTTATTAACGGTTTATGCTAGTGTGCTGGGAGTTCCTGATGTAAAGCATCCTAAACATTGTGATTTGCCCTACACATTCAGATTATCACAGAGCTGTGACTTGGGTAAAGAGGCTTTAATAGATTGGTGAATCGGCTCTAGGTTTTTACAATGCTGCCCCACCTGAAACGGGAAAACACACTTGCCTGTTTCTCCAGAGCGAAGGGAGCATTGGTGGCTTGAGAATCAGTAAAGACAAATCGTTGTTATTCACTTTGAAGTTACGAAGATCACAGGTGCAGGATACATTGCTGAACCTAGCACATCCTTTGGAAAAGAGCTATTTAGGCATGTGTTACCCGCGCACCGGCTCGATGGAATAACCTCAACACAGATAAGATAATAATGTGTATACAAACATCACTAATGTTTTGGTAAGCACTGCCACTGCAATTGGTGGGAAGCATAGTAAAGTCTAACTTTTATTCCCCCTCCCCGCCACAAGATGCCTATATCTGTTTCAATGTGGAATGTACCTGCCCTTGGAACCTATTTTTCAGCATTTACACATCTTCCTGTGTGCTTTGTCTTGATCTGGGGGAGAAGTAGAAACCGAGTTAAGCGTAAGACACTGCACTGTAGATACGAGGAGGGAGGACTGCAAGTGCCAGTTTTGGAAGGGCACTACTGAGCAGCGCACCTACCACACATCACTGGGTGGTTTGCTCAGGATCAGTCTCCCAATCTGACGCAGCAGAAGGCGGTTGAGTTATTCAGCATCTTTTCCAGAAGTCATACCTAAAAATTAGACACCCTCACCTGAATAAAATTGCACAGAGCGTCTGGGGAAGGTGATGAGAAAAGTCGAGGCGAGTGCACTTTTCATTCCTCAAGCGCCGTTTTGAACACTGCCGTAATCATGCTGCGGATGACATGGATTTGTCAGTATGGAAAAGATGTGTTTGTAAACTTATGGAAGATCTTTTCAAAAACGAATTGCTTATTGGCTTAGTAAAGTGCAGCGTAGGTGCAGATTGGAGCCAAATCAAGTTTAGCTATTCCAAAAATAGCCAAAAGCAACACAGAACACATGCAGGACGATCATACATATTCCACTGACCTTACAGACCTTGGATATATAGCTAATGGCTGTGTAGATCTAAAGTCTGTTGACTAGGCTGTAAACTGCATTAAGGCCAGCCATTCCTCACACTAGAATACCTGCAAAAAGTAAATAGAAGAAAAACTGTGAGAAAGATATTGCAGATCAAGAATGTAGGTAGGCAATATTGTGATATGATGATATGACAACGGCACTGGAGGAGTGCTGAATGGGCATAGACACTGAGCAGTAAGCTTAAGATTCCACAAGTGGCATTGATGTAGGCCAGGATTCTTATGGCCCTTCATTGCTTGTCATGTAAAGCACCCAAAACAGCTGATTGGATCAGGGACGTTCATGAACGGACCACAGCAGAGATACATATGAATCCAGTCAAAATTACATGATGTCAATCATTGGGAAGAATTTGCTAGAAACTTGGTGTACCCTTTGGACACTACCCCACCCTAAGAAAATGTGCGACATGTTAGATCTTAATGGTAACACAAGAAACATTCAAGAAGCAAAAAACTTACTTTTTTTATTCTGAAACAAAAAATAAGTTTTAGCCTCGTAGGGCACTTAGGTTAATTACATGATGGTATGTAAAGGATCCATCATGTAATGTCACGAGTGTCAACTGTTTTTAAAACTTAATAAAACAAAACAATTGCAAATAAGTATACATCTTGAAAAACATAAATTCATGAATGAAATAAGAGAAGAAAAAGATTAAGAATTCTGGCTTTTGATTTACCGTGGAGGGAGTATTTAAGTTGTGCTTTGATTGTAAAATAGATGGTAATTTCGGGCTTCACCGAACAGCTAGGCTAGCACTAACGATACTTTATCTCTGAAATAACTACACAGAAATACTATTTTGTGTCTTACCATGTTCATAGCTATAAAACCTCACTACAGCATTGTGAAGCCTGTCAGATTTGTCGGACTCTGTTCAATTCGATTATCAGGCCACAGTTTTTATCTGGTGCCATTGCAGCCTTTTGATTTGTTTCTGTGCTCTAGCGAATAAACTACTTCAGTGCATTTTTTCTTGTTTTCATTTTTGAGCTCTAGGTGATGGAGAAGACAGCAGACCGGGGATGAGAGGTGGACATCAGATGGTCATAGATGTGGAATCTGGTAAGCATTAAGGGTTTCTATAACAGTAAATGGAAATGCCTTTCCCCTTCTATTTTGCATCAGGCCCACTACATTCTCCTTTCTCTCAAATGGATTTCAAATGTCCTTTGTTTTAGTGACATCTGTGTCATAGTGTACATGTTTACTAAAGTTGTACGCTACTAATATGCCAGAATTCCCTTTGACTCTGCAGAACCAATCACCAAACATTAATGGGTCAGATTAACTGTAGCAGAGTTTACAGATTGATTAGCTGCGTAGTTCAGCACCCCTAATCTGCATGCATGTAAAGTATCTCAAATATAACCCGCAGATCTGAAACGGCTTGATGCCTCTGGAATTGTGTGAGATTTCCTTGTTTTTGTACGTTACGTATTACTAACTTTTCTTGTTTAACTTTTGCCTGTCTTTACCTCCCTCTGTCACATATTTCCATTTATTATATATAGGTTATAATGTATGTTGATGCCCTTCTATGACAAGGCATCCCTTTAGCACTCCGGGGAATGGATACCACAATTTAGTGTTTGGCTTAAGACCTTGTCAATGCAGTCTTAGCTCAGCCCAGTGGAATATTTGAATCTTAACAAATGCTATTGGTGGTTTGGGTCTTCCTTTCCACCTCCACTCTCATCTCATTGAACTGCAAGACAGACCGTTTACAGCTATATCTCTCTCCATTTGCTCCAGTTGTCTCCCTTGTATGTGATTTCTTCCTGGGTGCCAATGTTGCATGCTTTAGTCCATTAAACCCAGATTTATTGTCTTTTCCAATGCTTGTTCTTTGTCTTCATACTTGAGGTGTCAGTGTCCGCGTTCTGCATTGAGTCTTGCTATTTCACAACCCATATTCCATTCTTCATGAGGATAGTAGGTAGGTTCCTTTAGTTAAGGATAGTTTGAGACTTCTACTAGACTACTACTAGAAAATCCACCTGCTTTCACTTGCGTAGCGTATATGCACTTGAATCTGTAGATAACTTAATGACGAGGTGGAAGACTGCTTTGTCTGCGTTGTTCTTTGTCTTCAGAAAAGGGTTTGACTGAAGTTCTAACTTTCCTTTTGTCTCTACTTCCTTTTCATTCATCTCCCACTGAGGAACAGATTGATTTTGTTTTGTTCTGTAGCCCTCCAGTATTGCTCACTGATTTAGGCGTATGCATCATTTCTTGCTAAGGGTAGACCCATCGAAAAGAATACTATGGAATTTTTTTTGCAGTACCAGAGTGGTGGTGGTGCAAACATTCCTTGGCAACTGGCTCCTTCTTAGAGCATAAATCCACTATTCAGTCTATATATTCTGCATCTTTCTAACGGGTCTCTGTACCTTCCTATGATTTTCGGTAAATCTTTGCATTTATTTGCAATAATCTCGTCAGATGTCATACAAACATGGCATATTTTGCAGTAAAAATTGTATGAGTATATATACTAAGATTCAGTCTAATGAACATTTACTTCTTTTGAAACTCTGCTTCAAAATGTTACTTAAGTTAACCATAAATGTAAGAATCCAGTAAAATCACACCTCGCTATGTAGAATCTCCAATTTCAGTCATGTTATTAATTCATAAATTCATAACACACAGAATTGTAAAAAAGCGAGTGTGTGCGAATACTGTTGTCTAGAGGTAAAAGATAAAGTGTTCTATATCAGTTTGTAATAAAATAAATTACCTAGATCAATACCAGCAGTGTTCGGGTGACAGCCCAATCATTTATTTCAGAGCCCCTGTCACACCCATGGTTGCTTCAGTCTGTATAATTATCTGCATCAGCGCTCTTAATTGCTGTAAATACCCTTCTTCCTTCTACTATTTCCTGACTAATAAAATCAACAGTCTCTTTATCCTTAGTGCTCACACTAACACTTTTGCTGCTTTCTCTACTATTTCTAAATCTTGCACAATTGTAAGTAACCGATACCAGCCTTTCAGTATAAAAATGACTTTTTAACAATGTCTTAGCCATTCACACCTCTAATCTTTATGCCCAGCATAAAAAACTACATGATGCCATTTCCTAGGCAGATTCATTTCACATAAGTGGCCCTCACAAACCCTACTGTTAGCCGAACTATTATTTTACGGAAGTACATCAAACATTGTTTCGCTGCATATCACCTCACAAAAAGAGAGATTCAACCTCACTTAGAGACACTAAGGGAGAAGGCACAACATCCTATACAGTGGTTATATCCAGAAAATCTGCTGGGGTTGGGATATCATCTTTTTTTACACTTGGACAATGTTTTCCTGAGCGAAGCAAAGCTCTGTTTAAGTGCTCCTCCCATAATCTCCCATACTTTAACCACATACCTTTCTTAATTTCATCCAAGGGCATGACATTCCCGAAGACTGACCAGGATACATTTTTAAATTATTGTGTCCCATAGTGGCGATTGCGTCCCTTTTTCCAACACAGGGTTCCAGCCTCATTCAAAATAAATCCACATAAATCCAATTATAGCAGGGTGAAAATGGAAATATCAAAATCAGTTTTAATACCTGTTTTCCTTTGCCTACACTTTCTCCACCTTCCCCACACAGTGTAGCATTGTAATTAGCAGTCACCACTGCTTGTACCTTATATGCTGCTGTTACCGGTTCTTGGGCTTTCCTCATAAAAGGTTTTAAACTTCACAAGCCAGGAAACTGATGTGAAAAAGCCATGATTACACATAAGATGATGCAACTTCCAACCTGTCCCCTCTTATGATAAGGTTCTATTTGGTACGTGGGAATAACCCACTATTGTCTTAGTAGAAAATGAAGGAATTGCTAAAATAAGCTATGTGATTGCATTTCTGTGGTTGCCAAAGGAGCCAGATTTTTGCAGTCATCAGGCCGTTTTTGATGTTGCCCACCCATGTAATCTCCTCATCTAAGGCCAGTCGAAGATAAGGCGCTATGCAGGGTGTTTAAGAAAAAAAAGGGAAGAAAGAACAAGGTTGCTTATATGACCAAGGATAATGAGAATGATGAAGGCTGTAGAGGGAAATGTAATGTATTTGTGGTACAGAATCAGGATCAAAGAAATGAACTCAGTGCAGGATCATAATTGAAGGTGAGAAAGAATGGATAATGCATGATTCTAGAACCAAATATAGTATCACATTTGGTGTAATCTGCAACTGCACTTTCGGTGTTAAACTTGACAAGTCTTCTGGGACACATGCTAGGAAATTGTAAGACCTTGAGAAGATATAAAGAAGGGAAATCAATAGTATAAGGACAGTTTACAAGGCATAAAATCCTATTTTTGTGTGGAAAATGAAATCGGATGCTTGCTCTGGCAATCAGTTTTGTCCGAAGCACAGAAGGTTAAACAATTGATGAAATTGATATTGTCTGTGGTAGTTTGTCTTAAATACGGTTGAAGGAATCAGGCAGGTCATTCCCATCAAACAGGAGATAAACCAGTGAAACACAGCGAGCAGAGGGTCAGACTTAAAAAAAATTGTAGAGTCTATGGGGTTATACACCATTACACATGAAGAGCACCAACAAATTCATCCATTGTAAGCGGGGACATCCACTTGACACAGTGCTTATATGTCTCAACAGCTTCGTCCCTAGCACCAGGCTCCCCAGAATCAGCTAAAAGAGACGTAGAGAAATGTGTTACTCAAGCTTGCTCTCTTCCTGCTGATTTCGTAGATGAAGCCAACCTCCTTCTTCCTCCCAAACTACTACAAAAACTCCTTGCAACAAGCTGTTATAATTTAATTTTGACCTTTGCTGTTGCAGCCTGGAGCTGTCCCATTTAGCCATGAAGTAGCACCTTTTCATGCACTCTTAACAGTTCAATATACTTAGGTATGTCCAACTCTAACATGTTGTCTACTCTAGTTACTTTAAACTCAGTCTGGCAACATAAATGTGTGCTGCTGACTCAAACTAACAATTTTCCTGGGAGCCACTGCAGGCGTAGATCTGTTTGTTCTTGTGACTAATTAGAAATGTGTGCAGGTTCACTCACTTGAGGGCACTTTGACTTTGGATTGCTTTTCTCAGATACACTGTGATTCCACTAGCCCATTACATTTAAGGGCAAATCATAAGTTTATGCAACATAAATTATAGCTTGTTTGCCACCTACATTTGGAGCTGAGGTGAATCCATCTTCGAGGTTATCAATACGATAACTTATAGACTGTCAAAACAAATGGACTGTACTACCTTCTGTTGGTTTCAAGACCCCCAAAGGCCAGCAACGAAGATTATTTTGGAAAGTGTGACATTCTTTGCAAATTAATTTGAGGACATCTGTCAGATTATGACCTCTTGCTGTGCCCCTTCCATTTCTAAGGTTATCACCGCCCTCTACCACCAGCTTTCAGCTTTTTTCCACAATACAAGTTGCATCTGTCCTGAGCCTGTGCAAGCAAGATACCAGTCTAAACACATGACTCTCCTGCTGCCTGCTTTAGACTTGAGGATATTATCTGGTTTGGCAGAATTGACAAAGATTTATTGGCAGCCACCAGCAGACAGTTGGTGGTTACCTTCCAAAGGATCTACCCTTTTCCTCTGCTGCTGTATGCATCCTGCAGTTAAAAAATGGAATTCATCCAGTTTCATCATTTTAAAATGTGATCTCCCACTCCTCACAGCCAGGTGCATGTTTTGACTACCTTAATAAACTTCTTCTCGGTTTAATGGAGTTTCCCTGTCCTTCAAACATTGAAGAATCTTGTCCTCATGGCACTGGCGGTAAATCTTGGGAGAATCAGTAAGTTATTCAGAGTTTGAAACTGACTGAACCACTAATCATACTGGAGGTAGAATGAAGTTTCAAGTACTTTTCAAAAGTCACTCCAATGGTTTGTTTGTTGCTGCTATCAACTAATGCTACCTTCCTGTTTGACTTACCTTGATGGTATGCCTGTTGGATTTATGAATTAGTGGTACAAATATAATGCATACCCTATATCGGTTGCCTAACAGGTGTTGGCCAGCTTTGCTTTCAACTGTTATTCATTCTCCTCATCTAGAAACCTGCTATTTGTTACATAATTCTTAACTTCCATGATTGGACATTTTAAGTATTCTGCCTCAACCTGTGCAAAAGTAAGACATCCCAGCAAATCTGTAAATCTGAATAAAAATATCCATGTTCACGTGCCATCACAAACACCATAAAAGCTGAATTTCTAAATGCTGTGTATTAGGTTAGGCAAAAGTGAAGAATCAATAAATCTGTAAATCTAGGAACCTATTTTCCAAGATCTTCAGAAGATGATTTCCAAGCAATACCAATCATAGTAGCATTAACAGAGTTGATCATGCCATT